>NC_090924.1:179134837-180627824 GCF_040938575.1 Ambystoma mexicanum
ACACCCCTAGAGAATGTGTGCATATCTATAAATGCACATAGCACTTTATTGAATTCAAGAAGGATTACTGCTGCTAGGCACTACGCACTTTACAGTAGTCGAAAATGTTGGCTTTAGACATGTACATAGTACCGATTTTTGAATGTAACAGCATTGACACAGTTAACTGCACATAGCACTTGATTTGACAGATAATAATATTGTTGTCACGCACTATTCACTTTACACTGCCAACCGTCACCATGAATAAAATACTGGCTGCTGACGTGTAGATTGATTGATTGATTGATATTTTATTCCTATTGTGCTCGTACACAAGTGTTTCAGAGCGTGACAAGGCAAGGGAGGGAAACAGGGGAGAACAAAAAAGCGATCTTACTAGGCCCAGTGACATTGAGAACGTGCAAGTGCATAGGAGAGGGGGGAGGGGAAAAGTGCATGGAAGGGGAGAGGAGTGGAATGTGCGAAGCAGAGGAGAAACAGATAAATAACAAGAAATAATAAAGGCAACAAACAGTGGTAATGCAGCCAGCAATTTGAAAGTGCTAGGTTTAAGGCAGCAGATAGGGTAGGTCTGATAAGTGCAGGAAGAAAAAGGGGGGGCTGTATGGGTACAGATACAGACCCCAGTGCAAGGGGTGGCCTGGAGGTAGTGTGGGAGGGTGGCAGGGTGAGCAGGTACCTGGGCCCGAAGGACAGACTGTGGCCAGGTGCACAGTGCCAAGAGAGAACAGATCAGCAGGGTAGAGGGGGAGCAAAGGCAGAAGAAAAGAGGGAGGTCTTTTTAGCTAGGCATGCGGAAATATTTCTGTGATGTGTAACTTCTCATTGGTGCATATTTTTAAACACATACAGCATTTGATATAAAAAATAATAATGTGAACATACCTCAGGTTAAGCATTATGCATTGGCAGCAGACACATGATCACAGCCCTGTGCTGACAGTTTGTATATTACAGTTTGTATATTCATAGCCGCATATAAACCGGAGCTTATTGCACTTAGCATTTTATGGATTGAATTACAATGTAAACACAAGGTTCACTCAATGCCACACATTTTGGTGGCGTTTGGATCATAATTGCAATTGTGCAGCATTTTATTGCCTATATATCAATACACCCACGCAAAGTGTAATGCGTCCTGGGCGAACATATAAAAATGTACTGTGCTTTTAACAACTATTCGTGACAAAACGCGCCAATGTGATCAACCCGCAAAAGATGACCGACAAAGAAAATAGAAGGAAGGAGTCCCCTTTCTGTCTTTCATTCTGTCAAAAACCTTGTATTTGAATGTGCACATTTGAATGGGCTAATTGTTGTGAACAAGCAGCGATGCAGCTTCAAAACGTGTAACGCTGCCGAATTTTCAGGTGAAAACACTGTGGGAGTGACCTATTCTAATGGCTTTTTATCAAATTGCTATGATGTTTATTTAAAATGAGAAAATAAAAGGAAGTATGTCTCAACGGATTTGAATCCTGATTTTATATTGAAATCATGACAGAGAGTGCAACTCATCAACTGATGCAAAGATCAGAAACAGGAACATATATTTATATTCACTGAAACAGTTTGTTAAAGGAACGTTATGGTTAAGTTGCACTAATATAAACCTATGAAATTCAATTAAAAAACATTGTTGAAGGGATGTTATGGTTACAAGTAAAACTGAAAAACCTCAGAAATTTGCCTGTTATGGTAAGCTAAGCAGCCATAATTCGTACCACCGCCGTGCACTGCTAAGACTAACACTCAGGACATCAAAGATGACATCACTGATGACATCACATATCTGGGCAACTTGCGTTTGTTCACTGACAAATCTAGGCCAGATGGTTTTGTTCACTGACAGTCAGAATATTACAATTCAAAAGGTGCTATATTTCTAGAAGTTAACCATGTCATATTTTCTTAAAGTACTTTCCTTAGGGTTTGGTCAAGCTCATGGTGCACATACATGGGGCAATAAGCAGGCCTCAAACACACAATTCACTTGTATAAGTGAAGATAAACTTTAATGTTAACATTTTCTGATGATGCTGTTTCTTTCTTCCTTACTTTAGTTTCCCTGCATGTTTCCCTGATTTGTATGCATTGTGGGTCTTCATATGTATTATTTGTACTAGCACAAGTGTATCGTAAGTCTTGAAGCTAGTTATTACATGTTTAACATTACTCAAAACTCTGACAAGGTAGCAGTCATTATTTTACTATCTAAAATTACAAGATTGTACTTCTATGGTGCTTGCTGCAGCCATTGCCTATGTTTATGTATGATTAGGTTCCTGTATTAACAACAACACTCCAATATAATATTTTGTTCAGATAAGAACATTCTTTATTAGATTAGGTAATTCATGATAAGTCTCCTGATCCCCCCTGACATCTTATAAACACAACCCCTTGTAGGGACTTTTCATCAAAATTAACTTCACATGTGATGTCATCAGTGATGTCATAAATGGCATTTGTGAAGTCATCTTTAATGTCCTGGGTGTTAGTCTAGCAGTGCACAGTGGTGACGCGAGTTATGGGAGCTTAGCTTACCATAACTGGCAAATTTTGGAGGCTTTTCGGTGCAACTTAACCATAACGTTCCTTTAACAATGCTTTTTCAGTGAATTTCATGGGTTTTTACCAGTGCGTGCTATTTTCCTACAACTTACTAATATCATACCTACCCTAATACAGCAACACTTTTGTCCAATTTGCAAAGTTTAACCTTAAAACTCTGCCATTTCCCACCTTCTAGCATCATTTTTAACACTTCTATAGACTTTTTGCAACTTTTTCCACTGTTTTTGTGTCCGTTGATGTCTGCGAATTACTGACGTAATCGCAGACCTTCTGGACAGTGCCATGTGACCATGCACTCGTGCGCAGCATGATGGAGTGCACGCGAACGTGTCTGCACTTCACAATCAGGTCCATGCTTCGAGGACAGTTTGGAACTGCATTATCGACTGATCTGGGCACTTTCAAGCTCAAAATGTACCTTTGGACAGCTCCTACACCTACACATTTGGAAGGATATTTGCAAAACCTCTATTTATTTTAAAAATGGCATCAGCTATTGCCATCCTTCCTCCTTAGGAGCCATCACCACCACCAGCTGGAGCACTTACGCAATAAAAAAGTGCAGTTCTTCCAAAGACAATGAAGACAACCAAGAACATGAGGTAGAGGAAGTGCCTACCTCTAGCACCCAGAGAGAATCATGGGTGTGGCAGTTATTTACTACTGTTGGGAATGTACCAAAAGCTAAAGCTACAAAAGTGAAATGCAGTGAGTGCAACTTTGTTCTCAGTCGCAGACTACCTGGACAGTACTTCCACGGGACCACCTCCATGCACTGCCACACCAAATCCAACCACTGCAATGCTCTCAGAAAGGTTGTTCCTTTCTTACCAGGTAGTAGGCTGTCTTCCTCAACCTCATTTTCCTCAACAAATACTGTAACCACACAGACTACTTCTGTTGGACACATAATCATACCAGCTACCTTGCAAGCAATAAAAGAGACAACAGTCCTCTGTAAATACTGCAACACACCACTCTGCAGGGGAAGCAATTTTGAAGTGCTTTGGAAGCTTTAATCAAAGAACATGAGAAACACTGCCCCTACCATAGAAGTAACACATGCACAACATCTTCTCCTGTCCACCTGCCCCTCCATATTAGTGCCTCTTCCCTCATTTCCCTCCACACCTTAAGTTCTATCCTCTCATGCAAAAAGAAATACATCAAACAATAACAAAAAGAAGGTTCCTTTAGGAGGTACCTTTCACAGTAAAAATATCTTTTAGACTCAATCTACTTTACATTTCTCAGTAAAGTACATAGCCACAATTTGATTTTCCAACATTTCCATTAGCATTTTGTGTTATGCTAATGAGAATAACGTTGCATTCATCCCCCGTTCGAGGGACTGCAACGGGGATAAGGACTTGGGAGCCCAAGTTATTGGCCCAAGCGAAGTGAGGGTGTATAATGAGGGCTCTGGACCGTTAACCCCCATTGCAGCACCTGCAATTGGGGATGAAGGCCATTGACACCCCGGGTTCCCAAAGCGGTAACCCGGGGTGCTAAAAAAAAGGATTTTTCTTCCTACACCGGGACGCCTGCGGTGTCCTGCTGTAGGAATGAAAATCCTTTTCCAAGATGGCCACCATGGAAATGGAAGCCGGACTCCGTACAAAGCCCCTCTTCCCTTTGCGTGGCAGCCTGTAGAAGGCAAAAAGAGAACCATATGACCATATTACCACAAGCACAATTGTTTTCCCTTTCAATCGTATCCCACATTTTCGAATAACTTTACCACATAGTCGGTCCCAGGTGGACATGGCCACTTTAACCCCATTTGTCATCCCTCGTACTCATGGCCAGTAGCCAGATTATCTGCGTCATGACCTTATGCCATGACCTGGACAATCTGGCCACTGCCCATGGCCACAGGCTATACCTCAGTCACCAAAAGTATATCACTATTTTTTGCACCTAAATTATGACACTTGTCAAAACATAAAAAACGGGCACATTTGCAAAACCATACTTTAAGGTCCTTACTAATGGTCCTTATATGAGTTTGCTGGAAATCCGCCCATGTTTTATTTTTTCAAAAGTGTCAAAATGCATGCACATACAATAGCCCCCACTTGACAAAATCCATTCAGACTTTACACAAACATTCAAGGTTGGGTCTATAATCTTTCTGGAAACTTTTGTCCACATTCGTCAAACGGCAACACAGTTATAATGTTGAGACCCCCCTCTAATTTAGCCCCCTAGTGACAAAATCCCACCAATGTTTATAAAAACATTTATATCTAAATCTTAAATGTTTTTGAAAACTTTTGTGTAGTTTCAACAAATGGCACCACATTTATAAGCCTTAACAAATCTTTGGACCCCCCCTCTAATTTTGCCCCCTATTGATAGAATCCCACCAAACTTTGCGAAACCATTCAGAATCAGGTCCAGAATGACATTTTCATGCAGTTTCATTGAGTGGCACCAAAGTTATCAGCCATCCAAAAACAGCTTTTCACCAATCCTGTAATGCGGAAATAGGCATAGATGCCCCATAACATCTGAAGTGTTCACGAACATCACAGAACTGTCCCCAGACATCCGGACTGTTTGTGGATTTCGGGGTGGTAAACCCCTGTTTTTTGGCTTCTTACAGCCGTATCCCATCCCATTCTCATCATACCTCACCTCCCCAGAGATTGTTTGATAAGTTTGACAAGTGTAATTTTGTGTTTTTTAATTTGTTTTTGCTGCAATGTCTGCGGACACCGGCAGATGTCCGTGAATCCAACATGGCGGGTGTTTCCAAAAATCTGACACACTTCTGCTTTTCACCATCCAATTAGTGGCTGCGTCTGATGTCCACGGATATCATGTCGCCCTCTAGACCAATCGGATGCCCGTCCACGGACCGAATAGGGAATTGGGTCAGCGGACCAAACCCAGATATCACAATTTGTTTGTACCTGCTTTTAGCTAATTTTAAAGAAAACTACTGGACAGATTTACACCAAATTTACAAAAATACATTTTCGGGACCAAGCCACTGCTCCTGCTGCAAAGTTGGTGAAAATCCATCCCGCGTTTTAGGCTGTAGGCATGAGCAAAGGTTTTTTTCCATTTCATCTATGGAAAAACACTTTTTGGGACGCCCCCTATAACTTTGCCCCCCCTTGACGAAACCTTACCAAACTTACAAAAAAAAATCACTTTTTTTGCAAAGTTTGGTAAGGATTTGTCCAGGGGAAGCGAAGTTATAAGCCGCCCAAAAAGTGGTCTTCCTATGAGTTGAGCAACTTAACCATAGCTACATGGCCGCTACGGCAGACCGTGTTATTACAAGGCCTGCGGCAGCGGCTTTATAGCTATGGTTAAGTTGCTCATCTCATAGGAAGAGCACATTTTGGGCAGCTTATAGCTTCGCTTCCCTTGCACGAATCGTCACCAAACTTTGCCAAAAAAGTATATGTCCCACTCTGAATTTTGTTTGGTGAGGTTTCGTCAAGAGGAGGCAAAGTTATAGGGGTGTCCCAGAACTTTTTTTTTTTCCATATACTTAATGGAGAAAAACTTTGCTCATGCCTACAGGCCAAACCGCCGGATGAATTTTCACCAAATGTGCGGCAGGAGCGCCGGCTTGGTCCCAAAAGCGTGCCTTTGCAAATTTGGTTGAAATCGGTCAGTCGTTTTTTAAAAAAACAGGCAAAAGGTAGGTCCAAAAAAATGTGTTCTATCTGTGTTCAGTCGTGGACCCATTTCCCTGTTCGGTCCGTGGACGGGCATCCGATTGGGTTATAGTGTGACGTGATGTCCGCGGATACCAGACGAGTCCACTGATTGGATGGTGAAAAGCGTGAAGTGCATCGGATTTTTTAAAACGACCGCCATGCTGGATTCACAGACTTTGGCCGATGTCCACAAACATACAAAAAACACACCATTACACTTGTCAAACTTATCAAACAATCTCTGTGGAAGTGAGGGGTGATGTGGATGGGATGGGATATGGCCATAAGTAGCCAAAAAACAGGCGTTTTTCACCATAAAAGTCAGAAAATTGTCTGGATGTTTGCGAACAGTCCTGTGAAGTTCTGGGACACTTAAGACGTGTAAGGAGCATAAAAGCATGGTTTTACAAATGTGCAAGTGTCATAATACATGTAAAAAAATTGTGATATAGCTTTGGAGACTGAGGTATAGCCTGTGGCCATGGGCACTGGCCTGATTGTCCGGGTCATGGTATAATATCATGACACAGACAATCTGGCTACTAGACTTGACTGCGAGGGATGAAAAATGGTGTTCAAGTGGCCATGCCCATCTGGGACCGGCTGTGCGATAAAGTTATTCAAAGTAGGATAGGTTTGAAAGGGGAAAAAAATGTGCTTGTGGTAATATGCTCATAGAGTTCTGACTGTGCCTTCTGCAGGCTGCGATGGAGAGGGAAGATGGACTCTGTACTGAGCCCCGCCTTCTTTTTCCATCGTGGCCATCCTGGAAAAGCATCCCGCTGTAGGAAGAAAAATCTATTTTTTCTCACCTTAACAACAACTAAAGTTTTTTCCTTGAATTTCAAGGGTTTTGTTACAATGTATTGCTCACCTTGACGTCCATGCAACTAAAGTTTTTCCTTGAATTTCAAGGGTTTGTTATTCCATACACAAAGTTGCATATGTTTACATATTATTATTTGTAGCCACAGCTACAGCATCAGCCAATGAATTTCAGATTTTTACATGCAAAGCTAACATGAGTAACGACTGGAGTACTTTTATTTGCAGCTATACTACTGCCCCTGTTAACAGTGCAACTGTGGAAACAAACAATTGGGAAATTTCAATTACTGAAACTGCATATTTTAATATATTTCTGCAGTCTGTGTTCAATTTTATCTATTTTTGTAACTTAAAAGGTGACCCTTTAAAGGGCCATTTCGGAGGACGGAAAGAGGACGATGGAATAGGGCAGGAAACACATACGGATGAAACTTCTAACAAAGGGAATTAAAATAAAAATCAACATATATATATATATATATATATATATATATATATACATACATATATATATATATATATATATATATTTTTTTTTTTTCATTATTTTTTTATTTAGTTTATTTTTAGAAAAAAAGTGGAGAAAACTGCCAGGGAAACAGGTATTCAGCTATTAACTTCTGCCATTCCTCAAATGTAGCACCTCCCTTGACTACCCATTCAAGACATCATTTACACATGACTTGCATCATGGAAAAATCCGGAGTCGGTAAAACAGGAGTCTGTGCAGTTGTGACCACTGCTGAAGTTGAGGCTACATTTGTAGTTTGTAATATTGTTGCATTTGTGAATGGAAGAGCTGCAGGTGGTGCTTATGACTGTATACGCAAAGAATGGAAACCATGCATTTTTATTTTATAATATTTGTCTGCTTCCCGATAGTTATCATCAACATTATCTCAGTGGACTCACACTACATGAGTAATGATAATATATGTTCCCAGGCTTTGAGATGTAACATTGGAAGGCCCAAAGCACAGAGTTTTGTTGCAGAATGTGCAAAGTTCTTCCATATCTCTTTTTTCTAGAACAGTGTTCTTTAACTTTTAAAGAAGCACCAACTGTCAGCAGTGGTTTTCATCCCAGTTGCCCTCCTTCTTAGTGGCGATGGATTCAGAACCCACATTATAACGCCATCACTGCTGGTACTCTTGTGGTCAGACATGTTGGAATGTGCAACCGGGAAGGAATATATAAAACAATAAATATGGCAACACAAAAAGACAATACCTCAAAAAATGAAAAAAATGAAAAATAGGCAAACTACACAAATCACAAAACAAAGAAAAATAGTATTAGGGGAAATGTGAGTGAAAAGAATGAAGCGTTTATGGGTTATAGTGTCAAAAGTGCTTGCAGTTACTGAGAACCCTTTTTCATTAGCAAGTACAGAAAGCAATGATGATTGCAAACTTTTTTTGTGGGTGTAGAGATTATTCACACCTACATACTTCTGTGCCTGCTGAATGGATGTGTCGTACGCATGGATGTCATAATATGACAGCATCAATAGAGCCGAAAGTGCAATTGCACTGTCTGTAGATACAGTTAGACAATGCCACAAAAAATTAAGCTGCCTATCTGAACGTCTCTACGATTTCAAATAACTCTTCAAATAGAGTGCTCCAGTGCTACCAGTGTTTGAATACTCTGGCTGTTGCTAACAGGACCTTTAATAGTTGGAGGCTGATCCTACACAGACACCTCTCACACATACAGTGCAGATATAAAACTAAATATTAGCCAAAAAAGCCTGCCCCCCAGTATGGGCCAGACCATCTCGTGCAATTTCCAATACGCATCATCTACATCATCCCAGGAGACTTGCACCAGATGATTTATCATGATTGATGTTCCCAAACATTCTGACAGAACATTAGAAGGGCCGTGTTTTAGTGTTTTCCTGCACAATGTTAGACATATTCAAATGTCCAATTGGTGATGAAAATATAAAATAACAATAATGGCAACTCTAAAAAGACAAAGCCACAAAAAATGAAGCCACTTCTCTGAGTGTGCCAATGCTGCAGTTGTTTGAAGATTCTAGCTGTTGCTAGCAGCACCTTTAAAAGGTGGAGGGTGATTATGCACAACCACTGCTCACAGCTAAAGTAAAGATATAAGACCACATATAAGCCAAACAAGACTGCAGTCCAGTATAGGCCAGATCACCTGGAGCAATTTCCAATATGCATCATCCACATCATAACGGAAGACTTGCACCAAATGATGTATCTTGATTGATGCTCCCAAGCTTTGAGACGGATTATGTATTTTATTTATTTTAATACGCACTTAATATTCAAAGGTTTCTAAGCGCAAACCCAGGGATCAAACCTGTGTTGCCCCGCATCATCTTGCTTCCATCTGAGCTATCCTCCCAAGACATTTGAAGTTCCATGGCATAGATTTGGCTTGCAGAATGTGCAAAGTACCTCCTCTGCCTCAATCTGGAGTGTTTTTTAACTTTAAAGAATCCCCAACTCTCAGCAGTTTTTTCCACCTGAGTTGCCTTATTCCTCAGAGGCAATGAATTCAGAAACCAAACGATAACGTCATCACTGCTGGTACTCTCGTGATCGGACATATTGGAATGTGCAACCAGGGAGGAATATGTAAAATAATAAAAATGACAACATGAAAAAGGGAACATTATAAGGGCCACAACTTACTGTTCTCAAGCACGATCCTAGACGTATTCAAATGCCCAAATGGTGACGAAAATATAAAACAACAAAAAAGACAACTCTAAAAAGACAATGCCACAAAAAATTAAGCCGCCTCTGTAAACCTCTCTAGAATATCTAATAACTCTTCAAACAGAGTGTTCCAATGCTGCAGATGTTTGAAACCCCTGGCTGTTGCTAGCAGCACCTTAAATGGGTGGAGGTTGATTCAGCACAACCACCGCTCACAGTTACAATAAAGATATGAGACGACATGTAAGCTAAAAAAGCTGCAGCTCAGTATGGTCCAGACCATCTGATGCAATTTTCAATACACATTATCCACATCAGCCCAGGAAAAATGCAGCAAATAATTGATCATAATTGATGTTCCCAAACGTTCTGATGGGAAATTACAAGAGGAACATCTTACTGTTTCCTTCAACACTGTTACACATGTTCAAATGTCTAACTGGTGAGCAAAACATAAAATAAAAATGGCAACTCTAACAAGACAATGCTACAAAAAATGAAGCCTCCTCTCTGAACCTCTCTAGAATTTCTAATGACTCTTCAAATAGAGTGCTCCTGTGCTGCCAGTGTGTGAAGGTTGATTCTGCACAACCACTGCTCACAGCTAGAGTGAAGATATAAGACCACATATAAGCCAAAAAAGACTGCAACCCAGTATGGGCCAGACCATTTGGAGCAATTTCCAATACGCATCATCCACATAACCACAGGAAACTCACACCAAATGATTTATCACAATTGTATATAATACAATATATAATTGGTAATTTATAACATGCTTAAAACCCAGAGGTTTCTAAGCGAGGACCCGGCGATTGAACTTGTGTTGCCACATCGTCTAGCTTTCAAGGCAAGCATGTTGCCCCTGAGATATCCTCCCGATAATTGATGCTCCCAAGCTTCATACCCCATTGCATGGTGGACATCTTCTTTTTTCTTTTTTCAGTTGAGAAATGCCAGAGTGTCATCAAACAAATAAAGACACTATTAGTACCCTGGGATGAAGTGGATGAAAACTTCCAACAGATGTATGGCATCTGAAAGTAAAGATCCTGGGAAAGCCTGTAACTCATCCAAGTGCTACTACTGGAGATAGGACCACCACATTTGTAAACACTTCATGAAAATCCTCCTCTCTGAACCTCTCTAGCATTTCTAATAACTCCTCAAAAAGAGTGTTGCAGTGCTGCAGGTGTTTGAAAACTCTAGCTGTTGCTGGCAGAATCTTTAATGGGTGGAGGTTGATGCAGCACAACCACCGCTCACAGATAGGAGTACATATCTAACACTACATATAAGCCCAAAAAGGCTGCAGCCCACTATGGGCGTACCATCCTGTCCAATTTTCAATACACATCACCCACATCATCCCAGGAGACATGCACCAGATAATTTATCATAATTCATGTTTGCAATTTTAGTGATGGAACATTAACAATGCCATAGCTTCATGTTTTCTAACTCAATGTGATTTTTACTGTCCATAATTTCCCTTAAATTTTCAATATCCTTTTTAATGGATTGTACTTCTTTTCCAATATTAATTGGCATTTTAATTGTTTTATTAATCCAGGACTAGTTTCATGAGTAGTTGTTGTGGTGCTCCTTATTTGATTCTTCGCCATACTACAATAATTTCTTCTTCTGTTTGAACATATTTTGAAACAATTGAAGATATAATACACTTTAAAAATAATTATGTCAGTTCTACAAACAATTTATAGTAGACAAACTATATGTGCTTGGTGAATAATATTTCTTCCTTCATTGTAAGTCTTCATTGTTAGTTTCATTTTACATATGCATAAAGAATGGACTTGCAAAATGCTGCATGTGGTGTATTTTTTGTTTCTTTTCTTTGTTCAACAACTTCATTTGTATTTATGTCCTTTGTATGAAAATTGGCCTCCAGCCTTTGGATGTAGATTTCTGCTTTAGTGTGGTAGATAGGACTACAGCTTGTCACTTCAAATATTAGAATTAGAAATATAAAAACAGTACATGAGAACAGATAATGGAACATTTATATTAACTTCCTGAGTCTTTGTTCAGTGTCTATGTCGTGGGTAGCTACCAATAGCATGCAAGTATGTCAGCTGCTGTTGAATTTATGAACCTATCAGAGAATGTATGGTTTGAAGGATGTTTATATGCTAATACAACTATAGATTATAATATATCATTCTATTAAGATTTTTTCTACATAGTACATATTTATTACATGAGAGTGATGTGTAGTTTTAGGATACATTTCTTTCTTGGATTAGATATTACATGCAGCCCATTTTTGAAAGAGAGGATTTTTTTGGTTCAGAACACTTAGACATTGGCAGACGGAAAAACTGGAACATCAGGAGTTCACACTATTGTCAAAGTGAATAGTTCATTAATATTGGTGACATCGCACTGGTGGAATCACCAACTCGACGTGCAGCTAATTTCCATACACATAACACATAAACCCCAAGCATGTTTTATTATTTTTTTATTATGTGGTGCTCATACAATTTCCAATACGCATCATCCACATCTTCTTAGGAAACCTGCACCACATAATTTATCATAATTAATGCTCCCAAGCTTTAAAACAGATCATTAGAAGGGCCACTCTTCAGATATATTAAAGAACTATAAAGCTCCTTTAAGTAACATATTTTTTGCAACACATACTTATGCATGTACCTATGCATGTACTTAGATGTTCGTGGGCATCTATGCTTATTTGTGCATTACAGGATTGGTGAAAAGCAGTTTTGGGTGGCTAATAACTTTGCTGCCACTCAATGAAACTGATTCTGAATGGTATTTAAAAGCTTAGTCTTGTTTTGTCAAGAGGGAACAAAATTACAAGGGGGTCCCAAAATATTGTAAAGGCTTATACATGTAGTGCCATTTGACAAATCTGCACAAGAGTTTGGAAAAATATGTTAGACCTAGATATAAATGTTTTTACAAAGTTTGGTGGGATTTTCTCAAGAGGGGTCTAAATTAGAGATGGGGTCTCAGAATTTTTAGATGGCGTATAACTTTTTTGCTGTTTGACGATTGTGGACAAACGTTTTCAAAAAGCTTACAGACCCAACTTTGAATATTTGTGCAAAGTTTGAATGGATTTTGTAAAGTGGGGGCTAAGTGTTATGACTATTGTATGTACGTATATTTCCAGCATACTTGTCTAAGGAGCATTGGCAAGGTCCTGAAAGCAAATGTGTCTCTGTTTTATTTTTTACAAGTGCTATAAAGTAGCTACAAAAAATAGTGATATACCTTTGGTGACTCTGGTATAGCCTGTGGCCATGGGCAGTGGCCAGATTGTCCAGGTAATGGCATAAGGTCATGACCTGGACAATCTGGCTACTGCCCATGACCACGAGGGTGATGTTACACTCACCTGACTCCCACGGAGGCGCTGGCCTGGTTCGCGCTGCTGTCTTCTAAGGTGATGCGCAGGGTTCGGAAGACGGACTAGACCGGGCCCCCAAATCTGGCTTGTCTGGCTCGCAGAAGTATCCTTCTGTAGGCGAAAATAGGGGATTAACTGTCTGCGGGGTAATGCAATCAGCCTCCCACTTTCCCCTCTCACCCTCCTCGAAACCCTTCTGTGATTCCTCGTAGCATTTCACCTTAGGGTCTGGAAGGACGAGCTCTCCATTCTGCTTCTGATGCAGGGGCGTGTTGGTATCCAGTTACTTCACTGGATTTTCGGATTGGTGAGAACCAAACTTGCTTGGCTTCCAGGTAAGTTTTTTTGATAAGAGGTTCCCCTTGTGTCCATGCATTAATGTACTAATGCTAGTGTCTTTTTCCCCATAGGGGCCGGGGTACGGAATGCCGGGGAACAGGCACCGACCCGAGATGAGAGATGAAATCCTTGTAGAAATCAGGTAAGTCTTTAATGAGCGTTTTTTGGTAATGTCTTTTCATTCGCTCATTAACGCTGATGTCTCTTTTTCCCCTTAGGGGCCGGGGTCCAGAAATGCCTGGATGCGGCGCGGACCCGAAATGAAGAGGGAATGAATCAACAGGTAAGTCTTAACATGGAGATTTAGCTTTCCTTATTCCCTTCTCTCTCTCACCTTTTGTTCTGGTCTTTTTCTCTCTAGGCGCTGGGGCGTGACTGCGAATCCGGATGATCGCTGCTGAACATGGAGGCGCCCTGTAAAGGTGAGTGGAATGCGGCGCTGCAGCGATCGATGCTATGAGCTTTTAAATAAAAGTCTTCCTTTATAGGATTGTCGTTGAGATGTCTCCGGGATGCGGATTTAGCAGGTAAGGACTTTTTCTTCTTCTGTTCTCTTCTTCTCTTCCTTTGCAGGTGATCCAGGATGCTGGCAGGCGTGGCAGAAGTCAGGATGCAGGAGCAGACACGGTGAGCGTCCAGCTGCTAGATGCAGAACAACACAAAGCACGTGTGGCTGTTCGGGTGGGGTTTAAATAGCCTTGGAAGAAGTTCCAGGTATGTATCCTTCCTCCAATCAGGTATGTATCCTTCCCCGACCACGCCCGGATGGTAAACTAGTCCCACAGGTAAAGTAGTTCCTTTCAGGCCTCAAGGAGGCCGGGATCCTGCAGCATGGTCTGCATCAGGTAAGTGCACCCAAGCACTCCCATAATGAGCCTGGCGCCTATGGCGCCAGGACTGATGTCTTTTATGAGCCTGGCGCCATAGGCGCCAGGACACTGTCCAAAGGGCCCCTATATGGGGTTGCTGGGTCCTTCCTTGGGGACTGGATGTCCGCTTTCGGGGACGCAGGGCTTGAACCGGCTCCCCGGGAGCGGGCATCATGACAGCACTCCCCCCCAAGGCCCCTCCCAAGGTTGTTCCCTCCGGGGGTTTTGGTTTGTCTGGGAAGAGTCGGTGGAATTTCCTGACTAATCGAGGTGCATGCACATGGTCGCTGGGTTCCCACGACCTTTCCTGAGGTCCGTACCCCTTCCAATCAATTAGGTAGAACAGTTTTGACCTAAACATTTTTGAGTCTAAAATGTTCTTCACTTCGAATTCGGGCTCCCCATCTATTAGAATAGGTTCTGGAGGTTTGAGTAGTCGGGTTCCGGGTACCACTGGTTTCAGAAGTGACACATGAAAAACAGGGTGAATTCGCATACTAGCTGGTAAATCAAGTTTAACAGCCACTGGGTTAATTATTGCCGTAATAGAATAAGGTCCCAGATATTTTGGGTTAAAAGTTCGAGGCCCTTTGAGTGGTAAATGTCTGGTAGCTAACCACACTTGATCCCCAATCTGATACGGAGGTGCTTCACTCCGATGTAGATCAGCATTCTCCTTGTATTTTCTCTTGGCTTGTTGTAAATGCGTAGTTGCCTCTTTGAAGGCTTGGGTAATTGTAGAATGCAGATGTTCTACTGCAGGCATTGCGAGGTTCTGAGGTGAGTCAAGGTTTGAGGTTCGAGGGTGATGCCCAAACAAAGTATAAAAAGGACTGTGGGCAGTTCCAGAGTGTACCGAATTATTATATGCGTATTCGGCTATCCAAAGAATGTCTTTCCAGTTGCTTTCAGATTGCTGTAACATACACCGTAAGTACTGCTCAAGGGTCTGATTTGTCCTCTCGGTCTGACCATCGGTCTGAGGGTGGTGACTGGTCGATAATCTTACGTCGATCTGCGCCATTTGACAACATTTGCGCCAGAAGTGGGAAATGAATTGGCTTCCCCGGTCAGAGATTAGTATATATGGGAATCCATGTAGCCGAACAATATTTTCGAGGAATTATTTGGCTAGGACAGAAGCTGAAGGTAAACCTTTCAAAGGAATAAAGTGGGCCATTTTGGAAAACAAATCCACAATTACCAGAATAGTATTGTACCCCGAACAAGGAGGCAGGTCCGTAATAAAATCCATTGATAGGGTGTGCCAGGGTGCTGGCGGTATGTCTAGAGGTTGAAGGAGACCGGCTGGTCTTTTCTTTTGACTTTTATTTTGGGCGCAAACACCACAGGACATCACAAAAGATTTAACATCTTTTCGCCAAGAGGGCCACCAAAATTGTCGTTTCACCTTTTCCTCTGTCTTGGCAATACCGGGGTGTCCCTCTATTAATGTATCATGATAACCGGAAATAACTAGTTCGTGTAATTCCTTATGTGGCAGGAATAAGCGTCCTTGGAAATAAGGTGAACCATTATCTATGGTAAAGTCTGATCCCTTTTGTATCCATTCCTGTAAGGTTGTAGGGTCCAGGAGTTGTTTCACTCTGGCTTGAATGTCTTCAAGCGTCTGTAACGAAGTCATGCCTAGAATCCTCTGTTCGGGAATTATTGGTACTGGTTCTGAGTTTGTATCAGATTCTCCCATTCCAATTCGGGATAAGGCGTCTGCTTTGCCATTCTTGCAGCCAGGTCGATAGGTAATCACAAAATCAAATTCAGCGAAAAACAAAGCCCATCGGAGCTGCCGTGATGACTGAGCCTTGGCGGTTTTCAAATACTGTAAATTCCGGTGATCAGTGATCACTGTGATGGTATGTCGAGCGCCAAGCAGATAATGCCACCAGGCTTTAAAAGCGGACTTAATGGCTAACAGTTCTTTGTCCGTGATTGCATAATTAACCTCGGGTGCCGAGAATTTTCTGGACCAAAATGCAACGGGATGCAGTTGGTTGGTTTCGGGATCTCTTTGGGACAGGACAGCTCCCATGGCTAGGCTGGATGCGTCAGTCTCGACGACATAAGGGAGATCTGGACGCGGGTGTTTCAATATAGGTGCGGAGGTAAACTTAGCTTTTAAATCCTGAAAGGCCTGCTCGGCTTCTTCAGACCATTCAAAACGTTTATTTTTCCTCAAGAGTGCAGTAATGGGTTGTACCACGCGTGAAAATTCCGGGATAAACCTGCGATAGAAATTGGCAAAGCCGAGCATGCTTTGAACCCCTTTTACAGAGCTAGGTGATGGCCATTTGAGGATGGCATCCACTTTTCTTGAGTCCATTCGGACTCCTTTGGGTGTCAGGATGAAACCTAGAAACTCGACTTCTGTGGTATGGAAAACACATTTCTCCAATTTAGCAAATAGTTTGTGTTGGCGCAGTTTTTCAAGTACTGCCCTGACGTGTTTTCTGTGATCAGATTCCGAAGAGGAGTACACCAGAATGTCATCGATATATACGACAACACAAACATCGATGAGTTCCCGAAGGACATCATTCATGAAGTATTGGAAGGCAGCCGGCGCGGTACACAATCCGAAAGGCATCACCTGGTACTCGAATAATCCGTATTTAGTACGGAAGGCAGTTTTCCATTCGTCGCCTTCTTTAACTCGTACCAGATGATAAGCCCCCCGGAGATCTAACTTGGTGTATATGCAAGCGTCCTTCACCTGGTCAAGGAGTTCAGGGATCAGAGGCAGAGGATAATGGTTTTTAACCGTTATCTGTTTCAATGCGCGGTAATCAATACAAGTTCTAAGATCGCCTTCTTTTTTGGGCACGAAGAACAAAGCCGAGGATGCCGGGGACTTTGACGGGCGAATAAAACCATTAGCTAGGTATTGATCCAAATATTGTCTCAAATGCAGATTCTCAGGTTCGGTAAGGTCATAAATCCTGCTACAAGGGGGTTGTGCACTGGGCACCAGATCGATTTGGCAATCGTACGATCTGTGAGGAGGTAACGTGTTGGCCTGTTCCTTTTGGAAGACGTCCTGAAAGTCTTGGTATTCCGGAGGTAGTTGCATGGAGGCAGAGGTTACAGATGCTAGATTAATCTTCAGGTTTTCTGGGTAGCAGGTTTGTGTACAATCCGGGAAGGTTATTCTCTTAGCTCGCCAATCAATTCGAGGATTATGTGTCTCTAACCAAGGGATTCCAAGAATAACCTGAAACTGTGGAGCCTTGATTACATCAAACACAACACCCTCCCGATGGCCATCGGGACCAATAAGAGTCACCTCAGTAGTGGAATGTGTTACCGGTCCAGAGGCAATTTCAGTTCCATCGACTGTGGTGATGACATCTTTGCTGGTTTTAGGACGGAGAGGGAGGTTAATCCTAGAGACCAATTCACGATCCACATAGTTTCCAATAGCCCCACTATCGATGTATGCCTTTATTGCATGCAACCGCTTAGGCTGTTCTGGATCTACGAGAACCATTGGCACAATGAAATGCGAGGTCTGAGAGTTAGTTTTCAAGCTCGGCAAGCGGACCCCTACACTTGTCGGGCAGAGTCGTTTCCCGAAACAGAGTCTTCATGGTTTTTATCAGCGGCTCCTACCGCCTTTCGGTGCGGTTTTGCTGGGCAATCTCGTAGAAAGTGTCCAGAATTCCCACAATAAAGACATAATTTTAACTGCCACCTCCTTTCACGTTCCTTTTGAGTTAAGGGTCCTTTAACCCCTCCAATTTGCATAGGCTCAGAGATATCAACTCCCTTGGGATTAGCATGGGTCTTGACCAGCACCCGGGTCTCAAACCTGGACCGATCTGCTTTTCTGTTTTGAAGTCTGTGATCCAATTGGACCACTAAGTCTATATACTCTGTGCATTCTTGGGGCGGATTTACAACTTGGGCCAAGACATCTTTAAGTTCTCCGCGTAGGCCTCGATAAAACAACATGACTCTTTTATCCTCTGGCCATCCCATTTCCACAATTAGTCTATGAAAGGTTGCAATATAGGATAGGAGGTCCTGATTGCCCTGTCGCAGGGATAGAAGTTCGTCATCCAGAGCCTGCCCCTGAGAGTGTCGAGCAAATAACCTTTCCATGCTTGCTTGAAACCTTTGAAAATCACGGAGAATCGGGTCATCTTGAGTAACCAGTGGAACTGACCAATCGGCAGCGCAGCCGCTGAGATATGACAATACAAAGGCTACCTTGGTCTGATCATTAGGGAAGGCCCCAGGTCTGCATAGGAAGTGCAAACGACACTGATTCATGAATACGGCAAATTGTTTGGGATCCCCAGCAAAGCGTTCGGGTGGGGCCAGCGGCATGATTCCAGGTAGATTAATCTGCACAGGGTTACTGGAAACCACAGGAGCGGGGTTCCCTCCGGAACCAGGTAGAGGAGTTTGCCCAGCTTGACCTTGCAAAAGCTGTCTGGCCAGGTCATCAGTTCTTTCCTTTGATATTATTAATTCCCTCCTGAGGGCATTAGTCCCTTGACGAGCGGCATGTACTTCGGCCCATAATTCCCCCAGTAATTGGGCCAAATGATCAGTCTCAGAACTTTCCATAGCGCCTGGGTGGGAATTTGTAGGACGCTTTGCGCTCTGTTACGCTCACCTGACTCCCACGGAGGCGCTGGCCTGGTTCGCGCTGCTGTGACCTCTTCTAAGGTGATGCGCAGGGTTCGGAAGACGGACTGGACCGGGCCCCCAAATCTGGCTTGTCTGGCTCACAGAAGTATCCTTCTGTAGGCGAAAATAGGGGATTAACTGTCTGCGGGGTAATGCAATCAGCCTCCCACTTTCCCCTCTCACCCTCCTCGAAACCCTTCTGTGATTCCTCGTAGCGTCTCACCTTAGGGTCTGGAAGGACGAGCTCTCCATCCTGCTTCTGATGCAGGGGCGCGTTGGTATCCAGTTACTTCACTGGATTTTCGGATTGGTGAGAACCAAACTTGCTTGGCTTCCAGGTAAGTTTTTTTGATAAGAGGTTCCCCTTGTGTCCATGCATTAATGTACCAATGCTAGTGTCTTTTTCCCCATAGGGGCCGGGGTACGGAATGCCGGGGAACAGGCATCGACCCGAGATGAGAGGTGAAATCCTTGTAGAAATCAGGTAAGTCTTTAATGAGCGTTTTTTGGTAATGTCTTTTCATTCGCTCATTAACGCTGATGTCTCTTTTTCCCCTTAGGGGCCGGGCTCCGGAAATGCCTGGATGCGGCGCGGACCCGAAATGAAGAGGGAATGAATCAACAGGTAAGTTTTAACATGGAGATTTAGCTTTCCTTATTCCCTTCTCTCTCTCATCTTTTGTTCTGGTCTTTTTCTCTCTAGGTGCTGGGGCGTGACTGCGAATCCGGATGATCGCTGCTGAGCATGGAGGCGCCCTGTAAAGGTGAGTGGAATGCGGCGCTGCAGCGATCGACGCAATGAGCTTTTAAATAAAAGTCTTCCTTTTCAGGATTGTCGGCGAGATGTCTCCGGGATGCGGATTTAGCAGGTAAGGACTTTTCCTTCTTCTGTTCTCTTCTTCTCTTCCTTTGCAGGTGATCCAGGATGCTGGCAGGCGTGGCAGAAGTCAGGATGCAGGAGCAGACACGGTGAGCGTCCAGCTGCTAGATGCAGAACAACGCGAAGCACGTGTGGCTGTTCGGGTGGGGTTTAAATAGCCTTGGAAGAAGTACCAGGTATGTATCCTTCCTCCAATCAGGTATGTATCCTTCCCCGACCACGCCCGGATGGTAAACTAGTCCCACAGGTAAAGTAGTTCCTTTCAGGCCTCAAGGAGGCCGGGATCCTGCAGCATGGTCTGCATCAGGTAAGTGCACCCAAGCACTCCCATAATGAGCCTGGTGCCTATGGCGCCAGGACAGATGTCTTTTATGAGCCTGGCGCCATAGGCGCCAGGACACTGTCCAAAGGGCCCCTATATGGGGTTGCTGGGTCCTTCCTTGGGGACTGGATGTCCGCTTTCGGGGATGCAGGGTTTGAACCGGCTCCCCGGGAGCGGGCATCATGATAGCCGACCAATGGATATGAAGTGGCCATGTCTACCAGGGACTGGCTATGGGGTGACGTTTTTGGAAATTGAGATAGGTTTGAAAGAGAAATAAATGTGTTTGGGGTAATATGGTCATAGGGTTCTCCTTTCGCCTTCCGCAGACTGCTATGGAAAGGGAAGAGGGGCTCTGTACGGATTCCCACCTTCCCTTTCCATGGTGGCCATCTTGGAAAATGATTTTCCTTCCTACAGGGGGATGTTATGTACCAGTGTATGAAGGAAAATCCCTTATTATTAGCACCACAGATTACCACTGTGGCAACCTGGGGTGCTAATGGCCTTCGTCCCTCATTTCAGGGGCTGGAACGTGAGATAACAGTCTGGAACCTTCGTTATCCACCCCTGCTTCGCTTGGGCCGATAACTTGGGCTGGCGGCCATTATCCCCTGGTGGGGGGATGAACGCCACATTATTCCCATTAGCATAACACAAAATGCTAATGGAAATGTTGGAAAATCGTATTGAGTCTATGTACTTTACTGAGAAATGTAAAGTAGATGGAGTCTTGAAAAAATAAAACATGGGTGGATTAATAGCAAACTTGTGTACAGAGCATTGGCAAGGTCCTGAAAGCTTGGCTTTGCAAATGTGTCTGTTTTTTATTTTTTGACAAGTGTCATAATGTAGGTACAAAAAATAGTGATATACCTTTGGTGAGTGAGGTATAGCCTGCGGCCATGGCCATTGGCCAGATTGTCTAGGTCATGGCATAAGGTCATGACATGGATAATATGGCTACTGGCCATGCCCATGAGGGACAGGCTATGGTGATAATGTGGCCATGTCCACCAGGGACCGGCTATGTGGTAAAGTTTTGTGAAATTGGGATAGGTTGAAAAATGTGCTTGTGGTAATATGGTCATAGGGTTCTCTCTTCGCCTTCTGCAGACTGCCATTGAAAGGGAAGACGGGCTATGTATGTAGCCCCACCATCCCTTTCCATGGTGGCCATCTTGGAAAAGGATTTTCCTTCCTACACTGGGACACTGCGCGTGTACCAGTGTATGAAGGAAAATTAGCATCCCAGATTACCACTTTGGCAGCCTGGGGTGCTAATGGTCTTCAACCCTCATTGCAGGGGCTGGAATAGGGGCATACGGTTCGGAGCCTTTGTTTTCCGCTCTCATTTCGATTGTGACGATAACTTGAGCTGGCGGGCAGTTATCCCCTGTTCCAGTCCCTGGTGGGGGGATGAAGTGCAGTGTTTCTCTTGCTCCTTGATTACAGCTTCAAAAGCACTTTGAAATTGCTCCTCCCTGCAGAGTGGTGTGTTCCAGTATATAAAGAGGACTATTGTCTTCGAAAAATATGGATCAACAGCCTCTTTTATTGCTTGCAAGGTAGCTGGTGGGATTTTGTGTCGCACATAAAAAGGCTGTGTAGTTACAGTACTGGTTGAGGAAGATGAGGTGGAGGATGACAGTCTACTTCTTGCTAAGAAAGGAACAGCCTTTTTGAGAGCATTGCGGTGGTGGGATTGGGGTGTTTTGGCACATGGAGGTGGTCCCGTAGGAGTCCTGTCCAGGTAGTCTGTGACTGAGTATAACGTTGCACTCATTGCATTTTACTTTGGTAGTTTTAGCCTTTGGTACATTCCCAACAGTGATAAAGAACTGCCACACCCATGATTCTCTATTGGTGCTAGAGGTACACCCTTTCTCTACCTCATCTTCGTTGTCCTCTTCATTGTCTGTTTTTTTTTGTTGTGTAGGTCCTCCAGCTGGTGGTGGTGGCTCTTGGGGAGGAGCAATGGCAATAGCTGATTTCATTTATGAAATAATATGAGATAAATAGTAGGTTTGCTAAAATGTCTGCAAGTATGTGCTGTGCACTAGATTGTTAAATGATAATGAGTAAGAATAGGTGTAGGAGCTGTGCAAGGGGAACATTTTGAGCTTGAAAGTTCCTAGATCAGTAGAAAGTGCAGTTCCGAACTGTCTGTGAAGCACAGACCCTGGCGTGAAGTGCGGATGCATTCACAAATGCGTCATCATGCCGCGTGCATGCATATGGTAAAGTGACATTTTCCGGAAGGTCCGCGATGATGTCGACGGACGCATAAATAATTGGAAAAGGTTGCAAAAGTGTATAGAAGTGTTAAAATGATGCTCGAAGGTGGGAAATGGCAGCGTTTTAAGGTGAAACTTTGTAAATTGGACAGAAATGTTGCTATATTAGAGTAAGTATGATATTAGTAAGTTGTGGGAAAATTAGCATGTTCTGGTAAAAACCCATGAAATTCACTGAACAATCTTTGTTAAAGGAACGTTATGGTTAAGTTACACTAACAAAAACAAATGAAATTCACTGACTTTTTTTTCTGAAAGGGACGTTATGGTTAAGTTGCACTAATAAAAACCTATGAAATTTACTGAAAAAACTTTGTTAAAGGGTCGTTATGGTTAAGTTGCAGTAACAAAAACCTATGAAATTCAATGAAAAAACTTTGTTAAAAAAACGTTATGGTTACAAGTAAAACTGAAAAGAATCTGAAACTCACCAGTTATAGGTAGCTAAGCGACCATAACTTACGCCACCACAGTGCACTGCTAAGACTAACATCAAGGACACCAAAGATGACATTACAAATGTCATTGATGATGAATATATGCACAGTAAGTGAACATATATCTTAAAGTGAAATATACAAATGTAGTCCAATAGACCTACCCCTTAGACGACAGTGTGCAAGACTAAATAGCATTGGACTTCTAATAAAAGAAATGAACACCAGAAAAATAACCTGAGAGAGGAATTGTTCCAATAGAAATGCTGGCAAAGTCTAAAAGGTGCTCACCTTTTGAACCAAGCAATCTGTCGTGAAATATTCCCTAGAAAACTAAATCCCAATACGAAACAAGTGCTTGTGTTCTTGTGAGTAAGCGGCTTCACTGGGAACATGACAACCTGAGTAAAATCGTGGTAGCCAAATTCTTGATCAAGCTTGCCAACCTCAAAAAAACAAGGGGTTGCCTCGTGCTCTGAAGAAAAGTTACTCTGTCCACCTACGTCTCTTTTACTTGTGCCATGAAAAGCAGCCACAATTAGTGGAAAATAACTGCACCAGTGTCCAGGATTTCAAACTCTTTTGCCACTTCATGGGCAAATACTCATGACTTACTTTCCTGCTCACAATTTCCCCTCCTCACCCCCCATTCTGGCTTTCAACAATACCCTGCTTTATAATGATAACTTGAAAATGACACATACCATAGTGCCACTCAAATATATAAATCCTTATAGAACTATGTTAGGCAAAAAGTGTACAATTGTGGCATTATTCCCCCCTTCTTGACTGGGAGACTACAAATACCAGAATTAAATTCTGCAAAAGGTAACAAAAATTGTCTCTGAGTGTAAAATCTTCAAAGACTGACAGTAGCACACTTTAATTAAATAAAGTGGATGCCATGGGTTATGATATATTTAAAACTAGGAAAACACACAGCATTCGGGACTGTGGACTTTCTCCCATCCATGCAGTAACTGAAACCAACCCTGCTTAGCTTGAAAGCGAACCAACCCTGCTTAGCTTGAAAGCGGGGAAGGATCCATCCCCTCAGGCCATGCTGCTCTAAGTCGTCTTGTATGGTGGGCTCATTTATTAGGCAACATGGTCTGAGGGGGCAGGCCCCTTCCTAGTTTGGTGGGCTCATTTATTAGGCAACATGGTCTGAGGGGGCAGGCCCCCTCCTAGTTTTGAAGCTATGCAGATTCGGTCCCGGTTACTGCATGGATGAGAAACCCACTGTAGCTGTAAACATATCATTGTTTTTGTGTTAATGACTGGGAGACTACAAATACCAGAATGCAATTCAGCAAAATGCAAAAATTGTTCTCTGAGTGCAACATTTCCAAGAACTGACAGTAGCACGGTTAAAAAAAAAATCTAATTTGGATGCCCATTTAGTCGCCCATCCATGCAGTAACTGGGACTGACCCTACTTAGCTACAAAGTGGCACTGACCATGCTTAACTTCAAAGCAAGCAAAGGGCTGGCCCGTTTCTATAAGTAGTCTTGTAATTTGGGTTCATTTATCAGGCAACATGGCCTGAGGAAGCTGGCCCCTTTCTCGCTTTGAAGCTAAAGAGTGTTTGTCCAGGTTACTATGTGGATGGGAGACCTGGATGGCAATCGTGTCACTGGCCATGGAATATTTGACCCCTGACATGAATATCAGAAAAAAGGCAGAAAAAAATGCTTTTGTGCCCTTCTCATCTGTGCCAGATCCCCCCACTCACCAGATGGCTTCCTCATCTCTCCTGCCCTCTTTCCTCCCCCCTACAACACATGCTGTTTCTGTGACCCAGTTTGCTTTGAGATGTCAGCTACAGAAAGCTTTGTGTTGCAAACTCGCTAGACACCCTTCAAGTCCTAAATTCCAATAAGTTCTCCCTAGCATAATGGCATGTGCCTGTTTTTTTACCTGAAAATAGATTTTTTCCTGCATTTCATTTTCCCATATCCTTGGCTATAACTTCGAATATCTCTTGCATCGAGAGAAAAACAAGATGGCGGCTTTTTCATTTCTGAAAACCATGATCCTGTAATGCACCATGGGAGATATAGTTATCAATTTTTGGGAAGGGCACCACTTCTATGTCAAATATTTAAATAACTACGGCACAGAATAACCCCAAACCACACATGGATCGCAAATCAATGCTTCATGCCAAGTTGTTTTGGACCAGGTCCAAATTCATCCAGTGGTTTGGGCTGTGCGCCATGCCGCAAATATACCCTGTTTGTCTATGGGAAAATGAATGGGAGTAGGCTGCAGATTTGGAAAAAAATGGTGGTCTTCTTAATAACTTTCTTATTTTTTAACGTATCCTTACAAAACTTTGCAGTCTAGGATATGCCAGTTGGGGCGCAGGGGGTGGGGGATGGAGGTTGCGAGTCCCGATTCACTTTCAAAATTTGAGGCAAATCCATTATTTTGAAAGGTTCCTATGAGAGTCTGCCTCATCTTAATTATAGGGCGGCTATAGCCGCCCTATAATATATCTGGATGATATTACACAGCCCACTGTAGTGGCTGTGTAGTTATGGTTAAGTTGCTAATCCCATACGAAGAGCACTTTTTGGGAGGCTTATAACTTTGCTTAGTTTAGTGTGGTTTGGTTATAAAGTTATAAGGGGGGGTCCCAAAATTTCTTTTTTTCCCATAGAGTGAATAGGGAAAAAACCTTGCTCATGCCTACAGCTCAAACCGCTGGACGGATTTGCATCAAATATGTGGCAGGAGCGGATTGGTCCCTGATTGGCTGGATTGAAGTGTGAGGTGCGTCATATTGTTTTGATGCGTCCTCCATCTTGGATCCGTGGAGATCCGTGGAAAGTGCGGCGACGATCAGGGGAAAAATACAACTTTGGGGAGTGTGTTGGTGTGTAAGATTGCTTGGGGAGGTTGGGGGAGTAAGAGATGGGTCAAATGCTGTATTTGTTTAGGTGGCAGATGCTCCTGATGGGTTTGTCATGTCTGCGATCACCGCGGCTGTCCGCGGACATATAAATTGCGCTACTGGCTATTTTACTTTAGTATGATATAGGTTATGGTTTTGGGTTGTTAGTAAGTGTTGATTGTAGTTAATATCCTGTATACGTAGCCAATATAGCACAGTTAAAATGTTTGATTCTATGGGTGTTATGCTGCGGTGGTTGTGGCCAGGGCCTATAGTCTTGGGTGCAACATCCATCAAATATCCACAAATGTACAGTCTGTGTACTGTTTGATTTGAATAGTTTGTATGTGAAGTTTTGGCTATGTCATGCAATTAAGATTGCAGAGTTTGGTAACAAGCACTGCAGTATAACATATCCATGGAAGTAAGCATTTTGGATTGTGGTGTATGGTTAGATGTTTGCTTCAATGGTTGTGTTATGGAGCAGTATTTGTGAGTTGAATTATTATATACTTACTGTTTGATTTTTTGTGATTGCATATATTTTTTTCATGACTTGGGTAACTGGAGCAGATATTCTTTTTCAATTTCTGTGATAAAAAATATCATGTTAGTGTAGGTAAGTTCATAATGAGTTATTGCATTGCATAATAGACATTTCTGCATTATTTTGACCCTCATATTTAGTAGTTTACAAATCAGTGTACTGTGCAATTTGCCCAGTTTCTGTGGTTGTTTAATAAATCATTAAGTCTGTGGGAAAAAGAAATCCATTCTGGATTAAAAAAAACTTTGTTGTTATGGTACAATATATTTCTTTCTTTGTTTTCAGTGTGTATTTGTTGTTTCTGGCTAATGTTCTATCTGTTGGCTCGTTGCATATTTTTTGGGGCAGTTAGATACCTGTTGGTGTATTCTAACAGTTTATTTCTTCTTATATTTTAGTGGTACTGATTTATCTGTTTGGTTGTTGCAGAATCTTGGGGGAGTTTGATACATGTTGGCTTATTCTAACTGTTTATAGTTTTCTAATTGAAGTTTTGTTAATGTTGATGCACAGATTAGTTATTACATTTTTGTTTTAAGAATATTAAATACGTGTTTATAAGATGTGCTGGTAATCTCTGCTGTAGTGTAATGGTACTATCATTACATTCGAACCATCCACAATTTCTTTTTTATATATGCAGTGTAGTGACCTGCATTGGTTGTGGCTCCTGCGTGGTAGATTATACCTATTGTTGTGAAGGTTTTCTTACCAAGTGATACTTGACCATGTGTGAATCCAGTCAGCTTGAAGTTGTTTTTGGTACCATCTGCATTGTAACGTAAAAGCATTAGTATTACTTATTTACTATGTGTTTGTATTTGTAAGGTGGAGCGATTATCTGAATTGCAGCTAGTACATAATCTGCCATGGTTTGCATTTTGTACAAGTTGCTGAAATGGAATGGATTCTCAGTTAGGTATTGATACATACACAAAGTGTTCATTAGGAATTTGTTCCTGTGCCACATGGTTGCAGAGAGTGCATGTATGTTTCAACGTGTATGAAATCTGGAAGATTTCATTTATAGGTATGATTTTGTTTTCCAGTACTTGTAGTAAGTACATTAGAAATTCTTGTGAATCTTCTTGTGAGGTTATAGTGAATTTCACCACTCCAGCACAGTAGTCCAATTGTTGTCTTATTCCATGAACACTGTATGTGTTGTCAGGATTGTTGGTTGCATTTCTATGAAGGACTAACATTTGCAAACACAATTGGTCTGTATTGTATAAGTAAATGTTGTCAATAACTGGTGGCATTGGAATAGAATATGTATTGCTACATTTGCTTAGAAATTTACACAGTTATATTTGAAAATTTGAATGGACCTGATAGTTCTGTGTCCAAGTCATTTCTTCGGAGTGTGTGTTGCTTCTTTGAAGAAGTACATGAGTTACTTTGAGTAGTAGATTCTTCTTTGGTTGTAGTAATTGATGAAGCATTAGCTTCTTTTACTACCTTTGGAGGATTTGCAATGTGATCCTGTTGCATTTCTGTTTAGTAGTTTTCTTTAACAACGTCTTGCTTTTTGTGGAACAGGATAGGTTTTTAGATTGGTGGTGTACAGTGAATGTTGTCTATTTTAATTAAAACACATGGAATTTCTGCATTTACTTTACTTGCATCAAAGTTGATTAGAAATAGACTGTCAAGTGTATGTAAGCATGATAGTGCTATGTAGCTCATGCCTTCTTTAAAGACTGTGTTCCCAATATCTATCAATGCTTTATCTAGGGTAAGACCTTGTGATTTGTGAATGGTGACTGTGTATGCTAGAGTTAGAGAAAATTGTTCTCTGTGTACATAAATGTCTTTGAAAAGAAGGAATCGGGCTGTTGAGTGTCCTATCCTTTTAACTTCTGATAGTTTGTCAAAGAGAATATTGACAAACTGAATGTTGTTTTCACGTGTGTATGTTTGAAAGCCAACAACTGTACCAAGTGCTCCATTAACTAGTCCTTGCTCCACATCAAGGTTACGTTTAAGCATTACTCTACAGTTTAAAGATAATTTGAATATTTTCTCCAAACCAGCTGTGTTGGAGATAGAGTTTACTAAGGGGTTTAGTCTTGATGTGGCTTGTTGACACATGGGTAGTGTCATACCATGTACATCCAGTTTGTCTGTGGAGCAAATTTCAATTGTTGGTTGCATTTCTTTTTTCAACATTGTTTCATTGAATTTTGAACAGCTTGCAAGTGTTGACATCAAGAACATACAATTGACATTTCTGTGTGCTAATTTTTCCATGACATCAGTGGCACATGAGTTATGTCCATAGAGTGCATGGATGTGCTGGGTTTTTAATATTGATTGTGCTTCTTGAGATAGTACACCAACTCTAATAGGTCTGCAGACTGGCACATGTTTTCTGTTAATTCTCTGTATTGGAAATGTTGCCAAAGGTTTACATTTCCTATGTTGCCAACAGTTTTACTACAGAGTTTGTGCCCTAAGTTTTTAAAAATAGATTCACCTTTCACTGGTGTCAATTGAAGACGATCTCTGAAAACAATAATGGGTTTTCCTCCAAAGAGCTCTTCATAGTCTGTTTTGGGTTCTTCTTGTAATCTGAGGTGAATCAAAGCCAACATTAGGTTGGAGACCATGCTCACTCCATCTATTAGTAGCATTTTCATTTGTTTCAACACTCTGTATAGTTCCATTGCAGCTTCTGTAGAAAGTTTGTAATAATCTAATTTGTTTTGGTTTTCTACTGGAATGAATAGAAATTGGTGTAAAGTGACATGGCCTATGTTGTGGGCAGCTAAACCTGTGGGGCCAGTTACAACAGCTGATAGTTTGTTGTTTGTCAATTGTTGAAAGAACTTGCTGATGATTTTGATTAAGAATGTTTTTCCTGAACCAGCTTGACCACTGACATATAGTAGTATAGGTTTGTAATTTTGGCAGGTACACTTTTTATTTTCATGTCGTAATTTCTTTGGTTACTTCTTGAAAAATGCTACTCTCCTCATTGTTCAGTTTTGATTTCAGTACAGTTAAGTTTGTTTGTTTTTTGTTTGTTTGTTTAATCATTTATTATGCGCACCAGACCCATAAGTAAAAGGGAGCAGCAGTATGAAGATGCAAAGCTTACATAGTTACAGAATATACACCAGGTACAGAACTTACATAAATACAGAATATACAGAATGTGCAAATATATATAGAAATACGGTAGCCTATATAGTAGCAATAATAAGCCATGAATAGTGTGCAGAAATACAAATTCCAGAATGTGCAAATATATGCAGAAATATGGTGCCCTAAATAGTAGCACTAATAAGCCATGAATAGTGTGCAGAAATACAAATTACAGATTAGAACTCTCCTTATATCATTAGGGCTCACAAGTGTGATAGATAATAGGCATATCCTAGTGGGTAGGAGGCTAGGGGTCTATAACGATGATGTGTTTTATAACTTTTTTCTGAAATGAAGGTGAGGTTGGTCTGCTCTCAGGTCTTGTGGCAGGGAGTTCCAACATTTAGCAGCCTTTACAGGGAAACTATTACCACCGATAGTGGTAAGCTTGTATTTAGGTATGGTCAGGCAATTAGTATTACCAGCTCTAGTAGGTCTATGAGAAATTATTCTCTGAATTTTGTCTGTAAGGTAGCTAGGAGTGGCGTTATTAAGAGCTTTATGAGTCAATGATAATGTCTTTAGCTGTATTTTATTGCCCGTGGATAACCATTTGTGTTGGCGTCTGAGGGGGGAAATGTGGGTTCTTTTGTTTATACCTAAGGCTGCTCTTAAAGCATCATTTTGTGGTGTTTGAAGCTTTAGGATAGTTGTTTTATTAGCACCACTCTTTAGGGCATCACAATAATCAATTCTAGAGAGTATTAAGGCTCTAGCCAAGATCAAGCAGCTGTCGTCAGAGAGGAATGGCTTGCCGGCTCTGAGTAGTTTACACGTGTAGGCTATGGAAGAGGTCAGCTATTTGATCTGTTTATCAAAAGACAGTGTAAAGTCCAAATAGAAGCCAATGGTTTTTACCTCTTTGGAGACTTTGATGGAATTTCCGTCAATATTGAATGAGGAAAATTTCTGGCCTAATTTTTTGATGTTGGCCTGAGAGCCTAGAATTATCAACTCAGTCTTATCATAGTTCAAACATAGGCCATGAGTGGCCATCCATGCTTGGATGATAAGATAAACTTTGTTCACCAACCCTGTGTCCTTACTATGATCCCCAGAAAGTGGGAAGAGAATCTGGGTATCATCTGTGTTATTAGTGTGGGTAATGCCCAGATGGTCCAGATCATCGAACAAGGGTTTGGTGAAGATATTGTATAGAGTTGGTGAAAAGCAGGAGCCTTGTGGAACACTGCACCGGATAGGTGTTGGGTCAGCAGCTGCCAAGGGAGAGAAGACACTCATTGTTTTCTCGCTCAGGAAGGATTCAATCCATTTGATGGCTTTCGGGGAGAAGTGGGCAGCAGAGTCGAGGTGTCAGCAGAGGACCTTGTGATTGACCAGATCAAATGCAGCTGAAAGATCAAGTAGGAGCAGAAGTACTGACTTCCCTTTGTCTCTCAGCTCATCTATTTGGGACTTTAAGTCGATTTAGGCTGTTTCCGTTCTGTGTAAAGGGCGGAAGCCAGATTGTCTGTTACCTAGGAGTTTATGCAATTCAAGGTGTTTTTGCATTTGGTTGTAGGCGGCTTTATCCAATATTTTGAGTAAGAATAGGACCATGGTAATAGGCCGGTAATTGGTAGGGATGAGGGGGTCTAAGGTCTGTATCTTGAGGAGGGGTAGCACCCATGACTGTTTAAGGTTGCAAAGGAAACATTAATCAATTTGGTGATGAATGGGGATAAATCTCTGGCAGCATCTTTTATTAGTTGTGCTGGGCAGATGTCTCCTTTGCAGTTAGAGGGCTTCAGTGACAGGAGGATTTTTTCTACATCCAGGGTAGACATTTTGGAAAAATTGAAAGTATTTTTTTGTGCCAGTAGTGAAACACTAGGCATAGGGATATTAGGTGAGTGCTGAAGGTTCAGTGTTTCTTCTTTTTGCTGAATTTCATTTTGGAGCGTGTCAATTCTATTAGCTAGAGCATGTTGGATGTCTGTACACCAAGATTTATCTTTAGTACAGATGTCAGGAGTAGCTATTGGGGACTCTAATTCTTTAAGTATAGAGAAGAGTTCTTTCATAATAGAATTAGAATTGGCAATACGCTCATCATAGGAATTACGTTTTGCCCGGCAGACTTCCTTCTTATAATGTGAGTAAAGTGAGGTTAGTTTGGCTTTGTTCTCACTGGAGCGGCAGAGTCTCTAATTAGTTTAACTTTTTCTTTTTAGGATGCAAAGGTCTTTGAGTTGTGGTGTAAACCATTTGTTTAAGTGGGCCATTGGTTTGCTGGGTCTGATTTTGAGAGGGGCAATTCTGTCCAGGTTGGTGAGCATGATATTGTTGAATTTGTGAACTAGGATGCTAGGATCAAGATTATCTGAGCATTAAGGGTGGGAAGGATAGCAGGGATAATTTTCTCTACTGTGATGCTTTTTTTGTTTCTAGTTAAGCATAGAGGCGCTGATGGAAGAGCCAATGGGGTGGGTCTTGTGGTGGATAGGTGGAAAGACACCCGTGAGTGGTCTGTCCAAGGGAGTGGCAGGATGGAAGAGATAGCAACTGTACAGTTGTAATCCGCTATCCAATCCAATATTCTCCCTTTTTGGTGGGTAGGTTTGTTGACTTTTTGGGAGAGACCTAGTGTGTTTATTATGTTGACTATATCTGTAGCGTTTTTGTCTGTTTGGTCATTAAAGCCTAGGTTGAAGTCCCCTAATAAGAGTATTTGCGAGGTGGGTTTGAGGTTGCTAGTACGTATATTATGCAAATCCTCCTCGAAGGTGCCAAGAGGACCAGGCGGTCTATATATTAGGTGAATGATGAATGTTTGTGAGTTGTTTATCTGGAATTTGGCCAAGATAACTTCACATGATTGTGACAGATGGATGGGGGCTAGTCTTAGGCAGAGACATGTTCTAGAGACGATGGCAATACCACCTCCTCGGGCACTGTCACAGTCGTGTCTCACTATAGTGTAGCCATCAGGGATAGCTAGCATGAGTGAGGGCCCTGCTGCATTTTGGAGCCAAGTTTCCGTAATTGCAAGGAAATCCAGATTACCTTCTGTGATTAGGACGGCAATGTCAGTGGCATGGGCGACAAGCGATCTTACATTGGGAAGCGCTCCTTTGAGAGGGGGCCTCAGTTGCTATATTGACTAGGGTAGATTTGTCAGAGTTATTATCACATGATGTTAGTTTTAGGGTTAGTAGTCGGGAGGGATCTTCTCAGAGGTTCATGTAGTTTAGTAGTGGCGCAGAGTCTGGCATTTCGGTTGGACGTGGCACAGGGTAGATAGGCGTAGGTGGCTGTTACAGGGGCCCTATTATGTAGAGGCTGGCTCATGGTGCCTGTGTTTGTTACTATGTTAGTTAAGGTAGGCATGCTAGGGTCTAAGGTCAGTGCAAGCGGGAGCTGAGCAAAGAATGCTTGACTTCTAGGGTCAGCGTACATGGTAGCAGTTATTGTGCAAAATAGTAATGTTAGGATTAACATTTTTACAGTAGCGATGTCAGTGAATATGGCCCAGCACATGGAGGTGCCTAGGTAGGGTGCAGCCTTAGTTAAATGTTTGCAGATTGGGTAGATTCAACTTTGGCTAGATATTCATAGATATGCAGATTCAACTTAACTAATTGTTCACGAGAGTAGGCAGATTCAACTTGGCTAGGAATTGGCAAAATAGGCAGAATCAAATTTGCTAAATCTACATAATAATAGGCAGATTCGACTGGGCTAGGAGTTGGCAAAATAGGCAAAATCAAATTTTCTAAATGTACATAATAATAGGCAGATTCGACTGGGCTAGGAGTTGGCAAAATAGGCAAGATCAAAATTTGCTAGATGTACACAAAGATAGGCCGAATCAGTAATCTGACTCAGCAATGACTGCAGAGTATATAGACAGGGATGTATCCCCACTACTGTGACTGTTAAACTCTGTACACAGTTGTCGCTATATGTGGAATGCAAGAAACTAGGTACTCTAAGGGTTGTTGGCCCATGGGCATTAGTGTAGGGTGGGGCAGCCAAATAATGGAAGGTAGTTCATTAAAGTGAAAACCTTAGGTACGATAATTGTATACACATATGGACTAATATTAAGGTGCAGACTTCAAATTGGTGCAGTTGCAATTATATACAGAATTAACAATACATTACACAGTACGTTTAACATCAGGTGGCGTAACGTAGGTTAGCATATTGAACATTGGCAGTAATGACCACAAAGCAATTGTGGACACATTTTGAAGGTACATTGAAAGCTACGTGAGGATAGAGACTGTAATCAGGATTGTGGTATGATTCACACTTGGCTTGCTGTGATGGTAGGCTTGCGCACAGGTGGGTCAGCTGGTCTGGAATTAGCGCAGCGTTATACTTGTATAGTGTAGCTGCAGAGTAGTGGGGCAGTGAGAGTGTGGCACTGGACAGCCTTTCACATTGAACGGACAGTGGACATGCGATATACAAATTATATGGATAGTATAGACCTCATTAACTTTCCCAATACAAGGCGCAGGGAACTTATGAATGCAGGCTCTCGGTAAATTGCGGGCGATCAAGGGTTGTATGTTTAGCGGATCAGAGTACAATGTAAAGGATAGGGCTGGGGACTGTAATAGTACCTGTATTGTTCGCAGTGGTAGTAAGTCCTTGAGTTTTGCGGGCAACTTTGACCAAGGTTCCTGGCTGATGGCTTGGCAGGCTGTGGACAGCCTTTGTCCCCTGGCCTTCGTTGAACCGGCAACGCCTACCGTCTGCTGCCGATTGGCTTAAGCTGTTAGAGGGACAATCAGCTGTGCGGTAGCTCTGTAGCCGTAAATCACTCGGCTCGGGCAATGGTGGCGGCCATCCGATAAGCACAAAGGTGCTTCTATCAAGGTGAAGCCGTGTCAGAGGGGCGCTTCACGGCAGCTGCAGGATTAAATGAGAATAGTGCTTGCTGCCTGCACTTTCTCTTCCTGCTCACTCAGCCTTAGGGAAATGCCAGCAAATTGAGGTGAATGCAGAGGGGTTCACCTGGATGTGGGGGTGGTGGTAGTGGGGGCAGCCCTGCTGCAGCAGAGTGGTGCGAGCTCCTGCTCCCAGCACCAGCTAGTACAAAATGCTTCTGATGAAGTCTTCTGTATCTTCTTCATAGTGACACATGGTGTTTTCTACTTCTGCCAACGCTAATTCAGCCTCATTTGCTATTATTGGCTGTCTGAGTGGTTCTTGGCTTCCTGGTACAGAAGGTTGACTACTGTCGGGAGTGTCCTTATCTAGTTGAGCCTGGAGTTCTTCTTCATGTTGCTGTTCATTGTGCAACATTGTTTTGTACTGTGTAAAGTTTAAATCTGTTATAATCCTTTCATTTGCTTTGAAAGCATCTTCATAGGAGTCATAGATATCTAGTAACTCTTCTTCTTTGTCCATGGTTTAAAAAGTTGTTGCAGGGACATGTAATATAGTTCTTTATGTTGAGGAGGTTTTAATGACAATTTGATATAATTAATTAAGCTTTCTTTGGTAAGTTTCACTAAGATGCCTTTACAATTTGTCACTCTGTATCTACTTTTGTTTCCATCTGGTTTTATATTATTTTTGTATGTGAAGTTTTGTGCTATGTGGTATAGACACATGGTTTCCAAAGTGGTACTCCTCTTCGGGTAGTATGTATCTAGTAAATTGTTTTTCAAAATGTCTTGGCTGTTGGGATCATTTTTGGCTATTGTTTCTATGTCCTCGTATGATTTGAGAGCTCTTTTTCTTAATTTAGCTGGACCAAGACTTAGCCATACTATATTTTCAGATTTTCCATCAAAGCAGTACCGGTTAAAGGGTCTGCAGCTTCATAGCAGCCACATTCTCTATGAGAAAGCATTTTTATGCCTAAGCTGTACAATTTCTGAGACAGTGTTTTGTCCGATGATAGGTCATTCCAGAGGTCTTGAAGCTCTGTTTTTTCTGCTTTGGTTAAGTAGCCTGTAACATATCGTGCACCTACAGTGGAATTGTCTGCAATGAACTGCCCTCTATGTTTGCATTCCATAAGAGGGCAATGATTGCATTGTAATCATTGATATATTTTGCTTCTTCTGTTCTTTTTATGTAATATGTGTTCTTAGGTGATTAACCTTTAACACTATGGGCCTCATTAGGACCCAGGCGGTAAGGGGTTTACGCCGGCGTAAACCTTGCCGACCCTTACCGCCTGAGTACGAGTTCCCTTAGCGCCATGGCGGATCTAACACCTGCTTTTAGCAGGCGTTAAAATCCATGGCGCTAAGGGACCTTGTTGTTAATTACGCCACCGTAATTTACGGTGGCGTAATTAACGCCTTCCCCACTCCCATTATGCCCTATGGGGCAAAAATGGGAATGGGGAAGGGTAAATGGGGATTGGGGACTTACCGCCCCGCCAAGGTCGGAATGGGGCGGTAAGTCCGCCAACCACCATGGCGGAGTTGGCAGCTTAGCGCCATGGACCATGGTGCTAATAGCGCCATGGTCCTCCGCCAAGGTCCTAATGAGGGCCTATGTCTAACTGAAGACATGACGTTGTTCACTTGACATGTTGCTGTAACTGGTCTAGGGAAACCAAAGCAGCATTTGGTGTAGTATTTCCCTTTTTTTTGTATTTGCGATGATAATATTTCCCACATTTGTGTCTTTGAAGTTGTAAATGTGTGCATGAAGATCATTATTTGTTGTTTGTGAAGGATTTTCACAAGTGACATATTTTTCGATAACCTGTAAAACAGTGGCATCACAGTCTTGACCAAATTTAGGAGCATCTTTAATCCATAAAAGCCTATGGATCTGTGGTGCTCCTCTGGCTTGGTATTCTTTTCTCCAAAAGAAGTGTTGCACTTCTCCGAGGGGAGGAACTGTTTTATAACAAATAAAGTGTAGCATAGCAATGAAGCGATGATGGAAATATCTTGAAACATTAACAGGATCTAGAGAGCAGAGTTCTCCAGGTGTTAGTATAGCTATGTTTGTTTTGTTTTTGTTTGATATGCATAGGAAATCATGTAAATCTTTCCATGCATATTTTTTTTAAATGTTTTTATTTTTTTATTTTTGATATAGATGAACAAGTCAACTTTTCAAAAATCAAATTTAATTTACATGTTAGTGTAAAAGAAGTACGAATAAAAAATGCAAGGAAACATTAAAACTTAACAAAATCTATAAAAATCTCAGTCCTAAATCCATAATTCATCTTTTACATTTACAAATTAATCACATAATATCATTACAGCTTGATTTCACAGGGCAGAATTACGTCTACATATTGTACTAGTGATTTTATCACAGTGAATTTGTTGTTGGAAAATAACAAACTCCAGATCTGGTTTTCATCCAATTCCTCATGCAAATTTAACAGATCAGTGAAAAATGTGGCTCGTTGATCAGTTAGCATATTACAAGATATCACCAGATGCTGGAGTGTTTCCTTTTCATTTGGAAGCTCACAATATCAACAGTAATTCATATCGGCTGGAATGACATTTCACCTAGCAAGCACTTTCCCAGTAAGCCATAAATTCAATCTGACTCGTAAAAATGTGTTCCGTATAATCGAGGAAGGGCATTTCAGTAAATACCCTGCCAATTGGCCCAGTTTTTTATTGCCAAAATTATCAGAGTTAAAATCTTAATATTTTAGGCAGGACTCTCTGTTTTTTATCCACTCCCACCGGTATAATTTCATTTTAGCACACAATGGATTTTCAATCAGAAGCATTAGCGTTATATCGGCTTCAGCCAAAGTGTACACCATTCAGTTATGCCATGTTAATGGAAAGACAGGATTTGATGAAGACAAATAGTGTGCAACAGTACTTAAGATATTGTTATTTTCAAGACCCATCAGACACTTGCGAAAGAAGGCACACATCCTCCACTTTACTATACAGGCCAATGAGTTCAGACCTAGTTCGAATCGCAAGATTTTCATAGGTGTACAATTCCGCAGATGCAATACCGATTTCCAAAAACGTGCCTCCAGTTTGTTCCACATTTGGTCATTAATGTAAAGTTTCGACTCAATAGCATAAATTAATATGGGGATTACCTTTTGTTCGTAGAAGAGGAGAAGTTGTTTTAAGGTAAATTTCCCATATTTATAAATTAGGATTCTTGCCTGTGAGATCAGACTAGTAACTTTGGACTGAATATTGATTAGATAGAGGTTATCCGTGAACGTATTCTGGATTATGAGCCCCAAATATTTATATTCTACGACAGATTTCAAGGGTTCATTTCTGATCGACCAAATGCAATTATCAATTCTACTTTTACTTTGATTTTTGCATACTAGTATTTGCGATTTATCCAGGTTCACAATGAGATGGTTCAGTTCAGCATAGGAGTATAAAGCAGACAGCAAGTTTTGAAGACCCTTAGGGGTTTGTGAGATCAAAACCAAATTGTCAGCGTACAATAGCCATGCTACGCGCTGACCCCCCAATTCTGGCGCATCAGAGGCAACTTGGAGAAATGATTTTCCCATGTCCAGGATAAATAAATTAAACAAGATAGAAGCTAGAATACAACCTTGTTTAAGACCCACATGGGTACTAAAAGCCGATGACAAAAGTCCCTCCAAGGATATTCTCACCAGCATAGTAGTCTCTGTATGCAGCTGGATTAATAGTGGTAATAGAGATGATGGACAGCCAAGAAGTTCTAGTTTTTGAAATAGTAATTCACGGTTTATTGAATCAAATGCAGTCCGGAAATCAATAAATGCAAAATACAATGATTGTTTCTGGGTTGCATACTGAGCTTTAAGCATGTTAATGGCAATGATAATGGGTACAGTACCGAGCCCACTAACAAATCCAGATTGGAAAGGATCTCTCTTGTGGTGATTTTTCGACCGGTTGTTCATGTCTCTTAGAATTAGTTGGCAAAAGATCTTCCCAGGAGCATCTAACAAAGAGATAGGTCTGTAACTGGCTGGATTCGCCCGGTCTCCTTTCTTGTAAATTGGGATAGTTATAGAATGTTTCCAAGACGCCAGTATTTTTTGTGATAAAAGTATGTTCTTGAACATGATATACAGTATTTTGGCCCATATGACTGGAAATTGTTTCATTGTCATGTTTGACAATCCATCCGGGCCAGGCGCCCTAGAACGACTGGCTTTATTGATGAAGCATAGAATATCATCTTTGTCAAACCTTAGATGGAAATTAGTTTGGTACAAAGGTCTGGCAGAACAACATTCCTCTATAGGTGCAGGAATAATACTGAACCCAGTTTTTTTTGTTCTGTGACATCATTGGACTGGACTGCTATTTGATGACCTGCAGTAGCTTGGTTGATAATTTTCCATGAATCTGCAGAGTTTTTACTAGACAGCAGTTTTAGCATACTGCTACCATCACTTTGATACAATTTAGCCCGCATTCCCCTTATCCAGTTCCTATATCTAGTTTTGACATGAGTCAAAGCTAACATTCATTTATCACCAGGCAGTTTTTGTGTCTCCCTCCTTTCGGCTCGAACCAATGATTTCTTAGCCTTTACTTCATGATTGAAGACATGTAAATAAGGTGTTTGTTTTTGTTTGTGGCTAATAGAAGCAGGTTGAAATAACTGCATAAGTTCATGGTAAATGACTGTTGAACATTGAGTTCCAGCATTTCACACTTCAGCTCAGCGTCATAACAGGACCTGAACGCTTCCAGGGATGACTCTATCCAGATTAACCTGTTCCTTGCAGTGTTTACTATAATTGAGCCCTTAATATGTTGTGTGGGCCATTGAATGATATTAAATTTGGAATTCCAGGTCACGTTAAGGATGTTGTGATCACTCGCTTCAGTGTGTGTTATATGAAAAGATTTTATTTTATTCCACATATTTCAGTTGACATATATGTAATCAATGATTCCCTCGTTAGAGGCTCGATGCCAAGTTGCCTTAGCAGGGATATCAGTGAGCAAAGAGCCATTTAGCATAAATAGGCTTCTGGACTCTACAAAGCATGTCCATTTAGTAAGACGAGCCATTTCAGATTTCCGTTTTGGGCCCAGGCAATGCAAATTTAAATCAACAGCTATAATAATAGTAACAACATTGCCATCCATAGTTATGAGATCTATTGCTTTGTTCATTGAGTCCAGAAACCTATCATCTGTAATCCCCCAAGGATTCCAGAAGGCATTAATAAGTGCACAATGGATATTATCACCAATAAGTCTGGCCATTTGTATAAATGGATTTGGCGAAAACCATGATTCAACTTTTAAACAAGAACTTTGCTTAACTGCTATAAGCAAACCCGATACCGGCCACCCCGAAATGCTCTTAACCGGTGGAGTCAGGAGGATATCGTAGTATTCCACAATGGGGTGTGAGTGAGCCAAGAGTCTTGTATTAATATCACATTGTGGATTAACAAATTAATGGCCTGGTCATTCATCAAATGCTTGTGCCCTCTAGAATTCCAGCTAATCAAGGATAGAGCAGTTTCATGAGCATCCAGATGCTAACATTGTGCATCTTTTGGGTTGCAATTACAATTATGTGAGCAAATGGTTAGCTTTTTATTGAATTGTTGCTGTGAAGTTTGATTCATAGTTTCAGGGGGAGTATGTTCAGGAGAGCCCGGTCCTGCCTGTATGATAAATCCAAGATGAAAAACTTGGGACTTGACTGCCCAGATGGTGTTGACTATGACCCTCGAGTTTATCCATAGAGTTACTGATGACCATTTCAGCGCATCGGTGAATTCCACTTGCTCAATGTCAATCATTCCAATGTCATTGAGCTTGGGAATTTTACTGAAAATTGATAGAACTGAGGCTCGATTCAGATTGTATTGAGGGGCCGGGGCAGGCCTACATCTCATAAACAGTGAATGAACTGCTGGTCGCCTAATACTGGGAATTGGAATTTTTTGTTTTGGCAGATTGCGAGGATCATTCAGATTTCGATTGTCTAATACCTTAGTTCCAGGTTCACTGCCATTTGGAGGATTGCAAATGTCAAAAACTTCCATAAGGTAGATTTTATCACCTCTTCAATATTTGAAGAAGAGGAGATCTGGGGTGAAGGCTCAACGTTCTTATTTCGATTTAGTATCTGTGTCGATGATGGTATTTGTTGGGTAGTGTGAGGAACTTGAGTTGAAGCCATTTGAGCTTTTTGTGCCACCAGGGGAACAGACTCACTCATACTTGGAATGGCATTACCGCAAAGTGCGTTTGGAATGGGTATTGTAGTTTTGTTTATCGTCAAACTCAGTTTCTTAAGAGCTGATTTAGAGGCCATATAATCATCCACAGCTTGTCTGATTTCTCTGCGATGGGCAATAAGGCCCTGTTCCTCCAAAACTGTTGATGGAATTGAGTCTTGTTCTTCACAGGATTTTGTGTCACTAGATTCTTTGGCAGCATCCATGGCTGCATTTACCAAGGCAATTCAAGGGACTATACGATTGGGCCAAAATACTTGTTTCTGAGGAAACTTTAGATTTCTTCAACTGAGATTGCAACAAGTATTTTTTTTGCTATGGCCTTAGAGGCAGTGTTGGATGCTGTTGGAGGTAGCGAAAGATTTTTAACAACCGATTTGATTTGGGATGTTCGCTTGGCCAAGGATCTACAATTTTTAGATTTCTTGGCCAAGTCACCCTTTTTGAACCCTAATTTCGCGGGCAAATCAAATACGTTTGTCCTTGTACCATCAAAGAGTGCATAATTTGTTTTTTTTTGCTGATCACCCATAGTTTCATTTGTAGTGCCTGCCAAGTCAATGATAGGATTCAGTATATGAGGAATGTTCTGAAAATTCTGTGAAGGCTCCTCTGTGTGTAAGTTTGAGAACTTACCGACTTGTGCAAGAGGGGCGATTTGGAAGGACCCCCTAAATTCTCAAGTTTATTTGTGGTAGAAAGTTGCCAAGACAAAATCTGATTAAGTTGGTGTGAATGAACATCAGCCTTGTTGGCTAACGCTTCAAACAGTTTAGCCAAAGAGTGTATTGCTGTATTCATAGATGTTAAAGCAATTCCAGTTAAACCGTTCATATTTTCAACCTGTTCAACCGAAGAAAGATGATTTGCCCCAAATTTCCATGGGGTTGGGGCAATAAAGGATACATGCTCCACTGAGTTCGTTTCACTAATGTTTGTTAAAAAAAACTGGTGACTTTGATACATTTTCAGATAAGGTATGAGCAGAGAAACATGATGTATTCATATCCAAATCTATCACAGCCATATCACCAGTAATAGATATTTTTGACAATTATGAGTTAGAAATGTCAGCATCAGATGAAACAGAAAAAACAGGCACTTTAACAGGTATAGGACCAGAACCAGTTAACACATTTTTTAGCAAAATGCTGTCCGTTAAAGATACATGTTCTTTAGCAAAGGTTACCATAAGAGCAGCCTCTGCCACATGTTTCACCTGACCATCTGTTGTTTCCGCATCCATAGTGTCCTTATTGATGGATTGACCATGTGGGATGCCCTTTTGAGGACATCTATTTAAGGCAGCTAGATTTCCTGATGGACAAATGGGCAGAGATACATTACTTTCACGTTCCAATTTATTGGAGTCCAGATGTATTGTATCATGGCAGAAAGGTCGAATATCCATGCCCAGTAATATTTCGGCCTTACTTCTTAATTTAGATTTGGTTGTGCCCATATGAGGGGTAGAGCTTAGCCGGGATCTTTTGGTTGGGCAATATGGTGAGTTAAAAACGGGACCTTCATCGTTAGTGCAGTGAATAGCAGTCACTACGGGCATGCCCGATTTTAAAGTTGGAATGCCACGTTTCATTTTCACAACACACAAGACCCTAAAAAAGACAAATTATACCTGCAAGTATCACAACCGAGCCACAAACCGCGACAAGCGCAGCAAAGCGGCTAATCGGGACTTGCACAGGGCTTCCACGGGTGTGCGCGTGCGGTGTGCGCGCATCCACAATTTTATAATCACGCCCACAGGACGTGGGAAGCAAAGCCTTCTGGGGTTTGGAGTTCCTTTCTTTTTGCAAAATGCAAAAGCGCTGTGGATCCAGAACACAAGCAGCAAAGCGATTGTTTATATGTGAATATAAGGACCAGGTATTCTTTGGTCTGTCCTTTTGTTGTATGGATGTATAATGTTGTTGCTTTTTTAATTTTTTTTATATATCATTAAAATTTGGTCTCATGTATGTCAGCGTGTCTGGCTATTTGTACCTGCTGATGTTTTGTACTAATGGTGTTATTTAAATAGCTATGTGTGTGACCATAGGTGGTTCATTGTCTTTCTAGGATCGTAGTAGTGAGGGGTAATTAATTCTCAGTGCCGGATTTTCCGACACCCTTTTTTCTTACACTAATTGCATAGCTGACATATTTTGAAAATGGGTACCTGATTCCAATGTGTGTGGAACTCCGTAACATAGAGTATTCCACATTTTGTCTAAATCTGGGATCTTCAGAATACATACGTAACGAGCGGTATTCTGATGCTGTTATCTTAGTAGGTCTATCATCGTACCTTCCTCCTTTCCCAGTAGGAAAGAGTAGAGGAAAAGCGCGTGCTTCTATACTTTTTCCCATATGCTGATTGGTGATCCTTTGGTTTGTCGCATTTGGTATGTTTCTAGTGCATCATCTATGGTGTCTTTAGAGTGTAATGGATGAATTGTATAATGGTCTAAAATATTGGATACTGTAGCAGGATCTAGAAGTTCAAATTGATCCGTTTCTGGTGACTCTTGAATTATTTCAGTGGTTTTCCTCAGGTTTTCTTCGCTATTGATTTCTTTGTAGTATTCATTATTGTCTTTGATATATTGCAAGGCTTGTCTAACTTTATGTAAGTCTAAGAGTTGTTGCCAAATTGTTTTTTCTTTTGTAGGTACACCATTTACTAAGACAATTAAAGATTGATCTATTGGACATTGCACTCCCAGATTGTGTACATTTTCTTTCAGATCTAATGGTAAATAAACTACTTTGCCACAAATGCCTTTCAATAATTCAGAGAGAGGTAATTTAGCTGTTTTTGGTTAAAGGCGTATTATTGCTTGAAATGGGTGCACTCTTTTAATTATGATGCTCTCATATAAATTTAGTTGTTGCAGGGGTTTTGGTAGTGGGAATAATTCCAAGTTATTTGTGATAGCACGTGAAGGAGTTTGGTTGTTGTCAAGTTTTGCTGTGCAGTAACTGCAAAGTATTAAGGGGTCATTTATTTCGTATTTATTTTCTGATATAAGGTAGAGAGCTAATTCAAACCATTTGGAATCTGCATTGTCTTCTATTTTGTATGTTATGTCTACAGTTTTTGTGCTACTTTTATAAAAAGTTCTGCAGCAACACACACACACATGTTTTGGTACTTCAGCGGATGTACTTTTAATTTTTTTTTTTTTAATTTGTTTTGGTTTATTGTAAACCTTTACAAAAAAGAACAAATTACATTAGATAATAATTACAAAAATTACAAAACATACGTAATTTGTTAAATGTTTCAATGAAGTACAGAAGTACAGAAGAAATTTTGAAGAAATATTTTCAAAGAGCAATACTAATTCAAAAGAAAACGTCTAAAATCGTTACATACGAAAACAATGGACTAAAACACACAAAGCATCAGAGCAAAAAAGCAAGACAAGGCTAACAAATCAATAACTAGTGTAGGTCACAGACATTTCTCAAAAAAGATTGCATTTCTTTTTTGTATGTGTGTAGTAGAAGGTTGCCATTTGTAGAATTTTTCCTAGTATGTTCTAAAGCTATTGCATTTTGTAAATGGCTTTCACTTCCAAAATATTTTCTCTGGATATGCTCTGTTTCTTCGAGTAGTTGTTTGGCTGTACCATGATGAAGATTGTTATTTAAATTGCCTAATGCTAAAGCTGGATTTTTAGCATAGTACAGTTTATGGACTAGATTTCTTATAGTTGAATGATGTGTTGATATCATTTTGATATGATGGAAGGTGCTTTTGCAAATAGGTCCTGAAATGTAGGCTAATGAATGTCCTTGTAGTCCTGTGTATTTGCGCACTGGACAGGTATCCATATTTTGTAGAAGTTTCATTTTGATTTTGTCTTTGCCTTTCACATACTGATTGTGGAACTGGCGTAAAGATTTTAAAGATTTTTTGTCAATGTTACACATTGACGTGCACGGCCATTTGTACACTGGACGTTTTGGTTCAGTCGGATGGAGAGGTAATACTGAGGTTTCTGGGGACATTTTTGTAAGTAGCATTTCTTGTTCCATTATGGTATTATTACGTTTTTCATACCCTCGTCCACTGCTATGCATGGCAATTGTGTTTGTTTGCTTTTGTTTGTATGCATCTTCTTTGAAATATAGTTCTGTGCTCGTGGTGTGCCTCCATCCATTCACCTCCACAGATATTTAAGAAGTTATTTTTGTTGACATTCCGTTTATTGAGAAGTCTTTTTTGTAGTTTAGAAGTTAGTTTTGTTAGTGGTTTCATTCTGTTTGACATTCAAATAAATTACTTCCTTTTGAGAAGGATTGCACTGTCTCTGAGAGCTTCTAAGATTACATTTCTACAGTAGGTTTTAAGGGTTGTGCATGATTTCTCTCCTGTTTTTATAAGATTTTGAAGCACTCAGTGGCAGAACATTTTTTGTAAAATAATTTTTTTGGTATGGTTACTTGCCACTACATCAAGATTTATAGGAGCAGTGTTAGCAGTAGTGCTAGCTGAATTCTTATTAATCACTTTTTGTTTCGTTTTACATTTTGAAAGAGGAGGCAACGTTTTTGTACTGGAAGCTTGTTTTGTTTCGCTTAATTACTCTATTAGATCTTTTGTTTGAACTTTTTGTACACATTCTGCTAGAGATGGATGCTTATTTTGGCCACTTTTATTTTCATTGGCTCTACTTCTGTGTTGCTTTCTACGGACTCGCTTTTTGGTAAGCATTCTTTGGGGTCTGTTGAAAAAAAAAGAAGGTATGTGTTGGGCTGTTCTTCAATGTATGTGTGCTGTGTGCATGAGTGTCTGAGTATGATGGTAAGGATGTATGTGGAGGTGTGTGATTGTGCAATGGGCAGCTACAACTAGTTGGGAAGGCTATTCTTGTATTTGTGTGTTACTGTACTGGGGTTCAGATGACAATACAAAGTAAGCTAGTGGTGAGGAGAAGCACTAATACTAAATCTAATGGTATAGAAATAAAACAGTTCTTTGTTCTGCAATACTAACATTCTAGTGGCTGATTCATGGAATTTGTGTGCCAGAAAATGTGGATTTGTTTGCCATTCTGCCCGAAAATCCCTATTTAACAATTAACCCTACAGTGTGCTTGAGTAACAGTTAGAACATTATGGTAGTATTGTACTTATTTATATTGTTTGTTTTGAGTAGGTTTCTTCTGAGTTGTTTTTTGTACTTCAGATGTTGCTGCTTTTCAGGAAAGTGGTCACTGCAACTGTAAAAGAAGTTGGTAATTTTGTGTGTTTATAGCACTGTTTTAATTTAGACGTTGATTTTTATGTTTTTGTAGTAGCATTGTTGTTTGATAACTGAACATAGTGTGTGCATGCAGTTTCCTTTGACTATGTGCAGCCTTTATATTTTACTTACACTCTGTTAGTTCAACATGCTTTGCAAATGAGTATAATACTAAGCATATGAAACTCACTTGGTTTTTTAAGGCTGTGTTATTGGATGTTAGGAAATAGAAGAAATAATGATATACTTATTTCACTATTTTCATTGGGTAAATGGCAGAAACTGTATAGAAAAGCATGGAATGTATGCATTTGTTAAGGTGTGGGTAATAAAGCAGAAGGATGTGATGTACAGGCAGTGGTGTTTGTTCAGCTGGGAGCTTTTCAATGATAGTGTCTATCTGTGTGAGTGTATAAAGATGCATGAACTTATCCTGGCTGTGTGTAATTTTATAAAAAAAAAAAATATTATTTGATTTAGTTGAAATAAATCAACCTTTCAAATACAAAATACAAAAATTCAAGTAAATATTGTAAAATTTAAAACAAACAAATGTCCTATATACAATGAAACAAATAGAAAAAACACATCATTTTAAACAGTGCAAGGTGTAACCAACAATACATCTGCTAGAAACAGTGTGAATCACAGACTTCAACTTGGTTGACATCAGAACTATTGATGAATTCACTTAGTGTCTAAATTTAAACTTATTAGAAAATTAACAGTGGCAATTTGCAATGGTAAATAACCAGAACCTAGTATTAAAGACCAGGCCAAATCTTGAGAGGCAAGGCATAAGTATTTACAATGTCTGGCATAGTGAGTTTCCCGCATTGGCCGGAGGGCCTTACATTCTGCGATAAGATGCACCAGGGTTTCACGGGTGTCCCTCGACATGCAAAAGCGGCAGAAATTCTCAGAGGGGCTCAAAAGTTTCCTTTTGGCCTGCAGATCTCGAGTGACCCATAAATTAAAACGCACTCTTAGAATGTTGTTAAGAAATTTATGTGAAGGGCAGAGAGTTAAATAAGTTGGTAGGGAGCGTTTTTTTTTATGTGGGAAGCGATACTCATCAGCATCTTGATACGAGCGACATTTTGTATGTGTGAGAGACCAATCTGCCTGATACAGTTTTAATTTAGCTTTGTCTGGATTTTGCAGTAGTAAATCCAGTGAAATATCTGCTGAGATTAGCACACGATAGAATCCCGTCAACCAGGATTTGATAAACCACTACTTTGATGAAAAGATATATGATACAAGATGTTTTAACAGAACTTGTAGAGTGGTTGAGAGTATACATTTCCTAAAAAGGGAGCATTGACACCAGTTGAAAACAGCCTGCAAGAAAACTAAACCAAGTTCATATCTTATCCAGGGAGCTGGAGTGCAATTTGGGAGATGTAATATTCGGCGCCAATATTTTGCTTCCCATTTCGCAAAATGAAGGGAAGGATTATCCTGAAAGGTTTCAAGACCGTATAATAGAGCTGGAGTGGTTTTAATGGTCCAGAAACGCCAGGCTGGCAAGATGGAAAATTTGCCATATTTATACATAAGAGTGCTGGCTTGTGAGATGAATGATGTTAGCCTTGTCTCTAGGCGTGTGATATGGCCTATTTTGTGAACTGAACTCTCAAAAAGAATTCCAAGGTAGTTGTAATGCAGCACCATATTTATGGGTATATGGTTGAAGGTCCACACATGAGATAGCGGGCCACGCCGCCTTGGGGAGTATGCAATGATTTGGGTTTTAGATGTATTTATTTTCAATTCATTATTTTGAGTGTAGATGAAAAAAAACATTCAACAATCGTTGCAGGCCTACTTGTGTTCTCGAGATCAGCACTAAATCATCAGCATGTAGAGGCGTTTGAATTGGTTGATTGTTTAGCGTGGGGGAGTCCGAAGTCACAGTGGATAAATCATATCTAACATCTTGAATGCAATAATTAAAGATTGCTGAGGCCAAAAGACAACCTTGTTTAAGGCCTTGCAAGGTGTTGATCTGTTTCGAAAGCATTCCATCTAACGAAAGGTGGATTTTGATTGAAGTTCCCGAATGTAATGCATGTATCACATCTAATAGAGTTGCAGGACATTGATCTCTACGCAGCTTCGCTAATAGGAGCACATGGCTCACTGAGTCAAAAGCAGCTTTGAGGTCGACGAACGCAAAAAATACTTGTTGCTTCTGCAGATGACATTGCATTTTAATCGAGTTTAGAGCGAATACATTAATCAATGTTCCCATTCCTGCGACAAAACCCGTTTGATGCGGGTCTCGCAAATGTGAATGTAGGGTCCAGTCATTGATGTCTGCAAGAATCATTTTGGCGAAAACTTTGCCCGGTGCATCTAAGAGGGCAATAGGCCGATAGTTAGCTGGGAGACTACGATCGCCCTTCTTGAATATAGGAATGATGATAGATGTTTTCCAGGAATTAGGAATCGTGCGAGTAAGTAAGATGTTCTTAAAGATAATGTAAAGGATATGAGCCCATTCATCAGGATGTGCCTTAAGCATAAAGTTAGAAAGCCCATCAGAGCATCTCGCTCTGGATGAACTGGCTTGCATAATGATGGAATGGATTGATAGTTCGGACAAGTGTAGTTGCCAAGGTGAGTCAGCTGAAGGAATATACATCAGATCATCAAAGGCTGGATCAGCATATTGGGAGGAAAAATGTGTGATCCAGTCAGATTCCAGGACTCTGTTAATTTGCGTGTCGCCCTGAAGATTGTAACTTCGGTCATTTAATAATTGCCACATCATCGCTGAGTTTTTATTTGACATGGCAGCTTGCATGGAGATGCTGTCACGCTGAAACTGAGATGCTTTTTTGCTCCTGAGCCAGTTTTTGTAACAGCATTTAGCAGTTTTTAAGAGTTGCCAGCTTGAGGGGTCTTTCCCAAAAAGTATTTTTTTGCTGAGCTTTCTGTAATCGGCTTTGACACGCTGTGTTTCAGCGTCAAAGGTATGTGGATGGCAGACACGATTATGGCGCAAGATGGTAATGGTTTGCATGAAGGTTTTAAAAGCACAGGATACTGAGCACCGTGATATTGCAATGCATTGTATTCTAGGGTGTTTGTAAGAGACATAGGGCCTCATTACACGGTAGGCGGTAAACCATGGCGCAATTAGCGCCATGGTTCATGCCAGTAATTTACCGGTACCGCCTTGGAGGAAAGGGGAATTAGCGCCCTATTCCAAGGTTGGGAAGGCGGTAATTCCTCCTTCCTCCATTGCCCTTCCCCATTCCCATTTTTGCCCCATAGGGCATAATGGGAATGGGGAAGGCGCTAATTACGGTACCGCAAATTGCGGTACCGTAATTAGCACCCCGGTCCCTTTGCGGGTTCGTTTTTTTTTTTTTTTTTTTTTAAACTTGTTTTTATTCAGCTCGACAACACACAGAGATACACAGTTAATACAAGCAAATCGTGAAATCAGTTTACAACCCACAACACAGAGGCATCACTATACAAAGCATCAGATCTAAAGAAAGCACAGGTGCATGTAATCAGGGAAGACTTGCAGCCAGAGTGAGGACAGTATATACCTCATAGAGCGTTACTGAGAGGAGTGTGGCGGAGAAGAGGTCTCCGAATCTGAGGCCAAGGCAGACATATAATCACGAAATCTGCGCCAAATGTCCCTTGGTCTTGAATGCGAGTGTTGTATCGCCCCCCAGGCTTCCTCAGTATCATGTGCCCAGGTGACTGCCCGGAGCCACTGCGCATGTGTGGGTGCATTGGGGCGAAGCCAGCATAATACTATACAGCGAACCGCCAACATCAGACAAAGCCCTGCCAGCTTCTTTGAATCACGTTTCAAACCGGGGAGGTCATGAAAAAGGCAGCGCATTGGAGAGGGGTCTATGGTGCAGTCTAATATGTCTGTTATAGCGGAGCATACGTCCTGCCAATATTGTGTCAGGTGTGGGCAGTTCCAAATCATGTGTATGTAATCAGCCTGGTCAGTGCCGCATCTGGGACAATTAGGAGAGGTCTCATGAAACATACGATGCAGTCTAGTCGGTGTGTGGTGATACCTGTGTAACAACTTGAATTGCAGTAGTTTAAATCTGGAGTTATATGATACCTCTTGGGTACGTGCACACATACGGGCCCAACGCACGTCGTCAATCTCAACTCCAAGATCTTCCTCCCACTTCATTTTAAGTTTAACAAATGAGGGGGCGGCCCTGGTCTGTATTAAATTATAGAGTCTGGATACTTTCCCTCTGAAGGAATCGGATGCACAGAGTTCGGCTATCAAAGGTTCATCTGGTGGAACCGAAGGAAATTCGGGAAATTTAGTTTTTAGGACCTTCCTAAGCGAGGAGTATTGTAGCCATGCCGATGGCCTACGCTTGAGCGCCAGAGGGAGATCCGCCACTCCAGGAAATTGCCTCCCACAAAGAACTCACGAAGAGACAAGAAACCTGCCATCGTCCAACGAGCGACTATGGATTGAGGGATACAGGGGACATCAGGGAGGAAACTCCAGAGAGGGAGGTCACCATGAAACGGGTCAGGGGTAGCAACCATGTTCCACATTTTAGTAAGAGCAAATGATGTGCTCAGCACAGGGTCTATAGAATCGGGATCTGGCGGGGCTGGCTTAAGAATGAGGGAACCAATCGCACGCTCCTTAACCTTAAGTTTCTCAAGACGGACATGAGGAGGGGGATTCGATGTGTTGAACCAACAGGAAGCAAATTGGGACTGAGCTACTATCCAGTATCTAAGAAAGTCAGGGGCACCGAACCCGCCCAGTTCCTTGGGAGCGGTGAGCGTGTTTAGTTTGAGTCGGACCGCTCCAGAGTGCCAGAGAAAGGAGTTGACAATGCCGCGAAGCGTCTTAAAGAATCCCTCGCCTGGCCACAGTGGAATGTTTGTGAAACGGTATAGGAGTTGGGGCAAAACAATCATTTTTAGAATTCCTATTCTGCCAGCAAGGGAAATAGGGAGACGGGCCCAACTCGCGGTTTTGATGGTCAGAGCGGCTAGGTAATTCTGATAGTTATCAGCGCGTAGTTTCTCAGCGTGGCGTGAGACCAGGACTCCCAAGTAGGTGAAAGTGGATTGGGACCAAGTAAGGCCCAACAGGTCGGAAGGTGGTTGTGTGCTATCCGTGAGTGGGAATATGGACGATTTAGAGCAGTTAACTTTAAGACCAGAGATATGTCCAAAGCGGGTGACATCATTAAGAATTGGAGCATGGTTCGTTTCGGGAGAACGGATGTAGAGCAGGGCATCGTCCGCGTATAGGGAAACAATGTCTGCTTGTCCCGCTGAGCGCAGGCCTCTATGAGAGTGCGAATGGCGCATCATGTCGGCAAAGGGTTCAATTGCTATTGCAAAGATCAATGGGGAGAAAGGGCACCCCTGTCGCGTCCCTCTGGCTACCTCGAAGAGGGCGGAACACCTATCTTCAGTGCGTACTCTTGCCACTGGGTTGGTGTATAGTAGTCTGACCCAGGACCGAAAATTGGGGCCAAATTTGCATTTTTCCATGACTCGCCACAGATACTCCCAGGACACCGAATCAAATGCCTTCTGCATATCCAGTGTGACTGCCACTGCTTGTGTTCGGGGATTAATTCTGCTGATCACGTTGAAAAGCCGTCTAAGGTTTAGTGATGTGGACCTACCTGGGACAAATCCCGCCTGATCAGGGTGTACGATATCAGGCATGAACACGGCTAGGCGGTTAGCCAGTAGTTTAGCAAATATTTTTACATCGCAGTTTATTAGCGAGAGGGGGCGGTATGAGCCACACAGAGTAGGTGGCTTACCCGGTTTAAGAAGGACAGTAATCATGGCCTCGCGGAGTGAAGGGGGAAGCGTGCCCATTTCGCAAGCCTCCTCCCACAGAGCCAGCAAGTGCGGCACCAGGATTGATTTATAACGCTTATAGAAGTCCATAGGGAGACCATCCGGGCCGGGGGCCTTCCCTGCAGCAAGTGACTCAATGGCCCTAGTCAGCTCATCCGGCGTGAAGGGTCTGTCCAGGGAAGCGGTGGCGTCGAAGGATAGGGCTGTAAGAGGGAGCTCCTCGAGGTAGCCGTCGATTTCTGAGACATGGGGTCCATCCACCTTCGAGTAGAGGGACGCATAGAATGTAAGAAACTCTGTGTTGATGTCTTGGGGCGAAGTGGCTAGTGTACCGTCGGATCTCTCTATTGCTGGGATGTTGGGCACTCCAAACTCGTGCCGAATTAACCTGGCCAGCACCCGGCCCGGCCGCTCGCCCTCCCCGTAGCGCCTAACTGCCTGAGGATTGTCAAGGAATTTAACTTCGCGCTCAGCAAGATTGCGGAATCTATCTAGTTCACGACCCAGTGATGCCAGTGCGTCAGGGGAGTGGTCGTGTGTGTATTGGGTTTCCAATCTTGCGAGGGTCGACTCGCTGTCAGCGATGTCCTCACGGATACCCTTCAGGATGCCACTCCCCTTGGATAGGGCAATACCCCTGATATAGGCCTTGAATGATTCCCAAAGGGTAGCCCGGAGGGGGACTGAATCCATGTTGACCTCGAAAAACTCCTCAATAGATGACTCCAGTTCGGAAGCGAAGGTATGGTCAAGGAGGGCATAGGGTCTCATTCTCCACTGCCGTGACCTTTCGAGGTCATGTCCCCACTTCAGGGAAATGACCACCGGGGAGTGATCCGACAATGTTCTAGGTAGGATTGCCAGATGGGTAAGGCATCTAATCAGTATATCTGACAATAGCCATCTATCTATCCTAGAATGAGAGTCGTGGACCGAGGAGTAGTAGGTATACGTGCGAGAGTCAGGGTGCATCAGTCGCCAGGCATCTGCTACCGCCAGCCGGGGGAGGGTTGTCAGGATTGTGTGAGCTGCCTTCGATAGCTGGCGAGGTCTGGAACTCGATCTATCTAAAGTGACATCCAAAATCATATTGAAGTCCCCGCCCCATATAATTGGGATCTGCGGGTAACTCTCAAGAAGTGATGCTAGGTTAAGAAAGAATTCAGGGTCGTCGATGTTAGGACCGTATATATTAAGGATAGCTACATTTTGATTCTGTAATGTACCAATAATGAGTACATATCTGCCGAGGGGGTCAATATGTGATTGGGAACAGCTAAATTTCAGGTTTCTGTGGATTAAGACGAGGACGCCTCTGCTCTGGGTGGAATAAGTTGTTTAATATCTCTGGGGTCCCCATCGCCTGGCAAACCTCTCACATTGTTTAGCACAAGCATGTGTTTCTTGTAAGCAAAGGATTCGTCCACCATGACGCTCTGCGTAGAGTTGTATTTGCCTCATCTTTTTGTAATTGCCCAGTCCCCTAACATTCCAGCTCATAAAAGTTATGTTGCTATCCACCATTAATATGGAGGGTATGTTTAGGTTGTGCTCTGCATATGAGGGTAGGTTCCGCAAACTGCAGCAAGAACCAACATACTATTCGATTTATACCTCTGTGTTGCAATGGTGAACCGTGCGTGATTCCTCTGGTAGGCGTCGAGACTTTTTTAAACATAACTCCCCATCCACCCAGTACCCACCCACATCCCTCCCCAAACCTGAGGGATGAGTCCCAAACCCCCCCACAACAGTAACAACTTCTCGGCATCAGCGCCTGGGGGGCTGTTAGCTGACCGAGCAGTGGCGCAACGGACTATAGAGGGTAAGCAAAGAATACATACAGCTGGAGTCTCTAACAGGCCAAGTGAGGACCGTATGAGGAGCGAACATGGTATTACCAACAAAAAGGAGACTCGATAATAACATATTAGCGCATTCCCACAATCGCTGAACATAACATTCGGTACATTTAGTGTATAATTCACCGCTAGGGTTCCAATAACCAATAAACATAGTGAGCAGATACAGCCCCGAGGGGCCATGGTTGAGAGGATGAATACAACAATAATAACATAGCAACGGGCTATCATGAATAAAGTGAAATACGGGCTATTGCCAACCCGACCAACTCAGCAAGAAACTTCCAAGGCTGGACTGAAGATGATAAGGGGTTAGCCGGGAAAGTGTTCATCCAGGAACTTAGAAGCCTCCTCTGGGATCGTAAAGAAAAAGGTTTTGTTAGAGTGTTCGATGCGCAATTTTGCAGGAAACAGCATGGAGTACTTGACTCCTAGGTCTCGGAGTCTTCTCTTCACAGCCACAAATGTCTGACGTTCACGTTGCACCGCCACCGAGTAATCTGGGTAGAGGTGGATTCTGGCCGCTCCAAGGGTAAGGTCGCCCTTGATCCTGGCTGCCCGCAGAAGGGCATCACGGTCCCGAAAGTTCAGAATCCTAGCTATAATGGGCCGAGGAGGGGCGCCTGGTTTGGGTTTCGCTGTCAATGCTCGATGTGCTCTTTCAATAGTGAATTGTGGGGATAATTTAGGAGAGTCTAGGAGTGTCATGAGAATCCGTTCCAAGTAATCTTCCATCGGTTCTGCAAGATTGTCCTCCGGTATGCCAACTATAAGCAAATTATTACGTCTCGAGCGAGACTCGAGGTCATCATTTTTCTTCTCTACTACTGCCACACGGTTGGTTAGGCTGGAGACCTCGGCCCGCAGAGAGCCCAGCACATCCTCGGCAGCCCCCAGTCGAGTCTCGACCTCTGTTACTCGCCCATCCGTCTTTTCAATGTGGGCTTTTATGGAGGAAATAGACCCATTCATATCGTCTAGTTTGGTATGCAGAGTGGTGAAGCCATCACGGATGTACTCCAACAACTTTTGTGAGTCATCTGAAGTCGATGGGGCCGAGATGGAAAGGGGATCCTCAGTATCATCGGAGGGCGGCTTGGATGGCGTTTTAGCAAACATGTTTAACGAACTTTGCTTTTTCCCCACACCGGCTCCCTTGGTCATGATTAAAACCGGAGAAGGACAGGGGTCCAAGAAGAAAATGCGTGGGCAAGTGGCGTAGCACCCGGTAGTTCGGGACGGTGGGTAAGAGCCAAGCGTCCCGCCTGTGATGTAAATTGCCCTCCAAAAGAAAAAAATTTTAGCACGGTAAATACCTGCTGCAGTAGGTCGAGTCCACAGCTGAGGAGCACAAGGATGGGGCACGGTTACCGGTAACGCCGCAACCCCTGCCCCGCAAGGCCTCAAAACACTCCGGCCCGGGCTCTCCCCGACCCCAAAGCCCGCGAGTATGTATTGCGGTGCTGATCAAGGTCCACAGGGCGGATCCGTCGATGAAGGTACTAGCGTAAATGCGGGCCGAGGCTGGCGATGAATTGGAGGGGAGGGGGGGAGAGCTCCCAGCTTGGTGAAGTGGGGAGGCAGCACCTGCCGGGGCCCAAGTGTACCAAAACAGGGTTGCACCACAGAGTCCGAAACTCGCGGGAAGCCCCGAACAGAGGTCTCCCAATGCGACGCTAATGATGGGCCCTGTAGTCCCATGCAGTCCTCCGTGGTATCTAGAGAACGGTAGGAGCTCACCGTCAGCAACCAGGCCCCCTTACCTTATTAAGGTAGTGTTCAGGAACGCTCCGGAGAGGGAGACATGGGTGGCCGTGGGTAGATGAACAAGCCCGCTGCGTAGTGCTGATGGAGCTAGCGGTCCCTGCTACAGCCGCTAGCAAGTATCAGCACAGGGCAATCCGAGTCCTCCCGCTGGTCCGGTAGACTGGCTGCAGGGGCGCCCTGCGCGCCTCCGAGGCTTCAGCGCCTCTCCCACACAGAGGCCGCACACGCCGGGGTGTCGAGTAGTGGCGCGGATCCGCAACCCCCGGAGCTCTGCCCCGGGGAGAGCCAGGTGCCGCGCCCCCAACAACAACAGCAGGGCCCACGGATGGTCTACGGGTCCCAAATTCAGGATATCGGTAGAGTGTCAGCTATTGCCGCGGCTGTAGTAATGATGGTTGGTAAAGCTGTATTTTAGCGGTCAAATTAGCAAAGATGTGCCCTCGTCGTCCGGAGCGTCACACTCAGGCGGCCATCTTGTTTCGGCGCAACAGCGCCCCCCCGCGGGTTCGTTTTTTAACGCTTGCTAAAAGCAGGCGTTAATGTACCAACCCGCAAAGGGACCTCGTAGTAAGGCGGTAAGGGTTTACCGTAAACCCTTCCTGCCTACCATGTAATGAGGCCCATAATCTTGCCTGAGTTCCATCGAAGACGACTTCTGGCAAAATTTACAGTGGCTACAGCGTGTAAGACCTGTCTAGTTGCAACTTCTCCAAGATTACATGTTATCTGCGCAACAAGAAATCTATAAACGCTGTTGGGATGATCACTGATGGAAAGTTGTTGGACTTTTTGGAACAGGATAGGGCTCACAAAGATGTAGTCAAGTGTTCTTGTGCTATTCCCACGCTGCCACGTGATGTTGGAAGGTACATCGCCCTTAACAGAACCATTTACCATATGTAGATTACGATCAAGCATGATGTTTGTCCATTTTTTAGCTGTGCTGGTTATGCCAGGTCTATCTCGACAATCCAGATTGAGATCTCCTGCAATGATGGTATGAGTGATGGTATGTCTGGATATGATTAAATCCAAGGTCCCATTAATTTTATAATACACTAATAAGTGTTTTTCTAAAATTATACTATTATTTCTCCCATCTTTTAATATTAAATTAGACTTTTTAGATAGCTGTGTGTGTAAAAAAAGAAGTTAGATAGCAGACAGGTTTGGAAGTGACAGTTGATTATAGCAGATGGGAAAAATAACAGTATGTTCATTTTTATAGGTTATACAGGTTAAGTGGCAGTTACTCTGTTTCTATGCATTCATAAGAGTTGCACATGTACTGTGCAAAAAACATGCATACCTGTAGTTTGTATTCATGCATGTGGATATGCATGCAGCTGCAAGTAGATATCTTGGAGACTTGTACAGTAGTTTTTGTAGTATGTGCTTTCCAATTATTTGAGACATATACTCACAGTGAACAACAGTACATTTGAAGTGCTGAACTATGATGATGGAGTTAGATGTAGAAGTCTTGGATGTGATTGGTGGATGGTTGTGTGACGGCTTAGCTGTATCCAATGAGGGAATGGCACAGAGAGTGAAGTGGAAATTGTAGAAGGGCTGTCTAAGGGTTACGAGTCTAAGGGTTACAGGGCATGCCACATCCGGGGTTTTCCAGCAATCCAGCATTTAAAGGGGACTGTAGGGATTAGCCAATCAGGTGTTGAGGTTGTGGATTTGTGTTGAAAGAGGCTGTGTGTAGTGAAGATGGCAGAGGTGGAGAAAGTCAGGGTGTTGGTGGTTGGAGATATGTTTGTGCATGGTTTAAAGCAGTATGCGCAATGCAGGAATGCGGCAAACAATTTTGATATTAAAGGAGTGGAGGTGGTGTGGAGCACTGTGCCTGATTACAATGTACAGGGAAATGAACAAGTTTATATGGGTAGGATGAACAGTCCCCATGTGGTAGTTTTGCACTGTGGTGCTTTGTATTTGCGGTATGTCAGTGCCCCTACTTTGTTGGCAGATTTGGAACACTTGGTTCAAGCAGTAATGAATGTCCTTCCAAATGCCAAAGTTATTTTTCTGGTTTAGTACCTAAGGCAATATGGGACAATAGTTCTGTTTTTTGTCCTGAGCAAAACATTGCTAGGTGTGCAATCACCGTGGCATGTTTGCTTTCATGCTTCAAGCTGGCATGTTCTTCTTTAATAATAAGAATATTGATTCCAGTAATGCTGTTTATTTTAAAGAAGATGGCATTTCTTTATCTTTTCTGGGAAACGCCATGCTGTTTTGGAACGTAAGGGTTTCTTTGGAGAAGCTTATGTGAAGATTTTAGGAGTAAAGTAAGAAAAAAAAGAAAAAAACACAAAATAACAGGTGTCTGTTAAGCATATGCAAAAAAAAAAAATCCAGAGTGAACCTCAAAGGGGAAATGTGGTACACTATTTAAATTTAAATTTATCACATTCAGATTTTCGATATGTCCGTGGACATGGCAGTTGTCTGCAGACACCGCATATTACATACAGGGATTTTGGGGTGGAGAGGCATGCAAATGAAAATGAGTAGAGCAAGGGATTGGTCAATAAGGTTTACTGGCTGTGTTGTATAAGGAGGGAGTTTGTCAGAAAGTCTTTTCCCTGAGAGAAGAACATATAGCTATGGCTGTGTGTTTCAGAAAACAGATTATCTGTATTTTGGGAGACTCATGGATACATTGGTTGGAGGTGCATGCAGAACGCTGTGGAGTAGCTGCACATCTTGGATTCCCGCATGAGAAGTGCACTGGCATGGAGTGCGTAGAATGAAGTGGCTGGACTTGGTACCTCTCTGTGCTACTTTGGAGACACAGCATCATCCAGACATAATTATAATTCATTGTGGAGAGAACAGTTTAGAACATGTGTCTGGAATTTCTTTGCAATTTGGAAGAAGACTTGGGAAGGTCATGGGTCATGGACATGTTTCCATATTTCCAAGTAATTTTTTCTCGTATTATGCAGAGACAAATGTGGCTGCGTTCTTCTTCATTTGGTCCAAAACTGGAGAAACCGAGGCGCAATGTCAATAAGGCTTTTTCTGCCTTTTTAAGAGATGTTGGCATGTCCTCTTTTGACAATGAAAATATTATGTTTCGTAGCACATACATTTTTCGCAGAGATGGAGTCCATCTTACTTGTGCTGGCAATCAGATTTTTCTGAGAAATGTACAAAATGCATTGTGACCTTTTTTGAAATTACAGTAATCCATTTTGCAGTAGGTGTTGACCAATTTAATTTTTTCAAATACAAAAAAACACCACCAAAAGGCTCTTTTCAGAGCCACCACTTCCTCTCATAGAAAAGTGCAATGGTTATGATAGGGCAGCACTCCCCAAAAATAAATGTCTGTGGACTGTCCGTAGACTTCTAAAAAATGCACAGGGCCCTGCACTATCTATTTGTCACTTCTATTTTAAACTGTGAAAGGTGGCTCTGAAAAGAGCCTTTTTTTGTTTTTTGTTGTTTTATAATTGTTTTGGTTTTTTAAACATGACACACCAGGAAAGGAGGGGAAAGGAGGTTAAGGAAGGCACACCAACCACAGGGATAAGAAAGGGCAGGTGGAGAGAGGAAAATGTAGGGTGGGCCTTATTCAGGTAGTGGGCAGACCTTCTCGTGATACTTGACCACAGTCACAAAAGCACTTCGAAGATCATCCCCCCTGCAGAGTACTGCATCGCAGTACATACACAATATGGTGACCCTCAAAAGGTAAGGGTCAACAGCATCATGAATGGCCTGTGAGGCAGCTGGAGGGATGCACTGTCCCACAGGAGTGTCTCTTGTGGTGACAGGAGTAGAAACACAGGATGTTGTAGAGGAACTCAACCTACTTCGTTTATCACAATGTACAACCTTGCAAATAGCCCCACCGTGGAACAACCTTAGGTGTCGCTTCATTGATGTCATACCAAAGCTGTACCAACCAGGCCTCCCACGACTCAGCACCATGTGGCACTGATTGCAGGTGACCTTATTTGCACGTGCTTTTAGCACTCCATCAAGAGTGGTAAACAACCGCCACACCCAAGACAAGTGCTGGTAGCATGGACTTCCACTACCTCATCCTCTTCATCCTCTTCATCTGTCTCCTCTACATCCTCATGCCTGTTCCCCTCTGCAGGCCCTTGGGGAGGTGGTAGTGATGGAGGGGTTGGGGGTGGTGCTGAGGCAGAAGTAGCAACAACAGGAGCAGCAGCAGCCATGGATGCCATCAGGTTTGATGAAGCAATCGCAGCAAGAGCAGCAAAGGCAGCAAAAGCAGGTCAATCTGCAATAGTAGAAAGACAGAATGAGGATGAGCTCTGGGGTGTGGCCTTTTATAGGGCTGCAGGTGCGTGCTCCGCGAACAGCTGTGCTGTCCGCGGATGGATCGAACACCAAAAAAAGGCTCAAAAAGTTCCGAAAAGTATGTAGATCGCAAGGGACATTGTCTGGGGCATGTGCAATAGTGAACTTTTACTGTAAAATACTTTGGATTGTCCCAAAAAGTACTTTTAAAATGTTCGGGGACATGGACAGTGTCCGCAAATAAGGACCCGCGCTCAGTGTGGGTGCGGTCACATGATGACGTTGTGGACATGTTCGCGAATGGGACGGATGTCCGCAGGACACCAAATGTGCAGGGACGGTTGTGCGCATGCGCACGGGTGTTCTGCGGACAGTGTTCCGGTCCTCAAACTAATTAAATGTGTGATACACGTGTGACGGACAGTTATGGACAGGCACAATGTTCGTAGGACCTATGGGTGTGGTGCGTTTGTGCGTAGATGTTCTACGGACAGTACGGACACTCCCATTTTAATAACGAACAGTACGAACAGGTATTGTGTCCTTAGGACACTTACATTTTGGTTAATTAAGGACATCCAGGACATCGAATGTGTTCTAAGAACAGTTCAATTTTGATTGCGGACTTGCCAGACATTGAGTGTGTTCTAAGAACAGTTCCATTTGATTGCGGACAGTACGGATAGGTATAGTGTCCTTAGGACACGTCCATTTTGTTTAATTGTGGACATTCCGGACACCGAGTGGGTTCTAAGAAACAGTTTCATCTTGATTGCGGACTGTACGGACAGGTATAGTGTCCTTAGGACACCTCCATTTTGGTTAATTACGGACATTCCAGACACTGAGTGTGTTCTAATAACAGTTTCATCTTGATTGCGGGCAGAACGGACAGGTATAGTGTCCTTAGGACACCTCCATTTTGGTTAATTACAGACATTCTGGACACCCGCGCTGTCTGCGGACACCTCAACTGCCTTATAAAAAATAGAAAGACACAGAGGACTGAATTAAAACACACATAATATTTTTTTAATATATAAAAATATAACATTTATGAAAGAGAGGGGGAAGCAGAAACGGACACAAATACAGGGGAATTAGGCGTTTGGAAAGGATGGATGGGAGGGGATGGAGGGATGGAAGTCTTATCATAACATTTTTCTTGGTAGTGAGGGTTTGGCGATAGTTGACTGGGACATGGAGAGGGGGGACAGGTACATGTGGGACAATGATATTTCATTTTTTCTTTTATGTGGTCCTCCACAAAATGTTTCAAAAGATTGAAATTTTCCATAAGCATATCAATATTTTGTTCCATGCGCTGCAAAACATTTTCTAATGTCTCTTATGCTATATTATTTTCAGTGTTTGTATGGTCTGTTAAAAAAAAAAAATGTGTCATCATTTGTGATGCCATCTTTGATGTCCTGGGTGTTAGTCTTAGCAATGCACGGTTGTGGTGCGAGTTATAGTTGCTTAGCTTACCATAACTAGCGAATTTCAGTGGGTTTTCTGTTTTACTTGGAACCATAACGTCCCTTTAGCAAAGTTTTTTTTTACTGAATTTCATAGGTTTTTAGTAGTGCAACTTAACCATAACGTCCCTTTAACAACGTTTTTTTCTACTGAATATGTTATATATATGTTATATGTTATACCAAGTGGGCATACTATGTGATGTAGTGGCGGACTGTCACGAGATTAGTATAAAGTGGAGCCTTATTTTTTGGGCACTTGCTCGTTTATCTAATTTTTGAATACTTTTGAAGTAGTGGCATACTCTGTGATGCCCATACTATGGAAGGGGAGACACAGACCACTGATTTCTGGCCAAATTTAGAATGTTTTGGATCGCATGTGTGGTACATTAAGGGTTTTCTTGCTGATTACCTTGACTAGTATTGATAATGTATTTATTTTACTAACTCTTTTTTTGATTGAAATGTATTAAGATGCCTGACATCCTGGCTTTCAATTGTCAGTCTCAGTTTTGTACTAACAATGTATTTTCTCTGTAAACGGCGAATACACAATCAAATATTTAGCTAAAATCTCATGCTTAAAATGGCTAAAACTGAGATTTAATTTGGAAGGTTTATAATAGGATGGTGAACTAAAAGGCCCTTCAGAGTTGAGAGATGGATCGTTCTGAAGTGGGAATTAGCACTGCCCCTTTTCATTGCATGAGCATTATGCTAAAGCAAAGAGAATCATGGGTCAAGTGTAAACCTATAATATAAGAGATACCGTCAACTCCCTTCAAATACTTCCCCGGGTGTTTATCATTGTGGGCTGGTGGAATGCTCTTTCTCTGTACCCCAGCTTATTTGCCCTCTTTGACTAGAGCGTGAACCCAAGCGGTGGTTCAAGTTTTCTCATGATCACTAAGGTCAAACAAATTTCTCTTGAGCAGACAGTTCCGAACCCCTGAACTTTAAGGATATGAGCGACCATCCTATATGATACATATTAATGATGGCTGAGGAAGATGACATATTTAAGGATGAGATGGGGCTCTTAGTGGCTTTATTTTTAAACAAACATCGTATGAAGCAACTTAATGTCCTTGGCCTGCTTTTTATGTATGTTTCTTGATTCTGGGTAGTTCTGATGTTAGCAAGCATGCTATATTTGAGGTCAATCAATCCAGGAGTGATGACTTTGATTATGTAATTTATTACTTCAGATTGCTTGCCATGAATTAAGTCACATCCCAAGCATTTATAGGAGTTACTATTCATTTGTTATGTTATGCTGTTTTATACCATACAACGCTGCCATTTGCATGGTTTCCAGGTGATCATGTGACTCTGTAAGGAAAGTGGGTACGTTGTTTAGTGAGGGAAAGATCAAAAGGATAGAATTTGTGTTCTTCTGTTGATTAATGTAAAACCGGGGGGAACTGGTTTCTGTGCGTGTGAGCTTCCTGCTTGTGCTTTGTTATATGCACAGAGCTTGTTGTGTCCCTAAGGGTGGCGCACAGTGTTTGAGTTTTCGTTGTTTGCAGGCCTCGTTTGTGTAGTATGATTGGAAAGGGGTTTGCAGTGTGCACATTCTTTGGTGGGTTGTTTCCCTAGCCCACTGGGTGTGTTTAGTATGTGAGAGGTGTGACGGTGTGGAGAAGAGAAGGGGGTGCTTAGCTGGTTTCAGGTGATATATAGGTGTTGAGTCGTTTTATTGTTGGTTCTCTATTCTGCATTGTGCCGTGTTTTCTTTGGTCCTGCTGTATGGTTTTCACAGTGACATGTCTAAACTAAATCTAAACAAACAAATCATTACAATTCTAGCATGGCTAAATTCAAAAGCAGCAGGTGCCAAATCAGTACAGCTCTAGTGTGGCTAAGATAGAAAAACGTTAGACTAACTCAGTACAATTAGAGTGTGGCTATATTCAAAAAGAGTGGACACCAAAACAGTACAGTTCTATTGTGGCTAGATTCAAAATCCGTATTAACTAAATCAGTACAATTCTAGTGTGGGTAAACTCAAAACCAGCTGACACCAAATCAGTATAGTTCTAGGGTGACTAAATTCAAAAGCAGTGTTAACTAACTCCGTAACATTTTTGCGTGGTTAAATACAAAGCAGCAGGAACCCAAGCTAGTACAGATCCTAGTGTGGAAATACTCCAAATTGACATTAACTAAATCTGTATCATTCTAGTGTGGCTATATTCAAAAGCAGTAGGGATCAAGTTGGTACAGTTCCATTGTGCTAAATTCAAATTGCTGATAAACAAATTAGTACAATACTACTGTGGTTAGCATCAAAACAGAAATTGCCAAATCAGTACATTTCTATTGAGGCTAAATTCAAAAGAAGCATTAACTAGCTCAGTGCATTGCAGTGTGGCTAAATTCAAAAGGAGAGGATGCCAAATCAATGCAGTTCTAGTGTGGCTAATTTCTAAAGTGGCATTTCTGGTGTGGTTATTTTAAAAGCAGAAGGGCACAGTTATAGTGTGGTTCAATTAAAAGCAGTGGGCACAAAATCAGTACAGTTCTAGAGTGGATACATTCAAAAGCAGCTGGTTACATTCTGGTGTGGCTAAATCCAAAATTAGTGTTAACTAAATCAGTACAGCTCTAGTGTTGCTAAATTCAAAAGCAGGTGGTTACAATTCTAGTGTGACTTGTTCTAGAAGCCATTACAGCAAGTGGCAAAACATGAAAATCCGGCTTGGTCCCATGCCTAAAGGGCCAGTCCACCCTGAACTGCTTGGTCACATTTCTACTGCACGACACCACCAGCAATCCCAAAAATGTTTTAGACTCACTGGGTGTCATCAATGAGATGTGGCTTAGGTCGCTAGGCTAAGCAGGCTCGGGAAACATGTCTGGGCATAGCCAGTCCACACAGGCTGACTGTAGCAAAACAATAGGGGTGATGTCTGAAAAGTTTAGAAGTAAACTAAACCTCTGGCATAGCTCTGCCCAGTCCTCCAGACCATCACTTTCAGCCTGCCAAACTGTCACAGAGAGGGGAACACCAAATAGAAATAAGGCTTGGTCCAACTGCAGAAAGCGCAGTCCAGCCCGAACTGCTTGGTCACATTCCTTCTGCCTGAGACCACAAGCAACCCTGGGGTAGGCTACGGCCTGGTTTGATGATTTGGAGGCGTGCCCACAGCTGTGTCTGTGGTAAAGATTGATTCAAAACCTTCCAGAGATTACAGTTTGGTTTTGCAAAAGTTTGACGTTAGACAGTTTAATATGACTTATTTTTGTTACTGTTGATTGGTGTATGTTCTATCTTTCACGATGATGAAACAATATGATATACATCACATGTGCTCAACACATATGAACCCCAGAAGTCTATGACTTTGAAAAATAAGCGCATCATGTTTTTTTGTTTTTTTTTTCAACTAGGGGACATGCTTTAGAAGTGACATTTCATGTGCAGTTGCTGATGGTCATCCCAATGCCTGCTCAACATGTCAGGCCACACTTGTCACAATTCACTGAAAGTTTGTGGAGTTTTAAAGCCTATCCGAGGTTGTATTTTGCTTCTTCAATAAACAGCAAGACATGTCTGTCAAGGGCCCTGCTCACTGAAAGCTCCCCCGGGGAAAGAGGCACGAAGCTATGGGGAGCGTTATGCTTGCTCATCTGTCTACATGATGGTCAAAATCAATGCCGCTGCTCATGAAAGGCCCCTTTGGGAAAAGGAAAATGCAGCTTTCTAGTTTCCATGGGAGTTGTATGTTTACGAGTGAAGCCCATGTCTCCCTCTGTCAGTTTAGCGGCAAACAACACTGCCTTAAAGTGTAGGAAACCTAATTGGAAAGCATAGAGGGAATGAGTCAGATTTTAAATCGAAAGAAAAAAAAAACTTGTGGAATTTAGAACAGTGTGCTTTACAGTTCCCAACAGGCCCAGGTTTTCCTTTCCATGCTGCACGTTCCCCGTGCAAACATTTACTAGGATTTCCCAGAAGATCCAGGGTATCCCCAAGGTAATCCGATTCACCATTATTTCGCAAACACTGTACATTGTGTGAGAGGGTTTTTACAGTTCTGGCATTACAGGATTCCCTGTTGTGAAACGTGTTTAATTTGTGTACATGGGAATAATGTCTTTTCAAATAATTTTCAAATTGAAATAGCATTTTTACTAAGAAAATCAAAATTTGCCGGTAGCGGATACTACATTTTTTTCACTAGAGGACCAAACACATTTCACACACAAAAGAAAAATATCCCCTCCATATTTTTTTATGGAATGGGCTAAAATGGTACACTAACTGTACACATTTTTTGGAAAAACTGGGTGAAAACCATGGCATGCATAATAGGTTTGCCAGGGTAACACATCTAATAGATGCCAGGTCACCAACAGCAAGCGTACAACAGCATTGTCCAACACATTTTCATAATGCTTTTGGCCATAATATATGCCACAATTATCACCGTAAAACAGATTTAATGAGGCTTTTACATTCAATGAATGCCACCAATGTCACTATCAAACACACTTGTGCCTATGCCCATGGCTGTCATTTCGTGGTCGCCAGGGGTAGCAGCTGTAACCCCTGGCACTGCCTATGCAACCACTGGTCAAGGATTGCAGAGGCTGTGTGAAATAAATGGCCTTTTTATTGGCTTCTTTAATTTCAGAAATCACCCAATGAAGTTTGGCTTTCTCTAATGTGCTATATACACAGAGCTGCAGCTGGAGATTAGGGTTTGTCTATAAAGCCAAGCACATGTGTGTCCCAGACACAGAGTTTCTTATTTAAAGTGAACTTGATTGTTTTATGTTTCAGAGTCATGTCATTTTGTGCAAACATACTCCATGTTTGCATGATACTGTGGCTACATTGTCCTGGTAAAATATTTGGAATTATATCATGTTTTTTTTTATCTTTTTTTTAGTCAGACTCCTAAATCCTCCTGCTTATAAGCACTTAATTCCTGATCTTGGAAAGTGCAGGCTTAAACATGTCAGATTCGCTGAGCTATCCAATTGCGAGAAAATATGTTGCTGAATAATTTGTGCAGTTAAAGCGACACATTCACTGTTATACCTACCCACCATCCTCTCCTGCCCCCTTAAGTCCTTGACAAAGCACAATATAACACTACTGTTGTCAGATTTACTAGTGTGCCATGACATATTCCACCTGCTTCTAAGCACTGAATTAGTAAGTGTTATGTTAATACCAAAAGTAACCTCTGGAGCCAATGCATTACTACATTTTGTGGTATGCACATTTAAGGAGCAGTAGCTGGTAAGATAACCCTGAAGGCAATGGGCAAACTACTGGGTTCTATCTGTGGTCTGAAGTCACATTTTTAAATCCTAGAAAGGTCTACTCAACCTTTTCACCTTTTGAGGTCGGCAAATGAGTATTCATTTTGGTTATTATTATTATCATTACAATTATTATTATTTTTAGGGTATTTATTGAGCACAGACCTAGCTTTAGGAAGCAACAAAGCACTTTACACGTATAGGGGAAAGAACACAGCCAGGGAAGCAGGGAAAACATGGAGCAGAGAGCTAACAGGGGAGGGTGGGCAATTGGTAGCATGGGGAGAAGAAAGTGGGGAGCAGAACACTGAGTCTCAGTTCTGGGGGGGTGCAGGTTGTGTGGACCTAGGTGTTATGGATGAGCCATTCCTTAAATAGGAAGATCTTGAGACCTTTCTGTATCACAGAGTTCTAGGTGTTTGGTCATTTTGTATATTTTGTATATTTTGCACATTTAGAAATGTATATTTGGAATTAATTTGGTTCGCAAATATTTTTTTTTCTCTTTTCATGATGTACGTGGCATTATTTGTGATACTTGTTTTTTCTCATTTAATACATGTATGAATTTGTATGCATATACACCATTGGTTGGTAAAAATCTGTAATGTACACCATCTGTCGGTGACCTCCTGAAATTGTAATTAGTTTAATACCTTCTTTGAAAACATTTTTGCTTTGTCAAAAAATGTCCTAAATTAAAATGGCTACCAAGTCATAACAGTAGTCTATTAGAGTTACTGCTCGCCCGCTCCAGATCGGTGCCATTGACTTTAATGGGTCAGCCGCAGATATTGGGCCTCATTACACGGATGGCACTAAGGGATTACCGGCACCGGCCAGACCACACGTTAAGGAAGGGACCCGCTGAGGGACTTGCTAATAGCGGTACCGTTATTTGCCCCTTCCCCATTCCCATTGAGCCCTATGGGGGCAAAAATGGGAATGGGGAAGGGCCCTGGTGAATGGGGAATTACCACCCAGCCAACCTTCGAATGGGGCGGTAATTCCCCCATTCACCAAAGTGGACTCGGTAAAATACCGGCGGCAACCATGGCGCTAATAGCGACATGGTTACCGCCATCCGTGTAATGAGGCTCATAGACTCATTGTTACATCCAGAGCATTGTTTGGGTTCTACATTTACTGCCTTTGGAGGCTAACTCTTTATGAGCCTCACCTGTAGTAAAATAATCACATGGAAATTATCAGTGTGAAAAACAACCTGTGTGGGTAGGTCAACTCTCCCTTTGTATACTAATGCGATTGGAGATGTCAGCTGTATGGTTGAGTGCTGAGCAGCAATTTGTGACCATCGATGTTTGGGTAATGTTGGATGATGGAGTGGTGATGGGCTTTGTGGTGACAGGGGTGAGATTCCAATAGATGTGAACTTCAAAACTGCTATGTTCAGTCAGAGTGGTTCTGTATCACTGATCCCACCTGAGTCTGATCGTGATATGGACATTGAGAAAGCAGTCTTCCCTTTATATCCCTTGAACTAGGCACCAAACCATTAAGTAGCGTCTCCCACATTTTTACTGTCCATTCCAATTTTTCCAGATTATTTATAACAAAACAAACATGTTTCTTTCTCTTTTTCTCTTCTGTATGCCAGCCATTTATATATAGTTTCTTCAATTTTCATTGCAGACAGTCAGGAGAAAATATCCACCAAACAAAGAAGCACTTACTTTACTTAATGAATAGGAAATGATCATTCTTGGCATCATTTAAACTATTTGCTCAGCAAGAAAACTCAGGTGTCATTGTTGAAGCTGTATTTCTGCGAGGTTTTAAGAGATCTGACCTTCAAAACTGCAATCACTGCATCACTGGATCTGCATAATTGATTGCACCTATAACTGTCCATGATACAAGAGGGGGAAAAGCAGAGTGTGCCTTTTTATCTACCACCGCACCAAACCATTTAGAAGCTTCTCCCACATTTATCCCGCTCTTTTCTGAGATTGCCCAATGAAGATTTTGAAAGCAATTCTGCCCGCTTCTGCCTCCCAGCCCTTAGGGGCTTTAACTCATATGAGGCGTTCAAGGAAGCTGCAGAGAGTCCAGGTGGTAGGAAGGTGATCTCTGTCTGCAGAGCACAGCTGAGAAAGGGGCACAATGATAACTGCAATCACACTCATTTTGTAGCCAACCTGCACCATGCTGTGTTGCTGCTGGAGATGTGTAAATGGCCAAGGAGTGGCAACCAGACTGATGGTGACAATAGGTCACCCCTGTAATGAGTTCAAACTCGCATACATTTAGAGGTAGTTGTTTGTTTGTTTGTTTGTTTGTTTGTTTGTTTGTGTATTTGTTGTGTGCGCCGGACCCAGAGGTATCAGGGCGCAGGTGAAAAGAGAACTTACAGCTTAGTTACAAGTGGAACAGAGCAAAACAGGGTAAAAACTATTTCCTCGGGGTTACAGGATGAGGGTAAAACAGTATAGTGCATGTGTGCCGGTGTGCATATGTAGACAACATGTCATAATTAACAACATTTACATAATAGCAAATCTATATACAGAGTACATAACATGCAAGCAGGGGTTAAGTTAGTGCAGTGGGAGAGAGTGGGTTACATATCTTTCTCTAAGAGCCATTTCATTGTGTTCTTTCTGAATTTGATGAACGTTTGGTCGGATCTGAGTGTGTGTGGTAAGGAGTTCCACAATTGTGCTGCCATAACTGGGAAACTGGACCCTCCAATGGTAGATAGTTTAAATCTTGGCACTTGAAGACAGTTAAGGTTGGCTATTCTTGGCGGTCTGATGGAGTTTTTTCTGATAAATCGTTCTGTTAGGTAACAAGGGGCTTTGTTATTTAAACATTTGTGGATGAGGGAAGCCGATTTGAGATTAATTTTTTCTTGGGTGGAGAGCCATTTGTGTTTCCTTCTTATTTCAGCGATGTGTATTCTTCTCGGGATACTTAGGGCAGCCCTAAGAGCATTATTTTGGAGCACTTGTATTCTATTGATGGTTTGTTTGTTTGCCCCTATCTAGAGAGAATTACAGTAATCAAGTTTTGATAGGATGAGTGCACTGGATAGAATTAGGCAGCTGTCAGCTGACAGGAATTGTTTTCCAGCTCGTATTAATTTACATGTGTAGGCTGTAGAGGAAGCCAGTGAGTTTACCTGTTTGGTGAAAGATAAGGTTGAGTCGAGGTAAAAACCTAAGGTTTTTACTTCTCTAGCGACCTTGATAGTGTTCCCATCAATTACAAATGCCGAGTAATTAAGGTTGAGTTTTCAATTGCGAGCTGCGGTACCCAAGATGATGAGCTTGGTTTTGTCATCGTTCAGGCACAGGCCATGGTTGGCCATCCATGCCTGAACGATGCTATAGACTCTGTTCACCATAGCCAGATCTTCTCCATAATCCCCAGTGAGTGGTAGGAGAATCTGGATATCGTCTGCGTAATTCGCATAAGTGATACCCAGATTGTCAAGATCTTCAAAGAGTGGCTTGGTGAAGATATTGTAGAGTGTTGGCGAGACGCATGATCCCTGGGGCACTCCAAAAGTAATAGGTATCGGGTCTGCTGCAGCTGACGGGGAGAAGACCCTCATAGTCTTGTTACTAAGGAAAGACTGTATCCAGATTGTAGCTTCCTTTGAGAAGTGGGCCGCTGAGTCCAAGTGACTACACAGGACTTTATGGTCCACCAAATCAAGGCTGCTGAAAGGTCTAGTAGGAGGAGAAGAGCTAATTTTCCCTCATCTCTTAATGAATCTATTTGGGCCTTTAAATCGATAAGGGCTGTCTCTGTGCCATGTTGTGGTCGGAAACCAGATTGACGAGCGCCCAAGAGTGGGTTCACCTCAAGGAAGTTTTGAATTTGGGTGTATGCTACCTTATCTAAGATTTTTAGGAGGAATGGCACTGTGGTGATGGGCCTATAGTTGGTGGGTATGTTAGGGTCCAAAGTTTGTTTTTTCAGAAGAGGGAGTACCCAGGATTGGACGGGATAGTGCCAGTAGTGAAGGAGGCGTTGATAAGTTTGGTGATGAAAGGGGCTAGATCTCTAGCAGCGTCATTGATCAGTTGTGCTGGGCATTGGTCACCTTTGCAATTGGATGGTTTAATTGCAAGAATCGTTTTCTCTACCTCAATAACTGAAACCTTAGAGAAATTAAATAGAGTATGTTCTTTGGGTTTAGATTTGGGTGTTTTGTTCGGGGGAGTTTGAGTTTGAACTGATATTGAAGCTTTTTTTTATAGCTATTTTGTTTTAGAGATTGGCCACTTTATTAGTTAGTGCAAGCTGGATGTCTCAGTACACCAAGTTTTATCTTTAATGGAGTCGTCCTGTACTGCAATTGGCGTTTCCAATTCTTTTAGAATAGAGAAGAGCTCCTTCATGCTGGAGTTAGCTTGTGTAATCCTGTTGTTCTACGTTTCTTGTTTGGCCATGATGATATCCTTTTTGTATTGATTTGAGATACTTATTAGATTGGTTTTATTTTCTATAGTGGGATATAGATTCCATGTCATTTCACATTTCCTTTTCTGTAATCTTAGGTTTTTTAGGTGGGGTGTAAAGCAAGAGTTGAGATGCTTTCTGGGTTTACTGTTCCCAAGTTTTAGCGGCGCAATGCTGTCAAGGGCAGTAGTCATAGCATTATTAAATTCTGTCACCAGTAAGCATGGGTCTGTATGGTCTGGTAGGGAGTTAGGATTGGGTAGGATATGGGGTAAGATATTGTCAACTGTGATATTTTTCTTGTTTCTAGTAAAGGTTGGTAGGGCGGGAGGAGTTATTGGTGGAGTAGGTCTTTTAGTATTGAGAGTAAAGGAGATTAGGTGGTGGTTAAGGAATCCATTCTGACAGTATTGTATCCAAAACTGCTTGCCTGTTATAAATTGCATGACCGGTTCTAAGATCACATACAACATCGGCAAGATGTGGCAATAGGGCATCCTGCGAGGTATGGGCCAAGACCTGGGGTGGTTTGTCTCCTTTGCTACCTTTGTGACAACCATGAGTGTGAGACTGATTGAATGTGTAAACGCGTGCAGAGCATGCTGTACATTCTGGGTAGAGTGGGGCCAATATTTTCCACTGAAAAAATATTTGTGATGGCTTTGCCCAGTCAGGACAGTATTTGCTACTGCAAGCAAAGTGTTGCTTGCCCTCCTCAATTAGGCCAGCATGTGCCACTATTAGGACACTTATATTGGGTTCAAATAATACTGATATTTAATATTAAAAACGATCCCAGTGGGAGAGGAATGCCCCACCCCACCTCCTTCCACACCAAACACATGGCAGTGTGGGAGTATTGCCATTCACCGTGGAAATATCAAACACACAGACACACTTGCTCACTTTATTTGTATTTTGAAAACATGTAGAAACGGGAGGTCATTTCAAACAGAAATTACTTAAAAGGCAGGCAATATCAAAGAGCAGAGGGAAGCCTAGGAAACGTATCTTTACATATGAGCATTATTGAGCTGATTGGCAAATACTAGATGGTGCACGTGTAAACATAGGAACATAAATCGCTGATATGAACTGGAGGACATTACAACATTTTTAACATTGAGAGTATTATTCCAGTATTCATGTATTTTTAAATTACACAAAAATACGAATTTCAAGATCTACCCACAAACAGACACAAACACACACACTCCACTGTGTACATAAATGACATATTGCAAATTCCGACCCAACCATGCACACACACAAAGCTTTGCACACACTCCCCCCGCACACAAACATGTTTCTGGTGTGCCATGTGTTTACACAATTCGGAATACGCACATCCTTGTCTAAATGTACAAAGATATGTTTGTGCACAGTTCTGCTTGCACACACTCTGCACATATATGCACAGATACTTGGCATGCATGGTCCACTATGCATGCACCTCCATACACACAATCACATCTCACACTCCTAGGGGTGCAGGCACCCAAGCACACCTCCACCCAAATTGGGTCACATTTACCAGTAAATAGTTGTGCATGCGCATTTATGTGCAGATGTATACACACACACACACACTGTTATCTGCGGGCCCGCAAAGGGACCCTGGTGCTAATTACGGTACCGCAATTTGCGGTACCGTAATTAGCTCCTTTCCCATTCCCATTGAGCCCCATGGGGGCAAAAATGGGAATGGGGAAGTGCTTTGGTGAATGGGGAATTACCCTCCCCGCTCACCTTGGAGTAGTGCGGTAATTCCGCCATCCACCAAGGCGGACACGGTAAAATACCGGCGGCAACCATGACGCTAATAGCGCCATGGTTACCTCATACCGTGTAATGAGGCCCCTTGTCTCAAAAGAGACAATTATATAAAGGCTTATATACAAATAACCTCAATTGTGTCAAAACATGAATTTGTCAACCATACAAAAATTGACAATATTTTGATTGGTCCGTCACACATCTCTAAACCATAACCAACTTTAGAATGGCAGCATAGATAATGACCACAACAGTCTAAGTACTGCACCATTTGTTGTCTTCTGGAACACTGTAGACTAGGGCATTCATTCATGCGTACTTGCTTGAATACTTAATAATGTGACTCATTTTAAAATCCAAATTCATCATCATGTTGTTGTGGTGTTGTTTTTTTTCTACAGGCAACATTCTGCATTGTAGATATCAACATTTCTTTTTATTCCATAGCGACATTTTGTTTCTATTTAAACTGAACTTTGAGACAAAAGTTTTCTTAAAAGTGTGAAGTTACCAATGATTTTTCTGTGAAAAAAAAACGACACCAACATGTTTTGAAAGGCAAAGAGTCATCCTTTATAGGAGTATAGAAATTGTGGATATAAAAATCAAAATTTCACAAAGGATATTTGTCTTTACTCCTGCTTACTGTTGTTTCACCCTTCTACAGAAAGTGCATATTTTGCTGAAGAAAAGAGCACGTAGATTCTTATTATTATCCAAGATTTATCACCAAATGTGATTATTAACATACTTTGAGAATAGTTTTTTCCTACTGTGATGAGACAGTTGACCTAACTCAGAGAACGTTTAGCACTGTAAACATTTTCTTTGCACCATGCCTAATTCACAAAGCGCTTTGCACTGCAAAAGTACTCTTTGCACTGTGCTAAACGTGCCTAATTCAGTACTTTTGCAGTAGAAGTCACGTTGCTCCATGACATGACACGACATGATAGGATATTTATAACACTCTTAATACCCAGAGTTTTCTAAGTGCGGACCCAGGGATCGAACCTGTGGTGTTGTGTGTCATCTTACTTCTAAGGCGAGCGCGTTGCCCCTGAGCTAACTTCCCGAGCCAAATGTTCTGTGAACTATGCTCCTCCTACGCCTTCTGTGGTAAACATTCATGTCATAAGGGATTACACAAATCTCGTGAGTTTCGAAAACAAAGAAAAAATATATGCACTCAACAAATACCTCATTTCAATTTGAACATGAAGCTGCACCTTGGAGGATTTACACGTCATTCTGTGACCTTCAATCAGATTCCAATCTGATGTTAGAATGAGGGAAAGAGATCAACCGCCCTCCCACCTTGATCAATATAAGAATGAGCACAGCCCTTGGTTCCCCTTCATTATTTACGAAGGGCAATAATGTGCCACCATTACCACTGTGTTTAATGGAGGATAATGTTGTGGTTGGTCGCTGCTCCTGACACTTCCCATTACTACCGCCCATAAAATAAATTCACACAAATCTCAGGTGAGGGACGTGATTTGGCTGTGTGACACCCTGTCAAATGAGCACGTTAAACATTAAGATCGATTGAGCAGTGGTAGAATTGGAAATGAGCAAGCATGACCAGTTTAACATTACCATTCAGTTGGTTGGACACCGTTAGCCAGTCTGTGGATTAGTCACTTAAATAATTAATTACAGTGGTCCTGTTTTTACATTATTGTCACAGGTTTGAATCCCAGCGAGTCCACTCATCATTCTTAATTGATCAAATATGTTCCATTCAGTCGTGCAACAATAAAAAAAAAACTGTTAATATGTGCACTGCTGGGGAAGAGCGTGTGTATTATAAATGCACCTGTTTATTCTAGTATATGATGGTGTTTCTGAGCCACATTTATCTTTTTGTAGATCATGTAGCCATGACATTTGCAATGGGAAGTCCTAGCTGTTTATTTTTCGATACACTTGTTTGAGATTATATACATTAATATACATTAATAGCATAGCAGGTGTAAAGACTGGAGGGGGATATCTGTACTTTGGCGCTCTATATGGTAGGGTACAGGCACAGAACACCACAGCTAGGGCACTCAATTTGGTAGCAATGGATGAGCAACCAGGCTTAAACTTTCAGGAGGTGATGCCCTCTGTTTATCCACCTCCAACTCTCTGAGGGTCAGAAGCTTCTCCAGGCAGAGAGTGGGGGGTAGATGTTTGTTCTCAGCTGGGGCCTCCCTCTGGAACATCCTCCCTGCTTCTCTCAAACTTGAGAAGGACCACCTAAGCCTTATAATACATCTATGGTGATCCAATCACACTTGTCTGCTATTGAATCATTTCATTCAGGGAACTCCGGAAGCATCCTTTTCCAATGGCCAGTTGTCCTGCAGCCAATGTCCTGGAAAGTACAGAACTTCTAACAAAATACTTTTAATGAAATCAAACAACGCAGTTATTTTCGTAGGTTTGTGAAAGCATATTCTTTTTAGATTTACCAACAATTAATTGAGATGCAGAGACTTTAATGGTATCCTGACCCAACAAAGGCCCTTGATCTCTATTAATAACTCACCTGAGGAGAATGATGTATGAGTTTGAATAATTCACCAGAGATTTAGAGCCTGTCAGAAACCTGAGGGCATCCTCACATCTACTCCCCCTGGATCCTTTTCTTAGGTGGCCAGGGAAAGTCCATCAGTTTTGGATCCTGACTCTGGGGGTGAACAAGCGAGGGAGGATCACCTGGGTAGAGGGCCCTTGGGGATTGGATGTGAGATGTGCTTAGGTCAGATGCAGTACCCCTCATTTCCTTTTCAGGAGGGCCCCTCAATCACAGACACAGTTATGGGGTATTGTTACCCTTGTCCCCATGACCAAGAAAATACCGAGAGAGATTACTAGTATAGAAACAACAGGAAGAAGGCGAAGAAGAGAAGGTTTAAGGGTGAGACAGGTGAGACATGGTATCCCCCTTTCCGGTATGAGGACCAACCTAACCCTCCCCCGGCCTTTAAGGGCTATTTTAAAACAGCTCCCTTGGAATGAGGATGAGGAAGATGCCTGCAGAGCATTGTAAAGGTAAGGCATGTCCCTATTTATACTCTAATTGCAGTCAGGCACGTCCAATTCGGAACTCACACATGCAACCTGTCAAGTGGTTGCAGGTGTATAAGAAAGGAGGAAACCAACAGCACTCAGACCAGCAGGTAGTCCTGTGTGCAAGGAGGAAGGCGTGGTTGGTCCTGCATAGAACTTCGGAGCCCATGAGCAGGTGGGCTATAAGGCACCCACAGGTGTGGGAGCCTCCATGGTAGAAGAGACACAGCAGGAGGTGTGTGTGAAGAAAAATAAAGAAAGAAGCCGCCAGCGTCCGCGGAAGGGAAGCAGAGCTGTCGGCGAGCACAGAAGAGCATCCAAAGTGTGAGCAGGACTCGCGGTTAAAGAAAAGCCAACAGTTAGAGCGGAAACTGAACAGCGCAGTACCCCGGACGGAACACCGGAAACTGGAGAGTGAAGGGAGAAGGTCACTCAAACTGGCGCATTCCTGGGGGCTGTGGGGAAGCAAGGTGAATGTGGAACAAACAAAACAGCATATGAATAATGAAATTAATCCAGAGCCATGAGTAGGATCCCCACAAATTGTTTAGATTTGGTTGTGAGGGCAAGGACAGGTTTTGGATGCAGACAGACATTTCAGTTTAACTTTCTGACTCAGACTTTCCTTAGTTTCATTCAGGTAAGGAAATCCCACCTTAGCATAGGGCAAGGTAGGCCTTTAACCATCCTGAAATTTGAGTTAATAAAACAGTTCATTTTGCACTTTGAATCTATTTTCTGTGTCTTACTTTATGATGCCTTCACAAGCCTCATTGTCATAAAACATGTTCAAATGGTTCATCAATACTAAGAGACCATTTGAAAAAAAAAGCTGTGTCTGTTATACCTTAAAACACAACCATGGTCCCCGAGCCTTTTTTGGAGATTTCCCCACCAATAAATCCGTTCATGAGATGTTTTGACTGTAGCTTCCTACTCAAATATTAAAATGTTATGGATTTTTTTGTTGGTGAAGTCTGCACTCCTTACCTGTCGTCATACTGTAACACCATCTTCTCTTGGTCACACTGCAAGTTATATGTGCTAAAGGGGCTACATCATCTGAAAAAACATGCCATCGCCATTCCTGTAAATAAACACAGCAGGTGAACACACCACACAATCGTTGTTCTTTTACTTTCACACCCCAGAAGACTCCCCATGCATGCAGCACAGCCCACTTGCTTCTCCCTATCATGCACAATGGACTAAAGACAAAATGATGGCCAATAGAACAGTAATATGCACTGCCTATATTCTATCATTTTAAAGGGCGATTTTGTAACAGGGAAGGAAGAAAAGGAACTCACAGAGCACAGTATAGCTGTTCTGTTCTTACATCATCTGCTTGAAGAAGGGAGTCCATGATCTCCCATAGGAGTCTAAAATTACATTAAAGCAAAGTGAAAGATAATGTTAGTGATGAGAACGATGCACATTTGATTTTACATATACAGAACAGTGGAGTGCAATTCCCTTCCCCAAATACTACACTACAGTACTAATCGTACCCATCTTCGTACTTAATTTCCCCTTCTTTTGGTGTGCTTTCTCTCTGAATGCAAATATTTATCAGACTAGATGTGGGGAAATCCAAGAGTTAAGAGCCGCTTGTGTTTGTTTTTAATTGCATACCCAACTCCAACAAGCTGTTTTAGCTTTGTGTTCTTGTATTGCCTGGTCATTTTAGTCACTGTGTCGTACTTGAAAAGTGGTGGTACACCAGGGAAAGATAGCTGATGGGTTGAAAATGTACAATGATCACATGTTTCCTTTAAAGACCAGCAGGAGCAGAGCAATAAGAATCAAAGTTTGCTCCAATGTCTGACATTTACCTTTTAAATTGAGCACTGGGTTTAAAACAGTAATCAGTTCTCATCACCTCAATACGAGGGCCACATGTGTTTTGCTTCTGGGTAGACAGAAATCACCCATCTAAAAGTTTCCATACATTCCTTGCAAGAGGTAGGAGGCCGCACAACCTCAATGTAACACTGAGAATAGTGTGCAAGGGGAGACAATAACATGCCTGTAAGGTCACGAGACCCTGAGACACAACACTCCAAAAACTGATGACGTATTACATGGGGTACTGTGAAAATAAAACAAATCAAGCAGTTGAAAATATGCTGAAACCCAGCTTGTATAGCTGTGCATTTGCACAAGGTATCCCTTATTTTATATCTTTAGTTTCATTTCATACTCAGCTCCATGGTTTGAAAAACGATAACACACCTTTCTGTCAAACAGTGTGTTTTTGATTGTAGTACATTTCGATATAACAATTTACATCAGAAAAATAATAGTGAACTAGTATAGGATAATTCATTTTTCAGCATCCCTGTTATTCTCTGCACACCCAATTCTTTATTTTTAATGTTATAAACTGATTGGTCCAGCTTCTAAAATGACGGTTGTTGTTGTGTACAATGTAGGATTGTTTTAAGATTGATGAATAGAGTCCAATGATAGTACCATGATAGTACTACCAGTGAACATGCTCTTCCTATCAGATGGTAAGCTTGCATTAAAGGAATAGTGCACTCAAAAATATTATTGTCCCAAAATATGGGCAATAATCAAAAACATGCCTTACACATAATTTTAAATGAAGTTCCAATGTAAACTTTTGAGCAAACAAGGCTCAAAGGGTTTACATGGGAGCATCCATTTTGCCATTTCAGGCAGCCTCCTCAGCTCATGTTAAGCTCTGCCGTGGTGGCACTAAACAAGCAGCAACAGCCCCCTACTGGGAGCTTTTGCTTATTGCAGCCAGAGCAGAGCTGACATGAGCTGAGGAGGCTGCCCCCACTTTCATTTTATGTTTTCGGGGCTCCCAAAGCCCAGGAAGCACAGAAAACATAAAATGAAAGGCAAAAAGCAAAGGCAAAGCAATTATAACTACAATGTTGTTGTATTTGTGATTGCCGTGGTTGGAAAACCACTGAAATCATAAATACAGCAACGTTATATTTCTGACTGTGGCGGCTTTCGCTTTGAGTCTCCTGGGCTCCACCAACACAGGGGAGTCCAGGAGACTCAAAGCGAAAGTCGCTGCAGTCAGAAATACAACATTGTTGGGGGTGGCGCTGTGGAGCAGCCCAAGATGGCTGCCTAGCCTTTCAGCTCCGTGCGGCCTCGGCATTCATCTGCTCCCATCTGCGTTTCCCAACATTGTGAAGGAATATCGGCTGGCCGAGCTGCTTCTGCCACTGAACTGGACATTTTGTGCGATTTTGATCTTGATCGGCCCACCTGGGATCTGGCTGATGGCCCTGTTGGATTTGGGCCTAGTGTTCCACCCGGCCGCGGCGGTTGCCTAACATCCGACCCTCCCGCCTGGCCTGCCTGACTTCTGAGTCCCCTCCCTGCTTCCCTCCGCTCTCTGTAATCGCGGTGGGTGGCCCTGCTGCGGACACCGCCACATTGTGGATGCCACCTGCTGAGTCAGAGATCATCGCGACCTCCCCGGCGCTGACAACACGGAGGATATCATTGCCCCGCTGCCGCGGCGGACCAGGTGAGCAGGGGCTGGAGCGGTGGGCGTCGAGACCTCTGCCCGCTGTGTGCAACCTTATGGGCCAGTACTGTCATAAGGAAGCGGCCCTCACCATACTGTCTGCCCACTTTCCTGCTGACAATGTTGCTGCCTCTGCCCGCGCCCTCCTAAGAAAGATCCCGCTGGCACCCCCACGCAACCTGTACACATAAGGAGGCCGCGATCGCTCACCATCACAGCCTTGCCGCTCCACCGCTGACTCTCTGCTATCTGCGGTGGCCCCCCAACTGCCCTCAACCACCTATCGCCACCGAAGGACATTGCGTTTGAACCTGCCAGTCCCGGCCCTTCTCAATTCTCCATCCTACTCATAAGTGGGCCCTCGCTGCAACCGGGTCCATCACAACGACAATGGCTAGCAGAAATAAGGCGGGGGCCCAAGGAGGTACAATGGACAAGTACCCTAAAGTGGTCCCTCGAGATGAGCCTGCCCGCACATCATCGCCTCAGGATGAGCCAGACTTGACCCTGCACCGAGCGGTCGGAGCCCCTGACCTCACCCTACTAATGGAATCTATGGCTAAAAACTTTGCCTCCTTCCATGAAAAATTAGACGATATCAATGCTAATGTCCCCTCGCTTAAGGCTCGAGTGGACCAGGTGGGATCGAGGATCACTGAGGCTGAAAATAGGATCTCGGTGAATGAAGATGGCATCACCGCACTCCAGGACACTGTGGCCTCCCTAATGCGCGACATGAAAGGTATCAAGGCGAAGTGTGACGATCTGGAGTCGCGCTCCCGTAGGAACAACTTGCGCATCATCGGGGTCCCTGAGAATGCCCTCAAGTGGCAGATGGAGGACACAGTCGAGAAACTCCTCAAGGACCTACTGGACGACCCTGCCCTCTCCCTGTATTTCACGGTCGAGCGGGCTCATGGGGCCCTGTCTCCGCACCCCAGACCCGGCGACATCCCCAGACCCATTATCGCCAAGATTCTCAACTACCGCGACAGAGATCTCATCCTCCGCCTGTCGCGGGAAAAGGGAGACCTGCGATTTGAAGCCCATACTGTTAGAATCTTCCCGGACTTCTTGCTGGTGGTGCAACAGGAAAGGCACCAGTTCTTAGGCATCAAAAAGCTGCTCAGGGAGCGCAACGTCCCCTACGCCATCCTGATCCCGGCACGACTAAAGATTACCCATGATGGCAAGATCTTCTTCTTCACTGTCCCTGACGAAGCGGTGAAGTTCATTGAATTACATATACCTCTTCCCGGGCCGCGAGGTGACCACACGCCATATACTACTCAGCCCACGATTTTATAAAAATGTCCACGGATCCATGACTTTCGATGTGTTGATGGCAACCCCACCGTGTCCACTCAGTAACTGCGGCCTCTTGTCATGTGTATGCGGGCCACAGGCTAGCTCCTAAACTGCTTCTTTGTCTTCTCCCCCACTTGGCTCCTGGAGCTATCCCTGTGCCCTGCTCCCTCTCTCGATGTCAACTTGCCAGAGGGTACTCTCTGGTCTCAGAGGCTGTCTGTGATAGCTGTTTTACCACAGCAACACATTCGGGACAGCATCTGCTGCCCTACATCAAGCCACAAATGCCGGCCGCACGGCACCAGTGCCCCCCGTTGCAGTTGCAATGTTTGCTTTCGCTTTTATTTTGTTCTTTCTATTGACTGGCCCCTGTTGGGCTAGGATTTTGCCCTATCCACGTTGGATCTGGTCCTCTGACCTTTGGTTTCCGGTCGGAGCAGGCTCAAGGGGCTTCGGGTGTGTTCTGGGGTGGAAGGGCTGCACTGCATGTTGGGATTGGGCAGTGAGGGTGGGGGGTGGTGTAATTGGGGTTGTGTTAACAGTTAAAAACATGGCTGAGAGACGCATGACTTCAACTCAACACTACTGTGCACACGGCAAGTGCATAAGGAAAAATCCTAACGAATACTACCACTGGGATGTTCCATAATATGTCGCTGTGGCTCTGAACATTGTCACATGGAATATTCGTGGCCTAAGCAATTTCACTAAGGCCCACAGAATAACTGGCTATGCCCAGCGACATGGCGCCAAAATCCTCTTTCTCCAAGAAACCCATGCTCTTGGCCGTCTAGCGGCATGTCTCGCCCCCACGTGGGGCAACAACAGATTCTATACGAAGTACTCCACCCAATCCAGGGGGGTCCTAACTCTAATCCATAAGTCAGTCCAGTTTTCCCTGCGCTCCAGCCATATTGACCCTGAGGGTAGATACGTGATCCTCCATTGCTCACTCGCTAATATGGAATGCCTCCTAGTGAACACATATGCCCTTAACTTTGATGCCCCTGAGTTTTTTGATGCCATCACCACCACACTTCTGAAATATATTGGGATTCCCATCATATGGGGCGGTGACATGAATTTGATCCTAGACAAAGACCAGGATAGGTCCGGGACGGCCCGCAGAGCCCGATCACGTGCAGCTCATCGGTACACGATAGCCTCTCCAGGATCGCCCTTTTCCTCATATCGAGATGCATGATGGGCAGGGTCACAGAGACCAATATATTAGCGCGCACACTATCAGACCATTCACCGGTAACACTCCAGATAACACTGGGACACGACCAGCCCCCCCGCTCCTCTTGGATATTTAAGTCTGAGGGCCTGCTAGACATAGGGCCTCATTACACGGTAGGCGGTAAGGGTTTACCGGTACCGGTATTTTACCGGTACCGGTAAATCCTTACCGCCTTACTACGAGGTCCCTTTGCGGGTTGGGGAATTTAACGCCTGCTTTTTGCAATTTGCGGTGCCGTAATTAGCACCTTCCCCTTTCCCATTATGCTCTATGGGGCAAAAATGGGAATGGGGAAGGGCAATGGTGGAAGGGGGAATAACCGCCCCGCCAACCTTGGAATGGGGCGGTAATTCTCCATTCCACCGAGGCGGTGACAGTATTATACCGGCATGAACCATGGCGCTAATTGCGCCATGGTTCTCCGCCTACCGTGTAATGAGGCCCATAGTCTTTAAAGCCGACATACTAGCTGACATCAACACCTTCTTTGAGTGCAACAACAGGCATGACACCCCCGATGGAATGCGCTGGGAGGCATTCAGGGTCTTCATCAGAGGGATATGCATATCTAGAGAGGCTGGGGTTCTCAAAGCCATAAAAAATAGCTTGCAACAGTCAGAAGCGAAATTAAAAGAGCTTGAGAGGGCATATGCCACCTCCCCTTCCCCGACCATAGTGGCACAGATTAGAGCGGAATTAGAAACGTTCGAGTCTCACGCCCTAAGAGAAGTTTGGTACTTCGCCCGTCCTGTGGCGGCCAGGAAGTATGGTGAGGGGATAGGCCGGGTAGGACACTGTCCAGACTGGTCCGAACTGAGGGGGGCAGGAACTGCATTGATTGCTTCAAGGACACAGGAGGCACCATGTGCTGGTCTGCCCAGGATATCCTTGGGACATTCACCACATTCTACACGACCCTGTATGGCCCCCAGCAAGAACACAGCCTGCAAGACACTGATGCCCTGTTAGATCAAATCCCCATGACCCTCCTCTCCCGCGCGACCAGTGACCTACTTGAGGCCCCTATCACCCTCGATGCGATAACCACGGTCATCTCGAACTGCCCTATGGGCAAAGCGCCAGGCCCGGACGGCCTCACCTCGGAGTTCTATCGGGAGCATGTAGCCATACTGGCACCCAGACTCCTGGAGTTGTGGAAAGAATCCCTAGAGTTAAACATCCTACCCCAATCCATGCGTGAGGCGCTTATAACTGTATTACCCAAGCCAGGTAAACCGTTAGACGAATGTGGGTCCTATAGGCCCCTTTCTCTGATTAACACTGACACAAAAATATTTGCCAAGATCATTGCCAATAGGTTTCTCCCCATTATGCCCCACTTGGTCCACCCCAACCAGAGTGGCTTCGTGCCCGGCAGATCCACCGCCCTTAATATCCGTTGCCTGTTCAACATTCTGGCTAGAATCGACCCCAATGCACAACCCGTGGCGGTCACCCTCGATGCCCAGAAGGCATTTGATATGGTGTCCTGGCAATACATGTGGGCGGTGCTCCACAAAATGGGAATTGGCCCACGCATGAGGTCGTACATCAAACTCCTCTACACAAGCCCTGTAGCCAGAGTCCTGGTCAACTCCAGGGCCTCGGCCCTCTTTGCTCTCCACAGAGGTACCCGCCAGGGCTGCCCGTTTTCTCCGATACTCTGCGCTCGCTATAGAGCCCATGGCTGATAACGTTAGGGACAAACATATGCGTAAAGTAATACGTCTCCGTGATACTCCCGAGATCATTTCTCTATTTGCCAACGACGTGCTCTTATATATTAGAGACCCGGCTGCCCACCTAGACCCGATATTGAGAGACATAACCAAAATCGTCACTTTCTCGGGCTTCACCATAAATTATTCCAAATCTGAAATCTTCCCGCTCACCCCGTCCACTACGCAACCGCCCTGCGAATTCCCCCTCCGATGGTCACCGAGGGGCATCAGGTACCTTGGAGTGCAGGTGTCCCTCACTAAAGATTCAGTGTTGGCTGACAACTATGCGGCTGAGGCGCAGCTTGCTGATGCTCAAATGTTGAAATGGCGCAGTCTCTCACTCTCTTTGTTGGGTGGCCTATCTCTAATCAAAATGATCATGGTCCCTAAATTTCTCTACGTCTTCACAAATGTGCCAATCTGGCCCGGAAAGCGATATTTCATGAATTTACACGCTGCGTGTGCCCAATTTCTGTGGCACTCGGGCGCGGTTTGTAAGAAATGGCAACACATGACTCTTCCCTATGGTAACGGGGGTTTCACCACCCCCGATTTTGCCAAATATTGGACAGCTGCGCAGGCCCAACACGCCACATACTGGTACACGTTCTCCGACCCCCCCGCATGTGAAGCTCGAGAAACTAGCGAGCGAGAGCGTTAACACACTCTCCCTCATTCTCCATCACACATATCACGCCGACGCCCCGGCAGACCCTGTAGCGGCCACTGTCAGGGCCTGGAAATATATCTTGCAGATACAACCCGATCACCACCCGTACTACAAATGGCTGCCCATCTGGCAGTTCCCGGGCCTCAGCCCTACACATGATAAGCTTTTAATGAAACACTGGCATGATCTGGTTTTTCGGGCCCTGACTGACTTTTACCCCGACGGGAAGTTTATCACTCCGCAGACATGGCGCCCCGGACACCTGGGTACTGCATTGGAACTACTACAATACTACATGCTGAGGGTGGTGTTCTGCGCCTGGTGGCCCTCATACCCAGATGAGCCCCCAGACTCACCTGAGATCCAGTATATATCCAACTCGGCTGGTGCTAGGGGGATAGTGTCCGCGCTGTACAAATTGTTGATGGCCGACCCCACAGACGGGCCAGTCAAGGCGCAAGATACGTGGAGTGAGGAGCTGGGCCTCCCCATCACGGACGCAATGTGGGAGAATATGTGCACACACACTCGAACAACCTCTCTGAATGCCAGGCATAGGTGCATGCAATTCAAGCTCCTTAACAGACTATATTACACACCTCAAAGACTGGACAGGTTTGCACATACCCAGACCCGCACCTGCCCTAAGTGCAGTTCTCCTGCTGCAGATCACACTCATATGTTGTGGTCCTGTGACGCGCTGGGCCCATACTGGAAGGCCATAATTGAAGCTCTCTCAGACATCACAGCATCCCGTATCCCTTCAGAACCCCTAGCTGTACTGTTCAGCCTGTGGGATAGCCCGGAGTTGAGGAAAATGTCTAGGTTTCTCAATGTTGCCACCATAATAGCAAAAAAATGCATATTATAATGTTGGAAGTGCCGATCCCCCCCTCGTTTGAGATGTGGATGAGGGCCCTCACCTGGACTCAAGCATGCGAGGAGGACTACATCAATACCCTCCCGCTGGCCTCCCGTCCCAGGAATGTGTGGATGGAATTTTGCACATATTTAAATAACAAAGATGACTTAGAACTATTGTCCTCCCCTCCTCCTGGTGATGTAAACTAAGCCACTGCTGTGCCGCGCGAATCCGAGCAATGGCCCCATTGGTACCTGCCTAACAGTCCCATGTATTGCACTACCATCTGTGTATCTGTTACTCTTGCTATGCTGTACAATATGTTGATTGTCTGCTCTCTCACCATGCCAATAAAGAAAAGTTTTAAAAAAAGAAATACAACATTGTTGTAGATGTAAATGCTGCGGTTTTCTTTCTATGAATACCGCAGCATTTACAAATACAACAACGTTGTATTTCTGACTGCTGCGGCTTTCGCTTTGAGTCTCCTGGACTCCCCTGGTTCAAGGGAGCCCAGGAGACTCAAGGTGAAAGCCAACACAGTCAGAAATACAACTTTGTTGTTTTTGTAAATGCTGCAGTATTTACAAATACAACAACGTTGTAGTTCTGACTGGGGGAGCCCAGGAGACTCAAAGCGAAAGCTGCCACAGTCAGAAATACAACGTTGTTGTATTTGTTAATACAGCACTTTTCTTTCTACGAATACTGCAGCATTTCTCGGGTTCTGGGAAATGTAGAAAGAAAACCGCAGAATATTTAAATACAACAACGTTGTATTTATGTTTGCTATGGCTTCAGCTTTGAGTCGCCTGGGCTCCCCCGGTACGGTACGAGGGAGCCCAGGAGACTGAAAGCTAAAGCCACAGCAAACATGAATACAAAATTATAAATGCCACGGTTTTCTGTCTAAGTTATAAAGAAAACCACAGCATTTATTTTGTAGTGATTTAAAAAAGAATGACATTTAAAGCTCTTATCAGCAGCAGCTTGTGTTCATCTCTGCTCTCTGGCAATAATGAAGCAAAATCCGCCTGCTGGTAGCTTTTGTTTATTACAGCTGGCTGGCTTTTGCTTCATTGTTGCAGCAAGGGCAGAAATTAACACAAGCACAGGAAGCTCATCCATTTCACAAAATGGATGCCTCCTAGTGCTTTAAATGTGTTACTTTGAGCCTCATTTGCTCAAAAGCTTAGATAGGAACATTCTTAATGAATATTTTTTATATATATTTTTGATCATGGCCTATCTTTTGAGCCAATAACGTTTTTGAGTGAACTATTCCTTTAAATAAAGGTGAAAGTCACAAACAAGTTACATAGTTCTGAGGGCAGGAGTATATTTTCTACTGTGTGCTTTGATCTCCAGTTTAGGGTCACATCTCTTGGTCACTACACCAATCTCAGTTTCTGGTCCATTATAGACGCAGTGTCAACCTACTTGCCAAAATATACTGGTACTGAAAGCACCACCACCAGAACAACACGGATGTACTAGCACCAGGGGTGTTGCTAGTTCTGGGAAAGACCTGGGCTATGCTGATGTCGGAACTGTCGGGATTGGGGGCTAGCTAGCCTTTTGGTTGTAGCTCCTGAGATTCTATCCGGGACTACAACGGAAGTCCAGGGGCTATAGCCCCTTTAGCCCCACCCCTAGCAACACCTCTGAGTAGCACTGACTTACAATTGCTAAAGGATGGGCCATTTGGACATATACACAATAGTATCCATCATAAACCTAGAATGAAATGCTGAACAGAGCACAAACATCACAAACAAGGACACACATGTGTACCCCAAGAGATCGCTGGAGATTGGAATCAGTTTGTTCAGCCTCCCCAAAGTTTCACCTCTCCAGACATATAACATTTATACCACCACTCCAATAATCAAAGATGGAGCCCAGAAAAACAAGAACACGTATCCTGATTGATCTCAGTACAGAAGGACTTTTGCTTTCAGCCTGACAGCAGACTGGAACTGTATATGTTCATCCTAGACATAAACTCCAACAACATAACTCCTAAAGATCCCTCAAATGAGTTCTCCCTTCTTTAAATGGGTCACCTTTCAATGTATTGGCACCTTTCTTCTACATAGATGAATCCCAGCAGAAAAAGGAGCTTTAAGACTTACAGCACCCCTCCACTACATTAACACCAGTGTTCAGAGCTCTCTGCATGACCTATAAGATCTTTAGTCACTTTAACTCCAATCTCCCACCTGCAGACCATTTTAACCCCATGTATCCCAGTACGGATACATAATAGATCTTGGGATTTCACCTTTGGATAAAAAACACAGCAAAGTGTAACTGGTACAAACCACAAAGACTCATACTAGCACTCAGATCTCATGCACCTTGTACATGCACTCACCAACAAAGCTGCTTTAGCACTTGCATCTCCCTCTTTCCCTCGTATTACTTCCCTCTTTTTTTGTAGAACCACGTACAATGATGAGGCCACCAAGATGATAAAGGTTTGCCATACAAGAACACTTTGTATTATATAGCATAAGGGAATGGTCGCTACATGGTAAGCATGACTGAGTAGGTGAAGGCCCTTCAAAGCAGAAATGTTGCAATGCTCAGACATTTCTATCCTTACTATAGATCCACTGAAAAAAGGTGGAGCAACTTGCATTAACAATATCATGCATTAAATTGTCAATTCCTCCCCATCTTGCTCTCATTAATGATAATTACACCAACTTTGTGCCTGTCTCTTTACAGATGTTTGATCCACTCAATCAGGAGCCCAATACTAAAGAGATGCTCTGGGATCTCCAGTAGGGTAACATGAACATCCCCTGTCCTATCAAAATGTTTAATCAATTAGCGGCAGAGACAGAATGATTACGGAGCGTGACAAATTGAGAGAATTCCTCCCTTCTTCTCAAATGGGAGCTCCACCGCCCTGTGAGGCTAGGGAGGTGAGACCACTCTGCAATAACCTCCCTAAGGGTCGAAGCAAGAGGGATCTCACCAGGAGAGACACCCCCTTTGGAGACAAGGATTCCCGTGCTCAGGATGAACTCCCTAGAATACCCTTTGAGATAACTACAGTATTTTTTCCTGATGACAAACCTCTGAAGAACACGTTGAAATGTGATACTGCCAACCTGAAATAGACAAAATCCTTTTTATTTTAGTTTATTTTGTTCTGGTACTTATATAGCGCACAAATCCCTGAGATATCTAGGTGCATTAATTTAAGGATATGGTACATGCAATGCTAGTAGCATACAATTACATGGTTACAGACAAAGCAAACATAGTACCCGGAGAAGTGCATAAAATGCATAATTGGGAACGCTCGCCTCTTTTTATGGGGACAACATCAAGTACATATGGGGACATGCCAGGTGTATAAAATCTATACTTAGGAAAGTTCACCTTTTGTTACGGGGACTACTTCATGGTACATATAAGGAATACGTCCGGAGTACAATACATACTTAGGGAAGTTTGCCTCTTGTAAAGGGGAACTGCATCAGGGTACATATAAGGAGCAAATCAGGTGTATAATACATACTTAGGAAAGTTCACCTCTTGTTATGGGAACTACATCAGGGTACATATAAGGAGAACATAAGGTGTATAATACATGCTTAGTAACGTTCACCTCTTGTTGCAGGAACTACATCAGGGTACATATAAGGGGTACATCAGGTGTATAATCATACTTGTGAAAGTTCACCTCTTGTTACGGGGAACTGAATCAGGGTACATATATGGAGTAAGTCAGGTGTATAATATATACTTAGGAAAGTTCACCTCTTGGTATGAATTACTGCATGAGGGTACATATGGGGACATATCATGGGCATAAAATGCATACTTAGTAACGTTCACCTCTTGTTACAGGGACTACATCGGGGTACATTTAAGGAGTAAATCAGGTGTATAATACATACTTTGGAAAGTTCACCTATTCTACGGGGAACTGCATCAGGGTACACATGGGGACATATGTGCATAAAATACATACTTAGGAAAGTTCACCTCTTGTTACGGGGAACTGCATCAGGGTACATATATGGAGCAAATCAAGTGAATAATACCTACTTAGGAAAGTTCACCTCTTGTTACATGGACTACGTCGGGGTACATATAAGGAGTAAATCAGGTGTATAATACATACTTTGGAAAGTTCACCTCTTGTACGGGCAACTGCATCAGGCTACACATGGGGACATATCAGGTGCATAAAATACATACTTAGGAAAGTTCACCTTTTGTTACGGGTAACTGCATCAGGGTACATATGGGAACATATCAGGTGCATTAAATGCATACTTAGGAAAGTTCACCTCTTGTACAGGGAACTGCGTCTGGGTACATACGAGGTGCAAGGAATACATATTAGAGAGAGCAAATGACATTAGGAAGCTCGGCTATGAAAGTTGTGTAGGCAGAGTGATGGTAAGGTATAGAAGTAGACAATGCCAGCATACTGTAACATGAGTACCATGTAGCATGAGGAGATAGCGGTTTAGAATAGAGCAACAGTAAATATGACCTGCTGAAACTGCAGTAGGCAGGTAAGCGAGCAGTGCCAATGGTAGAGCAATTGGTAGTACAGAGTGAAAAGTTACGGCATTGGGGGGTCGAGCAATTGGTCAAAGAGCAGCAGCAAGGTTAACTATGGGATTAATCCCTGCCTGAATAACCCAGTGTAGAAGGAGATAGCTAGTGGTCAGAAAGCAACAGTAATGGGATGAAAAAGGTCTCAGGAGATGGGAGGCGGTATTGCATAAGGGAAATCAAAGTAGCTGAGGTATGACACGCAATGACAGGCAATGCGGAGTACGTGAAATGTTGGCATAGCGGCCAGCATTAGTTGAGTGTGTGAGCAATGTTCAGTGCTTCCAGTGTTTCCGAACAGATCCAAACCACTGCCTTGACAGTGGCAAGATAGTGGGCATCTCAGTGGTCCGAGGACAAAGTGAGGTGTGAGAGGAACTTGAACTGGGGGAATCAGGAGGGAATAGGGTGAGTGCTCTCAAGGAGAGTTAAGTAAACAGCAGGCAAGTAGCAGTGGAATGAGAAACCCAGAGTATAGACTGGGTTTGGAGTATTGCATCTCTTACCTTGGAGGAAGCATAAGCGCCATAAGGTGAGTGCAGGAAGGCGAACGATCACCATCGGGTAAGATGAGGCAATTCCAGGTAAGGACAGGGAAAGACAGGACCCTTACACATGGCCCTTAGCCAAAGGCCCGGCTTCTTCTCCCGGCTCCATCGGGTCTGGGGATTTGTTGGGCCGTGTAGCCAATCAGCAGGCTTTATAGCAAGGAGTGCCTCTCCAAGCACCTCGTTGGAGCCAGGCGAAGGTCAAAGCTGGCAGCCATCTTCAGCATGGTTTTAAGGCCACTAGGACCCACGATGGCAGAGGTTGCAACAGTCTCTGTGCCCCGATGGTAGTGGGGCACAATCTCTTCATCGAGCTGCAACAGGGCAAGTTGCAGTACCTTTTAAGAGGCCCTATGGTGGCAGAGATAACCAAGTAGAGAAAGAGAAGAAGGAATGGCTGCTTGCCCAGGGAATGCCCTCTAGATATGTCAACCGAGAGAGGGAAGGAGTCTGGTGAAGTGCAAACACAGCCTGTGAGATTCAAAATGAAACACACACTGGTTATGGGCAGCGAAGATGAGATGTAAAGTGTTCTGCAGTCGCACAAAGCCGTGAGCTGTCAGACATGGTGCAATCGGAAGCAAGAGACAAAGCAAGAAAGAAAACTGTGTCCTGAGAAGATGAGAGGGGGGGAGACACATTGGGTGGTGGCATGACCACAGGGACTCTGTGGTGGACTAGGGGTCCAACTAACAATGCCAAGACCATCTCCTCATGGCAGATTCGGGAAGAGTGGAAACCCAAAACAGCAGACCACCCACCAGGACCAAGAAGAGGAAAGAGAAAATGGTGGAGATCCCCAAGATGCCAGGAAGGAAGAAAAAAAAGAAAGTCCTCAACACATAAAGAACCCAGTGACATTAAACCTCACCACAGAAGATAAAGGGGATAATGTGAGACCCGAGGAAGGGATTGTGAATCGGTACTGGAATGCTCCTACTCATCTCAGTCACAAGAGTGAAGATATAATAAGATTGAATGAGAATCATTACTAGACTGCTCCTACTCATCACAATCAATACAGCAAAACCCTAAGAAGAGTGAATGGAAATCATTACTGGAATACACCTACTCATCACAGTCACGAGAGAAGAGATATAGTAAGTGTGAATGAAAATCATTACTGAAATGCTCCTACTCTTCACAGTCACGAGAGTGAAGACATAAGAAGAGTATGAGAAAAACACCATAGAACTGCTCCTACTCCTCACAGTGGTAAAGATGTAATCAGAGTGAATCAAAATAATTATTTGAATGCTCTTATTCATCACAGTAAAGAGAGATGAAATATACCAAGAGACCAAGAGACACTGACAATCAGTATTATAAAGCTCCTACAAATTATAGTCTGGAGAGAGAATATACAATAAAAGTAGTAAAAGGAAGTCTGGAAGTCTGGAAGACAAGTACATTGGAAATTATCCAATTAATTATAAAGCATATCAAGAAAGCCCAAGAGACTGCCAAGAGTCAGTCATAAAAGAGGAATGTGATAATAAATCAAACTTTGGGAAGGTACCCTGAAAGCTGAGAATGAAACTATTTAAGGAAATTGAACTTTTAAGAAATACTCCAGAGGATGGAAAAGTAATTGTTGGCCAAACAGGCAAGAGAAAAAGAGAATGATCAATCATTATAAGGACAATATGGAGACAAAAAAGTCAGGACTTCACTGCATGAACTGTATGAACAGATAAAAGTGATTAATACAGACTATCTGAAGATCATGTATTGAAGTGTGATTGAAAACCAAGTCGGGAAACCTCAGGAGAAAGTTGTTGATGATAGTGGTAGGATCAGATAGGTTAGAGTTGGACAGTGGATGGTTCTTCATTTATAGACATTCACTGACGACTAATGAGCACCGTAGTTAGTTTTGTTAGGTAGGGAAGTCTTGTAGAATAGGGAACTGTATGTTTAATCTTATTCTTTACTAAAATCATGAGTAGAATGTCTAGTCAGAGTCTGTGTCCTTCTGACCTACCAAAGAAATATGTTGAAGGTGTTGTTTTAGGGTAGTGTAACCTATGTTAAGAATAGTTACACCAAGGGCATCTGTAAAGCCATTTTTAGGGTTACTTAAGCTTATTATTTGAATCTATTCTGTGAAGTCATTAAGCAATGTGACTGATTACAAGAGCCTTGTTATCTCCCCAATGAAATGTAGAGAAGATGAACAACCTTTGATTAATGTCTAAGCCATCATTGTTTCTTGGTCTGAGAAGCCCATTCTTTCAAGCACTTACTGAGGCATGTTGACATGAGAAAAGATGAGTCCGAACTTGTGGCTGGTATCTTGATTGACAATCAAGAGGTTGGATTAAGTTGTTACACTTCCTCACATATCATGCTCTTTTGTATCCGATAAAGTGGGTGTGTATCTTTCAACACTGATGTTGAATAGGACATAATAATGATGTGCACTAACTTTTGAGGCACTTATATCATTTGATTCTGATGCTTCCATAGAACAGATTTGGGAAAAGAATATTCACATTCCAGTGTAAGGAATAATGCAAAAAAGACATGAATTATGATGTTTATGGTAAGATTCTGATTTCAAGGATAGGCCATTGGATAACAAGGCTGATTTAGGAGTTAAATTAAGTGAATGTTAAGAGAGTTACATATGTTATGTAATAGCTTGACCAGGTTTCTCTATGGTTGTTGGTATCCCTTCCCTAAAAAGACATGCACTAAAATCAACTGGAAGATTTGCTTTGTGATATAAATCTAAGATATATGAGAGAATATTTGACTTTGTAACATGGTATATGCATTGTAAGACCCAGAGGTTCATTGGAGTAGAAGGATATTGAATGGTAGTGGACAATGTGTCTATAATTTGGTGTCAGAATCAGAAATGTGGTACTGCATCAAGAAGCATGTCAATAAGGATTTATAGTGCACAGAGAATATTATTGTACTATTCGATTTGAGCACAATGTGTCTACCATTTTCTGTTAGCATCAGGAGTTTCCTAGGGGAATTGGTAAAGATGCCATTACCTTCTCGCCCATGGCAGATAATCTCAACAGACTTTATAGTGGATCTTCCGCCGTCAGGGGGCTGTTCCACCATAATGGTTACTATAGACACTCTAACCAAGATGGCTCACTTCATCCCTCTGCTTAGAATACCATCGGCTGCACAAATGGCTCGCATCTTTATCAATAACATCTTCACCCTACATGGTTTACCCGAAACAATTATCTCTGACCGGGGGTCACAATACACTTCTCGATATTGGAAACTTGTCTGCACACACCTTGGGATATCTCGGGCTCTCAGTTCGGGTTATCACCCCCAATTAAATGGCCAGACCGAAAGGCTTATTCAAACATTGGAAAGCTACCTCCGGAGTTATGTATCAGCAGGCCAGGATAACTGGAAAGAATTGCTACCCATGGCCGAATTTGCATACAATAACTCTTATCATTCGGCCATTCACACAACCCCTTTCCATTGTACTTATGATTTCAACCCTACATCCTTTCCCACAATGAAAAGATCTGAAACCAAGTTTCCGGATTTGGAGTATCTGATGGGTCAGATACATCAGGTCTCATCGCTCAGCTTTGGACGCACTGCAATGCTCACAAGCAAAAAGAAAACATTTTGCTGATCGCCATAGAACTCCAGCACTGGTGATCAAAGCAGGGGACTGGGTATGGCTGTCCTCTCGGTTCCTTCCACGGCATTTAGTGCCATCAAAACTCTCCCTTCGGTTCTTTGGTCCTTTCCAGGTCATCTCGGCAGTTGGAACAACTGCCTTCAGACTTTGGCTTCCTAACTCCTGGTCACGTATCCATCCTGTGTTCCACGTATCACAACTAAAACCTGATAATCCAAGTACTTTTCACCCGGTGGTCTCAGTTCGTCCTCCACCGGAGCTGTATGCTTCAGGACCAGAATACGAAGTCAAAGGAATCTGTGACTTCCGGTATCATCGGGGTCGTTTACAGTATTTAGTTGATTGGAAAGGGTGTTCCCCTGCTGATCGCACCTGGGAACCTGAAACTGCAATTCATGCACCTCGACGGGTGAAAGAGTTCCATCTGAAACACCCGGCCAAACCGGGAGGGAGCAAACCTAAAAGGGGGCATACTGTGATGGTCATCAATACGGATTTCCCATCCCCGCCTAATTCCAACATGGCCTCCACTTCGGCACTTAGCAATAACTCAATGCGCAGTATAGTTGTTCGTTCCCAGGATGCTCTGCAAACCTCTCTGGTCACTTCCTGTTGACTCGCTTATTGTCCGGCAACGCCAGAGGGAAGATGCATTGCTACTCTCGTAGGAGCCAGCAGACGCTTCGTAAGTTCGTTCGTTAGGACTTTGATTTTTCCTTTGCCTCACTTGTGCCTTACTTGCCTTACTTGTGCTTTCACCTTATCCTCCTGTCTCCCCTCTTGTATACTTAGGAATGAGCTGGGTCACTTCAGCTACAGGACAGGGTCCACTCACGGGCATACGACGCCAGCGTGTGCATAAACTCCACCCACTGAAAGCGCGGTTCGTGCTTCCTTGCAGGAAACCTTTAGGTAACATATCTGACTGCTTAATATTCTTCACGGCAGTTTCGTAGTTATTAGCAATCCGTCTTCACAGAGACTCTTTCTTACAGCTAGGTTCCTTGACTGGAACACTTCAGGCAAACCACCTTATCATCTAAGGCTGGCTCAAAAAGGCTTAAAAGCAGAAGGGTAGGTTTTTCCTCCCGGAAATAACTCTCACTATTGACTAGGATCCAATTACTCTCCAACTGGTTCACTCTGTCTTTTTCTGTTTCCTCAATGCTTTTCTACATTCTGCTCATCCCAAGAGACATTACTTACCAAGCCACACTCTTTATGTTCACGTATGGTAAGATCCCAGAGTCCTAGATTAGGATTCCTTCCTATTCGGGCAGGCTACTAGGATTAACTTTATATATTCTCTTTTCTACTTATCAACAGTCCAGTCCAGGATCCGATTCTTTAAACCTGCCAGAAATTTAGACAGATGAGACCCAGAGTTGGTCCAGTTGGCAAAGCCAGAACCTGTGGTACAACATTTTAAGCTAATATCTAGCTAGAATAGAGTCAAGGCTGTGGCAGTCGCGCTCGCATTTGGCGTATCATTCCAAATACAGCACACGCCTAGGAAGGTGCATGCAAATCAGAAACATGGGGACTGGTCAGTCAAGTTGTGCCTCCGCTTGAGGTTTATACCCTACTTACCGACTCTCAGGGACGCAAACACAGGGCTCCCTCCCATACTGTTCCAGTTCTATGACACCTACGGCAAGGTGGTAAAGTACTATTCCATCTACCATATTTTTGTTTCTCATAAACTGGTTTCAGAATTACGAACTATACCAGCTTTGAGGAATCTAAGACTGTCCTGATGAATTTGGCTCTATCAAAGTTATGCCACTGAAACCGGTTGACGGTGTTTGCTACACTTAAAAAGGAACTAATTAGCCTATTGTTGAGAGTTTGAGCAAACCTTTTTACATTGTACTACTTCCCTTTAGTAAAAACCAGTCCTAGATGGGAAGAGGTGATTGTATTGTCTTTGTGTTCTAGGAAAAGGAATATTTCCTTTGTCTTTGTAATTGTGCCGTTTTAACCATAGCTATCCAGGGTCAGTGTGACAATCTATGAGCTATTAAAGGATTTTTTACCCCATTAGATGCCCCACCAGTGTCCAAAAAGGAAAACTATCCTTTTTACCTTCCCTGGAGCGCTTTTATTTCCAATTCTAGTTTCTTCCAACTCATACACACCTGGAAGAGAGTGGTATAGGACTTACAGGGCTGAATGTGTTACATACTATAGAAGTTGGTAATTTTACTCTTATTCTGTCACTATTAGACAGGCGTTGTAACACGGCAACCTAGTTGAGAGTGCACATTAGGCAGGGATTGTGTATCCTACGCTCTATCCTACTGTCTTCTGCCACAGCTTTGACTCTATTCTAGCTAGACATTAGCTTAAATTGTTGTCCAGACCACAGGTTCTGGCTTTGCCAACTGGACCAACTCTGGGTCTCATTTGGCTGCTAATAGTTCATAACACAGATGTGTTCTGCCTGCTTATTGTGTGAACGTAATCTACTAAGGGCAATACCCTGTTAACTTGATATAATTCACCCTCTTGTCTAGTAGAAATTTAGACAGACCAGCCTTCCACGCCTGGTCAACTCAGGAAGACAACGTACACTAGCTGTTCCTCCAAGGTTTTATTCCCCATGAGGGTTTCCCTGGGAGCTTCCCGACAGTCAAGCCTAGGTCCGGCCCATCGGAGGGTTCTCATGGGGTTTCCTATTACATCAAGAGACTATACGGAGCTCCTTGAAACACAAGGCAGACCAAGGCACTAGTTTCTCCCATTCCTCAAGCCCAGGTAAGTGGTCTTATGTTTCTTCCCTGTGCATACTTGGGACAAATCGTTGTTTAACCATAACATGGGGACGGGACCTCATCATAAATATCTGTGTAAATGGACTGGCTGATGAAAGAGTGCAACACTCTTCCCACCACCAAAAATCCCTATTGGTGCAACACCCTTCACAACCCCAAAAATCCATCTAAGTGTGTCAGATTTCCTACCACCAACAATCCATCAAAGTGTGTCACATTTCCTTCCCCCAGAAATCCATCTAAGCGTGTCACATTGCCTATCTCTAAAATCCATCTATGTACAACTAATTTCTTACCCTCAACAATCCATCTACGTGCACCTAATTTCTACCCCAAAACCATCCAAGTCTGTCACACTTCCTACCCCCAAAATCCATCTGTGTGCAACTAATTTCCTACCCCCAAAATCCTTCTAACTGCAACAGATTGATTACCCACCTAAATCCATCTAAGTGCGTCACATTTCCCACCCCCAAAAATCCTTCTTAGAACAACTAATTTCCTACCCCCAAAAATCCATCAAAGTGCATCACAGTTCCCCACCCCCAACAATCCCTCTAAGTGTAACTCATTTCCTACCACCAAGCATTCATCTATGTGCACCTAATGTCTACCCCCAGAAACCATCTAAGTGAGTCACATCATTTCCTACTCCCAAAAATCCCTATGTGCACCTCATTTCTGCCCCCAAAATCCTTCTAAGTACACCTAATGTCACCCAAACAATCCTTCTAAGTGCAACACATTTCCTACCCCAGAAATCCATCTATGTGCAATTCATTTCCTACCCCCAAAAATCCATCAAAGTGTGTCACATTTCCTTCCCCCATAAATTCATCTAAGTGTGTCTCATTTCCTATCTCCAAAATCCATCTATGTACAACTCATTTCCTAACCTCAACAATCCATCTAAGTGCACCTAATTTCTAACCCAAAACCATCCAAGTGTGTCACACTTCCTACCCCCAAAATCCATCTAGGTGTAACTAATTTCCTACCCCCAAAATCCTTCTAAGTGCAACAGGCTTATTACCCCAAATAATCCATCTAAGTGTGTCACATTTCCCACTCCCAAAAATCCTTCCTAGAGCAACTAATTTCCTTTTCCTGCACCCAAGCATCCATCTATGAGCACCTAATGTCGAACGCCAAAAACCATCTAAGTGCGTCACATTTCATCCCCCCAAAAATCCATCTATGTGCACCTCATTTCTACCCCCAAAAATCCTTCTAAGTGCAACAAATTTCCTATCCCCAAAAATCCATCTAAGAAAAACTCATTTCCTACCCCCAAATGTCCATCTATGTGCATCACATTTCATACCCCCAACAATCCCTATAAGTGCAACTCATTACCCACCCCCAAGCATCCATCTATGTGCACCTAGTGTCTACCCCCAGAAACCATCTAAGTGAGTCACATCATTTCCTACCCCCAATCATCCCTATGTGCACCTCATTTCTACCCCCGAAAATCCTTCTAAGTACACCTAATGCCAACCCCAAAAAATGTGTCTAAGTACAACAGATTTCCTACCCCAGAAATCCATCTAAGTGCAACACATGTCCTACCCCCAGAAATGCATCTACATGCAACTCATTTCCTACCCCCAAAAATCCATCTAAGAGCAATGCATTTTCTACCCCCAAAAGTCCATCTAAGTGCATCACATTTTGTACCCCCAAACAATCCCTCTAAGTGCAACTCTCCTACCCCCAAGCATTCATCTTAGTGCACCTAATTTCTGCTCCCAGAAACTGTCTAAGTGTGTCACATTTTCTACTCCGACCAATCCCTCTAAGTGCAATACATTTCCTACCCCTAGAAATCTGTCCAAGTGTTTCATATATAGATGGATGATGTGTCTTTCATCTGCACTTTGATCACTATGAATATGGTATTATGCCAATGTATCACTGATAGATTCAGCCTCAAATTGTTGGAGAGCTGGAGGACAGTTTTAAAACGTGGGTTGTGAGTGGGGCCATGAGTAACCACCCAATACTCAGTGCCCCTTCAAGTTCTTGCATGGCCATACAAATGAATCACTGCTTATCACTGCTTTAGGCACATTCACCCATTAGGTGCACTGATCAGGTTTCAAACCTCGGACTTACACAAACACACACACTGTCACACTCTAGTCCTTCCGCACCTCGTGTCTTTCAAAGCGAGTATGAAACATCTCTGTGAACTGAGTATAATCATACATAGAAGGGTCAGACGAAGTAATCAGTGGAGTAGCCCAGGCAAGTGCATTGCCTACCAGATTAGACACTAAAAACCAGACTTGAGCCCGATCAGATTCAGAAGCCCTAGGGCGAAAGGCAAAGTACATACAACAGGCATCGAGGAACTCCTTTAGCGTCTTTGGGCTTCCGTCATATTTCCCAAAGGGTAATGGTAATGGAGGCAGGTCTCCTCTTGCACCTTCATCCCTGACAATGATTTGTTGTCTCAAAGCCACATTCTCAGACCTCAAAGTCTGTACTTCGGTCGTGAGACCCTGAATAGCTGCTACCAGTTTGTGATACTGTTCAAGGGATGCCATGGGGTTCGTTTGGCGTTGCAAGCTATCAGACTCTTGTGCTTCCGCCCTCCCTTCCTCCTCACCTTGAAGTTCTGGAGAGCTGTCCAGTGATTCCGTCTGCTTTCTCCTCCGATACTTCTTCTTTTCTTCTCCTTTCTAATCCTTCTTCTTGTCGTACAAGTAAGGGCGCTCTCCTCTAGAGGCCATGCTGCCGGACTTTAGAATTCTCCTGGCAGCATGGGTTCCCCTGGAGCTCGTCCCCCAATAAGCAGGGAAAAAGCCTCCTGACTAAAAAAACCTGCAAGCTTCCAGGCATTAGATAGAGGTTTGTCCGGCTCACGAATTGAGGCAAAAAGTCTTCAAGAACTCCTGGATGTTCTTTTCTTGAAAGTACTTGAGCCGTGGAATCCACCACGGGGGACTGTATGGGCTGTCTGGGAACAGCAAGCAATGATACGATCCGTGCAGATTCCACTGAGGGAGAATATGAAAAGGATCTGTGATGTTAGAATATAGGCAGCCACAGGGGTGACACCTCCAAAAAAGAGAGAGAGCAAGTAAGGTGAAGACTCATAGAACCGGTAGTGAACCAGGAAGAAGGAAAGTCAAGAACAAGGAATGCGAAGGTGAGAACACCGTGACGAGACCCAGGAAGGCAGGATCTGCCACGGAAACCGTAACAGGAGACAGAGATGCAAAGCCAGACACACGGGGAATCCGGCTGTGCAACAGGGGATCAAGAATACGAAACACGGTGAGAGCCACCAGAAGAACACAAGGAGGAAAACACTGAACAGTAGTAAGAAGGGAGCATTAGCTGCAAGATAGAAAACACACTAGCGTCTAACCGAACAAAGTCAATTGCAACCTGCTGTCCCAGGATATAGTGGCGGCAGCCATCTTGGGAAAACTCTAGACCGCTCTACTGGAAACGTGAGGCAAATATGGTGGCTCGCTAATGGAATCTCCAGCGATTCCTTAACTTCCATCGGGAAGGCATGACACACACACACATACACACACACTGCACATTGCATGCACAAAATCACAAACATACATACACAAACAATGAATATTGCATGCACACACACACATATACACATGCATATCTTACACACAAACACAACACAACACACACACACACACACTTGCTTTCTTTTGACCCTTCATAAAAGCTGCCTCTCTTTGGCCCATTGCATCCATCGTCCACCGCAATTTTGATGATGTTTAGTTTCACAAGTAGATGGTCATCATTAGGAACCATCTTAAACCAGAGTGGAGCAGTTTAGTCTGTGGCTTCATCATGGGAGGTAAATTGATATTGGCAAGACAAGCTGTCTTCTCTGCCATTGTACATTTGTTGCAGTGTCCTGTTTATTATTGTTTAAACACTCTCGGCTGTCAGACGCTATTATTTTTCTGATAGTTTTCTCAATTGTGCAGTTATCACTTACACACACCTATTATTGTCTAATCCTGCTGCGTCAGTTCCCAAGGTACCAGAGTGATAAACTCAACATCTCTGGAGGGCTATGATGCACCAGGAGTAAGGACTTGTGCATAATTGAACTATGCTGGTGCAGGAAGGAAATAACCAGAAGACGGGCATTCTCTCACTCACTTTGGCAGTTCATGAGGATAGCACGAAACCCTCCTCTTCAAGTGATGGCACCACCCTAACACTTAAGTTCATAAACCCCCCACTGCACACCCTACCTGACACTGGGTGATCTGCTCCACACTGTGCCCTTGCCTGGTTGCTTGTAGATCCCTTGCAGTGAAATTGCCTCCCTCTCCTGCTCTTACCTCCCCACTCCCTTGTTTCCCTGCTTCCCTCACTGTCTTCTTCACCCAGTGTTTGTAAAATGCTCTATTGCTTCCAGAAGCTAGGTCTGTTTTGAATAAATATCCTAATAATTATAATAATAAAAAACGTGCAAGATTCAAAGCACTGCAGTTTTCAATTGAATGCGTGGGCAGTGTTCAGTTGATGTGTCCTTCAAATGGGACTTTCTTTGGAGTGCATTTGAGTTCATAGGATTTCTACAAGCCCAGCTTCTCTAACTTGTGCTAATATGAAACCAGGGCACAGTTTGCCCTAGTGCTCATACGGAATGTTGTTAGGTTAGCACATTATGCCCTGGTGGAAAAATGCATTGAAAGTGCATGTTTTTTGCACTAGGTCAATGTGTGTACTAGTGCTTGTACCATGAACAATTGCACTTGTCACAGTGCACTTGTTTTAGGGCCCTGAAGTGTTTTGAACTAGGTCACACTTTGCCCTATTGCTAACATGGGGCAACTTTGCACTTGCATGAGTGCAAAGTTTCTGTAATCTGGCCCCTGATCTCTGAGTTCTGATTTCCTAGCAGTTTTCAGATTTGTCTGCAGTTCCCGCTGTCGTACATATCGCCAAGGGACCACTTCAGTGGTGATAGAGCACGGTACAAATATCATTTAACATATTATTCTGTTTAGGAAGCTACCAACATGCAATGTAATGTACATTGTTTTGCTGTATGCAGATTAAATGTATTTATACATTGATGTTTCAATCGCATGTTTTCATGATCCATAGCTTCCTCCTTGGCACCTCCATTGCTATTTAGTCTATTTATTTCACTTTTTGTGGTGCCCATGTGGGAATACAATCGTTGATATGCATTGCATTCGTAAGAGCAAGAAAAACATTCATTTTTTATTGTGATGTACTCTTCAAAGATTATATCTCCTCCCAAATTTGCCTTCTAAATATGCAATCCAATAAAATAAGGCTTTGTTTACCGTATTATAGTATTCAGAATATGGCACAGGCGAGACCCATTCAGAGCTCTGTGAGATTGGTAATGGAGTTTTGTTATATTCTGTAATGCTCTTAGCAAAGGACACACAAGCTCTTAACAGGACAACTACCTAGATTAAATACAACATGGCGTCTTTCCCCACTGTCTTCTGGCTTCCATCACTTTGCAATGTGACAAGAGTATCCATTAAATGTGAGTGTAACTAGGAGAGATAAGCTGTTGACTGCTTGTTATTTAGTTGTCCATGTAAAAGTTCAGTTGAATTCTATTTTCTGATCCAGAGCTTTGCTACCTTTGGTGAGCAGTGCTTCATGGTGGCTTTTTTCTTGCTCAGTTTGCTGTACTTGATCACAGAAATAGATGCTTAGCAAGATTAATAAAATTGGATACATATTAGTGCCTCTTCTAGAAAAGGCTGCCCTATTGGAAATATACATCCATACTCAGCATTCTTTTGTCTTTTCCTAATTCTTGTTTTTAGTATCAAGAACTCTCTGGCGGTGCCTGATATTCATCCTGATTTATGCCTGGTCTGAAGCCTCACAAACCTCTGCAAATTATCTTCGTCTCATGGAAAGTCACTTTTTGCCACACACAATCATTGCCACATTCCTTCCTGAACTGCCAGCCATACCCCAAAATTGGTATATAATGATAGACCGGCCGTGAATGTGTTTGTTAGTGTATAACTAAAGAGACCTAAAATATTCCGCTATGACCTCAGCATATGTCATTTATTTGCTCTTGCTAGCTTACTCATTGTATATTCTACTCAGACGCTTCTGTTGCAAAAAGTACACTTATACAGAAACAGGTCCACTCTGGGCAATGTTCATAATTTGCATTGCAGAGTGAAAAAGGTGGGTGTAAAATGTTCATCGAAGGACCGTTATACCTCACTTTTGCACTCCGGTGTGCAAAATGTGTAAACACTGTCTGCCTTTTACACGTGGCAAGGCAGCATCTGCAATGGATTCCAATGGAGTTTGCCTGCTTTTTGTTGGTGTAAAAACCAGTAATATTCCCTAAGAATCCATCGATTTTACACAAGAATGAAAATGTCAAATGGTTTTTGAAAGCAATGGGGGGGGGGGGAGAAAGAAAAAAGGAAAAAAAAAAAAACAGAACTCCCCTTCCACCACCCGACCCCACCTTTAAAATTGCCAAAATGCCCCAGAGCATGAATGGAGATATTAAGACAGGTGTTGCACCTTTATTCCTGTCTTTCACACCTTCACTTACAACCTGCAGACTTCAAAAATGTGCCCCCGGTGTGTTATACCTCTATATATAGAGGTTTAATGACACATGGATCTAAATTTAACTCTATTCTCCACGGTTCTGAGTCACAGAAAGGGATGAAACAGACCTCTCGCTCTGTGAGCATACATTTTTACATATAAGAAGAAAGTCTGATATTTTTATGGGTGTAATTCACCCCTCTTACCACAACAACACTAATATCAAATATAACAAAACTTTATTACAATTCCATATATTTCATAAAACAATCATAAAAAATGATCATAGTACATAAGACCATTATGTTTAAAAACCACACAAGTTTTGACACCATAAGTGAGTAATGTTTGTAAATATTCCGTAAGGATCTTACACTGTGTGTACATCTCACACTCTGATTCCTGTGCCACACTACTAATGGCCTCTTCCCTATCAGTGTAATGCAAACTACCCAACTTGTACAAGTTTCTGTCCTTGAACCACAACAATGTCGGACATTCTTCAGGGGACAAATTGTCTTGTGCCGTAATCTAGAACATTCTTCTTTTCTAGGGGAGAACCCTGTTGATCAAAAAATAATGGACACCCTATTAGTAACTTGTAATCGAGTATCAATCTCTACTGACATGAAAAACATGTAAAAACATGAACCCTCATCAAATTTAACAACACATTCATAGCTATAAGAAACATAAAGAAACAATACATGCCACAATAAGTTGGCTTGATGCAGTCACAAAGAAAATTGTATATGTATGGAAGTGTTACTTTGCCATTCAGAAATACAACTCTGTCCTCTGTTTAAAACATGAAGGCTTAACACATTTCTGAAATTACACATACGGATGCTGAACTGTCATCCATTGGAAATGCAATTCAGCCCAAAAAAAGCAGAAAAGGTTAACCAAAAGCACCCTCTCATCCCCCAACATTATAAGGCCATACAAATGGCCTTTTGCCAAGCTAGAGTGCAACGGATCTCAGGATGTCATCACTGCTTCCGTAGGGGGAGCCCTTTCCCATGAAGCCAGGGAGGTAAGGCCACTATCTCATAGTCTCCCTTGTGGTAGTACTCAGTGGGTGAGCCGAGTCAGGCTGCTCGAAAGCTGCATTGAGTCTTTGAGCGCCGGAGAGCCCAAGTTTGAGAGTCTGGGGTGGCGGAGGAATGTTTAGAGCTGCTCCTTTTGTGGTGTGGATGGTGTGATGGTAAGGTACAAAGGGAAGTGAACGTTTGTGTTTTCCCTAGTGTTTTGTGCTAGTAGACATATTCATACTAGTGAAATTTGACTGAGACATCTCGGATTTGCACTGATAAACTTAAGGCCAGTGTGACTGACCGGCTAATGTCTGGCAAATGGCATCCTATGGGCTGCGGAGCAAGGGAATCCTGACCTCTGTGGATACAGAAGTACCTCCATCAGAAATCTTAGCCACCCTTGTTTCCTCTGCTCCCTACGTATCACCACTTGCATCTGATTCAGATTGGCATCACATCAATTTTAGTATGGAGATACATCAAGCGAGGTCATCGAGATCATCATCTCCTGAGATGCCACAGGGTAATTAAGGGAAATTGAAACAACTTTAAAACTATAGCAGCTCAACGAAGTATAAATGGATCTTACCTCTCTCTCCATTATTCCCCCAAAAATACAAGGTTTTTTTTCCGAAATAGAAATCCAGAGGAACAGCAAGTGAGCACCTGACTTGTTACTGGAAGAACACTTCCTCCTCCTCTAGAGGAGATTCCAGAAGCCGGAATGTTGAATGTTGAAATACTTGATTTGATGTGTAATCCTGTATTACACACAAATACGCCTCTTGTTAGGCAGAATGTTTTGCTAAGGCGCGTATACAACAAGTAAATTGTGTTTCAAAGCGCCCACAGGGAAACAGGAAGAGAACATGGGAATGAAAATCAAAACACATTAAAAGATAGCGGCGGACCTGCTAGGCCTTGTGAGCATTCAGAACGCGCAAGTGTAGAGAGAGAGATAGAAGGGATGAGTGGTTGTAGGTATACATGCAGGTTTACCAGGATTGAAGTGCTAGGGAGTGAGCAGCTGTGAGTGCCTAGGTGAGTGGTCAGCTGCCTACAAATAAATAAGTGCCAGCCTGTGGTGGCACAGGCCAGTGGGTGCCAAGGCAAGTGCTGAGAGGGGGCAGATGCTGAAGGTGATTGTGCATGGGAGGCCAGGGCCTGAGCGGACACATAAAGGCCCTGGTCACCAATCTCAGCAACTGCAGGGTTTTAGCAGAGGAGGGATGAAGGGAAGTAGTATTTGAGAAGATCTGTCTCAAGATGAAGAGGAAAATGGAGGCTGTTCTATAGGAGGGAGCCTGCTGACGAAAGAGATTGGCTGCCAGCTCACAGTTTAGCAACGCGTCTGACATGCAGCTAGTTGCTGAAAGAGGAATGTAAAGATCTGGAGGGAGTGTATTTAGTGAGAGCCAGTTGTAGATAGTGTGGTCCCGGCCCCAGAGAGTCTCATGGATGATGCAGAAGGATATGAATGTGATCCTTGCAGCAACCGGGAGCCAGTGGTGAGGTCATCCAACACTGTAGCCCCTACCAACAAAAAGTTAAAAGTCTCCTCAACCCATTAAGAATAGGGAATTTGCCTATGAGAAGAATGAATTCTAAAGGACAAGTAAAACCGTCCCTGACCAATCATAACTCTGGCTTTGTAATACTACAAGAAAGAAGGGAGACTGTGGAGCTTAAGCATAAGTACCCCAGAGAGCAGCATGACCACTAAATTGGCTCAGAGAGTACTTCTGCTATGGCCGGTCCTACCCAACTGCTCTTGGAAAACTTGCCTGTTGTAAATGAGGAGGTCATTGTGAATTGGGGCACTATTTTGCAGCTGCCCGGGAACTTTGGAGATCTGGCTGGGTTTTGTTCAAACAACATTTCCCAAGTGGAATTTGTAAATGAGGATAAGCTTGATCAGGTCATCTTGCGTCTAAGTTCCAGGTGCACTGCATCATGGCTTTTGGCACTTGCAGATCAAATGCTGCCCTTTGGCTTTGTGCTTTCGGAAAGTGCATAATCTAAATGATCTGCAACCCAGATCTGTAGTGGATGATTGGAGACATATGGGCCTACAAAGTAGGACTAGATCCCAAAAACGTCAAGTTACTTGTTTTAAGAATACAGAGGTAAAGAGACATATTGTCCTGTCAGAGCTGGATGAGGCAGGTTATTCTAGCGATTGATTGGCAAAAACTTTACAACCCCTTCCAAGCAGATGATTTAACAATCAAATCAGCCCCAACATCATGTCTTGAAGATCTTCTCTTGTAATATGAGAGGCAGTTCCCATCTACTGCAACCTAGTAGTTTTAATTTGGAATTGGTTCCTATCTTCATCCTTCAAGAAACATGGCTGATGATGTGCCGGCACTTGACGGTTTTAACTTGTTACTAAATTTGGCCATTAAAGGCCCAAAGGGCAGGCTGGTATCTGGTCTTTTAACTGCTATTCCCTCCGGGATGGCTATCAGCTAAGGCATGGCACTCTTCCAATGCTTTTGTTCAAACAACTGAAGTAACATGTTTTTTTGTGTTTAACCTACTAAGGAAAGTTTTCTACTGATTACTATATATTGGAACATATCTAACATGGCTTTGATTGAACTGCAGTGATCTATTGAAGTGATACTGGAAAAATTGTACTTGAGTAGAAATGCTAGTTATGTTATCATCGGGGGTGATTTTAATTGTAATTGTTTTGAAATCGGTTTGGGGCCCAAAGCTAAATGCACGGCTGGTACAAATGCTATGAAAAGGGGGATTCTATACATGGAAACTATGCACCTTTGGGGCTTCTCTAGAGTTAATGGCAATATAACAGGATATTCCCCGCTGCATACTGCATGGGTCTGTAATTCTCAGGCTAGTTTTCTTGATAACGTTTTTGCTTCAGAACCTATTTTCCAGAATCTCACCTTTATGAAAGTGGTGAATTGCTTGGCTAGTGACCATCTCCCCCTTGTTATGTGACTCGGTTGATCCTGGTTCCTAGTAAGGGTGCCCTGACCTATACCCCAACTGCATTAGTAAACAATGCTGTGAACAGGGATCTTTGGAATCGAGATTCTATAACCTACGTTAATAGGAGATTAGAGTGAACCCCTTTTCATAAGGATTCAGCATGTTTCCTTAAAAAATGTTAGTCAGTAGATTGTATAAAGGATTCTGTCCAAACAAGAGGGAGACGATCATTCATTCTCCCTGTTATGATCCAGAGTTACGTGCAAAGAAACTCACATTAAGGAAAAATAAGTAAGAGTTACTTTGGGCAGACCCCATAACTGCTAAGTTTAAGTGTACATTCCTATTAACGCATTACAGGAATTGAAGCATAACCATAGATACACTCTTAAGATACGTGATGTTTAAAATATGTTAACAGTATTAGCCACAAATAATTTGAGAGACTTCTGGAAATTGATTACACCAGATGTGAATTTCCGGAGAAGTACTTAAACTAATCCAATTAACGAGGCTACATGGCTAACACCTTCTGGACTTATTTACTCAAACCTCTCTTCTCAGGATGTAGCATGCATACCTCATGCTGAAGTTCAGAAGCTGGACTTAGAGCTAGTGCAAATTGAATGGCAGATTAAAAGGAGCAAAAACTCGAGAGCGCATGTCCCTGACGGTGTCACTAATATAATATTAAAGGCTTGCCAATCTCTCTGGGCTAGGCACTTAAAAAAATTACATAGTAAAATTCTGGTCTCTAAAGTAATTCCAGAATCTTGTAAATCCTCAATTTTCCAGGAAGAGGGTAGTACTAATCCTCTTATTGATAGGCCCATTGCCCTTTTGGACATAACAACAAAGTTTTTTGATTCTCTATGTAGGGAAGACTTTCTAGACTGGGTGCAATTAGTAATACGCTTGACAAGTGGCAAACATGCTTTGTGAAAGAAACCAAACTTCCTTATATGGATTCCTTCTTAACCTATTTAAAGCTGAGCAAACACGTAAAAATAAAACAATTTATGTTGCGTTCTTAGATTATTCTATTGCATTTGACAGCATAAACTGTAACTATTTATGTACTAAGTTTTATAGGTGCAGCCGTCCCGTGGCGCTAATGAACATGGTAATGGCTTTCCAACCTGATACCCAAGTGAGAGTTAAACAACCAGTGGCTACCGTCTGTGCCAATAGATACTGCTAGAGACCTAAAACAAGGATGCGTCCTTGCCCCCCTACTTTTAAAAAATGTATATATTTTGGGCTTTGGTTAGAGTCTGAAATCATCTGCTGCCTTTCCACCAAAGTTAGGAGCTGATGTGGTACAATTGATGCTTTATGCTGACAGTCTCATCCTTTTAGATTATACACCTATTGGATTTCAATGATAGTTCAGGCTTTGGAAGTGCATACCAATAAAAATGACCTGTGTGTAAACATTGCAAAAACCAAACTCTTGATTCTAAAGGCTAAAAGAAATAAGCTATATGTTAGTTTTAAATGTTTTTTAAAAAAAATGATCAGCTGAATTGAGTCCCTTTTTTCATATATTTAGGATTCCTAGTATTTGTATCCTCCAATGGCGTATGTACTTTTAAATTACTAAAGAATGCAATGTTAAGCTTAGCTTTCCAAGCATCTATTATTAATGGCAGATTTTGACAATTTTCTCTTTTGCCGGTCTTAGACTTTTATAGAAGTAAAGTAGTGCTGATAATATCATACAGAGCTGAAAAAAGACTGTGACGAGAAAGTGTGGTGGTCTCGTCTTGAAGGCCTTTTCTGGAAAATAGTTCTTCAAATCTCCAATGCAGTGCCTACATGTGGCATAAGGTCTCAATTAGGACTCACAGAATCAACTGTAAAGTGGAAAAAAAGAGTCTCTATTTGGTAAAATACAATCAACCAACACGGCTGCTATTTGGCACTCATTACGATCCTTGAGAGAAAGTAAACCAAATTGGACTTTTAATAAGTGGGTAGATTATTGTCTGGTTGTTTTAGAGGGTATGGGAGTGTCAGAAGAGCTTCTGGTGGGAAATCCTTTGAAGGTTAAGGATAACTAATTCGACATGATTGGATAAGGACTATAGATACACTCAGGAAATGTGAATTACTGACCCAAATGGCGAGCCAGACTAATTCTTTAAACACCATCTCATAATATATCAAGAGGATTCTTAATGCCCTTGAAGGGCAACATCCATGAGACTCTAGTTAACACTATATCCAGCCAATGAGCTTAGGAGCCAGAGATAGAATCCTGTGGTGCAATCATATATGTAGTTTGTGCGCTTCACAAGAGACGATTGAAGCGCTTTGCCATGTAGTTTTGCAATGTAAAGCCACAAAGGATTTGCACATTAAGCTCCTCTGACCACTTCTTGTTTAATGAAAATTGAATTGGCTGCCAAGAATAAAAGCCCAAAGTCTAATAAATGGTCCGCATCCTTTCTATTAAGACCAATAGAATTGGTGACAATAGAGTGCCCAATGTAATACAATTATTGAGTTTTCCCAAGATAACCTTCTCAAAAAACGTAAAAGAGTAACCTACTAAAGAGATTGGTCAATAACATGGAATTACCTTCCTTGGAAATTAGGTAAATTAGTTTTCTTCCAAGAATTTGAACATGTTACAAATAAGTGGGCCTATATCTAAGGCTGTTTTTTTTTAGAAGAAGACTGAGGAAATAAAATGAAGACCACATCTCTTGCTAGATTTAAGTGAGATAAGTGCAACCTCAACTTCCGTAATATAAAAATAAACAACAGATGCATTATATACACCATGGAACTGCCTATATAGATTATTATTACTAACATACAAACGCCAGACTTCTTCTGCGATATTAGTTTCCAAAGACGGAGGTCTTTTGTGTGTTAGACCAAAAGCAACTAAGTCACAAAATCGACGATTATCATTTGATACCTCCAGAGCATTGGTGCAGGCAATACTAACTATTGGACTCCATGGAATGGGGAATGACTACCATTACTGGTATCTGTAATATTGTGGTAATACCAGGATATAAAGCGCCGGTAATGGTAGGTCAGTTTGCCGGTATCCTGCCAGAATTACCAGGGAGCTTTTAATGAGGCCCATACAGCCTGATTTACACACATGTTTTCAATGGGACTTTCCCATGTTAGAACATTTTTGTAAATCATGCCCTTAGTTCCTTTACCTTAAAATGGGATCAACAAAAGTAGCCAAGTATCAATGAAGCAGGACCAAATACAAATGGTAAATATCTGATAGTAAATGTGATGCTAAAACACTCTCCACTTAAGCTTGCTTCTGTTTGATGAAATTCAATTATTGCATTCTTAGTGACATGATTAGTAACATACATGGTAGCTTTTATTTTCAAAGTTAATGAGGGATGGTCACTTCCCACATTTTCATTCACTGTAACATCATCAACAGCTCTCCAAATAATAAATAATGGACATATCACTAACTCCTAAAAGAATTGCATGTACCAGGACAATCACAGGGAAATCTAGCATTAGCCGCAATGCATAAGCCCCAAAACATCACTCCTCTCAGCCCCACCTATTTTGCAGAGTCCAACACTGTCTTCCCCTTGAATTTGGTGATATATAGAAATAACAAAAACACTTGTCTTAGAGTTGATAGCTAAAACATTTATCTGGAAATCATGAGAGTTATGAAACACAGCCATGGGAATAAGCATATCAAGCTGAAGCCTGAGTTTCTACAGGACTCATTCACAGTGGCTTGGAAATACAGGGTATAGCGGCCAACAAGATGGGAGGGGACACAAAGCCAGGTTTCCGGCAAATAGATACGAAGAAAAATAGTGACTTCCTCCCTCTTCTTTCTTTAATCTATCCATGCAATATGACATGAAAGGAAATCAGATCAAATACTTCTTTTCTGAGTGATTGGCAGGGTCTATAATAACATTTGTAGACTCTGCTAAGATTTCTGCCCCCTTGACCGAACACCTTTACAAAGCATCGGTGCAGCACAATAAATATTCCACTTGAAGAATGTTGAAACAGGGATAGAAAGAGAACGCATGAGCTGTTGATGGATCTTTTTTTTAGATTTGAGAGGGCATCATATGAGTTAAACAGCAATATGGAATTGGATTCTGAGCTAATTAGTTAGAAGCTGCCATACATTTAAGGTTAACATCCTGTGCATTACTAATCTGGTTCCAAGGCTTCATCTACATTAGTTTAACATTAAAATACAACATAGGGGTAACTGCCTAATTACGTGTTGTTCACTAGTGCCACGTGCTAAATATGTTTTCAATAAATATAATTTTATATATCTGTTGGCCAGTGTAAGACCAAACGAATCCCCCTCAATACACCTTTGTGATGGTCCAGTCCAACTGAATCTCCTAACAATTTACATCACCACAGAAATTGGAGGAGACTGCAATATAGCAGGTTGAGAGACAAAATTACAAGAACAGTAAGACCCCAAGATTCAGATCAGAGATGGTACTGCTGTGTTTTTCATAGATCAGCCATTCCTCATAATCTCTAAAAAAAAATGGCACCACCTTACATATTAATAGTAAACGGCAATCCAGTCTCATAAAAATTAAAGACTGTTTATTAGATTTATTGCAATAATGACAAGGTAGAATCGTAGGCATGGGGCTTTTAACATGCAGATTCAAGTTAAACTTCATCAATAGGTTTGATTGAGATAAGGCGGAGGTTGCAGAACTCACTGATAGTTTCAACACATTTTGTACCTTCTGTGACAAGTTCATACAGAAGATGAAGGACATATAAGTGGATGATCAAAGGAGATTGTTGGACTGATCACATTTTTTGAGATAGTGTTAATTTGGCCAATTTCCACATGCACAGTCCCCAAGGACGCACACAAAAAAGAGAAGGGCTCAACCAAAGATCTTTTACGACTTGTGTCCGAACAATTAGACGCTGTCATATCGTTTTCCACAGCGTCTCTATGGTTTCAAACTCCCTGACAATCTCCCTCAAAAATATATCTAGAGGACCCAGGCAGACAGCCGTTTCAGGTAATGGATCAGCATTTTCCACTTACCCATGTTCACAAGCCATAGAGTTTTTGTAAAGAAATAAAAAGTGTAAAACACCTAAAAGCAGTAGTACTACCTGGGCACGAAAGGCATGCTCACTGTTTTGTACAATATCTTAAAAGTCACACTAGAGCCTCAGAAAGAGAAATTATTAATCACCATCCAACAACCAAGGAAAGTCAAGTTCAAACATGGGTAGCACTACCGCACGATGACAAAAGCACAGAGTGCACATAGAATTTGAAGCAGTGGTGTTGCTAGGTCTGACAAAGATCCGGGGCTAGACTAATGTCGGGAATGTTGGGACTCAGGGCTAGCTCATCTTTTGGTTGTAGCCCCTGAGATTCTATCTGGGGCTACAACCAAAAGAACCGGGGCTATAGCCCCCCCAGCAGCTCCCTAGCCACACCTCTGATGAAGTTCAATAGAGTTCGGATGAGTGCACAGACCTTTCCACCATTGTGTCCAGAGATTGAATTCTCTCAGTCCCCACCCCACCCCACAGATGTCCACCAAGCCTAAGTCAAATATGAAATGAGGGATGGACACCCAATCAGGTCAGCACATTGCCACAGAACTCCAGAGTCACCTGTTACCAGCTACCTACTGAGGCAGGCAGGCCTTCAGAAAAGACCACCTCTAGCACATAACTAGTAAACAGGTATCTAAAGAGAATTCAGGGATCTCATTTCACCAATATGCCAGGGGTATAGGAAGTGACATCACATGAACCTTGACTACTGATGACACCATAGGAAGTGGTGTCATTTGACCACACCCTGAAGTGGCATCACTAGAAGTGATGGCACACAACATTTCACCAGTTGACAAAACAGAAGGTGGCATCAAATAGTATTGTTCCTCAGTACATTAAGAAAAATATGGTTAAGATATTGCTGTAATATGATATACATGTTATACAAGAATGGATCACCATATGTGTATCATTAATATCAGTGTGTATAGGTCCATACCAAATTGCTTTGAATGTTAGCAGATATCAAACACAGCAGCCTGTGTGGTTGTACATCACTTAGGCTGAATTGTAAATTCGCAGAACATCTCGAAGATGCCTACATCCCAAAGCGCAGACATCCAGTGCCTGCTAAGTGTCTGACAATAGACTGGAAACAGCAACTGACCAAGACACATCCAACCAGAAGACATTCAGAGGCTGTACCACTTCATGCTTTTACACTTGGACAATACGCACAGGGATTTTCTTGTCAATAGTGCACTTTGAACCGCTGGACAGCAACCCACTGCTGGAAGATAACCAGAGCCTGGATATCCCCCAACCATTTTCACAACAGGCACCCCACTGTCCACTGCGAGTCTCTAAGGCCCTCCGTCAACAGCTTAAAATGTCTGCCACCAACTCCCACCCTCCAACACCTTACACCTCCAATCCCTTGCTCCATCACCTACATATTTACACAGAGCCACACTCCAGCAACGTAAGTGTCCAATATTCTCCAAAAACATCAACCTCATGTAAACTAGCAACTTAAGTCTTCAGTCCCCACCTTCAACACCCCAAACATGTGAGTCTCAGTTACTCTCCTCAAACATCTTATATATGCATTCATTGCATTTCAATTCTCTTACAGCACATTACGTCTCCCAAACACTCTCTCTCAAAACCTGTAAATCACTAGTACAACATCTTAAGACACCAGTAACAACCTGCATTCGATTGAGCCTCAAACACACACCTCAAACCCAGAGCTGTGCCAGTGATTATGAAGGTTGTAGAAGCATAGATATTGGTTAACAGAGCCCCATTGGTCACCATGTGTGAAAAGGGACATGACATCAAAGAGCCCTGATTAGCAGCCTAGGTCGACCAGCATTCCTATTCCACTCAGCTATTCTACAATTGATGACTACTGCTTTAGAAAAATGCTCACACTGCGGAGCACTTGTTCCCCTGCTACTGCTTTTCCTTGTCAATGATGTATTTGTATTGAAAAGATATATGGGAAGATGCTGGTCCACTTTGCTGAACACTGAGCCAGAGAGTATAACCTCTGAGCGTACCTTCATGATGTAGAGCCATTTGTCTGAAATATCGATACATAAATAACAGACTGTTTAGCTATCTTAATTTCACATGGTTGTGTGCTGGTAATTTAGAAAATTGTGCACATTCAGCCTCATTACGAGATTGCTGGTAAGTGGTTAATTTGGCAGTACCTCTGCTACAGCCAACTTTGCCACTACACCAAATTACGAGTTTTGGCCTGGAGTGGGGGATTTGCCTCCATGAAAATCCTGGAGGTAAATCCTCCAAAGCACTGCTGAAAAATTGGCAGCATTGGCCGAATTTGCGACACAGTCATTCAGGCAAAAAAGCCCCATTGGGTCCAATGGACTCAAAGTAAATGGAGAATTACACTGCCACCACCACTTGTAATCCAGTGGAAAATCTGTGGGACCAAGTGGCAGGAACAGTAGTTCAGTTTGGTGGTATCTGGGTTGGTTTACTACCCAGATACCACCAAACTCATAATGAGGCCCATGAAGAAGAAACATGAATCACAGAATTTATGAATGTGACTGCTTTGTATCACAGTTAGGAAGCAGTGCCTATGTGGGCCTCATTACAACTATGCCGGTCTGGAAAAAGCAGTGCCGGTAAACTTACTGACACTGTTGTTTCCAGACAGGAATATTACAACTCTGTGGGCGGTTGCCTCCCCAGTACCCACCCACAGAGTTTTCACGGAAGCACCGGCACGGTTATTAATGGTGCTGGTGCTTCCGTGGTCCCCATTCCCATAGAGTCTACTAGGACTCTATGGGAATGGGGACTTAACATTTGCTGGCGTCTGACTTCCCAGACAGCCGGGGTTGCAACCCCCAGTGTTACCTGGAAGTCAGGCTCTGGTAAGTTTGCATAATCATACCTTCAAATTAGTCTCAAGTATGTCGAATTATTGATAAAACATCTTGAATCAGTCAAATGGGTATGATCCCCGAACCTCGTCCACAGAGCTGAGTTCTCCCTATTCACTTCAGTCTCTCTAGAGAAGCGCCAGAGCTGATTTGTGTGAATAGGAAACCCCCAGCATCTCAGAAAGTCTGGAGATCAAATCTGAGTCACCAAATGTAGGGTTGGACCTCCAATCTCCCTACTCAAAAGAGGCCCACCTCTCAAGTATTGAGTGCATGTTTGTCCATAAAGCAAGTGTATTGTATACATATAGCCGGGAAGGGCTAGACATCTCCTTAGAGACAGACCTAACCCAATTCTCCTTGAACCACACACAGGCTACACTTTATATACATTGTTGAAACATTTAACACACTCCCATATATGTTGTTACAAAGACATCCCCCAAATTTGATTGGCTAACCCTCTACAAGGTAATCTAATCCCCCTAAGTTCTCACGCTCTAATTTGATACATTCTCCTAACCACCATCCCCTTCAACATATATTTGCATTATCTCATGTTTACAGTAAAACCCCTTTTTGGGCTCTTTCCATAGTTGTTCCTGACATCATCACATGATTACATATTCATCTCCATTAATCCTAATTCATCACAAAGTTCCATCTGGGCAGATGATCTCTTAACCCCGGGCGTGATGCACGTGGCTATTACAAGAACTCTTCATCAATATGAGGAGGGAGAGAAATAAACAAGTTTCCCTTTAGCCGGTGATAACAGCTTATCCACCCAGATTGCTGGCATCCCTGGTATTTCTAGTTTCACGCTAATCTATCAAAACTACTGTTTCAGCTCACATGGCCTCAGGCTACATCGTGGTAATTTCCCTGAGAACCTAATTGAAACCCATAAACGATTTGCCACCTCTCCCCTTATGCACCCCTTGCTTCGGGTGTATTACCTGGCCCCAATCGAACCTGCCATGTGGACGGACATCACTGGTCAGTGAATAACAAACTAACATGTACTCTGGAGGATTACATCTCTTATCCTCCTCAGCACCAAGTCGTAAACCTATGAACCAATAGTACTTAATTTTGTCCTGGCTGCAACTGAAACTTTGATATTACCACAGCTGTCCGAATGCAGTTAGCCCATCCTTCAACCTTGATCAACCAACCAACCAATCCACTCTCCAAATCTACAACTCTACAGGTCACATACAGTTTATCTCCCAAACACAGGTTTCTGTGGCCTACACATACCCCTGCTATGAGGGACCTGAGGTGTATAGCCTTCCCATGTATTCACCATGTACCCCTTGTCCCCCAACTGTCCCAACACATTTCCCTGAAAACCCCTATATATATATATATATATATATTCAGTAAAAAATCTTTGTTAAAGGGACGTTATGGTTAAGTTGCGCTAATAAAAACCTATGAAATTCAGTAAAAAAACTTTGTTAAAGGGACGTTATGGTTAAGTTGTGCTAATAAAAACCTATGAAATTCAGTAAAAAAACTTTGTTAAAGGGACGTTATGTTTCCAAGTAAAACCGAAAAACCCTTGAAATTCGCCAGTTATGGTAAGCTAAGCAACCATAACTCGCGCCACGACCGTGCACTGCTAAGACTAACACCCAGGACATCAAAGATGACATCACAAATGTCATTGATGACATCACTGATGACATTACATGTGTATGTACTTCTCATGAAATATGTGTAGAAGGGATTCTTATTATGTTGCGAAAATAGTGTCAAGAATCATTGCAAGAAATATACCCTAATAAGTGCATTGAACGATGCATTCATATAAATAGCATCCTATTATGGGGTTCTATCTAGTATACTAAGCTACTTATACAGAAACATAACATTGTGTGCAGAGTACAAGATGAAGGTATGATAATCGTAATGTTCACATGTTGAATAATGAAATGATAATTGTTTTCTTAATAGATTTTTGTGTACTGTGAAATATGTAATAAGTAGCTAATAAAACCCATGTATTACATAATTGCATTACTATAGACAAAACACAAAGACACAAGAACACATACCAATATGGGTATATACAGGGAAAGTGAATTTAGCAAAAAAGCACAAGTAGTAGCAGAAACAATTCATAACTTAACTGATTGGTTTCATGCAAATAAATGATTGCTCTGTTTCAAAGCTGCTATTTACCCTATGTATATTTATCACTTGATGTGATTGGACCCTAAGGAAAGTAGTGTGAGTACAATGTATACAAATATGACCATATACAGGGAAAGTACAGCCACAAATAAACAACAGAACTATCAGAAAGTGCTCATAAGTCTAGTGATTATCTTTATGCACAAAAAGGATTGCTGTCTTTCAAGCTTGTGTTTTCCCATATGTATATGTTTCATATGCTGTGACTGTACTCTAAGGGAATTACTGTAAGAACCTACTAGAAGGATATGTCTACAAATAAAATAAAATTCTTAGTTTCTGACTGTTACTGAAGAAAACCATGTGGCCTAGATATGTCAGCAAAAGAAAAAATAGTGAGCCAGACATGTGATGTCATCAGTGATGTCATTAATGACATTTGTGATGTCATCTTTGATGTCCTGGGTGTTAGTCTTAGCAGTGCACGGTGGTGGCGCGAGTTATGGTTGCTTAGCTTACCATAACTGGCGAATTTCAAGGGTTTTTTCGGTTTTACTTGGAACCATAACGTCCCTTTAACAAAGTTTTTTTACTGAATTTCATAGGTTTTTAGTAGCACAACTTAACCATAACGTCCCTTTAACAAAGTTTTTTTACTGAATTTCATAGGTTTTTATTAGCGCAACTTAACCATAACGTCCCTTTAACAAAGTTTTTTTACTGAATTTCATAGTTTTTTAGTAGCACAACTTAACAATAATAACTTTGACTTTATGTACATATAATATGGAACATACTGAACCCTTTCTACTGAATTTGACTGTCCGCAAACATGTTTGGACAACAGTACCACCACCTAAAAACTCTGGGGAGGTATGTGTAATAGTTATATCATAACATAGGAACATTTAACAAATTCACAAAGCAGCACACATACAAAGTATATGTAGTAATACTTAAAAAATGTTACCCATATATGTAACACACTAACCATTCATGTAAATACAATATGTTTTAAAATGGAATATACCAAAAGAAGATAAAGTGCCTTCCACCATAATTACCTCACAGACGCTCCACAACCAACAGAAAGACCAGACGTATACACTACTGATTACATATCTCACCAGACATAGTAAGTGCACTTCTTTTTACTCATATATTTATAAACTTTCTATATTAGAAAAAAAAACATATTACTTTTTTGTTTTCTCACAGAAATGTGTAGTACTCTCGACTGGCTAGAGGAGCATTTCCCACGAGAGGAAATGTTAGAAAATAGTCCCCCTAATGGTACACACTTTACTATATAAACCAATTAATAAATATTATTTTGTATACATTTAACATATAAAAATGTTTTAATTACAGACCATACACAAATTCCAAGCATCTCACAACAACAATCAGAGGATATCACTCTACAGCAGATTAATCAAAAAAAGGACGACCTTATGCAAAATTTTATGGATTTGAAAAACTTTGTGGAAAATTATGTGAAACCCCCAACAGCACACCATTGTCCAACCTGCACTTGTCCCCCCTCACCCTATCCCACGCAGTTAACCCCAAACCCTGTCTATGGACCAAAGCGTTTTGATGAGATTTCCTTCCCTTCTTCACCTGATCCCAGTTATCTAGAAATCCCTAATTCTCCTGTTTTTGTTTCCGTTTCTGCCCCACCTTCCCAGTCATAATTGTATATATATATATGAAATAAAGTTACTTTTCTTATATTGTGTTGTAATTACTTTCAGTTCCTTGTGATAAAACCAATGTAGGTGTCCACGGACACCGCGGTTGTTCGGAAATGTTCGTAAAGAAACGAAAATGTAACTGTCCTGAGGACACTACATCTGTCCGTAATGTTCTCATGCAAGTTCAAAATGTCCTAAGAACACTCGTAGTGTCCTGAAATGTTCGTAAAGAAACAAAAATTAAAGTGTTCTAAAGAACACTATATCTGTCCGTAATGTTCGCTATCAACTTAAAACTGTCCTAAGAACACAATTGGTGTCCTGAAATGTTCGTAAATAAACGAAAATGATGTGTCCTGAACAACAGTACAACTGTTCGTAGTGTTCGCTATCCAATTGAAAGTGTTCTAAGAACACAATTGGTGTCCTGAAATGTTCGTACATAAACTAAATTACACGTGTCCTGAAGAACACTATATCTGTCCTTACTGTTCGCTACCAAGTTTAAACTGTTCTAAGAACACACGCGGTGTCCTGAAATGTTCGTTTCACATGTGACGCACTTTTAATTACTTCAGAACCCGAACAGTGTCCGTAGGACATCAATGTGCATGCGCTAACCAATCTCCGTGCAATTGGTGTCCTGCGGACAGGTGCTTCCTTCGCAGACTAGTTCGCAAACAGATCATATGACCTCGCCCACGCGCATCGTGTGTCCTGAAATGCGGACACTGTTCGTGTCCCCGAACAATTTAAAAGTACATTTTCAGTTAATCCATAATATTTTTCAATAAAATCTCACCATGCCACAAGTCCCACATAGCAATCTTGAGTTTCTATATACCTTTTGAAACTTTCCGATCCTTTTTTTCTGTTCGATCTGTCCGCGCACAGTGCGCATGTCCGCGGACCGCGCACAAGCACCCCTATAAAAGACTACGCCCAAGAGCTTATTCCCATTGTGTTTCTGGCTATTCTTCAGAACACAGTGATTTTTGCTGCCACCTGCAGACTACACCATCATCGACATGGCATCCTTGGCTGCTGAACTGCCACTTGGTGCTGCACCTGCTTCAGCACCACCACCACCCCCTCCACCACCACCACCTCCCCAAGGGCCTGAAGAGGGGAACAGGACTGAGGATGCAGAGGAGGAAGAAGAGGATGATGAGAATGAGGTAGAGGAAATCCCTACTACCCGCACTAGGCGTGAGTCTTGGGTGTGGCGGTTATTTACCATTCATGGGAATGGTCCTAAGGCTTGTGCGAACCATGTTACCTGCAATGAGTGCAAAATAATACTCAGACGCGGGAAGCACGGTAACTACAGCTTTGGGACCACTTCTATGAAGCGACACCTGAGGTCATTTCACTCTGGGGCTATTCGCAGGGTTGTACCTTGGGAAGAACGTAGCAGGTTGATTTCCTCTACTTCATCCTCTGTTTCTGATCCTGTCACCACAAGGACCACCTCTGTGGGACAGCGTCTTTCTCAAGCTGCCTCACAGGCCATACAGAATGCTGATGACCCTTACCTTTAGAGGGTCACAGTTGTATGTATGTACTGTGACACAGTACTCTGCAGAGGGGAGCGACTTCGGAGTGCTTTTGAGACTATCGTCTCAGAGCACGAGAAGACCTACTCACTACTCAAATAAAACCCACTCTACATCTTCCTCTCTCAGCTCGCCCTTTCTTATCCCTGTGGTTGGTGTGTCCCCTTTACCCTCCTTTACCCTCCTCTCCTAGTGTGTCGTGTCTGAAAAACCAAAAAAAATACAAAATTACAAAAATCAAAAAAAATAAGGCTCTTTTCAGAGCCGCCTTTCCCAGTTAAAAAATAGAAGTGAAAATAAATGAAGCAGGGCTCTTTGTATTTTTTAGAAGTCCGCGGACAGTTCGCGAACATTAAAAAAATTGGGTTGCTACTCCATCACAAACATTGTAATTTTCTCTGGAAAGAAGTGGTGGCTCTGAAAAGAGCCTTTGGGTGTTGTTTGTAAGTAAAAAATTGTAAATCCTTAACATCTACTTCAAAATCGTTGTAATTCCAAAAAAGGTTGCAATGCATTTTGTACATTTCTCAGAAAAATCTGATTGCCAGCATAAGTAAGATGGACTCCATCTCTGCGAAAAATGTATGTATTACGAAACATAATATTATCATTGTGAAAAGAAGACATACCAAAATCTCTTAGAAAGCCACAAACAGCCTTATTAACATTGTGCCTTGCTTTTTCCATTTGTGGACCAAATGAAGAAGAACGAAGCCACATTTGTCTCTGCGCAATCCGTGAAAATATCAATTGAGAATTAGGAAACATGTCCATAACCTTCCTCAGTCCTTCTTTCATAGCAAATTGCAAAAAAATTCCAGTCACATGTCCTAAACTGTTCCCTCCACAATGAATTACAATTATGTCTGGATGTTGCTCTGTCTCCAAAGTAGCACAGAGAGGTAGCAAGTCCAACCACTTCATTCCACGTACTCCATGCCAGTGTACTTCCACATGTGGGAATCCAAGATCTACAGCTACTCCACAGCTTTCTGCATGCACCTTCAACCAATGTATCCACGAATCTCCTAAAATCCAAACAATCTGTTTTCTGAAACACACAGCCATAGCTATCTCTTGTTCTCTCAGCAAAAAGAGTATCTGAGAAAATCTCTCCTGGCACAACACACCCACCAAACTTTCCTGACCAATCCCTTTCAGTGGTTATTCTCATTTGCATGACTTCTGAACCCAAAAATCCCCGGATGTAACTCCCGATGTCCGCGAACTACCGCCATGTCCGCGGACATATCGTAACATGAACAGCCCTTCTACCATTTCCACTACACTCTCTCTGCCATTCCCTCATTGGATGTACCTCAAAAATCACATGACCATGCACCAATCACATTCAAGACCTCTACATCTAACTGCATCATCATAGATCAGCACTGCAAATGTACTCTGAATCTCTCTGAGTACAAGTGTCATATCATTGGCAAGCAGCATCTACCAGAAATACTGTACAAGTCTTCAAGATTTCTACTTGCAGCTCCATGCATATCCATATGCATGAACACAAACTTCAGGTATGCATATTTTCTGTATAGTAGATGACATAGCTCTCAACCATTTTTGTTTCACAGGCGGGTGAAATCACCCGATTTTGTTTTTGGCGGGTGAGACGCCCATTGGAATGAATGGGCGTGCAGGAGGCTTGGCGGGTGAGTCTGCCCTTTACAAGGCGTGTGACACCTGCCAAAAGCGTGTGAGTTGAGAGCTATGGTAGATGAACACATTTTCAAACAGACTTTTACCTTGTAAAATCTGTAAAATGAATTTACTGTACTTTTTTCAATTTCCTAAAATCAACTATCACTTATACACCTTTATACTTTTTACTTTCTTTATACACACACACACTCAAATCATGTTAAACTAAAACATTTTAAATGAAATACATAGACTACATATATTCAAACAAAATTGCATGCAAACACAATCTATGTTTAAACCTTTATAAAAAATACTTATACAATTTCATATTTTTTGTTTTTATTTATTTATTTACTTAATTACTTTAAATTAGACATGACATTGAGGCGCTATTACCTAGAACAGTTTACTTACAGAAATAGTGGTATTCACTAATATATTATAAATTTCACAAGACATAGTAAAGATATTTTATTTTTGCTACAGTTAGTCATTCAATACAATTTGTTCATTAAGAACATATCATATGTACTGAACTGATGCAATGTGTCTTATGTAAATAAATTAGTTTAATGGTTTTACAGAAGGCACTGAGGATTTCAATTAAAAAAAATCAATATCTAAATTAGAAACAGTGCTATATACAAACAAAGTTACTAATTTGAAGCTTTTACAGTTGCAGTGAAGACCAGTTTCCTGAAAAGAAGCAGCCGAATTCGAAGAAGAAAGAAAAACTAAGAAGTTACCTGTTAATTTAAAAAAAAAAGTAAGTAAAATATCACCATAATATTTATATTATTAATCAAATATACTATAACATTAATACGAGCTATTTTGGTTTCTTAAAATAGAGATTTTGTACCATTTTGTCCAAAAATGTCCATGTCTTAAACAGCGATTTACAACCAGAATGGCCCACAAATTTCTATTTTTGGACACACAAATTAGCCAACTGAACCACTACAATTTTCATATTATAGAACAAACAACTGTTTTAATTGTATACATTAGATTTACTATTTGTACTTTTCCACACCACTAGCTTACTTTTTTTTTGTCATCTGAACCCCAGTTTAGTAACACATAAATTCAAGAATACCTATCCCTACTAGTTTTAGTTCCCAATGCACAATCACACACAATTACATACATCTTTATCATCTTACTCAAACACTCATGCACACAGCACACATACATTCCAGAACACCCCAACCCATATCTTCTTTATTTTTTTCAACAGACCCTAAAGAATGCCTACCAAAAGACAACTCCGTAGAAAGCAATGCAAAATTAGAGCAAATGAAAATAAAGGTGTCCAACATAAGCATCCATCTCTAGCAGAATTTGTAAAAAAAGTTGAAACAAAACAGCTAATACAATCATTTAGTGAAACACAAGAAGTTTCAAGTACAACAACTTCGCTTCCTCTATCAAAATGTAAAACAAACCAAAAAACAATTAACAGAAAATCAGCTATCAGTACAGATAAAACTACTTCTTCAAATTTTAATATAGTGCAAAGTAAGCATACCAAGAAAAGTATTTTAGCCAAAATATACCGTCACAAAGTCCTTCAAAATCTTATAAAAACAGGAGAGAAATCAGGTTCAAAGCTTAAAACCTATCGTAGGAAATTAATCTTAGAAGCATTGATGGACAGTGCAATTCTTCTCAAAAGAAATGTATTTATTTTACTGTTAAACAAAATGAAACCACTAACAAAACTAATAACTAAATTACAAAAAAGACTTCTCAATAAGCGAAATGTCAACAGAAAGAACTTCTTAAGTATCTGCGGAGGTGAATGGAATCACACTACGAGCACAGAACCATATTTTAATGAAGAAGCGTACAAACAAAAGCAAACAAATACAATTGCCATAAATAGCAGTGGTCGAGGTTATGAAAAAGTGAATAATACCATAATGGAACAAGAAGTACTCCTTACAAAAATATGCCCTGAAAACTTAGAATTACCCCTCCATTCAACTGAATCAGAACTTCTAGTGTACAAATGGCCATGCACGTCAATGTGTAACATTCCCAAACAATGTTTCAAATCTTTACACCAATTCCTCAATAAATATGTAAAAAGCAAAGACAAAATCAAAATTAAATTACTGCAAAATATAGATACCTGTCCAGTGCGCAAGTACACAGGACTACAAGGACATTCATTGGCCTGCATTGCAGGACCTACTTGTAAAACCACTTTCCATGATATCAAAAGGATATCAACACATCATTCAACTATAAGAAATCTAGTCTATAAACTGTACTATGCTAAAAGTCCTGCTTTAGCACTAGCAAAGTTAAATAACATCCTTCTACATGGTACAGCAAAAGACCTACTTGAATACATTTACTATATCCAGAAAAAATATTTTGGAAGTGAAAGCCATTTACAGAATGAAATAGCTTTAAACCAATTAAGCAACAATTCTACACATGGCAACCTTTTGCTAAACACATACAAAAAAGAAATACTAAAATTTAAAAGTACATCAGCTGAAGTACCAAACCATGTATGTGTATGTTGCCGTAGAATTTTTTATAAAAGTAACACAAAAACTGTGGACCTATCATACAAAATAGAAGACAATGAAGATTCTAAATGGTTTAAATTAGCTCTCTACCTTCTAGCAGAAAACAAATATGAAATAACTGAGCCCTTAATACTTTGCAGTTATTGCACTACAAAACTTGACAACAACCAAACTCCTTCACGTTCTATCACAAATAATTTGGAATTATACCCAGTACCAAAACCTCTACAACAACTTAATTTATATGAGAGCATCATAATTCAAACAGTACACCCATTTCAAGCAATAATACGCCTTCAACCAAAAACAGCAAAATTACCTCCCTCTGAATTGGTAAAAGGCATTCGTGGAAAAGTAGTTTATTTACCATTAAATCTAAAAGAAAATGTGCATACTCTAGGAGTGCAACGTCCAATGCAGCAATCTTTAATTATATTAGTAAATGGAGTGCCTACAAAAGACAAAAAAAATATGGCAACAGCTGGTAGATTTATCTAAAGTTAGACAAGCCTTCCAATATCTTAAAGAGAATAATGAATATTACAAAGAAATTAATATTGAAGAAAACTTGAAAGATACAACTGAAATAATTCAAGAAACACAAGAAGCTGGTCAATTTGAGCTACTAGATCCTGCTACAATATCAAATACTTTAGACCATTATACAATTCATCCTTTGCACTGTAATGACACCGTACAAGATGTACTAGAAACTTACCAAATGCGTCAAACAAAAGGATCGCCAATCAGTATATGGGAAAAAAGTATAGAAGCACGTGCTTTTCCTCTACTCTTTCCTACTGGCAAAGGAGGAAGGTATGATGATAGACCTATTCAAATATCAGCTTCAGAATACCGCTCATTACGGATGTATTCTGAAGATCCCAGATTTAGAGAAAATGTGGAATACATATTCCACCTACTCTTTGAAAGTGAACTAGCAACTTTATGTTACGGAGTTGCACACATATTAAAATCAGGATCACAGTTTCAAAATATGACAGCTACACAATTATTAGAGAAAGTGCAACAAAAGGATGAGGTTTTACAATCAAATATTACAAATTTATTAGCAAATATGCGTGGTACTAAAGAGAACTGGTTTCGACGTCATGGAGATGTACGTTGTATGATCAGAAACCTTGGCCCACCCACTTGGTTTGTTACATTAAGTTGTGCAGAATATGCATGGGAAGATTTACATGATTTCCTACGCATATCAAATAAAAACAAAACAAACATAGATATTCTAACACCTGGAGAACTTTGTTCTTTGGATCCTGTTAATGTTTCAAGATATTTTCACCATCGCTTCATTGCTATGCTACATTTTATTTGTAATAAAACTGTTCCTCCCCTTGGAGAAGTGCAACACTTCTTTTGGAGAAAAGAATACCAAGCCAGAGGAGCGCCACATATCCACATGCTTTTATGGATTAAAGATGCTCCTAAATTTGGTCAAGACAGTGATGCCACTGTTTTACAGTTTATTGAAAAACATGTCACTTGTGAAATTCCATCAGAAGCCAAAAATAGTGATCTTCGTGCACAAATTTTACAATTTCAAAGACACAAATGTGGAAAATATTGTCGTCGCAAATACAAAAACAAAGGCAAATACTACACCAAATGCTGATTTGGTTTCCCTAGACCAGTTACAAATACAGGTCAAGTAAACAACTTCATGTCTTCAGTTAGACATAGTGTTAAAGGTAAGTCACCTAAAAATACATATTACATAAAAAGAAAAGAAGAAGAAAAATATATCAATGATTATAATGCAATCATTGCCCACTTGTGGAATGCAAACATAGATGTGTAGTACATTGCAGACAATTCTACTGCAGTTGCACGATATGTCACAGCATACTTAACTAAAGCAGAAAAGACAGAGCTCCAAGACCTCTAGAATGACCTGTCATCAGATAAAACAGTATCTCAGAAATTATACAGCTTGGGCATAAAAATGCTCACCCATAGAGAATGTGGATCTTATGAAGCAGCTGATCGTTTAACTGGTACTTCATTGTATGGTAAATCTGAAAATATAGTATGGCTAAGTCTTGGTACAGCTAAATCTAGAAAAAGAGTTCTAAAATCATATGAAGATATAGAAACAATAGCCAAACATGATCCTAACAGCCAAGACATTTTAAAAAAACATTTATTGGACACATACTACCCAAACAGAAGTAATACTTTGGAAAACATGTGTCTATACCAAATAGCCCAAAACTACACATACAAAAATAATATGAAACCTGATGAAAAAATAGGTAAATATAGAGTGACAGACTGTGAAGGCAGCTTAGTTAAACTCACTAAACCAAATTTAATTAATCATATCAAATTGTCATTGAAGACTCCTCAACATAAAGAAGTATATTACATGTCCCTGCTACAACTCTTCAAACCATGGAGAAAAGAAGAACACTTACTAGATAACTATGACTCATATGAGGATGATTTCAAAGCAAATGAAAGCACAAAACTGATGTAAACTTTACACAGTACAAAACAATGTTGCACAATGAACAGCAACATGAAGAAGAACTCCAAGCCCAACTAGATAAGGATACTCCTGACAGTAGTCAACCTTCTGTAACAGGAAGCCAAGAATCACTAGGAGAACCACTAATAACAAATGAGGCAGAATTAGCTATGATAGAAGTAGAAAACACTGTGTGTCAGTATGAAGATAAGGAAGACTTAACTATACTACAATCAAAACTAAACAATGAGCAAAGTAGCATTTTTCAAGAAGTAACAAAACAAATTGCACATGGTGTAAAACATGAAAATAAAGAATGTTCCTGCCATAATTATAAACATATACTACTGTACGTCAGTGGTGAAGCTGGTTCTGGCAAAACATTCCTAATCAAAATCATTAGTAAGTTCCTTCAACAATTGACAAACAACAAACTGTCAGCTATTGTCACTGCCCCCACAGGTTTAGCTGCCTACAACATAGGTGGTGTTACATTACACCGATTACTACTATTACCAGTAGAACACCAGAACAAATTAGTCTATTACAAACTTTCTGCAGAAGCTGCAATGGAATTACGCAGAGTATTGAAACAAATGAAAATGCTACTAATAGATGAAGTGAGCATGGTCTCCAACCTGATGTTAGCTTTGATTCACCTCAGATTACAAGAAGTACTCAAAACAGACTATGAAGAGCTCTTTGCAGGAAAACACGTTATTGTTTTTGGAGATCTGCTTCAATTAACACCAGTAAAAGGTGAACCTATTTTTAAAACATTAGGGCACAAACTCTGCCGTAAAACTGTTGGCAGCATTGGAAATGTCAACCTTTGGCAACATTTCCAATACAGAGAATTAACAGAAAACATGCGCCAATCTGCAGATCTAACTTATGCCAACATTTTAAAAAGTTTGAGAGTTGGTATACTTTCTAAAGAAGCAGAAGCAACATTGAAAACCCGGCACATTAATGCACTTTATGGCGATAATGCATGTGCTACAGATGTTATGGAACAATTAGCCCACAAAAATGTCAATTGTATGGCCTTAATGCCAACTCTTGCAAGCTGTTTCAAATTCAATGAAATCATGCTAAGTAAAGAAATGCAACCAATAATGGAAATTAGCGCCACAGACAAACTAGATGTACATGGTATGACACTACCCATGTGTGACCAAGCCACAACAAGACTAAATAATTTAGAAAAATCAATCTCAAACACAGCAGGCTTAGAAAAGATGTTAAAATAATCCTTAAATTGCAGAGTAATGCTTAAACGTAACCTTGACGTGGACCAAGGACTAGTTAATGGAGCACTGGGTACAGTTGTTGGCTTTCAAACATACCCACGTGACAACAAAATTCAGTTTGTCAATATACTCTTTGACAAACTTTCAGAAGTAAAACGAATAGGACGCTCAACAGCTAGATTCCTTCTCTTCAAAGATATATATGTACGCAGAGAACAATTTTCTCTAACTCTTGCATACGCAGTCACGATTCATAAATCACAAGGTCTTACCCTAGACAAAGCAATGATAGATATTGGTAACACAGTCTTTAAAGAAGGCATGAGCTACATAGCACTATCACGCTTACGTACACTTGACGGTCTATTTCTAATCAACTTTGATGCAAGTAAAGTAAACGCTGATATTCCTTGCATTTTAGAATATAATAGACTTCGCTCACTATACACTCCCCATCTAAACACATACTCTGTTCCACAAAAACTAAAACGTTGTAAAAGAAAACTAAATCAAACAGAAATGCAACAGGACGTCACTGCAAATCCTCCAAAGAGAGTAAAAGAAACTAATACATCATCAAGTACCACAAACAAAAAAGAATCAATTAGAGAAAGTAAACCAGGTACTTCTTTAAAGAAGGAAGACAAACTCCAAAAAAAGCAGTTAGATATAGAACTACCTGGACCATTTAAATTCTCAAATATAGTTGGTGTAAGTTGCTATGCAAATGTAGCAATGAATATTCTATTTCAATTACCACCAATTGTTGACAAAATTTACTCACACAGTACAGACCCATTGTGTTTGCAAATGTTAGTACTTCACAGAAATGCAGCAAACAATCCTGACAACACATATACAGGGTAATTCATAGAATTTCGCAGAAAAGTGTCGCAAGCGGCTGGCGCAGAGTGTCCGCGTGCGATTGTCTGCGCCAGGCACGTGCGCTAAAACCGATTTCCGCGCACAGCGTATTCATGGATTTTAGGCTCCCAAACCAGCCGTGGCGCAGAGTATCGCAGCGACCCTGCAGCAGCGCCAGTAACGCCCCCAAGAACGCCCTCGCGCAAGGAAAAGCCATCAAAATCGCTAAATCATCGCAAAGGGCTGCGCTAACCCTGGACCAGTTTACAGGGCTGCCAAACAAGGAACGCAAAGCGGGTAACGTGCATATCAGGGGTACGCGTGAAGTTATACACGCGATTAGCCAGGCTGCCAGGGTACGTGTATTTCAGGGGTGCGCGGGAAGTTCAACACGCGATAGTCCAGGGAACGTGTATTACAGGGGTACGCGGGAAGTTCAACACGCGATTGTCCAGGGAACGTGTATTACAGGGGTACGCGGTAAGTTCAACACGCGATTGTCCAGGGAACGTCTATTACAGGGGTACGCGGGAAGTCTTACATGCGATTAGCCAGGACACGTGTAATACAGGGGTACGCGTGAAGTTATACACGCGATTAGCCAGGGTACGTGTATTACAGGGGTACGTGGGAATTATCACACGCGAATTGGCTGGGTACGTGTATTACAGGGGTACGCGGTAAGTTCAACACGCGATTGTCCAGGGAACGTCTATTACAGGGGTACGCGGGAAGTCTTACATGCGATTGGCCAGGGCACGTGTAATACAGGGGTACGCGTGAAGTTATACACGCGATTAGCCGGGGTACGTGTATTACAGGGGTACGTGGGAATTATCACACGCGATTTGGCTTGGTACGTGTATTACAGGGGTGCGTGGTAATGATCAGACGCGATTTGGCTTGGTACGGGTATTACACGGGTTCCTTGGGAAGTTCTACACGTGATTGGCCAGGGTACGTGTATTACAGGGGTACGTGGGAATTATCACACGCGATTTGGCTGGGTACGTGTATTACAGGGGTACACGGGAAGTTCTACACGCGATTCGGCTGGGTACGTGTATTACAGGGGTGCGCGGGAATTCTCACATGCGATTTGGCCAGGTACGTGTATAACAGGGGTGTGCGGGAATTATCACACGCAATTAGGCTGGGTGGGTCCTCACAGGTGTTCCCTGTACACCCTCCACGGCCCCAGCAGGCAGCCCACAAAACAGGGGACTACCCTGCACACCTGCTCATGTCCCCCTGCACCCCCAGCCCCCAGCACTGCAGGGTCACCCTCCACCAGGCCCCCACTCATGTCTCCCACCACCCCCACCCCCCAGCAGTGCAGGGGCACCCTCCACCAGGCCCCCACTCATGTCTCCCACCACCCCCACCCCCCTGCCACCATGGGCAGCCCCCACCAGGCCCCCACTCATGTCTCCCACCACCCCCACCCCCCAGCAGTGCAGGGGCACCCTCCACCAGGCCCCCACTCATGTCTCCCACCACCCCCACCCCCCAGCAGTGCAGGGTCACCCTCCACCAGGCCCCCACTCATGTCTCCCACCACCCCCACCCCCCAGCAGTGCAGGGTCACCCTCCACCAGGCCCCCACTCATGTCCCCCTGCACCCCCACCCTCCAGCAGTGCAGGGTCACCCTCCACCAGGCCCCCACTCATGTCTCCCACCACCCCCACCCCCCAGCAGTGCAGGGTCACCCTCCACCAGGCCCCCACTCATGTCTCCCACCACCCCCACCCCCCTGCCACAATGGGCAGCCCCCACCAGGCCCCCACTCATGTTTCCCACCACCCCCACCCCCCAGCAGTGCAGGGTCAACCACCACCAGGCCCCCACTCATGTCCCCCTGCACCCCCACCCCCCAGCAGTGCAGGGGCACCCTCCACCAGGCCCCCACTCATGTCTCCCACCACCCCCACCCCCCTGCCACCATGGGCAGCCCCCACCAGGCCCCCACTCATGTCTCCCACCACCCCCACCCCCCAGCAGTGCAGGGTCAACCACCACCAGGCCCCCACTCATGTCCCCCTGCACCCCCACCCCCCAGCAGTGCAGGGGCACCCTCCACCAGGCCCCCACTCATGTCTCCCACCACCCCCACCCCCCAGCAGTGCAGGGTCACCCTCCACCAGGCCCCCACTCATGTCTCCCACCACCCCCACCCCCCTGCCACCATGGGCAGCCCCCACCAGGCCCCCACTCATGTCTCCCACCAACCCCACCCCCCAGCAGTGCAGGGTCAACCACCACCAGGCCCCCACTCATGTCCCCCTGCACCCCCACCCCCCAGCAGTGCAGGGGCACCCTCCACCAGGCCCCCACTCATGTCTCCCACCACCCCCACCCCCCAGCAGTGCAGGGTCACCCTCCACCAGGCCCCCACTCATGTCTCCCACCACCCCCACCCCCCTGCCACCATGGGCAGCCCCCACCAGGCCCCCACTCATGTCTCCCACCACCCCCACCCCCCAGCAGTGCAGGGGCACCCTCCACCAGGCCCCCACTCATGTCTCCCACCACCCCCACCCCCCAGCAGTGCAGGGTCACCCTCCACCAGGCCCCCACTCATGTCTCCCACCACCCCCACCCCCCAGCAGTGCAGGGTCACCCTCCACCAGGCCCCCACTCATGTCCCCCTGCACCCCCACCCCCCAGCAGTGCAGGGTCACCCTCCACCAGGCCCCCACTCATGTCTCCCACCACCCCCACCCCCCAGCAGTGCAGGGTCACCCTCCACCAGGCCCCCACTCATGTCTCCCACCACCCCCACCCCCCTGCCACCATGGGCAGCCCCCACTCATGTCTCCCACCACCCCCACCCCCCAGCAGTGCAGGGTCACCCTCCACCAGGCCCCCACTCATGTCTCCCACCACCCCCACCCCCCTGCCACCATGTGCAGCCCCCACCAGGTCCTCACAATCCCCAATCATGTGCGTAATGGTCAGCCTCCACAGCCAAAAAGCCCTAACAAGTAACCCATTCACCCATATGGAAATGAAAACACATGTTACACCCCCAATGTTCATGAAGCAAATTAACCCATGTGCGTCACACACAGATTTCCAAATTGAATGGGAAAACACACAACATGACATGCATGAAACCAATGAGATGAAACCACACAGTGAACAATGGAAAAAAAAATGTATTGGACAAAAATACAAATGGTAAAGAAAGAAAAATAACTACAATGTAAATGTGAAAAAATAAGCTGCATGTCCGCATAAAAACACAAAAGTAGAAAATCAAATCCATAAAATTTTGTCCAAAGTAAAATGTAAAAACTCTCCATGCAACAAAGAACTATGTACAAAAATAACAAAGGTCCATCATCACAACTGAACTAAGGAAACCTCCTAAAAAACCTACCTAAATATCAACTATATACAAAAAGTGGAGCAGTGTCCGTCGACTCCAAATCATAAGAAAAAACAGAGGAAACCTAAAACTAAAGAACTATATACAAAGGCGGCGGGCAAGTCCAGCGGCTCACTCCGTGGTGTTCCGGGCCAGGGCATCATCGAACTCCTGTTCGATGTCCCGGAGGCGGTCCAGTTCCATGGCCCCGAGGGTCCGCAGGGACGACGCCGTGTCCTCTTCCAACCCCCTGCGGATTGCCTCGAGGCACTCGGCCCGCCTCAGGGCCCTCCGCATGGAGTTCTCCGCCCTGACCATTGTGAGCCGCGCCTCTTCCGCCCGCCGCCACTCCGCACCTATGGCGTGGCCCAACCGCTGCCACACGGAAGACACTCTCTGTCCTGGGTCCTCCTGCCCTCCGGCCGATGCCTGCCCCTCCGATGTCGAAGGCCCCGAGCCTTCATGGCTCCCACCATGTTGCTGCTGCTGCTGCTCTGCCTCTGCCCGTGCACTGCCTCCTGCTGCCTGCACATCCTCCGCCGGCTGGGGTGCAGTTGTTGATGTGGCCACCCCTGCTGGACGTCCGACTCCCGACTGTGGCAGGGATGCCTCCTCCACCAGCCTGGCCGCACTGTCAGAGGCAGCTCCACAGGGCACCCAGGTGACTGATGGGTGGGAAGATGGCACAGAGGACGACTGGCGCGTAGGGGGTCCAGTTGAGGAGGGGGTCGGAACAAGCCCCATCAGACGGAGGAATCCGGTGTGGGTGACCTGTCCCAGCAGGCTGACATGGTCAACGAGCCATTCGAGATGACGTGCAGTCTCTCCATGAAAAGACTGCAGGTCACCTCGCATGGCCCGTTGACGCAACGCCACACCAGCCAGGACAGGCTCAACCCGGACCTGGATAGCCACGTCCGCAGGCAGAGGAAGGCCAGTTGACGTCAGCTCATCCCCTGCCTGGAAACGGGTCTGGACGTAGGCATCCCTGCTGGTGCAAGATGATGCAGGGACAGGATCGGGGACAGGATTGCACACAGGCACCTCCGCGGCCGCCTGTGCTGCCTCCTGTCCCTGGTCCTGGACTGCACCACTAGCACCAGTGGGATCCCCACCTCCAGACCCCATCTCTGGTGCTTGCACGGCCTCCTCCTCCACCAGACCCCCCACCAACCTGGATGACTCCGTGCCATCTTCCCCTGTTGGTCCCTGTGGGGTCCCAGCTGCCCCTTCTGCTGCCGAGGAGTCCAACTCCAACCTCCGCCTCTTGGACCTCCCCCCGGCAGCTGCGGCACCGGACTCCTCACTCCCCGACGAGATGACAACACGAGAGGGGAGCCGGGCCTTGCGTCTCCGGCTGGCGGTCGGATCCCCGCCGCTGTGCTCCACAGCACCTTCTCCGCCCTCTTCATCAGTTGACGCTGCAGACAGGGAGAAACAAAACACAGGCATCAGGGCACTGTACAATGGACACATACACACATGACAGTTGCACATGAGTGGCATTGGCAAACCTCAGACATGTCATCACAATCCCCAACACACATGTCATTGCAACTCGCACACATGAGCCATACCACAGCCATATCGCAACTGCCACCACCATCCATATACATACAACAGCATGAGCAGCCAAAGGTGACCCAGACATCACATGCAACACAGGAAGTGCACCACACATGTACACACACCAACACACTTGCATGCATGTGTACACCTCTGCCAAGTGTCGCACTGTTCAGACGGGCATCCATGTCACATCTGCCAATCAGGCTTACACATACCGCAGTCACATGCATCCATGTTGCATCACTGTTGCACCCTTGTCAAATACACACACATGCACATGTACACAGTGCTCATACATGCAGCCCAATACAAAATACATGCGTGACATCATGGACATGTCTACTTACATACACATACATACAAACATGTGTGCACGCACAACTGCATTTGCCATGCAAGCCTACACACACAAGCACCATCCATGTCTCACACATTACAGCCCTCGCATGTGTCAGCCCCACGGCCATGTACACCCCCACCCATACTCGACCCCATACAAACAGATGTGCAACCGGCACAATACCGAATAATCACCACACGCACTGCTCACAATCAGGATGCATGTACACTCACCGCTCGACTCCAGACGGGTCTGCTTCTCCAGGACCTGGACGTGGAGCGCTGGGGATATGCATTCCAGGACCCCCATCTGTTCTTCCGACAAGTGGCCCCGGCGCCCCTTGGCATCCGCTGCCTTCAAGAGGCGCCGGGCCTTGTTCAGGGTCCTGGACCTGAAGTCCTCCCAGCGCTTCGTGACATGTTGGAAGTCCCGGACTGCCACCCCCTCCGCGTTGATGGCAGTCACAATGTCAGTCCAGATCCGAGTCCGTCCTTCCTTGTCGGCGCGGGAACTTCCAAAGAGGGCATCCTACTGCCCCAGGACTTGCTCCACCAGGACACCAACTTCGGTGGCACTGAAGCTGGTGCCCCTCTGCCTCTCTGGCCGGGGGTTGTCAGTGGTCACAGATGGTGTTTGCCCCGACATGACAAGCCCAGAGGCAGGAGTGGGTGGGCAACTGGGTCCTGGGGCTGGGCTGTGGAGCGATGGAATTCCAGTCGGGAGTCTTCGTTACCAGCAGGGGTGGTCACAGCAACAGCACCCCTGGCTGATGTGCAGGCAGCAAATGGCAGTGCACGTGGGCAGCAGGCAGTCAGGCAGCAGCAGATGGTAGGTGGGAGCGTGCTCGGGGCTCTGGGGGGCAGTAGTTCGGCCTTCTGGGCAGGAGCGTGGTCTTCCGTGTGCTTACGTGTGGCCAGCTTGGTACGGAGTGATTTGGCACGTGAAAATCCTGCACGTCAGCGTGAAAATCGAGGAAAGGCCCTAAGCGCGTAAGCGCGTCAGCACGCATACGCGATTCTATTGGACCAAAGGCCCTCAGCGCGTAAGCGCGTCTGTGACGTGACCCGGACGGGTGTTTCCCACACAGCACGTGATGACAGAGCACACGTGGAAAGACTGCACGTCAGAGTCTCATCGCGTGTGATTGGTGGAAATGGCCCTACACGCAGAAGTGACAAAGCGTGTAATTGGTGGAAATGGCCCTAGCGCGTACACGCCGCGTAAGTGACGCTGGACGTGTGTGCCTGTATAAAAGGTACGCGTAGAACACCACTTCCTTGTACGTGCTTTTCGTGGAGAGCGAGTGGGTGAATTCTGTACTTCTTGTCGTTTCACACGCGATTTACTTCACGGCGTTTCAAGTTCGTATTCCCTGTTACCTCTGACAGCTTTTTCTCTTCTTTCGCTTTTACTGGTTTACCTGGGCCTGTTCCCTCAAACAGTGTTCCCTTCTACTGTTGTCCTGTCTCCTCAGACAGCGTACAAATCTTCTTTTGGCGGGGGTGTTGCCAACCAAACGTGCTCCTTTTACACGCTCGTTTACCAGGCAGACGGTGAGTCACGCACGTATCTAACATCTGTGCTTGCCCCGTGTGTAGCCTACCCCTTCAGAGGTCATTCTAGGCTGCGTGTGACATGCATACGTTCATTCTTGTGTTTCTGGGTGCCACAGCGTAGTGCAGGTTTTTCTTTCTGCACACGTGGTCTAGGAGGGGTTGCGTGCACGTCATCTCCCTTTTTTGGGCCTCCTGTGCGTTGCGTGACCCGTCATCTTTCCCCAGGGGTTACATTCAGCCTTGCTAGAGCACTAGGGTACAATTACCATCTGGTACCCAACCCCTTTGACCCCCAATTGCCCAGGACAATAGTCTACATCCACTCCCATACGCACATTAACATCAGTGCCATGGCTGGGAGGCGAGGATTCCGTAAGGGTGGCAAAGGTGGAAGAGCCACAAGTGGTGGCCGTGGTGGATCCGGTAGGGGACGTGGTCGTAACTTGCAGGGTGAGCCTGTCCCCCCATGTGTGGAGGACCAGTCACAGGCACCCATAATCCCCCCCTCCCCCCTCCCATTGAGGCTGATGTGGCTGACACCATCCATGCTCAGCCCTTGTTGGACCAGCCCATTGTGGCACCAGACCTGGCTGACTCCATGGCTGACTTCCAGGTCAGCAGGGCTACGACACGTGCGCTGGTGCACGTTGATGCCATCATGCCACGTGGATCTGGGGCAGCAAGGTCATCTGCTGCACCAAGGAGGCAGGGCGGAGAGGCTGCAGGGGCAGCTGCGGCTCCATCCACCCCAGCCCTCACACACCCAGCCAGGACAGTGTCGGTCCTAGTCCATGCTGCTGACATTCCCCCTGACACCATCACACTAGAGCCAATGCCTGCACCAACTCCCATGCTGAGTGTGCAATCCCACACTCCTGATACAGAGTCCACCAGGGCTCCTGCCCCTAGTGTCCAGAGCGGCGCAGGACACTCAGGATCACCACCACCTTCCAAGCGGAAGAGGAAGAGTGCTCGTCCGGCACAGGCTGATGCCCCAGACACGGCTACACAGTCCGGCCCGTCCAGGAAGCCCAGCTTCACGGATGACGAACTGAATGCACTTGTCGAGTATGTGTCCGGACATGACAACGAGATGGTCATTGTTGCAGGATCCAAGACCACACCTGCACAACGCCAGGCACACTGGCAGACCATTGCGGACATCGTAAGTGCCCTTGGAATCGTGAGGCGCACAGCCAATGATTGCTATAAGCGCTGGAATGACCTAAAGCGCAGGGCAAAGAGTAAGCTGGCCTCAAGTCATGCCGCAACTCTAGTGACTGGAGGTGGGTCTCCAGTAGTAGACATGGAACTCACTCCACATGAGTCAGTCGCTGGGACCTACGTCACGGAGGAACAGATCCAAGGCGTGGGAGATCTGGCTGATTACGAGGCATTGTCCGGTGAGTGCACATGCATGTGTGTGTCATACATGTGCATGGTGTATTTGTGAGGGCTTCTGTTTGTGTGCCAGGTGAGAGTGTGTGTGCCTGAGTCGTATGGGTCAGCCATGTGCTTCATGCAATACTTCCTGCGCAGCTGCATTTGGCCATAGCAGTATCCCTTCTGCCAACAGTAGACATCTAGCCCAACTGCACGCCAGTTGCCCTTGAAGTGTCACCTTGCCACAACATTGTTGCTTATTTTTCACAGTTCATTCAGTCAGTTTGTTTGCATTCCACCACTTTCACTAGGCATGTCGCTGTCCACTAGTCACATGTCTGACATGGGTATGGTAAAGTGGAGTGACTTTGTTACCTGGATATCATTTGTACACACATGTCCCTGTGCAATTGGACCATTTCAGACTGGCAGCTCCAGGTGTAAAATCTGACCTGTTAGGATTAGAAAAGCAATTACATGCGGGAACTGGACTGAATGAATAGGTGCTGCCCTCCTCTCCATCTTCACTCAATAGCAATGGTACATGCCATCTGTGTGATGGCATGTGTGTTTCACCTGGCAATCACAGGCCAATGTGTGATGCCACTGCCAGGCAGCATGCAGAAAATGTGTTCATCTTCCATCTTGGTGTCATCAGTGTGTGCCATTTGCCTGCACTTCATAAGCAGTGAGGGTGCATGCATGGGAGGGTTTTAGTCATGTGGGACATGTGTCAATCAAGTACTGGTTCTCTTGCTTCTCAGCCCTCATTGTGTGCCATGGTGCTAATGCCTGTTTCCATTTCTTTGTTTTCATGTCTTTGCAGGGGAAGACGCACCTGATACTGCTGGGGTTGTGGAGATGGTGCAGACCCAGGAGGGGTCCGAGGGCCGACCAACCACCAGTGAGGGACGTGGTGTGGTGGTGGGGGAGAACCCACAAGTGCTGCAGGTCGTGCTCTCAAGGGGTGTCTCTGGCTGCACCTCCCCCGAGCTGTACTCAGGTGTTGATTCGGATGAGACCTACGTGCCGTCGCAGGTGAGTGTTCCAGGGAGGGATTCTGTTCTGTCTCACCCACCTGCACCAGGGTCAGAACCCTCCACGGGGATGTCAGTGTTGGCAGCTACGCCTTCGGTGGTTACGGATGCAGGGTCACACTCCGCGACATCTGATCCTGTTCCTGGGCCAGCAGATCAGAGGGGGAATGCAGTCCTGCAGCCTCAGGCAGTGCCGGCACAGCAAGGCGCAGTTCGCCTTGCCCCAGACAGGTGTGGTGCCCGCCGACGTGGTGGCCGTACGTCACCCGGCAATACCGCATGGGAGCAATCCATTTACGGTATGGCAACCCAACAGGCTGCATCATCCGAGATGATGGCTCAGGCCATGGATAGGGTGGCCACTTCCATTGTCCCCCCAGAAAGGCTGATGGAGCGACTAGAGCAGGCAACCGACTCCATCTGCCAGTCACACAGGGAGGACATGTTGGGGTCCAACAGGGACAGGCGGGCGGCACTGGCGACTCTGCAGGAGGCCATCTCCATTGAGTCCCAGGGCCACAGGGAAGCCCTGAGGCAGGAGCTCCTTCACCTCAGGACGACTCTTGTTGAGCTTGAGGCTTCAACACACCAAAGGACAGAACAGCAGCTGGAGCGTCTCACCCGTACGCTCTCAGCTGAGATGCAGGCAACGAGGGCGGAGGTCCGGGCATCCCGTGAGTTGTTGCATGGGGACCTCCGCACACTCATCCTCCAGAACCAGACCTACCACACCCGCATGCTTGCAGCCATGGAGGAGCAGACTAGGGCCTTGCGTGGGCTGCCTCCCATAGTGCAACCACCTCCGGATGCAGCTGCACAGGGTGATAATAGCGACAGCAGTGATACTCCCACAATAGGGTAGCCGTGTGGGCCATGAGCCCATGGAGGTGTTTTATCTTCCCAGGATCCACGCAGGTGGGTTCTGGTGTGCATCCTGTCCTCGGACCTCCTGGGTGGCCTCCCCAACCCCCCCGGGCCCATCAATGGCCATTTTTGATTGTTTCTTATTTTTATTTTTATTTTGATTTCTTTTATTCCCAATTTTTTTGGGACGATCTGTTGGCTTCCGTGGTTCCTGTGGGCATACGCTGCATTGTGGCTGGGCACATGCAGGCTTGTAATGTATTTGGTTCAGATGCTTGGGTTTGAGTCACACATACCCCTCCTGCTTCCCGTTTCCATGGGCTTGCAAAGGGTGTGCCCAAGTGACAGTGAATTACACAGTGACGTTGGACTCCCATGAGCTGTGTGGGCAGTCTGTAGTCAATACTGTGTATACATTCCTAGTGCATATTGCTGTTGTGTTGTACACTGCATGTTGCATTGATGTGTAACTCTTCTTCTGTGTCTACCTCCCAATTTGCAGGTCCCTTCCTCATGTCCACACAAGGACCTCTAGTCTGGAGATGGGGTCCATGTTGGCAGCAGTGCACCTACAACTCTACGTGGCGACAACACTGCACAGTTGGTAGTGGTGGGAGTGCAGGCATTTCCAGGTGGTGAGACTACTAATATGTAACATTTGTGATGTCATGTTAATGGTAGTACGTGCTCAAGTATGTTGTTGGTCCGGCATTGCTGTGAGCATTTCAGGTGTTGCAGGTTTCTAATAGTGCCACTGTACATAGTGAGACTGATGTCATGTTGTGGGGATTACTTTGTTTACCTGCAATTAGCATGACATGGCACGGTGTGTCGTGTGGCGGTGCTGGGGTTGGGTTGGCTGACATGGCACTGTCCTCTTGTTGCATTTTGCAAGTGGGTATTCATTTTAGCTGCTTCAATGTGTAACTTCACAAAACTGCATTGGTGGTGTCTGTGTGGGTAGGGATGCACACATTGTGACACTTCCAGGTGAACAATCTCAGGCTGACATGGTATTCCCGGTTCATTATCCAGACATTCAGGATCAGTGACAGGTTGAGTCATCTTTGATTGTCAGATGGAATGTGCCAGGGCAGTGTGCACTCCACAGGGGTGTGATTTCTATGTGAAGTAATTAGCCACTAGCTGTGTACGGGCTGCCTCCCCCCGTGCCCTTTCCCCTCCCATGCGCAGCGGCTGTGCATGTGGTTGGGGATGTGGGGCCACCACCATGTCCACGGCCAGGCCCCGGCGTGTTGCAACGTTGTGCAGGACACATGCTGCCACTATGATCCTGCACACTACTGGGGGAGCGTATAACAGCTGCCCGCCAGAACGGTCAAGGGAGCGAAAGCGTGACTTTAGCACTCCGAATGTGCGCTCCACTATGCCCCTGGTTGTAATGTGGGCTGTGTTATATCTTACCTGGGGTGGCGTGGTGGGGTTCCGAATTGGCGTCATCATGTGTGGGCTGAGAGGGTAGGCACTGTCCCCTGTGGAGGTGGTGATTGGTATCATTGGTGGGGTTGTGACCTTGCTCAGTATCCAACATGCATGCATGTGCAGTGGCATACATACTCACCAAGCAGCCATGTATCGCCATGCCGCCCAGCTTCTAGGTCCCGGCTTAGGGTGGACATTCGGTAAATGAAGCTGTCGTGGGTGGAGCCGGGATAGTTGGCATATACTGAGGTGATGATTCCCTTGGCATTACATGCTACCTGCACGTTGATGGAATGCCAGTGCTTGCGGTTCCTATAGATGTGCTCAGATGCCCTGGGGGGACGTAGAGCCACATGGGTGCAGTCGATGGCACCTAGCACTTTGGGGAATCGTGCCACAGCGTAAAAATCCAGGGCGGCAGCATGCCTTTCTGCAGGTGTTCTGGGCAGGTATATGTGCCTGCGGACTGATGGGCGTGCAGTGATGATGTTCAAGACCTGGTGTAGGCAGCGTGACTGGGTGGCCTGGGACACCCCACCCACTATGGCACTTGTCCGCTGAAATGATCCAGTGGCTAAGAAGTGCAGTACATTGAGGACCTTCTCCAGGGGGCTGAGTGCTTGGGAGCACATGGTAGGTGATGTGAGGTCATCCTCCCACTCACTCACCAGGTCCAGTATAATGTGTGGTGGAAACCTGTACCTCCCATACACCTGGTCATCAGGCATCCCGAAAAGGCTGGTTCTGGGTGTGAATATTCTGGCCCTGACTATCCTCCTCCTCCTCCTTTGGTAGCCCACTGCCACTGCTGCTAGGAACGGTATGTTCATCCTGGCGTCTGAGCTTGTTATTGTTAAAGTCCGGAAATTTATGCTTTGCGCGTGTTCTAGGCGAGCGTGTGACCCGCGCACCCCTGGAATCCAGTTCCCAGTCCAATAGCGTGTGGAAATTCACACGCACCACGGGATACAGCGTGTGACCCGCGCACCCCTGGAATCCAGTTCCCAGTCCAATAGCGTGTGGAAATTCACACGCACCACGGGATACAGCGTGTGACCCGCGCACCCCTGGAATCCAGTTCCCCGTCCAATAGCGTGTGGAAATTCACACGCACCACGGGATACAGGTTCGCTGACGTACTTGCGTGTGTAAGTGCCCGCGCACCCATTAAATACACGTACATAGGCCAATCGCGTGTACGCGCACTTTTGTCCAATTACACGCGATGACACTCTGACGTGCAGTATTTCCACGTGTGCCCCGTCATCACGTGCTGAGTGGGGAACACCCGTGCGGGTCACGTCACAGACGCGCTTACGCGCTGAGGGACTCTGGTCCAATAGAATCGCGTATGCGTGCTGACTGCTTACGCGCTAAGGGCCTTTCCTCGGATTTCACGCTGACGTGCAGGATTTTCACGTGCCAAATCACTCCGTATCAAGCTGGCCACGCGAAAACACACGGAAGACCACGCTCCTGCCCAGAAGGCCGAGTTACTGCCCCCCAGTGCCCCGAGCAGCCTCCCACGTGCCATCTGCTGCTGCCTGCCTGCCTGCCTGCCTGCTGCCACCGTGCCCTGCCATTTGGTGCCTGCACATCAGCCATCTGCAGGGGTCCAGTTGCTGTGTCCACCCCTGCTGGAACTGAAGACTCCGACTGGGATTACATCGCTCCACAGCCCAGCCCCAGGACCCAGTTGCCCACCCACACCTGCCTCTGGGGTTGCCATGTTGGGCACTTCCACATCTGGCACCAGTGGCAACCCCAGGCCAGAGGGGCAGAGGGGCACCAGCTTCACTGTCACCGAAGTTGGTGTCCTGGTGGAGCATGTCCTGGGGCAGTATGATGCCCTCTTTGGATCGTCCCGCGCCAGCAAGGAAGGACGGCAGAGGATCTGGGCCAACTGTGTGGTTGCCATCAACGCGGAGGGGGTGGCAACCCGCGACGTCCTGAAGATCAAGAAGCGCTGGGAGGACTTGAGGTCCAGGACCCTTGTGAAGGCCCGGCGCCTCGTGGAGGGGGGCCGGGGCCGCATGAGTTCCATCCAGATGAGGGTCCTGGAACGCGTACGCCCAGCGCTCCACGCCCAGATCCTTGAGAGGGAGGCCCGTCTGGAGTTGAGCGGTAAGTGTCCAAGCATTACTGTGTGAGACAGGGCATGTTGCGGTGTGCTGGTTCTATGATACTTGCCTGTATGTGTGCCATAGGCCATGTATGCATGTATGTGTGCAGGGACATCATGGTAATGCATGTGCGACCAGTGATGTGTGATCCACATGGTTGTTGCATGTGTTGAAATGCCGCATGGGGAGCCCTATGCAGATTTTGAACATGAGAGCATGCCAGTCTCTGTACCTGGACATGGGTGGGGGTGAGGGATGGGTGCTGATGCCAGGTACATATATGGTAGCCATGTCTGTGTGCCTGACCTGCGTGTCTGTGACTTGTGCATGCCATGAATGCATGACACATGTGTGTGACAATGCACAGATTCAGTGAAGCAGCCAAATTACCCTTGTATCCGCTGTGTTTGGTGTGTTAGGGGCCAGATGGATGTGACTGAGGTGAAGTGTGTGCATGTGATAGGCATGAGCCATGATGCATGTGAGTTACATATCATTGAATGTTTCAAGAGTCCATTGGACATGCATGGAAATGTCCATGGCATGCACCATGCCTGTTACTGTGTGTGTTTTGCCTGGACTGACCCATGTGTTGTGGAGGGACATGATGGAAGTGTACTTTGACAGTGGTGCTCATCTGCTATTGCTTCCTGTCTAGGGGACCATTGTACAGTGCCCTGATGCTTGTGTTCTTTGTCTCCCTCTACGCAGCGGCTAGTGAAGAAGAGGGCGGAGACGGCGCTGTGGAGCAAGGCGGCGGGGATGCCCCCACGGCTGCAGCGGAAGGGGTGGGTGAGCCCCCACAGGGGCCTGCTACGGTGGGAGACGGTGAGGAGCCAGCCAGGTTGGTGGTTTGCACAGAGGAGGAGGAGGCCGCCACTGGGGCACACATGGGGCCTGGTGGGGGCATCCCTGCTGGTGCAAGTGGTGCAGTCCAGGGCCAGGGGCAGGAGGCAGCACAGGTCACCGTGGAGGGGCCTGTGCATGTCGCTGTCCCTGACCCTGTGAGTGCACCACCATGCACCAGCAGGGATGCCCCGACCCAGGCCTGTCTGCAGGTAGAGGGGATGTCCATGTCACCTGACTCCCCTCCACCTGCGGACGTGGGAACCCCTGGCCGTGCGGAGAAGGTCCTGATTGGGGTCGCGATGCCCACGGCTGTGATTCGTGATGCCGTGCGTGCTTCCCGGGAGGAGCACGCACGTCATCACGAAGTGCACCGTGCCGACGTGGCCCAATTGGGATCGGCCATGTTCGGGGGTTTCCTGCATGTGTTGGCCAATGTGGCGGCCCTCTCCTCCTCTGTGCAGGCTATCCACCAGTCGTTCCCCTTACCGTCTTCCAGCCCAGATGCCACCAGGGCCCCCTGTGGACCTGCCCCGACCAATGCAGCCAGCTCGGTGGGGATCCCATCCCTGCCACAGTTGGGAGTCGGAGGTCCAGCAGGGGTGGACAACACAGCAACTGGACCCCAGCAGATGGAAGATGTGACAGCATCATCGGGCAGGGCACGTGCACGACGGCGTCGGTGGTTTCCATCAGCCTGGATGCCGTCGTGCTGGCAGAGGCAGTGGCGTCGGAGGCAGCAGCGGGCTCGACGTGGGAGGCATCATGGCTCGGGGCCATCAAGATCAGAGGGGCAGGCATCGGCCGGAGGGCAGGGCAACCCTGGGATGGTGGTGTCTTCCGTGTGGGAGCAGTTGGTCCAGCGGATAGGTGCGGAGCGGCAGCGGGCGGAAGAGGAGCGGCTCGCCATGGTCAGGGCGGAGTTCTCCATGCATCGGGCGTTGAGGCGGGCTGAGTGCCTCGAGGAAGCTCGCAGGGAGTTTGAGCTGAACATAGGGTTATCCCTGCGAGACCTCGGGGTCAGGACAGAGTCCCGCCTCCAGGACATCGACATGGAGTTCGATGATGCCCTAGCCAGCAACATCAACAAGTGAGCCGCAGGACTTGCCCGCTGCCTTTGTATATAGTTATATAGTTAGTTAGTGTTAGGTTTCCTTTATTTGTTTTTATTATTTTGGACCGCTCGGACAATGGCCACTTTTTTGTATATATTTTTTTCATTAGGTAGTAGTAGGTTTCCTTTATGGTGTTGGGCTCATGGACCCTGGTACATTCCTTTATTTAGTTTGTTTTTTGAAGGAACATTTTCTTTTTTTCATTATTGTGTTCACCATGTGCAAATGGTTTTTCATTCTTTTGCTTCTACTTGATATTGCTTTGGTCAACATTTGTTTTTGTATTCCTTTTTCGTTTTCTGATTTTTACTTTTGTTCTCCAACATGGACCATTTATTTTATTATCCACATAGTTGTATGTTTGATTTGTTTACTTATTTTTAATCTTTAATACATTTTTTATTTTTACTTCCACTTGTCTTATTTTGTCTTTGGTTTCATACATGTCATGATATGGGTTTTGACATTCACTTGCAGCCATTGTGTATGTGTGTGTGACGGACATGTGTTCATTTACATACTTGCCATTGCGGTTGTGTCATGTAATTGCATTCACTATGTGGGTGGATGCAATCCTTGCCTGGGTGTTTGTGCTGGGTATGCTGCCCATCACTGCCATGATTGTGTATCGTCAGGACCTGGGGGCAGGGGGACATGGGTGGGGGCCTGGTGGAGGGTGACCCTGCACTGCTGGGGTGTGGGGGTGGTGGGAGACATGAGTTGGACATGGGTGGGGGCCTGCTGGCAGGTGCCCCACAGTGCTGGGGGGTGGGGGTGGTGGGTGACATGAGTGGGGGCCTGGTGGAGGCTGCCCCTGCACTGCTGGTGTGTGGGGGTGGTGGGAGACATGAGTGGGGGCCTGGTGGACGGTGCCCCTGCACTGCTGGGGTGTGGGGGTGGTGGGAGACATGAGTGGGGGCCTGGTGGAGGGTGCCCCTGGTGGCTGGGGGGTGGGGGTGGTGGGTGACATGAGTGGGGGCCTGGTGGAGGCTGCCCCTGCACTGCTGGGGTGTGGGGGTGGTGGGAGACATGAGTTGGACATGGGTGGGGGCCTGCTGGCAGGTGCCCCACAGTGCTGGGGGGTGGGGGTGGTGGGTGACATGAGTGGGGGCCTGGTGGAGGCTGCCCCTGCACTGCTGGGGTGTGGGGGTGGTGGGAGACATGAGTGGGGGCCTGGTGGAGGCTGCCCCTGCACTGCTGGGGTGTGGGGGTGGTGGGAGACATGAGTGGGGGCCTGGTGGAGGCTGCCCCTACACTGCTGGGGTGTGGGGGTGGTGGGAGACATGAGTGGGGGCCTGGTGGAGGGTGCCCCTGGTGGCTGGGGGGTGGGGGTGGTGGGTGACATGAGTGGGGGCCTGGTGGAGGCTGCCCCTGCACTGCTGGGGTGTGGGGGTGGTGGGAGACATGAGTAGGGGCCTGGTGGAGGGTGCCCCTGGTGGCTGGGGTGTGGGGGTGGTGGGAGACATGAGTGGGGGCCTGGTGGAGGGTGCCCCTGGTGGCTGGGGGGTGGGGGTGGTGGGTGACATGAGTGGGGGCCTGGTGGAGGCTGCCCCTGCACTGCTGGGGTGTGGGGGTGGTGGGAGACATGAGTAGGGGCCTGGTGGAGGGTGCCCCTGGTGGCTGGGGTGTGGGGGTGGTGGGAGACATGAGTGGGGGCCTGGTGGAGGGTGCCCCTGGTGGCTGGGGGGTGGGGGTGGTGGGAGACATGAGTGGGGGCCTGGTGGAGGGTGCCCCTGGTGGCTGGGGGGTGGGGGTGGTGGGAGACATGAGTGGGGGCCTGGTGGAGGGTGCCCCTGGTGGCTGGGGTGTGGGGGTGGTGGGCGACATGAGTGGGGGCCTGGTGGAGGGTGCCCCTGGTGGCTGGGGGGTGGGGGTGGTGGGTGACATGAGTGGGGGCCTGGTGGAGGCTGCCCCTGCACTGCTGGGGTGTGGGGGTGGTGGGAGACATGAGTAGGGGCCTGGTGGAGGGTGCCCCTGGTGGCTGGGGTGTGGGGGTGGTGGGAGACATGAGTGGGGGCCTGGTGGAGGGTGCCCCTGGTGGCTGGGGGGTGGGGGTGGTGGGTGACATGAGTGGGGGCCTGGTGGAGGCTGCCCCTACACTGCTGGGGTGTGGGGGTGGTGGGAGACATGAGTGGGGGCCTGGTGGAGGGTGCCCCTGGTGGCTGGGGGGTGGGGGTGGTGGGTGACATGAGTGGGGGCCTGGTGGAGGCTGCCCCTGCACTGCTGGGGTGTGGGGGTGGTGGGAGACATGAGTAGGGGCCTGGTGGAGGGTGCCCCTGGTGGCTGGGGGGTGGGGGTGGTGGGTGACATGAGTGGGGGCCTGGTGGAGGGTGCCCCTGCACTGCTGGGGTGTGGGGGTGGTGGGAGACATGAGTGGGGGCCTGGTGGAGGGTGCCCCTGGTGGCTGGGGTGTGGGGGTGGTGGGAGACATGAGTTGGACAAGGGTGGGGGCCTGCTGGCAGGTGCCCCACAGTGCTGGGGGGTGGGGGTGGTGGGTGACATGAGTGGGGGCCTGGTGGAGGCTGCCCCTGCACTGCTGGGGTGTGGGGGTGGTGGGAGACATGAGTTGGACAAGGGTGGGGGCCTGCTGGCAGGTGCCCCACAGTGCTGGGGGGTGGGGGTGGTGGGTGACATGAGTGGGGGCCTGGTGGAGGGTGCCCCTGGTGGCTGGGGTGTGGGGGTGGTGGGAGACATGAGTGGGGGCCTGGTGGAGGGTGCCCCTGGTGGCTGGGGGGTGGGGGTGGTGGGTGACATGAGTGGGGGCCTGGTGGAGGGTGCCCCTGGTGGCTGGGGGGTGGGGGTGGTGGGTGACATGAGTGGGGGCCTGGTGGAGGCTGCCCCTGCACTGCTGGGGTGTGGGGGTGGTGGGAGACATGAGTAGGGGCCTGGTGGAGGGTGCCCCTGGTGGCTGGGGTGTGGGGGTGGTGGGAGACATGAGTGGGGGCCTGGTGGAGGGTGCCCCTGGTGGCTGGGGTGTGGGGGTGGTGGGAGACATGAGTGGGGGCCTGGTGGAGGGTGCCCCTGGTGGCTGGGGTGTGGGGGTGGTGGGAGACATGAGTGGGGGCCTGGTGGAGGGTGCCCCTGGTGGCTGGGGGGTGGGGGTGGTGGGTGACATGAGTGGGGGCCTGGTGGAGGCTGCCCCTACACTGCTGGGGTGTGGGGGTGGTGGGAGACATGAGTGGGGGCCTGGTGGAGGGTGCCCCTGGTGGCTGGGGGGTGGGGGTGGTGGGTGACATGAGTGGGGGCCTGGTGGAGGCTGCCCCTGCACTGCTGGGGTGTGGGGGTGGTGGGAGACATGAGTAGGGGCCTGGTGGAGGGTGCCCCTGGTGGCTGGGGGGTGGGGGTGGTGGGTGACATGAGTGGGGGCCTGGTGGAGGGTGCCCCTGCACTGCTGGGGTGTGGGGGTGGTGGGAGACATGAGTGGGGGCCTGGTGGAGGGTGCCCCTGGTGGCTGGGGTGTGGGGGTGGTGGGAGACATGAGTTGGACAAGGGTGGGGGCCTGCTGGCAGGTGCCCCACAGTGCTGGGGGGTGGGGGTGGTGGGTGACATGAGTGGGGGCCTGGTGGAGGCTGCCCCTGCACTGCTGGGGTGTGGGGGTGGTGGGAGACATGAGTTGGACAAGGGTGGGGGCCTGCTGGCAGGTGCCCCACAGTGCTGGGGGGTGGGGGTGGTGGGTGACATGAGTGGGGGCCTGGTGGAGGGTGCCCCTGGTGGCTGGGGTGTGGGGGTGGTGGGAGACATGAGTGGGGGCCTGGTGGAGGGTGCCCCTGGTGGCTGGGGGGTGGGGGTGGTGGGTGACATGAGTGGGGGCCTGGTGGAGGGTGCCCCTGGTGGCTGGGGTGTGGGGGTGGTGGGAGACATGAGTGGGGGCCTGGTGGAGGGTGCCCCTGGTGGCTGGGGGGTGGGGGTGGTGGGTGACATGAGTGGGGGCCTGGTGGAGGCTGCCCCTGCACTGCTGGGGTGTGGGGGTGGTGGGAGACATGAGTAGGGGCCTGGTGGAGGGTGCCCCTGGTGGCTGGGGTGTGGGGGTGGTGGGAGACATGAGTGGGGGCCTGGTGGAGGGTGCCCCTGGTGGCTGGGGTGTGGGGGTGGTGGGAGACATGAGTGGGGGCCTGGTGGAGGGTGCCCCTGGTGGCTGGGGTGTGGGGGTGGTGGGAGACATGAGTGGGGGCCTGGTGGAGGGTGCTCCTGGTGGCTGGGGGGTGGGGGTGGTGGGTGACATGAGTGGGGGCCTGGTGGAGGCTGCCCCTACACTGCTGGGGTGTGGGGGTGGTGGGAGACATGAGTGGGGGCCTGGTGGAGGGTGCCCCTGGTGGCTGGGGGGTGGGGGTGGTGGGTGACATGAGTGGGGGTCTGGTGGAGGCTGCCCCTGCACTGCTGGGGTGTGGGGGTGGTGGGAGACATGAGTAGGGGCCTGGTGGAGGGTGCCCCTGGTGGCTGGGGTGTGGGGGTGGTGGGAGACATGAGTGGGGGCCTGGTGGAGGGTGCCCCTGGTGGCTGGGGGGTGGGGGTGGTGGGTGACATGAGTGGAGGCCTGGTGGAGGCTGCCCCTGCACTGCTGGGGTGTGGGGGTGGTGGGAGACATGAGTGGGGGCCTGGTGGAGGGTGCCCCTGGTGGCTGGGGTGTGGGGGTGGTGGGAGACATGAGTTGGACATGGGTGGGGGCCTGCTGGCAGGTGCCCCACAGTGCTGGGGGGTGGGGGTGCAAGGGGACATGAGTTGGTGTTCATTAGTTCAAGGAGACATGTGCCTTTGCTGGGGGGCATGCCCATGTTGGGTGGGCTGCCTGCGGGACATGACCAGGGATGCAGGGCAGTCCCCTGTGGTGTGGGCTGCCTGCAGGGGCCGTGGAGGGTGTACAGGGTACACCTGGGAGGACCCACACTGTCAAATCACATGTGGAACTTCCCGCGCACCCCTGAAATACACGCGCCCAGGCTATTCGCGTGTGGAACTTCCCGCGCACCCCTGAAACACACGCGCCCAGGCTATTCGCGTGTGGAACTCCCCGCGCACCCCTGAAATACACACGCACCCAGGCTATTCGCGTGTGGAACTTCCCGCGCACCCCTGAAATACACGCGCCCAGGCTATTCGCTTGTGGAACTTCCCGCGCACCCCTGAAATACACGCGCCCAGGCTATTCGAGTGTGGAACTTCCCGCGCACCCCTGAAATACACACACCCAGGCTATTCGCGTGTGGAACTCCCCGCGCACCCCTGAAATACACGCGCCCCCAGGCTATTCGCGTGTGGAACTTCCCACGCACCCCTGGAATACACGTAGCCCGCTCCCCCAGGCCCGATCGCGTGAGTGACTTCACGCGAACCCCTGTAAGACACGTAGCCCGCTCCCCCAGACCCGATCGCGTGTGAAACTTCACGCGAACCCCTGAAATACACGTAGCACGCTCCCCCAGGCCCGATCGCGTGAGAAACTTCACGCGAACCCCTGAAATACACGTAGCCCGCTCCCCCTGGCCCGATCACGTGAGTAACTTCACGCGAACCCCTGTGATGCACGTACCCTGCTGAAATCGTGTGTTAGACTTCCCGCGCACCCCGGTATACACGCACACGTATTTTTTGTCAGCGGGTGTCCGTGTTTGTGGGTACCCCTTTGCACGTCATTTTTCCTGGAGGGCCACAGTATGGGACATTCATCATGGCAGTATATAGGTGCTATTTGTTGGAGCACCTTTTGGCGCACATTTCTTACAGCCGCAGAGACGCTACCGCCTGCTTTCTTGTGCCGGTCGTGTTTGTGCCTGTGCGCTGGTTTGAGCGTGCGCTTTTTTCCCCTATTCTATTCCATGAATACGTGTTGTAGGCGAGCGTGTGGGCGTTCCGGGCACTTGTGCCCTGTAATTCCCCCGTGACGCCCACGTTTTGGCAAGTTGTTCCCCATTCCGAGTGTTACGCCCGTGTTCCGCCTACTTTTGTTGCGTGCGCCGCGCTATGTGCGAATTTCGCTGTGGCCTGTGCGATTTTCGCTGTGACCTGGCGCACGCTGTTAGATGGCCTGTGCGCCAACGTGCGCCGCGCACTTTTTTATCGCACATCCGCTGGTTTTTCTCGCGCACGGCCTTCCATGAATCGACGTGCTTTTCGTGCGATTTTCGCAATTGCACTGCGATTTTCGCTATTCCACTGCGATTCGCACGTTTTTGCCCACTTGCGCCGCGCTAATTATTCCATGAATCAGTTTAATAGTGTTTTTGGAATAAGACGACAATTGGACTACTGTCCTGAAATGGTGAAATTCACTATAAACTCACAGGAAGATCCACAAGAATTTCTAATGTACTTACTACAAGTAGTGGAAAACAAAAACATACCTATAAATGAAATCTTTCAGATTTCATACATGTGGAAACATACATGCACTCTCTGCAACAATGTGACACAAGAAGAAATCCACAATGAACGCTTCATATATATCAATACCAAATTGTGAATCCATTCCATTTCAGCAACTTGTACAAAATGCAAATCATGGTACATTATGCTCTACCTGCAATGCAGATAATCGCTCCACGTTAGTAATACAAACACATAGTAAATACGTAATACTAATGCTTCTACGTTACAATGCAGATGGTACCAAAAACAACTGCTAGCTGACTGGATTCACACATGGTCAAATATCACTTGGTAAGAAAACCTTCACAACAATAGATATAATCTACCACGCAGGAGCCACAACCAATTCAGGGCACTACACTGCATATATAAAAAAGGAATGTGGATGGTTTGAATGTAATGATAGTACCATTACTCTAAAGCAGAGATTACCAGCAAATCTTACAAATGCTTATTTGATGTTCTTAAAACCAAAATTGGATAAATAAACAGCATTTAAACCTTTAAATAAATTTGTGTTAAAAAAATATAAACTGTTAGAATACTTCAAAAGCTATCTAACTGCTCAAAGATTCTACAACAACTAATCAGATAAATGAATACCACTAAATTAGACCAAAGAATACACAGTTAGAATACGCCAATTGGTATCTAACTGTCCCAAAATTATAAATTTGTGTTAAAATAATATAAACTGTTAGAATACTCCAAAAGCTATCTAACAGCTCAAAGATTCTACAACAACTAATCTGATAAATGAATACCACTAAATTAGGCCAAAAAATACACAGTTAGAATACGCCAATTGGTATCTAACTGTCCCAAAATTTAACAATATCCAAATAGATAAATCAAAACCACTAAAATATATTAAAAAATAGACAGTTAGAATATGCCAATTGGTATCTAACTGCTCCAAAATTTTATATCAAAACAAATGAAGAATCTGTTACTGCTCCAAAAAAAATACAACAAAGCAAAGTATAAAGCATTAGCCAGAAACAACAAGTGAACACTGAAAACAAACAAACAAATAAACTGTAGCATAACAGAAAAAGGTTTTTTTTTTAATCCAACATGGATTTTTTTTTCTCCCACAGACCCAATGATTTCAGCAACAAATACAGAAACTGAGCAAATTGCACAGTACTCTGATTTGTACTCTACTAAATATGAGGGTCGAAAAATAATAAAAGTATATTGCTTATACAATGTAATAAGTCATTACAAAATACTAATACTAACATGCTATTTTCTTTTATCACAGAAATGAAGAAGAAAAACATGGACTCCCATTACTAGACCAAACAGTAAGTATACAATATTAAGGACAACCATAGCAGCATATCACATCCATAGTATCTAATACCTTTCTTCCTTATACATTTGTTTTTCACCCAACGTTATAAGCAAATATGAATGTGATATGCTGCGGTGGTTGCTGCCAGGGCATACAATCTTGGGTGCATGGCCAAATGGCCATGCACCCAAGACTCTATGCCCTGGCAACAACCACCGCAGCATATCACATCCATAGAGTCAAACATTTCAACTATGATCGATGGGAAACTTTTAATGTCCGCGAACAATGTGAGTGTTCTTAGAACACTTTGAACTTGCCAGCGAACAATACGGACACCGTTTTCAGGACACCCCCTACGAACATTTCAGAACAACGCGATAGTTCTTAGAAGACTTTCAACTTAACAACGAACAATATGGACAGCGTCCTAAGGACACCCCCTACGAACATTCCAGGACACCGGGAGTGTTCTTAGAAGCGTCTTCAGAACACCACCATCTTGTTTATTTGCGAACATTTCAGGACACTGCGAGTGTTCTTAGGACACATTCAACTTGACAAAGAGCAATACGGACAGCGTCCTCAGGACACCCCCTACGAACACTCCCCGGACACCGGGAGTGTTCTTAGAAGCGTCTTCAGAACACCCCCATTTTGTTTATTTGCGAACATTTCAGGACACCGCGAGTGTTCTTAGAACACATTCAACTTGACAGAGAACAATAAGGACAGCGTCCTCAGAACACCCCCTACAAACATTTCAGGACACCGGGAGTGTTCTCAAAAACGTCTTCAGAACACCCCCATTTTGTTTATTTGCGAACATTTCAGTAGACCGCGAGTGTTCTTAGGACACATTCAACTTGACAGAGAACAATACGGACAGCGTCCTAAGGACACCCCGTACGAACACCCCCTGGACACCGCGAGTGTTCTTAGAAGCGTCTTCAGAACACCACCATCTTGTTTATTTGCGAACATTTCAGTACACCGCGAGTGTTCTTAGGACACATTCAACTTGACAGAGAACAATACGGACAGCGTCCTCAGGACACCCCCTACGAACACCCCCTGGACACCGCAAGTGTTCTTAGAAGCGTCTTCAGAACACCACCATCTTGTTTATTTGTGAACATTTCAGTACACCGCGAGTGTTCTTAGGACACATTCAACTTGACAGAGAACAATACGGACAGCGTCCTCAGGACGATGCCCTGGGTGTTAGTGTTAGCAGTGCACGGTGGCACGAGTTATGGTTTCTTATGTTACCATAACTGCCGAATTTCAGGGGTTTTTTGGTTTTACATTGAGCCATAACGTCCCTTTAACAAAGTTTTTTCACTGAATTTCATAGGTTTTTAGTAGCTTAACTTAACCATAATGTCCCTTTAACAAAGTTTTTTTTACTGAATTTCATAGGTTTTTAGTAGCGCAACTTAACCATAACGTCTCTTTAACAAAGTTTTTTCACTGAATTTCATAGGTTTTTAGTAGCACAACTTAACCATAATATCCCTGACTTCATATACATGTAACATAGAACATACTAACCCCCTCGTAGTGATTTTCATGTCCGCGGACTACCGCCATGTCCGCAGACACATCAAAAATCTGAGCGTGGTGAATGTAAATTTAAATAGTGTGCCCCATTTCCCCCTTGAAGTTGGCTCTGAAAAGAGCCATTTTTTTTTTTTTTACAGATGCTTGACAGACACCTGTTATTTTGTATTTTTGTTCTTGTTTTTTTCTTTACTCCTAAAATCGTCACATAACCTTCTCCAAAGCAACCCTTACATTCCAAAATAGAAAGGCATTTCCCGTAAAAGATAAAGAAATGCCACCTTCTTTAAAATTAACAGCATTACTGGCATCAATATTCTCATTGTTACAGAAGAACATACCAGCTCTAATGCCTCGGTTGATGACACACCTAACACCTATTGTCCCATATTGCCCTAGGTAGTAATCCAAAAAAAATTACTTTTGTGTTTGGAAGGATCTTCATTACTGCTTGAACCAAGCGTTCCAAATCAGCCAACAAAGTAGGGGCACTGACGTTGCCCAAATGTAAAGCACCATAGTTTAAAACTACCACATGCGGACTGTTCATCCTGGCCATATCCTCACAAACTTGTACAATTCCCTGTACATTGCAATCAGGCACACTGCTCCACACCACCTTCACTCCTTTCACATCAAAGTTCTTTGCAACATGCCTGCATTCAGCGTACTGCTGTAAACCATGCACAAACATATCTCCGAGCACCAACACCCTGACTTTCTCCACTTCTGCCATCTTCACCACACAGAGTCTCTTTCAACACAAATCCACAACCTCGACATCTGATTGGCTGATCCGTACAGTCTTCTTTCCATGTTGGATTTCCTGGAAAAACCCGGATGTAGTACGCCCTGTCCACGAACAGCCGCGGTGTCCGCGGACGGCGTCCACTTTACTCTCTGTGCCATTCCCTCATTGCATACAGCTAAGCAATCACACAATACGAATAACGTCCTCAGAACAACCCCATTTTGTGAATTTTCGAACATTTCAGGACAATTATTATTTCATTATTCAACATATTAACATTACAAATATTATACTTTCATCTTGTACTCTGCACACAATGCTATGTTTCTCCATTAGTAGCTCAGTATACTAGATAGAATCCCATAATACAATGCTATTTATATCAATGCATCGTTCAAAGCACTAATAACGGTATGATATTTATTGCAATATCCATGACACTTTTTTTGCAACATTATAATAAAAATCCCTAGTACACAAATTCCATGAAAAGTACATACACACGTGATGTCATCAGTGATTTCATCAATGACATTTGTGATGTCATCTTTGATGTCCTGGGTGTTAGTCTTAGCAGTGCACGGTGGTGGCGCCAGTTATTTTTCAAAGCTTACCATAACTTGCGATTTTCAGGGGTCTTTCGGCTGTACTTAGAACCATAACGTCCTTTAAACAAACTTTTTTTAATATCACGCAAACAATATACAAACATGGCGTGCAAAAACCAACTTCTACAGATGGCTTTACACAGAATGTTGCAAAGTAAGAATTTATGCTCGTTCACAGTGAAGGTCAGCTGCTTCCACAACTTCTACAGATGGCTTTACACAGAATGTTGCAAAGTAAGAATTTATGCTCGTTCACAGTGAAGGTCAGCTGCTTCCATTTTTTTCTCGGGCCCCGGAGAGGCTCACAAAGCGGACTATAAGGTTGTATTGTGTTTTGACCTTGACAGACAGAGATTGTGATGAAAGACTTCTCTTGAAGGAGTGTTGCTAAAATGTAAGAGAAGATAAAGATGAAATTTCTGAAACGAAACCACTTTTATATATTATATCACTATGCGAAAGATCGTTGGCACACGCGGAGTCGTATTTTGGGAGTGCACCACTCGTAGACAATGGAAATTGCAATTGTACTGTAAGTAACCCTTTAGATTATTGTATACCAAATATAATTACAATAGGTGAGCATTAAAGACCGCTCAAGTTGAACTTGTTCGTTGAAAGTGGCATAATGTTTTCTACCGCGCACTATCACCGCCGAATTGATCCCCTGTCGTTTAGAGGGCTCTGAAAAAGGCAGACGACACAGGGTGGGTTAATAGAAATAATTTAACCGGTCTATAGGCGGTCAAGCGCTCTACTCGCTTTGCCACTTCACTTTATCCTGTCAAAGGGCACAGCGAGTACAGCGCTCGCTTTGACATCCGTGCACAGCTTGCTTACGCAAGTTTGAATCCCGGCAAGGCCAAACTCAGCCTTTCATCATTCTGTGGTTGATAAATGAGGACCACACACCGTGTTAATAATAAGCACCGCTTAGATACCTCACGGTTCTTAGCGCTATATGAATGGGAAAATATTATTATTTTATTATTAACATACTCTGTTGCACTATCTTCGATAGCAAATAGTTTCACGCCTTAATAAATAAAATGATGATTTTTAATGAAGATCGGCTGGTGAGACTAATTTATGTTTTTTAAAACAGGTATGTGGCTCCATTTTGCCTATGTCACGATTTACAGACTCCAGCGGATGGGGTCTTCAACTGCCAGGTGCGGTCCAAATATGCAACTTCATGACCCTCACCATTTTATGGGACAATCGCCAAGGAACAATATGCCCTTACGCAGTACTAGTGGCTACAAACAACATACCAACCAATAGGGTGGTCTAATGGCTCGTTGTTGGAGCAACCTTCCGATTATCAGAGCGACCATTTACTGCTTTTATCATAAACCAACAGCCTATCTACCGCAAAGGAACAACGCGTGGCTCCAAATAAACTTTTGCTGATCGACAGCAGAGACAATAGCAAATCGCTGAATATTCATTAAACATTTCATGTGAAATAAATGTACTTTACCAAATGTACAATCCTGCTGTTTACTTTTAAACCACAGTTTCATAATCCGAATTGTGGCGCACTGAATTGTAAGCTGATCTAACACCCTCTGTACCGCACAGGAACATCGCGTGCCTCAACATGAACTTTTGCGGATCGACAACAAAGATAAATGCAAATTGCTGAATATTCTCTAAACATTTGATGTCAAATAAATGTACTTTACAACATTTAGAATCCTGCTGTTTGCTTTTAAATCACTGTTTCATATTCTGAATTGTTGCGCGCTGTGTTGTGACATAATGTGTGTTGTCTTCCGGGTTCTGTGTAAAGTCGCGTAGGACTGGAGACGACTGGGCGCGTTTGATTACGCACCCTGTAACGTCACGGAGAGAGGCGGGGAATATGAATGCTTTGATAATATCAGGCTTAGGGGCGGGAGATATGATTTAGTGTCGCAAAAGCAAGTCAGCCAGGTCAATAACGCCAGTCATAGGATTATCACATAATGTCGGCGCACACCAGCCGGATTTATCGTTTCTTTAGTGGACAAAAAGTCAGTTGACGCCCCTAGGAAATTGTACTATTAGCGGACAAAAGGAGTGGTCTTAAAACACTTTCACCCTAACAACGAACAATACAAACAACGTTCTCAGAACACCCCCATTTTGTGTAATTGCAACCATTTCGGGACACTGCGAGTGTTCTTAGAACACATTCAACTAGACAGATTACAATACGGACAGCGTCCTGAGGACACCCCCAGTTTGTGTATTTACGAACAATTAAGTACACCGCGAGTGTTCATAGCTCATTTTTACCTTCCTTGCGAACAAAAATGACACATACTCCATCCTCTAAACACCCCACCATTTAGTTTATTTACAAAATGTCAGAACAGCCGTGTTCTCCGCGGACAAATCGAACGCAACAAAAACGTCTAGCACATAAAAAAACAAAACATTGAACCTATCTCATACTCCCCCACCCTCCCCAAACACTCTTACACACCAACACACGGCACTAAATACATTTTTTTATCCACGTTTCACTGTGCTGTACGCGGTCGACTGCGAATACAAGATGGCGGGCGCCACAGAAAATCTGACGCGCTCCACGCCCCTCGCCGTACAATCAGCGAACACATTGCATGTCCGTGGACATGACGCAAGGCCATGGGCCAATCGGGGTGCTGTCCACGGAGCGAACAGGGAAGTCCGTCCGCGAAGCGAACACAGATATCACTAATTTTTTTGCCTTACATTTTGGTCATTTTTTTTTAAAAAAACTACTGGACAGATTTACACCAAATTTACAAAAGCACGCTTTTGGGACCAGGCCGCCGCTCCTGGTCCCAAAAGAATCATCCTGGAAGCCAGTCCTGTATGCCTACCTTCCAGAGTCGGGGTCTTCGTGAGTCTTGAGGAGGTTTGCCCGGGCATCTAGAGTTCTGGAAGTTCATTGGTGTCACCCAAGGTCCGGAGGTGCGTTTTGTGAACTCTGAAGCCGTTGCTGTCTACTGCCCAAAAGAGTGGGTACACTGGCATAGTGCTGCTGGATACCCAGAGCTGCAAAAGTTCCAAACTGGCTAAGAACTTTTCAAAGTACATCCTTACCATCATCACTTACCACTTTTTCACACTGGAAAGAGCCCAGAGTCGCTGAGTGCAGAGGAAGGTCCTCTGGTGAGCTTGTACCGTGACTCCAAACTTGGTGAAGGTCCATGGTCCACCCCAGTGATCAAGGCCTGGTTGTTAGAAGCCATCCAGATGTCCGTGCTGCAGCTGCAGCAACGAAGAACCGAAGGTCAGAAAAACGCAATATTCTGAAACATGATAGCAAAAGTGACTTATGCACCCGTTGCCACCAGAATTCATGGAACAGTCCCAGGGGTGGTACTCTCATCAGCCAAGCATTTGAGGAGCACACAGCAAGTTTCATCTTCAAAGGACTTCTACAGTCAGAGAAATCATCCACCAATGAAGAGCACTGCAAAGAGCAAAACTGCTGCACTTCAGAAAGACTTTGGTTCCATTTTTCTTCTTGGACTCAGCATACCAGTGGCTCTTTCTTCCAAAGGCGGTCCATCCTCGGAGGGAATCACCGGGTGAAACTGAGAAATTCTGCCACTTCACCTGCCAAGGCACAAAAAGTACTGTGTTGAAGAATAGCATCTTCTCACCTCAGGAGTCGTCGAGGGGTCCCAGATTTGGCTTGATTTCGGTTCTCCTGTGGCCTTTCAGGTACTTTGGGGTGGTAGAAACTTTTAAAAGAAAGCACGTTATAGAACATTATTGGGCTGGGCTGTAAAAGACAAGATAAGTTACTCCCTAACATTTGCATTACATGTTCCCCAGGTGAGGGTATCTTCACTCAGAATTGTGTATCTAGCCTAAAGGAAGCATTCTGCCACTGTTCACAACTAACCTGACTTTCTTCCCGATTCTATGCTGATTCACCTTACTTAAGAATGCACATGCCTATTTAAAACTATTTGCAGTTAGTGCATCTATTACTGAATTTACGTATTGTGTGGTAACACATAGAGTGTGAAAATATGCAATGCTTTGAATACGTATTTCCAAGCACAAAGTGTTATTATTTATATGTATATATTTTGATAGCAACCTTATTCTATATAAATAAGCTGTGTTATCTCCTAACATAGTGGGTGGACATTCATTTGTGGGGGCTTGGGGACTCTCTGTACTTAAGAACATGCTAGCATAAACTCCTTAAAGCTTAAGCCTGGCTGCTTGTCCAAGGCACCAGATTGAGAGCCATGGCTGGGATGTTCTGTTCATTTACCCGATCATATAGAGGGCAGACGTACAGATACCTCACCAGTCTATACAGTGGTGGTACAGCGGTGGAATCACTGGTTTTAAGACTCAATGTTTAACTCAGCTACTACAAAATATACATACTTCTATAATAATTTAGAGTTCTATTAGTGTATACTGATAACTACACTACAAACAATTGAAACTATTGCAAATGGTAAATTGACCAGGATAAGCTTAGAGGCTCTGCAGAGTGCTGGTGGAAGGAGAGGAATAGAGCTTGAAGATACGTCTAGGGCAAAGATTATAGCTGCCCTTGTGAATTTCCAGGCAGATTGTGATAATCAAGATGAAAATTGGGGGGGGGGTCCTGAGGGCGTACTTAGCACAAAGAGTTGGGGAGGAAGGAGGGGCAGGTGATGAGACCCTGACCTCAGCCCAAGAAAGCACCAGACCTTGACTGTCAGCACAGTGTCACCTGGGTGAGTGTAAAAGAGAGAGGAGCCCAGTCCAAGTGCATGATAGTACTAGTAGTTTTTTCAGCAAAAGATTAGACAACTGAAATTGATTAGCAGATTGGTCTGGCTAAATTGAGAGTGCCTTTCCGAAAGTCTCAGCAAACTGAATAGGTCGAAGTGGCCATGTTGAGGTACATGTTAAATCCTCGCACATTTGAAAGTCTTCGACAGGGAAACCAAAGCAAGGAAGAAGGTTTGAGCCAGACTGAGGGGAGCCCACAGTTAACTGTGATTTGTTTGATGTTAACTATAAAGCAGGCTTGAGCTCGGCTGAGGGGAGCATACCTTGAACTTTTCTGATTGTGTTGTGGGACTACCCAGACCAAGAGACACTTGGGCAAATACCATAAGGGAGAGCTGAAGTGAAAGTCAAAGTGGTCCTCCAGAGCTTTGTGGAAAAGCCTTGCTCATTCAAAAGCCTTCAACATCAGTGAAAGGACATAGAACATGAAATAAGTTAGGGGAAGGGAACCCCCTCACGAATATGAATAAAGCTTGGGGAAGGGAGCCCCTGCAAGTGCTGTGATTGCGAGGTTTGAACCCGGCTGAGGGAAATCTACATTAAGTGAGGTGCTTTTCTTGAGAGGTCTGAGCCCGACAGAGGGAGACCTACCTGAACTATTGATTCCTTGAGTGGCCTGAGCCTAACAGAGGGAGACCTACACGAATTTTGGTGAATTGTGACAACAACTTTTGGGTAAACTTAACTGACTTTAATGTAGAAGGCCAAGCGGGCCTCGGCCCATGTTTTGAACTTCCTTTTTCTGTATGACCTGAGCCACAATGTGTCATCCTGTCTACGGTGGCCGCCTTACTCTGTGCTGTCCAGCGTGGGGAGGAGAGCTGACTCAGCCATCTTGATCCTTTATATTATAACACTGACTTTCCTTTGCATGCACATTCCCCTTTACACACTTTTTGTAAAAGAGATAGGGCAGGCATTCGTTTTTTTTTTTTTTAGTATAGGCCATCTTGATTTGACATAGACTGACTACGACTGTTTTTTTCCTTATTTCAATGATCGAGATTACTCCCATTCTAGCATTAAGGAAAGTAAGGAGTTTTTCCAAACCCCTTGAAAACTGTTCAATAAACACCTTTGAACGTACTCTTTGTGTTGTATACATAGGTTTGATAGCATGGGTTCCTTACAACTCATAGGGTTGAAACTTGACTATTGTAGCTCCCTACTCGTACCTCCGAAATATGTTTGCACACACTACAAACTATCCAAAACAATACCCTCAGGGTGCCACTTGACATTAGCTTTAAGATTCTGTCCATCACCCACCGCTGTCTTTCCAACGATCGACCGCAATATCTAGCAGCCAAAATAAAAAAAAAACACTCCTCGGAAAGGCCTACAAGAGCAGCCTACAAACACTGCCTAGTCACACCTAGGTTCAAGCGTACTAGATAAGGTTGCTCTAGCTTCCATGTCCGGTCTTCCACACTCTGGAACGATCTCCCTCTCCCACCTACGAGATGAACCGTCCAGCAATGCCTTCAGAAAACAGCTCAAAACGTACCTGGTAAACTGACATTCTGTCTCCCTTCTCCCCCTGCCCCCGTTTTTCCCATGCCACCATTCTGTAACTAGCACCTAGATGCCCGAGGGCTATGTGTGCTGTCTATAAATGTACACATAAATAAAAAATAAATAAATAAATAGCCGGTGATACAAAGTGTATTCTGGCATTATGTGGCCCACTGGGGCCTCTACCTTTGGTTAAGCAGAAAGGACTGTGGGGAATTTCTCTCTTTCAATCGTGTCTGCTGAGTGAGGGAGGATGCATTCCAGTACATGTTTGACCATGAATGAGCAAGCATGCTGGTTTATGGTTGGGGTTAGTAGGCACTTTATGGTGCAGTACTGCATGTTGTGGTGGGACCTGACTGAGCATGTAAGACTGCACCTGACGTCGAACGGTGCCTGTGGTATTTGAGCTGGCTCTGATCACTATTCCTGGTATACAAATCTCCCCCATGCTAGAGCCTGGCACCAGACTGGCATAATCTGCAGCACCTGGGCTATGGAAGGTGCGCACACTATATAATATGGCGGTGACTGATCATGTGAGGTTGAACCGCATGAAGGATGGCAGCAGTGTTGCATTGGAAGCTGCTCGGTGGCATAGGATAATTGTAGCTGGGCAACGGAGGCGGCGAGTGGCAACAAATAAAGCCAGAGCTATTGGCCTTGTCAATTCCTGCTCTTGAAAGAGAGGACGGCAATCGTGTCCCCTTTATATATTATCATTATTGATGATATCCGTGGATAACTCGAACCGATGTAATATGTAACGCCTTGATTTTAAGGAAACATGCACCAAACAAACTGCGATTAAACATTTAGTTGGCAAAACTAGATGGGAACCATTTCCTTATTTCTTGAAACATTCTATTCATACTGTGATAGTGTTCTTGTGAATGCAAACCTTAATACATGTTTGTTTTCACAATAACTTCTAAAAACACTTCTCATATTGCGGAATTCAGTAACGACTCCCTGGGTCTGTTCCTTTCAAGCTCTAAAATGACATGGCGCCTCGTTTTCTGATCTATTCCTTTTGTTTACCAATAGTGTTTGCCAAACTGTCCCTATTATAAATTGCTTCTCCTATTTTCTGTCTAGTGAAATTGATTTCTGTCATTCTGTTTATTTTATTTTTGCAGAGGTTTGTATTCAGCTCAGTCTTTACCCGACATTAATCTTCAGCACACGTATCTTATTCATTATTCGCCTTCCGCGTTTTGACTTTTTTCGTTTTGCTTTCTTTTCTTCGTGGTAATTCAGTAGGCACTGTTCAATTATCTGAACCCTGACTCCCTGCAGGGAGTTCTTGGTTCTGCAATCCTGCTCGAACTTTACTTTTAGCAATATGCTGCACTTTACGTGTTACTGAGAACTAGCGACAATCACTGACAGGCAGTGTGCGGTGGAGACACTCTGCCTCATCACGAGTTTGGCAGTAACCCTTAAATGAGGCAGTAGCGCTGCATTTATGGGTCTGCCAAATCACGGGTTTGGCAGGATCAGAGCTGGGGGTACAGCTGGGAGTTAAACCGCTGCGAATTTGCCGATTTTCGACGCTATTACCGTGCGCTAATACCGCTGATGGTAGTATCGCTGAAAGATTCCCCATTAGACCCAATGGGGAATGGGCCCAATGAGGAATCCCGAATGGGTCCAATTGGGAATTACCATTCCGCCAAACCCGTGATCTGGCGCTAATAGCGCCGGGGGTTGGTGGTAATGCTAGTAGCCCCAGCAGTATCCTGATGGTTTTACCGCTGGGATACCACCCAACGCGTCATGAGGACCTCTGTTTCAGAAAGCTGAGACAGTGAATGAGTTGAAGGAGACGACCTCGGTTTTGGTGGGGTTGAACTCAAGTTGTTGGCATTCCTCCTTTCGGAAAACATTGTCTTACAATTTGTGAGGTTGGTTGCCATGGCGTTTTGGGTTGTCCGCAAGTCTGAAGATCTTCTATGTGTCATGTGAGTAATGAAAAAGTGGAAATTCTAGGAACTAATAAGGTTTGCCCATGGTCTGAGATAGATGTTTAAAAAGAGTGGGGATAGAATGGAGCCTTGCAGTTCTCAAAGGAGCAGGGTTGTATCTTTGGATTTGAAAGGTGGCATCGTAATTGATTCAGCAAGGAGTCAAAGGGGGATTTCATCCCGTCTAGTACTTGGGTGTACATTTCAGAATATCCTGAGAGGTCTCGGGGATTAAGGCCAAAATGGCTTGCCTAGTCCATAATGGCACGTATTGCTTTTTGTCTGCTGGAAATGCAAACTGGGTCATGCTGACTCTCTATGCTTTTAGTATTCATCAAGTTGCATCCTTAACATAAGACGAGCAGAGGTCAGAGATACGATGGGTGCAAAGCCCGATCCATTTCTGGATTTTAGTTCAGGCATCAAGATGGAGCAGCCTTTCCTCTGAAAGAGATATTTGGGGACGGCATGGTTCTGGTGAGGCTCACATCTGCAGTGCTTGTTAATACGCTGGGTGGCTGTGCTCATTCTACTTCTGTTTCCTTTGCTGTCGCAACCACTGGTGGATTTGTACTCATGCTCTGGACATTTTCAATTTCAATTCAATGTGAGAAGCAGTAGGCCAAAAGCAGAGATGTATGCTGATATTTAAGAGACTAATTGCCGGTCCTCACTCAGTGAAATAGTTGATTTCTATCGAAGGCAAAAGGCCATCTAAGAGCAGACATTTTGGCAGATCTTTTCTCATTTGGATGACTATGGTACAGGGAATGAGACAGTTCCCTATAAGTATAGTAGTATCTGCCCGAGGATTTGCATACATATTAATGCTGAAGTTGGTTCTAGGGAATCTTCAAATAACTTCATCATCAATGTCGTCCCCTTCACCTATTTACTCTTGGTCATCTAATTATGCAGAGGACGATTCCGAGGAAGACACAGAGCCTAGAGTAGATATATTCACAAGATTATACTTTTCAGGTACGTTCAAATCTTTGGTCTACTCTGTTTTGGCTCATTGACATAGTCAATTTAGCTGATTTCTTTTTAGCCGATTTCTGTGTGCTGCATTGTTTACTTCTTTTTAACCACAGAAAAATGCAGAGCATGTTCATGGATGCACTAGCACCACTAGTCCCATCTTCCACAAGTTTCACCATAAGCCTGTCACCATGTTCCCCTGCTGATTTGAATAAACTGCTTGACGGAGAGGAGTATTTTGATATATCTCCGCTTCTATGGTACGTAGCCAGTCAATACTCACCCTATACTCTCTAGTTAGCGGGGAGCCTGACCTTAATACTTGAAAATAAGCTAACTTACCCAATGGGGAACATTGCAGTATTTTCTGAATACCTAGATCCTTCTGGTTCAGTAGATCAGAGAGTTGATTCCACTGTTAGAATATGTTCTGCTGGTGTAAGCCTTGCTAGGATGTATGCAGTTTGTTCTTCCCACACTCTAGCCAGGAGATTCCAAATGCTGGTGGTTGGTCTTAAGTAGAGGCAGGATTGTACATATCTGGTAGCAAGTGTTGATATGAAGGCTAGATTCATGTAAAATGTGGTCTTTGATTGGATTGAGGTATCTTCCTTAGCTGTCTCTTCGTCTGTTCTGGTTGAAAGTCATGTTCATCTGAGGCACTGAAAGATCGACTGTTTGTATAAAATAATAAGGTTCTTACGATTCCGTTTTCAGGCCTAGATGTTTTTGTGCACTAATTGCTTTATGGACAGAAGGCACACTAAGCCTTTGTGTGGCAGCTGGAGTGGTCCTTCTAGATGTCTGTCCCTGATGATATTAAGCCTATTTGCTTTTCCACCCACACCGACTCAATCTTCATAGATTTCAGACAAAATTCAAAAGGAATTTGGGTCTTATCCTTCTAACAGGCCTGTCAAAAGTCAATACCCGTCATGACTACCCACTGTTGATCGGTCAAGAAGATCAGGTGGTGAGGAGGTTGATTAATTGTTAATAGCAGTGGAGGAAAGTGTTCTGGAAGTGACAAGGAGATGCTGGAGGTAAAACAGCGTGATATCCTGGAAAAAATGTCTTGGGTAAATGAGGGAAAATATAGTAAAAACTGCACATTATCAGAAAAGAAGTGGTACAAGAATTGAAGGAAGAGATTAAGTGGTCAAAAAATAATGCATATAGTATAATGTCTAGTAGGCTATGAAATGAGCCTTCAAGATTCCTACTGTGAGAGGAGTGGAGGTCTCCATGTTCCAGGAGATGTAAAATGATGAATCAGCAAGGTAGCAAGTAGTACAGGCTAGTTCAATGCCCTGTATTTGGCAGTTGGTAATAGATAGATGGTGAGAGTGGGACAACAGTGTGAAAGGCTGAAGAAAGTTCAAGAAAGATGAAGATTATTGAGAGTATATATTGGTTGATAGCAGTTGGAGATTAGTGCCCAGCGTTGTTTCAGGTGAGTGACAGCTATTGAATCCAGTCTGTAGGGGACCACTTAGCCTGTTAACCTTGAAGTATCCCTGTAGAGGTTTTCAGATCTCCTTATTACTGCTGCCCCCACAGAATGCTGTGATACTGTTCTCATCTATCCGTCAGGCAATACCATATGTGCTTGAGTGGTAATTGGAGTTCCCTCCTTTCTGGTACTGAAAATCACACTCTGTTATAGCCACTGGATGTGATACATCCCATGCCTCTCAAAATAGTTAAGACTTTTCCATGAATGTAGCACGTTTTTCAACTTGATGCAAAATGACATTACATTGAGTGCCTTGAAACACCTTTTCTAGAAAATCATCATATACTTGGAATGGCCATGCAAAGACAATGCACGTAGATACAGGCACCAAATGTAATCTCCAGCCTGCCCCTTCCTTCAAACAGTTTGTGATCCTATTAGTCTCAATGGCATATAAATTTACATCTGGAAAGGAATTGCCACAGCAATGACCTATTCTATTTCCGTTACTAGTTTATTAGTTCAGTTTAGTTTATTAATAACATGCTGGAACAGGGATGTATACAAATTGACCTTTTCACAATTGATGGCGGGAGAATTGACCTTCTGCACAATTGATAGTGAAATGAAGGTTAATTAGGACATATATGCGGGGGGAAACCCCACACAACTCCCCACTCAATCCAAAATGCCCTCCAGCCCCCTACCCAATCCCATTATATTATTTATTACCCCAAACCCACCCCACAAATATGTTTATAAAAAGCAAAATAAAGGTAAAGGTGAATTGTGTAGAAGGTCAATTAGGACCACTATTATTAGGTCAATTAGGACAAAGCGTCAATTGTAAAAGGTCAATTTGGGTAATACCCTGGAAAAGAGCCCATGGGCATATAAGCATGAGTACATAATACTACACACATAAAACACAAATAAATTCAATGAAGAATAGCTAATAAAGGTCATCAAAAAACAGACGTGTCACTCAGATAGGAGCATTCCTTGAGGAAACATAATAACCAGTCCAGAATAATTCTACGCTTGTTGGAAGGTGGCGTACACCTGAGGTTTTGACATTTACTCAAAAACAGTGGTAAGTTCCTTTGACCGCAATCAATGACAAGGCAATCCAGATTATCCGTAGATCACCAGTTGTTAATCTGCACCCTGTGAAGGACTCTGAGGTCCTGAGTTCTGACACAACCGTGTCCAACATTTTGATGTAACCATGCCAACACTTTGTGTTTTTAAGTGATTCCCTATATTCTGGTTCATTGGACTTCTTAACATTGGTGAGAAGAAAGTTCAGGGAATCCAAAATAAACCTCTTAAGGGAAGAATCATTGAGCATAGGCATATGAGATTTCCCTAAAGAAATATCTCTTAAGGGTCAGTAATGTGCCGTGGAAATAGCCCTGATCCCAGATCCAGTGGACAGGAAGGGAGATCCCAACATGGATAACTTCTGCCGCGGATCTAGGACTAGGATTTGCTTCATCAACAAGCTTTATTCCAAGGTCCGAGGGTTCCCTCCTAAACATTTTAGTTTCCACATGTACATCAACATTTATTTGACAGCATTGATCAGCCTTTAAATAAGTCAGGTCCGTTTGACAGGATTTGTCCACCTTTAGGGTTTGTACCATCCTCCTCGCCTCTCCCACAACTGTGTCCTGGGTTAACATATACACATAACTCAACTAAATCCCAGTTTCATTTCCTCACTCAATTAATTAAACACAATTTGCATTTTATACCTACATCTGAACCTATACATTAACATTATAATATCAGTATTTGACCTGACTCTCAACTGAAGCCTTTTATCTTAACTCATGCCTCAGTCTCTGCTTACACAAGACTGATTCCGAAAACGAATCATGCTGCTCTATTTGTATTATTTAGTACAAACCCCCAAATAGCTCTGTCCCAACCTCCCACAAAGTGTGTGAAAGCCCATTTCAGGAAAAGAAGCAAGCATTCGTGTTTCCCGGTTAATAGCCACATATATTCACCCAGTCTTACTGAAGATGTTACTTTGTCGGTTCTGATTGTCTTGTAATGTCGCTCAATCGTGGGCAGAAATATTCTTGAGATTTGGGCATGCAGGTTGATTAGCAGATCAGCACGCACCATCATACATGTCCCTAAATGATTCACAGACATGCTTCTCAAACGAAAATTGAAAATACAACCTCATTTACAGCGAAATCATCAAGAATTTGAGTGGGAGGCATGGAAGGTTGGCTCTAAAATGTGACTACATACAGTAGGGCGTGATCATTGAAGTTGCAAAGCTGATTTAGGTGAACAGCAGGGAAGGCTGGCTAGGCAGAGGTCCCAAAATACATGTGCCAAATATAAACACATAGACAGACCCTTGACCCCAGGATCCTCGGTGGAATGGTTTGGTAACTATCAAAGAGAGACTCAGTGTTGAAACAAATAAACATTGACAAATACAATACCTTTGGCTTATGGATGGTAGAAGTGGCTCCAGTAGTGCCCATAATTACCTTCATTAGCTCATAGATATTATTTGGACAGGTACCCGACAGTCTACTTCCTATTGCCGCATATTCCCAGGTTTGACATTGTTTAGTAGGAATTGGCATTATATGCTCATGTAATCTTGTCGTAGGGTAGGCAGTGGCATAATACGCCTAGGTTTTCATGCTGTTGAACAAGCATTGTTATATCTGTGAAGTTGTCTGTTACTGACATCATGCCACGGTACTCCCATAATTTGCCAGATTGTGTATTATACATACTGGGACTAATTTTGCCATGAAATACCCACCTGTTCATTACACTTGCCAGATTTTGCAACCTTGCAACGCTTCCGTTTTTCCAGGTAGCCCCACCATAGACCAGTGTTTTTTATCAAATGGCCATCTACTTGGACTATGTACATGATATTGGCATAATTTGTCAAAGTACTCATATCACTTGCAAGGCATTGGCAGCAAATGTTCTTTACTCACATCCAATTCCAGGCATTGGTCTTACTTCCCATGGTACTAGAAACATTCACCAGCTACTCAGATACCATTCATCATGTGTTCAGATGTTCACGGCTTTTGCAAATTATTGCCATCAAACACCAAGTACTATACTATATGCCAGGCATATCCATCACAGTCTCACGTATTGTCGCTATACCCAGATACTTAAGTCATATTCCATGTACCCACTCCAGTTCAAATACCCGGTAATTCATGAGATTCATGGTTTGCCATGAAGTTCTCATGGCGGATTTTGATGTCCAGTGAATTCTCTAATTCCCCTGGCTATTTATGAGATTTCCCAGGTATTACCAACATTTTCAGAGATTTGTACATTATTAATTAGATTTTGTCATCAAATATCTAACTCATCAACTCACATGGATGATAACTAAATAATATTCCCAGGTGATCAAACTATCTGTAAGATATTGCCATCATGTCTCATGGTCTCAGATCATGACGCAACATGCAAAGATAGGTGTATTGAGTTAATACTCTCCTTAGACATGTATGCCTGAATAATGTAGGAGGTTTTGTCTTATTGGGGCAAATTTGGGATTTGGCGGTATTGTCTTACAGTGATATTTTGCTGGTAAACTGGCAGTAAACTGGCCTTACATTTAGAGATAGTTTAGTATTACCCTATTTTGGTGATAGTATAGTGTTAGCGTGTGTTGGTGGTAATTTTAGTGGTATCTTACTTTGTGGTGTTTTCAGAATTTCCTTATTTTCGTGGTATAGTGGTGAGCATGGCTTTTTAAACTAAAGCCCAATCATGAAACAAATCTTTCTTCTCTATTAGAATATCTCTTGGTCGCCTGTAGAGAACCTCCCAGACCTATCACACTCTTAGAGAACCCAGTGAGTTTAGTCAGAATGCCACCTATTATATGTGGCTGGTATTACTGGCTTATTTACATCCAGGAATCTATGTGTCTCATCTGACACTACCTTCTTTTCCGCATGCAAAGAAGGACTCATTCACACACACACACTTCTACCTGGCAGATAGATATATCTATATACCCTTTTTGTTCACTACCTTTAACACTGGTGATAAAATAGCAAATGCTTTGCCGCTCTGGTACAAACATCAAACCCTTGTGATTCCCCTGTGTATAAATGATTCACAGACGCATGAAATGACACCAAAATCCCAGCCTTTGTTTTTTGTACACTATGTATTTTACAACCATTATAAACAGAGATACATCTTACCACATGATATCACAGCATCAAGCCTACAAAATATAAAAGATAACAGAAAAAACAGGCACCTTGCTAAATAAAAACGAATTTTGTATTCAGCACTTTTAAACATGGAGAGAGACATGAACATGCAGTATTATTTTTTTTCTAACTCTCTGCACTGCCAACAAATTACATCATCTCCCATTCATTCTCAGTCCTCACTTGGCACCTTACTCACCCTGAACAGTTAAGTTTGAAACTCTCGTTGTCAGGACCTTATCTGCACGACCTTGCTGCTTCGCAGACCCAGTGCTAAGGACTCCTTCGCATCAAGGCCAGCAACTCGACCTCCTTGTGTGGGGAGCTCGCAGCTGTTTAATTTTGTAGCCAGTGCTCTCACCTACATGGAGTCCAGCAGCATTTCCTTGAAAGCACCGTCTATACCTCTGTCCCAGCTCGATCTGCACTCTTCCCCCTGCCTTATTCCTTTAGAAAACTCATCATGCCTATCACCCCTAGGTCAGCCCTCTATTGATGTTGCCCATCCACCTCCAATCCCTACCAATCAGAATACAAGAATGTGTCCTGTACCAGCCCTTGTTTTTCAAGACTATGAAGATTTCAGTCCTGCAAAACAACTGTTTCCATTTGCCTTCTTGTCAGTGACATATTTCTGCTCTCCACGGAAAACAATCACATGAATGAATTTCAGAGTGTGCATCTCCTCATGGAAAATAAAGGGGATTTTAAACCATGCCTGTAAAAATATAGAATGCATTTCATTGTGCATAAGAACTGCATTAATAATGTTAGAGGGATTGGGGTTATTGTATTAGTAATGCAGTTAGTATAGGGTTATTTAATTATGTATTTCTAATGCAGTTCCACACAGATGAAGACATCCCGGTTGTAAAATATGCACATTTTTAAAATGACAGCACACTGTGCTAAATCCATTTTGTTGGTATAGCTAAATGCTTTTTTTTGTAATGTTTGCTGTAAAAACTGGGCCTGGCACCTATTTCTAAATGGCTGCATTTCCATACCTCATACTGCATACTGCCAGTAAAATCCCCAGTAAAATCTCCATAAATATCCTTCCAATACAAGACACTGGCTTAAATCCCAGAATGGTCATCTCAGCACTTCGACCTTCAAAGGCTGATACATTGAGTGTCTGCAACATGGGAAATTATAAAACATATATTTATAGAGCTCGGAAGCAGGAGCAATTTGTCAGGAAACACGATATAAAATGGTGTATTATATATATTATTATTAATGTTCATGTTAGTGATAGTAGTATTTATTTTATTGAAACCATATGCCTGGTTTTACAATGACATTATACCAGAGGAGTCATAGTTGGTTAATTGCCACAACAGGATCATTGTGAGTCTTAATATGGACACAAAGAACATCCAATAACCAATGTGTTCAGTAGCTGCCTTGCCTAATTCTTCATTCCCAAGAAACCCAGTGGTAAACTTTCTCCACGGCATTTGTTACCTTGTAGACATGTACAATGGGTGAGGGTATGCGCAAACCTGCATGTACTTTTCCAGAGATAGAACAACATTGGAATACACATGCATGTCTAGGAGTATATTTACATAGCATGTCCAATATGTTTCATAGAGTATTAACATGATCTGTATTTATTCATCTCTGGTTTTATTGTTTTTGTTATACATGGTTGTATTAGTTAACAAATTGCTGTTTTGAACCAACTTCTAACCAACATACTAAGGAAGTTGAAATAGGTGATTGCCGTCCTCAGATTTCAAGCTGCTCTTCCACTGAACCTTGACTTCTTGCCTCCCATGATCCTTAGCAGGTTACGAGGATGTCTGAGTTTCCACATTACCCCTTTCATTCTTCTTCCACCTTGCAGATGCTTGTTTTGTTACTCAAGGGGTACAATGTATTTATTTTGCAAGAGAGAGAGATAAAGAGCAATACAGAGAGAGATAGAGAAATAGACAGAGACAGCCAGAGACAGAGAGACGGGCAGAGACAGAGAGATGACATTGGTAGCTGGAGAAACTGGACCTTTCAGCAAATGGCCTGGGCTAAGAATGCTAGGTTGCAAGTTGTATTGCCTAGTAAGGCCTACTCCCACCTTCCCACGACTAACTGACTCCCCTCTAAGTTCTCCTAACACCATACACTAAAAACACAAACCCCAATACAGACGGCCACCACAGGCCTAGCTGTTGGCATATTGATACTAACCAAGCCAAGACTAAGATCTACTCTTTAGCGCTGTTGCACTTTCCCTCATCAGCGGCTAACCAGGCCCAAAACACTGCAGTCTATCAGATGTTGGGCTCTACCCCATGGATAACATAATCCCAGATCTTTCAGCCAAACCCAAAGCACGCAAATTGGCACTGAGAGATATGTATTTCCAACTTGCACCCATTAACACTTCAGTTTTGCATCTGCCTTTCCCGCTATACCACTAATGAACCCTGCCACCCTTTTTTCCTACAGCGCCAAAGGCACTGCCACAGGAAACCTGAGAGCTCTGGGTCTGCATTTTCTCCACTCCACACCACAACCCTCTATTTATTTACAACAGTATTATCAAGATTGAAGAGCATACAGTCAAAGAAAATTCATTCAAATGATTACGAATGTGGTGGTAAGGCAACAACGGCTCCGGTAGTGCTACCGGCGCCGTTGTTACCATTCCGCCACATTACGAGTTCTGCTTGTGGGTGCTGCTCTGCACACCTGGTCAGACGGGGCATGCAGAGAGGTACCCGCGAGCAGAACTCGTGATTGCACCGGCACCATTATAAACGATGCTGGTGCAACCATGCTCCCCAGAATGGGGATTGGGAGCGCGGCCATACCGGCATCCGTGAATGCGCAATTACCGGACCATTCAACTCGTAATGGGCCGGTAATGGCCCATTCGTGGATGCCGGTGCCGGTAGCGTGTTTGGCAGTCGCCGTGCCCTTATTAAGGGCACGGCGACTGCCAAACTCGTAATGAGGCCCATTGTCTTCCACAGCATGCAGCTTTATGCACACTCCCCTTTCCAGTCACCCAACACTTCTGCCTTTAAAGGGGAATGCCCCATATTGTAAGCACACACACCCTCCCATTAACTGTACAGACAGCATAGCCTGCAGCAATTCATGCCTAATGCCTAATTTCACAAGACAAACACAGATCAGTGCCCACCGGGGCATTTGTGAATTGGGGTCCATGTATGATGAATTATAGCTTCAAAGTTTGATCTACTTCATGGGGTTTTCCTGTGACCTCAGCCAGAGACACCAGGTGTGCTCACATCCTTTTATAATGAGCAACCAGGAATGGGGCGCTGGCCAATCAGGATGCTCGGAATGTGGGCTGTATAGTCTGGTACAAGCCTGTGCTCTGAGCAGCCTGTGTGCTGCTAGTCAGCACCACCTTCCCTTCCTCATCTCCCCTCCCCCATCTTAGCACACATGTAGTTTCCTATGCACGTGCTAAGAGTATGTATTTAAAAAAAAAAACTTTTAAAAACCCTACCTTGCTGCTCGTCCCGGTGACGGTGCTGTGGTTCCCCGTGTCCATTTTCAATGCTGATGACGTCACATTCGTCAACATTGAAAATGGATTTTGGAACCACGATGCACGATTCGCACCAGCATATGGAACCACATGGGTGTTAATGACGATAAGCCCCTCGGAGGCGTGCCGACCCTGTCGGTAACGGCAACGCCGACCTCATTAAGGGAATTGGCTGCTGTGCTGTTACTGACAAGGTCGGCCTGCCGGTATGCCAGTTTGTAATTGGTTTGTAATTAGACGATATGCCAAAGCACATATCGTCCAAATATGAACCAATCCGATATAGTGCACATGTACGGGTGCCTTACAAAATCCAATACATAAATAAAATGTCATTTCAGAAAACAAAATAAAACACGTCTCTAGAGGAATTCTTAATGTTGTGTAGTTAAAATTGAGTAATGAGCATTTCAAGGAATATGTTATTCAGCTAATTGCAAACCTGCTGCAGATATTTACTTTACACTTCACAGGGCGCAGATTTCAACCCCGCTAGTGCGGCCTCAGCCTTTCATCTTACTGGGTCAGTCAAATAATTGCCACTAAATAATCATCCAAGATCAACGGGTTAATTAATCAGCAAAGGCAAGCTGGAGTAGTGGACCAGCTATAAATGAATGCTCCATGTTAGCTTTGTATCATTAAAATAATAAAACATGGAATTTGAACGCACGGAGCACGCACGAGGGTGAGTGTGTGTTTTTTAATCAATGCGTGGATACAATATAATCGCCATTCATGTGATGCCAACACTTGAGAATGGTGTTTCTTTTTGTGTTCATGTCGGATTATTGTGAAAAAAAATTGGCATGATATCATTTTACACTACATCAGAATTTTAACCTTTTAAACACCAAGGGCCTATTTCACAGAAGCCTTTTATAATGGCAAAACCCCATTGGAAAACGTTCTGTGAATCAGGGCCCACGATGTGAAAACGAATTCATTGTTTCACCATTAGGACGGATTCTGCTATATTTGTGTACCCTGTGCTCACTGGTTGCACCGTCCCGGCTTTTTATACACAATGCATGGGTTCAGCTGTTTTACTATGCTACCCTTCTATGCAGTTTTACAGCATAACCTGTCTGCACCTTTCGGCCAATCAGATGAAGGCGCTGACTTTGTAACCAAAGGACCATTTCCCGCTGGTGCGTCCCTTATGATTTATGATTGTTCCCATACCGAGCGGTGGAACCATTTTCCCTTCCTTAGTTTGCCACTAGGTGGAACTAGAGAGGTTTAAAAGTTAACCTGAGTTTTTGTGAGCGTGCGTTCTGGAGCGGAAAACGTACAGCATGAATGACACCTTGCAGGTGCTCTACCGTGATTGACTGAATTAAATTGCAAATGCTGCCCTCTCCGTGGAGACGCGGTGATGAGAACAGAGAATGCCATACACGGCGAGTGAGGCTGCTGCAGATGTTGAATCACGTCGGTTACTCGTATAGCGCTCACGTCCCTTCAGGCAGCTTAGAGGCGCTATGATGGTATAGGGGAAAGCGAAGAGGGGAACCAAAAAAAGGGAATGAGGAGAGGACATAGGTGCCGTCTTTTCAGAGTGCCTGTTGGGTAGCGATTGAGCCACCGTAAAGCCGGGAAAGGAGGAACAAACAGACGTAAGGAACAGGAGAGTTAAATGCAGGCAGCAACCTGCTGTCCGCGGATAAACATCGCAAACTTAAAAGTAATCAGTTCTAAACACGCTAAATTAAGCAACATTAAGAGGGTTGCTAATCATATCTGTCTGTGGACAGCGCTATATAAATATGCACAGTCACGGGTGATTATTTTTGGCGATGGCGCAGTGTAATGCCCGCCTTGCAAATGGACTGATGATTAAAGAGGCTGTTTCTTCATGATTCGTTCAATGATACAGTTGCGATTCTAGTTATCCCGTCTCCAGCGTCCATGCAGTGCTAGCAAGACATTTAAGCATATCCTTGGAATTAAAATGACGGCAATTCATCAAACGCAATAGTACTCTTACATTCACGTATAACAAAAGCAAATAATAGGCTACCTGTTAATAGCTGGTCTACTACTCGGTCTCGGGAGGATAGCTCAGCGCCAACGATCTGGCCTTGGAAGCAAAACGACACAGAGCGACGCAGGTTCGATCACTTGGTCTGCGCTTAGAAACCTCTGGGTATTACGCGCATTATGAATATCATATCATAATCATACCTCAATGGGCTCCTGGTCAGGGCTATCTTTAGGAATTGTGAGCAGACTTCTTTGCCTCACCCCATCTTAACCAAACAGATTGCTACCCCCACCAACCCCCCCAATCACGATCACAACTTTGTATACTGTCCGGCAGCTTTGACAATATTCATTGGGGCTCCCTACCAGTCCTCTTACCCTGTCCAGACTTGCTGGAATTAGAATAATAAACAAGCAGCATTTGATGGACAACATTTTCAGTCCACGATGAGGGTACTTGTGTCCAAGCACAGCAGCCATGAGAAAGGTATAGTTCAGATGCAGGGCACGGAAAAGTAGCAGAGTAGAAAAAGCACACATACCCCGGCATAGAGAGACCACTGCGATTAGCAGAATCACTGTATGTAAAAGTGCTCAAGCATGCAGGCAGATTGCAGATATAAACCAGAAGCATCATTTTTAAATGCTATTTCTGTTAGTCAATGTTAGGTTAGATTTTCTCATGTATGTGCCAAATCTCCTTCACAGTGAGACCCCTGACGTTTTTTGCCGGACTTGTGGATTATTTTTCTATGTTCTTGAATGAGTGGGAACCTGTATTCCCCACTCACCCTTTCTTTTACTCTTTTTACAGCTTTCATTTTTTCGGACTCTCCATAGTTTATTTTGGAATGTATACTTTCCTATAACACTTAGGGCCTCTACATTTTATTATTGCAGCAGACAGCACTTTCTGTGCAGTGTTGCTGGGGTGCCCATTGGGCTTCCCTTTTTATTTTCTATTGACTTACCTTGCCGAACACATGTTCTCAAGGGTTGAGAGGGATTTGTACCCCCTCTAGATTTTCTATTGTGCAACCAGCACACTCCACCTTATGTGGCGTGCTGGGGAGATACCTGGTATCCCCTTTCTCACTGCTCCTGTAACAGGTCTGTTACAGTAAAACTGTTACTATTGTGGCTAGTTGCAGTGGATATACTTAACTGTCTTTGTGTGATTTTTACTCACAGGCTGTCATTACAGTCGCGATAATGCACAGAAGGGTCACAATTCTGCTAGAATGGGTGCCTATTTGCTTTTTTTGCCATTGTTAGTGTGCTTGTCCTTTCTTGGTCCTTCTTCTGCTGTTCTGGGTGGGGGAGGTCCTAGTTGCACTTTTGTCTGCAGTGGGAAACCTCTGTATAGCCCGCCAAAGCTCCAGAGTGTTTGTGAAGACTGTAAGTGAGGATGGAGTCTGTAACTCTATTCACCTTTATCATCTGGTTTGCCTGAGAGTATCCAATTCCCACTGGGGGGGGGGGGGGGTTGGCTGTCCCGATTGAACAGCCAATAGCCTCTTTATGTAAACTGCAGGGAGAGTTTGCAAAGGATGAGTGCGGGTTCCTGTCTAAATTGCCTGGACTGGATGCTGAAGACAAGTTAACCACCGGAGCTGAATCTGATGAAGAAGAAGAGGAGACAACTGCTTTAGCTTCTTCCAGCGACCAGAGATACCTGCTGTATAACTGCTGACCGTGCTGACCCCTTCTATGCTGCAACAGTGGAGTCCGAAGACCATGACTCCAACCCATAGACTAGTAAGGCCTGCACCTCTGGCCATCCCACGATGAGTTGTGACCTTCCTGGGCTGCAATACGTCAATACCCTGCTTCCTCGAGCCCAAGTGCTGTCAAACATCTCCCAAAGAATAAAATCTCACTGAAACTTTGGTGGACCTGCAAAGTGCTGGACCGAGAAAGCGAGGTGAGCCTGATCGATGATGACTGCCCTACATCTGGTACCTAAAAAAGGAAGCCAAAATAATAGAGCCACGAGAAGCACTGAAGAACCCTTTGTTGAGAGCACTTTCTCTCATCTGCTACCGCAAGTTCCCATCCAGTGCCCTTTCTTTTGCCACCATGACCAAGAATACAGAGACTGGATCCTGTGCTGCTGCATCATGAATGCGTCCATCTGCAAGCTCTTTAGTGATCAGGTGCTGTGTGGCTTGGGGATAATATGAACCTAAAGTCTTGTGTTGTTCCTGTGTGACTAAGGTGGTGATCCGGGTATTTGGGAGTTCGCCCATATCTTTTGCCCAAGCCTAACGCTGGAACTTCATAGGGAGCCTTCAATAAAGTCCCTGAACACTTCTACTCACTCTAAAGTCTGTTATTTGTTCAATGAGACATCCTCTGGAAATCTGACTTTCCTACAGTTTTGCCATATCCCGACCTGCCTACAGCTGACCCTTGGACAACCAGGGCCCCCTTCTGCCTCTAAGAACACTTATGGCCTCGGATAGGGAGGGACTCCAAAAGTATAATGACCCTAACTATAAATATAATAGATGTTACCAAATACTTACTTGCTAAGGTGTTAGTGCTGTAATTTTTATTCCTGAAACAGAATATGACACAATGGGCCTCATTACACGGTATGCGGTAACCATGGCGCTATTAGCGCCATGGTTGCCGCTGGTATTTTACCTTGTCCACCTTGGTGGATGGCGGAATTACCACCCTACTCCAAGGTGAGCGGGGGCGGTAATTCCCCATTCACCAAGGCACTTCCCCATTCCCATTTTTGCCCCCATAGGGCTCAATGGGAATGGGGAAGGAGCTAATTACGGTACTGCAAATTGCAGTACCGTAATTAGCACCAAGGTTCCTTTGCGGGCCCGTTCCTTAACGGCTGCTAAAACCAGCCGTTGAGGTCAGGTCCGGCAAAGGGACCTCGTAGTAAGGCGGTAAGGGTTTACCAGTACCGGTACCCTTACCGGTAGCGGTAAACCCTTACAGCATTCCGTGTATTGAGGCCCAATATGTTATACAGTTATTACTTACCTTTGAGTAGCTAACTTCCCTTCTGAAAAGTATACAACGTTTTTTACTTGCCTTTGAATTGTGTTCCACTCTTCTAAAATGTATCATTGGTGCACCTATACATTCCTGAAATAGAATAAGTGAAAGGGTTTACTACCAATAGGGTTTTACTCACTGAATAGCATACTGACACCTAAATGGTTAACATTAGGTTTTCCTTACCTTGAACTGCTTACTGCCTTTCTGAAAATGTCTTGTAAAGTTCATGCTTACCATATAATTGTGTTCCACTATTCTGAAAAATAATATTGGTATAACTAAATATTCCTCTAGAAGAAATAGTGTATGGGCCTGATTCATGGACTATTTTGCACAATGCAAAGTGGCATTTCACTGGTGAAAGGTCACTTTGCACTGCTAGCAAACACCTTGATTCATAAATCAGTGCAAAGTGTATGTTTGCACTGCAAAGTGCAAAGTCACTTTGCACGGCAAAAAGACACTTTGCACTGCTCCAGCCCGATTCATGGAGCAGTGCAAAGTGTATTTCTGAAGTGCGAAAAACACTTAGCACTGCTCCACCCCGATTCATGGAGTAGTGTAAAGTGTATATTTGAACTGCAAAGTGACTTTGCACTGTTCCATGAATCAGGGTGTTTGTTGGCAGTGCAAAGTCACTTTTTACCAATGAAAAGTTACTTTGCACCATGCAAACAATTCCATGAATCGGCCCTAAGGGTTTATTATCCATAGGTTTTTACTCACCTTAAATTGTCATTCTAAATGTGCATCCTGAGTTCTTATTATCCATGACATGCATTCTGCCCCTCTGAAAAGTCATTCACAAGTTATTGTTTACCTTAGAACTGTGTTCTGAAAAGTGATGTTGGTGCAACTATATTATTCTAGAACTTAGTAAGCATCATAGGGTACTACCAATAGGGTCTACTTACCTTGAATTGCATTTTGCCATTCTAAAAGCCTGCTAAAGTAGTTTTACTCCCCATGAATAGCATACTGTCATTCTAAATGTGTTTTATGTTTTGGTTGACTAACCATAAGCATTGTTTTGATTTTTATAATGTGTTTCTGACTTTATTACTTACCTTTCTGAAAAATTCTCTTTTGCCTGTGGATATATAAATACAACATTTTTTCAGTACATCAATTTATAAGTGCTTCTTTAGACCATATGTATGCTACAAGTTCTGTGTGCCTATCTACAGCCCTATCTCTCCCGTAAGCTACGCCTGACTTCTCTGTCGACACTACCAAAATAAGTAGTATAGGTCTCTGCTAAGAGTTGGAGATTTATGTATTTCCCCAATGCATAGTTATATGAAGCTCCTTCTGTGGACTTTAGAAAAACTGTCCTAACACTGTTGGCATTCAGCGCAATATGTGTAGGTTGGAGTACTGTGATTCTTGAGATGCTCTGAGTTCATAGAAACCATCCACAAGGTTTGGTTTTGCCAAGAATGTATACTTGAAATTAATCACTACTGAAACCACAGGCTGCTTTAAGCCTAAAGCCTTCTTTAATGTACCAATAGAAAGACTGATAACATTGTGTAAGGAGTGTGGCCTCAACTGTAAAGGAAGTACGTTTCAAATTGTACAAATGTTGTGGGACAGCAAATTGCTCTTCACAAAACAAGTGGCACCTTCTAAATATATTGATGAGCAGAGACGTTGCTGGGTGGGGGCTGAGGAGGCTATTGCCCTGGGTTTTTTGGTTGTAGCCACAAAGAGAAGCTCAGGGACTAAAACCGAAAGGCTTTGGGCCTCATCACGAGTTTGGCGGTAACCCTTAAATGCGGCGGTAACGCTATTACCGCCACATTTAAGGGTCCGCCAGATCATGGTATTGGCGGATTTCCCCCCAGCTGTAAGCTGGGGGTAAATCCACAGGAAACGTGCTGATTTGTGGCGCTATTACCGCTGGTGGGAAATCCACCGGCGGTAATAGTGCACATTTTCCCAGTTGGGCCCAATGGGGAATGAGGAATTCCCGAAAAGGGCCCAATGGGGAATGGGCACTAACCGCTCCGCCAAACCCGTGATCCAGCGCTAATAGCACTGGGGGGGTTGGCGGTAGGGCTAATAGCGCCGGGGTAATACTGCCAGTGTTAACGCCCAACTCGTGATGAAGCCCTATAGCTAGCCCCCGAATCCCGCCAGTTCCGATATTAGCTAGGCACCCGTCAAAACCTTTGTGAGGATAACTCTAAAGACTCTGATGAGGAGGATGTCAGCTCACCCCCCTCTCCTTCTAACCTTCCTGCCTCCCCCTCAGCCATGGCTCCTGAGTCATCTATTGATTAACAAGAGGCAACTTCTAATGAGCTCTAACTTGAGACTCAGAGAAATGGAAACAAAATAAGATTACCTCAGATTTGTGCTGAGTTCCAAAGGAATCGGAATGGATTCTGCCAAGGTTGACTCCATACTCTCTTGGCCAGCGCCTACTATAGTAAAACAGATTCAATCCTTCATGGGACTTGCACATTTCTACAGAAAATGTATCCCTACATTTTCAGACATTGTGCATCCCATAGTCACACTCTTAAAGAAAGACACACCGTTTAATTGGTCTGCTGCTCAAGAGACAGCCTTCTAGGAACTAAAACGAAGATTCACTCAAGGTCCCATCCTGGCTCAGCCTGACATAAATAGGCCCTTCCTGGTAGAAACAGATGCCTCAGACTACGCCATTGGGGCGGTCTTAAAAAAAGAATTCAAAGAAAAGAGGGAACATCCTATTGCATACCTATCCCGCACCTTAACTCCCAGTGAGACCCACTACTCTGTCCTGGAAATGGAATTACTGGCCATCCGACAAGCCTTTACCGACTGGCACCATCTACTCTTAGGCGCCAAACATCCTGTGCAAGTGCGGACCGATCATAGAAACTTGCAAGTCCTACAGTCCCTGGAATGCAGAAATAGTCGTCAAGCCTGTTGGGCCTTCTTTTTTGCCCAGTACCAGTTCCGCCTTCACCACGTTCCTGGAACCAACAACATTAAAGCCGATGCCTTATCCAGGCATCCTGACTATGAGCCTGTCGAAGCACGTGCCTTCCCGAAGATGTTTCCTAATACAGTGTTTGTCGCCCAAGCCAATTCCTTCCTGGAAGACGTCTGTGCCGAAACACCTTCTTCTGATCTCTGGGAGGACTACATCAAGACAAATCAATGGAGCCTGGTTTCTAGGGATGGCTATCTCTTCAAGGATAAGAGATTGGTGGTACTCACACAAAGATTGAGTGACAAGATCATAAGCCTTTGTCATGATAGCTTCCATTCGGGGCATCGAGGCATCACTACAACTCTTCACCTCATTCAGAGACAATTCTGGTGGCCGAGGATTATCGATGGTGTAAGAACTTACATCCGAACCTGCGCCGTTTGTAATCAAAACAAGTGTGATAACAGAAAACCTGCAGGTCTCCTACACCAACCCCCGTTACCAGCACGCCCTTGGGAGACAATCGCCAAAGACTTCATTGTGGAATTGCCCCCATCCAGGGGATATACAACTATAATGGTTACTATTGATCTGTTCATCCATATGGCAAACTTCACACCCTTGCACAAGCCACCATCTTCACTTGAATTGGCAGGGATATTCTTAAAACATATATTCAGGCTTCATGAATTACCAACCAAGATCATTTCTGACCGAGGACCTCAGTATATATCCCTGTTCTGGAAACATCTATGCCAAATGTTAGGCCTCCAGCATGCATTGTCCTTGGGGTATCATCCTCAGACTAATGGAGCAATTGAATGTGTAAACCAGACCCTGGAACAATACCTATGCTGCTTTGCTACCAAGGTCCAAGATGATTGGTCACTTTTGATTCCGGTAGCTGAATTCGCTTACAACTCTGATCATTCGGCTATCAAGACTACTCCCTTTTTTTGCAGTCAAGAGTTTCACCCTTCAGTTCTGCCATCTGTTCTACCACATCCTAACCAGGTTCCTTCAGTTGATTCCTGGATCTAAAGACTGGTAAACGTACATGGGGACACCAAAGATCACCTGGAGAAAGCCAGGATAGAGGTCAAGAGATATGCAGATACCAAGCAGAGACCCAGCCCTCCATATGAAGTTGGGGACAAGGTCTGGTTATCCTCAAAACTCCTACCTCGACATCTACGGCCAAACAAACCGGCTCCCAAGTATTATGGACCTTTCTCCATTAAGGAAATCATCAATCCAGTGGCCTTTCGACTTCAGCTCCCAGAATCCTGGAAGAAGATACATCCGGTATTCCACACTTCCTTGTTGAAACCGTATGTATGGCCCACCAGATCGACTCCTAGACCTAGCCCCGTGCTTGTCAATGACCAGATTGAATTTGAAGTCTCCAGGATGTGTGATTCTAACAGACTTGGTGGACTCCAATACTTAGTGGAGTGGAAAGGATAACCCCCCAGCGAACGCACCTGGGAACCAGTCTCCAACACGAATGCCCCCCGTTTAGTGCAAAGGTTCCATCGGATCTATCCAGGCAAACCCGGTAGATCAAGATTTAAGAGGGGGCATGCTGTCATGAACCACTGATTCCGGCCCTTCTGGATTTCGTGGTCCATGATACACCGCAACATCAGGTCAGCGATCCTCCCGACATGGCGACAGCATGGAAACGCTGCTCTCTAATGTCCATGCACAACGCGCTGCTTCCTAGAAAATAGGCACGCCCCTGCGGTTCTGCACATCTCAACACTACCGATCTGAGTTGTTTGGTGTGTGTATCGTTCCTGTCTATCTTCCAGTTACCTACCCTTTTCCGCCTTCCCCCGGCACCCGCTGAGCATTGGACATCAGTTTCCCTTCCTTCCTGGATTCCTCCGCAGTAACTTCCCTGGATTCTGAACGCAACCTGCTTAAGGCATTTGGCACTACTCACACTAGAACCAGAAGACTCACGTCCCTTCATGTACAATTCCCGATCAGTGAGGAAGAAGGAAGGAGTTCCAAAGAAGAACGCAATCAAGGACAAACAGGTAAGAAATAGGGAAGGGTGTGACACATGGGAGCTCTAGATCTGTGGTGGGCATGATGTACAGGTTAGGACCTGGGTGTCGGGGGCTTATCAGAGAGCCTGGGGAGTGAGGGTCGAGTTAGTTATGTGTGTGGCCGGTACCAGGCTGGCTGTGTGGGGGTCAGATGATTGATGGCAACTTATTGGAGATGGATAGGCGTGTCCCTGAGCCTGGTACTGCCACACACGCTGCGCTGGGTAAATTCTTGAATGCGATACTGCACATTCGCAACACTGCAAGAAGAGGAGGGAAATGGACTTCCTTGGGAACAAGGCTCGAGTGGAGCCAACAGGCAGTGGGGAAGATAGGTCTGGGCAGGCCTGCCCGCTACCTCGAGTAGGCCTAATACAAAATGTAGTGTAGGGCTATGGGTTTTCTAGTGCTGCATATCTATTTTTAGGCAATATGGAGCCTCTACATATTGTGTAATGGTGCAGATGAGTCCCCCCTTATGTGCTATATCGCTTTGTAAAGATTTTGTCTTATGTGAAAGTGCCTAGCAGGGTGGGATTGGCTCATTTCCATCTCAACATTCCTCTCTTTCATTACTCCTACAGTAACAAATTCACCCCCCCCCCAAATTTCCTCTCATTCACCCTTCTTTCTGCTTCCTCCCAAGCAGGTGCTCCTTTTATGGGCATCCAAGCTCTACAGACAGTTCTAAGGCTCCCCCCACTGCGTGCATATTCTTCTGGCGTGCAGGTAATATATATACACCCCCATCTCCTGCCAAATCCACCCATACTGCTTTATCATTTTTGAGGTCTGGTGGAGGTACAATGGTCATGTGGTATAAAGTGTCTACTTCATCTCTGTGACCGTGATGAAGAGCACCATGCAGTATTTGGGGACTTCACTTTCCTCCATTTTTCTTTCTACCTCTTAAGTATCAGGAGGGCTTTTACTGTTACCATTTCCAATTGTCACCATCAACATTGCATTATTTGGTACTGCTTTGGCACAACAACAGAGCCCAAATTGACAGGTGCAGAAGATCATCAGAATAAACACGATGATAGGGACCAACATCTTGATTGTTGTTCTAAGCCAAGATGGTACCCAGCCGAATGCCAGGTTTACCCACTAATCCCCTTGGATCCCTGCTTCTTCCTTCATTTATACCCACGTTCATGTACTGCTGCAATGACATGTGAAAGTGTCCCATTTTCAGCATCTGTGGAAGGTACGAATGTCCAATATGAACTTGCAATCTTTTGCAAACCTTACCCTCCATTGCTGTCAGGAGGTCAAGGATATACTGGTTCTACATCGTCATCAGTCTTAGCACCCTTAATTCTACCTTGATGACGTTGAACCCTTCTTCAGTGTCATTGGCCAGTTGAATCAGTTCCCACCGGACGATCTGGAGCCACTTAGCATTGGCTCTAGTCTGGACTCTGGGCATGAAAGATGTGAAAAATGTCCCAGCAGAATTGTACAGTCTGTATTCGTCAGGTATTTGTGCCAGCAGATGTGACGATTCTTGGGACAGGTAGTTTGAGGATCGCTTCTTTCTTTGTAGCCTGTCATGATGTTCCCTTTGTGGGAGGATGTGGAAATCAGGAGATAAAACTGTGGGTGCTGTTCCAGTTCCATCAGGTAATACTAGTTCTTCTTCTTGAAAGGGTCCCCCCTTCAGGTTTTGTTTTCAGGCACTACAAACAGGGCCGAAAGCAGCATCGCAAGTGAACAGTAGCCCTTCCATGATGATGGGAGGTGCAAGTATGCTTTTTGGCCCCCGTTCCTTTTCTGATACCTGGAATGAGCACCGTCCGATTGCATCGTTTGTTTGATCCTACCGAAACAGTACCTTCATTGTAATAACAAAGTTCATATTTTTTTTCTTGGTGTACCTTCACTGTCTTTTCAAGTGCTGTGACCCAGGTCAGTTGCGACATGTTCGGTCCATATTCGTACACATGCTTGTTCAACGAGAACTAGAGTTTTTTCTGGATATGCTGTGAGTACTTCTGCTTCACACCTGAACGTTGATCCTTGCCACTTATTGTCCATATTTTCTGTCCCTTCTATGGTGAGGAAGGCTTCCTTGAAACACTTAGGATTGGTGGTGCTAGTTTTGCATTTTCGAAGGTTGGGCTCGAGGAGTTGTACATGAACACTTTGTGCCTGAAAAGATCCTTTTACCCTACATAGTGCAAGATGAATTGAACATTGGGTTTCATTTGTGGTACCTTACGGGGTAGCAATAATTTGGGAGTCCCAGTTGCAAGGAGTATTAGAGAACAAACATAGCAGCTCCCATTGGTGGTTCGCCTTCGATTGCACTCATATCAGAATACCATTGGTTTGACTGTTCGGGATGGCGAAGGTCTTGCACTGTGTCTAATCCAAAACTATGATATGCAAAATACTTATGCAGGCGTGTAAGCCATTTTCTCTATCACTACGTAAGGGGTACCTTCTTTCCCCTCGCACTATTGTGCGATGAGAAAACACTGAATTATTGTAGGGTGTGGATTGGGAGCTGTCACATGTGGTATTTATGGTATTGCACATTGGTTCAGTTCTCATTACCTGGGTGCTTTCATTCGTCCTTTCACTCAGGGTAAGGGGGCAGGAAAAACCTGTAACCATATTAGGGGACTGGGTCAACAACATATTAAATACTGAGGTAAATGATTGTGCTAAAGAGGGAAGAACTGTGCTGTTTGGGGCATCTGTTGATCTGTTAGTTATATTTCCAATGGATACAATAACACTTGGGACCTTCCTTGTCATATTACGATGCAGACTTGTGAGGTTTATGGGCAATTTCTCATTCCAGGTCCACTTATATCCATCCCATATACATTTGCCCCCCTCATCCCCTTCTTTAATATGGTCCCCCTAGATAAAAGATGCTCCCCAGTAAATGCCCAATTCTAGTATCAATACAGTAAACAGAATCACTGAAAAGTGCAAACCACAACTATAACTGTACACTCTCCAGGTACTCATTCTACTTCTATTACTTTCTACATTTTATGATCGTTGCAGCGGTGTCATCTCCATAACAGTCGCACCTGCAGAGAAGGAAACATGGGGCGGGTTGAGAGAGAGAGAGAGATTTTAAATTTTGAGGTGGCCCGTGCTCTAGCAGCAATGCATGTTCTTTTACACAGTTCTCATGCACAAATAATGTTCGGCTAGGGCCACTTTAAGCTGAGGTAGTAGTTTGGTTGTTCGCAGTCGGTGTGTCTTGCGAGGTACTGTCTGGGGCTCTATGAACATCTGAAAGCTGTATCCCGTACTGCATTCCTTTTACTGCAAGCGGGGTGATAAACACCATCACGTAAGGCCAGTGGAAGTGGGGTGTGTTCCACTTCCTGCCAAAGCTTTACACGTAAATCCACTCCCCTGGTAACAATGGTTGGGTTGGGGTTGTGTCAGACAGGGTAGTTGTGGTTTCTCTTGTTTCTGTGAATGGAGGTAGAATTTGTTGTGTAATACATCTTATTGCACGTGTCAGTTTTGTAAGGTACTTTTTGAATTCTTCATCTAATACAGTTGCAGTTCTGTGTGTATCTGATGCCCTTCCTACTGGCGATAATGGCGTCTGTATGTGTCGACCAGTCACTATCTCCTGGAGGGACAGGTGGTGGTCCTTCCTGGGCTGTGTGCGCAGTTGGAATAAGGCCAATGGTAAACAGCACACCCAATTTTTCTTGAGTGTGTTGCACAGTTTGGACAGTCTGCTTTTGAGGAGGCAGTTTATTTTCTCCACCACCCCATCTACTTGTGGGTGGTTGTCTTGTGTTGAGAGTCGTGAAGATATAGAAGACCTCTGTCCCCAAGTGCCGCACAGGGAGAATCACTAAATCACTCCCTGTGCAACCTTTGCGGCCACAGGTGGAGATAATCCGAAGCCGGAACCGAAGTACTAGGAACCCCAAGGCAGCTGTGGAAAAAGGCAATGATTAGATACCAAGCAGTCAGGACACTACATACAATAATCCGAATACAGTCAGAGTCTTACCGGGGATCTGATGAACGGGATGGAAAACCTGAATGGGAGGATGGTTCCGGGACTCACGTAGGCAAAAGACCCACCCTGCGGGATAGGTCTAGATGTACCTCGCCAGTCTCCACCTGGAGAGTGTATTGAAGAGGGCCCCAGGTAATCAGGTGGCAGCCACCAACTGAAGAGTGAGATTCCCCTTGTAGAGGTGCAATCAGGGAGGCCCAACAGAGATCCGTTGCAGACGAAGGTCTGAAGCCAGGAAGAGCAGTCTACACCAAAGGGATAAACAAGAACGAGATCCAGAAGAAGTCCGTAGTTCAGCCCGGGGTCAGGAGCCGTGATGAGCAGAAAAGCCGATGTAGCCAAATCCAAACGTGATCCACAAGAAGTCCAGTAAACATAAGCCAAGTCCAAGGAAGCCAGGTAAGCAATACAGGAAAGAAAGTCAAACAGAGTACTCCTGGTAAACCAGCTGTGAAGCGTAGGATACCGGCACTGCACTGCTTAAATATCGTCCACTTCCTGGTCACATGATGTCAACCGGAGTCACGTGACCGCGAAACCGGGGCACGTGACCGTTTCCTCGGGTCACGTGATCGGGCCGCAACAGCACGAGCGAGTGTGTTACTGCTCGAGCGGTGGCCTAATCTCCAAGGCAACTGCCAATGGAGAAACGGCCGCAATCGTGACTGCAGGGTGTATGGCGTTTGTTTGGCCAGCGCGCGAGCCAACCGGGGTTGCCTACGTGAGCCCCGGGAGACAGGTGAATGGGAGGGGTAGGACACTGGACTGGGTATCGAGACAAGGTCGTAGGAACTACCCGAGGACATGACAGAGCCCCCCCTCAAAGGCCCACGACCCCGTGGGCAGGAAGGATGTTCCCTATGAAACCGGGAGATCAATCGAGGGGCATGGACATCCGAGGCGGGGACCCAGGTGCGTTCCTCCGGACCATAACCCAACCAGTCAACAAGGTACTGCAGGCGACCCCGAAGGAAACGGGACCCCAATATGCCCGAGACCTCGAAAACATCAGGTGCATCCAGGGACACGGGGGCAGGAGAAGGGCGAAGACGCATCGAGGATGGGCAGGGCTTGAGGAGGGAGGTGTGAAACACAGGATGTACCCGCCAAGAGGAGGGGAGAACCAGGCGATAGGCCACCGGGTTGATGACATGGGAAACAACATAAGGACCCACAAAACGGGGCATGAGTTTGCGGCAGCCCTTCAAGTGGAGATGACGGGAGGACAGCCAAACCCGGGACCCAACGGGATACAACGGGGCCATGGTACGCCTAGCGTCTGCGGAGGCCTTCATGGATGCCTGTGCCTCCTGCAGATGAACGAGGACCTGGGTATGGAGGGCTGACATGTCTCGAACGCAGGCTACTGCTGCAGGGTTCTCGGTGGGAGAAATGTCGGGGATAGGGAGGACCCTGGGATGCTGGCCATACATGGCGTAAAATGGAGAGAGACCCGTGGAGGAGTGAGTAGCGTTGTTGTAGGCGAACTCAGCGTAATGTATGTTCTGGAACCAGGTTGATTGTTGGTGTAGCATCAAACAACGCAGATATTGCTCCATGGACTGATTTGTTCTCTCGGTCTGGCCATCGGTTTCCGGGTGATAAGCGGAGGAGAACCGGGCATCGATACCTAGAAGAGCGGTCAATGCACGCCAAAAACGGGACGTGAACTGAGAGCCTCGATCGGACACCAGGACAGAGGGAAGGCCGTAGCGGCAGAAAACGTTGTCAAAGAATAACTTGGCCAAGGCAGGGGCAGACGGGATACCATGACAAGGGATGAATTGAGCCATCTTGGTGAAGACATCGACCACTACCCATATGGTGTCGTAACCCTGGATCTTGGGTAAATCGGTTACGAAATCCATGCTCAGGGTGTGCCAGGGTTTTGGTGGCACGGGTAAGGGTCGCAGTAGCCCCAATGGACGACCCCTACGATGTTTGCCCTGAGCACAGACTGAGCATGTGTTGACGTAACAGCCCACGTCGTGCCTCATGGACGGCCACCAACACCATCGTTTCAGGAGATCCAAGGTGCGGGCCTGGCCCGGGTGACCATTGATCGGGGCGTCATGGGACCACTCTAGGGCTAGGTTTCTGGTGTCAGTGGTAGGGAGTACTAGACGGTCCTGTACATATGGCAAACCGTTGTGATAGGTGGGATCCCATTCTGACAGCTGATCGGGGTGCCTTTGAACCCAGGAACGAATGTCTTCTAGTAGTGCCAGAGGGGGTGTGCATGTACAGACAACATGTCCCCGGGGTATGAGTGTGTCGGGAAACACCGGTAACGAAACCCCCCCAGGGGAGCGAGACAAAGCGTCCGCCTTGCTATGTTCTGTACCAGAGCGGTGCTTAATCTGAAAGTCGAAAGCGGCGAAGAACAGATGCCACCTGACCTGTCTACTGTTTACACATTTCAAGGCTGCCAGGTCTTGCAGGTTCCTGTGATCTGTGTATACCGTAACCTTATGTTTGGCCCCCAACAGGTGGTGACGCCAAGTTCGGAAGGCGTCCATTACCGCCAGTAGCTCTTTTTCGGTTACGGTATAGTGGGACTCTGCTGGGCTGAACTTACGCGAATGGAAGGCCACAGGATGCAACCGCCCTGTAGAGGAACAAACCTGTGACAGAATCGCCCCCAACGCAAAGGAAGAGGCATCGGCCTCAACGACGTATGGTTGTTCGGGATCGGGGTGTTGGAGCACCGGGGCAGTGGTAAAAGCGTTCTTCAACGCCTCGAAGGCCTGCTGGTGTATCTCCTGCCATTCAAAAGGAACAAGAGGACTGGTAAGGGACGTAAGAGGCGACACGAGAGAAGAGAACCCAGAGATAAAGCGCCGATAGAAATTGGCGAAACCCAAGAAAGATTGCAAAGCCTTTAGGGTCTTTGGTGTTGGCCAATCGAGGATAGCTCGAACCTTGGCATGATTCATGGCCAGACCACCAGGCGTGATGTTAAACCCCAGAAACTCCACGTTAGACACATGGAACAGACATTTTTCGGGTTTGATAAACAATGAGTGTTCTTGCAGTCGGGACAATACTTCTCGTACGTGTTGTATGTGTTCTTCCAGGGTGTGAGAGAAGACGAGAATGTCATCAAGATACACCACCACAAACGTGTCTAATATGTCCGAGAAGATGTCGTTCATGAAATGTTGGAAGGTGGCAGGGGCGTTACACAGGCCGAAGGGCATGACCGTATATTCATAAAGGCCATACCGCGTACAGAAGGCGGTCTTCCATTCGTCACCCTTTCGGATGCGGACGAGGTTATATGCCCCCCGCAAATCCAGCTTGGTATAAATGGAGGCGTGGGTTAACCGGTCCAGGAGGGGAGAGATGAGTGGAATCGGATAACGGTTCTTCACCGTGACGGCGTTAAGCCGACGGTAATCCACACAGGGGCGAAGGTCGCCTTCTTTTTTGGGCACGAAGAATATGGGACTGGCTGCAGCCGACTTGGAAGGACGAATGTGACCCAAACGCAGCGCCTTATCAATGTACTCCTTAGGAGTCAGGTCTTCCGATAAGGACAAAGAATAGATGCGGCCTGAAGGTACCAAGGCCCCAGGCACAAGGTCGATCGGACAGTCATAGGAGCGGTGAGGAGGGAGTACTTCAGAGGAGCCCTGATCGAATAACAAAGTGTAATCCTGATAAGCCACAGGGATGGGAGCGGTGACTAAACCCACTATGTGTGAGGCAGGGGGAATGTCGTCGCCCAGTATCGTGAGTTGGGCAACAGCACCGAGTGCTAATGCTGGTGTGTCTGTTTCACTGTCCACGGGGAGGCAGTAGTTCTGACAGAGTTCAGATTCGAAATGGACGTGTCCCGTACCCCAATCTATATGCGGGTTATGTTCTCGTAACCAGGGTATGCCTACTATGACGCCGAACTGAGGCGTGGATATTAGATCAAAATGGAGGATTTCTCTATGGACTGACAGGATAGTGAGGACGAGGGGGGTGGTCTGTTGCTTAATGGGACCAGAAGCGAGTTCCGTCCCATCAACTGCTTGAACCGGTTCGGGTCGGGGTTTATTGATCAGGGGTAGGTTCAATGTCCGAGCCAGAGCGATATCAATATAGTTCCCGGAGGCCCCGGAATCGATAATGATCCGCACGGGGTGGATAATCCCAGGGGCAGGTTGTATGGTGGCATCTACCTGAATGGGCCTAATCTGACCAAATGATGGAACGATTTTCGGGGAAGGGCATGGGGAGCTCGATCCTACCCCCGTATCTAGGATCGAGCTGGATGAAAAACCTGCTTCTTGGGTCTGGGTCTCCGGGGACACTCCTTCACAAAATGCCCCCCTAAGCCGCAATAAAAGCAGGCATTCTCAGCCCTTCTGCGCTCCCTCTCTCTCTCGAGGTGATGGGACTCCTAACACCTCCTATTTGCATCGGCTCACCGGTGGCTTCAGAGGACGACGACGGAATAGCAGAGCTGGCCGTTTGGGAAAACCCGGCCTCAGCCCTGCGTTCGGAGCGTCGTGCGTCTACTTGGAGAGCCAGGTCCACCAGGGCCGGGAACTGGACTGGCAGAGACGGTACCATAGCCAAGACGTCTTTCATAGGACTGCTTAGTCCTCTATAGAATACCACCGATCTCTTACTTTCAGGCCAGGAGGTCTCTGCTGCCAGTTGGTTAAATCTTGTGATGTATTCAATAAGAGAGCCCTTCCCCTGGGACAGGTCCAGTAGTTCTAGATCATGGGATTGTGCTTTATACCTGGTGTCGAACACTCGGGACATTTCCAATACTAGCTGATCGAAATCATAGAGGGCAGGATGGTTGGTTTCTAACAGCGGGTTTGCCCAAGCAGCAGCCGTGCCGGCTAGGTGAGAGAGAGTGAATGCCGCCTTGGTGGTAGGATCCGGAAAAACAAGGGGTCGACACAAGAAGTGCAATTTACACTGGTTAAGGAAAGTCCTAAACCTTCTTGGGTCCCCATGGAATTTTTCTGGGGCAGCCAAAGGAAAGGGTGAAGGCAAAACCACCGGAACAGGAGCCGAGGGAGTCGGGATTGGGTGTACAAGGGGTATCGATGCTGGAGGGGCGTCTCCGAGCTCCGGGTCCAAGGGTAAGGGGTGTTGGGTGCTTTGTAACAGGTCAAGACGCTGATGGACCGCGGTATTAGCCGCCACCATATCGGCTCGTAGTAACGTGATTGCTTGGATGACAGCAGCCAGGGGGTCTTCGGCAGCACCCTCCATATCTTGCACGACAAGGCTTCACAGTCTGTCTTGTGTTGAGAGTCGTGAAGATATAGAAGACCTCTGTCCCCAAGTGCCGCACAGGGAGAATCACTAAATCACTCCCTGTGCAACCTTTGCGGCCACAGGTGGAGATAATCCGAAGCCGGAACCGAAGTACTAGGAACCCCAAGGCAGCTGTGGAAAAAGGCAATGATTAGATACCAAGCAGTCAGGACACTACATACAATAATCCGAATACAGTCAGAGTCTTACCGGGGATCTGATGAACGGGATGGAAAACCTGAATGGGAGGATGGTTCCGGGACTCACGTAGGCAAAAGACCCACCCTGCGGGATAGGTCTAGATGTACCTCGCCAGTCTCCACCTGGAGAGTGTATTGAAGAGGGCCCCAGGTAATCAGGTGGCAGCCACAAACTGAAGAGTGAGATTCCCCGTGTAGAGGTGCAATCAGGGAGGCCCAACAGAGATCCGTTGCAGACGAAGGTCTGAAGCCAGGAAGAGCAGTCTACACCAAAGGGATAAACAAGAACGAGATCCAGAGGAAGTCCGTAGTTCAGCCCGGGGTCAGGAGCCGTGATGAGCAGAAAAGCCGATGTAGCCAAATCCAAACGTGATCCACAAGAAGTCCAGTAAACATAAGCCAAGTCCAAGGAAGCCAGGTAAGCAATACAGGAAAGAAAGTCAAACAGAGTACTCCTGGTAAACCAGCTGTGAAGCGTAGGATACCGGCACTGCACTGCTTAAATATCATCCACTTCCTGGTCACATGATGTCAACCGGAGTCACGTGACCGCGAAACCGGGGCACGTGACCGTTTCCTCGGGTCACGTGATCGGGCCACAACAGCACGAGCGAGTGTGTTACTGCTCGAGCGGTGGCCTAATCTCCAAGGCAACTGCCAATGGAGAAACGGCCGCAATCGTGACTGCAGGGTGTATGGCGTTTGTTTGGCCAGTGCGCGAGCCAACCGGGGTTGCCTACGTGAGCCCCGGGAGACAGGTGAATGGGAGGGGTAGGACACTGGACTGGGTATCGAGACAAGGTCGTAGGAACTACCCGAGGACATGACAGTGGTAAATTGAGCACATTTTATGTTCAATTCCCAACAATTTTGTCACCTCCTTGAACAATTCATTGAAAAAGTGCATCCCATTGTCTGATCGCAGGACATCACGCACTCCCCATCAGGGGAAATCTTCTCTAACAAGGAATTTTGCAGCACACTTCGTGTCAGGGTGGGCACATGTACCCGCTTCCACCCATCAGGATAATGGACACACCACCATGATCAGATATCTTGTTCATTGCACCATTCTCCCATGTCTGCGTAGTCAATGTGCAGCTCTCGAAAAGGGCCCACATGGCGAGGTAAAGTACCTCATAATGTTCTCAATGTCATGGCTGTGCTGAATACCTGACTGTGGTGCATTGGACCACCATTTGTGTCAGGTGTTCTTGCAGATTCGGAATAAAACCAATCCTCCTGGAGTTCAGCAGCAATGTGTTGTATGGAACTATGGGAAGGGAAATGCAACAGTTTGAATGCTGTGTAGAATCGTTCACCAAGCATTACGCATGTGTCAGGTGTTTCTTATCTCCAGAGGAGATCTGAGGGTGATTGAGCACATCCACGCTTGAGCCAGAGCTTCTGCTCGTCTTCGGGCACTTAGCACTGTAACTCTTTTATTTGGGCACTGGGGAGTGCTGTGTATGCTTCTGAGGAGCGGGGTGTTGTCACATTGGCTAGAACATATTCTACACTTGTGTGTACTGGGAGGTATGCTGCTTGTTTTGCTGCTGTGTCTGCTGCGTTTCCCAAATAAATCTTGTCTGTGTTCTGTCTGTGTGTGCTAAGCATTTGACTACCACTACAACGGAAGGTTCTGCAAGGTCGGTGATCAGTGTGTTTAGTAATTTTGCGTGTTGTACTGGAGCCCTATCTGCCCTCCTGAATCCTCTCCTCCTCCATCGGGACAGACCTGCGTGCACCATGGTGGTCACGTAAGCAGAGTCTGAATAAATTGTAATGCAACACCCCTTTGCTGCTTTCAATTCTTCTATTAGTGCTACAAGTTCTGCTGCTTGTGCGGAAAAATGTCGTGGTAACCTTTTCAAAATTAGTGTTTCATGCTCTCCTTCCTCCAATCTCACTAAAGCCACCCAACATGTTTCTCTCCTGTTTCTTGGTGAATTGGCGCTAATCTGTCAATGAAATCTATTTCCCCTATCCTAGGGTGCTGTCTCTCACTTTGGGGATGTAATCCTCCTCTACCTCATAAGTTGGGCAATCATGCTGCCACATATCTTCAACTTTGCATGCTTCTGTCAAGAATGTGGCGGGATTTACTGTTTTGTACCATACCACATGGATATTTGGGCTGGACAAAATTTGGGCTGGACAAAAAACTGTGTGTGTGTGTTCAGGATGGATTTGGAGTGTTCCAATACTGCAAATAGTGAGGGTTCGACATATAATATCACTGAGCATCCCATCACAATCGTTGAACTTTTTTCAATGGCAGTGGCGGCTTCAGCCAGTGCCTGTTCGCAAGCGTACTGGCCCTACATCACTGAATCCAGGGTGCCACTGAAGTATGCCAAAGGCTTGTGTCTCATAAACGCTTTTGTGTCAGTATTGCAGTCATGAGGGTACTATTAGAGTTCGAGAATAGGAAGAACTCTTGTTGATAGTTTGGGGTCGCACAAACTGGAGCTGTGGCAATTACATATTTTAGGTCATTGAATGCTGTCATAATTTCTGCTGTCCATGAAATGGGTGTTCCTTCTTTCTTTGCCTCTTTGAGACTCTGGAGGAGGGGTCTCGTATAAGCTGCATAATCTAGGATCCATGCACGAAAATAGTTGCAGAGCCCCAATAATGTTTGCATTTCTTATACTGTGGTTAGTCTGGGTGTTGCTTGCACTGTTACTGCTCGGTCAGGTATGATTCTTTTACCATCTTTGGAGATGAGTTGGTCAAGGTCTTGCAGTCAGTATTGGAGTTTCTTTTAAATTCACTTTGTACCCTTTCTGTGCTAACAACTGCAGTAGGGCAATAGAGTCCCTGTGAAAATCATGTTCACTGTCGGTGCAGACCAGTAGGTCATCTACGTATTGAATGATCGTGCTAGGAACCTGAATGCTACCGAAATCTTCGTGTAAGATTCTGTTAAATATACTGGGGCTTTCACAGTACCCCTGGGGCAACCGTCAGTGTTCATATCGCTTTCCCCCCAGGGTGAATGCTGTAAGATACTGTGATTCTAGGGTGAGTGGTACTGAGAAAAATGCATTTTTCAGGTCCACTACTGTGAAATGGGTACCCTGTTTTGGGATACTGCATAAGATGGATGCTGGGTTAGAAACAAGAGGGAATTCCTTTTGTACAATATCATTTAGGGGATGAAGGTCCTGGATCATTCTCCAACTCCCCTCTGTAGTTGTCTTGATCAGATCGATAGCAGTATTGCATGGGGATGTGGAGGGCCCTATGATTCCTTGCGGTAATAGGGCATGCAATGTTTCCTGAATCCCTTTTTTCAGCTTCTCTAGATAGAGGCTACTGTTTTACTCTTTGTAACACTGCACCTGGTTTGATTTTTATTCTTACTGGGATTACTTATGAACAGAAGGGCTGAAAGTGTGGCACAGTGGAAGAAAATGGCTGACGATGAAGGAAGATTCGAGAAGGCTTGTCTCCCTCAGTGTCAAGGGTTGGGGTAGCCAAGAAACTGGTTATCTATTCGAGAAGATACTATGAACGTGAGAAGCACAGCAAGGTCCCGTTGAGGTATAATGGAAAAAACACTAGAAGTGCCAGGTTTTATTCATTTAATAGTACTAAATGCGAATAAGGAGCTACGGTCTCCTGTCACATGGCCTGGATGATAATAGACTTTGGGCGAGCTACACCGAGACTGAAGATAAGACTGTGCTCACACTCCCTTTTATTCCCAGAAGCCAGGGGCTATTGCAAGGCCGAGTTCAAAGACAATTCGAATGGCAGACAGCAGGAGTGATGATGGATGATAGATTAATTAGGTGGGAAGGCATGGTCAAGTCCACCCACAAGCACCTGGGGTACCAGCTTGCGTGCTGCTAGCGAGTGGAATATTCCAAAAGGGTACAAGCATGCCAACCAATTGTAGAGGGCCATGTAGCAAAGACCCCTATAGTATCAAAGCCAATAAAACGTGTGTATTTTATGACAGCGAAGATGACTTGCAGTAGGGGTGGGCATCAGTTGCATCAGTTGCCCACCTGCCTCTAAACATCCAATCATAATACTATCCCACATAGAAAGTATACCTAGATGTTCTCTGTAGACCAATCACAATCCCAAGTAGGATTTATTATTTTTTCATGTAGAATGACGTCAGTGATGGACAAGATTTCATTATATAAATGTAATTCTTTGTGAAATGTTTGAGAGACTCTTGAGAGATTTGAGCGAACTTCGGTTGATGTCCCATGTACTCCCTGTTTTAGACAATTGCAAATAAAACAGTAAAGCTTTGCCAAATTCCTGAGTCAGTCTTATTATTGGTGTCAGAGTAAATTCTGCATCCCCATCCATCTGATAAATAGTTACCTTGCTTAAAGGGCCAACAGGTTCATGGGGATTGGTGGTTCATAAATGGGGTGGCACTTGTTGCAAATCTTTCCCACTGAAAGGGGGCGGGCCTCTCACTATTGCCATGAGGGGGATCTGCACTTTGCAATATTGCTCCATAATCTTGCACGGTATGCAAATCTCTAGTATTATCTCCCCATCAGCATTCCTGTCTTCAAAGAGCTCCTCATCTGTGAGTTCTCTCAATGATAGGTTAGCGTCAATGCATAATACTGTGCACCATTGGCACCCATGGATATCGACCCCGCGGATCACAATTCTTTATGCTGATATCTGCAGTCCTTCCAAATGGTAGGACAATATTGGACCTGCAACCACCTCAGGGAGGGCTACGGGTTGGATATTTAAGTCAGCAGTTACTCTCTACTCCTTCCTTGTGAGTTGGGACACTGCTCTGGCCTACACTCAGATTCCATAAATAAACATATCTGGGTTTACAGGTATCCCTCTCACCACAATCTCACTAGCCACTTTATGTATTACCAGCATAGCTCGGAGGGAGCACATTCCTGGAGTGCAGCAATCCCTCTATCTGTCAATGTTATTGTCATGTTTAATTTGTTCATTAAATCTCGACCCAATAAATTGATGGGCGAACTATCGTAGTAAAGGAGGGGTGCTCAAACAACTTTCCCTCCAACCTTGACATCTAAGTCTTCAGTATAGGGAATCATTACTACAGCCCTAGAGAATACCTGTGTATCGAGAGTTTTGCCTGATAGCGGTAAATCACCTTCATTCATGCATGACTTTTATGCCCCCGAATCCAGCATGAAGATGAATTGCTTATTTCCTATCTCTGCCCCCACCAGTGGTTCCTCGTCTGGGTGTAAGGTTGTTGATAGTACTGGACACACAAGTGTTCCCCTGTGGGCTGTCCTTGTCTGGATAAGTGTTTGTATCTGGAAATGAGAATGGATTCCCTCCCATCACTGTCGCTCCTTGGTAGGGGGCCATGGCATTGGTGGGTGCAGTGGCAAAAGGGTGCCTGCATTTCTGGCCTGTGTGTTCGGGTGGCACTGATGTTGTTGCATGGTCTGTGATTGTGGTGGATGGCGGTATGTTTTCCGGGGCTGGGGGAGGTAACTGCGTGTATGCTTGGTGTATTTCATATGGGATCATTTGTGACCCCGGGATAGGCCTCTGTGGGCTCCCGGGGTGTGGGCCACCATAGGGCTGTTGATTATCGCTGTAGTTCCCTCCCTCTCTACTCAAGCATTCTCTCACAAAATGGCCTCACCTCCTGCATGACGAGAACTGTCCCTGAGTGCCCCCTTTGCTGGCCTTGTCCCCCAAAACCCCATCCTCATTGACTTTGGAACAGACCTCGTCCTCTTTGTTGCCCCCCTTACCATTGGAGTCCTGCGTACTGTTGATTTCCTCCCCACTGTCCTTGTCCATTGTCTGCCCACAACTCTGCAATCCTCGCCTGTGTGGCCGCTGAGGCACATCCCTCCTCTTCTGTCTTTTCTGGAGGCGGTACCACTGACACCTTTGCTACTTTCACTAGTTTATTTTGCACTAGTTTCACTTCCTCTGCCTGTCGTCATTGAATAGTTAATTTTTCTCTCTCTTTGATCCTTCTACAATGGTGTACTATGATGCTTTGAATCTCAGGCCAGCCTGTTGCTTCCACCCCGCTAACTTATCTAGTGCCTTCTGCACTTCCTTTGGGAACCCATGTTTCACAATAAAATAAAACAAGGACATTGATTGGTCCCAAGCGGTGCCCGTCTCTCCTCTCCACGACTCCTGATCCCGAAGAATGTACTGGGCAGCATCTTCATCATCCCCCATTGTGCATTGCATTATTAATTGTAAGTTGGATGTATGTGGGAAGGCCCTCCACAGTGCATCCCAAATTGATGCTCTAATATTGTTGAATGATGCCCCATCATGGGAATCATTACTTAGTGTTACTCCCGGGTACCCAGCCTTCACCCACACTGATTCGGCCTGATCTCCCACTGCTGAGACCAACAGGCTTTCAATATCCCCTATGGCGAGGGGCACGTTGGCAGTGTGTTTTTCAGAAGCATATATATCCATTTTTCCGCACCCAGTGTGAGAGGGGGGGGGTTTGTCCATCTGTGCCCAGGGAACATCATTTGGTCTGCTTGCTCCCCCTTGTGGGTCAGGGGCATTTGCATTTTCGTCTTTACTTTCCCACTCTTCAAGCCACTTCACCTTTTCTTTGCCAATGCTATTCTCCCAAACCGTTCTCTCAGTCTCCTGTCCCACAAACTTTCCACACTTGGTGTTGTCAAAGGTCCTCTTCTACTCCCCCCACTGCCTCTTCTTCTGTATCCACAAAGTCGCTGCAATATTCCTCATCTCCCCTCCTTGACCCTACATTCTCATACCCCATGCTGTTTCCCCCTCCCTTTCCATGCGTACAGCCCGTATGGGTGCATTATCAATCCTGAATAAGGGGGGAATGGCCTGGGCTCATGGAGTGAGGAGGTGCCTGGACAGAGCTCCCATCCTGAGCATGATCCTTTATCCTCAAGGCAATGGAGGTGATTAGCAATTGAATCAACCTGCCACCAATCGCAACAAAATCAGAGGAAATCAGAATTTGCAAGCCAAAACCCGAGGCTTCCAAACAAGCGCTGCCTGGCCGGCAAAATGGCAGACAGAGCTGAGGTCCGGCAGTGAGGAGGGGTGGCATTTCACGCTGTGCCTCACTGCGCACAACAGGGGAAAGAGGGCTCGCACCTTCCCTGGCCTGCAGACCGCCCGACACCAGCAGACTGACTACAACAGCAGAGCCCCGGAACGTCCGGCAGTGTGAAAATTGGAGTGGGACGTGGCTGGAGGGCTGCAGCCTCCACTGGAGTAGATGTGCCAGATGGCTCCCAACCATATTCGATGCGGACGACCCCCCCCTGGGAAAATATGGAAGGAGGCGATGTTAACACCACGAAGATGCAGCGGACCACGGAGGACGGACTGCTGTGAGCTCCGTAGAGACTCTGGAGATCAAAGGGAAATGTTTGTGGTGTTGAAGGGTGAGGAGAATGGAACAGATTGGCACCAAGGCCGGATCCCTCCTATCCCGCGACTTGGGCTGAGTCAGCTGCAGGACACAACACAGTACAGCTGCATTAAGTGACACTAATTGGAAAATCACTCAGGGTAGCTAACGGAAGCCCATGCACTGCCGGACCAGTGGAACACTTGGGGTGCACTGCGGTGCTAGAGGGGTAAGGTGCGCTGGGCAGTGCAGCTCCTCCATTGGGGTGCAGGTGATCCTGCCGGCCACGCAGGCCTGGAAGTGACTGGAGCGCAGTGACGGGCCCGGACTGCTGAAGGAAGTAGCTGGGGATAAAACCAAGCCCTGCAGACCAGAGACAATGAAGGAGACAGCACTACACTGCAGTCCCCACAAACACACAAGACATCGCAGTCAAACATCTGGATACCACGCACAGCAGCCCCTGCCAAGGAGAGGAATGAACTGTGAGTACCCCTCTTGTTATAAGCACTAGCAGCCGTGAGACAGAAACTCACTACAGGCAGAGATAAAGGCCTGAGACTCACAGCAGAGGAGTTAAGGCTGGATACTGGCAGCCTGCCACTTCCAGTGAACATCTGCCGGCGGGACAGCTGCATTGCGCGGTGCTGCCTCCCAGCACATATCATTCCTACACCATAGGCCCTGGGCCACCAATGGGGTCAATAAGAGACCTGGGGACCAAGGGAAGGCTGTCACCTAACGCTCCCTCGACACAATAGGGGCCATGTGGAGGCTGTCTAAATGGATAGTTGTGCACCCCACTGAAGGACGCTGTTCCTAGGTACGCCACACATAGCACTTCGCCAAAGCGACTGAAGGCAAAGGGCGCCACTGGAACCGGACAACCCCATCGTCAATGGGGCAACTTGCTGAATGCTGAGAGCATTGCCCTGCACGGAGACACGAAGTGGAGCACTGTAGACCCAGGGGCAGCTAAGCGGGGGGCAATCAATGACTGTGTGGCTCCATCTGCCCGGCAGGGCGAATACACATCAGCTGGAACACAAGAGGATGTCACGGGCAGAAGCATGAGCTCGCCTGTAGGCCCGGCAAGAGGCCACACAGCAAAACAGGGCCTAATAAGACATAACACTAGCCCGCAGGCCACCATTACTCGGGTTTGCTGCAGGTGGCTATGTCCCCACTCCACAGTATCTTGGTGCCCAGCCTCCATGGCCGTTACACGCTCTGCGCGTTTGCGCATGTCTTGGCGCATCAGTTGCATATCTGTCTTGACCTCTTCTATTTTGGTGCCTATAAAGGAGAACAGGCCAGCAATAGCCTCTAGCACCTGATTATCTTTGTTGAGTTCTTCTAGGGTCTCTTTGTCATTGCAAGCCCCGTTGGTGGTCTGCATCTGTTCTCGTGGTTTGGCTGCAGCGAAGGATTCCATAATTGTGGATTTGTTTCTTCTTTTTGGTGGTATGCATGTCTTAACAAGAAATATTTTAGCAAAGTAACGACACAAAACCATTGTAAAATAAGAATTTAGATTTATGGTAGCAGTTGTGTAACATATTCATTATATCACAAAGCTCTTTCAGGGTGGAACCTGATCTGTTTTTATTTCTGGTCTCGCAACCAGCCTTATGCCTTTAAGAAAAAGCACACTCTTAGCAAACTTTCATTCACTTCCAAAGACATGTTCATCACCATTGACTAAAAGGAGAACATTACCCAAAACCATATGACATCAAACATTTCTTTAACTCTGTATATGGTATCAGCTACAATGAGATGTCCATGGCCTCAGTGTGCTCTGTGTTTGTTTTCTTAAGTACCAACATCTCACCGACCCCTGCCAATTCTGGACTTTACACCTGAGAACTCCTTAGAAGACACATTGCATACTAAGATATGGGATGACCCTATCAGGTGGGAGAAAGAGCAAGGAGCAGAACAACATGCCCAAAAAATGGATGTTGATGGATAAGTGCGGCAGGTTCAGTAAGATGTAGCAGGCCACAATGACAATGCATGAGCAGAATTATGCATCAAATGAAAAGAAACTCATATGCAAACTTTAAAAAGCATGGCACCCACGTGATACATACCTCACTGCACCGCCATCAGTAGTCAGGAGAGATCACTGAATAATCGAATGTGGCCACGTTAGCTTTCCAAACAAATACTGTTTTAACTAGTTAGGATCATCATACCATTTAAAATGATTAGCATTCTCTTTTTTATTTTTTTAGAAAATCATGCATGCTGTGGACTTTCTCTAAACCCATTTGTTTGGAATGTTCTCATGAGGGAAACTATATTAGTACCCAACGGGGGTGTGGCTTAGTCCTCCCAGCCAATGCAGAGGCTCAGAACAGGGGGCTTTACCACACAGCAAAGCCCCCGCTCTGAGCCTCCTCAGAGTGGGAGGCCGCCATCTTCTTCTGCCGGGTGTAATGTAAGTGAGCCCCACACCCGAGGCCCCAACCGTCTTTTCTACTTATTGTTATCCTCAGGGGTCAAGTCCTAAAAATTCAAGTGGGGGGACTGCTAAAAAAATGCAATGGGATGTGAAGTCACCAGAAATTGACATATCAAGGTGAAATGTGCACATTTCATTAAATTGGCTTTGCATTAGTACCCAAATTACACAGGTCGAATGGTATTTGCCTTTCATAAAATCAACACACACACACAAATCCAAGAGAGTATATTTTCTTTTAATAGTGTTTTTAAAAATGTTAAAAGGTGTGCATGTTTGAAACTCCAAGAACCAATACAAATGTTTTCCCTGGGACTTGCAGTACCGAAATGTGACATTTCACCTATAGCTGTATGTTATTTTTCATCAGGTTATATAATGAAGTTGTGAAGTGTCGGCCTACAAACCTGACGATTGTGATTTGATCCCTGTAGTCAGATTTAATGCATACATTCAAAGAGGACATTCAATGTTTCTCATTGTAGCTGGGGGGACTGAGACAACCCTCTGAAAAATTGGGTGGAATCTGCCCCCCCCCACGTGTACCCTCGACTTGAGCCCTGGTTATCCTCACCACGCCGGCCCCACTTACATTTTCTTCCTTATCCCTTGACTGGGCCGGGAAAAATAGTGTTCCCAGCACTGCCCAAGCACGCGACTGGCCACCATGGAAAGGGAGAAGGGTGTATATGTAGTTTCCTTCTCCCCGATGCATGATGGCCATTTATTTTTGTAAGTTGCGAATAGGCAAAGTTTCACAACATAAACACTATATTTTTATTTATTTATTTATCTATTTATTTATTTATTTATATTTATATAGCGCGCAAGTAACCCATGGGCATTGAGGCGCTGTTACTTGCAAGCGCTTAGTTACAGGCATAGAGTCATTCAGTGGTACATTATGAATTCGACAAAGCATAGAGCTGACATTTTGGTTGGTACAGTTGGTCATTACAATACAGTTTATGCATTAGGAACATATGAGATGTATTCGACTGGTGCGAGGCATCTTATGTGAATAAGATGGTTTTCATGGTTTTGCGGAAGGTGCTGAGGGAGGCCTCACCTCGGATTGTGGGAGGTAGGGCGTTCCAGTGAGTGGGTTCGAGATATGGGAAGCTGGATCCGCCCGCTCTGACTTTTTTTTACTAATGGCACAGAGAGCATGTTAGTATATGGTGATCTGGTTGGCCTCGTAGAAGAGACGGGATGGATCCTTTGGGAGAGGTAGTCAGAGGCAGTAAGGTGAATGCACTTGTGGGTCAGTGTCAGAGTCTTGAAGATGATCCTTTCTTTTATTGGGAGCCAGTGTGCTAGTTTTCTGGCCTCCGAGATTTGTTCTCTTTTGGCAATGCCTTGGGCTGCCCGGAGAGCACTATTCTGAATGATTTGTAACCTCCCTAGGTTTTTGTTGGAGGTGCCTAGAAAGAGTACATTACAATAGTCAAGCCTAGATCCAGTGATGGCTCTGGCTATGTTAGTGCAGTTCTCTTTGGAGAGAAAGAGCCTGACTGCGTTGATAAGTTTGGCATGGTATGCAGCTGCAGAGGCTATAGCGTTGACTTGTTTATCCATGGATAGGTTGGAATCCAAGTAGACTCCAAGGGTTTTGACTGATTCTGAGACAGGTATTTTGATGGAGTCTATGGTGAAATGACTGAATTGGGAGTCTAGATTTTTCAGCGTGTCGGGTGAGCCTACCAAAAGGAGTTCAGTCTTGTCTGAGTTGAGGCATAGTCCATTGTCTGCCATCCAGGCTTGGATGGTGTTGTAGAGGTTGTTGAGGGTCATGGAGTCAGTGTCATAGTTGCCAGTGACGGTGAGGAGGATCTGTGTGTCGTCGGCGTAGTTAGTGTATGAAATGACCAAGGTGGTGGCATAGGACGTCATGATCCACGAGGTCGAAAGCCACGGATAGGTAAAGAAGTAAGAGAAGTGCTGGTTTGCCCATGTCTCTGGCATCGTCCATTTGGTTTTTCAGGTCAAGTAGGGCGGTTTCAGTCCCGTGTCTGGGGCGGAAGCCTGATTGGCGGAGTCCTAGGAGTTTGTTCTCTTCAATGAAGTGTTGAACCTGCAGGTAGGCTGCTTTGTCCAGTATTTTGAGGAGGAAAGGGACAGTGGTGATAGGTCTATAGTAGTTGGGGGATGTGGGGTCGAGAGTTGTTTTTTTTAAGAGAGGGCGGACCCAGGCTTCCTTGAGGGAGGCAGGGACTTTCCCAGTAGCAAAGGAGGCGTTTACAAAGGCTGTAAGGAAAGGAGCTAGCGCTTCAGCGCAGTCTTTGATAATGGTGGCTGGGCATGCATCACCTTTGCAATTGGAGGGTTTGATGTTCCTCATTATGTTGGTGATGTCTTTTTCTAGAATGGGTTTGAATGAAAAAGGTTGGGGGGGTCTGGGGCTGGTGGTGGGACAGGGGTGTGTGTCTTGGGTGGGGCTTGCTTCGTGGCTAGCATTTTGTTTTGGAGCAGGCTCAATTTATTTTTCATGGCTGTTTGTATATCATCACACCAGGCCTTGTCTTTGGTGCAGTTCTGTGGGGCGGGCGTAGGTGTTTCAAGCTCCCTAACAATGGCAAAGATTTCTTTAGTGCTGGATTGTGCTTCTGAGATTCTGGATTCAAAGGATTTGGCCTTAGCTAGGGTGATTGCTTGTTTATATCTAGTGGAGCATGATTTAAAAGTCATCTTGTCTTTGTCGGAGTGAGACATTTGCCACAGAGTGAGAGCGGCCTTTTTTTCAATGCGGAGTGCGAGGAGGTCCGGGGTGAACCAGGAGTTGGAGTGGGTGGTGGGTTTGGACTTACAGGGTTTAAGGGGGGCAATGGAATTAATGGCTGCTTTGATGGCAACTTCGTAGGCTGTTGCGAGTGTTTCTGGGTCTGTGGAGAAAGGGGGGCTGAAGGCTGGGCCTTGGAGGAAAGGCAGTAGCTTTTCCTTAGAGAGTTGGCGGGAGCTTCTGGCAAGGCAGGGTGGCAGTGGTTGGGGTGGGGGGGTGGTGGAGCAGGTGGTGAGGATGCTGAGGGTGATGATGTGGTGGTCTGACCATGGGGTGGGAGAGTTTCCAGTGATGATGAGTGGGCAGTTATGTTGTGCAATCCAGTCAAGGGTTCTGCCCTGGGTGTGGGTTGGGCTAAAGATGGTGTTATTGTACCCCAGATCCCTGAGGGCTGAGTCAAGGGATTTGGCTGCTGGGTCCTTCCTGTCCAGGAGACCTAGGTTAACATCCCCAAGTAGAATGGCTTTTGATTGATTTTTGAGGTTGTCAGAGAGGAGGTGGATGAGAGAGGCTTGGAAGTCACCTGTTGGGCCTGGGGGGCGGAAGACAATGTGGACAGCAATGGTACATTGGGGAGATAGGTTAATTTTGACTTGGAGGTAGTCACTGTTGTGCAAGGATTTCTCTACCTTCCTGATAGAAAGGCAGTCTTTGGCAATAATTGCTACACCTCCACCTTTGGAGAGACGATATTGTCTAGTGATGGAGTATCCAAGTGGTAGTGCGAGGGCGAGTGCCGGGTCAGAGGCCTCGTGTAGCCATGTTTCTGAGATCATGAGCAGATCGAGGTCATGGGCGGTTAGGAGGTCGTGGATGTCTAAAGCGTGGGCATTGATGGACCTAGCGTTAATCAAGGCGCATTTAAGATGTGGTTCGGTAGTGGCTGGGGGGGGTGGACACAGGTGGTAACACATTTGGAACAGTAGCATTCAAAATGGTGGTAGAGGAATTGCAAACCACAGATTTTACACTGGGGGGCTCTTTTTCAGTGGTGGTGGACACAGGTGGTAACACATTTGGCATAGTAGCATTCAAAATGGTGGTAGAAGAATTGCAAACCACAGATTTTACACTGGGGGGCTCATTTTCAGTGGTGGTGGACACAGGTGGTAACACATCTGGCACAGTAGCATTCAAAATGGTGGTAGAAGAATTGCAAACCACAGATTTTACACTGGGGGGCTCATTTTCAGTGGTGCTGGACACTGGTGGTAACACATTTGGCACAGTAGCATTCAGAATGGTGGTAGAAGAATTGCAAACCACAGATTTTACACTGGGGGGCACATTTTCAGTGGTGGTGGACACAGGTGGTAACACATTTGGCACAGTAGCATTCAAAATGGTGGTAGAAGAATTCCAAACCACAGATTTTACACTGGGGGGCTCATTTTCAGTGGTGGTGGACACAGGTGGTAACACATTTGGCACAGTAGCATTCAAAATGGTGGTAGAAGAATTGCAAACCACAGATTTTACACTGGGGGGCTCATTTTCAGTGGTGGTGGACACAGGTGGTAACACATTTTGTATGGGGTTGGCATCCATGTGGGTGTGGTAAAGTACTTCATTATCTGCTATACTGTCGTTATTCATAGAAGCTGTAGGCTTTTTGCGGAAGAGTATAGCCGTGGTCACATGTGGCAGGAGCGGCAAGGTGCGTGAGCATAGCCGGGCATTGCGGGTGTTCGTGGGGAGGGGATGGGACTTGAAGGTGGCCTGCAGCGTGCGGGTGCGCAATCTGAGGCATCTAGTATGAGGGCATGGGTATGCGCGAGTTGACTTGTAGTTCTGACTCTTACCTCCGAGATGCGGCCTAGATTCCGGGCAGGCGGCAGACGAGCAGCAAAGAGCTGATAAGAGCATGGGAGGCCTTTCCTCACGGCCTTCCCTGCTCGGCTTCGCCTCTCGGCCCTCTCCCCCTCCATTTAAAGCAGGAGGGGAGGGGCAGGCAGAGGAAGGCAGCAAATGGGCGCTCGGGCCCGCGGCGGTGATTACAGCTGGCTTCGTTGTTGTGTTGGCATCCATGACAGCCATGGACGCCATTTAAGGAGGTTGCTATTCGTAACCCAGTACAACGTGCCAGGCAATATTATCTGAAAGGGGGGATTACTGGGCCTGACATGCGCTAGGACTAACGAGATGCGAACATACATTTTACTTAGAAATGTTCAAGTTTGTTTGCAGGTATGGAATTGTATGCCTATCTAAATACAAATATTGGACTATATGTGAATTATTATAGCTGCTATACAACACACCCTGCATGTGTGTATTTAGAGTTTACTTTTCAAGTTTGCTCTACAATAATATCAATGTTTTATTTTTAAATCTTCTGGATTCAATGTTAAAACTACTTGTGCCTTGGAGTCTGAAACCAATACATGAACTAGTGTGTGTTTGTGTGTGTGAGTAAAGTAGGTCTTAATAAGCCACTCCCAAAACTGCTAGTTTGTAAACTGGTATCAGATGTATTCCTCTGCAGTTAAGGTGGTCATCGGGTAGCTACATTTCATGGATATATTTTCTGCATTCCATGGAGTTAAGAGTGATTATTGAGTTTTATTTAATGCGAAAAAAAAATCCAACTCACTGGGCCTCATTACAAGTTTGGCGGTATTCCGACAGTAGATCCACCACAATACCACCAAACAGAATTACTGTTACCCCCACTTGGTCTGGCTGATTTACTGTCATATTTCAAGTGGTGGTAGGAGGTGTTAGGATTTTGTCAGAATTACCGCCGGCTGTAATTCTGCTGATTTTGCTGATTTAGGCTGGTAAAATGGAATATTTACCTACATCGTTTGGCTTGAAGTGAATCCTCTACTTCACCACCTAACTTGTAGTAGAGCGTTGCAGTAATACAGCAGATACAGACTTATTACTCCATCACCACCGATTTTTACTGCACCACTGTACTCATGAGCCCCACTGTTTGTTAATCATTCTATTCTGACTACTATCTGATGAACAATTGTATAGGACTTTAAAAGCGAATACTTTATTATTCTCAGTATTACATTTACAGCCTCATTACGAGTTAGGCGGTAAGTCGTAAAATTGGCTGTAAATAAGTTACCGCCAATTTTACTACTATGCCAAATTATGAGGTTGGGATTTGCGTGGAGGAATTACCTCCGGGAAAACCCTGGAGGTAAATCTTCCCACTCAATGCCGAAAAATCAGCATAATTGGCGGAATTACAGCAGTGGTAATTCCACCATGGTAATTCTGAAAAAAAAGCCCCATTGGGTTCAATGGACCCAAAATACATGGGGAATTACACCGCCACCGCCACCACCACCACCACTTGTAATCAGGTGGAAATTCCGCCTGACCAAATGGCTGTAACAGTTATTCCTTAGGTCAATTCTTTGGCGGATTTACCGCTGAATTTCTGCCTCACTCGTAATGGGGCCCCTAGTCTAATAAAAAACGTATCAACATTTGAATTTTGTATGATTTTAAAAGCAGACTACCTCAACATTAAACCTTTATTTGCACTGTCAAGTTCAAATAAAAGGTATTTGTTTTGCAATACTGCCATTATTCCATAGGCTGAGTAGTGTGGGCTCCCTTTGCTCCCCCTCCCAAACACCCTGAGTAAGCAATGATTGCAGACTAGTTTTGTTTGTGGAAAATATCATAGGTCGTACGCATTTTTTATTTTCTTACAATCACAATAGCAAACAATACATTGTTATCAGCTTTTGGGCACACTGTGACCAGTTCCGGATTTGCCCAAGGCTTTTTTCCGAGTTCTTGTCCTCCTTGGGCCTCTGTCCCTGGGCACATGCAGCCTCCGACTTTCTTTGGACCGTGTACGAAGAAAGTACTTGGCGCTCCGTCTTCTTTTCCTTTCCTTCTTTCTCGTTACTTTCCTTTGTACCGTCTACGAAGAAAGTACTCGGTGTTCCGCCTTCTTTTCCTTTCCTTCTTTTCCGTTATCTTTTTGCAGGGTGGGATGGGTGGCAAAAAGCTTCCCTCTGTCCAGGTCCTGTAGGAGCTTACCCGCAGAGGTAGGCTCCTTACCTGGTTTGTGCTTGGGCTAAATTTACTACCCCCTCTTATACCCCATAGCCCCTTTGTCTTTCCCCTGGGGGCCGGGCTTTCCCTGGCCCCCTGCTGCTAACTTTTGCACCTTTCCTAGGTGCCGTTTCCTCCCTTCCTGGTGCCTTTTGTTTCCGTGGCGCCAGCCCGCCGCCACTCCCTATGGCCTTCCCGCCAACTACACCCCCACCCTGCGCCTAAACTCCCATGCCCTCCAACGGGCCGCCTTTCATGCCTCCCGGGGCCTGGGTCATAGGTTGGGTAGTGTGGGCTCCCTTTGCTCCTCCTCCCAAACACCCTGAGTAAGCAATGATTGCACAGACTAGTTTTGTTTGTGGAAAATATCATAGGCCGTAGGCATTTTTTATTTTCTTACAGAAAATAAATCACAATAGCAAACAATACATTGTTATCAGCTTTTGGGCACACTGTGACCAGTTCTGGATTTGCCTGTTGGGTATTTTGTGGATATTTGGGGCTTTGCAGTATTTTCTTACTGCCAAAATACCTTTAGCAATAATCACTCTCTGTATTCATATTGGGTCACACATAACAATAATACATTGCATTATTTCAGAATTCAGACCTATTTAGATGATATGCGTGGTAATTTGCGTGGTTGGTTTATTTGTGGCCCCAATATCCAACATCCCGTGTTGTTTATCTAGATTGTTCTTGATCACTAGAGAGACCTCAGGCCTACATTTTAGGGATACCACATTTTCAGTGTTAGTGTTGTGTGCCACCATGGGCTATTGTGGTATTTTTGTGGTAATTTCCACTACCTTATATACGGTATGGAACTATGTCCAGAGAGTCTCTCTTCCCGTTGGCTCATGTACCTCCAACAGGCTATGCTACAAACAGTCACTCACAACTGTCCATACTGAATATAATCATGCACACATCTGTTTTAAAATGACAATTGCACTGTTTAAAAATCTACCCACGTTTAAACCTTTTCCCATGAAAAATGAAAGAGAGAAATAATAAACACTAGCTATCTGTTTTCAGATATTTTTGTATTATAGAAATTTTTTTTAAACACAATTTAACTTTTTTTATAGAAATAAATGAAATGGTACAACGTTATTTGTGATAAAATGAACAGAGAGCTGCGAGAATATATTCAATTGGTAACATTAAATATGCTGATAAGTGACTGGGACTCCCTCGAATACACTGACTGAACAGTTTCGCACACTTTCGCACAGCTCCCACATGTTTCTGTAATTACCTTATCTGTTCAGCATGAGTTTTCTCCGGCTATTCTCTTTCTGAATTTGGCTCCCTTGAAGATTAACCCCAGTGAAAACAAGCGTCTGCCGTTCTCAAACCGGGGTTATTGTAAGTGCCTGGAACTCTAAGCTTTTGCTGCAGGAATGCCTCAGCCAGGAAACAGGTCCTTCTCCCAGCTCTGCAAGATCTCGATTGCTCCCCCCTCTCAAGCTTCTCCAGCAAAACTCTAATCACAGCGTCTAGCATGATACTTGCTATGACGCTGCTCCAATCAGAATCAATCATGTCATCTCCTCCCTCACTACACAATGGCTCGCTTATACAGTGGCAATTGTAACAAACTGATTTCCTGTTCCTTCGAGCTCTTTGCTTCCTGTAGTTATGTGGACAGAGCAGCAGAGAAAAAAAAATGAATGTGCGTTTAAAAGTTCACTTTCAGAGTAGGCCTAATTCTGCAGTGGAGACACATTTTTATTAGTGGGTTATGTTAAATGAAGTTTTATTAGTCAGGTTAGTTATTAATAAGGTTAGTTATTAATTTTCAAATGTGTCTCTTGCAACATAGGCATTTCAGGTGAAAAATAGTGTGCATTTTGAATGTGCACATGTGTGCTTTTAACTGTAAAAATAGATTTGCATCTTATATGTAAAAATCGTTTTTGACTGAATAGCCTGTCTTTACTTATATGTCCATGTTACTCTGGCAACACATATAGCAATGCACCACACCCATGTGGTGGTGCTGCATCAAAAAAAAAATGCTACCTGTGCAGTAGTGCTGTACTCTGTGCTGTAACACGCCAAATATCCTTACATACCCTCCTTTTGTTTTTAGAACTTGGCTACGATCCAAGCCAATTCCTAAAAACAACTTGTTCTTTTTCTTCTTTTCACAATATAGCAATCCAACAAAATGAATATTCATGGGCATCAATGAAAAAGTTGCAATCAACACAGTATTCATCTGAGTTCATTAATTTACAAAATGTTCTACATTTGCCTTCTCAGTGGAAGTGGCATTACTCTAAGTTTCGATTTTACAAGTCAATTAAAAACAATAAAATAAAACAACTAACTAAAACAAATAATTAATATAACAAATTAAAATAAATAATTAAAATAATAAATACGTGAACTCCATATGTCAGGACTCTTGTCTGCCTCTGATATGTCCCGATCAGCGATGTCATTTGGTTCATTCGAGTACACTTTCATCTTGGCAATCTTGGATCCATAGGAGTCATCTTTTCTGGTATTCTGGTTATCTTGTCTTCACCTCCACCTGGAGGCAGGCATCTTTTGGTCTTCATCCAGGGGACTGCAGGACTCCATCGTCTCCCGTGGCCTCTGATCCCGGAACCTCCGACCAAATAATGTTAATTTTCTAAATCAAATAGAAAAGAAACAAATTAAGTACATAGCACAAAACTAACATCACCCTTTTGGCAAAAATAAAACATGCTTGGCAAAAACATTTCGTTTTTTTTTTTTTTTTTTTTCTGAAATTAAACACAAGTTAAAAAGAAAACAGGCACATATAAAACAGCATTCAATATTTAATACATTTTCTCTCTGCACACCAACCATTAGCTTCCATTATATTTATTTATTTATTTATTTACTTATTTTATATTATATATTTTTACATATATTACAGTGTTTATGTGCCATCATAACAATCAACTTTTTAACTTCTCTGTCACTGCCTCCTGATTGTACCCATTTATTTTCTCTTTTTGTGTTCAAGGGACTTTATCTGTTTCTACATGCTCAAGCTGCCTGATCTCATGTCTGGGATGGCATGGTTTGATTTGATTTACATGGACGAACTGCTCTATTGCCGTTTCACCTTCATTTTTCAAAATTTTATAAACTACAGGAGAGACCTTATCTATAATTCGAAATGGCCCCTGCCAGGCTGCTAGAAATTTAGAATTTTTCTGTTTACTTTTTCCAAAATGAAACTTTTACACCTCATACCCTACACTGTATTCCTTTACTGATGTCTTTTTGTCATAATAAGACTTTGCACTGTCAGCAGCTCTTTCCAGATTTCTCTGCACAAAAGCAAATGCATGTTGCAAATGCCTCCTCAGTTCATCAATATATTCATGAACTGTGGATGCACTCACAAGTGTTTGCTCATGTGTTCTGTATAGTAGGTGTTGTGGTAACACCATTTTCCTACCTGTCAAGACCTCATGGGGGCTAACACCTGTTGCTTTGGCAGGAGTTGATCTGATTGCCATCAAAACCAACGGTAAACGTAAATCCCAGCTGGAACCTGCTTCTGCCACGAATTTCTTTAAAATATCCACAACAGACCTATTGCTCCTTTCAACTGTACCTGAAGACGCTGCCCGATATGCGATATGTAGTTTCCTTTTCACACCTAGTATTTACCATACCTTACTCATTAGAGTACTTGTGAAATTAATTCCTCTGTCTGACTCAATTCTTTGTGGCAACCCAAACCTTGAGAACACATGGTTCACCAGCAATGTGGCTGCTGTTTGCGCACTACAATCTGGTGCAGGAATGCATTCAATACACTTCGACATCAAACATACCACACTTAAAATATAACGGTTTCCCCTGCTCGACCTTTTTAAAGGACCTACATAGTATATTTGCAAGTCTTACCATGGGAGAGTTAGGCCTCTTTTCATCAATGGTGCTCTATGCATTGGTGAAGCAGGTTTAAATTGGGCGCATACTAGACATCCTCTAGTATATAATTCCACATCTTGGGACATATGTGGCCAGTAAGCATAATCTTTTAGTATTTCTAATGTTTTTTGTGAACCTCTATGGCCTGCAGTTATGACATCATGTGCATGGTGTAGCATTAGCCTTCTGAATGAAAGGGGTACCACCCACTGTATTTGTCCTGTTATGGACTCTCTAATCATGAGTCCATCCTGTAATCTAATTCGTGTTTTGTTCTTTAATAGCACCCTCAACTCTTCTTTTTCCATACAATCATTTTCTGTTAAAGGATTTTGTTCAGGATCTATAAAATGATTATAATAGATTCCCAAAATTCGATCATTCTTTTGGGCCTCAATCAAATCTTGGTCTGGCGTGTCATGACTCTACTGTACCACTGGTTGATCTACCTCCTTTGGCGCTTTAGAACGTGTTACTGCATCAATTTGTATTTCACCCATTAAATAATCAATAGGTAGCAATTCTCCCATCACAGCCCCAATCTTAGCCAGGTGGTCTGCCTTATCATTTCCCTCCTTATCCTCTCCTGGGGTTTTTAAATGCCCACAAATTTTTCTCCAGTGTATTGTTAAATTATTCTCTGACACCAATTTGTCTATGGCTTGTATCATTTTTCCATGTTTAAGTGGCTTTTTGTTGTATGTAACCATGCCTCTTGCTTTCCAACCAGGCAAATACTCCACAAAGCTATTCCGTGCATAGTCAGAATCAGTCACCAGGACAATTTCACTGAACTTTTTATCAACTGCAGTAGCAATTGCTTTATAAATGGCTTCCAATTCCGCCACCTGACTGCTCCTATCTCCAATCCTCATCCCTATACTGGGGACGCCTTCACATTTCAACCAGACATTTCCTATTCCTGCCACTAATTGTTTATTACTGTCATTTTCAATGTGAAAAGCACAACCATCCACATATACAGTTGGCAAATCCTTGCATGTTTTTTCATCAAAAGCTTTGTGTGGTGATTGTTCAAATTCCTGCAAACTAGTTTCCACTTCCATTTCATTTGGTATTTGTTCAGCTGCGCAGTCATGTAAGTCAGCTAACCCTTGAGCAATTGGGTTCTTTTTATTTTGTCCATATCTCACTTCTACGGGAAAACCTTGTAATGCCAGCATCCACAAAGTGATTCTGGACTGCGCTAGATTACCTGATCTAATTCTTTTACTCTCTAAAAATTGCAAAGGTTGATGATTTGTTTCAATAATCACCTTTTCTCCCTGAAAAATGGGGTGGAAATGTTGTAGCGCCCACACAGTGGTTAATAGGGCCTTTTCACATTCATTAAATTTCATTTCAACTTGGGAAAATGCCTTACTTGCATAGGCAATGGTTTTGTGATTCAAATCGTGTTTTTGTGATAACACTGCTGACATACAATGTTCAGAAAAACCTATTTCTATAAAGAAATCCCTGTCCTTTATGGGATATGCTAAACATGGTGCCTTTACAAGACATTCCTTTAATTTAGCCACTGCATCAGACTGCTCTTTTTCCCATTTCCAGGGAGTATTCAGTTTAAGCAGTTTAGTCAATGGTTGAGTGATTTCTGCATAATTTTCAATGAACTTTCTGTTATAGCCTGTCATCCCTAATAAACATTTTACTCCTTTCACATTTTTAGGATCTTTTAACCTTTGTATGGCCTCTATTTTCTTATTTTGTGGATTTAGCCCATGTTCAGTCACTTCATGCCCTAGAAAGTTCACTTTTTTCTTGCACCATTGTGCTTTTTGCAAAGATACTTTGGCGCCTGCTTTCTGCAATTGGCCAAGCACATGTCTTATTTCATCAAAATGGCTTTTCAGGCTTTCATTTTTTATCAGGACATCGTCCACGTAAACTATTGTTCCTCTTTCCGCTGCATCCGGCATGGCCTTTCTCAAAAATATGCCAAATTCACCCCCACTATTGATGTACCCGAACGGAGCTCTAAGCCAGGCGTATTGAATCCTGTCAAATGTAAAGGAAAATAAATGTTGTATCTCCTCTGCCAATGGCACGCACCAATATCCAGAGGTGAGATCTAATGTGGTAAATACTTTTGAACCATGTACCTGAGCTAGGCCCTGATCAATGAATGGCAGTGGCCATCTAGATACTAGTACTCTTTTATTTAACTCTCTCAAGTCTGCACATAGCCGCCATTGACCATTTGGCTTTAACACACCTAAAATAGGTGTATTGGATGTGCTATGCATGGGCCTGATGATTCCCCGCGATTCCAAATTTTTAATAATCTCTGCCAATGATTCTAAACATGCCAGCGGTAGTCTATACTGGCGTACAAACACTGGATTTCTGCTACACCCTTCTGGTAGTGTGGCCACATGTAAATCAGTTAAACCACAATCATAAGCATCTTTTGCAAATACATCCTTAAACTCCATAAATATTTCCTTCAGATTGTCCCTATCCTCATTGCTTTCACACGCATCCGCTAAGGAGATCTGCTCTTCTACCATTTTGGAAAATTCTGGAAAATCTTCTGGTAAGGGAATCTCAGCGCTTTCCTCTAACTGTGTGGCTGTGTCTTTTTGTAAAGCTGCCACTTTTAAATATTTTGGCATATCAGCTTCCACTTCAATGGGCTGATTTTCTTTTTCATTTTCATTTAAATTAAATATTATGCAATCCTCTTGATGGCAGCACACTGTCTCATTTGAATCATAAGGATACACAGAATGAATTTTAAATATTCCTTTGGGCTGAGAGTCCAGGTGTTCTGGCAACTCACCCTTGGCATCTACATACTTTTCAGGGATATTTACAATCACCATGTTATTTAAATCTGCAGTATAATGTGATTTTTGTATGGCCATTCCTAATGGGGAGTTTTCCTCTAAATGTATATCCTGACAACCTTTATTATTTACCATAATTTTTACAGATCCTTCACCAATGTCTACCAATGGAATGTATTCATAATACAGGCCTTGCTGTTTTATGGATTCATTCAGGCATACAAATGCATCAGAGCCTTTCATCTGCTGTCCATTTTTGCATTTCAGTGTTATTGCAAACTGTTTTGTAAATGCAGGAATAATAGTATCTTTCCTCATTTGTAATTCGATTGCATAAGGAACCAGTTGTGCACAATGATAAGCCCTTCTTTTGTCTTCAAATTCAGGTGCCGGACCACCTAGGCGTGACCATATTTTTTGATTAAGGAAATCCAACACCATACACATTCTGTGCATGATGTCATTGCCCATGTAAAATTCATTTTGTGCTCCACTCACTATCCATACATTATGGTAATTTGTTTTCTGCCCAATGCTAATTTTAAGCATGCATCTGCCTGCAATTCGGTTTTCAAAGTCTGAACTGTCCAACCCAGAAACATATTGGTTTTTAATCCTAAATTTCGGGATTTCTTCCCTCTCCATTATTTTTTGCAACAATTTCTCATTAATGAAACTCCTTTCATGTCCAAGCGCTAAAGTGGCTTTTATTGTTTTAAAATAGTCATTTATACCAACATGAACCCATGGTTGCTCATCTTCCATTTGTATTTCTGCCAGAGTGGTAATGTGTTTTTCTGAATCTGTTTTAGGAGCAATATTCTGTTTGCATGTTTTCTCTTTTAAATAAAAACGTAATGTGTGCTCATCTATGGCAGTCTGCCAATTTTTCCTTGGGTCCAAGTATATTTGTACAGTTAGTTTTTCATTGTCGCTCTGCATTTTGTCTTGACACATTAATATAACAGTGACACTAGGTATGCAGCTATTCTGGAGATATACCTCCACAGCATCATTTGTTTTGGCAACGGTGTGACATTCATTTATATTGCTGTTTTGTGATTTTAGTTTCTTAGGCCTCAATGGTTTTTTGGTTAAGGACCACAGCACTCCATTCACCCCATCTATGAGAGGAGACAATCTTTTCAGGCAATCTGTCCCCATCAGAAATGGAATTTCACAAATAGATGTGATCAATACCTCTTGTTTCATTCTGTGCTTTCCTATTTTTATGTCAACCTCAGTTACACCTATGATGGGCACCTCCTCCCCATTAAAGTTATGCACTGGACCTTGATTTTCCTTCACTGTGATCTGACTCTGTGGGGGTCTCCCTTCATTGATACTCTTTACCAGCTCCTTGGACATAATTGTGGCCTGTGCGCCAGTGTCAATCATAGCAAAGGTGTGGCATTTTTCTTCTACAGTGATGGGTGCATAATATCTGTCCTCAACTTCCTCTAATACACATAAGAAGTGTGAATTCTTACTGATTTCAGGGCTCATCTTTCTCAGGTCTTTTTCACTTTTGGCTATGCACATTGGTAAATGGAAAGACATTTTTCCCTCCTTTTTATCCATTTCTGCGCGAGAGACTTTATTCATTTCTCCATGATCAGAGGTTTTTTGGAGTGTGGCCACTGTTCGCCCATCCATCTGGGTAACATCAGAGACCACATTACAACCTTCCAACTGAACATGTGTAACAACATCATTCAGCAATTTGTCATTTTTTAATTCTGTGCATTTGTGATCATTTAGTGTGATACCATCCCTTTCAGCCTCTTCAAAAATATGTGGCTCAAAGAATTCTTCAGGTGATTGACTTGTACCCTCCTTTTGAGTATTTCCTTTTTCTGCCTGTGTTTGGTCATTGTTTTGCTTGCCCAGGGAAGGAGCTATAGCATCCCCACTTACTCCCTGTTCACTGGTATTCCCCATGCATGAGTCATTTTTCTTAAATCTGTCCCTTTGTTCTTTTGGAATTCCTAATGTTTCTTTTTCATTTGTGCAAATCTTTACTGTTTTATTTAGCTCTAGGTTAAACCGTACCTCTTTTTTAGAATTATTTGCACTTTCTGTCACAAGTTCATTTACTGGCACTTTCATTTTTAATCCATTAGGCATCTCAGAGTCGTTATGCAAAATTATATCAGAGCAATCTGTCATTTTGGCACTGCAATTATCATGAGTACTTAGTCACTTTTCGGAAGCCCCCCGGTCATTGCTATGGCCATCAGCCCCCTCTTTGGAAGGTTGTTTTTGCGCTGTATAGAGCTTTCCTATTTGCTCAGCTAACATTTTCACTTGGGCCTCAAGGCACTGGAACCTTTCCATCTCTCTAGAATCCTCTTTTTGTGGCCTAGGTCGATATTGGTTGTTTTCCCCCTGATTGGATCTATTCTGATACCTCTCAGGTGATTGATGTCGGTTGGGATGGTTTCTGAACTCTTGATTCATTTGTGGAGGGGGTGGGTTGCACCCATCCTTTGATTATAGTCCCCTGGTGGGGAATCAATGTACTGACGTGGATTGTAGTTCACGTTTTGCCTCATGTCCTGTCTCTCAGATTGTGGGTACTGGCCCCTATGTTGATTTCCATTATCAGTAAATCGATCCACATATCGGGGTCTATCCTGATTACCATATATCATGGTGTTGGGAACAAATCTGCTCTGTGTCCCCAATGACTTGTAGGGACCATCATTTCTTTCAACTTGATTTTGTCTCTGGTTATTGTTCATACCTGCCATATCAGGCCGATATCCTACCCGGGGTCTGTCCCCTAAATACCTAGGGCTGATGTAGCTCTCTCTATTACTAGGATCATGTGATTGGAACATTGGTACAGGAAATGGCGATCTTTGTTGATTACCCCTTTGTTCAGGTGTCACATTATTTTTACCTTGGCTTTGAGCAGACTCAAGGGACATTTTGGCTGACCTGATTTCCATTACTGTGGCTGAGGGTTCTTTAGATTTAGGTCTAGTATCTTTCATTTTATCACTTTCTCTACCCTGACAATAGAGTTCCTCATATAGTTTTGTGCTTTGATGTACAATCCATTCAAGGGACTTGTCACGGTCAAATTCACGGACCAGTTGGGATATGATGTCTTTCTGTAGCCCATAGAAGTATGCAGTTTTAAACTCATTGGAATTTGGGTCAAAAGATACAAAATGCTCTTTTTAAGTCTTGTAAAAATTGGTGATGGGATGTATTAGGTCCAGCAGTAATTGTGTAAGCGACTTTCTTTGCCTCCTGCAATGACTGAAAAGGAGAAAAATGACGCCTAATTTCTTTTTCAAACTCCAACCAGGTCATATTCTGCCGTTCATTTAATCCCCTTATGATGCTGGCCGTCGGGGCATCTAAAATTAAATGAAAATATTGTCTGTACTGTTCCTTAGGTATCTGGAGTGCTTTAAAAATGTCATGCACCGCTTCTAAGTGATCCTCAATGCAGCATTCACCTCCCTTTTTAAATGGTTTGATCAGGGCTTTAATGAATTTCATTATTTTTATGGGGCTACTTGTTGCAATGCATGGAATTGCACTATTTTGTGATTCAATCCTGTTTTCAGGTGTATGAGATTGGTGGCTGCCCCCAATGGGAGTATCAAATCCCCCAATGGCGCTGCAACCAAGTTCAGTCACCGGCCCAGTCACTGGAGCACTAGCTCTTTGGGCAGAGCTAGAATTCACCTCCACTCCATTGAATGTGGTACCCTGCCGCCTCTCCTGGGACCTGGGAATGCACATTTGCTGTTCTAAGTCCTTACACTTTTTAACCCTTTAAATGCCAGCAACGAGCCGGCTCGTCGGTAAAAACCGCTCCAGGTTGCCACCGACAAGCCGGCTCGTCGGTGGCACTTAAGGGGTTAATGAGGGGGGAAATGCTGGCGGGTTTGGGCGGTGAATACCGCAATTTTAAAAAAAACCCATTGGCACTGGGGGGAACCTCAATGGCACTTAAGAGGTTAAGGAGTCTGTTTCATCACTCATCTTATTAATCACCTCCTGCATGTCGCACATTTGCATTTGGCATTCATTGAACTCTTTATTTCTCTTGTCTCTTTCTTGAATCATTTTAATCATTTCTTGTTCTGCACTCTGGAGATCACATTCTTTTTCACAATGTTCTTTTTGTAAAATCTGCATTTCTGAAACAACCTCATCTTTATCCTGTCGAATGTGGTCCACTAAGGCTTTTAAGTGTACCAATTCTTGCTCACTATCCTCAAATTGTTTCTTGCTTTTGGATAACTGAGCATCAAAGTCTCTGCATTTTAATTGCATGTCTTTTTGGCATACATCAAATTCTGCTCTTAACATTTCCTGATTTTTACTTGCCCCATCTAATTCAGTCTTTAACCTGTTAATTAGCTGGGTATCATTCTCCTGCATTCGCAGGGACTTATTCAAAATAAACCATATTTTGCCGCATAGCCGTATTAAACAGTCTTTCTCTGCACTTTTATCGGCTGCATTCAATAATCTTGTAAGGCAGACCTGAATTATGCTGCCTTCTGCAAAAATATTGTCTAGTTTTTCTTTCTGCACCTCACCCTGAATGCGGTCACGCCATTCTAAGGTGCTGTTCGACGACCACGTCCCATGTGCAAACAACTTTGCCTCTAAATATTGCACTAGGTCTGAAAATGTGGTTTCCCTTTGTGACATTCTGAAATTCGTTTTTAGTGGCACACTGCTATTATAAAATGGGTTCCCTTTAATGTGCAAATGGCAGTGTCAGACACGCTTGCCACGCCCAGTAGGTACTCTATGATCACTTTCCCGGCCTGCAACGCACCATAAATATGTTGGGTATTTTGTGGATATTTGGGGCTTTGCGGTATTTTCTTACCGCCAAAATACCTTTAGCAATAATCACTCTCTGTATTCATATTGGGTCACACATAACAATAATACATAACATTGTTTCAGAATTCAGACCTATTTAGATGATGTGCGCGGTAATTTGCGTGGTTGGTTTATTTGTGGCCCCAAAATCCAACATCCCTTGTTGTTTATCTAGATTGTTCTTGATCACTAGAGAGACCTCAGGCCTACATTTTAGGGATACCACATTTTCAGTGTTAGTGTTGTGTGCCACCATGGGCTATGTGGTATTTTTGTGGTAATTTCCACTACCTTATATACTGTATGGAACTATGTCCAGAGAGTCTCTCTTCCCGTTGGCTCATGTACCTCCAACAGGCTATGCTACAGTCACTCACAACTGTCCATACTGAATATAATCATGCACACATCTGTTTTAAAATGACAATTGCACTGTTTAAAAATCTACCCACGTTTAAACCTTTTCCCATGCAAAATGAAAGAGAGAAATAATACACACTAGCTATCTGTTTTCAGATATTTTTGTATTATAGAAATTTTTTTTAAACACAGTTTAACTTTTTTTACAGAAATAAATGAAATGGTACAACGTTATTTGTGATAAAATGAACAGAGAGCTGCGAGAATATATTCAATTGGTAACATTAAAAATGTTGATAAGTGACTGGGACTCCCTCGAATACACTGACTGAACAGTTTTGCACACTTTCGCACAGCTCCCACATGCTTCTGTAATTACCTTAACTGTTCAGCATGAGTTTTCTCCGGCTATTCTCTTTCTGAATTTGGCTCCCTTGAAGATTAACCCCAGTGAAAACAAGCGTCTGCCGTTCTCAAACCAGGGTTATTGTAAGTGCCTGGAACTCTCAGCTTTTGCAGCAGGAATGCCTCAGCCAGGAAACAGGTCCTTCTCCCAGCTCTGCAAGATCTCGATTGCTCCCCCCCCTCTCAAGCTTCTCCAGCAAAACTCTAATCACAGCCTCTAGCATGATACTTGCTATGACACTTGCTCCAATCAGAATCAATCATGTCATCTCCTCCCTCACTACACAATGGCTCGCTTATACAGTGGCAATTGTAACAAACTGATTTTCTGTTCCTTCGAGCTCTTTGCTTCCTGTAGTTATGTGGGCAGAGCAGCAGAGAAAAAAAAAATGAATGTGCGTTTAAAAGTTCACTTTCAGAGTAGGCCTAATTCTGCAGTGGAGACACATTTTTATTAGTGGGTTATGTTAAATGAAGTTTTATTAGTCAGGTTAGTTATTAATAAGGTTAGTTATTAATTTTCAAATGTGTCTCTTGCAACATAGGCATTTCAGGTGAAAAATAGTGTGCATTTTGAATGTGCACATGTGTGCTTTTAACTGTAAAAATAGATGTGCATCTTACATGTAAAAATCGTTTTTGACTGAATAGCCTGTCTTTACTTATATGTCCATGTTACTCTGGCAACACATATAGCAATGCACCACACCCATGTGGTGGTGCTGCATCAAAAAAAAATGCTACCTGTGCAGTAGTGCTGTACTCTGTGCAGTAACACACCAAGACTTGTTCTGAGTTCTTGTCCTCCTTGGGCCTCCGTCCCTGGGCACATGCCGCCACACCTGTGGGGGTGCTCCAAACAACCCCTCAGGTCCCCCCCAAATGTCCTCTACCTACAGCCCCGATCCTTGAGGGCCCTAAAAATGTTCTTTGTAAATACTGCCATTCCTTTTGCTGATAGGTGCACCCCGTCCTGATGAAACATGTCAGGATTGTTCTGGTATAAACCGTGCCTCAAGAAATGGAGCCCTGTGCTTTTGCAGTATTTTTCTATGCATGTGTTCAGTTTTTTCCTGGCTATCTCTATTGCGTGTCTTCTCTGTGCCCCATACCAGACCCTCCTTGGTATTATTTCTGACATAAAGATTTCAGTTTTCCACCAACAGTGGGCTATGCTGTTCAGGGACCCGCAGATTTTCCTCTGCAATTCTCCCCTGTTTGTGCTCACCAAGCCCCCCGAGTCGTATAATCAGGTACTCGGGAGGGTCCCTGAAACCCATGAGGTCCGATAGTCTGTCGTGGATGTCTTCCCAATGCATCCCCGGGATGCCCCACCATGCTGTGATAGTGTTTTTGAAATGTAGTCCTTGTTCTACTTCTTCCAGCCACCTGCCTGCCCGGGTCACGAAAGAGTGCCCCACTATCCACGCTGATTTGTATGGGCCCGCCTCTGTGGGAAATGGGGAGAGAAATGCTCATATCAGTTCCTCCCTTATGTATCTCTTAAAACATTGTGATTTCCACCCCCCAATCTTCTTCACCCCTTCTGCTCCCAGACCCCCTGCCCATGCGGACGTGGCTGCCCCTATCCTGAAAGAGTGTGTCTCGAAATTGGCTGGATCCCAACCTGCTTTGGCCACTGCCTGTTTTAATACTGCCTGGAATTGGTACCTGCTGAGTGCCCTGCCGTCTCTGTGTATCAGCAGCTGGCCTCCCACCTTTGGTCTGATATTTAGGAATTCTTGGGTTATGCATCTGGGACAGTGGTTTTTTTCTTTTATGCAGTTTAGGTCTATTCCTCTCCCCTTACCTGCCTGGTCTGTCTTTGATTTCCTCAGCATTATTGACATGCCTTTGCTTCCAATGCTAACATCCCTTAATGCCAGGCCATTCCCTGCCCCCGTGCTACTGGCCGCAAGCAGTTCCCCTACTCTGAATGCCCCATAATATGCCAGTACAAATGCTGCCCTGAACAAGGCTGTTTCATATGAGCTAGAGCACGTCCGTTCCAACACTTCCAGTAATATTATCAATTTCCCAAAATTTACCGGCCTTCTGCTGTCTATTTTTTTTCCCTCCAATTTTGCCCAACCTTTTAATGCATATTTTATTCTAGGGCTGTTTGTTGGATCCCCTATTCCTGCTGCCTTCGTGGTGTATGCCACTGCGGCCAAATGCGCCGCCGCCCAGCTTTTCTTTTTACCTTTGGCAAATGCCTTCTCCAAAAATTCACACATCTTTTCAGCTGATATATCCCCCACATTTCTTGCTTTTGTTTCCATTAATACCTCTTTTACATGCCTCTCATATTGCTTACCCGTCTTGTATGTTAGGGCGTTCCTGGTCAATTTATCGATGGCCCGTTCCTTTTCCTGTGGTGTTTTTCTCTTTCCTGAGTCGACCTTTTGGCCAACTGTGCTTTCCTTTCTAACTTCTTTTGAGTCGACCTTTTGGCCAACCGTTCTTTCTTTTCCATTTCTTTCAGCGGGACCCATGCCTTGGCTGGCGTGGGCGTTTTCTCCTTGTCGGCGTCGGGTCTCAGCTCCCTGAATTTTTTCCACTGAAAACGACACAAGGCATCAGCCACCATATTTACCTCTCCCGCTATGTGTCTTGACCTTATGTTTGTGTTTCTATGCAGACATTCCCCTGTGATGGCCCGCATTAGCTGTAACACTAACGGGCAACTGCGCTTCCTTTGTTCAGTACGTGCATCTACTGCCATATTGTCAGACCAGGCTGTCAACTCTTTGTCTTTGAGCTCCTCTCCCCATGCGCATAATGCTACCCATATTGGAAAGAGCTCTAAGAGCGTTATGTTTTTTGTCCACCCTGCCTCCTGCCATGTTTCTGGCCATTCCTCTGCACACCAACCCTTGCCCAAGATTGCGCCAAAACCCAGCCCTCCTGCTGCATCTGTGAATAGTAACCTTCTTTCTTCATTGTTTATCGGTGTGCGCCATATGATTGCACCGTTAAACTTGCCCAGAAAATCTGCCCAAACCTCTAGGTCCTTTTTGATGCCCCCTCCTAGTCTCACTCTGTGGTGCCCTTCCTTGGCCCCCCTTGTCCTGAGCTCAATGCTTCTCTGGAATACCCTCCCTTGTGGTATGACTTTCCCAGCAAAATTTTACTTTCCCGCGAGTGCTTGTAGTTCTCTCACTGTTGCTTTGTTCCTTCCTCTCAGCTCCATCAATGTTTTGAGCAGTTCTCTGACCTTATCCTTTGGTATCATGCATACTCCCTTGCTTGAATCAATCTCTATCCCTAGGAATTGAATTACCTGTGTTGGGCCTGTCATTTTTTCTTCTGCTAGAGGGAAACCCCAGTCCCTAGTTATTTCAACACATTTGTCCAGAGTTGCTTTGCATAGACCCGACCCCTTTTTCCCTACGAACAAAAAATTGTCCAGGTAGTGCACTATCCCTGCTTCTCCCATCTCTTTTGTGACGGCCCATTGCAGAAATGAGCTTACCCTTCCGAAGTATGCGCAAGAGATGGCGCACCCCATTGGGAGGCATCTGTCTATAAAGTACTTGCCCTCCCATTCCATTCCCAACCACCTTTGTGACTCACTGTTAACTGGCAATAGTCTGAATGCTGATTTGATGTCTGCCTTTGCCATCCATGCCCCCTTTCCTGCCTTCCTCACTAGTTCTACCGCCTCCTGGAAGTCAGAGTAGGTAACTGTTGGTTCGTTTTGAGAAATCCCCTCGTTCACCGAGGCCCAGTGGTGAACATATGAACTCTCCAAATGGCATTGTGGAAAAAGGTCCCCCTATCCTACCCAACTCTACCTCTTTTAGTATTTTCTTTGTCACTATTTCTTTGTTCTCTGTGGCTGATTTTAGATTTCTTGGGATTACCTGTGTTCCCGGCCTCTAAAAGGTATGTGAAAACCCTCTAAAAAGCCCTGTCTGATAATGCTTGCTGCCTCCTGATCCGGGTACTGCTGGAGCCACCTCCCCATTCTGTCAATTCTTACTGGCGTGGCCCCCATCTCGTTCCAGCCCTTAGTTCCTTTTCTCGTTGTTCCTACCGCCCGTTGCTGCTGGTCTTGTGCATTTGGAGCTGCTGTGGTCCCCCTTACATCTTTCACAGTTGTGGCTGAACTTGCACTTCGATCCCCAGCTGCATGGTACTCCCTTCTCAAAATTCCCGCATTGCCCTTGTTCTGCTCGTGCCCTTCCCGTGGACCCATTGCCTCCCCCTTGTGCGGTTGGTGGCAGACTGCTCTGCCATCCCCTCTGCGACCCGTAATTTCTGTTCCAAAAATTCTGGTCCCTTGACCTGTCGTAGCTGTACTCGTACTTTCTATTGTTGTACCTGTAATCTGATCTATAATCGCTCTGCCAATACTGCCTCCTCTGTCGCCCCCCTGTGCTTCTTTCTTTGTTTCCCCATTTCTCTTTTAATACATTAAATATGTATAGGTTGTAGTTCTCCTCATCCCAGCCCATATCTGGGAAGCTGTCCATCTCTTTTCTAAATTCGTAATCATATTCCTGCCAAGCATCCCCCCTGAATGCTGCGTGCACTTTTAATACTCTTTGTTGGTATGAGACCAGAGATGCCCCATCTTCAGGGAATTTCTGCAGTATTATAGAGGACATTACGCTAAACGCCTCCATCCAATTGTCAAAGTTTCTTGCCACTGCCCCCTTTTTTATCAGGCCTTTCTCATCCTCCTTTATGTCCTCTGGAGGTACATCCAGCCCTCTTCTCTGGGAATCAAGTAATGTATATATGTCGATCAATTCCTTCCTCCATATTTTTTCTTTTACCTTATCACTAATATACCATGCCATCGCCTTCATCACCCTGCCCTGTGCATCTTTTCCCATTGATGGCCTGCCATATTTTGTCATGGTTGGGCCCTCTCCTGTTGTTCCTACCGCCTGAGGTGTTACCCCCCCTTGGGGGAGATTTCCTGCCCCTGGCACTGCTGTGGCTCCCACTGCTGTTAATTTCTGTGGAGGGGTTGTTGTCGCCTGGCTTGTGACTGTTATTGCCAGTGCTCCTTGTGGTGCCGGGACCGGAGCCTCCATTGGTTCCTTTCCTTCTCCCCCCGCCACCTTACGCTTCCCCTTGCTTATTACTCCCCTCCATTTTACCCATGCCTTCAGATGATCCTTTTCCTCATCATCGCTGCTCATTTCTTCTGATGAGCTATCCCCTAGCTCCCCTTTCCGCTCCTTATTTCCCTTGGCTCCTCTGTCACTGGTTATGGGCGACTTACCCTGACCTGTGACACAGGTTTTTAACATTTCAACAATTTTTTCCCCCACATTTTGGTTTACAGTACCTTTGTTCTTCTCCTTCTTCTTCTTCTTTCTGGATGTTTCTGGTTGTGGCTGCGTTCTCCTGGCATCTTCTCTCTTTCTTTTCTGTCCTTGTGGTACCTCCTCTTCCCCTTCGCTCTCGCTGGGCTCTATGAATAGCAAGGGCGACACTGCCCTAGCCCTTTCTTCCTTACCTATCACATCCAGCACCCATTGTGCACCATATTCTTGTTCAGCCTTTTTTGCCCAGTTGCTAAATTCCTGGGCCTCCTTTTCCTTTTTTCTGCCATCCTCCTTGTTCCTTGCCTTGTCTCTGCCAGGTTCACTTTCCTTTTCCGTTCTTGTTGCTTGTCCTGTCGATACTTCACTAATTTTCATTATATCTTTGCTGCTCCGTGTGTTACTGGAGGCTTTTATGTTGGAATGTTGCTCGTGCCTCCTGAAATCGTGGCTTGTCCCTTTAAGAGCTTTGTATCAGTATTCGTACCAAAATTGCCGCCTTCCCCTTTAAGGGGTTTTGTTTTATGCTTTTCGCTTTGTATCAGTATTCGTACAAAAATTGCCGCCTTCCCCTTTAAGGGGTTTTGTTTATGCTTTTCACTCGTTGCACGCTCTTTCCGGCTCCGCCCCCCTTGGTTCCTGCTTACCGCAACCGTGCTGGGCTCTTCTCTCCACTCCTTGTGCCTCCGCACGCCGCGTCTCTTTCGTTCCTGACACACTTCCCATACCGCGCTGCAGCTGCCTCCACTTTGTTCCGGCGCCGCGGCTCCGTTTCTCCGACCCGTCAGCTGTGCCTTCTTCTTCCGCCGACCGCAGTCTTCAGTTCTTCGATGAAGGTAAGATACACCCGCCGCAGCCTCCTTATCTTCCCTAGCCTGTACGCCGATTCCGGTATTGATCAGAGTAAGCCCGTAAGAGCCAGAACCTCCGAATCAGCAGCAATTTCCAGGTCCTGTAGGAGCTTACCCGCAGAGGTAGGCTCCTTACCTGGTTTGTGCAAAAAGCTTCCTTCGAAAAAGCTTCCCTCTGTCCAGGTCCTGTAGGAGCTTACCCGCAGAGGTTGGCTCCTTACCTGGTTTGTGCTTGGGCTAAATTTACTACCCCCTCTTATACCCCATAGCCCCTTTCTTTCCCCTGGGGGCCGGGCTTTCCCTGGCCCCCTGCTGCTAACTTTTGCACCTTTCCCAGGTGCCTTTCCTCCCTTCCTGGTGCCTTTTGTTTCTGTGGCGCCAGCCCGCCGCCACTCCCTATGGCCTTCCCGCCAACTACACCCCCACCCTGCGCCTAAACTCCCATGCCCTCCAACGGGCCACCTTTCATGCGTCCCGGGGCCTGGGTCATTAAAACCACAGAAAATACAACATTTATAAAAACATAAATAATAACAATAAAATCACCCAAACAACATCGGCATCCTTAATTATAGGCTTCTACAATGTTGTCCTTTGATTGGAATAAAGGGGACACACAAATAAAAAATAAATAATGGTTTCAGATAAAATAACACAAGGACACAAAAGATCACTTTCATCATTTTGAAGCCATCTCCCCATCACCACTCCAAGAGGTAGGCAACCTCGATGAAATCGTATACAGAGAGCCCTCCTAACAGCGTTGGTTATTTTATTGTGATAGAATTCTCGGCCCGTAAGATGTTTTGACTCTAAATATGAGCAGCTTCTGGGATTTCCTAGTGCTTGCAATACAAATTCATCTTTCATCTTCCAATATCTTGTTCACAAGAGCTTCTTGCCAGCTGTGATCATTTGTGTTGGAAAGTCCCAAACAATGCCTTCCTTGAAAGCTGTTTCTGTGATGCCACTGAAGGTTTCTCAATGCTATGCTGCACAAGGGCAATGCTTGCCCTCTCCACCCTACCTGAGCCTTGGTGATCGGCTGTTTCCTCGCCTGATTGCTTGTAGATCCCTTGGTGCCAAATTGGCTACCCTCCCCCTCTGCTGTTGTTTGCTCCCCCATTCCCTTGCTTATCTGCTTCCCTCACTGGTTGCTCCCCCCATTATAGCAAAGCGCTCAATTGTTTCCCGAAGCTAAGGTCACACTCAATAAATAGCTTAATTAACCTAATAATAATTGTGAAACCTGCCCTGGTGCATACATATATTCAAATAATAATATGTTTCTTGTACTAGAGCAATTTCTGGAGCTAATGACACCCGCAACAGTGCAAAGTGTTTGTAATACCGCTTGCTGCACTACAACAACTTTGCATTGGTTGAAACACAATCATTCCTTCAGCAAAAATTGCCCTTGACCAAAAAAACATTCCTTCAATGCATTTTTGCACCAGGGCAAAGGACTGCAACTAGGACAAATATTTCCCTAGTGCAAACATGCATTACGAAAATATGCTTTATGCACTGGGCAATATTTACCCTCGTGACAATAGCACTTGCACCATTGCAAAGTTACTGTAATACGGCGAATAGGGCCATATTACCAAACCATTGCAATGGTGCAAGAGCAATTTTCAATAGGCCAAAAACTCCCCTATGGAGAAAAGCATATTTTTCGATCGATTTTTAAAACACTTCAAAGGACTACAACTATAGCAAACATTGCCCTGATGTAAACATTATATTCAAAGAATATGTTTTTGCACTGGTGACATTTCTATCCTAATGCTGATTTCCCTTTCACTGTTTCAATGTTTCTATAATGTTATCCTTTTTTTCTCATTATCATTTTTATTCAAATTCATTAAAAAAAAACATACAACCAATTACAAGTCAAAGCTCATTAGCATTTCATATAGGAGTCATGCACCCCACCAGCCCGCCCCCCTTCTCTGCTCTCTCAGTGGATTGCTCCCCGGGCATAGTCTACACATTGTCCATTGCATCTTCATCTTGGTCTCGCCTGTCCACCTACCTCGTGGCCCTCCCCCCACCATGTAAACAAGAAGAAGAAGTGGAGCTCTCCTCTGTAGCTCTCTCCGAGCTCCTCTTTCATTGCACTCCCTATTGTCCGGCGATATCACAATCATCCCCTCAGAAAGGGTGTCTATGATGACGTGTAGTCTAAACCAGGACCAAACACTGGACATTACATTTTGTTAAAGTAAAAAAAGAAAAAGAACAAAGAACACACACATTGAAACCCTAAAACAACCCTTGGCTGTTGTCCTATCTACTGCTGCATTATTCTCATTACTAGTATATGATATCTGCTTGCCAGTTCAGAGGGAATCTCAACCCAGTCTGCAGTTCAAAGACCCCTTCCTTGCCTCCTACTATGAACGTCTCTACAGTCTCATCTAGTTGGTCCCTCCCGTAAGTGCCCATCTGTGAAGTTCCGCTGAGAATGTATCTCCCATGTCATGAGGAAGTCCATCTCCCGGTGTCTTTCTCTATGTATCAATCACTCATAGGTGGCAACGTTTCCTGCTCCCAAGCACTCCTCGCCGGTGGTGAACTAGACTTACAGGGCCTTAGTATGATCAGTTTTTCTACCAGTAACGCTGTATTCGGACATTTCTAATCTGCTTTCCCTATGTGTGATATCTCTGAAATATCATGCAGGATCCATATTCTAGAACTTTCCTGTGTCTTCCATCACAGCGTGTCCATGATCATCCCCCATATCTCCGCCCAGTACCCCTGAACCTTCGGCCATGACTATAGGATGTGCGCAATGTCTCCCCCCTGTTTGTTCCACCTCCAACAATTCGTATTTTGCGTAAGGTGGGCCGCACCAAGCCTCTCTGGTGTCCTATATCATCTTTCCAACATTTTTAATTGAATGAATTTTAGTCTGGCCTCACTAGCACTTCTCTCAAAATTGTGCAACATGCTAATCATCATATCCTCCTTGAACAAAACTCCCAAAAGCCTTTACCACTGATTCGCAATCCATGCCTTGTTTTGCTCTGCATAGAATTCTTCAATCAGCATAGCATATATTGCCCCCTCCAAACCCTTATCATGCTTCCATCCACTTAACAGGGCCATAACTGGTGACCTTATGGTCTGGCTTTATTGTGTATGGAGAACCTTTTGCATGCAATGTACCATTTGTATGAGGCTCCATTGTTCCTTTTTTGCCAATCCCCACCTATCTTTGGCTTCCCCAAACGTCGAGAAGCACCCTCACAAAGTAATGTCCCTCACCTGGCTGAGGCCCACACTTGCCCAGATCATCTTTCGAATGGGTGTACCCCCAATCTTTACTTTCTGGTTATGCCATATAGGTGTCTCCCAGTGCCACTGACTATCTACCTTGAGAAGCATCTGCACTTTCCCCTATGCTGCCACGTTTGTACCAAGTATAGGGTGGTCTTTGTCTCTTCCCCCCACGTTAAAGATCATCTCTAAGCTCGACTTTGGGTCTATGACCTGTTCACACTCTGCTCAGAGCGGTCAGTGACCACTTAAAAATGTTGCTATTTGCGATTACTGTTAGGCAAGATAGTAAGTCTCCATATCGAGCAGTCCAAGGCCTCTCGCCTGCGCTGGTGTGTGCAACTTTCCATGCCTTCAATCTTGGCCTTCGGCTTCCACACATAAAGGATTTGATCCCCTGCGTTACCTTTTTCATCATCGCCACTGGTGTCTTTAGGGGAAGCATTCTGAATAAGTAATTCAACCACGATGCCACAATCATTTTGCTATTTGAACTCTGCCCCAGACGGACAGGTTCAGCGATGATCAATTTGCAAACTTCAACTATGTCGTAGCCCATGCCGGCTCTACATTTTCCGCTAAGCCATTGTTTAGAATTAGCCCTAGATATTTGAGACGCTTCCCATCCAGCGCAGTTGGGTCCTCTTCATACAGTCCCTATAGGTTCTGTCATTCAGTGGCTTTGCCTCATACTTATTCCAGTTTATGTTGTATCTTGAGCAGGAGGAAGAAGCGCTATTTGTCCACATCAACTCTGCTAGGGTCAGCATTATATCTTCAGCGTGTAGGAGCACTTTTTGCACCCCCACCGCCATATCAAAACTACTAATGCTGATGTTTAGTCTAATAGCCATAGAGAGTGGCTCCAATGTCGGTATAAACAGGAGAGGTGAAAGAGGGCAGCCCTGTCTAGACCACCTGCTGATATTGTATGAGTCCAATGGGCACCCCCTCCACCACCCTAACACTCGGCTTCCCATAAAGAAGGGAAACCTTCTTGATAAAACCATGGCCCAAGCCGTATCTTTTTTATATTCGGAACAGATACCCCCATTACACCCGATCAAATGCCTTTTTGGCGCCTAGCGAGAGCGATATTACTGGGACCCCCCTTTCGTGCACCAAACACATGTATCAGTAATTGCATGAAATCTCTGGCTGATGTGCCAGGCACGTCACCCACCTGTGGCTCATTCATCAATTTTGTAATAACTTTTTTAAGCCACAAGACTAAAATCTTTGCAAAGATTTTATATCGGCATTGATCAACAATATCGTTTTTTAATTGCTGCAGAATAGCAGATCTATACCTGGTTTCAGGACAACTGATATCAATGCTGCATTGAATTCTGCTCCGAACTCCCAAACCTTCGCAGCCTTATTAATATCTTCATCAGAACTTTGGCAACCTATATACCCCCAGTCTTATAATACTCTGTTGGCAAGCTGTATTCTCCTGGTAATTTCCAACTGCTCATACCAGTGATATTCTCTCGCACCTTCTCTGTTCATATCGGATCACCTAATAGTTGTTCCTCCAACTCTAACTGCGGAATCGGAAGTGCTTCCATAAACAGTGCTTCTGCCTTTTGGTCTGCTTCCTGGTCCACCCTATATAGGGCTTCATAGAAGGCTCCTCGCCTCCTTTTCTTTTGCCTCTAGTACCTTTTAATCCACTCTCTTCTTCCGGACTCCCTTCTGAATGAGCACCTCCACTAAAATAAGCGTTCCCTGTCGCCCACAGGGACCGTACTGAATTGACAGCACCTTCATTTATAGCAAAGTATTCATTAAACATCTCCACCAATGCAGATTTTTCCTTCTGGTTTTTCAGCAAGCTGAAATTCATCCTCCACCTGTGGTACCTTGCCGTTTCAGTGGTGTGTCTATAGTAAGCACTATTGGGTCATGACATAAAATACCCCCTGAAAGTATTTCACTTCTCACAATGTGTGGCAGAAGCCACTTCAAGTAGTCGATTCTCGACTGCGTTCCATGAACACAGGAGGTGAAAGTATACTGTCTGGCCACCAGATTAAACAATCTCCATGGGTCCTCCAGACCTTAGTTGCTTTAAAATATCCCTATCCATCTTCCATTGATATGCTTACCTGTTTTGTCATGGTATGGTCTAACGATATGTTGCAGTCCCCCCTGGTATTATTTGATTCCTTGACATCTCAGATAACATTCTGGATAGAAATGAAAAGAAGGCCTGCTTACCTGTAGTGGGTGCATATACAAATCCAACCTCTAACAGCTTCTCCCCTATATGTATTTAAATTGCCACAAACCTTCCCTCACTATCTGCCCATACTTTTGCTACCCTTATGGGCAGCGCATCCCGAAGAAGTATAGCCACCCCACACTTCTTCCCTTTCACACGGCAGCTGTGGCATATCGTTCCCATCCATCCTCTCTGTAGTATCTCTGCCTCCCCCTTCTGTAGATGCATCTACTGTACGACGGCAAGGTCTGTGTTCTTGTTGCTTATATATAGCAGGACCTTTTTGCACTTAATATAGTGTGTTAAACCATTAACATTTTAGGAGACCACAGTAAGTGTTTTAGTCCCCATCCCATCACACAGTGTTATGATCCCTAAGTCTAAAAGTCCAGTCATCCTGCCTACTAGACCATCCCATCCTAGGCTATGACATTCTGACTAGCTCTAACAGAAACTCAACCGTGACTTCAAAATTCTAACTCTACTTAGTGGACTCTTTTGGGGAAATAAGCATTGACAACCCTGCAGAGGAACCAATAACAACAAACCGAAAACTTGCCAATAACCTTTTCTCCATCCCCCTTTCCATCCCCAGGTAGCCCCAAACTGAATTCCTCAGCAGCGAATCCTTCCTGGCCTTTCACACCTTCTCTTTGGTGATGTGAAATAGACAGGTCCATCCTACCCCCAACTCTGCCCCCCCTTATATGCATGCATGTTCAACAAACTATTCACTCAGTCCCTGATCACGTACAACATTCACTTCTATAGCCGCTGCACTCGACCACCTATCCACCCTCATACCAGATGTTCTGATCACCCCTCAGCCTCCTCAGTGGAGACTTAATCAGGGACCTTGATTTTTCTTGCTCTCTATCTGCTCCTTGACCCTCCTATACTGCAGATCTCTCGGGCATAAATGTCCTTCTGCTTGATTGCTGCCTTTCAGGTGTAATTGTTCTCCATCCTCTTCACCTCTCCTCAAAGTTGCCCACTCCTTCTCTTGCATATCTCCCGTGATACGGCTGCATGGCATCCATCGGTTGCACTTGCTGCTTTTGCACAAACTCCCACAGGGCCTCAGGATCTGTGAATTCTAGCATTCTTTGCCCCTTCATGATCAGCATTATTACGGGGTGTAATAGTCCATAACATATCTCCAATTTCTTCAGTTGCGGTCTGAATCCCAGAAACTTCTTACTAATCTCCATAGTCTCTCTGGAGAAATCTGCGGATGAGCCCTGCACTGATTGGATGACCGTCTGCACTTCTTTGTGCAGGAGCACGGAGCTAGCAGGCGATCGCTGGCCCCCTCAAGTGCCGAGGGCCTGAAAGATTGCTGTCAGCTGGAAAGCCTATCTTTCCATACTTGGGGGCTCATCAAACCCCTGATCACTGCACCTTGGCAGCACATCTTTGTTGCAGAACCGGCGAGGGACAATTTCAAACATGGCCGCCCTGCGTGACAGCCAGAAGAGCTGTTCCAAAATTGGGCGAGCCCCGTGCTGATTGGATGACCGTTTGCACTTCCTTGTGCAGGAGCAAAGAGCCCTCAGGCGATTGCCAGCCCCCTCAAAGGGCCTCTCTAAGGGCCAGGCCCATCCTTGTCTGCCCCTGTCTGGGCCCAGGAGGGCCCCCCTGCATTGCGCCAGTGCACCAGGCTCTCCAGAAGCAGATCTGTTCACCTGGTAAGCCTCGCCCTCATTTTATCACAATTTAACACATCCACTGCGGATCCTTCACTCTCTATATGTTCTCTCAACGCTGGTCTGACCCTCCTCGCAGAATATTCGCCTACTCAAGCAACCAGCCACCATTACTGGCAACACTATCTTTAAAATTACCACTGGTATTGATCCCTGACTAATCCTGCCTGCACTTCACTTTTCCATGCTGCTACTTTTACCCAAACCCCCTCACCAAAATGCACATGAACACACCTGCGGACTCCTAGCACCATTGTATTTCTTAATTCGAATTTCTAATCTGATGTCCACATGAATCTGCTTCTATACACAATCTAGTAGTGCTGCTGTGTTCCTAAAATGTTTTACCTCTTGAACTAGCCAGCTGTAAATTGCATTTTGGCTGTGATGATTACGGCTTCTGGCCTCACCCAAATTGCTGATTTATGTATGCCTGCCAGTATTCCTACCTACTGTTTCTGCTTTCTTCTAACCACACTAAATTTGAATTTAGGTGTGCTTTTAAAAACTGTGCATCCTCCTTTTTGTGCTTTTTTCGTGCTTTTTGGGAAATTTGATCTTGGGTGTGCTTTTTAAAACGTTGCATCCTCCATTTTGTGCTGTTTTAGTGCTTTTTGGGAAATTCAAACTTAGATGTGCTCTTTAATCTGTGCACTGAATGTCTTTCTTTGCACACCTCCTCCTCTGTGCCTGCTTGGCTGCTAGGCCATTTGGTGAGTTTCTGTGCACTGTGCAGCTCACCTGCTTATCTCTCTCTCCCCACTCTACTCTCATGCGCCTCTTCATGTCTTCTATCTATTTTAACTGCTATTCTAACACTTACCCTACCTCACTAAGTCTGGAAGAAAAAAGCTGAAAAAAGCTCTCCTGGACTCAAATCAGGGCCTAACTATCACTGACACTTTTGTCAATGCCACTTCCAGACAGACTATTAGAGAAATCCTCATCACTGTCCCCGCTCCTGACCTAAGGACCCACCATCTGGTCTCCAGTCTTTCTCCTGCTTACCCATTAATGGTGGCACTAGGTGGGAAGTACTCCTTGCATTCTTCTCATCCTCTAGATGTATCATTAATGTCTGTTACCATTGCACTATCATGGCACAAGGTTCTAAACCTATTCTCTCATAAACGTCCTCCCTTCTACTGTCACCCCTTCTTCCTCTGATCTCACTTCTGCACCCCAACTGATGGGAGTACCACGCCCCTGTACACCACCTTAGAAAAACTTCAAAGCTGGTAACCAGCTTCACTCAGCAACTCTGAAGGGTTGCTCTGCTGTCAAACAGTCCTCTGACATCTGTCTCCTTCTCAAAGACTTTGAACTGGATGTCCTGGCGTTTACCGAGACGTGATTCAATGCCAGCTCTATCATTGCTCTTAACACTCTGCTTCCTGAGGGCTACACAATCCTCTCTAAACCCAGACCCAACAGGCCTGGAGGTGGAGTGGCCCTACTCTTCCCTGAGTGGGTCCCTGCTTCCATCATTCCTATTCAATCCTACTCTGCGTTTGAATGCCTTGTCCTTAGGCTTGAGGTCTCATCTACTCTCTCACCCTTGCCACTTTCTACAGACCGACTGGCTCTGGTGCCCTCTTCCTCTCTGAATGGGCCGACCTTGCCTCATTCCTTTCAAGCTCTCCTTCTAAACCCCTCCTCCTTGGTGATTTCAACATCTACCTTGACTCTCCTGAATCATCCACCTCTCAGTTCCGGGTCCTCTGTGACTCCCTCTCTCTCGCTATTCTTCCTTATGGCCCAACTCACTCTGCCGGCCACACTCTTGATGCCCTTATCTCTGCTGACATCCCTATCGCTACTCCGGTCACCAACCCCTATCCTTGTCCGACCACTCTGTACTTTCCTCCCACCTGGGACCCCTTGGTCCTCTATCCGAGCCATGCCCTGCACTGCAAGCCTCCTTCGCCGCCATTAGACTAATGAAGCCGAGTGTCAGTTGCTGCTTTTGCCTCCACCTTCATCCTCCCTCCGACCCCCGCTCCTGATTCTCCCTTTGACTCTGTCCTTGCTAAACTGCACCTTGCCATCTCTCACACCCTTGACATCCTTGCCTCTGCCATGAGGATCCACCTAAAACCTGCCACCAAAAACAACAGCTTGTACTACTCTGATCTAGCATCTCTGAAAAGCAAGTACAGAGTTGCTGAACGGACGTGGCAGACCTTGGGCTTATCCTCTGACAAACTGGCCTGCCGCCTGCTGAAAGGCAAACACGCTTCTCTATCCGTGCCAAGAAGCGGGCCCACATCCAAGCCTGCATCTCAGGAGCTACTAACAACATGGATGAGCTTTTCAAAATGTGCAAGCAACTCACCAATCCACTTGCAGTTTCCACCTCTCTTTTTCCTTCCCAGGCTCTGTGCACTGCCTTGGCCGGCCTCCCACTTCACATCTAAAACTCAGTACATCCTGTCCTCACTCTCCTCCAGCCCCATTGCCCTCTCCCACACCTGCTTCCCTGCTTCCCTTGGCTCCCCAGCTCCCAACCCTCTCACCCAAGTCTCTCCTGCGCATAATACCGGATGAGGTCTCTAAAGTGGTCTGCTCTATGAAGGCCTCCTTCAAACAGGTGCCCCCTGCTCCTCCAGAACCATTAAGGACAACATCTCCCTTCTTGCCCTGGCTCTTCCTGACTTCTGTAACCATTCCTTTGCCACTGGCAATTTTTCCCTTTCCCTCAAGCACTCTCTTGTGCAACCTAAATTTAAAAAGCCATCTGCTGACCCCTCCTGTCCGGGTAACTATCGCCCTATTTCTACTATCCCCTTCCTGGGTAAGCTCTTGGAGAAGTTGTTCCTCCATCAATTGTCCCTCCACACTGATCTTGACGGTTGCCTTCATGACCATCAATCTGGATTCCGGGCATCCAGAGGCACGTAAACTGCTCTCCTGAACACCAATGAAACCATGCTCGCAAATCTCAACTCCAACTCTCCTGCTGTTCTCCTTCTCCTTGATCTCTCGTCTGCCTTCGACACAGTCAACCATTCTATCCTCCTAAAACATCTCTGTGACACCCTTGGCATCACTGACCGGGCACTGGATCGGTTCACATCATTCCTTACTAACTGCCCTTCCCAGCTGTAATCGGGACCTTTTTCCTCCAATACCACCCTCTCTACCTGTGGCGTCCCCCAAGGCTCAATCCTATCACCATGGCTCTTCAATATTTTTCTCACCCCTCTTGCTCACCTGATCTCCTTCTCTCCCCATTGTTTTGCTTATGACACACAGCTATCGTTCAAACTTCCCTCTACCGTTCAAACTTCCCTCTACTTCCCCCGCTTCCTCCTCTCTCATCCCGACTGTGTTTCTGCCATTCAGGCATGGTGTGCAGTGAATGATCTCTATCTCAATGCCAGTATGATGGAGATCCTCCTCATCAGGACACCTGTGCCCTCCTTCCCCCTACCCTCTGGTCCCCCTCATTGTGCTCCCTACCCCCTCCATCCTGTGAGGCCGGAAATCTTGGGGTCATCTTCAACTCTGCTCTCTCCTTCACCCCTCACATTATGGACCTTACCAAGAAGTCCCGCTTCCAGCTCCACTTCTTCAAAGGCCTTCTTCCTTTTCCTTACCTTCCCCAGAAGCTCAATGTCTCCAGAGCTCTGTCCCTATCGAGGCTGGACTACTGCAACAGCATCTTTCTCAATCTCCCTCTTTCCTCCCTTGGACCCCTCCAGCTAATCCAGAATAGGGTTGCAAGACTTATACTTGGCCGCAAGCCCAGGGACCGTATCTCTCCAGCCCTATATCCCTCCAATGACTCCTGGAGGCTGCAAGGATCCAATTCAATACCCTCTTCATCATCCACAAGGCCTTCTGGGGTCTGGGACCACGCTAACTCCAACTTTCCCTCCCTAAACTCTTCCCTGCTAGAGCCCTACGCTCCTCTAACTCCAACTCTCTGACTGTCAAACGCTTCTCCAAGCAGAGAGTGGGGTGCAGGTGCCTTTCCCTGGCTGGTTCCCCCTTTTGGAACATCCTCTCTGACCCTCTGAGACTTGATCCAGACCTCCTTAAGTTCCAGAAACTGCTAAAAACTCAGCTCTTTACTACCTCTTGCTCTTCTATGCTAATCACTGCACTGGTACTGTCTCCGGTGGCCTGATCCTCATGAATCTCACAGGACCCCAGGCCCTTCCTCCTAGTCAATACCAGCAACCCCCTCCCCCCACTGCACTGCCCTCAGAGCCCCTGCGTGGACACCCTTGTGTGTCAACTTACTAGCACTTAGCCTGAGGTTCTCCTCCTTGGATCTCCTTAGCTCTTCCCCCAAGTGCCCTCCCCCAGCACTTGTCCACGCCTCTGCTCCTCCGTCCTTCCCCATCCCCTGCACTTCTCCTCAATGCACTTGCACATCCGAATACCACAAGGCCTAGTAGGACCACGTCTGTATATTTACTGTTTTTTTTCCCATTCTTATTATCTCCCCTGTTCCCTTCCCATTTGTGGCGCTTTGAAACACAATGCTGTTGTGTAAAGCGCCGTACAAATGCTCACTAAAATAAATAAATACAAAATAAATCGTATTACCCTTCCAGAGTATTGGATTCCCTTTCTTGGCTGATGTCAAAATCTGATGAATGTGCAGTTAGCTCAAGAAGCAAGCAATGATGGGCTGAGGTGCCTTGGCATTAGCACCAGCTCTCCTCCTAATCCTGTGTGCTCTCTGGATCTCTAGCAGCCTGACGGAATCAGCATTCATCACAGATGGTCTCCATTACTCCAAAAATGACACTGGGCCTCATTACACGGATGGCGCTAAGGGATTACTGGCATCGGTAAGGGCACCAGTGCCGGTAATCCCTTAGCGCCATACTATGAGGTCCCTCAGAGGGTCCCGTCCTTAACGTGTGGCCAGACGCTGAGGGACTACAGGGCAAATAACGGTACCGCTAACAGCGGTACAGTTATTTGCTCCTTCCCCATTCCCATTGAGCCCTATGGGGGCTCAAATGGGAATGGGGAGGGGCCTTGGTGAATGGGGAATTACCGCCCGCCAACCTTGGAATGGGGCAGTGATTCCCCCATTCACCAAGGCGGAATCGGTAAAATACCGCCGTCCGTGTAATGAGGCCCACTGTGTCTCCATCCTCCACCTTTTCCAGAAAACCAAAGAAGCATATGTTGCACCTCCTACCCATGTCCTCCAATTCATTCCTTGCCACTTTGATCTCTTCTAGCTGGGACAGTAGTAAGAACACCTTGTCTGTGACCTTCTCTACTATTCCCACTTGGTCTTCCACCTCTCTTAGCCTACTGCCAACTCTTCTGTATGTGTGTCCTTTGTCCTTGCATCCATATTCGTAACAGTTTCATTGAGTTTTGCAAATTGCTGCAGCAGCCGGTCTATTTTTGAGGCTTCTGTGTTCTTCAGCTGGTCTTCCATACATTCAGGCCAGCACTCCTATACACCAATAATTCAGTTTTGTAGGTAGCACCCTGCCAGTGCTCTGTGCCACTGTCAAATGTCCCTGCTCTCCACCTTCCAGGATCCACTTGCTCTACCAGATGCACGCTTCTCTTGTGGCTCTACTGTTCCTGTAAAAGCTTCCCTTTACTTGATCCACTCAGCTCCTCATACATTAGTCTTTTCATCCTGCCCATCACTGTCATGCTCTTCTTTCATCTCTCTCCTTAGCCGCCCTTTTGGTGCTCACCCCATGCTTTTCTTATTGGTTTAGGTTCCCCATCAGAAGCCATTCCTGGCTAGTGTTATGTGCCAGTACTATCCTCTCCCCACTACCTCATCAGGCCATGTAGTGCTGAATATCAACTATTATCTTCTGTTGGGGAAGGCATTACTCGGTTCCCTCTGGCAGTATGGAGGACACTGCATATTTATTGTGTGTGGCAGCAGAGCTTCATAACCAGCACGCGTCCTTAGACACCTGGGCCTCATCTATCGTATTGTCGAGGACTTACAGGCCTACAATGTGAAGGTGTCCATTGGTGGTTCTGAGTGCTGACCAGGGTCGGACTGGGATAAGAAATAGGCCCGGTCACCTCGCCCTAAAAAAGTGGCCCACCCCTCGCCTCACGACCCTTGACCTCTGAGGACCTCTGAGGACATCACCGGAAATGATGCCATTTGACTCCACCCCAAAGTTACATCCTGGTAAGTAACAGGAAAGTAGACAAAACAGGAAGTGGCATCATATACCATTGTTCCTAAGTACACTACGAAAAATATGGTCATGATTTTACTAATGTGATATACATTTCATACAAGAATGGATCACCATATGTATCATTAATATCTGTGTGTATAGAACCATTTTGTCAAATTACTGAGAATCCAAGCAGACGTCCAAGGCCAAATGATAATATGTTATTGTATAGCACTTACGCTTAAGCTCTTTTTTATAGAACAAATATGCATACAATATCACCCAATCTGTGTTGGTACTCATTTATCGACCTAAGAAGGATTAAAGGCTTTTTCAAAAAAGAAAAAAAGAAAAAAAAAAGATATTTTTTTCTATTTGTTTTCTCCCAAACCGGCCCAGGTATGGCCAGAAACCGGCCCCCACTTCCCAGGGACGATTTTGGCCTGGGGCGGGCCGAAAGGCAGAGGGGCCAATCCAACCATGGCTGCTGACCCTGCTTCATACTGAGGGATTCAGTTCCTCTGCTCAACATGCGGCAGATGGGCCTTCTGATGCAAACCATCCTATCTCTGCCTGTCTCAAGCCCCTCCAGACCCTTCTGTCGCTGCTTGCCATACACTTTTCTCCTGCTTTCCCACAGCGCTATTCTCCGCGTTGCTTTGGTTCCCGCCTCTCGCCCTCCTGGATCAGCTCAGTGATCCGCTCCGCAGCCTGCTGTTCTTACTTCCTCGCCTCTTACAAGCTTCTCCTTCCTCTGTCACAGCACAGCCCCTGCCGCCCTCTCAGGCGTTTAATCCGCCATTTTAGCTCCGCCTGTGCCGATGGCTTTGCTCTCTGTTCTGCACCTTCCCAGACCCTGTGGGCTACACCGCTCTGCTCATCGGGTTCTCTGGACTCTCACCCGCTCCAGGACTCAGCTGGTGAGCACATATCAGGGCTTTAAAGATTAGGGGGATACCGCAGTGGGAGAGGAGCTCCGCTGCTATGCAGCCATTTTGTGGAAAAGCCAGCCATGCCCCTATACCCCCTATATTTCAAAGCATTTTTGCAGCATGGCGAAGGAGTTCAACTAGGGCAAACATTTCTGGGTTAGGACGAAATTACCACACCAAAAGTTCTGACCTACTCAAAAAGTCCGAAAATGCATGCCACCAAAGGTTCGAACACCAAACGTTTGAACCTTTGGTGGTATGCATTTTAGGTAGGTAAACAAAAAAAGACTGTGGGGGCTGCGGGTGTGTCCCCCACAACACCCCACTCACCATACTATACATTAAAGTTAGCAGGAGGTGCGGGGGACAACCCTGCAGCTGCCCGACAAAAAAACAAAAATAAAAAGGATGCAGGGGCTGCTGGGGTGTCCCCCGCAAAACCTCGCTTACCATAATATAGAGTATGGTGAGTGGTGTGTGCAGTGCACCCCCCTGCAACTCACCGCCCAACAGTAAAAAAAAAAAAGAAAGAAAAGGAGCCTGTGGCGCCGGTTCCCGATCACGGAAGTGAAAGGGAGCCAGCGTTGCAGAGACACAGCACGGTGGAAAGAAAGGTAAGTAGGGGTTTGGGGGTGTGGTGGGGGTGTGAGTGAGGGTATGAGGGTGTGGTGGGGGTGTGAGTGAGGGTGGGAGTGAGGAAATCTGTGTGATTTGTAATGGAAATGTTTGCATGGGAAATGTACGAACGTTTTGTAATGCGTACCTTTCCCATGCAAACATTTCCGTTGCGGGAAAATCAGCCGCGGACAAATCACGCAGATCCACATTTCTCTGGTGCAAACATGCCTCAAAAGAATATGGACCTGATTTACAAAGCGTTCTTCAAATGGATCTTTGCATTTTAAAATGCTTTTGTAATCTGGCCCTGTGACTTTTGAACTAGGGTCAGATGTTTTAGATTATGACTCCCATTAACCCTCTCCATCGACTATGCTAGGTCTGATGGAGATTGTAGTCTACAAATCTGGAGAGCCAAAGTGTGCAGGTCTTTGCACTAGGAACATTTTTGAATTAGTGCAAATGTCACTTGTGATGGGGTAGGATGTCTGTAATATTGCCTAGAGGGTCACACTCAAAACAAAAAGTAAGTTATCTGCTATTTAAAATGAGCAAGTCTTTAAACTTTAAAAATAAAATCTCAAGACAAGCGAGGCCACTCTATGAATACAAACACTGCACTATTCCCTGTTCTTTCATCAATAAAATATGTCGTATGTTAATGAAATTGCATTTGACTACCTGTTGATGATGCTCATCGCCTCGGAGGAAGTCTGCATCAGCAACATGACCTATACACCTTCCCAGAGTGGTGGCATTAACAGCAAAGCATGAAAAAGCCATTAGCCAGTGACGTCCTCCGAACAATCCGGAACATTTAATTAGCAATCTGCTGAGACTCCGACATGCTGCTCATCCAAATCTGAACGAGCAAAGACATGACAATGTTCACATCCACCGATCTGAATTGCTTTAGGGACATTTTGAACGTGTGCAGACAGATCATGGGGTTCGCAGTCGTGGTATGCCAGATGACTAGCACATCAGGAAAAGAACATGGACTATCTTTTTCCCTTCAGACTGTTTTTTTTTTTTAAAAAAAAAAGCTCAGACATTGCAAAACTTGTGCCCGATTGTGCGAGAAACTGAGTTGCCATTGTAACCACAAGCAGGCAAGATAATTGGATGCCGCCTACAATACCATGATGCTGTTTGTCTGATGAAGGAATTGGACCAGCCACGTTTCCAGGTAGAGTTTGGCAATCGATTTCCTTTGTCCTTAAACTGAGAGATGTTCAAACAAGAGCAATGACACTATCGTGTCGGGGCCCCGCTGATGCACAGCCCAGTGAAGCTGCGTGCCGCGCAGCGCAGCAAATGTAAGACGAAGCCAGAGCACTCACTCAACATGTCTTTAAACCATAAACTCCAACAGGTACTGTTCCCGGCCCTTCCCTCCCATCATCATTATCTTCCACGCCTCCTGCCCCTCCCCATTCCCCGGAACATAAGTGTCAACATGACACCCTCCCCCCAAAATTAAACAGTTGCCCAACAGGGGTCCCACCTGAACTTAACATGAGGCTGGTTAGCCCATTTCTTCAAAGAGGCGTTGAGACTTGTTCCTCGCTCATTGTGGTCTTGAGTTCGCCATTCCCAAGGAAAATGTTTTCCTCTGATCCACAGCTGTCCTCCAGACCAAGAGCATCGGAGTCTTCTCAACCTCCTTGATACGGGTCGTTTGAGGCACATTAATCCAATATCTCGACTCTTCCACTTAACCTCCTGGGGATGGTTAGGGGAAACCTTTTGAAGTGCAAGGAGTTTTGAGTGGTGGGTCCATCGTCCCCTTGAGCCATAAACATGGAGCCCTTTTTCTCTTGACTGCAGAAGTGTGTTTGTGTGTCTGTGGTTGTTTCACTGTAACCACTTCCCCTACCTCCAGCTGGGGCTCTTGGGCTTTCCTACGTACATCTGCATATTCTTTCATTCGATGTTTAGCCGCTCGATCTTGGTCCCTCAGCATCATACGGCTGCTCACCCTCTTGAGGGCTAGGCTGCCGTCGTCTGTTACGCACGTCTCTCCCAAACATTATTTCTGCCAGACTTTTCCCAGTGGAGCTGTGAGGTGTACTCCTGTAGTCTCTCAACAATTGGTGAAGCACTTTTTCATATGGATGGCCCGTGAGCCAGGCTACTTGCAGTGCCCGTTTGAGGTTGGCCATGAAGCGTTCGATCATGCCATTTGCCTGCGGCCAGAGTGGTGTGAATTTCTGATGAGGAAATTCCATATATTTGCTAAACCGTGCAAAGTCTTGCCAAGTGAAAGGAGGTCCATTGTCTGTTTTCACTTTCCTGGGAATGCCATAGGCAGTGAACATGTGGTCCATTACAGGGATGACATGATGTGCTGCGGTCAAGGACACAATTTGAGCTTATGGGTATCTGGAGTACTCATCATGATGGCCAACACGTATTTCCCCCCTTTCAATCGGTCCAAAGAAGTCAGCAGCTACTGTGTCCCATATGCCTTCTGGTAATTCCGACATCCGTAGTGGTTCAGGATGCCGATTTGGTGTGATGAGGCAACAGGTGGGACACTCTCTCAGGATCTCCTCTACCAGAGAGTCTAGTTGGGGAATCCACACTTTTTGACGCAGCATGCATTTCAAGGAGACCACACTCCGGTGCACTTCATGGGCGCTATCTGGTCGAACAGTCCCCCTCTGACACCGACATCAGTTTGTCAGAGGGCGAAGAGTGAAAGAAGGGCTGCGTCTATGCATTGGGCAACTTAACTGTGACAAAGTACAGCCCAACACTGCTGATGGGGCTAAATGAAAGGCCAACAGAATTCTTAATAGACACGGGTGCTACGGTAAACGTAATAAGTGAACAGATATATCAAGAATTACCGCATGTCCCAAGACTGAGACCAGCAACAGTCAACATATACCTGTATGGAGCAACATCTCCCTAAAAATTCCCAGGACAAATCAAAGGCACATGCTGCTACAAGGCACAATTGAAGAAAGTACTCATACATGTGCTCGCGACAGAGAGTGAAAGTGGCTGCATAATCAGCTTCACAACAGCCATTGACATGGGACTAATACATGTGCTATACAAAATGATGGTGCACAAATACATAGACCCTTTGCACATGATCAAATAACTATACCCAAACCTGTTTAAAGGGATAGGCAAACTGTGCAACAGGCAGATCAAACTGCACATTGACGAAGACGTCCCGCCTGTAGCGCAACACTATAGGGGCATACCGGTGAACATCCAACGGAAAGTAGAGGACAAACTGCACAAGTTGATAGAACAAGATATAATAGAACCGGCAACAGGCCCCTCCACATGGGTCTCACTCATCGTTCTGGTTCCTAAAAAGGATTCAGACGCCATCCGTCTTTGTGTAGATTTGAGGAGACCCAACCAGGCCATTAGGAGGGAGAGACACATGGCGCCATATATCATGGATATGATACATTTGCTAAATGGGGCCAAGGTCATCTCCAAACTGGATTTGCAAAAAGGTTACCACCAGCTAGTACTAAGTTCAGAAATCCATAACATCACAACATTTGTCACGCACCAGGGGCTCTACAGGTACAAAAGGTTGAGCTTTGGTGTGTCCTCCGCCATGGACATTTTTCAGGCGGCCATCCACAATGTCATCAAACACATACCCAACTGTATAAACTACAGAAATTACATTCTGGTGTTCAGAACTGATGCATGGAAGCATGACAAGACTCTGTCCACAGTGTGCATGGTAGTGGAGGTGGCTAATCTTACCCTCAATCAAGAAAAGTGTGAATTCAGGAAGGCACGCTGCTATTCTTCGGCCACATTTTTTCAGAAAACGGCATGATGCCTCATCCAGTCCAGGTCCCCACGCTCAATGAGACACCACCACCTAGCAATGTCTCTGAGCTGAGGTAATTCCTGGGCCTCGCCAGTTACTGCACGTGGTACATTAAAGACTTCGCCATGATCAGTGAACCACTTTGGGCACTGACTAAACAAAATGCTGTGTTCAACTGGTCAGAAGAGTGCCAACACGCCTTCAAAACGATTAGAGAGAGAGTAGCCCGGGCAGAGTACATGTCTTACTATGACGCCAACCGGAAAACTGAATTGACAGTGGACGAAAGCCCAGTGGGGCTGGGTACTATCCTGGCCCAAATCTACCCAGCCGATCCTGGTCGCACACACAAAGTTGCCTATGCCAGCCAAAGCCTCTCGACTGCGGGGCAGGCCTACTCGCAGTGGTGTCCTGATCTGCGCTCAGGTTGTATGTGTGTGACGCATCTCCTTCTCTCCCTCCTGTCTCTCCTATTATTGTCATCCCCTGATTCTGTCTCTGTTACGATCACCTGGTATCCACCAGGATGCCCTTATGCCCTGATTACCGGATTCACCCTGGACCTTCCTAATTCTGGACGATGCCTTCTATGGCGTTTGGGTCTTGCTATGATGTCTGGCGTGCTCTCCATCCTGCCTTCTGTGCAGGGGCGCGTAGTTTTCTGCGGGTTGAAGCGACCAAGTTAACTTCACTGGTGCTAACCCATTCAAGTGTCTTTAAGGAGGTAAGTCTGCTTATAGCAGCCTTAAAATGTCCTTGCTTTCCTTTCTTGCTATTAACGTCTTTTCTTTGTTTGTTTCCCCTTAGGTGCACAGAGATTCGGTGGGTGCGCCACTTGGATCAGGCTCCTGCCAGGATGATGGACGCAGGAGCGTATGATGGATGGTCTTTCTGGTCGTGTGAAGATTTCCGGAGCGGAACGGGTCAAGAAATGCCCAGCCAGGTGAGGATTTTGTGATTACTGCCGTGAATGCTGTGAGTAACCTGTTTTAATGTTGTCCTTCTTTCTCTCTCCCTCCAGGTGCTTCGTTCCGGTGCGTGTGTGGTGTCCTGATGATGCTGCCGACTGGATGGAAGATGACGAGCAGCAGGAATCGACGGATGGAAGGTTGCAGGTAAGCAGAGACTGCTAATGATGTTCTTTTGTCTCCTCTGCAGGTGCGCTATTCAAGGATTGACGGATGCTGGTCTCTGAACATGATGAGCGTCACGCTGCTGGCTGCAGAATAACACGAAGCATATTCTGTAGCTTGGGTGTGGTTTATAAAGCCCTCTGTAAATTAGTCCAGGTAAAGTAGTCTGGGCTACCACACCCTAAAACACTGCACCGCACAGTCTGGTTCTTAGGAACTAGACTGTGCGGTGTCTCCATGTTGGCTGCAGGCCTTCACAGAAAAAGTAGTCCCTTAAAGACAATGTCCCAATCTGAAAATGAGCATGGCGCCAAAGGCGCCGAGACTGACTCCAGAAGAGTCTATGATGATAATGCAAGGCCATAAGGGCCCCAAGTGAACCTTGAGTCCTAACCCTACCTGGCATGTGACCATGCCAGTGGGTTTTTGGGTCACGGGTCGTGACAGCACTCCCCCCCCAAGGCCCCTCCTAAGGTGATTCTCCTGCCTGGTCCAGGCTTGTCTGGAAAGTTTCGATGAAACATTCTGATTAAACGCGGTGCATGAATGTTCTCACTAGGTTCCCAAGATCTGTCTTGAGGGCCGTAACCCTTCCAATCGACTAGATAGTATAGTTTGGATCAGGTACATTTGGAATCCAGGATTTCTTTCACTTCGAATTCGGGTTCTCCATCGATCATTATGGGTTAAGGTGGTGGTGCAACTCGTGTACATGGTTGCACTGGTTTTTGAAGTGAGACGTGGAATACTGGGTGAATTCGCATGTTGGCTGGTTATGCTTGTTTAACTGCTGCTGGGTTGATGATGGCTTGAACAGGATAAGGTCCCAAATAGCGAGGGTGAAAAGTCTGGGTTCCTTTTAGCGGTATGTATTTTGCGGCTAGCCAAACTCTGTCTCCTACCTGATAGTCAGGGGCCTTTTTCCAATGTTGGTCAGCAAACCTTTTTTGCTTGTTCTTGGCTTTGATTAACTGTTCTGTTGCCTTTTTAAAGGCCTGAGTGATGTTTGCATGAAGAGTCTTTACAGCTGGCATTTCTAGCTGGGAGGGCTGTCTAGTTCGGAAGTACGTGGATGTCTGCCATAGACGGAGTAGAAAGGTGTTTGACCAGTACTGGAATGCAATAAATTGTTGTAAGCATATTCGGCTATCCATTAGAGATCTCTCCAGGTTCCTTCGACTTGGTGCAGCATGCACTGTAGGTAATGTTCGAGAGTCTGGTTGGTCCTCTCTGTTTGACCATCCGTTTGGGGGTGATGGCTGGTGGATAGCCAGAACGCAATGAGAGCCATAGCGCAGCACTTTTTCCAGAAGTTAGATACAAATTGGCTGCCTCGATCAGATACCAGGACTGAAGGGAATCCATGCAGTTTGATAATGTTTTCCAAAAACACCTTTGCTAGATGGGATGCATCCGGAAAACCTTTGAAAGGGATAAAGTGTGCCATTTTAGAAAATAAGTCTACTACTACTAAAATGGTATCGAACCCTTGGCTGGGAAGTAAATCAGTAATTAAGTCAAAGGAAAGTGTGTGCCATGGTGCCAGAGGTATTGCTAATGGTTGCAGGAGGCCAGCTGGTTTTTGCTTCAATGACTTGTTTTGTGCACACACTGCACGTGACTGAATGTATTGGATGACATCTCAACGCCAAGTGGGCCACCAATAATTGCATTTCACTTTGGCTAGAGTTTTGGCAATTCCGGGGTGACCCTCCATCAAAGAATCGTGATAGTCCGAAATGATTTGTTGTTGTAGCTCGGTTTTAGGCACATACAGGCGTTCATCAAAATATGGCAGTTCATTTTTAACGGTGTATTGTTTTCCTTTGGTATGCCATTCCAGTAACTCGCTCGGGGTTGTTTCACGTTGGATCACGTTTCTAAGCTCAGTTTGTGTTAAAGCTGTGGTGAGGCCTAAAAGGTTGTCCTCAGGTATAATGGCCAATGGATCTGGGGTTGCATATTCTTTTTCATAGATGCCCATACGAGATAGTGCGTCAGCTTTCCCGTTTCTTACGCCTGGTCGATAAGTGATTACGTAGTCATATTCGGCGAACAAAAAGGGCTCATCGTAATTGGCGCGAGGATTGTGCTTTTGCTGTTTTTAAATATTGTAAGTTCCGATGATCTGTGATTACAGTGACTGAATGCCTGGCCCCCAAGAGGTAATGTCGCCATGCCTTGAAGGCGAATTTATAGCAAGCAGTTCCTTATCAGTGATGGCATAATTGAGTTCGTGGGTGTGAATTTTCGCGACCAGAATGCCACGGGTGCAATTGGCCAGTTTCAGGGTCTTTCTGAGAAAGAACCGTCCCCATAGCCATGCTGGAAGCATCCGTTTCCACGATGTAAGGAAGATCCGGACGAGGGTGTTGTAAAATCAGGGCTGAGGTGAACCTTTCCTTAAGTTCTTGCAAGGCCTTTTTGGCGTCTTCTGTCCACATTAAATTTTTATTGTTTTTTCATAGAAGTAACGTGATTGGATGCACAATCTGAGAGAAGTCTGGAATGAACCGACGGTAGAAGTTTGCAAAGCCCAGCATGCTCTGGACCCCTTTTAACGAGGTCGGAAAGAGCCATTTAAGAATGGCATCGCCTTGTGTGCATCCATTTGAATGCCTTTCGGAGTAAGAATGAAACTAAGAAATTCTACTTCGGTTACGTGGAAAAAGCATTTTTCAAGTTTTGCGTATAGGCGATGTTGGCGCAGTTTGGCAAGGACAGCGCGGACATGCTTGACATGGTCTTGTTTTGAGGTTGAATACACTAGGTTGTTGTCTATGTAAGCCAGGGCGCAAACATCGATCAATTCCCTTAGGACGTTGTTCATAAAGTATTGGAACGCCGCCGGGGCATTGCAAAGCCCGAAAGGCATTACCTGCTACTCAAACAACCCATATTTGGTACAGAAGGCCGTTTTCCATTCATCTCCTTGTTTAACTCGGACCAGGTGGTACGTTCCTCTGAGGTCTGACTTAGTATACATCTGGTCATCTTTGACTTGATCCAGCATCTTGGGAATAAGGGGCAGGGGGTAACGGTTTGTCACAGTGATCTGGTTCAGGCCGCAATAGTCAATAAAGGTTCTCAAGTGCCCTTCCTTCTTTGGTATGACGAAAAGGGGCCTGGCTGCCGGTGATTTGGATGGGCGAATGAACCCATTTGCCACATATTGGTCCACATAGGACTTTAGATGCTGGTTTTATGGTTCTGTGAGTGCATAGATTCTGCCACAAGGGATCTGTGCACCAGATATTAGGTCAATCTGACAGTCATATGACCTATGTGGTGGTGGTGTATTAGCTTGTTCCTTCTGGAACATATCCTGGAAATCGTGATATTCTTCAGGGGGAGTACTAGTTGCGCCAAGTGTAGATATGCCGATTCTACAACTCGTAGGAACCTTGAAACTGGATTTGTTTTCTTGGAAATAACAGGTGGAAGTGCAATCATGAGGAAAAGTCAATTTTTTGCATTCCAATCTATCTGAGGTTTAAGAGAAACTAACCATGGCATCTCTAATATTAGCTGAAACTGAGGTGGCTTGATGAGATCAAAGGAAATTGATTCCCGGTGTCCATCCTGGCACACCAGGGTTGTTTCTGCTGTACATTGGGTTACTGGTCCGGAAGTAATTTCAGTCCCATCCACCGTGGTTACCTTTTCAGTGTTCGGCTTAAAACTTAAGGGAAGCCCCATCTGTGCAGCCAGATCTCGATCAATACAATTCCCAACTGCTCAGCTGTCTATATAAGCTTCAACGGAATGCATCCTTGAAGGTTGTTGGTGATTGATCAGGATCACTGGTATTGCAAAATGTGAGTTTGGTGGCTCATTCTTCTCACTCGAAAAACTGACCTCTACTTTTGTCGAGCGAGGCAGTTTTCCAACTCCTTACTCTCATCCTTTTCTGTAGCTCCCACAATTCGCTTGGGGGGTTTTATCAGACAGTCTTTTAGGAAGTGCCCAGATTGTCCGCAGTACAAACATAACTTCTGTTGCCTTCTCTTGTCTCTTTCAGCTTTTGTTAACGGTGGTCGTATGCCTCTGATTTGCATTGGCTCTGTGGTATTCTCTGATGTGCACAGAGTAGCATCCTTGGTTCGTAGATACACGGCCTGTGTATCTGATCTGGTCCGATCTGCTTTTCGATCTTGTAGTCGATGATCTAGTTGCACCACCAGGTTGATAAATTCACTACAGTCTCCAGGCGGATCAAATACTTGAGCCAAGACGTCCTTTAATTCCCCTCGAAGGCCTCGGTGAAACAATGTCGCTCTTGTCTTCAGGCCACCTGGTTTCGGCCACTAACCTATTGAAGGTTGCTATGTATGTTAATAAGTCCTGATTCCCCTGCGGAGTGATAAGAGTTTGTTGTCTTCAGCTTGTTCATGGGTGTGCCGAGCAAAGAGCTTTTCCATTTCTCTTTGGAAGCCCCCAAAGTCACGTAGTAACAGATCATCATAGTTCACAAGCGGCACTGACCAGTCTGCTGCACTACCGCTCAGATATGACAAAATAAATGCTACTCGTGCCTGATCGTTAGGGAATGCACCGGGTCTGCAGAGGAAGTGAAGGCGACATTGATTCATAAATGCAGCATACTTCCGTGGGTCACCTGCAAACCTTTCTGGCGGTGCTAATGGTATTGTTCCGGGTAAGGTGATATGTACTGGAGCAGCAGACAACGTGTTTCCCTCGACCGGTGGATTTGTCCCGGGTAATGGAGCTTGCAGTGATTGCAGTAATTGCCTGCTAATTTCTTCGGTGTGATCCTTGGTGATGACAAGATCCCTTCGCAGGGTATTAGTCTCTTGCCTAGCCGAATGCACTTTGGCACGTAATTGTCTTAATAAATGAGCCAGTTGGTCCATTTCTGAAGTCTCCATGGTGCCCAGGTGCATAATGTTATGAGGCTTTGCGTTCTGTTACGCTCACCTGGTATTCACAGGGACGCCCTTATGCCCTGTTTGCCGGATTCACCCTGGACCTTCCCGATTCTGGACGATGCCTTCTATGGTGGTCGGGCCTTGTTATGATGTCTGGCGTGCTCTCCGTCCTGGCTTCTGTGCAGGGGCGCGTAGTTTTCTGCAGGTTGAAGAGACTGAGTTAACTTCACTGGTGCTAACCCATTCAAGTGTCTTTAAGGAGGTAAGTCTGGTTATAACAGTCTTAAAATGTCCTTGCTTTCCTTTCTTGCTATTAATGTCTTTTCTTTGTTTGTTTCCCCTTAGGTGCACAGAGGTTCGGTGGGTGTGCTACTTGGATCAGGCTTCTTCCAGGATGATGGATGCAGGAGCGTATGATGGAGGTTAGGTTAAGTGCGAAGTGCGGCGCCGTAATGTCTTTTCTTGCTAACATGTATTATTTATTCCTTTTCAGATTGCAATGGTCTTTTTGGTCGTGTGAAGATTTCCGGAGCGGAACGGGTCAACAAATGCCCAGCCAGGTGAGTATTTTGTGATTTCTGCCGTGAATGCCGTGAGTAACTGTAACGCTCACCTGGTTCCCACGAAGGCGCGGCGTCGAAGGCGCAGAACTCTGAAGATGGACAGGAATGGTCCCTCTATTCTGGCTTCCCTGGCTCGTTGGATACCCTCCTGTGCGTGAAAAGGGAGTATTACCAACTGTGGAACAATGCTCAAACCTCCCACTCCCTTCCAACCCTCCACGATAACTCCTCCACGATTCCCCGTGAAGCCTCACCTTAGGGTTTGGAAGGATGAGCTCTCCATCCTGCTTCTGATGCAGGGGCGCGTTGAAACCCAGTTACTTCACTGGATTGAGGATTGATGGGAGTTCAGGTAAGCTTGACTGTTCAGGTAAGGCGCTGTAAAAGTTCTATTCAAAAGTTCAAGCTTAATAATAATGTTCGTTGTCTAATTGCAGCAAGCGCTAATGCTTATGTCTTTTTCCCCTTAGGGGCCGGGGTTCGGAGTGCCGGAGATATGGCGCCGACCCGAAGTGAAACAGTTCTGGATGAGCGCTCAGGTAATGTCTTTGCATTCGCTCATTCAATGTCTTTGTCTTTTTTCCCCATAGGGGCCGGGGTCCGGAGATACCAGGAAGCGGCAGGACCCGAAATGCAGTGGGAATAATCCAACAGGTAAGACTTAAAAGGAAACTGAGCTTTCCTTATTCCTTTTCTCCCTCTCACCTTTGTTCTTGTCTTTTTTCCTCTAGGCGCCGGGGCGTAGCTGAATCCGGAAGATCGCTGCTGAAGATGGAAGCGCCTTGCAAAGGTGAGTAAAATGCAGCGCTGCAGCGATCGAAACGAAATGCCTTTAAAATGATGTCTTCCTTTTCAGGGCCGTTGGAGAAATGACTCTGGGATGCAGATTTAGCAGGTAAGGGCTTTTCTTCTCCTATTCTCTTCCTTTCTCCCCTTGCAGGTGTTCCAGGGTGCTGGCAGGCGTGGCTGAAGTCAGGATGCAGGAGCTGACACGGTGAGCGTCCAGCTGCTAGGTGCAGAACAACGCGAAGCATGTGTGGTTGTTCGGGTGGGGTTTAAATAGCCTTGGAAGAAGTTCCTGGTATGTATCCTTCCACCAATCAGGTATGTATCCTTCCCCGACCACACCCGGGTGGTGAAGTAGTCCTACAGGTTAAGTAGTCCCATTCAGGCCTCAAGAGGGCCTGGATGAAGCAGCAAGGTCTGCATCAGGTAAGTGTGCACCCAAGCACTTAAACACATATCCTCTTCTATGAGCCTAGCGCCTAAGGCGCCAGGACTGGGGTCCGCTATGAGCCTGGCGCCTAAGGCGCCAGGACTGAGTCCAAAGGGCCCCGACTTGGGCCCGCTGAGACTTCCCTGGGGAAAATGATGTCTGCCTCTGGGGTTGCTGGGCCCGGCCTGGCTCCTTAGAGGTAGGCATCATGACAGTACCCCCCCTCAAGGCCCCTCCCAAGGTCTTTTCCTCCGGGGGTTTTGGTTTGTGCGGGAATCTTCGATGGAATCTTTGAATTAATCGTGGTGCGTGAACATAGTTACTGGGTTCCCAAGATCTTTCCTGAGGTCCATATCCTTTCCAATCAACAAGATAGAAGAGTTTCGACTTAACTATCTTGGAATCTAAAATGTCTTTCACTTCGAATTCTAATTCTCCATCAATTTGGACAGGGCCTGGGGGCTCAGACAGTCTGGTTCCAGGTTGTACTGGTTTTAGAAGAGATGCGTGAAAAACGGGATGAATCCGCATGTTGGATGGTAAATCGAGTTTAAAGGCCACTGGGTTGATAATAGCTTTGATGGGGTAAGGCCCAATGAATCTGGGATTAAAAGTTTGCTGACCCTTGAGGGGTAGATGTTTAGTTGCTAGCCATACCTGATCTCCTACTTGGTAAGGAGGAGTTTTACTTCGGTGCAAATCAGCGTTTTCTTTATACTTTTTCTTGGCGTGCTGTAAGTGGGTTGTAGCTTCTTTGAAGGCTTGGGTTATTGTGGAATGTAGGTGATTTACTGCAGGCATCTCCAGGGTCAGAGGTGGATCTAGGTCAGAGGTCCGAGGATGGTGACCATACAGGGTATAAAAAGGAGTCTGTCCGGTTCCCGAATGCACTGAATTGTTGTATGCATATTCTGCAATCCAAAGGATGTCCTTCCAATTCAACTCGGATTGGTGTAACATTCACCGCAGTTATTCCTCGAGAGTCTGATTGGTTCTCTCGGTTTGTCCGTCGGTCTGGGGGTGGTGGCAGGGATAACCGCACGTCTATTTGTGCTAGTTGGCAACATTTCTTCCAAAAGTGGGAGATAAATTGACTTCCACGGTCTGAGACTAATATGGAAGGGAACCCATGTAACCGCACTATATTTTCCATAAATTCCTTGGCCAAGGTGGAAGCTGACGGCAATCCTTTTAAAGGGATAAAATGGGCCATTTTGGAGAATAGATCCACTATTACGAGAATCGTGTTGTAACCACCACAAGTAGGCAGGTCAGTTATAAAGTCCATTGACAAGGTGTGCCAAGGTGCTGGTGGAATGTCCAAAGGTTGAAGTAGGCCGACTGGCCTTTTCTTTTGACTCTTATTTTGGGCACAGATTCCGCAAGACAACACAAATGACTTTATGTCTTTTCTCCAAGAAGGCCACCAGAAGTGGCGTTTGATCTTTTCTTCTGTTTTCGCGATACCGGGGTGTCCTTCCATTAATGATTCATGATGACGGGTAATGACAAGTTCCTGCAATTCTTTACTTGGCAGAAATAACCGCTCTTGGAAGTAGGGTAAATCATCCTTAACGGTGTAGTGAGGACCCTTTTGACTCCATTCCAGTAAGGTAGAAGAGTCAAACAGCTGTTTTACTTGAGCTTGGATGTCCTCAATGGTTTGCAATGAAGTCAAGATCAGAATTCTTTGTTCCGGTATGATTGGCACAGGTTCTAAACTCGAATTGGGTTCTTCCATGCCTATCCGGGATAAGGCATCTGCCTTACCATTCTTGCAGCCAGGGCGATAGGTAATTACAAAATCAAATTCCGCAAAGAATAAAGCCCATCGGAGTTGTCGCGAAGATTGAGCTTTTGCCGTCTTTAAATACTGCAAATTTCTGTGGTCCGTAATTGCGGTGATGGTGTGTCTTGCACCGAGAAGATAGTGACGCCAAGCCTTGAAAGCTGATTTAATAGCCAGTAGTTCTTTGTCGGTAATTGCGTAATTGAGTTCAGGTGGAGAGAATTTTCTGGACCAAAAGGCTACAGGGTGTAGTTGGTTAGCTTCTGGGTCTCTTTGCGACAGGACAGCTCCCATGGCCGAACTGGATGCATCGGTTTCCACGATGTAAGGGAGATCTGGGCACGGGTGCTTCAATACAGGTGCAGAGGTGAATTTGGTTTTCAGGTCCCGAAAGGCTTGTTCAGCCTCAAGAGTCCATTCAAAGCGTTTGTTTTTCTTTAGGAGAGCTGTGATGGGTTGAACAGTTCGAGAAAATTCCGGGATGAACCTTCGATAGAAATTGGCAAAGCCAAGCATGCTTTGCACTCCCTTCACAGAGCTAGGAGATGGCCATTTGAGAATGGCGTCCACTTTCCGCGAGTCCATTCGGATTCCTTGAGGTGTCAGGATGAATCCGAGAAACTCCACTTCTGTGGTATGAAAAACGCATTTTTCGAGCTTGGCAAATAATTTGTGCTGGCGCAATTTCTCAAGAACTGCCCTAACATGGTTTCTGTGATCAGATTCTGAGGAGGAATACACCAGGATGTCGTCAATATAAACGATGACACAAACATCGATAAGTTCCCGAAGAACATCATTCATGAAGTACTGAAAGGCGGCAGGTGCGTTGCACAAACCGAAGGGCATTACTTGATATTCGAAGAGCCCAAATTTGGTGTGGAATGCAGTCTTCCACTCGTCGCCCTCTTTTATATGTACCAGGTGGTAAGCTCCTCGGAGATCTAGCTTGGTGTACACATGAGCATCTTTTACTTGGTCGATAAGCTCAGGTATCAGGGGCAAAGGGTAACGATTCTTAATCGTTATCTGATTTAGGGCGCGGTAGTCAATACAGGCCATAAGGTCTCCTTCCTTTTTAGGTACGAAGAACAAAGCGGAAGAGACTGGTGACTTTGATGGGCGAATGAAACCATTGGCCAGGTATTGATCCAAATACTGGCGCAAATGCAGGTTCTCAGGTTCAGTAAGAGCATAAATCCTACTACAAGGTAGTTGTGCATTGGGTACCAAGTCGATTTGGCAATCGTAAGATCGATGGGGAGGTAAGGTGTTAGCCTGCTCTTTCTGAAAAACGTCTTGGAATTCCTGGTATTCAGATGGTAGCTGTACAGGGGTGGAAGTTACAGAGGCTAGACCCATAGCTGGATTCCTTGGGTAACAGGTTGGTTCACAATCAGGAAACGTTATCTTCTTTGCTCGCCAGTCTATTCTCGGATTATGTGTTTCTAACCAAGGGATTCCAAGAAGCACTTGAAATTGTGGGGCCTTGATCACATCAAACACGATTGCTTCCCGATGTCCGTCCTGACCCACCAGAGTGATTTCAACTGTGGAATTCGTTACAGGCCCTGAGGCTATTTCGGTTCCATCAACTGTAGTAATTACATCTTGGGTTACTTTCGGGCGGAGAGGAAGCTTAATCCTGGAAGCCAATTCACGGTCTATGTAATTGCCAATAGCTCAAATGTCTATGTATGCTTTTATAGCATGCAACTGCTGAGGCTGTTTTGGGTTCACCAGCACCATTGGCATGACAAAATGCGAGGTCAAAGAGTTTGTTTTCAAGCTCGGCAAGCGGACCCCTACGCTTGTCGGGCTAGGTCGTTTCCCGAACCAGGTGTCAATAACTCGTTATCAGTGGCTCCAACCACCTTCTTGGGTGGTTTAACTGGACAACTTTGAAGAAAGTGACCGGAAGTTCCGCAATACAGACAAAGTTGCATTTGTCGCCTTCTCTCTCGTTCCTTCTGCGTTAATGGTCCTTTAACACTGCCAATTTGCATAGGTTCGGAAACGTCAGTACTCTTGGAGTTAACGTGGGTCTTGATAGGTACTCTGGTTTCATACTTGAGCCAATCTGCTTTTCTATTTTGAAGTCTGTGATCAAGTTGAACCACTAAGTCTATGTAGTCTGCGCAGGCCTGGGGTGGATCTACTATCTGAGCTATAACATCTTTAAGCTCTCCGCGCAGGCCTCGATGAAACAATGTGATCCTTTTATTTTCAGGCCATCCGGTTTCCACAACTAGTCTATTAAAGGTGGCGATATAGGACAAAAGATCCTGATTACCTTGTCGTGAGGATAGCAGTTCGTTGTCAAGGGTCTGTCCCTGCGAGTGTCGAGCGAACAATCTTTCCATGCTGGCCTGGAAGCCCTGGAAATCCCGGAGAATGGGATCATCCTGATTTACCAATGGAATAGACCAATCGGCAGCACAGCCACTGAGGTAAGATAGTACAAAGGCTACTTTGGTCTGGTCGTTGGGGAAGGCCCCGGGCCTGCATAAAAAGTGTAAACGGCATTGGTTCATAAAAACGGCATATTTCTTGGGATCCCCCGCAAAACGTTCCGGCGGGGCCAAAGGCATGTGTCCAGGTAGATTGATTTGTACCGGGTTATTCGAACCCATTGTTGTAGAAATATCTCCGGAAACAGGTAAAGGAGTGTGCTCTGCCTGGCCCTGCAATAACCTTTTGGCCAGATAATCAGTTCTTTCCTTGGATAGGATTAGTTCCCTTCTGAGAGCATTAGTCTCCTGGCGGGCTGAGTGCACTTCTGCCCGTAATTCCCCTAAAAGATGGGCCAGCTGATCTGTCTCGGAAGTCTCCATAGCGCCCAGGTGGGAAATTGTGGTAAGGCTTCGCGTTCTGTAACGCTCACCTGGTTCCCACGGAGGCGCGGCGTCGAAGGCGCAGAACTCTGAAGATGGACAGGAAGGGCCCCTCTATTCTGGCTTCCCTGGCTCGTTGGATACCCTCCTGTGCGTGAAAAGGGAGTATTACCAACCGTGGAACAATGCTCAAACCTCCCACTCCCTTCCAACCCTCCCCGATAACTCCTCCACGATTCCCCGTGAAGCCTCACCTTAGGGTTTGGAAGGATGAGCTCTCCATCCTGCTTCTGATGCAGGGGCGCGTTGAAACCCAGTTACTTCACTGGATTGAGGATTGATGGGAGTTCAGGTAAGCTTGACTGTTCAGGTAAGGCGCTGTAAAAGTTCTGTTCAAAAGTTCAAGCTTAATAATAATGTTCGTTGTCTAATTGCAGCAAGCGCTAATGCTTATGTCTTTTTCCCCTTAGGGGCCGGGGTTCGGAGTGCCGGAGATATGGCGCCGACCCGAAGTGAAACAGTTCTGGATGAGCGCTCAGGTAATGTCTTTGCATTCGCTCATTCAATGTCTTTGTCTTTTTTCCCCATAGGGGCCGGGGTCCGGAGATGCCAGGAAGCGGCAGGACCCGAAATGCAGTGGGAATAATCCAACAGGTAAGACTTAAAAGGAAACTGAGCTTTCCTTATTCCTTTTCTCCCTCTCACCTTTGTTCTTGTCTTTTTTCCTCTAGGCGCCGGGGCGTAGCTGAATCCGGAAGATCGCTGCTGAAGATGGAAGCGCCTTGCAAAGGTGAGTAAAATGCAGCGCTGCAGCGATCGAAACGAAATGCCTTTAAAATGATGTCTTCCTTTTCAGGGCCGTTGGAGAAATGACTCCGGGATGCAGATTTAGCAGGTAAGGGCTTTTCTTCTCCTATTCTCTTCCTTTCTCCCCTTGCAGGTGTTCCAGGGTGCTGGCAGGCGTGGCTGAAGTCAGGATGCAGGAGCTGACACGGTGAGCGTCCAGCTGCTAGGTGCAGAACAACGCGAACCATGTGTGGCTGTTCGGGTGGGGTTTAAATAGCCTTGGAAGAAGTTCCTGGTATGTATCCTTCCACCAATCAGGTATGTATCCTTCCCCGACCACACCCGGGTGGTGAAGTAGTCCTACAGGTTAAGTAGTCCCATTCAGGCCTCAAGAGGGCCTGGATGAAGCAGCAAGGTCTGCATCAGGTAAGTGTGCACCCAAGCACTTAAACACATATCCTCTTCTATGAGCCTGGCGCCTAAGGCGCCAGGACTGGGGTCCGCTATGAACCCGGCGCCTAAGGCGCCAGGACTGAGTCCAAAGGGCCCCGACTTGGGCCTGCTGAGACTTCCCTGGGGAAAATGATGTCTGCCTCTGGGGTTGCTGGGCCCGGCCTGGCTCCTTAGAGGTAGGCATCATGACAGTAACCTGTTTTAACGTTGTCCTTCTTTCTCTCTTCCTCCAAGTGCTTTGTTCTGGTGCATGCGTGGTGTCCTGATGATGCTGCGACTGGATGGAAGACCATGAGCAGCAGGGATCGACGGATGGAAAGTGCAGGTAAGCAGAGACTGCTAATGATGTTCTTTTGTCTCCTCTGCAGGTCCGCCATTCAAGGACCAGCGGGTGCTGGTCTCTGAACACGATGAGCGTCATGCTGCTGGCTGCAGAATAGCACGAAGCACGTTCTGTGGCTTGGGTGTGGTTTATACAGCCCTCTGTAAAGTAGTCCAGGTAAAGTAGTCTGGGCTACCACACCCTAAAACACTGCACCGCACAGTCTGGTTCTTAGGAACTAGACTGTGTGGGTGCCTAAATGTTGGCTGCAGGCCTTCACAGAAAAAGTAGTCCCTTCAAGACAATGTCCCAATCCGAACATGATCCTGGCGCCAAAGGCACCAGGATTGACTCCAGGAGAGTCTATGATGATAATGCAAGGCCCTAGGGGCCCCAAGTGAACCCTGAGTCCTAACCCTACCTGGTGTGTGACCATGCCAGTGGGGTTTTGGGTCACGGGTCGTGACAGCCTCCTTTGGTTCATGGTCTTTGGGTCTCTGTTAGGATTGAGAAGTCTCTTCCGATGCTGGTGGCGCTGTGACGGGGGTCTTGTTCTGTATCGGCATGCAGACTCCCTCCCTCTGTCTCGCCCTCTCTTTGTTGCTAGTCGACATACAGACTTGAAGTGTGCTTCCTCGCCACATGCGGAGCATCTCTGTCCCATTACCGGACAGGTTCCCTCATGTGGGTATTCAGGATCTTCCTGCCTTCTGTCATATTGTAGCTGGTGTATGGCTTCTGCAAGTGGTGTGGTGTGGAAGCCCTCAACCTGTGTGTCCACTGCCAGTTCTGCCCTTCCGGGCATCAAAATTTAATTTAGGGTGCGCGCATTCTGGAGCAATTTGCATGTGAATGTTTGGGATTCACAACCTGCGATGATTTGGGAATGCATGACCTCCATGTTGGAATAATTTGTGATGTCACAGTGCATCATTTTGATCCTCAAACGCATGACATAGGCGTCCATGGTCTCGCCCTTTGCTTGCCTCGTACTGTGGAATAAGTGGCGTTCATAGTCCACGTTGTTGTGTGGGGTGAAGTAAGCTGATAGTGCACCCTTTAGGTCCTGAATTGAATCAATAGATGTTGCAGGCATTTCATCAATGACGTCATGTGTTGCAGGTCCCACTGCCAGTTTGAGCAGGCACTTTTGCCTTTCCTCCTCCACAGGCCCGGTGGCCCCCATGTATAGGTCGAAATCCCTAATCCGTTGGGCCCACCTTGGCCCCATGTTACTGGTATCTGTCACGTCAAAAGCTCCTGGCAACTGCACTGCCAACGATTCTGGAGGTCTATATGGGGCTGTGGCTTGTGGGGCATCCTAACCCCGTGCTTGGATGTCTTGATTTGCGGCGTGAGGGGCCTCCTGGTCAGACATTGTCCCTTGGTGTGTGCTGGTCCTTTAAACCCAAACTACTGTGGAGTAGTCTAATCTTCCACACAGCTGCCTGACAAGGCACAAGCACGTGATTATATCCAGTGTCTGCCTGAGGGCTTCAGGTGAAGATGTGTCATGATCTCTGCTTCCAAAAGGTCAGGACTTACCCAACTCCCTTGGAAGCAGACCCATAACCCAGGTTCCGAGTGCCAATCAGTCCCAATTGGGACCTTTTGGACCCTGTCCTGGCGCCAGTGGCACCAGGCTCATAAATATGCCCAGGCCCAGCGCTGGAAGCGCCGGGCTCATAATGCTTGGGTGGAATTACCTGCAGCAGACCATGCTGCCTACTTACCTGCCAGTTGAGCCTCTGATCCTCTTCTGTTTGGGACTACTTTTCCTGTTGGGTGGGGCAGGAGCCACTCCCTAGGTTCAGAACACTGGAACTCTTCTGGAAAGCAGGAACTCTTTTTCTTCTAGGCGAGGCTGTGGAAGGAGACACCTAAGCACTACAGGAGGCTATTTAAACCACACCCGATGGATGAATCTTGCTTTGCGTTATTCTGCATCCTCTGCAGCAGAACGCTCATCGTGTCTTCTGCATCTGATCCTGGGCCTAAGGGAAAAAGGCTTACCATCCTGAATCCAGTCTTCAGCAACACCTATAAAGACAAGAAAGAACAGGTTAGCACTACGGTCTTCAGTGACAGCGCATCTCTTACCTGGTCCATTGGCTGTCACCAACGCCTCGCGCTGCATTCCGGCATCTGAAAGACAAAGGCTTACCTACTCTTCGCGTGCTCCGGAGGTCTTCGCCCTGCATTCCGGCATCTGAAAGACAAAAGCTTACCAACTCTTCGCACGCTCTGGAGGCCTTCGGCGCTACATCCCGCATCTGAAAGACAAAAAAAGGTGCGTTTAAAGACATTTGGTAACTTTAATACTCACGTGCCATTACTCCTTCCCACGCCGAACCCAGTGGGTATTCCGGCACCCTTCAGCAGCTCCGAACTTGTACCTGCAAGATAAAAGGACAGTTAGTGCGCATCGTGAAGCAGGCAACAAGCGCTTACTTACGTGCTTCCAGGCACTTCTATTCCTTACACGGGTTCCATCCTCAACTCACTTCGGCCCGTCATCCGCCATCGCCGGAACCCTGCAAAACAAGAGACATCATTACAAAAGACTTTTAAAGACATTTGAAATGCTCGGAACTTACCGTTCGTGCAGTAAACGACGGACAGCAGTCCTCTGAAGTCAAGAGGCCTGCACCCTTATCCAGTGAAGAAACTGGTTACAGCACCCTGCCCCGAGGCAGATGGAGAGCATGGCGTTCACTTACCTAAGGTGAGAGCGTTAACCTTTGGGGTTCTACAGGAGAAGAGAAAGGGAAGAAGAGAGAGACACCCAATAACCCAGTTCATTAATCCCATATTTTCTATCTGCAGACATCTTACTCTTCGAGTCAGACATACAGTGCACAGAGGTCCAGCCCAAAGAGCCAACCGTGTGTTACACATCACCTTTGAAGATACAGTATTCGCCCAGTCAAGACCGGCGCCTCTGCGGGAATCAGGTGAGCGTTACAGAACGCAAAGCCTACCGCAAAACTCCCGCCCAGGCGCTATGGAAACCTCGGATACCGACCAGCTAGCCCAGTTACTTGGGGAACTAAGAGCAGAAGTGCATGCAGCCCGTCAGGAAACGAACGCTCTAAGAAGGGATCTGATTATTTCCAAGGAGCGAACAGACGATCTCGCTAGACAATTGCTACAGTCACAACCCGGACAGACTCGGTTACCCGCATCAGGGGCAAATCTTCCTTCAACATCCTCTATGAATCCAGTGCAGATCAACCTACCTGGGAATGTACCTCTGGCTCCGCCCGAACGATTTTCTGGTGACCCAAAGAGGTTTGCAGTATTTATTAATCAGTGCCGGTTGCATTTCTTATGCCGGCCAGCAGCCTTTCCAACTGTTCAAGCTAAAGTAGCTTTCGTGCTTTCGTACCTTAGTGGCAATGCGGCAGACTGGTCGATCCCTCTAGTTAATCAAGATGATCCGGTTCTCCACGATTTTCAAGCTTTTCAGCTCAGTATGGAAAAACTGTTTGCAAGACATTCACAGGGGCAGGCCTTGGACAATGAGCTTCTTTCGTTGCGACAGGGTAATCAAGACCTTTTGGCTTATATTGCGTCTTTCAACAGACTGATAGTGGAAACTCAATGGCCTGAGGACAAAAGGATTACGCTGTTTTATAGAGGTCTACGTGGAGAGCTCAAAGATGTGTTAGCCCAAGTAGTGAATCCCCCGCAAGACTGTTGGGACTATATAGACTTAGTCGTTCAAATAGATCACAGACTGCAGAACAGGAAGGCCGATCGTTCCAAGTTTGATGCTCGAGTATTTTCCAAACCACCAACTCCTTCCAAAGGAGTAGACTCCGGGGAACCCATGCAAATAGGGGGCCTGAAAGGACCACTAACACAAAAGGAGCGGGAAAGGAGAAAACAGTTGCAATTATGCCTCTATTGCGGAAACTCAGGGCACTTTCTTCGAGACTGTCCGCTGAAACCAGCCAATAAGGCAGTAGGAGCTGCAGTTACCAAGGTCACAAACTCTGAGCAGGGAAACGACCTCGCCCAACAAGAATAGAGGTCCTCTTGCAGAGAGTTAAAACCAGTTCCGTGACCTCGCATTTCGTGATACCTATGGTCCTCATTAGCCCTGATCATCCGGATCGATTACATGCGATTGAAGCTTACGTCGACAGCGGTGCTATCGGCAATTATGTGGATCATGAAATGGTTTTGAGGATGAATCTAACTCTTTGTCCCAAGGCTGTAAAGGACGTCATTACTATGGTGGATGGGTCGGAGATAGCCTCCGGACCAGTAACGCATACCACTCAAGAAGTGACGCTAGTAAGTCAAGATGGACACCATGAGAAGATCGTGCTCAATGTGATCAAGGCCCCTCAGTTCCAGATTATTCTAGCAATACCTTGGTTAGAGAAACACAATCCTCAGATCGATTGGCGAGCAAGAACGGTTCAGTTTCCAGAATGTGTCTCTACTTGTCACCCTCCATCTGGTGTTGCACTGGCAGCAATTTCTTCGGAGACTCCCCAGTTACCTCCCGAATACCTAGAATTCCAAGATGTTTTCCGGAAGGATCAGGCTAACTCTCTACCTCCTCATAGGTCTTATGACTGCCAGATAGACCTGATACCTGGATCTACTCCTCCTTGTAGTAGAATTTATGCCCTCACCATTTATGCCTGAGAACCTTCACCTCCGACAATACCTGGATCAATACCTAGCGAATGGGTTTATTCGTCCTTCCAAGTCCCCTGCTTCTTCAGCTTTGTTCTTCGTTCCAAAAAAAGAAGGGGACCTTAGAACTTGTATAGATTATCGCGCCCTGAACCAGATCACCGTTAAGAATAGATATCCGTTACCTTTGATCCCTGAACTCCTGAACCAAGTCAGAAAAGCATGCATATATACAAAGCTGGATCTGAGAGGAGCCTACCACTTGGTACGAGTAAAAGAGGGCGATGAATGGAAGACGGCCTTCCGCACCAAGTATGGGCTATTTGAATATCAGGTCATGCCCTTCGGACTTTGCAATAACCCGGCCGCCTTTCAATATTTTATGAACGATGTCCTCAGAGAGCTCATAGATGTGTGTGTTGTTGTTTACATTGACGACATCCTCGTTTATTCTTCATCGGAATCTGAACATCGGAAACACGTGAAAATGGTCCTCGAGAGATTGCGTCAACACCAACTTTTCGCTAAGTTGGAAAAATGTGTTTTCAACGTGACTGAAGTTGAATTCTTGGGATTCATATTATCACCTAGCGGAGTGCGTATGGATTCAAAGAAGGTCGATGCAATTCTCAAATGGCCATCACCATCCTCCGTGAAAGGTGTTCAAAGCATGTTAGGCTTCGCTAACTTTTACCGCAGGTTTATCCCCGAATTCTCCCGAATAGTCCAGCCCATCACCGCCTTGTTAAAGAAAAACAAACGTTTTGAATGGTCTACCGAGGCGGAACAAGCTTTCCAGAATTTGAAGACTAAATTTATCTCTGCACCAATTTTAAAACACCCTCGCCCCGAACTCCCCTACATCGTTGAAACTGATGCTTCGAGCCTTGCCATGGGGGCAGTTCTATCACAAAAGGACCCAGTAACCAATCAGTTGCATCCCGTGGCATTTTGGTCCCGCAAATTCTCGCCTCCTGAAATCAATTACACGATTACTGATAAGGAACTTCTGGCTATCAAGTCTGCCTTTAAGGCTTGGCGGCATTATCTTCTGGGGGCCCGACACACCGTTACTGTGATTACGGATCACCGAAACCTGCAATATTTGAAAACCGCAAAAGCCCAATCCTCTAGACAACTTCGTTGGGCACTATTCTTTGCCGAGTTTGACTTCATAATTACCTATCGACCTGGTACAAAAAACGGTAAAGCTGATGCCCTTTCTCGGATGGGAGTGGAAGAACACTTGATCAACCCTAAACCTGTACCTATCATTCCCGAACAAAGAATTCTGGGTGTAATCGCCACACAATCCATAGAGGAAGTTAAGGATAAAGCCAGGCAACTTGTAACTCCAGCAGACATACAGAATTGGCATCTGCAGGGAAAGGACTTTGCAGTGAAGGACAACTTATTGTATTTCCAAGAACGATTATACCTGCCCAGCACAGATTTACAGAAAAAGGTAATCTCTTGTTATCACGATTCTTTAATGGAAGGACATCCCGGTATGGCCAAAACCTCAGAAAAGATCAAGCGCTACTTCTGGTGGCCGTCTTGGAAGAAAGATATCAGAGACTTTATAATGTCCTGTGGAGTATGCGCCCAAAACAAGAGTCAATAGGAAAAACCAGCCGGCCTCTTACGCCCTATTGACATCCCACCTCGTCCTTGGTATACGCTTTCTATGGACTTCATCACCGATCTACCTCCATGCTCCGGATACAATACGATCCTAGTAATCGTGGACTTTTTCTCCAAGATGGCGCATTTCATTCCACTCAAAGGCTTGCCAACAGCAGCAACTCTGGCCCGAGAATTTCTCGAAAACATCGTCCGACTGCACGGTTTTCCTTCAGTTCTAATTTCGGATCGAGGTAGTCAATTTATTTCTCATTTTTGGCGAAGTTGCTGTCGGTCGGCTCAAATTGATGTGAGACTATCGACCAGTCACCACCCTCAAACCGACGGACAAACCGAGAGGACCAATCAAACTCTGGAACAGTATTTACGCTGCATGCTGCAACAAACTGAAAAAACTTGGAAAGATATCCTTTGGATAGCCGAATATGCCTACAATAACTCTGTCCACTCGGGAACTGGGAAAACCCCGTTTTTTCTTTTATACGGCAGTCACCCTCGAACCTCAGAGTTGGATCCACTCCAAGATCTTGGAACACCAGCAGTAGACTACTTGCATTCTACAATCACCCAAGCCTTTAAGGAAGCCGTTTCTCACCTTCAAAGGGCTAAGGAACAATACAAGAAAGGAGCAGATCAACATCGGAAGGAAGCCCCCCAATATCAAGTAGGAGATCAAGTCTGGTTATCCACCAAATATCTACTTCTAAAAGGACCACGCACATTCAACCCAAGGTACCTTGGTCCCTATTCCATCACTACCATAGTAAACCCAGTAGCGGTCAAGTTGGACTTGCCCCCTCACATGAAGATACATCCGGTCTTCCACGTCTCTCTATTAAAACCCGTACAACCTCAAACCCGACTAACTAAATCTCCAAAACCTATCCTAGTCGATGGAGAACTCGAGTTTGAAGTCAAAAGCATTCTGGACTCCAAGATCTCCAAATCTAAACTATTTTACCTAATTGACTGGAAAGGCTACGGCCCCCAAGAAAGATCCTGGGAACCTGCAGAATATGTCCACGCTCCTCGTCTAATCAAAAGATTTCACCGAACATTTCCTGACAAGCCCAAACCCCCGGAGAAGCCCGGTTTGGGAGGGGCCTTGAGGGGGGGTGCTGTCATGATCTCTGCTTCCAAAAGCTCAGGACTTACCCAACTCCCTTGGAAGACCCATAACCCAGGTTCCGAGTGCCAATCAGTCCCAATTGGGACCTTTTGGACCCTGTCCTGGCGCCAGTGGCACCAGGCTCATAAATATGCCCAGGCCCAGCGCTGGAAGCGCCGGGCTCATAATGCTTGGGTGGACTTACCTGCAGCAGACCATGCTGCCTACTTACCTGCCAGTTGAGCCTCTGATCCTCTTCTGTTTGGGACTACTTTTCCTGTTGGGTGGGGCAGGAGCCACTCCCTAGGTTCAGAACACTGGAACTCTTCTGGAAAGCAGGAACTCTTTTTCTTCTAGGCGAGGCTGTGGAAGGAGACACCTAAGCACTACAGGAGGCTATTTAAACCACACCCGATGGATGAATCTTGCTTTGTGTTATTCTGCATCCTCTGCAGCAGAACGCTCATCGTGTCTTCTGCATCTGATCCTGGGCCTAAGGGAAAAAGGCTTACCATCCTGAATCCAGTCTTCAGCAACACCTATAAAGACAAGAAAGAACAGGTTAGCACTACGGTCTTCAGTGACAGCGCATCTCTTACCTGGTCCATTGGCTGTCACCAACGCCTCGCGCTGCATTCCGGCATCTGAAAGACAAAGGCTTACCTACTCTTCGCGTGCTCCGGAGGTCTTCGCACTGCATTCCGGTATCTGAAAGACAAAAGCTTACCAACTCTTCGCACGCTCCGGAGGCCTTCGGCGCTGCATCCCGCATCTGAAAGACAAAAGAAGGTGCGTTTAAAGACATTTGGTAACTTTAATACTCACGTGATATTACTCCTTCCCACGCCGAACCCAGTGGGTATTCCGGCACCCTTCAGCAGCACCGAACTTGTACCTGCAAGATAAAAGGACAGTTAGTGCGCATCGTGAAGTAGGCAACAAGCGCTTACTTACGTGCTTCCAGGCGCTTCTATTCCTCACACGGGTTCCATCCTCAACTCACTTCGGCCCGTCATCCGTCATCGCCGGAACCCTGCAAAACAAGAAACATCATTACAAAAGACTTTTAAAGACATTTGAAATGCTCGGAACTTACCGTTCGTGCTGTAAACGACGGACAGCAAGCCTCTGAAGTCAAGAGGCCTGCACCCTTATCCAGTGAAGAAACTGGTTACGGCACCCTGCCCCGAGGCAGATGGAGAGCACAGCATTCACTTACCTAAGGTGAGAGCGTTAACCTTTGGGGTTCTACAGGAGAAGACAAAGGGAAGAAGAGAGAGACACCCAATAACCCAGTTCATTAATCCCATATTTTCTATCTGCAGACATCTTACTCTTTGAGTCAGACATACAGTGCGCAGAGGTCCAGCCCAAAGAGCCAACCGTGTGTTGCACATCACCTTTGAAGATACGGTATTCGCCCAGTCAAGACCGGCGCCTCTGCGGGAATCAGGTGAGCGTTACAAGATGGCCGTTGTGAGGCATGAGCACTATCATGCCACGCAGCACAGCAAATATAAGATGGAACCAGAGCGCTCACTCAACACGTCTTTATTCCATAAACTCCAAAACGTACTGTTCCCGGCCCTTCCCTCCCATCGTTACTTTCCTCCCTGCCTCACACCCCTCCTGCGTGCCCAGGAACTGTGGGATGTTTTTACCCATGCATCCAAGCCCTACCATAAAACTGTGCAGTACTAGCATGGAAAACATCATGATGGCCAGAACTCCCCAGAGAGTGCACAGGGAAACATGAAGAATAGGCTGCCACCCATTTTTGCCTATGTTGTGAGCACAGGAGGGCACTGCCTAAAACCACCATTGGGCTACACACACAGTAGCCTGAAACCATTGGGAATGGCAATGCTGATTGCCAAAAAGCAACTCAGAACTGTGGGGAATTCATTTTCTTAATCCCAAAAATGGTTGCAATACCGGTACTCACCACTATCAGAAATGGCCATCAGATCTACCCCTTCATCTGCAAATAAAATGTCACCATTTGAGTTGATGACTGGACGCAAGATGGTGCTTCCCCAGCATTTGCTCTACAGAACCCAAGAGCAAACGTTGATAAATGCCTCCACAACTCATGAGTATGTGGAGAATTTAAGGAAACACCTTCAGCATGCTTTTGCCTATGCTCAGCGGAATCTAGAAAGATCAGCTGATAGCATGAAGACTGACTATGATTTAAAAACTACCCGAAAGGAATATAAGGTGGGTCATCGGGTCTATCTATACAATTTCCAAAGGAACCAGGCCAAACAGCGAACATTTTTGCCTACATGGAAGGGATCGTTTGAAATTATAGACAAAATCTAGCCTGTGGCCTACAAGATCCGCATCCCCAAAGGCGGTTTGGCAGAGGGGGAAGACAAGTGGGTCCATATAAATCAGCTAAAGTGTTGCCATCCCAGACACAATCTGCAACAACTGGAGGAGTCCTCTGCAATACCAGAGGGGACCGCTCCAGAGTAATTCAATTCCAACCCTAAAATATCCCACATATAGGGCCTCATTACGACCCTGGCGGTAAGGGGTTAACGCCAGCGTTAGCTGCGCCGACCCCTTACCGCCAATTACGAGGTCCCCTAGCGCCATGGTGCTTTTAACACCTGCTTTTAGCAGGTGTTAAAATCCATGGCGCTAAGGGACCATGGAGTTAATTACGCCACCGTAATTTACGGTGGCGTAATTAACGCCTTCCCCACTCCCATTATGCCCTATGGGGCAAAAATGGGAATGGGGAAGGGTAAATGGGGATTGGGGACTTACCGCCCCGCCAAGGTCGGAATGGGGCGGTAAGTCCGCCAACCACCATGGCGTAAACGTAGTTTACGCCATGGTGGTAAAGTCACGGCCCAGGTGGTAACTTACCGCCTGGGTCGTAATGAGGCCCATAGTCTCTAAAATATTATGATTTGGAAAAAAAATGTCTTTTAATTGTATCTTGTTTTGGTTAAAATACCGGGGACCGGGAGCAGAGACCCGAGGGGCCCGGGGTACCGCCCAATCCTCCCATCAGGACCAGCAAGGAGAACTGATTGATTGACTGGAGGGAGGAAAAGATGCTGAACTGTGCCATCTATGGAATTGGAAGAAGAGGAGGCGAACATCCCAGATCTTGCGAGTTCCATCAGTGAAACGACAGAATGGCCATCGCAAGAGGGGGGGCTTGTGGGATGTTTTTACCCATGCATCCAAGCCCTACCATAAAACTGTGCAGTACTGGCATGGAAAACATCATGATGGCCAGAACTCCCCAGAGAGTGCACAGGAAACATGAAGAATAGGCTGCCACCCATTTTTGCCTATGTTGTGAGCACAGGAGGGCACTGCCTAAAACCACCATTGGGCCACACACACAGTAGCCTGAAACCATTGGGAATGGCAATGCTGATTGCCAAAAAGCAACTCAGAACTGTGGGGAATTCATTTTCTTAATCCCAAAAATGGTTGCAATACCGGTACTCACCACTATCAGAAAGCTGGCTTTTTAAAACCACCTGACTTTTGTGTAAAACTGAACAAATGAAACAAAACCAGGCCAAGGAAAGACTTGCTAAGAGGTGGATACAATGTAAAACTATATTCCGAAATGACTTGAAGGAATAATTATTTAATGTATATGTAAAAATTGTAAGTTTGATTTAAACTGGGAACAAAAAGTGACATTTAGCTGAAACCTGGCTTAATGAAACTGGATTCTGCCTGACAACTACCCCCGACAGGAGTTGAAACCTGCTCAGCCACTCTTCCCAGGCCTAGCTGCATCCTGCTGCCCCTTGCCAAAAGGAGCTGACACCTCTCTGATTGAATTAAGGGAGGGGACCTGGGGACTACAGAAAGTTGAACAAAGGCCTGTCCAGGACTCAGGCAAATGTTATATTGGGGGGGCCGTAAAGTGGCTTTCTCTTAGGGGAAACTGGGAGGGGCAGTGCCTCTGCAAGCCAGCTGAGCTTGGGGGAAGTGGATAAACCAGTTATTCCACCATGTAATGTGGGAAGCCACACCCCTTTTTGACCAGAGCATAATTTTAAAAAGATAGAAAACTCATAGTGCGGACTTGTCAGAATTATATAAGTAATTTCATTATTCTTGTGATTTTTCTGTGCACATTTTAAGAGGCGTTAGGACCCTGTGGTGTATTCTGGGAGGTTGCTAGCAGAAAATAGGGTCTCACTCCAAATGTATGCATGTTAAAAATCTGACACTTTATCATCTGTAACCCATATCCCTGGTGCACATTTGCGTAAAATCTGGAAAGGTTTAGAGGTTGTTATCTGGATGAAAAGGGGAGAATTCTGTCATCAGTGGACACGACATCGTACAAAGACAGGGATCGGATGGTTTGGTGCTACAGAAAATATGTTAACTGGACCTATAAAATTAGAAAAATGGTACATAGATAAATATGTATTTGGGTCAGAAATAGATTTGTGTGCAAATTGACCAGGGGAGGATCCTCTGACCTGTAAACATACCTCATCATGATGACAATCCATTTCCTTCCCCCAATCATGGGAGATGGGAGAATTGGGCCAATGACAAGTAGAGAGGGGCAGGCTTAGCTAGGCCCAGGCACACACCCATTTTCAAAACACATAAAAAGAGACTGCTGGGACAGGTAGAGACATTCAATTCCATTTGCTGCGGAGCATGCTGACCGACGACTTCACATCCAGAAATCCAGACTTCAAATCCATCAATCTCCAGAACCTGTAGCAGAAATTAACTCCAGAATTTGTAGCAGAGAGTCCTGAATCCACCAGCTGAATCCTCTTCAGCAGGCCTCAAAACCAACCAAACTATTCAACAGCCGGGCGAGCTGTTTGAATTTTTGCCAAGAATTTTTGCAAGAACCTGTAGCAGTATCCAGAAAGCAGTGCTGTATCCGGAACCCTAGAGAACCACAAACCAGACCATTGTGAGCAGATCCGGTGCTTGACAGACCCAGAGAGCAGAGCTGACCCAGATAGCCGGGACTTCAGAACCACCCACCGGAAGTCCCGTCCAACCTGACCAGACCGTGACGAGGCCTATTTCAAATTGATATTGTGAGTACCTAGCAGAACTGTGCAGAACCAATCTCTTAGTTAAAATAATCTAATCCAAACTATTTTAACCTAAGTAGAACAGCCTCCTAGAAATCGTGTCATCTGTCATTTTTAAAGCTGCACAGCTGTCACTTGTCATTTTGAGTTTACTTTAAATCCGAAAAACTACCTTTATTAAATTGTCCGTATCTCTGGAACCGTTTGGGCTAGGAACCGAATTTTCACTTTAAAGCTGTGATTCCAGGCCTTCCAACGAACCTAGAACCGACTTCCTACTCCCTATACTTTTTCCGCACTTGCGAAATTTACCACGATTTGCGATTTGGCTCTATTTCTTCATCTGTAGAAATCAGCAGCTTTTTGCTTCTCTTTGCTAAAATTTGTTTGCAATATGCTAATCATTCATAGAGTATTGTTAAAGTGATCCTGAACTAATACAAAGTAGCCATCACCTACCCTGAACCTCTAGAGGGAATTAAAAGCAATTTTAGCACCTTTTCACTTCCTTGCAAACCACATTAAAGTAATTTGCCTGTGTTTAAAACTCATCCCTGTTTTCTCTAAGCTTGCTGGGGGAACTGGAACTGTGTATTGCATTATAAAGTGTGATTTGTTGGGATTCTTGAAGACTGTGTACTCTCCTTCCATTTCTTGTATTGCATAGGAGGGAGTGAATTGGCAACAGAAAAAGTGATCATATTACCTTTTGCTAAAATCATAACAAGTTATTTCTGTACTGCATTTTATTCCACATTGCATTTCCTTAAAACCATCAAGCATTTTAAGCTACCTCATCCTCGACACTACTCCTAAGTAACCAAATCAGTGTACCCCTGTAACATTATCCATTGTTGATCACGGTCGTATTCTGAAGTGTGATATCAGTTATCAATTTATTTATAAAGTGTGATAGATATATATTGTTCAATTGTCCAAATAAACCTTTTAAATTTGCAATACAAACCTACTTCTTGGCTCAGTGGGGCCAGGGGGATTCTAAGAGGGGGTGTTATACAAGGGTTGTCATCCAGAGTACTGAACTGGATATAAAAATACATCAATAAGGGTTTTCCTCAGCATCCCAGACTAGGCATTGACTTAGCTGTAGTGTTGATTGAATATCGCTTACAAAAGTGGGGGCTCGGAGCCGGGAATTCTGGGTTAGATTTACCACTTGTGCAGATTAATACAGTGTGCCAACTGACCAGATACACATATCCGGTTAGATCACCACGTTGTTTTACACTGTGAAAGCATCCCTCAAAGGAACGCTCTAAGGCAACGGTCTGTTTTGCAAAATAAAATACAAACATCTGTAAGTCAGGAAGGAACTCAAATTCCAGAATGACGACCTTGGTAGATATGAAAATAGCCAGAGAGCACTTCTTACATAAACTATTTGTGAGAGGAGAGTGGACTCATCAGGACCAAACGGTCTGGTTGCAGGCAATCGGGCAACAGGCCACTGAAACAGGGTCGGATACATGGAGAGATCAGGGTCCATTACATGTGGCCCTGAGTGAATCATATATGGCTTCTAAGGCCAAAGATGAACACAATAAGATTGCCAGGATAGCGGCATATTTGTATCTATATATGGGAGCCATGCAGGACAAATGTGCTGAAGGCCAAGATCTGGCAAATAGGCAACAGATGGCATTAGAAAAGGCCCAATCTGACAAGGTCTCTTCTGAGCAGAGGCTGCAGAGGAGCCAGGAGTCAGAAAACGATAGTAGGCAGTATATCATTAAAATAAAAGAGGACATGGATATACTGCAACAGGAAAAGACAGACCAGGATACCAGAATACCAGACACCAGAGCCAGAAAAAGCTGGAGCAACATATCAATTTCAACAGGGCATGCACAGAGCAGGTAGCCACCCTGCAAATCCAACTAGACAGAGAGAAAGATGAAAGCAATACATTGATTTTGAAAGACCTGGATACCCAGGCAGAGTTTGATGAAGAACGCCAGAAAGCTGGTGCCTTTCAAAGGCAGAGGGACAACCTGGCATCACAAATGCAGGCACTTGGTCAGGAAAGGGATACCTTAGGCCAGGAAGTCTGCCATTTAAAAAGAAAAATTGGAAGAAAATCACGTGGCCCTCCAGGGGCTGGGTGACCTCCAAAAAGAGCATCAGGGCTTGCTAGATCACACCAGGAGGGTGGAGGAGGCTCTGGCAAGAAAGGAGCAGGCCAGTAGGGATGGGACTGAGGAGGTAACCCTCCTGCAGCAGAGACTGGCCCAGTACTCCAGAACCAATCAGGAGGCACAGAGAGAAAATGAGGCTCTCTGTCAGCACAATGATAGGCTCCAGCAACAGGTAGCCATGCAGGAGAGACTGATAGAGTCTAGTAAGGCCTTAACTGAGGAACTGAAAGCGCAGGCTCTTGCATTGCAACAGGAAGCAGGGGCGGATAGAGATGAGGTTCGCTGGGAAAGAGAAACTCCTGAGCATAACCTCAGGAGCCCTAGTACAAGAGGCCTTCATCTCTCCCAGTCCATGGACTCTGACACCCCCATGTCCCCTCGCGCACATGAGCCCTGGGCCACGGGGATGGCAGATTACTATCCAGCTACAAGAATGGGGCTCATAGGCCAGTACCTCCCAGGAATGGATGGGCAGGCATCCGGGTATAGGCACCCAAGCACAGTGCAATTTAGTGGGGAACCCCAGGAGAGTAGGCCCACTAAGGGCATCCTGAAAACCTTTGCCCAGTTAGGTCAGTGGAGGGGATACCCAGAAAATCCTGGTAGCAAGGAGGGATCTGAAGAATACTCTGAGCATCACAGGACACAGAAGACCAGGTCCCCACATTCTGCCAGCCATTCCCAGGCTCGCAGAATCCGGGAAAACCTGGAAGATCAGACGGGCACCTCTGGGAGCAGCGCTTCTGAGTCGGAGGATGAATGGACCAGGGTTACCGGAATCAAAAAGGCCAATAAGGCAAAAAGGGCCTTGCTTAAGGACCCATTGAAACAAATAAAGGCAATAAGGAGTGTCATCACGCCTTATCATAAGAACGCCAAGTATTCCGTTTGGGAACACTTGGAGCTCTATGAGCAAATGATGGAGACTTTCCATTTGAAGGACAGCCACAGCTGTATTCAATATGTAAAGTGGACCTTCTCACCAGAATACTCCAGTTTCTTTGCGGGGCTGGAGGATCAAAACCATTCAAGGTGGTCCACATACAGGGCGGCCATCTTGAAACATTTTTCTGTGCACAGAAATCCTCAAGAGGCTCGCAAGGCAGCCTACAATTTGCAATGTGGGGAGGATCAGGCCCCACAAGAGTTTGTGCAAGAATTAAAGAGTGCTTTTGCGCAGACCACCAGAAGGGTGCGCACGGATAGCAGAGAATTTATCAATACGTTTTTCCATGCCTTACCCAAATACATAATGACCCAGCTCGTGAGAGATTTTCATGAGAAAAGATCTTTAGACTGGGTCATTGAACAGGCTACCCGGATCTATGAGGTTCAGAAGCCCATCAAAAATAAAAATAACGTGCCGAAAAACCCCAAAACCAACAGCACCCCTGCTGCTGCCAAGGTGGCAGAGGTAAAGGTTGCCCCCGTTTTAGATTTGGAGATGGGGGGCCTAAAAACCTGCCTGCACCAAATAATTCACAGCCCAGAAGGCCCTTGGGCCAGTTACAGACAGGGAGTTGAGGAGGTAGTCCCACAAATGGGGTCCATCGCTCCCCTGATTATGTAAGTCCCCGCTACAAGGAAAACCGACCCATCCTGGGTTATGTGTGGACTCCTCCAGCCCAAGGGGGGGGATCCAGCCAAGCACCTGGCCAAGGGAACTTCCCTCCTAACGTCCCCCAGGAGGGCAAAAATTCACTAAATCCTGGGCAGAACTTTTTCCCCAGGTATCCACCCAATTTCAACCCCAAAATCATCCATCCTTCTTTCCCCAATTCCCTGAGCCCAGACAACCTAATCCGGGAGAGGGGATGCCAAGGGTGGAGGGGTACCCAAATCTTCCCAACCAGGGGTACTACCAGAGAAGGGATAGCTACCCTTCCCGGGATCAGCCCAGGGGAGAAAATAAAGCCCCGAATCAGCCTGAGCGGGTTTCACAACTTGAGCGCCAGGTCCAAAACATGGCACGGGATCTGGGTCACATACTGAGAGCTCAACAGAACCCTCAGATGAGCATGCCACTGCAGAATGCCCCAAACACTGGACCTGGTGCTCCAGAACAATGACGGGGGCATCACCCCGATAACCCACCGGTTCCCAGGGAGGAGGCACAAGGGGAAGGGGGGTGTAAAGCCTTGGAGGAAGCTTCCTTTCCAACTTGTAAACAGCCCCTGGAAAACCAGGAACCAGAAACAAAATCTCCTGCCCCTGAAAGCCTGCCTCCCAAGGACCAGAGGGGGGGGTAGGAGAAACAAAGGACCCAAATAGACCCACTTTGTGGAGGAGGGACAGGTCTTCCAATTTGAGGGAGAGGGATCCTCAAAAGATCCTGGGAAAAGAATCTTCTCCTTCAGAGATGGTGGAACTCCTCCCAAGGAAAAATGGGCCCAAGGGATGCCAATTCAGACTGGGGAGATATGGAGACTGAGCTACCGCCGCCCATCATCTCATCCTAGAACCCACAATACCGAAATCCCCTGATTCAAACCCATCCTGGTGACTGCCTCCAAAAAGGGGGGGGCGGCCCAGAACCGGAACCAGGGGAACCCACAATGGCTCTGATCTCCAGTTGCCAACTTCTTCTTTCAGATTCCCCAGGCTCTTCACAGAATTCTGCCCAAATCTCTTCGCTAGCAATGTCCAAAACCAGAAAGTTAGCCCACCAGTTGTCCAAAAATGTGCATTATCTGTGCCCCCTTGAGGAGAAGGAGGGAAGATACTATGCCATGGTACAAGTACAGGGGCAGGGTACATAGGGTACAATTTTGGCACTGGTGGACACTGGATCCCAAGCTACCCTTCTGTCCAAAAGGGCCTTTGAGGAACTAAATGCAGGGAGGGGGGAGAATTACCGTATTCCTCTCACCTCTCTTCCTGGACAACTGCAGAACTTTGACAGGAAGGAAATTCCTATCGAGGGGACTGCAGATTTGGACATCAAAATTGGGCGACACAAGGTGAAACACCCGGTCATAGTAGTGACTCCAGAGGGCACCCCTTGTTTACTAGGGAATGACCTCCTGAGAAGGTTGTCACCCCTAATAGATTGCGTAAACAAGGTCCTCTGGACCCAGACTAGCCGACCAATAAAATTAAAACAGAGTGTCAACCATGTTAGTTTAAATGGCACCTGCCACATGGTTGAACAAAAATCTGACCAAGTAGAATTTCACTTCCAGAACAACCAAATTCCAGACGTGACAGTAATAGCAGTAGGACAACAGACTGGTGATGGGGGGTCCTCTCTATTTCTGAAAATCAACCTTCCTTCCAGTTTAAGGTGGTATTCCACACTGGAAGGAAACACTCTGAAATTCTTTACCAATCCACAATCAGACACTCACACTCCTATAGTACAGAAAGATGTGAAATCAGCTCAGAGCCTGGCTGATATTCAGCAAATTGGAGATCAGTTGTTCATCCCTGTTCAGTTAAATGATGGGAAGGACTCTGTTCTCGCTCGAGTGTGTGTGAACAACGGTAAGAGCTTCATCAGCGAAGCCATGTTCCGCCAACTCCCAAAAGATCCAGCCATGCCCACATTCAAACTGATAGACAAACGGGAAATGGACCTGGAAGCACCTAATTCCAAACATCTCCTGCCAAGCAGGTGTATGACCAAAATCTCCATTGGCAACAAGAGCATAGTCCATAATTGTTGGGTCGTGCGAGATGTCACTGCCGCCTTTTACTTAGGCAGTGACATTCTCAATCGCTTCGCCATTAGTTTGGACCTAATAAACTTCAAAGCTTGGTCTCGATTAGCAGATAATCCCATGGGCTTTGATGATCAAGAAAAAGCATTTACGTCAGTTCAATTGCTACCTTATGCAGTTGAAATTCAGCTTAAAGAGGAAGTCACCATCCCAGAAAGGACCCGACAATTCTCCCTGGAAGTGAAGGTTAAAAGAGGACAAAAATTTAAAAACCCTGATGTTTACATACATCTAAATGCTTCTCTCCAACAGCAAGGTTTGGGGGTAAACCCAACACCATTAGTCAACATAGAACATGACACCAATCCAATAGAGGTGGATAACAGCGACTTAAAGAGTATTACTCTAGCCGCAGGCACCATTATTGGAATGGCGGTTGATGACCGGCATTTTTCCATTGATCTAGGAAATTAACTGTTAGGACCAATCCCCAAGGACTGTTTTGACAGTGACACTGATGACAACACAACACCAGACAGGATTTTCACCCGGCATGGGGGGAACTTCCAGGTGTATACTTCTTGCCCTTATGGAAAGGAAGATGTGACTTGTGACTTCAGGAGGGATGAGGTAATTTTCCAGGTCCATGAGGGCTGCCTTTGCCACCTGAAGCCTCGAGTCCAAATCAGCACTCTGACCAGGGACTTCTCCATCCAGCTGGAGGAGGTCGCTGAGATAGCCAAGCCAGAAGTCTTTCCAGGCTTCAGGCAGATGGTGGAAGAGAGAGTCAACCTAGCTGATGCATGTGGGACTCTGGGACAAAAGCAAAAGTTGAAACAAGTTTTCTTGGATTTCCAAGATCTCTTTGCGGTAGACTCATATGACTGTGGTCGCACCGACATCCACACGACAACAATTCCCACGGACCCTGGAATGACTCCAGTGTTTGTGAAGCAGCATTGTTTGCCTCTCACATCCATGGAGTCCCTTACTGAAATAATTAAGAACCTTGAGTCCCGGGGAATAATCCATCCAGTACACAGCACCTTCAATAATCCGGTGCTGGGAATATTGAAGCCAATCAGCCAGTGGAGACTATGCGCTGACCTTAGGGAGCTCAACAAACGGGTCCATACTTCCTGATGGCCTCTGCCCTACATTGACCAAGGGCTGGCCCAGATTCAGGGGTCACAGGTATTCACAGCAATAGACCTGACCAATGGATACTGGACCGTGCCTGTCAGTAGGGAGGACCAATACAAAATGGCTTTTACCTTTGGGGGCAAGCAGTACACATGGACCCAGACCCCCTTCGGATACCTCAACTCCGGCAATGAATTCAACATTTTCCTACATAAGGCCATGCCCGACCTGGGTGCGAGGGGTAACCTGGCTTATGTAGATGATGTCCTCATCAAAAGTTCATCTGTGGAAGAACACATAGCAGAGATCCGTTATGTTCTGACACAGTGGAGGGCCGCCGGAGCAAAACTTTCCTTCCAGAAAGCACAGTGGTGTAGAACCCGTGTTAATTTCTTGGGTCATGAGATTACTCCTCAGGATCTCTGTCCCCAAGAAAGGAAAGTGGAAGCACTTCAGAAACTGAAGGATCCCACAACTCTGCAGGAACTAAGGAGCCTCCTTGGACTGACTAATTACAGCAGAAAGTTCATTGAGGGCTACGCAGAGATCACCAGACCCCTGATTCATCTCTTGAAGGGGGGGTCAAGTGGGAATGGGGTCCAGAACAATCCGAGGCAGTAAGACAACTCAAAAGAAGCCTCTCACAAGCACCTTGCCTAGCTTACCCTGTCAGAAACAGGGAGTTCTTCCTGGAGACAGGGTTCTCTAATACATGCTTGACGGCAGTATTATACCAAAAGCATGACAAGGTCAATAAAGTAATCTCCTATGCGAGCAAAACTTTATCCTCTATTGAGGAAAAATTCAACGATTGTGAGAAGGCACTTCTGGCAACGGTGTGGGCATTGAAGAATTACCTCCTGTTTATCCAGGGGGAACACATCATAGTGGAGACTCCACACCAGCCTCTGCAATATCTCCAAAGTGACAGAATCCGGGCCGGAAATGTGAATAATTCCCGAATTACTGCCTGGATTCTGTCAATGCAAGGCTTTCCTGTAGAGGTCAGATATGGCCAAAACAAGAAGAGTCCCCTCGCGCAAGGTCTGGCTGACTTGCATGATTGTGCCAGAGAAAACTGTCTCGAGGACGAAAGTCTAAAAATCAAGGGCAACATGGGGGCATACCTCAATTCCCCACACAAAGTCTTTGAAGAAGACAAGTGTGAGGGAATGCCCACTGTCCATGTGGATGGATGCTCTTACCATGTTGACAACAACTGGGAGAAAGAACTGGTGGCCGGCGTAGGGAATGATTGGGTGAAGGAGTTTCCAGAACCCTCCGCTGGATACAAAATTGGTCCCCGAAGTAGTCAGGTGGCAGAATTGATGGCTGTGCATCAGGCCATCTTCACTGCTGTCCAACATCAACTCCACAAACTGGTCATAATCACAGATTCAGATTATGTACAGAACGGGTTTGTGGAGCACCTGGTTAATTGGAAAACTAGAGGCATGTTATGTGCTAAAAACAAACCCCTGAAACATGGGAAGTTAATCCAAAATATTGATGATCTGGTCACATCGATTGGGATGACCATCTACTGGAAAAAGATCAAGGGTCATTCCAAAGTAGAGGGACCAGACAAAAATGGGAATGACTTAGCTGATCAGTTGGCCAAAACCGGGGCCATCCAAGCGGATCAAATAGAAATAGCGTCCCTGTTGGGGGAAATCCAGTTCACTGCTATCACTAGGTCCCAGACAAATGCTCACAATGATCTTTCAACTGCCCGATGGATTAAGGAGACCCCTGATGCTGATCTAATTACAGCTCAGAAGGGGGATCCAATTATTGTTAAGTTTTACCAACACCTTGAGGACCCTGAGAACTTTCCCCTGACGGATACCGATTACATTGGGAAAGAGGACCTAAGAGTGTTGATGAAATGTCCAAAAATGTTCCGAATCCAAGACGGTTTGCTGGTAAGGAAATCCAAAGCTGGCCACGATCAGTGGGTGGTTCCCACCTCATTCCAAAGCCTGATGTTAAGTCACGCCCATGATGCGACCACCGTCGGTCATAGGGGGTTTCACACAACACTGGAAATCTTAAGAGAGGTTGCATACTGGCCACACATGGGGCAGGACCTCGACCAATACTTGAAGGGGTGTCTTGTGTGTGCACAATTTCAGCCATCACCCCTCACACACCATGCGCCTCTCCAAAAGAGGGGGATGGCACTGCCATGGTCAGATCTGCAAATCGACTTTGTAGGCCCTGTAATTCGCTCGTCTAGAGGAAACAAGTACATGTTGACCGTTACATGCTTGTTTACCAAGTGGGTGGAATGTCTCCCGGCCCCAAACTGCAAGGAAGAAACAGCAGCTGCTCTGATGATTAATCACATCTTTTCCCATTTTGGTCTACCTCAAAGGATTGTGTCAGACAGAGGTAGCCACTTCACCAGTGAAGTAATGACAAAGATGTGGGAGATACTGGGGGTTAAAAGGAAGCTACACATTGCTTACAGGCCAGCTTCTTCTGGAGCAGTGGAGAGATATAACCGAACCATTGTGAGCATCTTAAAAAAGTTTGTGGCAGATTCTGGGCCAAGTTGGGATATCCAATTACCTCTGGTCCTAATGGCCATCAGATCTACCCCTTCATCTGCAAATAAAATGTCACCATTTGAGTTGATGACTGGACGCAAGATGGTGCTTCCCCAGCATTTGCTCTACAGAACCCAAGAGCAAACGTTGATAAATGCATCCACAACTCATGAGTATGTGGAGAATTTAAGGAAACACCTTCAGCATGCTTTTGCCTATGCTCAGCGGAATCTAGAAAGATCAGCTGATAGCATGAAGATCGACTATGATTTAAAAACTACGCGAAAGGAATATAAGGTGGGTGATCGGGTCTATCTATACAATTTCCAAAGGAACCAGGCCAAAAAGCGAACATTTTTGCCTACATGGAAGGGACCGTTTGAAATTATAGACAAAATCTCCCCTGTGGCCTACAAGATCCGCATCCCCAAAGGCGGTTTGGCAGAGGGGGAAGACAAGTGGGTCCATATAAATCAGCTAAAGTGTTGCCATCCCAGACACACTCTGCAACAACTGGAGGAGTCCTCTGCAATACCGGAGGGGACCGCTCCAGAGTAATTCAATTCTAACCCTAAAATATCCCACATATAGTCTCTAAAATATTATGATTTGGAAAAAAAATGACTTATAATTGTATCTTGTTTTGGTTAAAATAAGAATGCAAATGTTTTGACTATAAAATGTATATGCCACCCCAACATATCAATGGTGGGGAAGAAATGTCTAGGAATGTGTATTGCCGCTTTGCTTTATCATCCTAGGAGAGATGAAACCATGGAGACTGACCAAGGAGGATTACCGGGCACCGGGAGCAGAGACCCGAGCGGCCCGGGGTACCGCCCAATCCTCCCATCAGGACCAGCAAGGAGAACTGATTGATCGACTGGAGGGAGGAAAAGATGCTGAACTGTGCCATCTATGGAATTGGAAGAAGAGGAGGCGAGCATCCCAGATCTTGCGAGTTCCATCAGTGAAAGGACAGAATGGCCATCGCAAGAGGGGGGGCTTGTGGGATGTTTTTACCCATGCATCCAAGCCCTACCATAAAACTGTGCAGTACTGTCATTGAAAACATCATGATGGCCAGAACTCCCCAGAGAGTGCACAGGAAAACATGAAGAATAGGCTGCCACCCATTTTTGCCTATGTTGTGAGCACAGGAGGGCACTGCCTAAAACCACCATTGGGCTACACACACAGTAGCCTGAAACCATTGGGAATGGCAATGCTGATTGCCAAAAAGCAACTCAGAACTGTGGGGAATTCATTTTCTTAATCCCAAAAATGGTTGCAATACCGGTACTCACCACTATCAGAAAGCGGCGTTTTAAAACCACCTGACTTTTGTGTAAAACTGAACAAATGAAACAAAACAGGCCAAGGAAAGACTTGCTAAGAGGTGGATACAATGTAAAACTATATTCTGAAATGACTTGAAGGAAGTAATTATTTAACGTATATGTAAAAATTGTAAGTTTGATTTAAACTGGGAACAAAAAGTGACATTTAGCTGAAACCTGGCTTAATGAAACTGGATTCTGCCTGACAACTACCCCCGACAGGAGTTGAAACCTGCTCAGCCACTCTTCCCAGGCCTAGCTGCATCCTGCTGCCCCTTGCCAAAAGGAGCTGACACCTCTCTGATTGAATTAAGGGAGGGGACCTGGGGACTACAGAAAGTTGAACAAAGGCCTGTCCTGGACTCACGCAAATGTTATATTGGGAGGGCCGTAAAGTGGCTTCCTCTTAGGGGAAACTGGGAGGGGAAGTGCCTCTGCAAGCCAGCTGAGCTTGGGGGGAGTGGATAAACCAGTTATTCCACCATGTGATGTGGGAAGCCACACCCCTTTTTGACCAGAGCATAATTTTAAAAAGATAGATAACTCATAGTGCGGACTTGTCAGAATTATATAAGTAATATCATTATTCTTGTGATTTTTCTGTGCACGTTTTAAGAGGCGTTAGGACCCTGTGGTGTATTCTGCGGGGTTGCTAGCAGAAAATAGGGTCTCACTCCAAATGTATGCATGTTCAAAATCTGACACTTTATCATCTGTAACCCATATCCCTGGTGCACATTTGCGTAAAATCTGGAAAGGTTAGAGGTTGTTATCTGGATGAAAAGGGGAGAATTCTGTCATCAGTGGACACGACATCGTACAAAGACAGGGATCGGATGGTTTGGTGCTACAGAAAATATGTTAACTGGACCTATAATATTAGAAAAATGGTACATAGATAAATATGTATTTGGGTCAAAAATAGATTTGTGTGCAAATTGACCAGGGGAGGATCCTCTGACCCCTAAACATACCTCATCATGATGACAATCCATTTCCTTCCCCCAATCCTGGAAGAGGGGAGAATTGGGCCAATGACAAGTAGAGAGGGGCAGACTTAGCTATGTCCAGGCATACACCCATTTTCAAAACACATAAAAAGAGACTGCTGGGACAGGTAGAGACATTCAATTCCATTTGCTGTGGAGCATGCTGACCGACGACTTCACATCCAGATATCCAGACTTCAAATCCATCAATCTCCCGAACCTGTAGCAGAAATTAACTCCAGAATTTGTAGCAGAGAGGCCTGAATCCACCAGCTGAATCCTCTTCAGCAGGCCTCAAAACCAACCAAACTATTCAACAGTCGATTGAATATCGCTTACAGAACACAACACTCAACATGACAGATACATACAACAGTTCATTGTGAGAGGCTTTTCTGCGTTCTCTCTTTCTTGGTGAACTTTTTGAATCTCAAACTCGAAACACGAGTATTTTGCTCCAGTTGAGCTTGCTCAATTTCTAAAACTTGTTTTTGGGATTAGACACACACAAGTTTAAAAAGGACCCTTTAAACTCTACTCACAGTCTTATTTTTAGCTCTTGTCGAGAAGAAAAGTCCCACTGTCCAGCTGGGGCCAACTTGAGCTTTTAGCACTTGCCGGGCCTGATTTCCCAAATGTTTTTCAATGGGTTTGCACTATTATAAAAATGCTTTTGTAAATCAGGTCCTAAATATCACTTGATTTTTCCGAACAGAAATACGACCTGCTGTATTCCGTAACCCAATCTGTTCAGGGTTTACCATTGGCGTATGTGTAACATTAGTGCTACTACTGGACTACCGGCAGTAGTTTTCCATCAATTCCACTTTGTATATTAAAACAAAAAATATATACATGATTAATTTCTACTATCATTTCAATGGTGGAAATGGTTAATGTACAGTAGTGGCACTTAATAGAACAGTACTGTTTTCATTTGCAAACGTGTAATTCCTCACACTTTTGTGCATTAAATGGGTGTTTCAGTGGGAAACGTAAAGGACTATCTTTAGCACCGCACGATCTTAAGAGGGAGCCAGGAAGCCAGGGGGACTCTGGAAAGGGACGGGGGAGGGGAATAGGGAAGTTACAAAGAGAAGAAATAAAGAGAAGGTCAACGAGACAAGGGCTATGTGTTTCTGTGGCTTGAATGAGTGACAGGCGTAAGAATGAATGGCCCCTTTCTGGCGACCCCACACTGGTGAGATACAACAATGGGTACGGTGATTGGAGGGTGGCCATCAGACATAGCCTCATTCCCCCACATAAAATATACATGGTTTTTCCTGTATATAAGAATGTGTTTGTAATTCCTCTCTGCACATGAAAGCAACTGAAAGAAATACTAAAAGGTCGAGTTACAATTTGCACGTATGCTACTGAGGTGGAGTCAAAAATTGGCAGATATTTTTATGTGGAAAATCCTAGCCTTAATATCTTTGGTGGTAGTCCATTGCAATACCACCAACGATATTTCCATACTCACATCTAATTGAGGCCAGTCAAAACAGTATTTAGCAAACACCACCATTTTTACTTTTGATGGTCAACTTTTGATGGCCCGTGTACATATATTGCATTATATCTGATCAAAGGTCTTTCCATTTGACACTAAATAATGTTCCTGTTTTACAAAGACAGAAAGGTAAAAATGGAGAGTCTTATATATAAAAGAATAACATGCATGCCCATCAATTAATATTAGCACATGTCCTGTCCATTAATTACTGTCTTCAGAGTGAATGTCTGCCATGCAGTTGCTGGCCTACAGAATTCCTACATATCACAAACTATCTTTAGAAATTCTGCAAGCTAGTGCCTTCCTTCTCAATTGGTCTTAATCAGTTACTAGTCACAAATTGTCTGTGTATGAGCGACTGACCAGAGAAAGTGTGCCCTTTGGCTCATGCCCATAGAATGCTGGACCATGGTTTCATCTCTACAGAACGTCTGTGCACCATTTAATAGCCACATCTCTTCTATCCACGATGAATGGTAATCCACAGAATGACTTCCCATCTAGGGCCATACAAAGACTGACCATCATGTGCTGCTCAAAGAATGCTTGTCCAATTTCTTCTGACAAAAGCTTACTTGTCCATGTGGTCATGCCTACATAATGTACACTTCAGTCCTCAAACACATTTTTCCTGCTCATAAGGTATTGTCCAGAGAATGCCTGCCCATTGTTAACTGTCTCACATAACTGCCCATTAAGTTCAGCTTTGACAGTGCGTGCACAACCCTTAATTGCTTGTTTGTGCATATGTGTGTTTGCGTGTGTGCACACGTTAGGCGTTCGAAAACTGTAAGGACTGCCTTAGTAGTTCCTCTTTCTGTGGTCAAGAAATTGAGTTAATGGCCAGGCACCTTCAAACTGGACAGTAAATGCAGCAGTGGATGCACTGCCATCCTCTGGCTAAGTTTGCCTCTGCAGTGGAGACAGAGGAGAATCCCTTGCATGGTGGCACCAGGAGTACTGGGAAACAGCGCGGCTCGCAGGCTTTAATGGATATGCTGAAACAGGAGGCAATTGGGGAAGGGATTGGATGTGAAATGGGTGGAAGCATTTAGAGGAAAATGGGAGGACTTAACAGGCAGAGGATAGGAATACCTATTACTGGACACTCTCCTTCCCACCCTGCATTCAGCTTATTGCACATTACATGTTGATTGGGAATACTGGAATGAGGCGATATGCCCTGAGGTGGCGGGGTGACCCTGTGGGTAACAGCCCACTGCCCAAGTTAAACGCCCGTGCATAGCACTTATTTGGCAAAAAGTGTGACCACTGTGTGTGTGTCAGAAAGTATGTCCAATACATATGGCCTCCATAAACGATTACAGAATCAAGGAATGGAGAAACAGACACAAGATTAAGCCACAATCATCTAAGTTCTCCAGTGCTAGAGTTAAGTGACCACCACCTCATTAACATGATCACATCCACAATCCAAATCCATTAGACCAAAAAAGTAAATTATCTGGCTTAGAAAATAGAAAACAATGAACATCTTATCAAGCACTTACTACAACTCCAAGCCCCAACTTGCATCATGCTTTGAAATGTCGAGATAACAATACCCTTCTCAGATTGACATAAGGAAAATGTCATAACACACAAAAAAGCACTGATATTATGTAACATGAATGTGGGACAACAAACAGAAATATTCCCAATTTCAGTTTGCCTCATACCAAATTACATATACAATACAAGTCAGTACCATGATAGGATTGGGGGCCCTTTGATCTGATGCATTTCACAAAGCCACACTAGCATGAATATCCCGATAAACCAATGTAGCAATCCCTGCCTACAAAAACACAGTACAGACACGGCATGCATCATGATGAACCCAGTTACTGCATGGCCAACATCAACAAGCTACCTTTATTAGCACTCACGCTACATTAAAAGATCGGGCAGATGGGCCTTACGCTTCGCTTTCCCAGACACTCCTGGACTATGTGTGTATTAGGTGAAGGGCAACCAGTCAATGACAATTGCACAAGCACAGAATCTGAGATACTACACCAATTGTGAATTCACAGAGACATACTGGCTAAATGTAGACCTTCCAAAACATTGCTTGCTCTTGATAGAGGATGACATCACATCCAAGAAGAGAACCTCACAGATGATGTTCTTAAAGATGAACAGTCCCTGGCCTACATTAATGTACAATAAGCTCAATGCAATTATCCCCAGGAGACAACCGGGGAATATCTCAATCCTCCAACCTCAAAGCAGCACATCAAGTCAAGGGGGATATCAAGTCCCACGTTATCTTTGCACCTTGTCATGAGAACATCTGAACTATGTAAAACACAAAAGACTGTTGTGGGTATTCCCACTGTGGGTTGCCCAATACTATGAGCACTCTGGAACTCACAGTTTCTTTGTTAGGGTGGGTTAGGATGGGTACATATCTTTTACTGGACTTACAATTGTAAGTTGGTGCAATCTGTCGTGCTAAAAACACACATATTAAGCAATTCTGGGCTATCTATGTGTCTGCCACTGTCCGGATGAAATTCTATAGACTTTAATGAGCTTTCTCCGTCAGGCAGATGCAAGTCAGTGTCTTAAAAGACTGGAGAGTGTCCATTATATTCTCCAGTAAGTTCCTCTTTTGCATCTAAGCATTGAAGAATCTTGAAGGGCCCTTGATGTTTGTTTTTCAGAGTCCTATTAAGGAAGACAGGAGGGATGGGGGAGAAAAAGAGGGGGGGCAGATTACTTGATAATTAATATCCATATCCACCTTACTGGTCTTATATATAGTGCAACTTAAACACACTGCATATTTTACAGTTCAAATAATGGAAGGGGAGTCGTACCATTTCCATGTAGTTAGTAGTTCTATGCCTGGAAGGGTGAGGCAGCCTGAGACCTAGGGGCCAAAACAGTTATGAAAAACGAGTTAGAGTGCATACATTTGCATATGTAAGTTAAAACACAATGTATACTGGCATCGTGTTCACTCGTTTTAAACTAGTTGATTAACGAAAAATTGCACAAACATTGCTGTGCGAGTGGCCGCACGGAGGCGTACCATTTCCTATGACAAGTATCCCACAAGAGCCGGGATCCGATTGCTCGGTCCCGTTTCTCATTTATTAGCATCTCTCCCGAGGCCGGGCAAGTAGCGTGTGTGCCTGCTGTTCAGAGATGAGTCTTGGAGCGTATCATAATAGCTCTGTGAAGCAGGGGCTTACCTGCTGCTTTTGTCCGAGAAGAGGTCTGGCGGGCCGCGCAAGATGGGTGTTTTACGCCGCAGCTCGCCAGACCTCTTTGTTTATACTTGTCATGGCGCCACTGCGCAGAGGGCGCACTCTCTGCGACATGGCCGCCTGGGGGTGTCCTTAGGCGCCCATCTTTGGGTCAGGCTCTGCATCTGATTACAACAGTATGCTCTAAGAGGTACTGCCAGAGTTACCAGTGGCAAATTTGCACACAGTTAAAGACACTTTTCAAAGGGACAAACACACACACACACACACACACACAAAGGCAGGGTATTTCTTCCAGGATCGAGTCCAAGTAGCTAGATGCCACATTGTTCCAAATGGCCAACTGGTTACGTTGTTCACATTGTAGCGAGTGTTTGCCAACTGGTTGCTTCATTGAGTCCAGTCCTGTCGGTTTTCAACCGGAAGATCCAGAGTTGTTCTCTTATATAAAGGAGGTCATGAATATTGCCGCCCCTAGTGGGTATTGCCATCTTCTCAATGATGGACCAGGTGAAATCCGCTGGGTTGTGTTGATATTCAAGAAAATGTTCCACCATAGGTGCAGTCAGCTTTTTAGTTTGTATGCATGATCGATGTTCTGCAAGTCGTGTTCTGATGGGTCTCGTTGTCATTCTTACATAGCGCTCAGTAGAGGGGAATGTTATGATGTAAATTACATTCCAGCTGTTGCAGTTTGTAAGGTTCTTTTGTGTCCAGGGAAAATGCCAGCCAATCTCAATGCTAGTTGATCTTTTAGTGTTAGAGCAAGCACTACATGATCCACAGGGTGTGTGGCCTGTTGCTTGAGATGTGCCGCAGAGGGTGTTGGCTCTGGGTGTTGGGTCCTTGTATGAATGGACAAGGGAATCCCTCAGGTTTTTCCATCTTTTGATGGCAAATCTAGGGGTGTCCAGCCCTTGGGAGCCGACATTCAGAATGGGCCAGAGTCTTAGGACCTCCTTCTTGATTTTATTGGTAAGGGGTGAGAAGCTAGCACGGCTGTGATTTGTTCAGCAGATGCGTTTTCCTTTGCATGGTGTTCCAGACTTGTTTCTCTTGGGATGTTCCTAGCTCTTTTTCTAGCTTGTTTTACCAGGTGATTTGGGTAGCCTCTGTTTCTTAATTTTGTAGCCAGGGCAGTTGGCTCACGATTATAGTCAGTAACTTGTGTGCAATTCCAGCAGTATCGAAGGAACTGGCCAAAGGGTAAGTTCTTTCTGAGACTCGGCAGGTGGTAGCTTTTGTAGGGGAGTAACGAGTTCCTGTCTGTAGGTTTGTTGTAAACGGTTCTCATTATGCTCCTATTGTTTATCTTTAAGGTCAGATCCAAGAAATGTACTACGACAGTGCTGTGGGTTTCAGAAAATCTGAGAAAAGGGTTTTGCATGTTGAGCCATTCCATAAAGGAGACAAGGTCTTTTTCGTTGCCTATGAAGATGAGTAATACATCGTCAATATACCTTGACCAGAGTTCTATTCTATTCCGCCAGGGATTATTGAGGTGATAGATTTTTTCTTCCTCAAAGTTTGCAACATAGAGGTTGGCAAGACTTGGGGCGAAGGTGGCTCCCATCGCCGTTCCTGAAACTAGTTTGTAGTAGGTGTTATTGTAGATAAAGACATTTTTTGTTAGTGCAATCTCTGCTAGCTGCATCACGAAGGTTACTGGGATCGGGAGTGGTGGTTCACTTTCTTGTAGAATCTTCTCTATGACTCTTAGAGTTGCCATCTGTGGTACTCTGGTATATAATGATACAATGTCCAGTGTAACTAGTAGATTGTTGGTTGGGTTAAAAGGTCAATCTTGAAGCAATTTGATGACTGCTGTCGTGTCCTTCAAGTATGACCTCATATTGGTTACTTCGGGTTTAAAGAAAAGTCAACAAACTGTGACAGATGGAGCCAATCCTGGAGACTATAGGTCTCCCAGGTGGTGGAGAGATTCCTTTGTGCACTTTGGGAAGTGCATAGAAAGACGGTTTCTTTGGGGTTTTTGGGTTGAGGAAGTCATATTCTTTGTTGCTGATCACTTCTTTGGCACTTGCTTCTTCCAAAATTGGTATTATTAGCTGTCTGATTGCCTCTGTGGGGTCAATCCCTAGTTGTTAGTAGCTTGAGTGATCCTGAAGGAGATTCTGTACCATCTGGTCATAGGCTACAGTGTCCATTATGACGGTTGCTCCACCCTTATCCGCTGGTTTGATGGTTATAAGGTCATTGGATGCTAGAGATTGCAGTGCTAGCTTGTTTTTGTTAGAGAAGTTATTGTAGCCAGGCACAAATTCAGCATCTAATTCCTCTAGTTGTCTCAGCAGTGCTTTTTCAAAGGTAATTGACTCAGGGGAAATCCCCCTGGGTGGAGGATAAAAGGTGGATTTGCCCTTGAGGTTGGTCACACTTTTTTCTCTTGACGTGGTGGTCATAGAATCAAAATACTGTTTCAAGCGTATTTTTATGATTAGTTGTGCCACTTCTATACGAGTCTGGAACGGGTCATGGTCGGCTGATGGAACAAACGAGAGACCCTTTTCAAGAAGGTCTAGCTCGTCTGTAGTTAGGTTGTATTTGGATAAGTTCATCACTAGGCTTTCTCGATGTGGATTGAGCAGTACAGATTCTGCATCTGCATCAAGGTTAGTTGTATCTGTATTTATTGGGTTTGTTCGGCTGATGGTCCTGGTTGTGGTTGCCCTTGTCCTCGGCTGCGGGTCACAATTGGTGACTGGTCCTGCCAGTGGACCCGTGGTTGCCAGCTGCCTCTGCCCTTGTTCTTTGCCTTTCCTTGCCCGCCTCGAAAAAAAGGTTTCCTTGGGTAGTTGGGGTTATGGGGGCCAGAGTTGCTCATAGAGCTGTTAGAACCTGATGCATTGGAACCACTTCCCGAGCTCCTACTCGAGAAGGACCAGTTATTTGGTCTGGACCAGTTGTTCTGAATCCTCTTCCTATTATGTTGGTTGAGCTGTTGGCCTGCTGCTGTTGGGTTGTTACCATCATGTCTTCATGATAGGTGTCCATGATGTAGGGATATATTCTATCTTGAGAAAAAGCTGCTAGGTCTTAATTTAGTTTGGTTATTTTCTTATTCAAGTTAAAGTCTCTGGATTCCTTCATTGCTGCATCCAGGTCTTCCAAACTTTTTTTATATTGGGCAAGTACACTGGAGGATTTCATGCTTTCCTGTTTCTCTTCTATCTCTCTCATCAATTTTTCGGACACAGATTTAGCAGTGCTGATTATTAATACCAACCAGTCCCTTGTGCACTTGTTGAATATGTAGCTCCAGTCTTTCCTAAATTCTATCTGTTCAAGGAAGATTCTCGGCTCTATCCTTATTATCAGGCCCAACGGGGCTGCATGTGCTCGTAGATACTCAGTCATTAATGCTTCGTATAGCTGGGTTCTTATAAGTTGTTTCTTCAAGACCTCTAATTCATTCCAGGCATCATTTATCGTGCCCGGTGTTGGTATGGTTATATCTTCTCCCAGGATCAATGGAATAGCTAGAATTGTTTCTACAAGATCCTCTGCAAAGGCTAGACACGTTGCTTCTGTCATGATTAGTTTTGTAATCTTCTTTATTCTTAATGAGACTCGAGCCTCAGGAGGGATGTGGGCGTACTTGCAGGGAACACAGGCAATATGGTGCGGGGTAGCTTGTGGATTCCAGCTTCAGTCCACAGCCCATGGCTATCAGACGGACTATGTAAAACACAAGGGACTGTTGTGGGTATTCCCACTGTGGGTTGCCCAATACTATGATCGCACTCTGGAAATCACAGTTTCTTTATTAGGGTGGGTTAGGATGGGTACATATCTTTTACTGGACTTACAATTGTAAGTTGGTGCTCTCTGTCGTGCTAAAAACACACATATTAACCCATTCTGGGCTATCTATGTGTCTGCCACTGTCCGGATGAAATTCTATAGACTTTAATGAGCTTTCTCCGTCAGGCAGATGCAAGTCAGTGTCTTAAAAGACTGGAGAGTGTCCATTATATTCTCCAGTAAGTTCCTCTTTTGCATCTAAGCATTGAAGAATCTTGAAGGGCCCTTGATGTTTGTTTTTCAGAGTCCTATTAAGGAAGACCCTGCCTGTGGTTGTTTCTTGAGCACTGGGTCAGGTCTCCCAGTAGCCAACTGGTTTCTGTGGTATTCAGTGGGTAGACCACATTCCTCAGGGCTTAAGGGGGCATCAAAATGGGTGCCTCCTAGTTTACAGTGGCAGCGTCGTCTGCATTATTCAAAGTCCTCTCCCTGTAGGGGTGACAGGAGGGATGGGGGAGAAAAAGAGGGGGGGCAGATTACTTGATAATTAATATTCATATCCACCTTACTGGTCTTATATATAGTGCAACTTAAACACACTGCATATTTTACAGTTCAAATAATGGAAGGGGAGTCTTACCATTTCCATGTAGTTAGTAGTTCTATGCCTGGAAGGGTGAGGCAGCCTGAGACCTAGGGGCCAAAACAGTTATGAAAAACGAGTTAGAGTGCATACATTTGCATATGTAAGTCAAAACACAATGTATACTGGCATCGTGTTCACTCGTTTTAAACTAGTTGATTAACGAAAAATTGCACAAACATTGCTGTGCGAGTGGCGGCACGGAGGCGTACCATTTCCCATGACAAGTATCCCACAAGAGCCGGGATCCGATCGCTCGGTCCCATTTCTCATTTATTAGCATCTCTCCCGAGGCCGGGCAAGTAGCGTGTGTGCCTGCTGTTCACAGATGAGTCTTGGAGCGTATCATAATAGCTCTGTGAAGCAGGGGCTTACCTGCTGCTTTTGTCCGAGAAGAGGTCTGGCGGGCCGCGCACGATGGGTGTTTTACGCCGCAGCTCGCCAGACCTCTTTGTTTATAGTTGTCATGGCGCCACTGCGCAGAGGGCGCACTCTCTGCGACATGGCCGCCTGGGGGTGTCCTTAGGTGGCCATCTTTGAGTCAGGCTCTGCATCTGATTACAACAGTATGCTCTAAGTGGTACTGACAGAGTTACCAGTGGCGAATTTGCACACAGTTAAAGACACTTTTCAAAGGGACAAACCCACACACACACACAAAGGCAGGGTATTTCTTCCACGATCGAGTCCAAGTAGCTAGATGCCACATTGTTCCAATCAGCGAACTGGTTATGTTGTTGTTCACATTGTAGCGAGTGTTTGCCAACAGGTTGGTTCATTGAGTCTAATCCTGCCGGTTTTCAACCGGAAGATCCAGAGTTGTTCTCTTCTATAAAGGAGGTCATGAATATTGCCACCCCTAGTGGGTATTGACATCTTCTCGATGATGGACCAGGTGAAATCTGCTGGGTTGTGTTGATATTCAAGAATATCTTCCACCATAGGTGCAGTCAGCTTTTTAGTTCATATGCATGATCGATGTTCTGCTAGTCGTGTTCTGATGGGTCTCGTTGTCATTCCTACATCGTGCTTAGAACAGGGGAATGTTAGGATGTAAATTACATTGCAGCTGTTGCAGTTTGTAAGATTCTTTTGTGTCCAGCGAAAAAATGCCAGCCAATCTCAATGCTGGTTGATCTTTTAGTGCTAGAGCAAGCACTACATGATCCACAGGGTGTGTGGCCTGTTGCTTGAGATGTGCCCCAGAGGGTGTTAGCTCTGGGTGTTGGGTCCTTCTATGAATGGACAAGGGAATCCCTCAGGTTTTTCCGTCTTTTGATGGCAAATCTAGGGGTGTCCAGCACTTGGGAGCCGACATTCAGAATGGGCCAGAGTCTTAGGACCTCCTTCTTGATTTTATTGGTAAGGGGTGAGAAGCTTAGCACAGCTGTGATTTGTTCAGCAGATGCGTTTTGCGTTGCATGGTGTTCCAGAGTTGTTTCTCTCGTGATGTTCCTAGCTCTTTTTCTAGCGTGTTTTACCCGGTGATTTGGGTAGCCTCTGTTTCTTAATTTTGTAGCCAGGGCAGTTGACTGACGATTGTAGTCGGTAACTTGTGTGCAATTTTGGCAGTATCGAAGGAACTGACCAAAGGGTAAGTTCTTTCTGAGACTCGGCGGGTGGTAGCTTTTGTAGGTGAGTAACGAGTTCCTGTCTGTAGGTTTGTTGTAAACGGTGCTCATTATGCTCCCGTTGTTTATCTTTAAGATCACATCCAAGAAATACTGCGACAGTGCTGTGGGTTTCAGAAAATATGAGAAAATGTTTATGCATGTTGAGCCATTCCATAAAGGAGACAAGGTCTGTTTCGTTGCCTATGAAGATGAGTAATACGTCGTCAATATACCTTGACCAGAGTTCTATTCTATTCCTCCAGGGATTATTGAGGTGATACATTTTTTTTTTCCTCAAAGTTTGCAACATAGAGGTTGGCAAGACTTGGGGCGAAGGTGGCTCCCATCGCCGTTCCTGAAACTTGTTCGTAATAGGTGTTATTGTAGATAAAGACCTTTTTTGTTAGTGCAATCTCTGCTAGCTGCATCACAAAGGTTACCAGGATCGGGAGTGGTGGTTCCCTTTCTTGTAGAATCTTCTCTATGACTCTTAGAGTTGCCACCTGTGGGATTCTGGTATATAACAATTCAATGTCCAGTGTAACTAGTAGATTGTTGGTTGGGTTAAAAGATTGATCTTGAAGCAATTTGATGACTGCTGTCGTGTCCTTCAGGTATGACCTCATCTTGGTTACTTCGGGTTTCAAGAAAAAGTCCACAAACTGTGACAGTGGTTCCAAGATGGAGCCAATCCTGGAGACTGTAGGTCATTAAAGTGTATAGAATTTCATCCGGACAGTGGCAGACACATAGATAGCCCAGAATGGCTTAATATGTGTGTTTTTAACATGTCAGAGTGCACCAACTTACAATTGTAATTCCAGTAAAAGTTATGTACCCATCCTAACCCACCCTAACAAAGAAACTGTGAGTTCCAGAGTGCAATCATGAGAACATCTGAGCCACAATGGAGGGGCTTCTTTGATATTGCAAGGGTTTGCATGGTCATTTCCGGCATTGATATCACACATCCGACCATAACAAATTCAGTCACTGCCGAATGCTCCTATTACAACTGGAAAGGCTTCACCAGCTGTGATGAATCTGATGATGTCATAACTCCGTTTATGGATGTAGCCTCTCCTCGTATAAATAGGGGACGGCATTCGCCACCTGTTCCTTAACGTGGGGGTGGCTATGCAAGGGAGGACCACAAGGGGGGAGGTGACCATAAGGGGAGTGGAGCAAGATCATTGGGTGAGACATGGTATCCCCCTTTCCCTTTTAGGGATATCCCCTCCAATCCTCATGCCTTTATGACATATTTATATGTGGAAAAGGAGACAGGTAACAGAACAGATGATTCCCTGCATGTCCAAGATTCAAGCTACATTACTGGGACGAGGAAGAGGGATGATAGGATGAAGATCCAGCAAGCTCGAAAACCAACAACACTCTCTAGCTGCTGGAAGGAGTGGTGCCATGGTGGGAATCCCCAACATGTGTTATGGAAGAGAGAGCAGTAGCTGACAGGAGAATACCACTCATTTTAGAAGTAGCTCAGAGAGAATTCAGTGACAGTAGAAGTCTGGTGAAATTGGGAGGAGCAGGCAAACTGTTGCCCGATGCTGAAGGGTTGTCGACATTCCTGAGGAAAAGACACAGAAGAGTCAGAGCTCTGCTATAGCAAGCCTGACAGCAGGAAGCTGCTCCTAACCCAAAGTGACCAGACATAGAGTGGAGAAGATGCAGAACATTGTCGTGACCCACACGCAAGAAGCAGCATCCAAGGCATTACACAAGGAAGAAAGAAACAGCCAAACACAGCCGGTGAGCCTAGCTGCGGAAGGTGGAATTCTGGGACACTTCAAGGCATTTGCCGCACACCCTGGAAAAGGCTAAAACAGCCACTTTGGAAGGGGATAAGCCATGAAAGGGAAAAAACTGTTGCAAGAAGGGTCACTGACCCATTGGATGCTGAATGCATGGAAAAGGCTCACCCCTAAGAGACTGTAAGCTTCTGGAACCTGCATCCAAGCAAGTAGGGTCACAGCCTCTGATACCTTCAGTTGTCTGAAAGGAGGGATGAGCCTGGAACCAATCACCTGCTTTCGCACTCGCTTGCCTTCTATTATCTGAATTACCGAGAGCGTTTGTGGCCAGAGCCTGCGATAGAGGAGGGCAGAGGATATGTGTCGGATATCTGTATCTGCAGCTGGTTAACAACCAGGTGAGACACAGAGGGAGGGTCGTCAGAGGGGATTAGCACATGGAACATCAAATAAAAGATCTGGCAAGTTGTCAAGCACCGTAGAATTATTTTTTAGTGACAAGTCATGTCGACTATACTCGCATCTGAACCTGTACCCAATGAAGGGCCAGTGATTGCACTGAAACCCAAAAGGAAAACATTGACTGTAAGGAGGGAATCTTTGGTCAAAACTTCCATGCCTCCTAAAGTTATGGCAGAGCCCAGTACAACCAAATATGTCTAAACCCCAGAGGGAGCTCACTTTCTGATTAGTGAGATTTATTAGTTTCTCTGCTCTTTTAATACAGCTAGTGTCCTGCCTGGAGCCCTGGGGGAAAAACTACTGCTAATAACTGTAAACCCCGTGATGAAAGCATCACTTCTACCATCCTACCCTCTGAAGAGACAGGCCATAAGAGTTTACTGGGGCATTTCCAGCCTTAATTGCTTCAAACTGAGAGCTGACCAATTTCACGATGGGGCCCCCCCTGGCAGCTTACTTCTAATTAATGGCGGTCCCATCTGAACTCGGATATGGAAGAAGTTGTAGTCATCAAATAGAATCCTCCCCATATTTCCACACCGTTCCCCATGTCATCCTTGCAGCCCCTGTGGTCCTGCCATCTTCTGAATTGTCTATATCCACCCTCCCACCCAGAGCTGGTTGAGCAGTGCTTCCAAGTTCTCAGCTTTTGATTCTCAGGGACTAGTGGGGAGGGAGATAACAAGCCAACACTAGTGGACATTACTACTGAGCCTGTAAGGCTCAAAAAGCCAATCTGTGACCACCACGCCACCTGCAGTGGGCCACCATTGGATTGTTTGGATGGTGAGGCTGAAAAGAGGGATGGTGTGGCAGTGAGGCCACATGCTACACCTACAGGAGGAATGGGATTGCCCAGTACGATATTTGGCCTCTCCCCCCTTGGAGAGCAAGTGGCAAAACCTGGTCATACCAAGCCAGATGAGGGGAGTTTCAGTCCCCAAGGGATTAAATGGACACACCCCACAAGAAGACGTGACTGCCACAGGGATCTAAAACACAGCACCTCTTCCAAACTTAAATCCAACACAGGCCAGCAGACTGGAGACACCAATTGTGGCAAGGCAGAACCCCAGAAGAACTATGACTCACTTCCACACTTACATCAAACAGTTTCACTTTCTCATGGAGAATGGGGTCAATATCTTAACATGGAGGTTGCTGAACTGCCCCCCTCAAACCTGTTTTAAATGGTGGACATGTTAATTAACAAATGTTTACATTGGATGCGGTCAGTGAAGGGCTGCCTATTTGTAACTAGAGACCAAATTAAAAATTGCAAAAGGATCAGCCAACGGCAGGGAGCTGTTTATGGCTCTATCCAAATTGATTTTGTGGACACATGCATGGACATAAATATATTGATCTTTGACAGGAGATGTCAGCTAAAGAAGAACACCATTATAGAACTCAGTGCCCATCCATTGAGAAACCCCCTATGGCAGTCAGTCCTCACAGGAGCCAATGATGTACCATTGGGGATAAGGGGGGAGATTGTTCCTCGTCCCGCTCACATTATTACAACCAAAGGGTCCCCATTGTAATGTCACCCACACCTGGAAATGTGATGCGAAATATTTGTAATGCTTGTCCTTTTTGAGCTTCTCATTTAAATACATCCTGACTATAGGGACCCATTTTTTGTTATCTCACTTGTGATATATTGTTTTTTTGTGGACATCTTTCATGACTTAACGCTGAATAAAGTTATGCATGATGATGATGTAAACTTTTATTTACTAAAGAAGGAGAGTTGGAGAAAGGCCTAACTGGCCCTACACTAAGATGGGATTTCCCTACCTAACTAAAACAAATTCTGACTAATGTCACGAAGCGCAAAGCAAAGGTCTGTCTGTGTCCAAAACCTATACTTGCCCTCACATCTGATTATACATAATGTGTAGGGATGTTAGCATCAAATGAGAAGTGTTCAAAATAAAAGTTCAGAGCTTCTTCCAGATCTTGCATGCATGGAAAAGGGGTTTCCCTCCACCAAGGGTCAAACTGTTCACTTTACAAAAGAGGGTTTCCTTTACCCAAGCTTTCAAGTCTATCAATGTTCCAAAATAACAACACCCTTCAGGATTATCAAAGTTCCAAAATAACACAATTCCTTGGGACACTTCCCAGCTCTTCAGTGTGGTTACTTTTCACCAGTTTATACAGTTCAGAGCCTTAATTTCAATTCGCACACAGGTTTTCCATTATTCAATTATAAATGTAGCTTTTCCTTGGGGGGGTGTATTCGGTCTAGTTGAAGTTGACAGACCGCACGGTCCATCCATTTCAGGTCACGCAACCGACACACCTTACTTCATAGATAGCCTGCCAAAGATTCAGCTGCATAGTCAGGCTTGACTTTGAAGTGGGAGAATGGAACAAAAGGCTCCCACCAATCCCCTCACACCCCTGGCCTAGAGGATCACGGCCCAGGCACCCGCCACGAGAGGAGTTTGCCCATCTACCAGACGACCAAATACCCTGGTACAGGAACATACGGATGTGCCCACCCGCGTGCCCACCCGCCTGCCCACCAGCCTGCCCGGCCCATGCCGACACCTGCAGCATGGATGAACTCGACTGAACCATCCAACACTAAATCAACACATCGTTAGAGATGCCATGACGACCTAGCCAACGGTCAGCACACCCGTGCAAACATGCACACTGGACACTCCCACACCAATCCACACGAAGAACATATTCAGTGCTATGACGTAGGTGATGGACACACCCACTGACGCGCATCTTTATTATTTTTCACATAGGCTTTTCAAAATGCAGAAACGCAAGACGCACAATAAACTCATCTAAAATGCTTGCTCACGCTTCTCCTAAACCCATGCATTACAATGAGAAATATAACGAAGACATGATACTGGGGATAAAGCAATAGGATACCATAACCTAAAGCGCTGTGTATCAAACGGTTCCACCTATGCACCAGGCCCACGTAGGCCGCAAGCAAGAGCTTCCATGAACATTGAATGAGCAAGAGTACAGTTGCTGACCCTGCAGAATGAGCCCAGCGAGAGTAGACAGTCAAGGGCACAATGTTGCAAACTCGCATGCCGCAAGCCGACACCAAGGTCACACCTGCAAATTGAGCCAGGCACACAGTGGAAAATGCAATATTAATTGTGCAGAATTCTGCCTCAACCACGGTCTCACCTCACGTGACCAAGCCGAACCTGACAGGGTGCCAGGCCCAGGAGGAGGGAGGCGCCTGGATCCTAGTTTCAAGACACAGGCAGATACAATTAAGCGACTCAATGGACATCTGCGGCGGTGGGAGTAGTCTGCCTTCCAGCATATGAATAAATCCTCACATTGTCTGCACATACCCATAGTGATACATTGTTGCAAATGACAGGTGCACCGCGAGCTGGGAACAGCAATGGTCCCAGACTGGGGGGCTCGCGAGTGGACCAATCAGAACATGGGGCTCTTATCACTGACGCCATTAACATTAGCCAATCCTCAGGGGTCTTCATGTAACAATTTGCATGTAACAGATTGAAGGGACAACCCAAGTATACCACCTTACTGACCCTCAACCACTAATAACGCTCTCTATACGTATGTTATACTAACCCTACCACTCGCGGAACCAATCCAGAGTGGCAATAGGTTTTTTGCTAACTTTCCCAGGTGACGCAAGTAGCACGTCGTACTAAGGTAAAAAGGGCCTGCGAGCCCCACGATTAGAGAGAGTGTCAGGACGGAAGCATACGATCCTTGACCCATCCCTGCCGTTTTGTTTAATAAACAGCAGAATCACCTTGCTTCTTGCGTGTGTCTCATACTCATTTTTTGGGATATACGGGAGGAGTTGGGGCCTCCCCGCCCGGAGGTCCGCGGACGGCCCAGCCGACCCCGGGAGAATTTCCCCCCGACAAGTTGGAGGCACTGCTGAGATCTGTTTGAGGTCTGGTCTTTATTTTATTTTTCCGAGTACTCCCGTTGCGAGGAGGCCCGGCGGTGCGGCCCCCTCTGCCGCTGCCCCCTTTTGAGGACTACAGGACCATCGCGGAACTGCAAGAAGACCGGACAGCGCAATCTGGATATTGGCCTTCGGGAGCCGGTTGAGAAGTATCCCGCCCGCGGTTGGCGAAGTGTCCAGACGTGGTCCAGACGAGGGGAGGTGGTGAGCCGCTTGGAGGGGTGCACGCTGTCGAGCGGCCCCGCATCAAGAAAACTTGGTGAGTATGCCACGCACAACAAGTAATGTGAAATTGTGAGGGAGGGGGGAGGAATTGAATACGGGAGGCGGGAGGTGTTACACAGGTGCGCGGCGAAGGTTTGATAAATTAGTGTTGACGGTGCAATGAATGGTAGCTGGACAAGTGCGAGAGCAGTCCGCTACGTTACGGAAGAGAAGGGGGCGGAGCACGAAAACATCACGTGCGGCCGCTCGTAGACACTGATTGGCCTAGGTCGCGACCACGTGTAAGGGTGTGTGTGTGTGCGGTTTCCTACGATTTGGTAATTATTGATCAATGAGTAGATGAGGATCCCTATTGATCGAGCAGGAAACTCGATAGATAGATGACGTTTCCCTGTAGGCGGTAGCTAGCTGGTTGCCTAATACGGAAGATAATTGGCTGGTTAAGCCCTCCTGTCGAGGGACGTATCACACGCGAGGCGACGCAGCGTGCGCTGTCCGATTATATTGTTGATTACCTTGTTCCAGGCGTGACAGGAAGACAGCTGTGGGGCTAACGGGGGTAGCAAGCGTATTTTGAACTTTTTATAAACATATGAAGAACTTACCAGTAGTTTGAAGAGATCAGTGACGTCACCATTAGGGCTTTCATAGGATACCTCGAACACAAGGCATCTTTCTTTCTGAGAGTGGTGGAGAAGAGAGTTATGGTAAGGGAGTGGAAACGGAGGTAAACGGTAACGAGTTGATCGGGGGGAAGGTGAAAAGGGGGACGTGGCTGCGCACGGAGAACGCCGGCCACGGAAAGTGAAGAAAGGGGAGGAGGAGTAAGTGAAAGTGGGACGGCTGTATAAGAATGTCACAAGGGGCACGCAGCCGCAGGGGGCTACGTGCGCCTCGGCCGCAGGGGGCCATAAGGGTGTTCGATAAAGGAAGGAAAGAAAGAAAAGAATATACAAATGCAAATGCTATATTTTACTAATTTTCCTTAGCGGACTATCGCAAGTCCCCAAACTTAAGGGGCCAGGTAAAGATCTAAGGCTGTATAGTGTACACTGTTAGTAAGATAACCGCTACCAAATAATTGAAGGATAACAAGTGAAGCGCTACTATGTCATACGGGGCAGGATCGGGAGGGTGGGGGAACACCCTCACTACCCCTTTACAGCACATATGTAAAACACTGTCACCCCATAGGGAGAAACTGATCAAGTATAGCATAGAATGGACACAGGAGACGGAGAACAAAATGACAACACCATGGCCGCCTAATGGCAGTTTCGATCCATATACCCAACATTCACTATTAACCCATCTGCATAACACATACAAGGGGAAGAAGTTGATGCACCACGTGGAGGTGTTTAACTTATGGAGGATGTTCCAAGGGTCCCGACCAGGACCAAACGGAATGTTCATAATGGGGGAAACAACAGAAGAGGAGAAGATTAAGGAGGAAGGAGAGAATGGGGAAAAAGAGAGTGAAGGCACACCGAACACGGGGAACGGAGAAGAGGGAGGAGAGAAGAGTAACAACATAAACGAAAAAGAAATAAAAAAGGAACAGCGCGACGATATACCCCTAGCGAAGGTAGTGAAAAAGGAGGAAGAGGGGTTATATCCTTTAACAGAACTACGAAACATGGTTCAATTAAGGGCGGCTGAGGGATACTCGAACCCGGCATACAGCCCGCCACCATATACAGCCACAGGTAGCCACACAGGAAGGGAGCAGAGTAGCACGACGGGATCAGCTCCCACGAAAATGCCCGCAGGGGAAGGGGGGATTGGCGAAGAGCAGATCGCAGGAATAGGACAGGATGAGTGGGTAGCTGCGCAGGCATTATTAAAATTACGAGGTTCATTAATAGAAGAAGAGGAGGAGGTAGTAAGGAAAATGGACGAGGACAACACCAGGAAGAGTGAAAGGAAAGGGGAAGAGGGGAAAAGAAAAGGGGAAGAGCTGTTAAGACAGAAGGAAGAGATTTTGGAAGAACGATTAGCAGAATTAAGGGATGAACAGAATACACTGATCAAGCAGCTCGAGAGAGAGGAAAGAGAGAGAGCACGGGAAAGGAAAGAAAGCAAGAATGAGTTGGACAAAATGAGGGAACGAACTGAGGAGAAAAAGAGAGAAGTAGAAAGGGTGAAGGAAGTAGCAGAAAGGGTATCCAGAGCAGCACTGCGTGACAAGAAAAGGGAGGAAGAAGAGAAAGAAAAGGAAATGGAAATATGGAGGAGGAGATTACTATCAGAAACGACAAGGAAATACAAAGAAGGGAGGATGATAGAGGGTATATTAGAGTGGGAAAGAGCGAAATGGGAAAGGAAGAAAGAAGAAGAAAGGATAATGGAAACGATGAGTATTGAAGTAATGGAGGAATTGAAAAAGAAAAGAGAGGAAATTGGTAGAGAAATAGCGGACAAAAATGAAGGGGAAAGAGAAGATAGGAGAGGGGGGAGTGAAGTAAGGAGGTATGTATACAGAGACACAGAAGTAGCATCAACATCAGCACAAAGGGGAGCAATTGGCAAAGAAGAGAGGAACGGATCTAATAGACTTAAAAACAGTAACAATTAGGGGGAAAAAGACGGATTGGGGGTTGCCATTAATGGAGGACTTTTGCAGTGAGGAAGGAGAAGGGATGGAGAAGGAAGGGAGAGACAGTGAAAGGGAAAGCTTAGATAAATTATACATCACCCGGACAAATGGAGAATCACCATGGATCTGCAGGAGAAAGGAAGAACTGGAGGGAAGTGAGGAGGAAGAGCAAGGAATAGCGGAAAGACAGAGACGTGCAGCCACACCCTCACCATCCAGTCCTACATGCTCCACCACCTCACGCTCATTACGTGCAACATGCCCATCTAAACTCGCGCCCTTCCCACATGAACTGACACCCTATGCAGGCAAGCTTAGAGACCTCCCTGGAAGCAGGCAGGGAGAACGAATTACACACCCACATTAAATAAAGGAAATGATAAAAGAAAGGGAAGAGATGAAGGAGAAACAGTTACGAGAAGGGGAAATATGGACCCCATTGATGATGTAGAAGCCAGGGAAGAAGAGGAGGGGTGTACGGATTTGATTGTGTGGGACCCAAAGGGCCAACCAGGACACAATCTAATGCCACTTCTGGAGAGGGGAGGAGTTAAACCACAATACATCCCATGGAAGCATGCAGACAAGGAAAATATAAAGTGCAGGCTCCCATCATTAAGTGGAGGTGCGGGAAAATGGATATATGAAATGGAAAAACACACCGCAGGACAGAAATTGGCAGTGGGGGATGTAAAGGGCCTTCCAATATCAATATTAGGGGATGCAGCAGATGACATCTGGAAGAGAGCAGGCTTCCCCGGGGTCACAATAACAAACACATCACACGATGGGGCACCATTCGCAAACTGCAGACATGCATTATGGCAGGCGCTGAGGGTACAGTACCCAGACACATCAGACATAGGAGCAATTACCTCACGCAAGATGCGTGAGAACGAAGATCCTGTTGATTATATCCAGGAAATTCAAGAGAAGTGGCGTATGGAAACTAGAGAACAATGGGACAAGGCACCAGCAATATTCTATCATATACTAGTACAAGGTCTCCCAGAAGCAGTTCAGAAACAACTGAAGAAAGTAGTGGGGATGGAAGCAAAGGCATGGCCAGAAATACAACTGACGATAGTGCATCATTGTAGGACATGGCAAGAAAAAATGAAACAAAAGGAAGAGGATAGAAAAACGGAAGAGGCTAAGTTAGTACAGAAAAAACTTACTAAATACACGATGGAAGGTGCACTAATAACTACACCTGCAACAATAACTCAAAGCCCCACACAAGTAGTGGCTGCACAAGATCCCTCCCAAATACAATCATCACAGACTGTAACACAACAGCTGGCGCCACTCCAACCATACATGACTAACATGGGAGGAGGACACTCAACGCCAGGAGCTGGGTATTATAATTACAACAGGGGAAGGGGAGGAATGATGAGGGGGAGAGGATACGGATATAACACACAACAGCAGGGGGGAGGATTTAGAAATTTCTACCCCACCGGGCAACCAGTATACCAGGACAACCCAGGAAGCTTTCCATGGCAGAACAGGAAACCGCCGGTGTGTTGGATTTGTGGATTAGTAGGGCACATGTCACGCACGTGTAGAGTGAGACCAGGCACACCATCATGGGGTGAACAGGGACAACAAGGGCCCACACAGGAACAGCAGGGCATCCAGCAACAGCAGACATTGCAACAGGGAAATGGGCAGCAACAACTAGTAACACAACAACAGCCACAGACATATTCACTGCCACTACAACAGGTAGCGATAACACAACAACCCCAAGTACAGCAACCTGCCCAAATCCAAGACCATAACATAACCTCCACCAATACACAACTACAGCAAACACAACTGGGAAGGGTGACGGTCCTGGGACACAACCCTTACACAGGAAGTGGTCAATCATTATACCCTCAATAGGACAGCCCACAGACGTCCTTGGTGTGTCCCATCCTGTCGGTAACACCTAATAGTGCGGAGGAACCACGCATAGAGGTAACGATAGGTGACAAAAAATTATCATTCCTTGTTGACACCGGGGCGACCCGGTCTTGCATAAGGGAAGGTCAATTTAAGATGTCAGGTGAAGCCATGAACACCCAAGGATTCTCTGGGGCTAGGGGGTTGGTTCCCTTTACTGATAACATTCCCTTATCAATAGGGAATTATGACATGTCAGTCCCGCTTTTATATTCTAGGGCCTCACCAGTAAATATACTGGGGAGAGACATAATGAGCAGGTTGAATATGACGATCTCCTTTACGGAGGACGGCATAATTTGCTCCACTCCAGGAATTAACATGCTCACTGCACGACAAATTATGCAAGCATACTGTGGACAGACAGTGATTAGGGCTGAGCCAGTAGATCATGAACTGTTCCAGTACGGGACAGACATAGCATTTGCATGGATGCCAGGAATAGAAGGAAAGATCTGGAAGAGGCCAACAGCCTATTTGTTTAGACCAGAAACACCAGCCAATGAACCAGAAGGAAAGGTGATTTCAGTGAACGAAGAGAGCATTATAGCAACTGCTGATTACATCGCAGTGCATGCCCAACACAGAGAAGGAAGAGCATGGAGGGCAGTGATGGCACTAGCAGAGGGATGTAGACTCACCGAGGTGTCAGATGAGGAGCTCTTCTCAGAAGAAAAGGAAGAAGGTGAAATGGTGTTTATAATGAGTGTAGAAATATGGCTAAGAGTGACGTACAAACAAGTGGCACAGAAAATTGCAATGGCACTTGAAGCACCCACATCCACCCCAGTTCCCTTCTTTGAGGAGGAAAGGTACCAACATCATTATGGACTACCAGTCCCTATGACGTGGGGTGCATAAAAGTATAGGGGGAGTAAGAATAAAATTGAAAAAAGGTGCAATACTCCCCAGAGTGAAGCAGTACCCACTATCAAAAGAGGCAGATGAGGGCATATATGAAACAATAACGGCCCTTTTAAATAATGGCATATTGGTACCATCAGAATCACCATGTAACACAGCTGTATACCCAGTGCGCAAAGCTAAAGGGGGGTCTTGGCGCTTCATACAGGACCTCAGGCCCTTGAACAACATAGTGGAAGCAGAATACCCCATAGCAGCAAACCCGGCCACAATATTGTGCGGCATTCCAGCAGAGGCATCACGATTCACAGTGATAGACCTCAAAAATGCTTTTTTCTCAATACCCCTGCACCCAGACTCACAAGATCTGACAAGCTTCACGTACAGAAACACAAAATGGAAACACACCAGATTGCCACAAGGGTACTGCGAGTCACCCTCAATTTTCAACAGAGTAATACAGATGGACTTGGTTAACATTGAAGTGGAAAGCACAGTGCTGCAGTATGTTGATGACATAATAATTTGCAGCACAAATTAAAGAAGATGCAGAGAGGACTAATTGAAGATGTTGACAATATTGGCTGAAAAGGGTTACAAGGTAGACAAAGAAACGTTACATTACTGTCAGGAACAGGTACTTTACATTGGTCAGCTCATATCCCAATACGGAAGAAATATTGCACCACAAAGAGCACAGGCCATTTCAAAAACGCTGCTGCCCCAAACAGTGAGGGAACTGCAGCAGTTCCTGGGACTGTGCAACTACTGTAGAGCCTGGTATTTGATTACAGCTCATACATAGGACCCCTACTTGAGGCGTTAAAAGAAGCTAACAAAGGGGAGAAAAAGTTGGGGTGGACAATGGAAATGAAAGAGGCTTTTGATGAACTGAAGGATGCAATATCAACTGCTCCGGTGCTGGCCACCCCAGATTATGAACGACAATTCTTTATATTTTCACATTGCGACTCAGCAGTAATGAAAGCAGTGTTGGCTCAAAAAACAAGCATGGGCTACAAACCAGTAGCGTTTTACAGTGGCCACTTGGATCCTGTGATGTTAGGTCATTTCCCTTGCAAACAAGGTCTCGCCGCAGCTGCCTTTGCGGTAGAGAAAGCATCATCAATAACAATGGGGTGCCCAACCACACTATTTGTGGAACATGCACTATTTGCAATATTGAACAAGCCTAAGTCCACACTAACCACGCAGAGGGCGTCAGGTTATGAGATCATCTTATCTAGACCAGAACTATCAATTGTTAGATGCAGCACGGTTAACCCTGCAAGGTTTATAGCAGAAGTAATTGAGGAAGGGGACTATGCACACGATTGTACGCAGACTACCGAAATGTACTCATGTGCTAGAAAAGTTGAAGAGAACGCACTAGATGGAGGTGAGCTCTTGTTCATTGATGGGTCATCTGCAATAGACCAAAGTGATGGGATAAGGAGAACTGGGGCAGCAGTGGTAAAAATGACAGAGGAACCGGTGTGTGTGGCGATGAAATGCGTACAATTACCACAGCATTACTCTGCTCAAGCAGCTGAATTAGTTGCACTGATCTTGGCGTTGAAGGAAAGCTTTGACAAACAAGTAACTATATATTCTGACAGCGCATATGTCACGTCTACTGTCCACTCAGGATTGTCCAAATGGAGGAGAAGAGGGTTTAAGAGAGCTGACGGCACCCCAGTACAACATGCTCTCTTGTTAGCCGAACTAATTGAAGTAATAAATGACCCCCAAGAATTAGCTTTGGTCAAATGTACCGCACATACTAATGGAGAAGATCATATCTCAAAAGGGAATGCAGCAGCAGACGCACATGCAAAGTATGCTGCATATTTTGGTGAGATATGGAACCCCCCAGAGTTAGAGAGAGGGAGAGGGAGGGGGATAGCTAAGGAGATGTTGATAAGAGAAGGGTACACCCATCTCCCAGCCACACAGATAATGGAGCTACAAGCGGCTGCACCAATGGCAGAAAAAGAAATATGGGTAAAAAGAGTATGTACAATATCACCAACTGACGCACTATGGCGCCAGGGTAACACTGGAAAGATGGTAATGCCATTGGCACTATTGAACACCGCCCTGAGCCAACTCCACCACCCAGCCCACACAGGCAAGGAAGTTATTGCAGCACGAATTAGGGAAGATTGGTTCTGTCCCGAGTTAAATTCCCATGTGACAAATTTTATCAGCAATTGTCTCACATGTCAACAGTTCACGGCCGGTCACACGCTGAAGGTGATAAAAGGTACTATACCCCGGCCAGAGAGACCCTTCCTACACATCCATATTGACTATGTTGATATGATCAACATATGTCAAGGAAATAGGTATATGATTGTAGTAGCATGCCCATTCTCCAGGTGGATTGAGGAAGGACCCTGCTCACACCCAGATGCATTCAGAGCAGTTAAATTTCTAGTGAGGGAGGTTTTCCCCAGGTGGGGAGTGTGCGAGGTACTGCGGTCAGATAATGGCCCGCATTTCGCTAATGAAATGTTCCAGCACATCACATCCTTACTGAACATCAAGCATAAATTTGCATGTGCATATCACCCGCAGGCCAACGGTATATACGAACGCCTGAATGGCCTACTGAAGGAGGCAATTGCAAAGATACAGCAAACAACAAAGAAGAGTTGGTTGTATTGCCTTCCGCTAGCCCTATTTGAGCTAGGGAATAGACCAGGCTCCGATCACCACTTCACCCCTCCCGAGGTGGTGACCGGACGCCAAATGCGCCTTCCTCTAACGCCAACATCAAGAGCATTCACAGATTATGAAAACACTGCAACCGTTCTTGGTGATGAAATGCACCAATATGTGTCTTCTTTGATTACTAGTGTAGTGTTTGTGTCTCAACAGCTTGAGCGTACGCGGGGCAGGTCTAAGAGTGATCAACCAGAAGACTCGGATAAAGAATTGGAAAAAGGAAAACTGTGCAAAATTGCTAAAGGTGACCACGTACTACTCCGCAATTTCAACAGAAAGTGGAACAGCCCACGCTTCACTGGCCCCCACCTGGTAGAGGAAGTATCCACGAGAGCAGTAGAGCTACAGGACAAACGTGCCTGGAATCACCTACACGACGTAAAGATTTGCAAACTCCAGACCCGCCCTAGCGTCACCGACGGGGCCATTGAAAGAACAGCAACAGCGTCACCCACGGAGGAAGAGACTTCTACCACAGCTGACGACCTAAGTGTCTCCCTACCCTACCACCCCCTAGATTCCCCAGAGACAACTACTGAAATAGAGAAGGGTAATTCCCATACCGCCCACCCCATGGTCACATGATCAAAGAGTAAAGAGACTTCCGCCAGTTGAGCTCTAAATCCTCTGCCTATCGACGTCCTACCCACTGCAGTAATCACCCGACTGAAGGACATTATCTTGCACATATACACATGTAAACACTTGAATGTTCTCTTTTTTCTTTCTCGCACATGCAGGTACCGCATATTTTTGTACTGTTAAGAAAACAGATAACTAACAAAGTTCACTGCCCAGGAGTAGATGCTACCTCAGACGATAACTACCCCTGAAGAACTATCACACCAATTTGTCTATCACATAAAAAGGCCAAAGTACCTGAAAAGAAGGATGGTACTTGTCTACTACACAGCATTTCTCTTGGCCATAGAACAATCAATGCCCCATCTTCACCAATACTTGCCTGTCCTAAGAGATAGATCACTTAGATTGGCGTGGGAACAGCTCTTCGCCTGGGCACTGAACGACTACTTGATAGGGAGAGCTTGAAAACAACAACTAACACTAATAACAAGCATATTGAGAATTTTCAGACGGGCAACTTTAACGTCGCAAGAATTAGCTGCCGGACTGCAGCAAGGTAAGAGCAAAATGCCGGTGAGACTAGCCTCTGTAATAAAGATGATAGGGATTTTGATGATCACCGGGTTCTTGGCTGCCTCTGTATGGCAGAACAGCTATGCTATCAATATTTTGGCTGTACCCAAACCTAATATACCCCCACCCAGGGCTGCAACAGGTGTTACGTCAGGTGGTACTAGCAAAATTCCACGCAAAGGAAATAGAGTTAAACGCAGCACATACTCAGATAATAAAGGTATTGACAACTACATACAAGATTCAGCGCACGTCTCGAACAACATGTGGTACCAACACATGACCCAAATAGGTAAGCAGACAACAGAAGACAGCTGCTACGTCTGCTCATTGATCCCATACACCATGAGCGCTTCTCAAACTTTCGTTGCCACGGAAATAGATGAAAAGACAGCACGATGTATAATATACTTGCACTGTTCCAAACGAAAGGGAGATTTCATGGGAACACGGTGCACCTGGTATGGAAAACGCGAGACACATATCCATACGAAAACAACTTCCTCAAGATTTATTTGAGTTACCACAAGACCAGTTTGCATGCTGAAGCATTCAGATACATGACAAGTGGCCCTGAAAAAGGAGAAACAAAGAAAGTAACACTACAATACCTACCATGTGATTGGTACGCCACTGAAGTTCCTGGTAAACAAGGATGTTGGGAAAGACCACTGATAATAATAACAGGGAAGGTGTACCTGGACAACAAATGGGACATAGGAGTGGTTGGCAGCAACATGGTAGCGAGAGAGGATACTACAACTATTGCTGAACACAACCACAGATGTTGGATGACTTGGGTCAAGTACGTACCCTTGCTAACGTGGATAGAGAAGGATGAAGACCCAATAACAATACTGCCGCTGTCTGCACCCAAGGTATGCTACCAACATAGAGGAGAAGTGGACGTGGGATACAACACCAACTGTGCAAGCGTGACGGAGTTACCTGAGGGGGGAGCAGGAACAGCAGTATTAATGGACCATTACTGGGCCTGCAGAGACAAGGCATACCACACACTGCCCCCTCTGTGGAATGGTGTATGCACAATGGTACACGTTAATGTACCATCACTAGTGGTGCCCCAGAAACATGTGAACGTGGTGAACTTCCCTAAAATGGATGAAGGAAACAAGAGGAAGAAGAGATCTGTACAACCTCAGAAGGGGCCAGAGAACCAAAACAACAGCAACAACACTATCCTGAATAGAAAGAAGAGACAAGGAGAACCTCTGACAGGAAATTACCTATGGGGAAGGTCGGAAACAGCACTCACTTCAATCCCACCAGAACACAGACTATTCAGCAGAGCAGCAATGTTCTTCTCCTCAATAATACATCTGGGGCTACAAGCTTACGCAAACGCAAAATGGCTCCAGATAACTCGATGGGAACTAATGATGACAATTAATTCTACAGTAAATGGATTCAACGCAATAAAAGAAGAACTGCGAGCTGTAAGGATGGTAGCACTACAGAACAGATATGTACTGGACCTCCTTACAGCAATGGAAGGAGGAGTTTGCACAAAGATAGGACAATCATGCTGCACATTCATTCCTGCTAACGATGCTGACAATGGTACACTGACTGAAGCAGTATCACAATTGGCCCAGATGCACTCCAAAATGATGGATGAAAGTAAAGGTGTGAAAAAGGATGACAGCTGGTTTTCGCTATTATGGTCATGGATGCCATCTTGGCTGTCGGACGGACTGAAGATTATAGTTGGATGCATTATTTTGGCTGGAGCTGCACTGATCATAATAAGATTTTAGAAGGTCCGGAGGGCACGCACCACAGACGATATGATCGAAATGGTTGGTATGCACCCATTGATGCCGGCAGATGATGGCCAACACACAGGCACAATAATAAAAGAGAGAGAGAAATTGCGCAACCAGATCATCACCAACCACCTGGACCCACCATCTGTGAAGCTCGAAAACCCAAGAAACCCAAGGAGCTACATAGGGAAATGGGTATACTGCACACCTGGAGGAACCTGTGTATATATGTATTGGTCATTCGAAGACCATGTCAACAACTATGGACATTTGGGAGGAGTAACTAAAATATGGAGAGTGAGAGGAGATAAGGAAAAGGATATGTTTGTGGTCGACAAGTCAACCAGAGGGGGGACTGAAGTGGGAGAATGGAACAAAAGGCTCCCACCAATCCCCTCACACCCCTGGCCTAGAGGATCACGGCCCAGGCACCCGCCACGAGAGGAGTTTGCCCATCTACCAGACGACCAAATACCCTGGTACAGGAACATACGGATGTGCCCACCCGCGTGCCCACCCGCCTGCCCACCAGCCTGCCCGGCCCATGCCGACACCTGCAGCATGGATGAACTCGACTGAACCATCCAACACTAAATCAACACATCGTTAGAGATGCCATGACGACCTAGCCAACGGGCAGCACACCCGTGCAAACATGCACACTGGACACTCCCACACCAATCCACACGAAGAACATATTCAGTGCTATGACGTAGGTGACAGACACACCCACTGACGCGCATCTTTATTATTTTTCACATAGGCTTTTCAAAATGCAGAAACGCAAGACGCACAATAAACTCATCTAAAATGCTTGCTCACGCTTCTCCTAAACCCATGCATTACAATGAGAAATATAACGAAGACATGATACTGGGGATAAAGCAATAGGATACCATAACCTAAAGCGTTGTGTATCAAACGGTTCCACCTATGCACCAGGCCCAAGTAGGCCGCAAGCAAGAGCTTCCATGAACATTGAATGAGCAAGAGTACAGTTGCTGACCCTGCAGAATGAGCCCGGCGAGAGCAGACAGTCAAGGGCACAATGTTTCAAACTCGCATGCCGCAAGCCGACGCCAAGGTCACACCTGCAAATTAAGCCAGGCACACAGTGGAAAATGCAATATTAATTGTGCAGAATTCTGCCTCAACCACGGTCTCACCTCACGTGACCAAGCCGAACCTGACAAGGTGCCAGGCCCAGGAGGAGGGAGGTGCATGGATCCCACGTTTCAAGACACAGGCAGATACAATTAAGCGACTCAATGGACATCTGCGGCGGTGGGAGTAGTCTGCCTTCCAGCATATGAATAAATCCTCACATTGTCTGCACATACCCATAGTGATACATTGTTGCAAATGACAGGTGCACCGCGAGCTGGGAACAGCGATGGTCCCAGACTGGGGGGCTCGCGAGTGGACCAATCAGAACATGGGGCTCTTATCACTGACGCCATTAACATTAGCCAATCCTCAGGGGTCTTCATGTAACAATTTTCATGTATCAAATTGAAGGGACAACCCAAGTATACCACCTGACTGACCCTCGACCACTAATAACGCTCTCTATACGTATGCTATACTAACCCTACCACTCGAGGAACCAATCCAGAGTGGCGATAGGTTTTTTGCTAACTTTCCCAGGTGACGCAAGTAGCGCGTCATACTAAGGTAAAAAGGGCCTGTGAGCCCCACGATTAGAGAGAGTGTCAGGACGGACGCGTACGATCCTTGACCCATCCCTGCCGTTTTGTTTAATAAACAGCAGAATCACCTTGCTTCTTGCGTGTGTCTCATACTCATTTTTTGGGATATACGGGAGGAGTTGGGGCCTCCCTGCCCGGAGGTCCGTGGACGGCCCAGCCGACCCCGGGAGAATTTCCCCCCGACAACTTATTATCCTTTCAAGTGCCCTTGAAGCTTTATTGTTGCTCCTTTTATCACCGTCCACTTGTCTAGTAGCTTTCACTTGCAATGACCAACATAGGTTTCCCAGTGCACGCTCCTGCTAGGAAACTCAGTTTAAAGTTCTTTTACACAAGTCATCATAAGATTCCCAGTACACTCCCCTTCTAGGAAATGTATTCAATGTTTCAGGTTTTCTGATCAAATCTCTCAGCCATTCATTTATTTCAGTAATATGCAATAATATCTGCTCTGTTTGACTCTTGGCAATATTAATCAAAAACATTCACTTATGCTTGCTTATTTGACTTTGTTTATTAGCAATGCTTTTCATATTAATTCATATGAATTCATAACCAATTCACTTCACTTCACTGGTATCAATGTTTCCTCTGGTTTAATCACAGTTCATTACTTCGTTGTTGTACTTATTTTGTATTTTCCTCAACTTGACTTAAATGAGAGATTTCACATAATTACAGTCGCTTTCTTTTATCTGCTTGTCATATATGGCAAACATCCCACTGAACCCTGTCTCAGTATGCCTCGGGGCTCCCATCGCTCTTGGGCAGACTCACCGGTGTTGCTTGGCACGTCTGACATATGGTGTGGGGCTGCAGCCTTGATCATGTCTCTGGGTAGCATTCTCTGTCCTGCCAGTCCTCCCTTGGCTTTGTGGACAGCTTCTCCCTCACCCGCCAGTATAGCCGATGCACTTCACTGCCTCCATGACATCGCCAGCTCCTTCTCTGCTGCAGAACTTTTGGCAGTGCTCCTCCGGTACTCGCCCGATCACTCCAGTTGCTTCTCCGGTTCAGAGGGAAGCACCAGCTTTCCTCTGCAGAATTTACTCAAGCCAGTCTGCTTTTCATCTTGCGCCCGCTGCGCTTGCTCTGCATCCCTCTGCGGCTTCTCTGGACTTCTCGTGGTTGCGCTTTCACATGACAGCTCTCTTGTTCATGTCCCTCAGCTGATTCCACCACTGGTCTTTAACTATCCCTCCAACTTGATTACTCAGAAACTTAACTGTGCAGAGTTAGTTCCGTAGTCTGTTGTCAGCCTTTGTTGCATCTTTCTCATCCCAGAATCAAAGTGGTGTTCGTGTGAGTGAGAATCTATTAAGTGTGGATCAATGTTTCTGGCATGTCTCTTCCTCATCCCAGTACCTTACTGGCATTTACTGGGAGATTATTTAGGGAAAGGATGGGAAAGAGACTGGTAATAACCTACAAAGGCCTGGGGGAAAATAGGTTCTCACCCAAGGGTGCCTCATTCCCACTCCACAACTCTCCTCCATCCAGGTGATCTGACCTCGCATATCCACCCCCAAGGTCAGGATCCAATAGGGATGGCCTTTCCCTGGCCACTTGGGAGGAGGATATGTTGCGGAAAGAAGTGAGGATGCTCTCAGATTCCTCACACAGAATAGTGAACCAGGCACTTGTGGGACTTGTAACATAAAGTCCTGGCAGGAGAGTATACCAGGTGAAGAGCATATCTGGGATTTGCACCCATAAAGAGTTGTGCTGTACAAATATCCTGGGAGGAGATTATATTAGGCAATTGGAAGTCTGGGACCTGCACCCAAATTGTGTAAAGGAACTGTACGGAAGAAACAGAATAGGGGAATATACAAGGTGATGTGTGAGTATGGGTCCCGCACGCAAGTAGTGGAACTTTGAACAGAGAATCCAGAGGAAGATTCATGCCCTTTAATTTTGAAATTGCATTTGTAAAATTTTAAGAAAGAGCATACAATTGTAGATTGACGTCCTTAGGATTTTTAACTGCACTGTATGTGGAAAGGACGTAGGGAAGGGAGTGATTTCCACGGAAGTGAATTGCAACACCAAGATGAAAAAGGTTATCCTCATGGGATGAAAGGTTTAGAAATCATCTTAACCACATGCACAGATCTGTTCAACCCTTCAGAACAGAAGCTGCACTGCCCCTTTTGTGGTGAGACCAAGCCTGACTTCCATAGAGTCTTTCCCCTACTGTAGCGGTGTACAAGGCTGAATAACGATGGTCTGGACGGTTGCCCAGAACTGTGTCCATGGTTAAGATTAATTCTAAACCTTCCAACCATCACCTTTTGTTTGACTTATGTCACCCTAGGGGGACAGGTATCCCCAGACGTTGGTCCAGAGATTGCCGGGTCTAGAGACCCAAGCAATTCCTCACTGATTACTCTCAAGGAGGCTGAAACTGTCTGAGAAAGTTGTGGTCTTGTGCAGAAATGATGTGACCTGGCAGTTCAGGTTGGACTGCCCCTTTTGGGGTAGGACAACCCTGATTTGCATATCGTCTTTGCCCTTCTGTAGTAGTTTGACAGATGAAAAACAGTGGTCTGGAGGGTTGCCCAGAGCTGTGCCTATGCCTTTGTGAGATAAACCAAAACACACATTGTGACAATTGTTAAGCCTTAAATTATTGGCTGTATCCAAATTAGATTACCTAATTATCATACTTGAAAGTACTTAAAAAGGGTACTTGCACGATGAGGCACAGCACAATTGGGTACCGTTGCAATGGCATAGGGAAAAGCCATCACATTTATGTGCGCACACAGCAGTTCCTTTACCAACCAAATAGACACATTCTGTCAGGATTTGCCAGTGGAGACTGTGGAATGCTTGGCATTTCTAGTGCATCTGGAGCAAATGTTACATTCTAGTCCTCATCCAAATGGCTGACTATGTTATAAAATCTAGCCATGCCCCCCACTCAGTGCGTTGTATCTGTTGTCTCTTCAACGCTACCAACGCTCGCAACTCTGCCGAGTTTACTTCGTTCTACATTCCCTTCAAATCCTTCCCCCCAGACTTCTCTGGTATGTGGGCTTCCTCCGTTTTACTTCTAATTTTCACGGTGTCAAGCTTTTCTTCTATCCTATTTGTCTAACTATGTGCACATACTTGCCAGCTCTTTGCTTTTTAGCCTTTAGGTTCAAGTAGCAGTCGTGGTCGGTCTGCTTACCTCCTTCCACCTCTTCCGCTTACTTCACGCCATGGTTCCCTGATTCTTCTCTGGTAAGTGGGTTTCCTTTTCTCCTAGCGACGTTCGCAGACTCCTATTCTTTCTATCATTCCTTGCTGCACTTCTGTATTCTTCCTTGTCTTGTTTGCACCCCTTTGAGCTGGAAGAACAATCTTCAAGGATTTCCCATTTTAACCGAGGATCACAATTCAACGGACAAACTGTGGCTACAGCTCCTGAATCAGATTTCTTCAGTTTACACCATCTTCCGGCACTCATATCATAATTTCCTGCCTACATTCAAAGTGCTCTGTGGATCTGTCACTTGTCTTTCTTCTGGATTGGATTCCAATATACACAACCAAGAACAAGATTCAGCTTGAAGACCATACAGGGTTTTTTATTGCCAAGAGGCTTTTTCCCTGATTCTTTGGGGTCTATCTCCTCGGGGTTCACCTTAGACAGGTTACACTCCCTGTCATCGTGGCCTCTGAGGCAGCTAGGCCCTATTTTCACGATAAAACGAAGAAGGCTTCAAAGGAAGGACAGTCATCCGATCACAGGAAGACTCAGAGGAAGACTCCAGCAAGTTCCAAGGACAGTTCATCTGAAGGTCAAGGTGAGGAGGAGGTTGGGGAGAATAGACTGTTATTTGACACATTCTTGTGGGTGCAGATGAAATTGTCCATCATTTTGCCGCACCTTATCTTCTTTGTAAACCTGCATACTAAAGTGTATTTGATACTATGGGTTTAAGAAGGAGGTTTGTTTAATTTGCATAGGAGGATCTCAGTACAGTTCGGGAAGGATTCCTCTATCTTGGTTCTCTCTGTACCTAAGCTCCACTTCCTTTAGCACAAACACTTTGGGTATGATGCAAAAAGGCAACAATCACTTGTCACAAGGATACGGATTGGATCCTTGAAGCAGGATTGCCTTTGTTCAATCCCCATTTCCCTTTTAGAGAGAGGGTGTTGTACTCATTCTTTGATTCACTTGTGGACCATCGAGGCAAGAGGAAGAATTCATGTGGACCACTTTTGGGAGAGTTGATGTTTCCAGAGCACTCCAACAGCGAGGTAACGATTGAGTGTTCTAAAGCTGAGGCAAGCTCTGCTCCTTAACCACTCCCGGGGCTCATTGGCGCAAACTGCTGCTGCTGCAGGACCTCCCTCTCTGCCAAATGCACTGCTACCAGGACCTTACTTGAGGTGGAGGATTTCCGAAGTTGTTTACCAGCCTCTCCTGTGTTGGTAGAAATGAGAACATGAATGTAGAACTGATACAACAACCAATGCATGTCCAAACTTGATTGCTGATGTGGTCCACCTGCAAAATCCCAACTTCAGACATTTTCAATACGTCCAGAACCATATCCTGTGCAAGTGCTGTAAAGAAAATAGTTACAAGTAGCTGGCAACAATGAAATAATCTTGAATGTGTTTGTTTATTTAATGTGTTATAGTATAAAGCTTCACACATCTGATACAATAAATACCATTGGTATTAATATAAATATTCAACTTTCATAATTTCATTCAATACAACAAAATATACAAAATTCATATATAGACATATATACAATTGTGCATAAAATCATGCATAAAACCAAACCATAAGTTTAACTTTGATATCCATCTCAATTTCATTACTTCAGACTATAATTCAATTGTTTTACTATTGCTTTACATTTTGCATTCCGCATTCATATTTCATGCTTTCTTATTACTCAATTCGAAAGAACCGACCATGGCCTATCTCTTTTCGACCATTAGCCACACCCTATATAGATCCAAATGCAATTATCTACTTTGAGAATTAAGACCTGGCAACCAGAATGAATTAGTTGAAATAGTATTCAGTTGGTGTACGTATTCTCGGGGCATTCAGTTAGAGCATGTTTTGGAGTCTCTATCGCCATTTGATTGAGGCAAATGTGTCAATATCTCTTTGTCTTTGGGATCTTAGTTCTACTACCCCCAGCGATAACACAGGAAAACAGTTTAAATGTAGCAGGAGTGTGAAACGCTGGAGGTTCATAAACAAAGAGATAGTTAAGTATACCTGGGGTTTCCTAAAAGAATATACAGCCTCATTACGAGTCAGGCTGTAAGTGGTCAAACTAGCAGTCACTGGGCCTCATTACAACCCCGCCGTTAACCAATGGCACTATTAGTGCCATGGTTAACGCCGGTAACTTACCGGTTCCGCCATGGTGAAATGGGGAATTACCACCATTCCAAGGTTGGCAGGGCGGTAATTCCCCATTTACCATTGGCCCTTCCCCATTCCCATTTTTGCCCCATAGGGCTCAATGGGAAAGGGGAAGGCGGTAATTACAGTACCGCAAATTGCGGTACCGTGATACCTTCAAGGTCCCTTTGCGGGTCCCTTCCTTAACGGCTGATACAGACCAGCCCTTAAGCTCAGGAGCCGCAAAGGGATCTCTTAGTAAGGCGTTAAGGGGTAAACAGCGCCACAACCTTTTACGGTGCCGTTAACCCCTTAACGCCTCGGTTGTAATGAGGGCCACTGAGTTACCGCCAACTTTACCACTATGCCAAATTATGAGTTTGTGTTTTGAGTGGAGGATTTACCTCCAGCAAAACCCTGGAGGTAAATCTTCCCACGCAACACCTAAAAATGTGCAGAATTGGTGGAATTACTGCAGCAGTTATGCCATCGCAGTAATTCTGCAAAAAAAAGCCACACTGTGTAAAAATTCACTCCACTTCTCACTATATAAAATACCATTTAATGATGTAATGTTGAATGATTAATGAATTGTTCCCAGCTGCGTTTGTATGTAATACACTTTTGTTCTCCTTGCTTCCTTGCACTTTATTGGCTCATTGGATTATTTTCAAATACTGATTTTTGGGCCTTACCCTACAGCTACACCGGCCGGTAATGGCCCAAGACCCCAGTTATAGGCCTGAGCGAAGCACGGACTTTAAGGCTGAGCCCTGACACTGTCACCTGCCAATGAACCTTACATGGGGGGTGATTATTGTTAATAGCACCACCTGTTTATAAACTGGGTGCTGCTAGAAATGTTTGGTTGAATCAGTGGTTCTGCACTCACCTCAACCCATCGATTCAAACGAATAGTCAACCAAGGTGGCCGCCATGTAAGTGGAAGTGGGCCCTGCGTGCCAAGCCCCTCTTCCAATTCAATACAGGCCCCGGATCCAGGAGTGACAAAAAAAACACATGGCCATGGGAGCGGGGGCAAGTGAGGGGACAGGTGTATGCTATGAGTGAAGGGAAGGGGTATGGTGGGGGGGAAGGTGGTGGGGTGGGTGTGAGAAGCACACAGCTTGTTCAGAAGCAAGGCTTTGAATGCGATCCAGCCCAAGTTTGGAGCAACCTGACTGGTTGCCACACCCGCCCTGGGTGAAACTTAGCACTATGACCCATGGAACATTAATACAGCATACTCATTCAAATATGTGTGCTGAACGGACAGGTGTAACATAATAATTACTCAGACATCCATAGTGCAAGCTTACCGGTTATCCTGAGCGTATACTGGGGCTGACTCACAGAACGTTTTCCTATGGGACTGCGCCATTATAAAACGCTTCTGTGGATCCGGCCCACTGTCTTTATGCTGTCAATTCATGTAAAATACAAAAGCAGAGTGGCTATTATTCTGAAGAATTTGAGAATATTAATGAGCATGCTATATGAACATTACTAGCAGCTACCATTTAGGGCCTGGCCTGTTTAATTTCTCATTAAAGAACGAAGGAGTTACAGTGGCTTCATAGACCCTGCCATCGTGATACACCTGGTGCTGTGGCGCTGTACACGTCATTAAATTACGTCTTTGCTTCATTGAATTGCTGGGCTTCTTCTCGCATGGCCTGTGTCGCCCCGGCAGGGCAACTAGACCAGGTCATTAAAGGTTAATGAAAAAAATAAATAAAGGTTAAATAAGATATGTATTCTGAGGTGTTTGCACCAACTAGAAATGTGTACTAACCAAGCATCTGCAGTATTTTGGCAAGATGCATGCAAAGCTCCTGAATTACACCCTGTCTAGGATGTGAAACATTGAAACCATGAATGTCCAGTTCTTTTTAAGCGATGCGGGTGTAGGTTGCAAAGCAGCAGTTCATTCTGCTTCTGTCACATGGGGAGAAAATGCTCCGACGGGTCAGTAATGACCCTTCCTCACAATGTGCGTCTCTATGCAAAACGAGCTGAGCATGCGAGCTTCTGCAATGGTCACATTATCCCACCGTCTTTTTATCCTGATAAGCAGTTGACATTCATAGCATAACCCGTCTCTTTTGGGACACATGTTTCTTTTTTTTTCAAGCAGGGGCGAAATATATTTGAACCTTAACATTTTGAGTGGAAGGAAAATAATGTGGAAACATCTCCAATTTCAGGAGGTTCACAAACCCATAAACGTGCAGTGTTCACTGGATGTATTATTGCAAAACAATGTTTGAACTGAAGACCTCACAACGCAGTATGATTATGGTCAGTGAAAACATGTGGTATTTAAAATGGTGGCTTTTTTGTAATTACGGCCATAACCATGATACGACAATTTATAAGTGAAGCTACTGGGAGTAAAACTGTTGGTGCAGGAGATTTTTACGTGTGGACTAAAAACCACCATACTAAGCCCGTCCTAAATATCAACCATACAATACCAGCATGCAGTAACCCATGCACACGTGTGCAGGTCCAGCAATCTGCTGAGACTGTCAAATGAAATGTGTTGTATTGCACTCCTCTGTGAATGATGTAGGAAGAACTGGATTTGGCGCATAAGCCATGCAATTCCAGCATCCCGGGCTGCGAGTTTATGCTAGTGCGATTGGTGCAGCCACTGCTACACAGCAAATCCCAATGGGGAATGTCTACCACGCCACATGGACTGAGGCGACTGTATTATTATTCATCCTGCGGCATGCATTAGCTGGAATGACCGCACTACAATGTCATTGGAGCACGAGCCCGCCTAGCTGAAGCTCCTGAATCATTTATTGTGCATTCCCTTAGTCCCAGAACAACAGGAGCGTGGTATCATGGTCAGGCCAATGGGGCGGGGGGTGGGGTGTGTGTGTGTGTGTGTGTGTGGCTAATGCGCATTGATCATCCTGAGGCAGTTTAAAGGGCAACGTCTGGGCTCCACACTGCATGCACTTTTGGTTCTGACGACAAGCCTTGCTGGGTCATGTAGTCCAAGCTAGAGAGACTTCATTAGAGGATAGTAAGTCACAGGTGCTAATCATGAGAGCCACATGTGTGCAATAAAAAAAAACATGTATTGAAAGTGACACAGACACAAACGCTAGGCAACTCTTGTGAAATTTTGCAGGATTCAGCACAAGTTAGATCTAAGCAAATTACATTTACTGAACAAACTTTATTATACCTTTATAGACCTCAAGTGATGGCTGTACGGGACGTTATGGGCCCCGGTATGAGGGATCATGACGCCCAGGACAGCCTTTTGTAAAGCTATTAGAATACCCTTAGCATTAAATTCAATTAGAAAAAATGACAAATTAGTAATACTTGCTGCAGAAATTCATTTGTATTGGGGAAAGGGTTAGAGGGTGCAAAGGGTACTTTGTAGGGTGTCCTGACCCACGTTTAAGCTACCCTGCTACAACATTTGGTGCTGTGGGCTTAGGAAATTCAAGATGGCGGAAAACCCACATGTGCGCCGAAATCCAGGAAAGCTGCGCAGTTGTGCGCACACCAAAATGGTTACCTAACTTGCCACCCACCAGGGTAAAGAAAGGTCTTTGTTAACAAAATCCACTTTTACTGATGTCAAAAAGTTGCTGAAATCGTGACTCATTGGACCACTTTAAAGATTCAACCCTTTTTGTGGGGTTCCACATAACCATCTTACTGTAAGGAGCCCCATCAAAACAATGTTAAGCAAGGATTTACTACCATGTAAGAACCATTCCTGTTTAGAATGCATTAATCCAAGAAAATCCCAAAAATGGGTGCAGTACCAGTACTCACCACTATCCAAAAGCCGGCGTTTTAAAACCCACTGTGTGTTTTTCTGAAGGCAAGCAAAATGCCTATTTCAAACCTTGCAACATGTGCAAAATATTCACTGAACACCAGCAGACATTTGGCAGAATGGAGTTTTGTGTGCCTACAAAATCTGGGAAATGAAGAGCCCAAAAACAATGCTTATAACAAAAATGCTATGGAGTCAGCAGCTTAAGCCTAACTGCAACTGGATTTAAAACCACCAAAATCGAAAATGTTAAATTAAATGAGTGACCTATGTTTGGTGTCACATGCCTTTGTAACTGTTGAAATGTCATAGTTTTGCACTTAGAATCAGCATTCTAGCTGCATGTGTAAAATTACAAGTTATTTTAAAAGCAACAAAAAGTTAGCTGAAGGTCTGGCTTAAGGAACTTGATTTTGCCTAGCAACGGATCCCATCAGGAGTGAAACTTGAGTCACAACTATGTTCCCAGGCCAATGTTCCTTTTGCTGCCCACACTAAGGATATGCCATCTATCTGATAATTGAATTTCCTGTGCTCTGCCAGAGAGTGAACAAAGCCCTCTCCACTCAGGCAAAGGTTTTTATTACAGACGTCGTAAAAAGTGGCTTCCTCCTGGAGAAGCTGGGAGGGGCACTGCCTGTGAGAAGCAAGCTGGCTTGTCAGAAACTGGAAAGACTGGTTTCTGTACCATGTGACCTGAAAAGACACACCCCTGCAGCAAGGATATGGTTTTATAAAAAGGGGGATAATTCATAGTGCGGACATGTGAAAATGTTATAAATGATACCATAATTCTTGTGATTTTTCTGCCCACAGTTTAAGACGTGGTAGGAACCGGTGGTATGTTCAGGGGGGTTTTAGCGGAAAAGTGGATATTACTCTAAATGTGTGCATGTTAAAAATCTGAAACTTCATCAGTTAATGTCCCTACCCCCTGCACACGTGTATGTAAAGTTGGGTCCATGTCGGAAATTGAAAAAGCAGTTAAAAAGTCAATTATGTACACTCTTTGAATGCAAGCTCCGAGAATGAGCAGATTTGGACATAGACATGGCTAAATTCAGCCACACCATGTATATGTAATTTCAAACAACTGTGTAACTCTGAAGTATGGATTTTGATCATATATATATTTGGGTGCACAGATGATAAGGGAGGTTGTTTCAAGAGATCATAAAATGACATCAATCTGACTCACAGTTCAGTTTGCCAATCAAGCGGAGGAATGGAAGCCTGACCAATGACGAATGAGAGGGGCAAGTCTAGTGATGCAACACACACACCCATTCTCAAGAAACAGATAAAAGCAGAGAGTCAGGACACATAGAGAGATTCAATTTCATCTGCCGCTGGAAGCCCTGCCGGAAAAATCCATACTTACCTCCATCAAACTCCAGAAAGCCAAACTAGAGACTTCAATCTATCCAGAGCAGAGACCAGACCAGAGAGAAAGCAGTGCTGTGCCTAGCAGAGACCAGACCAGAGAGAAAGCAGTGCTGTGCCTAGCAGAGACCAGACCAGAGAGAAAGCAGTGCTGTGCCTAGCAGAGACCAGACCAGAGAGAAAGCAGTGCTGTGCCTAGCCGAGACCAGACCAGGCGCTGTGAGCAGAATCCGGAAAGACCTGACCAGACTGAAGATCGTGACCAAGTCGCTTTCCTGTTCAAAATCTCTTGTGAGTACTTAGCAAAACTCAGAACACATCTCTTAGTTTAAATTCATCTAATTCAATCTATTTAACCTAAGTAGAACTGCCTCCTATCTGTCACCTGTCATTTCTAGTAAAATTTGTCATTTTGAAAAAGTGTGCGTTTAAAATTTACAAAACCAAAAACGACCTTTACTAAATTACTCATATCTCCGCAACCGTTTGGGCTAGAGACTTGCAATAACTTTCATTTGGAAGCTGAGATCCCAGGCTTTCCTAGGACCCCAAAACGGTAGAGATAGTCCTTCCTTTGTAATAGCGCTCGGCGCATCCGCGAATTTTGCCGCGATTTGCAATTTCTTCACATGTAAAAAAACTGCTGCTGCCTGATTTCATTTGCCAGAAATTCGTTTAACCTGCTAACTATCCCTGCATCATTGCTAGTGTGAGCCTGGACTAATATTAACTAGATACCACTCATCCTGAACCTCTAAAAGGGAATTAAGAGCGTTTCCAGCATATTTCTCATTCATTGCTAGCACCTATCAAAGCATTTGCCTGTGTTTTCAAACTTCTGTTTAAGCTTGCTGGATTGAACTGAATTACAGTTGATTGCATTTCTGAGAACTGTGTGTTTTCCTTCCATTTCCTTGCCTTGCATCAAGGGGGGGAGGGGAGTAGCCAGAGAAAAGTGATTACATTGTTTGGTTGAAATCATATTGCGTATTTTCTGTACTGCATTCATTGAATATTGCATCCACCTGAGCCTACATAAAGCATCCTCTACCACATTATACTTTTGTTCCTATTTACCAGTGTGCTACCTTATCCATTTCATGTCAACTCATTAGTGATTAAAGAAGTGTGCTAGTGCCAGATTCTCCGTTGTTAATATTTACCATATCAGATTAAGTGTGATATTCAATTATTAATTTATTAAAAAGTGTGATATATATTTTAATTTATCAAATAAACCTTTTAAACTTGCAAAACAGAATTACTTCTTGGCTCAGTGGGGTCAGGGGGATTCCAAGAGAGGGGTGTTATACAAGGGTAGTCATCCAGAACGCATGAACTGGACCTAAAGATATATCAATAAGGGTTTTCATTCAGTATTCTAGACTAGGCGTTAACTTGGCTGTAGTGCTGAATTGAATCCTCTTACAAAGTGGGGGCTCGAGCCGAGACGTTGGGTTAGATTTACCAGTTGTGCAGCTTAATACAGTGTGCTAACTGACGGGATACATACACCCGGTCGGATCACCACGCTGCATTACGCTGTGAAGCATTCCTCAAAAGGGACACTCCAAGAAAAGTTCTGTTCTGCAAAAATAAAACACTAACTTCTGTAAGTCAGGACAGAGACCAATCTCTAGAATGACGACCTTAGTAGACATGAAAATAGCCAGAGAGCACCTCTTGCATAAGCTATTTGTGAGAGGTGAATGGACCGAACAGGGCCAGGATGTGTGGTTGCAGGCCATCACACAACAGGTCACTGAAACAGGGTCAGATATATATAGAGATCAGGGTCCCTTACATGTGGCCCTGAGTGAACTATATATGGCTCCTAAAGCCAAAGAGGAACACAATAAGATCGCCAGGATAGCAGCATACCTGTACCTATATATGGGAGACATGCAGGATAGATGTGCTGAAAGCCAAAATCTGGCAAATAGGCAACAGATGGCATTACAGAAGGTCCAATCTGATCTGGACTCTTCTGAGCAGAGGCTGCAGAGGAGCCAGGAGTCAGAAAATGACAGCAGACTGTACATTACTAAAATAAAGGAGGATATGGATGTGCTGCAAAAGGAAAAGTCAGAACAGGATACTAGATTTCTGGCCCTGCAGAAGGAGCACCAAGACAGTTTGGACTCCTTACTGCAGAGCCAGAAAAAGCTGGAGCAACAGATCAATTTCAACAGGGCATGCACAGAGCAGGTAGCCACCCTGCAAATCCAACTAGACAGAGAGAAAGAGGAGAGCAATAAACTGATCCTGAAAGACCTGGATACCCAGGCAGAGTTTGATCAGGAGCGCCAGAACGCTGGTGCCTTCCAAAGGCAAAGGGACGACCTGGCGGCACAAATGCAGGCTCTTAGTCAGGAAAGAGACGCCTTAGGCCAGGAAGTCTGCCATTTAAAAAGGAAAATGGAAGAAAATCACCTGGCCCACCAGGGACTGGGTGACCTCCAAAAAGAAAACCAGAACTTGCTAGAGCACACCAGGAGGGTGGAGGATGCTCTAGCAAGAAAGGAGCAGGCCAATAGGGACACAGCTCAGGAGGTAACCCTCCTGCAGCAAAGACTGGCCCAGTTCTCCAGGACCAACCAGGAAGCACAGAGGGAAAATGAGGCCCTCTGTCAACACAATGATAGGCTTCAACAGCAGGTAGCGATGCAGGAGAGACTGATAGAGTCGAGTAAGGCCTTAACTGAGGAACTGAAGGCACAAATGCAGGCTCTTGCATTGCAACAGGGAGCAGGGGCGGATAGAGATGAGGTTCGCTGGGAAATGGAAACTCCGGAGCATAACCTCAGGAGCCCTAGTACCAGAGGCCCTCATACCTCTCAGTCCCTGGACTCTGCCACCCCCATGTCCCCTGGCGCACATGAGCACAGGGCCACAGGGATGGCAGATTACTATCCAGCCAGAAGCATGGGGCTCATAGGCCAGTACCATCCAGGAATGGAGGGGTGGGCATCCGGGTATGGGCACCCAAGTACAATACAGTTCAGTGGGGAACCCCAGGAGAGTAGGCCCATTAAGGGCATCCTGAAAACCTCTGCCCAGTTAGGTCAGTGGAGGGGGTACCCATCAAATCCTGACAGCAAGGAGGAATCTGAAGACTCCTCTGAACTGCACAGGACACAGGAGACCAGGTCCCCACATTCTGCCAGCCATTCCCAGGCTCGCAGAATCCGGGAAAACCTGGAAGAACAGACGGGAACCTCTGGGAGCAGTGCCTCTGAGTCCGACGAAGAATGGACAAGGGTTACCCGAACCAAAAAGGCCAATAAGGCAAAAAGGGCCTTGCTCAAGGACCCCTTAAAGCGGATTAAGGCGATCAGGAGCGTCATCACGCCTTACCATAAGAACGCTAAGTATTCTGTTTGGGAGCACTTAGAGTTGTTTGAACAAATGATGGAGACTTTCCATTTGAAGGACAGCCAAAGCTGCATTCAATATGTAAAGTGGACCTTCTCCCCGGAATACTCCAGTTTCTTTGCGGGGCTGGAGGACCAAAATCATTTAAGATGGTCCACCTATAAGGCGGCCATCCTGAAACATTTTTCTGTTCACAGAAATCCTCAAGAGGCTCGCAAGGCAGCCTACAATTTGCAATGTGGGGAGGATCAGGCCCCACAAGAATTTGTGCAGGAGTTAAAGCGGGCTTTTGCACAGACCACAAGAAGGGTGCGCACGGATAGCCGTGAATTTATAAACACGTTTTTCCATGCCTTGCCCAAATATATCATGACCCAGCTCGTGAGGGATTTTCACGAGAAAAGATCTTTAGACTGGGTCATTGAACAGGCTACACGCATCTATGAGGTGCAGAAGCCCATAGAAAATAAAAGCAATGCCCAGAAAAACCCCAAAGCCAACAGCACCCCTGCTGCTGCCAAGGTGGCAGAGGTAAAGGTCACCCCCGTTTTGGATTTGGAGATGGGGGGGCCTAAAAACCTACCTGCACCTAATAATGCTAGGCCCAGAAGGTCCTCGGGCCAGTCGCAGACAGGGAGCCAGGGAGGCAGCCCCACAAATGGGGTCCCTCGCTCTCCTGACTATGTAAGTCCTCGCTACAAAGGTAACAGACCCATCCTGGGTTATGTGTGGACTCCTCCAGCCCAAGGGGGGGGATCCAGCCAAGCACCTAACCCAGGGAACTTCCCTCCAAACTTCCCACAGGAGGGCAGAAATTTACCAAACCCTGGGCAGAACTTTTTCCCCAGATATCCACCCGACTTCCAACCCCAAAATCATCCATCCTTCTTTCCTCAATTCCCTGAGCCCAGACCACTGAATCCGGGAGAGGGGAGGCCAAGGGTGGAGGGGTACCAAAATCTTCCCAACCAGGGCTACTACCAGAGGAGGGACAGCTACCCTTCCCGGGATCAGCCCAGGGGAGAAAACAGGGCCCCGTATCAGCCTGAGCGGGTTTCCCAGTTAGAGCGCCAGGTTCAAAACATGGCGCGGGATATGGGTCATATACTGAGGGCACAGCAGAACCCTCAGATCAGCATGCCGGCGCAGAACGCACCCAACTCTGGACCTGGTGCTCCAGAACAATGACGGGGGCAGCACCCCGATAAATCACCGGTTCCCAGGGAGGAGGCACAAAGGGAAGGGGGGTGTAAAGCCTTGGAGGAAGCTTCCTTCCTCACTTGTAAACAGCCCCTGGAAACCCGGGAACCGGAAACAAAATCTCTTGCCCCTGAAAGTCTGCCTCCTAAGGAGCAGAGGGGGGGTAGGAGAAACAAAAGACCCAAACAGACTCAGTTTGAGGAGGAGGTACAGATCTTCCAATTTGAGGGAGAGGGATCCTCAGAGGATCCTGGGAAAAGGATCTTCTCCTTCAGAGAGGGGGGAACTCCTCCCAAAGAAAAATGGGTCCCTAGGGATGCAAATCCAGACTGGGGAGATGTGGAGACTGAGCTACCGCCGCCCACCATCTCATCCCAGAACCAACAGCAAGAAAATCCCCTGGTTCAAACCCATCCTGGCGACTGCCTCCAAAAAGGGGGGGGCGGCCCAGAAACGGAGCCAGGGGAACCCACAATGGCTCTGATCTCCAGTTGCAAATTTTTTCTTTCAGATTCCCAAGACTCTCCACAGAATTCTGCCCAAATCTCCTCGCTAGCGATGTCCAAAACCAGAAAGTTAGCCCACCAGTTGTCCAAAAATGTGCATTATCTGTGCCCCCTTGAGGAGAAGGAGGGAAGATATTATGCCCCGGTACAAGTACAGGGGCAGGGTACAATCTCGGCACTGGTGGACACTGGATCTCAAGCTACCCTTCTGTCCAGAAGGGCCTTTGATGAACTGAATGCAGGAAGGGGAGAGAATTACCAAATTCCTCTCACCTCTCTTCCGGGACAACTACAGAACTTTGACGGGAAGGAAATTCCCGTCGAGGGGACGGCAGATTTGGACATTAAAATTGGGCGACATAAGTTGAAACACCCGGTCATAGTTGTGACCCCAGAGGGCACCCCTTGTTTACTAGGGAATGACCTCCTGAGAAGGTTGTCACCCCTAATAGATTGTGTAAACAAGGTCCTCTGGACCCAGACTAGCCGACCAATAAAATTAAAACAGAGTGTTAACCATGTTAGTTTAAACGGCACCTGCCACATGGTTGAACAAAAATCTGACCAAGTAGAATTTCACTTCCAGAACAACCAGATTCCAGACGTGACAGTAATAGCAGTAGGACAACAGACTGGTGATGGGGGGTCCTCTCTATTTCTGAAAATCAACCTTCCTTCCAGTCTAAAGTGGGATTCCACGCTGGAAGGAAACACTCTGAAATTCTATACCAATCCACAATCTGAAACTCCCACTCCTATAGTCCAGAAAGATGTGAAATCAGCTCAAAGCCTGGCTGATATTCAGCAAATTGAAGAGCAGTTGTTCATCCCTGTTCAGTTAAATGATGGGAAGGACTCTGTTCTCGCTCGAGTGTGTGTGAACAACGGTAAGAGCTTCATCAGCGAAGCCATGTTCCGCCAACTCCCAAAAGATCCAGCCATTCCCACCTTCAAACTGATAGACAAATGGGAAATGGACCTGGAAGCACCTGACTCCAAACATCTCCTGCCAAGCAGGTGTATGCTCAAAATCTCCATTGGCAACAAGAGCATAGTCCATAATTGTTGGGTCGTGCGAGACGTCACTGCCGCCTTTTACTTAGGCAGTGACATTCTCAATCGCTTTGCCATTAGTTTGGACCTAATAAACTTCAAAGCTTGGTCCCGATTAGCGGATAATCCCATGGGCTTTGATGATCCAGAAAAAGCATTTAGGACAGCTCAATTGCTACCTTATGCAGTTGAAATTCAGGTTAAAGAGGAAGTCACCATCCCAGAAAGGACCCGACAATTCTCCCTGGAAGTGAAAGTTAAAAGGGGACAAGAGTTGAAAAACCCTGATGCTTACATACATCTAAATGCTTCTCTCCAACAGCAAGGGTTGGGGGTAAACCCGACTCCATTAGTCAACATAGAACATGACCCCATTCGAATAGAGGTGGATAACAGCGACTTAAAGAGTATTACTCTAGCCGCAGGCACCATTATTGGAATGGCGGTTGATGACCGACATTTCTCCATTGATCTTGTAAATGAACTGTTAGGACCCATCCCCAAGGACTGTTTTGACAGTGACAGTGATGACAACGCAACACCAGACAGGATTTTTACCCGGCATGGGGGGAACTTCCTGGTGTACACTTCCTGCCCCTATGGTAAGGAAGATGTGACCTGTGACTTCAGGAGGGATGAGGTGATTTTCCAGGTCCATGAGGGCTGCCTTTCCCACCTGAAGCCTCCGGTCCAAATCAGCACTCTGACCAGGGACTTCTCCACCCAGCTGGAGGAGGCCGCGGAGATAGCCAAACCAGAAGTCTTTCCAGGCTTCAGGCAGATGGTGGAAGAGAGAGTCAACCTAGCTGATGCCTGTGTGACTCTGGAACAAAAGCAAAAGTTGAAACAAGTTTTCTTGGATTTCCAAGATCTCTTTGCGGTAGACTCATATGACTGTGGTCGCACCGACATCCACACCACAACAATCCCCACGGACCCTGGCATGACTCCAGTGTTTGTGAAGCAATATCGCTTGCCTCTCGCATCAATGGAGTCCCTTACTGAAATAATTAAGAACCTTGAGTCCCGGGGAATAATCCGTCCAGTCCACAGCACCTTCAATAATCCGGTGCTGGGAATATTGAAGCCAAACGGCCAGTGGAGACTCTGCGCTGACCTCAGGGAGCTCAACAAACGGGTCCACACTTCCCGATGGCCTCTTCCCTACATTGACCAAGGGCTGGCCCAGATTCAGGGGTCACAGGTATTCACTGCAATAGACCTGACCAATGGATACTGGACCGTGCCTGTCAGTAGGGAGGACCAATACAAGCTGGCTTTTACCTTTGGGGGCCAGCAGTACACATGGACCCGGACTCCCTTCGGATACCTTAACTCCGGTAATGAGTTCAATATTTTCCTACATAAGGCCATGCCCGACCTTGGTACGAGGGGTAACCTGGCTTATGTAGATGATGTCCTCATCAAAAGTTCATCTGTGGAGGAACACATAGCAGAGATCCGTTATGTTCTGACACAGTTGAGGGCCGCCGGAGCAAAACTTTCCTTTCAGAAAGCACAGTGGTGTAGAACCCGTGTTAATTTCTTGGGGCATGAGATTACTCCTCAGGGTCTATGTCCCCAGGAAAAGAAAGTGGAAGCACTTCAGAAACTGAAAGACCCCACAACTCTGCGGGAACTAAGGAGCCTCCTTGGACTGACTAATTACAGCAGAAAGTTCATTGAGGGCTACGCAGAGATCACCAGACCCCTGATTCATCTCCTGAAGGGGGGGGTCAAGTGGGAATGGGGTCCAGAACAAGCCGAGGCAGTAAAACAACTCAAAAGAAGCCTCTCACAAGCGCCTTGCCTAGCTTACCCTGTCAGAAACAAGGAGTTCTTCCTGGAGACGGGGTTCTCTAATACGTGCTTGACGGCAGTATTATATCAAAAGCATGACAAGGTCAATAAAGTAATCTCCTATGCGAGCAAAACTTTATCCTCTGTGGAGGAAAAATTCAACGATTGTGAGAAGGCACTCCTGGCAACGGTGTGGGCATTGAAGAATTACCGCCCGTTTATCCAGGGGGAACACATCATAGTGGAGACTCCACACCAGCCTCTGCAATATCTCCAAAGTGACAGAATCCGGGCCGGAAATGTGAGTAATTCCCGAATTACTTCCTGGATTCTGTCAATGCAAGGCTTTCCTGTGGAGGTCAGATATGGCCAAAACAAGAAGAGTCCCCTCGCGCAAGGTCTGGCTGACTTGCATGATTGTGCCAGAGAAAACTGTCTCGAGGACGAAAGTCTAAAAATAAAGGACAACATGGAGGCATACCTTAATTCCCCCCACAAAGTCTTTGAAGAAGACAAGTGTGAGGGAATGCCCACTGTGTATGTGGATGGATGCTCTTACCATGTCGACAACAACGGGGAGAAAGAACTGGTGGCCGGCGTAGGGAATGCATGGGTGAATGAGTCCCCAGAACCCTCCGCTGGATACAAAATTGGTCCCCGAAGTAGTCAGGTGGCAGAATTGATGGCTGTGCATCAGGCCATCCTCACTGCTGTCCAGCATCAACTCCACGAACTGGTCATAATCACAGATTCGGATTATGTACGGAACGGGTTCGTGGAGCACCTGGTTAATTGGAAAACCAGAGGCATGTTATGTGCTAACAACAAACCCTTGAAACATGGGAAGTTGATCCAAAACATTGATGATCTGGTAACATCGAATGGGATGACCATCTATTGGAAGAAGATCAAGGGTCATTCCAAAGTAGAGGGACCAGACAAAACTGGAAATGACTTAGCTGATCAGCTGGCCAAAACCGGGGCCATCCAAGGGGATCTAATTGAGATTGAGTCCCTGTTGGGGGAAATCCAGGTCACTGCCATCACTAGGTCCCAGACAAATGCTCACAACGACCTCTCAATTGCACAATGGAGTAAGGAGACCCCTGATGCTGATTTGATTACTGCTCAGAAGGGGGATCCAATAATTGGTAAATTTTACCAGCACCTTGAGGACCCTGAGAACTTTCCCCTGACGGATACCGATTACATTGGGAAAGAGGACCTAAGAGTGTTGATGAAATGTCCCAAAATGTTCCGGATCCAAGACGGTTTGTTGGTAAGGAAATCCAAAGCTGGCCACGATCAGTGGGTGGTTCCTACCTCATTCCGAAGCCTGATGTTAAGTCACGCCCATGATGCGGCCACTGCCGGTCATAGGGGGTTTCACACAACATTGGAAATCTTAAGAGAGGTTGCATACTGGCCACACATGGGGCAGGACCTCGACCAGTACCTGAAGGGTTGCCTTGTGTGTGCACAATTTCAGCCATCATCCCTCACACACCGGGCGCCTTTACAAAAGAGGGGAATGACACTGCCATGGTCAGATTTACAAATCGACTTTGTAGGCCCTGTGATTCGCTCGGCTAGGGGGAATAAGTACATGTTGACCGTGACATGCTTGTTTACCAAGTGGGTGGAATGTCTCCCAGCCCCAAATTGCAAGGCAGAAACTGCAGCGGCCTTGATGATTAACCACATCTTTTCCCGTTTTGGTCTACCTCAAAGGATTGAGTCAGACAGAGGTAGCCACTTCACCAGTGAAGTAATGACAAAGATGTGGGAGATACTGGGGGTCAAGAGAAAGCTGCATATTGCTTATAGACCAGCTTCTTCTGGGGCAGTAGAGAGATATAACCGGACAATTGTGAGCATATTAAAGAAGTTTGTGGCAGATTCTGGGCCAAGTTGGGATATCCGATTACCTCTGGTCCTAATGGCCATCAGATCTACCCCTTCATCTGCAACCAAAATGTCACCATTTGAGTTGATGACTGGGCGCAAGATGGTGCTTCCGCAGCATTTGCTCTACAGGACCCAAGAGCAGACACTGATAAATGCCTCCACTACTCATGAGTATGTAGAGAATTTAAGGAAACACCTCCAACATGCTTTTGCTTATGCTCAGCGGAATCTAGAAAGATCGACTGATAGCATGAAGACCCATTATGACCTGAAAACTTCCAGGAAGGAATATCAGGTGGGAGACCGGGTCTATCTATACAACTTCCAAAGGAACCAGGCCAAGCAGCGCAAATTTTTGCCTACATGGAAGGGACCCTTTGAGATCGTCGATAAGATCTCCCCTGTGGCCTACAAGATCCGCATCCCCAAAGGTGGTTCGGCAGAGGGGGAAGACAAGTGGGTCCACATAAACCAGTTGAAATGTTGCCATCCCAGGCACACTCTGCAACAACTGGAGGAATCCTCTGGAATCCTAGCGGGTACTGTATCAGACTAATTCAGTTCCAATCATAAAACCTACCACATCTAGTCTCTAAAATATTGTGATTTACATGAAACTGTCTCTAGTGATGCTGTTTTTTTTTTTTCAAAATAAGAATGTAATATTTCGTTACGATGAAATGCATATGCTGCCCCACTATCTCAACAGTGGTGGAAAAAAAAATCGTCTATGAGTAGATATTGCCGCTCTTCCTTTATCATCCTAGGAGAGATGAAACCATGAAGGATGACCAAGAAGGACGATCCGGAGACCGGGAGCAAAGACACAACGGGCCCGGGGTACCGCCCAATCTTCCCATCAGGACCGGCGAGGAGAACTGATCGATCTGACCGGATGGAGAAGAAGATGCTGAACTGTGCCATCTACAGAAGAGGAAGAAGATTATGCGGACAGACCGGTGCGTGGGTCAAAACCCTTGGGCACGCGACTCCCCATCGACCCAAACTCAAAGTGCAGTCACGTGGGGGGGCTTGTAGGGTGTCCTGACCCACGTTTAAGCTACCCTGCTACAACATTTGGTGCTGTGGGCTTAGGAAATTCAAGATGGCGGAAAACCCACATGTGCGCCGAAATCCAGGAAAGCTGCGCAGTTGTGCGCACACCAAAATGGTTACCTAACTTGCCACCCACCAGGGTAAAGAAAGGTCTTTGTTAACAAAATCCACTTTTACTGATGTCAAAAAGTTGCTGAAATCGTGACTCATTGGACCACTTTAAAGATTCAACCCTTTTTGTGGGGTTCCACATAACCATCTTACTGTAAGGAGCCCCATCAAAACAATGTTAAGCAAGGATTTACTACCATGTAAGAACCATTCCTGTTTAGAATGCATTAATCCAAGAAAATCCCAAAAATGGGTGCAGTACCAGTACTCACCACTATCCAAAAGCCGGCGTTTTAAAACCCACTGTGTGTTTTTCTGAAGGCAAGCAAAATGCCTATTTCAAACCTTGCAACATGTGCAAAATATTCACTGAACACCAGCAGACATTTGGCAGAATGGAGTTTTGTGTGCCTACAAAATCTGGGAAATGAAGAGCCCAAAAACAATGCTTATAACAAAAATGCTATGGAGTCAGCAGCTTAAGCCTAACTGCAACTGGATTTAAAACCACCAAAATCGAAAATGTTAAATTAAATGAGTGACCTATGTTTGGTGTCACATGCCTTTGTAACTGTTGAAATGTCATAGTTTTGCACTTAGAATCAGCATTCTAGCTGCATGTGTAAAATTACAAGTTATTTTAAAAGCAACAAAAAGTTAGCTGAAGGTCTGGCTTAAGGAACTTGATTTTGCCTAGCAACGGATCCCATCAGGAGTGAAACTTGAGTCACAACTATGTTCCCAGGCCAATGTTCCTTTTGCTGCCCACACTAAGGATATGCCATCTATCTGATAATTGAATTTCCTGTGCTCTGCCAGAGAGTGAACAAAGCCCTCTCCACTCAGGCAAAGGTTTTTATTACAGACGTCGTAAAAAGTGGCTTCCTCCTGGAGAAGCTGGGAGGGGCACTGCCTGTGAGAAGCAAGCTGGCTTGGCAGAAACTGGAAAGACTGGTTTCTGTACCATGTGACCTGAAAAGACACACCCCTGCAGCAAGGATATGGTTTTATAAAAAGGGGGATAATTCATAGTGCGGACATGTGAAAATTTTATAAATGATACCATAATTCTTGTGATTTTTCTGCCCACAGTTTAAGACGTGGTAGGAACCGGTGGTATGTTCAGGGGGGTTTTAGCGGAAAAGTGGATATTACTCTAAATGTGTGCATGTTAAAAATCTGAAACTTCATCAGTTAATGTCCCTACCCCCTGCACACGTGTATGTAAAGTTGGGTCCATGTCGGAAATTGAAAAAGCAGTTAAAAAGTCAATTATGTACACTCTTTGAATGCAAGCTCCGAGAATGAGCAGATTTGGACATAGACATGGCTAAATTCAGCCACACCATGTATATGTAATTTCAAACAACTGTGTAACTCTGAAGTATGGATTTTGATCATATATATATTTGGGTGCACAGATGATAAGGGAGGTTGTTTCAAGAGATCATAAAATGACATCAATCTGACTCACAGTTCAGTTTGCCAATCAAGCGGAGGAATGGAAGCCTGACCAATGACGAATGAGAGGGGCAAGTCTAGTGATGCAACACACACACCCATTCTCAAGAAACAGATAAAAGCAGAGAGTCAGGACACATAGAGAGATTCAATTTCATCTGCCGCTGGAAGCCCTGCCGGAAAAATCCATACTTACCTCCATCAAACTCCAGAAAGCCAAACTAGAGACTTCAATCTATCCAGAGCAGAGACCAGACCAGAGAGAAAGCAGTGCTGTGCCTAGCAGAGACCAGACCAGAGAGAAAGCAGTGCTGTGCCTAGCAGAGACCAGACCAGAGAGAAAGCAGTGCTGTGCCTAGCAGAGACCAGACCAGAGAGAAAGCAGTGCTGTGCCTAGCCGAGACCAGACCAGGCGCTGTGAGCAGAATCCGGAAAGACCTGACCAGACTGAAGATCGTGACCAAGTCGCTTTCCTGTTCAAAATCTCTTGTGAGTACTTAGCAAAACTCAGAACACATCTCTTAGTTTAAATTCATCTAATTCAATCTATTTAACCTAAGTAGAACTGCCTCCTATCTGTCACCTGTAATTTCTAGTAAAATTTGTCATTTTGAAAAAGTGTGCGTTTAAAATTTACAAAACCAAAAACGACCTTTACTAAATTACTCATATCTCCGCAACCGTTTGGGCTAGAGACTTGCAATAACTTTCATTTGGAAGCTGAGATCCCAGGCTTTCCTAGGACCCCAAAACGGTAGAGATAATCCTTGCGGTTCCTTTGTAATAGCGCTCGGCGCATCCGCGAATTTTGCCGCGATTTGCAATTTCTTCACATGTAAAAAAACTGCTGCTGCCTGATTTCATTTGCCAGAAATTCGTTTAACCTGCTAACTATCCCTGCATCATTTCTAGTGTGAGCCTGGACTAATATTAACTAGATACCACTCATCCTGAACCTCTAAAAGGGAATTAAGAGCGTTTCCAGCATATTTCTCATTCATTGCTAGCACCTATCAAAGCATTTGCCTGTGTTTTCAAACTTCTGTTTAAGCTTGCTGGATTGAACTGAATTACAGTTGATTGCATTTCTGAGAACTGTGTGTTTTCCTTCCATTTCCTTGCCTTGCATCAAGGGGGGGAGGGGAGTAGCCAGAGAAAAGTGATTACATTGTTTGGTTGAAATCATATTGCGTATTTTCTGTACTGCATTCATTGAATATTGCATCCACCTGAGCCTACATAAAGCATCCTCTACCACATTATACTTTTGTTCCTATTTACCAGTGTGCTACCTTATCCATTTCATGTCAACTCATTAGTGATTAAAGAAGTGTGCTAGTGCCAGATTCTCCGTTGTTAATATTTACCATATCAGATTAAGTGTGATATTCAATTATTAATTTATTAAAAAGTGTGATATATATTTTAATTTATCAAATAAACCTTTTAAACTTGCAAAACAGAATTACTTCTTGGCTCAGTGGGGTCAGGGGGATTCCAAGAGAGGGGTGTTATACAAGGGTAGTCATCCAGAACGCATGAACTGGACCTAAAGATATATCAATAAGGGTTTTCATTCAGTATTCTAGACTAGGCGTTAACTTGGCTGTAGTGCTGAATTGAATCCTCTTACAACTTTTGTAAATAGAAATATCTATTTTAAGTTCAAGTGTGTGGTGCCACAGAAATTAAGGGTGCAATTAATAAATTGGCCATATAGAACAAGACCAGTGACTCCAGTGTTGTTGACATGTTGGGGCTGAGGCGGTAGCTAGAGAATCATGGACTGATGACGGTAGTTCATCTGGTAAAGTTTCATCAGTTGGTTGGTCTGTTTTCTGTGAAAGTTTAGCTTATTTCCTCATTTTACTGCTATCATATACACCCCTGCATTTTGTTGGTTGCAAGAGGGTATATGATAGCAGTAAGAACATTGGGGTTCAATGCTGTGCATAGTTCATCTGGTAAAGCTCTTCCAGTTGATTTGTCTGTGTTTTGTGTCAGTGCAGGAAACTTCATTTTCCTAGTTGTTGTAGGTATATCTGTCTCTAGTGTTGTAGTACAAAGGCAGGTTGAACATGTGTTGTTTGTTTTTCCCACATTATGTACCATTCCCTTTTCACTGAGTATTGTGGGGTCCATTAGCTTTTCATTGAGGATGCCATTATGTGGCAAGTAACACACATTATTTGATGAGTTTTGAGACCTGCATTGGCTAAAATCTGCACAATTGCAAGGAGAGATTTGTGTAGATAGTAGTTATTTTTTTTTTGTTTTCTGTTCATTTTCATCATTGAGATCATTGGGCCCAGTGTATTTTTTCCAAATGGTCTGCAGGTATACCAGATGGAGTTAAGTTCGGTTTCAGAAATTGTCAATTTCTTAGCCAGGATGAAGAAACATGGTGCATCTAGGGGGAGTTTTTATAAATATAATTGCAAAGATTTAACAAGGCAGTTTTCCTCATTCATTGCACCACAACGGCTATCACAGTTATTTTCATTGATGGATTGGTGTTTTTTTTTTTTTGTTTCATTTAATGTTAAAGTGGCATATTTGCAGGCGGTTTCATCTGTGCAAATACAGAAAGCCTCAGTTGGCAGGGAAAGTGTCCTTCTCTACCTCATTGTGCAAAATGCGGTAGGATATCATACCACACTTTGTACTTGAGAGTTATTTGATGGTCTTTATTGAAGATTCCACTTGTTTTAGTGTGCAGATTATTTTCCGTGATGTATGGTTTGTGTGTTGTTTGATCTTTGCACTCACATCCTGCTTTTTTATGATGGAAATGAAGACATTGGTGGCACTCTGAAAGTCTTCCCCATGCATCAAGTTTATATTTTATGAAAATAGAGGGTTGTTTAGATATCTATTTAGGACAGCACAGATTGAAATGAGGCTTGCAGGCTGATATTCAGAACCTGATGTATTTCTTACTTCTGCATAAAGTTTCCACAGTAAGTTATTCAATATTGGAAGTGGAAGTTCTATGAAATGCAAGGATAGTTTGCACTGTTTGCATTAGTTTGCCAGGTTTTAAATATATCGGTTGCCCATTTGGTTGCAGTTTGTGAATTGGCTTTGCACCTGTTGATTTCTAGTGCATTTAAATCAGGATCGGAAAGACAATTGTGTCTTTTTGGAATGTCAATAGTTTCCTACTATTCTTCATTGTCTTCATTGAACCACTCCTCTAGGGTTTGGTTTCCAAGGAGGTTAAACAATATCTGTGTTATTGTAGTAGAAATACACACAGTGTATGAGTAGAAAGTGGAAGCTGCTACCCTACAGGCATTCACTTGACCGTGACCTGTTTATGGGCTGTGGGAGGGAGGTAATTAGCATGGGGCGTGGAGTATCCAAATGGGGAAACTAAAGGCAGGTGTAAGTATTTTTTGTTTTTATTTTAACCAGACAGCTTGTAAGTATTGGGGGGGTGGGGTTAAATGATAAAAGTATATGTAGGTGCCACTAGGAATTTCTTGTTTTTATCAGGCAGGGGAAAGCAGGGGTAAAGTTAGAATATTTAAATTCCAATATAATGTGTGTTCATACAAAATGATAAATGAGAGTTTCAATCATATTTAGCAGCTGGGCACTGTTGTTATTAAACATTTTATAAGGTTTATTCACCTTTCTTATTGGAGCTTTGGTTTGTGCACTTTACAGCATTTCTTCCCGTGTCATGTTTGCGATAAGAAAGCTTTTCTTCTGATTGCTTCCGTGAGGCGGTGGGAGCAGGGATGTAATTTCACCAAAATGTCAGTGGTAGCGGAAATACCATCACATGATCCTTGGCCTCTGATGACATCACAGGTATTTATGTCATTTGACCCCACCCCTAAGTGGAATCATGGGAAGCGATGCAACACGACCTTTCCCTCCTTGACAAAACAGGAAGTGGCATCACATAGCATTGTTCATAAGTACAATATGAAAAATATGGTATGTATCATTGATATCAAGGTGCGTAGGCCCATATTACTGTGAATGCAGGCAGACATCCAAGGCCAAATGATAATGATCTGTTATTACATAGCATTTAAGCTTAAGCGCTTTATATAGAACAAATATATACAATATCATTCAACCTGTGTTGGTACTCATTTATTAACCTCAGTAGGATGAAAGGCTGAGTTGGCCTTCCTGGGATTTCGAACCTGCAGATCACAAACACATCACAGTAGCTATCGCTCAACCTACTAAGCTATCTTACCATCGATAGCAACATTAGCAATTACATGTCTGAATGTTCTCAAAGTCAAAAAGCAAATTTCACTCTGTAGTGGATACCATTAAACTGGAACTGAGATTTAACAGCAAGCCAGTTCACATGCAGGTCTGGTGCAAACCAGCCGCATGTCATGCCTGCGTGGGTCTACTTTTCAGGCTTCAGAGGCTGTAAAAATACATACCATTGGGAGGGTTCATAACTGTGTATTAAAGAATTTACAGCAGCACAGGGAAAGCAGCGCACTCACATGGCATCCCGTACTCTGGGCACTTGTTCCCTCATGCATGCAAACAAACATTCTGAACTGCATGCCATTGAGATAGGAAAGATAGACATATTACAACGAAGCATGAATTGTGGCACAATGGAATCAAGGGCCACTTTATCTGCTATGGTCAAACTGTTCTGCACTGTACACAAGCTTTTAGGCACAATGATTTTGTCAAGTGACCGAGGACACAGAGAAGAAATGTCTTGTGATGATCGTAACAGAGACAAAAGCAGAAAAAAACATGCAAACACTGCAACGTGTGAAAAGCAAAATACATAGTCCGAATGGATGCATATTCTACTCTAATTGCTTTTTTGGAGGTTTTTGTCTGCATTGCGAATTTAAGGTTTTTTAGAATAGGCTAAATCAGTGGCTCACCCCAAATGTGCCTGAAATAAAACGTTTATGAGTCTAGATATTTTTGTATAGAACTCCAGAAAGACAAATCATTTCTTATTCCTATTCTCTCTTATTTAGGGTCACTGCTCAAAGTTTTACACTTGTGGAACCCCCTGTCTTTTAAGAGGCTTGAACAAGGAAATCCAGCTACTCCAGAATCAAAGAGCCACATGGCACTGGCCACAGCCAGGCGCTTAAATACAAAATACAAATTTTGTTTTTAGGGATAGCAAGGGAGAGCACAGGGGTAGCAAGGGAGACCTTAGGGGTTGCAGGTGTGACCCTTAGCGAGCCCCAAATGACGTCCCTGGGTGGGGCCATGTCAAGCATACACACACGGAAATAGAGCAAGTTAACTCTTGCTGGTGCTTGTGCGAAATTGGACGTGGGAGTGTGAGGCAAGTGGCGGCAGCAATTATTTTGCAGCCTCTAATGGTAGCGGAAGTAAGCAGCAGTTGATTTTTCTAGGCTAAATAAAATCTGTGGGCTATGCCAGTTTTTATAACCTAAATTGACCAATCAGGTGTTTGAAAACACCAGAAGGGTGTTCTAATTGTATATATTTATTGAGGAGACAACCGTTTCACTCGGAAATACTTAACATAGGCAATAACAAAAAGCAGTTATGGGTCAGGCATTATTGAAAAGAGGCACTGAATGATTGAGTCTTGCCAGTGTAAGATGGAAGCACAATGAGAGTGATCCCAGTGACAGGAAGAAACCAAAAAACAGACATTTAGAACTAGTACGTATCTATGGAAAGGAAGGAAGTAGGAGGCCTAGGGGCAAGGTGTGATGTGGAAGTAGGTGGAAGGAGCAAATTCTAGTTGAAGAGGTGGACCTTCAGTGAGCACTTGAAGGAGCGTTGGAAAAGTTGTGGATATTTTAATGTGGCAGTGCAGGGCATTGCAGTCGTGTGGGGCTAAGAGGGAGAAGTAGCAGAATAGTTAGAATATGCAAAGATATGATGTTATGTTAAAGGATATTTATACCACACACTGCTGCCACCGGAGTGGTCCACTGGCGCTGTGGCAGATCTGAAAAGCAAGAGGATAGGGTACATTAGTAGATCTGAGCAAGAGAAAATAGCAAGAGAGCTGTGATGTGCTGTTGGCAGCTTCAGTTCGGTTTACACCGTTCGCTGAGATAATGTGAGTTTTTCGGTTGGTAGCCTTCATGTGCTGTTGTGCGAGGCTATGTGTGGTTTGTTTTGTTGTTGTGGTGTACCAGATGTGTGCGGTTTGTTGCGCTTTATAGGTATTGCTGTGTTTGAGGGCTGTACGCAGAGGGGTGAGTTTTCTTTTATTAGTAGTGTTGGTTTGTGGCCTCACTATCTTGATGGGACATATACTGATATCCACAATTCTATCTAGATGTGACTCAAGGCTAATCTTCACAGTTCAGTCTAGATGTGACACACGCCACTATTTACAGTTCTGTCTAGATGTTACACAAACTAATATTCACAATTCTGTCAGGATGCCACACATGCTAACATTCACAATTATATCTCGATGTGACTCAAGGCTAATCTTCACAATTCTGTCTAGATTTTATTGCAAGGTAATATTGACAATTCTGTCTGGCTGTGACACAAGCTAATCACAAATGCTGTCTAGGTGGCACGCAGACTAATGTTCACAGTTCTGTCTAGATGTGACTCAAGGTTAATCTTCACAATTCTCTTTAAATGTGACACAGGCTAACATTCACAGTTCTGTCTAGATATGACGCAAGCTAAAGTTAAAAATTCTGTCTGCATGTGACGCAAGCTAATATTCACAATTCTGTCTAGATATAACACAGGCTATCCTTCACAATTATATCTTGATGTGACACAAGATAATGGGGATAGTGAGGTTAGGGAGTGAGGCACAGTGCAGGGGTCTAGGAGTTGTAGTAAGAGATGGTGCATCTTAGTCGGGGGAGCGAGTATGTTCAGAGATTTAAAGACTGGCAGCAGAAATGTAAGGAAATATTAGTTTTGCATAGAGTACCCACCCTCACAAAGCCAGTGTTTGGAGGTGGAACAAGAGCAGGGAAGATTACAAATGGTGAGGTTTGCAAAGTTAGGAGCCATATGCAACAGATATAAGAAGTTGAGAGAGAGGCCAAGGAGACGGCCACTGTAGTCAACCTTCATTCAACCAGGGTGAGAATAAGGGTTTTGGTGGAGTTGAATGTGAGGAAGGGACCGTTTTTTATAGGAAAATATGTTACTCCTGGTCAAGGTTGCTTTATCTGTGATAAAGTGAAGAGGGTTGAGGATGCTGTTAAAGAAGTCCCCAGTGATGAGAGCCTTGGGAGAAGGGGGGAGTTGGTAAGACAGGAAGGGGTTGGGTGAAGGAAGGATAGTGGTGCATTAGTGACAGGCAGGTACATTATTTCAGTTTTTGAATAGCTCAACACAAGAAAGCAAACTGCCATCCACTGGCAGATAATGAATATGCAGTTAGATGGCTGTCCTGTGACCAATAAATTGGGATTTGAAGCCATATCAATACGCTGTTTAGGACTTTTAATGAGAACTTTGGGATCTGCACATTGAGCTTACCCTCCTTGTTCAATTTTATATTTACCTGTACTGGTGTTCAATAGGGGGCGCCAGTAGAAGGGTGCCTTTGCAGCAGGCCATATTACCTCTCTACACTTGTGGTACTAACTAGCTGTTTTCCTAATTTATGCAGTTAAATTGTTAGAATGGCACAGAGGTTAGCAGGAAGACGAGAGAAGGAGAGGATGAGTGTGTCATCTCAAAATAGGTGATAAGATAATCCAAAGGAGAAGGTGAGTGTGCCGAGGAAGGAGATGTAAAGGATGAAAAGAAGAGTGACAGGGATGGAGGCATGGGAGATCTGTGTTGTCTGACTTGTTTGTGTTCCAATACATGCAGAAGATTAAGTGCCAGAGTTAAAAGACTCTCTAAGAGAATTTTCCTGAATGCCATGCCAAGATCCTCTAGTGTCGAAAGTAAGGTGCAGATTTATATTTTATCAAAGGCAACTGAGTGGTAAAATAAGACAAGGATGTAGGAAAGTTTGGAAACAGTGAGCAGAGATTAGGGAGTTATAAACATGGGTGAGGGCCATTTCATTGAAGTGGCTGTTGAGGAAAGCGGGTTGTAATGGGTCTCTGAGATGGTTACACATTCGAAGTAGGATGAGACAAGGTGTTCAACAGCTATAAAGTAATATGGGAGAGGTGAGAATGATTGATAGTTGGAGGGATTACCAGGGCCATCTGATGATTGTGGATTATTGGAATGAATTTAGCCACATTATATTATGTTGCAAATGCACCAAGAGAAAGAGAGCGTTTTAAGAGGGAGGAGAGATTAAATAAAGTGAGAGGTACCATCTCCTTGGCTATCTTAGGGGCAACCAAGGTCGATGGGGTAAAATAGTAGTTTGAGGTATGATGGACATGTGCAGGTTCAAGGAGAGAAGTTGGTGAAATGAGTCTGAGAAGAAGGTAGTGGAAACTAATAGTGGGGGGAAGGGAACCAGAAAGGAGAGGGATAGCAGAGTGGTGATGGAGAGGATTTGCCCAATTTCTGAAGCAAAGTGGGCTGCAAAGTCAGTAGTGGCGAGGGAAGACATGATTGGCATGGGCTGAAGAGAATTCAATATTGGCTTAAAGTACAGTGGAGGGTTTGCATGAGTGAGAGGATATATTGCTGATTAGATTGGTGAAATAGTATGCTGAGGTGAAGGCAAGAGGGGCTTTCTTGCAAGAGATGGAAAGATGTGGTGTGGTCCATACACTGCAACTGCATGTGGCAACACATTTCTCATTTAAAAAGGTACATCTCGGGGTCACACATGGTTGGGAGGGCATAATGAAGAGGGGGTGAAAGAACAAGATGGAAAGCCAAGGTCAAAGGGTTGCTAGAGAGGTATATTAGAGTCAGAAAAGGTCTGTTTAATGGAAGAGATCAGCAGAGGGGCAGAAGTAGACAGAACCTGATTTCAACTAGGCAAGCAGCTAAGGAGTCAGGATTACATTTATGTTTGGTTATTGTAGGTAAAGAAGAGTCTGGCATGATTTTTCACCACGTAGCACAATGTCCATCTGTCCCTCCCCCACAGGTCCTTCTCCCAAACCTTGTCATAAAGTCACCCAACACCATCGTGATTTGTTTTTATTTATAGGGGAGATTGTGCTCCTGCAATACATGGAGAGCTTGGCTCCGACAGAAATAAATCAATTCAAACTTTTTGCACCTCTGACAGAGGCCTGGGGTGCGAGAAGCTATCACCCCTTGTCGGGTGAGAATACCAGGGCCAGTAACAGCCCTGAGCCCTCCGCGAGGCGCTAGCTTTGCTTGTGCCTGCGTAAGCATGGGCTGGCAGGGCATTAACTGACCTGGTATGCTCGCTGACGTGGGGGTGATTGCCATATTCCCTAGGGAAGCCTTGCCACTGCTAGATGACAACACACCATAACTGTACATGGTATTTTCCAATCCGCCTGTGCGCCCCGTTGCAGTCGTACATGTTTAAAAAGAATCAAGCACAACATCCATGATCATGTTAAGCTGTCTGTACAACTTTGCAACTTTAGATAAGCAATATTTATTTATTTTATTTCTTCATATTTTTCAGAGGGTTTGCAAACTCTGTCCATGTGAAACTCAATAATACGATTTTGCATAAAACCTGGACATGAGCAACATTTCAAAGACCAATCATTTGATGTATAGCAATATTATTAATTTAGGGAATGCTTTGTGTATTAGCACATGGAAGATATTAGAGAACTACCTCTTCTGAGCCAATAAGAATAAGCAGAATTCAGTCAAAAACGACTGTCATTGATTGCATTTCGATCATTCGGATTTCAGATACAAACAATGAATCAATAGAAATTATATCTCTGCATTCTAGAGACACCAATGCACTTTTCCAGAAAGGTGTCTTTTAACAACACACTACTTCTTTGCGCCCATTTATTTTTCTCATGGCCCCTACAACGTGACAAACAACATACAGCTGAATGCACAAATGTGAAACTAAAATACGGAAAAATGCTCACATGCTCATATAGAAAAACAGACTACTTTTACATAATTCCAAATGTATGCTCAAGTTAAAACCATTTTCGCTTGTGATAAAGTACCTTCTCAAACATACGGCCCTGGTCTTCTCCTCAGCTATAACCTGGAATCGGTATTATCCTACAATAATGACCAATGCCTCAGTATAGTATTATTGTATAGCAGTGTCAAGTAGTATCTGTCTTAATCTCTTGTACGCTGCTGAGCTATAAATAGCTCACGCTCAGTGATCATGCTCAAGCAGGTAGGCACCAACAGGCGCCAACAGTGTCCTACAAGAAGCACATTTTGCACAAAATTACATTTTGTCTGAGATGAAAATCAGTTAATTAGCCTTCAAATAGTTAAGGAATATGTGGATTTATAAATATATCAAAATTAGGAACACCTTGGTGTTATGCTAGCTCATGTGTGTTGGGGGAAGAATATACCTGTAGAAACTGAGGATTGGAGATTTCAAGGCATTCATGAATCCTGAATCTGACTAGGCCGAAGTGGTGTCTGGGGTTGCTCTTGGTACACTTGTTCAGAGGAGAATTGCCTAGGATTTCGGTGCTGGACTGCCCAAGTGGGTGGGAGCAGACTGACATGTTAGAAGGCATCATGAAGTAGACACAGACAACAGGTTCAAGTTTAATTCACAGCATGTTGTTATCTTAAAAGGTAGGATGGTTTAAGGCTTAACTTGCCTACCTAAAGGAAACTAAGGATAGTCTGTGTCAGGAAGTCCAAATCAAATGTCTGTCTGTTTCCAAAACCTATACAATTATACAACTAACTGTATACAATGTGTAGGGATGTCAGCATCAAAATATCAAAATAGCTCTTGGCTTGTAATCGGCTTTCTCTTCCCCAAGTTCAAAACAGTTCACAAGGCATAAGCGTTCCATTCCCAAAGAGTTCAAATATTCCAGCTTTTTAAAACACACAATTCCTTGGGTCGAATCCCAGCACTTTTGATATTAATGCATTTCACTAGTTCACATAGGCAGCTCAATTTCTTTACTTCAAAATCACATAAGAAGTTGTTGTAAAACACAAGTTTCTTTATGGGGTATAGGCTGCTTTAATCGCCAAGCTTTCGAACGCCTGCATTTTAAACATGGACAGAATAACGAAAAAACATCATCAAATTTCTTTTTGGGGGGGGGTGTGCGAAAGGGTACATAAGGGGTTGGGGCATTGGGTATAGGAAACAATAGGGACCGGGAATGGGAGATTTTGCGCCCCCCCAAACAAAAAAAATGATGATGTTATTCATTATTCTATCCGCATTTAAAACGCAGGCGTTAGAAAGCTTGATGATGAAATGACATAGAACCTTTAAAGGATACTTTCAGAGGCATTTCCATAAAGGGGGGCACTTGGTCTAGGGGCAGTTATTGGGCCACATGGTCCATCCATTACAGGTCACACATCCAATGCCCCTTCCTTGACTGCTTTACATAAACAACGTGCCACTGCTTCAATTTGACAGTGATGCTTGATTTATTCACGTGTGTCACACTCTCCTGACACTGTACCGTCGCTTGATTGGCCACCATGCACTTCTTACACTTTCTTGTATTCTCTTGGCTCTTGCCAATGCAGGTTTACTCATAACATGCAATTCCTTGAACTCTTTTGGCTCTTGCAAATGCTCATTTTCTCATATAGCACAATTCCTTGAATTTTGTTGGCTTTGGCCAATGCTTGGGTTCTCATTCCATACCCTTTTTGGTATTCTCTTGAGTTTGACAATACTTGTGTCTTAGATAATACAGTTCGTGGTACCAGCCAAATTCACCAATTTTCTTTCACTCCACTCAATGTTCACGAGTGCTCGAAACCTGCTATTGCTCTGTTCGGTATTCAAAAGAACTTATAATGGCTTTCATTTCATTTGGTTTTTAAAAGTACTTATAATTGCATTCACTTTGTTCGGTATTCAAAACAATGTACATTGCTTGGTTTGCATATTCGCCTGCCAGTGCAGTGTTTCCCCTTCTCGGTACACTCACCAGTCAGTTTATGGCTCTGCAAGGTCCTCTGCCACCACGGGCTCTCGCCTTCCCGTGTGGTACCTCGCTTCTTCTCCCAGTGGCTTAACGTGGCATTGCTCCCCCAGCGATGCTCTGCTTGCAGTTCAAGACTTTTGTGACCACTTTGCGCGATCATGCCAGTCTCCCTCACTTAGGCTTCCACCGTTCTCCAGCGTACTTCAGCCCCCACTTCCTCTACCCATGCTCAGCCTCAGGGGTATGGATGTACAATTGTCTGAGGTAGAGGGGAGTTTGGGCAAGGGGACCGGGGGTGTGGAAGGGGGGTGTTTGGTGAGGGGTGTGTTTGTGGAAGAGGTGTGTGGGTATGAAGGTGTTTGGGGAAGGGGATGGGGGTGTGTGGGTAGGGGGTTGCTCGGAGAAGGGGAGGTGGCACAGTGTGTTTGAGCATGCATATTGTTTTGCAATGCATATAGTTTTCACTAGAAGCAGAGTGGACATTCCTTTTTTGTGTGAGCGCATCATATGCCGTAAGGTGCAACACAAGCTCAGAGTGAAAGAGGTTCACTGAACAAGTTATCTATGAGTTCTTGATGGGCCATGTGCCCACACCTGGCCTCCATGCGCATATGCATGGGCCCAGCTGGCTGCTTCATAATCAACATCCTCCTCTGGTGGAGGAATGTCCAGATCTGGGGGAAGGGGTATGTTGCCTCTGATGCAGATATTACACAACATTGCACAGGCCAGGACTACCTGCCCCACCTTATCTGGCCTTTACATAAGCACACAGCTAGACCGGTATAAGCACTTAAAATGTGCTTTCAAGAGCCTGAAGGTCCGCTCAATGATCACCCTAGTTCTCACATGCATCCTGTTGTATGCCATTTCCTCCTGCATCTGGGGATATCTCAGAAGGGTCATCAGCCACAGTCGATGCAGGTATCGTGAGTCACCTGCAAGGGGTAAGGACACATGTGTGATTAATCTTGCTCTGCAGTGGTGCTGCCTGTGACAGCAGCATCTCAATGGTCAATCTGTACATGCATATCCCATGTCTGAAAAAAGGACATACATCTCTTGACCCTATGTGGCCTAGGCTACAGATACACTGGCATTGCAGGGTGGGGGGGTTCGCATTCTGGTACCTGTTGTGCATTACATGTGGATATTAGTTTGGTATCACCAGTCATGTGCTGCTCCTCTGCCTGGTAGCCTGTCAATTGATGCATGCACTGGTTGCGTGCTTGATGTACATGCATTTGTGACATAATCCCCCCCCCCCCAAGTTGCCTGTCACTCATGCTGCAATGTAGGTGTAAATGTTCATGTACTCACCCAGGATTCTGGTCCTTTGTTATCTGTGATGCACCATGTAAACCGGTAGGGTGCTGTTCCGCAGGACCATGGGGTTGTGGGTTGATCCTGGGAACCAGGCACAGCAGAGTGTGATTCTCAGGTTGGTGTCACAGGTCACCTGTACATTGTAGGAATGGAACTGTTTCTGGTTCCGGTAGACCACCACTGAGGGGTGCAAGGCCACCAGCTTTACATATGTGTGTGCAGTCCAATGCTGCCAACACATTGGGCATGCCTGTAATCACATAGAAGTGGGCCTTGTTGGCATTCAACTGTGTCGGGGTGGTGTGAAGGTCGATCTGCTGGCCCACATGGCACAGGAGTGCTTCCAGTACCTGCACCAGCACTCCGGAGAAGGCAGGCCTAGAAATGCCATGCAGCTGGCACACAGAGTGCTGGACTGTGCCACTGGCCAGGAAGTGCAGGACCAATACAAGCTTCACCAGAGGTGGCATGACTGGCCTGATGCCGATCCTGCTCCCAATAGCCTCCTCAATGTGGTTCAGGAGGTCATAAATGGTATTGCAGTTAAGGTGACACAGGGTACGTATCTGTCTGTTGTAAGTGACTTCAATCTAGCACTCCAACTAAGTCAATGCTTAGTATGGGATGCCCAATGGAAGCCCTTAATTATATATTTTTATGTCAAAGTTCTTTAAATCTGGATGATGAACCCTTATATAACGCGCCTCTCTTTGAATCTCCCCGACCTCACTGAGCCAAGAAGTAGGTTTGTTTTGCAAATTAAAAGGTTTATTTGAAGAATTGAACAATATATATATATCACACTTTTATGAATAGAATAATATCTGAATAGCACACTTATGAATATGAACAATGCGCAGCAATGGGTAATATTACAATAGCAACAATCTTTTTAATCAGTTGGAATAGGAGAGTAAGGTAGCAGAGAATACTTTGGATGGGTTCAAGGAAATGCAAGACAGGAAAAATGCAACACAGAAATAAAACTAGATATGATTTCAATCAAAAGATAATATGATCACTTTTTCCCCTGTTATTACTCACCCCTCCCACTATGCAATATGAAGAGATGGAAATAAGGACACACAGGTTTCAGGGATACAATCAATAATGCAGTTCAATCCCAGTTCCCCCAGCAAGCTTAGACAAAACAAGTATGATTTTGAAACAGGCAAAAATACTTTTGAATGTGATTGCAATGTAAGGGAAAATATGCTAAAATGATTTTAATTCACTAGAGGAGATTCAGGATAAATTATAGTGACTTTGGATTGGTCCAGGTCAACACTAGCAATGATTCATGAATGATTATCAGATTGAAAATGAAATTCAGCAGTTGAAAACAAGAAACAGCTATTCTGACATGTGGTGAAATTTAACCAAATGCGTTAGAAAGCGTAGGATCTAGGATGCGCGGTTCGAAAGTTACAGAGGTTTTTGTGAAGGTAGATTTTTCAGAAATAAAGTCAAGATTTCAAAATGAAAGATGCGCTATTGAAGATTTGAAACAAAGATTTCTTAACACTAAAGAGTCTATGGAGCCGCAAACTACACGACAGCCCTGCCACCTATCCAAAGGCGCCTCCGGATGGTTTCTGTCTGAACGAGAGATTGCCTTTCTCCAGAAAATATATATTAGTGCCAAGATGATTATCACGACAATGATCAAAGATTATGAGGAGGAGAGAAGAATTTAGGATAGGCAACAGAGGTTCTGTAATGCAGTTCTGGACAGGTTGAGATGGATGGAATAGAATTACTTTAAACTAAGAGATTGATTCTGTACAGTTCTAGACTGGATACTCACTCCTATGGCTTTGGAATGGACAGGTCTCTGGCACTCTGGTTTCAGCACGGCACTGCGGTCTGCATGGCCTCTTGGACTGGATCTGACGGGTTCTGGATTACAGCTCTGCTCTGCGGGTCTGGATCTTGGTTCTAGCACAGGGTTCTTGGCTAGAATAGCAAAACAGCACAGCCCGGATGTGAATGTGAGAGCCCCTTGGAAGTTTAGGGGTTAGAATCAGGTTGCTAGATTATGCAGGCCTGCTGAGAAAGGTTCAGCTTTTGGGGTTAGTCCTGTCTGCTTCAAAGTTGTAGGGTTTGGTCCTAGAGTCTCTCTCTGGATATTGTCTGGGTTTGGTCTCGATCTTTTTGCAGGGTTCCTCACCAAGAAATCAGTTGAGTAGTGGAAAAGTGTGTGTGTCCTATCTGTTCTCAGCTGTCCCTATTTATGTATTTCCAGAGTGGGTGGGGAGGCTGATTCTACAATCCCAAGCCTCTATGGATCTGATAGGTTATAGGATTCCCTGTCCCCTGATTGGAGAAAGGAGCAGCGTGTCATCCTGTGTCATCATGCGTCATGTTTATGGCTTAGGGGTGTCAGGTACTGTCAGGTTGGAGCGACATATTCTTTACATACAGTATCATATACGCATTTACATTGGGTCAGGGGAGACATATATTTAGTATAGAAAGGTTTTGGGAAGTTATCATGGGTTATATTTTTAAACAGCCAATTTTGCCCTTAACCTTCATTGCAGTCTATGGAAAATGCCCCAAGCCACGATGGAGGTTCTCAATCTAAATTCTAATTGGCTGGAGATTGTTTATAGGGAGGACAGTGAACATTCTAAACTGCCTTTCATCGTCTTTGCCCAGCTGAGAGGTTGTGTGCCTTGCTGCACCTGCTTAACTTGTTCAAGGGTGTCAAGTTTCAAGCAGTCGAGCGGCATCTTTGAAAATATAACAGGAGTCGAGTTTGGAGTTAGGTGAGACACAGGACAGGAGTGAGAAATTTCCAATTTTCTGAGAAAAGAAGTTTTCAAGTCTCAATCACAAGATAAGTGACTTTCCATGTTTTGATGAACTTTGTAAAAAGGTTATATTAATTTTAAAGGATAGAAATCGCAAATCTGAATCTAAAAACTGAAGCGCGTACGTTTGTTTTCTTTCTTACGTATCATTTCAAACTAGCGTGTGATTTTTTTTCCGTTACTTTGAGCCTGTGCGTGTGACTCTGCGCGTGAGAGTGAAGCGCGAGCATGAACTTTGGACTCGCGTTTACTGTTCATTTACGCGAGGGTTTTTTCTACGTGAGTTTGCGTGTGTGTTATATAACGCGTTTCGTATCTGCGCGTGCTGAAGAACAAATCTATGTGGAGCTTTCGCGCGAGCACTCAGAATTGTCACGTGATAAAAAAAAGCGTGTGTGCTTTTTCCCGCGATTTTGTTTTTGCGCGTATGCGTATTTTTTCGTGGGTTGGACTTTAGCGCAAGTGAGTTTTACTCGCGTCTTGGACTTTAGCGCGTGTGCGTCTTACCCGCGATTTGGATTTTCAGCGCGTGTGGTATTTCCCGCGACTTGAAGAAAAGCGCGTGTGTTTTTTCCCGCGGTTTGGATTTTCAGCGCGTATGCGTATTTCCCACGACTTGGAGTAAAGCGCGTGTGTTTTTTTCCCGCGGTTTGGATTTTTCAGCGCGTGTGCGTATTTCCCGCGACTTGGATTTAAGCGCGTGTGTTTTATCCCGCGGTTTGGATTTTCAGCGCGTATGCGTTTTACCCGCGGTTTGGATTTTAGCGCGTGTGCTGGATTTTCCACGTGAAGATTTCATCACAAGTTAAATATTCGTTCCTGAGTAAAAGACACTCTAAAAAAGAAAATATAAAACCAAATACAAGAACTTAAAAGAACTTCCTTAAACTTATTTGAAGAACTTTAGACCTTGTTCAAGAATCTTGAGGTTGAGAAGACGAACTACAAAGTTAAATATTACATTCATGGACCTGCTGAGAAGACTGAATGATCTTTAAGATTCTGGTCAACAAGTAAGGAAGTCTTGTCTGCTTATCACTTCTCTGGGCATACTGAAGAGAAGTACCAGGTATGGTTTTTTTGACTATTTTGGTAAAGGATATAGAGTTTAAGGTTAGTATAGTAACCCATTGAGTAATGAGGTGTATTACATGTTTATGTTTTAACTACAGGTGAAGAACCAGCGAGTTGATAGCTTCCAGCCTGGTGTTTGTTTATTTGTCCCTTCCCACTTTCCCCCGGAAGTGAGGTAAACTGAGCGGTTATATATATTATCAGCTCAGAGTGCCACATTTTGGGTGGATTGTCGGGGTTCAGCAGCTTCCGCAGACACCAGGATCTCAGCCTGACAGAATGAAAGGCCAATAAAAAAAGTGTCTGCCCAAGCTGTTATGAACCCCGGCGAGACAGCAATGGAGGCATTGGGAGTAATGGTTAGGGAAATGAGAGAAGAGTAACGGGTGGCTCATCAGGAATATTCAAGTTTCTGTCATAGAATGGATGAGTTAAATTTAAAGGTAACTCAAATACAAGAAAGAGAAGTTGAAGTTTCGGAAGGTGCAGGAAACCGATCAGAGTTGGTGAGAGTAGGAGAAGAACATGAACCTAGACTTCCCAGAGGGGCAGAGGGAGGTTTAGGAACTTTAGTTATGCCTGTCCCTTTGGCCGCTACCGAACGTTTTTTTAGGAGATTCAAGAAAGTTTCAAATTTTTCAGACTCAGTGTGAATTTCATTTTTTAAGTCGTCCAGAGTTGTTTTCCACAGATGCTTCAAAGGTAACATTCACCTTATCATATTTATCTGGAGAAGCTTCTGCATGGGGAAGTCTTTTGGTGAGTCAAAAGAGTTTGGCTTTGAATAATTATTCCCTTTTCCAGACCGAATTTAAGAAAATGTTTGATAAGAGACAGTTATCTTTAGAGGTTGATGGAGAATTACTGGAACTGCACCAGGGAGGAAAGGAGTTGATTTCTTATATCACTCAATTCAGAACTTTAATTTTAGAAAGTAAATGGCCAGAGGAGAAGAGGGCTTCCTTATTTTATAGGGGCTTAAAGGATGAGTTAAAAGATGCTCTGGCTGGAGTTTTGGAGCGACCAAATACTTTAGATGTCTTAATTGATTTGGTAGTTCAGTTGGATTTTCGTTTAACAGAAAGACGTTTAGAGCGTAGACGTTCTCAGGGAGAGGTTAGGTTTCCAGGAAGAATGGAGAGGCCTAAAGTTGAGGTGGTGAACAGAGAAGTGAAGTCAAAAATAATTGACCAGCAGAGCCGGGTGAGAGGTCCGTTATCCAAGGAAGAGAAGGCAAGAAGAAGGGAGAATAATTTGTGCTTATACTGTGGTAGGAGTGGCCATTTTCTTGAAAACTGTCCTTTTACCCCCAAGAAGATCTCCAAATCTTCAGGCAGAGTACAACAAGTGGATAACACAATACAGACAGCGGTTCCTCACATAACTGTGAACGTATCCTTGATGTTTGAAAAAGTAATTTTAGGTTCTGGGCCAATTATTATTGATTCAGGATCTACGGGTAATTTCATGGATATGGGGATTGGCAAAAACTCTAGGTGTTCCTTTAGTTGCAAAGAAAGAAATGGAGCAGGTCAGGGCAGTTGATGGGACATCTCTTTCTTCAGGTCCAATCACTCATAATACAGAGTTACTTGAGATGGAGATGACTGGAGGTCATAAAGAAAATATCTCTTTTGAGTTAATTGACGCGCCAATCTTGAAAATTATTTTGGGTATGCCCTGGCTTACACTTCATAATCCCAGAATTGATTGGAGTGCAAGAATTGTATCCTTAGAATCAACCTTTTGCCTGGAACATTGTTTTTCAGGAAAATCTTTTGAAGAGAAAGACAAAGTTGTGAATTCCGTTTCATTTTCGCTTGCAGAAAGAGGGGCAATAGGTTTTGACATTGGAGCAGTTGTGTGTGAACTTCCAACTTGTTATCAGGATTTTTGGGATGTATTTGATGAAAAGGAAGCTGGAGAGTTGCCTCCTCATAGATCTTTTGACTGCAAGATAGAGTTGGAGCCGGGAGCTATTTTACCTAGCAGTAGGGTTTATGCCTTGACAGAAAAAGAGAATGATTATTTGAAAGAATATTTAAAGGAAAATTTGGCTAAGGGATTTATTCGACACTCTCAATCGCCGGCAGCCTCACCATTGTTCTTTGTGCCTAAAGCTGATGGTTCTCTCAGAACTTGTATAGATTACAGGGCGGTAAATAGAATGACAGTGAAAAATAGGTATCCTCTCCCTCTCATTTCAGAAATGTTAAATCAAATCCAAGGTGCTACCATATTTTCTAAGTTGGATTTAAGTGGAGCTTATCATCTTGTAAGGGTCCAAGAGGGGGATGAGTGGAAGACGGCATTTAAGACCAGATTTGGCCTGTACGAGTACCAAGTGATGCCTTTCGGTCTTTGCAATGCCCCAGCGGCTTTTCAATTTTTTATCAATGAGGTTCTTTGGGAATTTCTTGATGTTTTTGTTATCGTCTATATTGACGACATTTTGATTTTTTCCCAGAATTTGGAGGAATACAAAATTCACGTTCGACAGGTCTTAAGAAAATTGAGAGAGAATAATCTTTACGCTAAATTGGAGAAGAGTCAGCTCCATTCGGATTCGGTAGAATTTTTAGGATTTGTGATCACTCCTTGTGGCCTGGAAATGAATCCAAAAAAGGTGGAAGCGGTTCGTGATTGGCCTACTCCAACTAAGGTGAAGGAGATCCAGAGCTTTTTGGGATTTGCCAATTTTTACCAAAGATTCATTGAAGGCTTCTCCAGTTTAGTAGCTCCAATTACTCGACTTTTAAGAAAAGGAGTTCCATTTGTTTGGGAAGCTAAGGCTGATGAGGCTTTTCAAATTTTGAAGGAGAAATTCATTACCTCTCCTATCTTGATTCATCCTGATACTTCCAAACCATTTGTTGTTGAAGCTGATGCTTCCAATGTGGCAATGGGAGCAGTGTTGTCTCAGAGGCATAATGTTACAGGACAATTGCATCCAATGGCCTACTTTTCAAAGAGATTTTCACCTGCGGAAGAAAATTACACCATTTCAGACCGAGAGCTTCTTGCTATCAAAGCAGCATTTGAAGAATGGCGACATTTTTTAAAAGGAGCACGTCACACTGTGACAGTATTAACTGACCACCGAAATTTACTTTTTTTGAAGACAGCAAAAACTCTGACACCTCGACAATTTAGGTGGTCCTTTTTTTTTGCGGATTATGACTTTATAGTTACTTTTAAGCCAGGTAATCAAAATAAAAAAGCAGATGCTCTGTCACGGCAGTTTCCAGAAAGTGAGGTTAAGTCGGTCTGTGAGCCTCTTCCATTGATCGCTCCAGAACGTTTTGTTCTTGCTGGGATTGAAAAGGAGAACGAAATCTTCAAGAAAGTACGAGAATCCATTTCTGAGACACAACTTGAAGATTGGGTTCGTTTGGATCCAGCTCGCAAAATTAAAGATGGTTTACCTTATTTAGATGACAGACTCTATTTACCATCAATTGAACTTAGAGAAAAAATGTTGAAGGAGTGTCACGAATCAGTTTTGGCAGGACATCCAGGGTATCGGAAGACTCTTGAGTTTGTCAGAAGAAATTTTTGGTGGGAAAAAATTCGACAAGATACCCTTAATTTTGTTAAGACCTGTGAAGTTTGTGCTAGATCTAAGAATCTCATCGGAAAGCCTTCTGGGTTATTGGAGCCGTTACCAGTTCCACCGCGAACTTGGTACTCAGTGTCCTTAGATTTCATCACGGATCTTCCACAAGATAAAGGGTGTACATCGGTATTGGTTGTAGTTGATTTACTCACTAAAGAAGCACATTTCATTCCAATGAAGGGAGAGTTTACCGCTGATAGTTTAGCTCACAGTTTCTTGCAAGAAGTGGTAAGATTACATGGAATTCCCAGTCAGGTCATCTCAGATAGAGGGTCTCAATCTATTTCTAGGTTTTGGAGAGCTTTTTGTAAGAGATTGGGAGTTGAGGTATGTCTATCATCAGGTTACCATCCTGAAACCAATGGGCAGGTAGAAAGGATAAATCAGGAGTTGGAAAAATATTTGAGGTGTTATCTGCAGACAGGTGAAGAGTGGGTAGATTTGTTGTGGGTTGCAGAATTCGCATATAACAACTGCAGTAAGGATGCCACCTCTATGTCTCCGTTTTATTTGGGACAAAGTTTTCATCCTCGTTTTCTTAGTATTGAGATCAATAATGGTTCAGGAAACCCAGAAGTCGAAAGGAGACTAGAAGTCATGAAAAGAAATTTGGAAAAGGCAAAAGGGGTGTTGGTGGAGAGTAAACAAAAATATAAAGGGTTTGCTGACCGTAAAAGAAAGATTAGTCCTCAATATAGTGAGGGAGATTTGGTGTGGTTATCAACCAAGTTTTTGAGAATTAAAGGAAGAAATCGTTTCGTAGGACCGTTTGTTGTCGAAAAGGTGATTAATCCAGTGGCTGTTCGTTTTAGATTACCCAGACATATGAAAACTCATCCAACTTTCCATGTTAGTTTATTAAAACCTGTGGTTAAAGGAACTAGATTGACACCTACTCCTTCAGCAGTTGTGATTGAGGAAGATGCTTCCGAAGAATTTCTGGTTAAGAGAATTCTGGACTCTAGAAGAGTAAGAGGAAAGCTACAGTATCTCATTGATTGGGAGGGTTTTGGTCCTGAAGAGCGCACTTGGGAGAAAGCAAGTGATGTGCATGCTCCTCGTTTGGTTGAAAGATTCCATAAAAAATTTCCATTGAAAAGTGGCCCAGGGACTGGGCGTTAGGAGGGGGGTACTGTCAGGTACTGTAAGGTTGGAGCATACAGTATCATATACGCATTTACATTGGGTCAGGGGAGACACATATTTAGTATAGAAAGGTTTTGGGAAGTTATTATGGGTTATATTTTTAAACAGCCAATTTTGCCCTTAACCTTCATTGCAGTCTATGGAAAATGCCCCAAGCCAAGATGGAGGTTCTCAGTCTAAATTCTAATTGGCTGGAGATTGTTTATAGGGAGGACAGTGAACATTCTAAACTGCCTTTCATCGACTTTGCCCAGCTGAGAGGTCGTGTGCCTTGCTGCTCCTGCTTAACTTGTTCAAGGGTGTCAAGTTTCAAGCAGTCGAGCGGCATCTTTGAAAATATAACAGGAGTCGTGTTTGGAGTTTGGTGGAGACACAGGACAGGAGTGAGAAATTTCCAATTTTCTGAGAAAAGAAGTTTTCAAGTCTCAATCACAAGATAAGTGACTTTCCATGTTTTGATGAACTTTGTAAAAAGGTTATATTAATTTTAAAGGATAGAAATCGCAAATCTGAATCTAAAAACTGAAGCGCGTACATTTGTTTTCTTTCTTAAGTATCATTTCAAACTAGCGCGTGATTTTTTTTCCGTTACTTTGAGCCTGCGCTTGTGACTCTGCGCGTGAGAGTGAACCGTGAGCGTGAACTTTGGACTCGCGTTTACTGTTCATTTACGCAAGGGTTTTTTCTACGTGAGTTTGCGTGTGTGTTATATTACGCGTTTCGTATCTGCGCGTGCTCAAGAACAAATCTATGTGGAGCTTTCGCGCGAGCACTCAGAATTGTCACGTGATAAAATAAAAGCGCGTGTTTTTTCCCACGATTTGGTTTTTGCGCATATGCGTATTTTTTTCCTGGGTTGGACTTTAGCGCGAGTGAGTTTTACTCACGTCTTGGACTTTAGCGCGTGTGCGTCTTACCCGCGATTTGGATTTTCAGCGCCTGTGCGTATTTCCCGCAACTTGGAGAAAAGCGCTTGTGTTTTTTCCCGTGGTTTGGATCTCAGCCTGACAAGGGGAAAGACCCTCCCCTTTTCTCTGTACAGTACATCTTATTTTTCATAAAAACACATATTTACAAGGTGCGCAACTTGTTAATATTACATACATGACAAGACAGATTAATTAAGGTACATTTCTGTTCAACTCTCATCTTCAGAAATAACCACTTTTGTGCACTTTTGGTGGCTTTCTCAATATTATTTCTGCACCAATTTTTATCCATGCATGCACACCCCATCTGGGCACATTTCTGTATTTTTTTTATGTTCATAGCATAAACACTGTGGCTACAATATGAACAATTCCGGGGTTTGGTCTCACAACATCGCGCAGAGTCCAGCTTAGTCTTAAACTGTGAGCGAATTTTTCATTTTAACAATCTCAAAGTTTCACATTTTTGTCAGTTCAGTGCAATTTGTTATAAGCATGTTTCTAAAACATATGTTTAATGTGCTTTCTGAATCCACACAATGTTTTGTCTCCGCCTCCAAGATCTGGGCTGACTCAGAGGTTACATGTCTCTCTTTCCTGCCAGCAGTTTGTTGTCAGTCACACCCGAATAAGCATTTTCTATTCAGCCCAAGGATTCCTTTGTCTGCACTGAGAGCAACAGGCCATGGTGCCATTCCCAGTTCCTTTTGACACCAGCCTGTCAATCTGTTAACCAAGGGCAGGGGGAAGTCTCCTTTTTTCCAGGGAGAAGGTGTGGCATTCGTTTTAAACACAGTGTGGGAAACATTTAACTCTGAAACCCAACGTCTTCAAATTGTCTTTTCTTATAATATAATTCCCATTTTAAACACCTACATCAAACAATTTCTTACTTCAAGCCTATTCAGAATATAGTTTTAAATTGTATCCACCTCTTAGGCTTCTGATAGCAAGTCTTTCTTTGGCATAGTTTGGGCTCAATGTACAACTTTACACAAAATGGTTTTTAACCGCCGGCTTCTGGTAGAGGTGAGTAACGATATTACACCCATTTTTGACAGGTTTCTTCCAGCAAGCAATCCTCAAAAGTGGACTTTGTTCAGATATAGATACACTTCTGGGGACCATATATTTATGTAGATTCTTGCGGGAGAATGGTGTGGACCACCCAACAAAGCGGTTGGATCTTTTTGGGTGGTTTGTGAGCCTTGATTTGTGCAAATTTGACACCAAATGTAAAACGGATTTTTGAAACCAGCTCAGTTTCTTTGGCAATGCTTTTGCTCTGTGAGCAGCCAAATGATGGGTTTTGGCAGTGGTCTCCTGTGTTACCACTGACATACGCAAAAGTAGATAGTGGCCTATTTTTCATGTTTTCACTGCGCACTTTCTGGTGATTTCTGGCAAGCAGCATGCTTTCCGGCGGCCATTATGATGTTTCTGCTGCCAGCAATGCACAGTGATGTTGCAGAGCTTGGATTAGTGGTTTAAGACATCCCACAAGGTCAGTGCCCAGGGTGTGGCCCTTGTGTGAGGGATCATGGCACACCTCCACCTCACCACCTGCATCACTGTATCTCCATCCTCCTCCTCCTCCTCCTATTATCATTGGCATCCTGACACCACTGGACACAGGGCTGCTCTGGCACCAGAAATGGGCATCAGCATGGAGCACCTCCAGGTCCATGTCAGTGGCAATGAGTTGCAGCATGGTTGTGTTGGAAACTGTTTTGGGGTAGCTGTTCCCTTTTGTTCACTTCCTGTGTGCATTTGGTGCACCTGCATGGTTTTGGTGCACCAGTGGCCTTATTTCCTTCACCTGTGTCCATTTACCAGCTGCTCCGAGGTGATGTTTTCTTGGCCTTGTTTTTGCTGATATTACTGGCAAAAATATCCCGGTATTAATAGCTAATCCAATCTCATGTTGCACTGGTGATACCATTGTGCCGCTATTTCCGTTGCTGGTATTACTGGTGTTTGTAATTCCAGATGAGATGATACTGAAGCTGGTAATTCCGACGACTGTGTGCCAGCAGACTCATCATTTGCAGGACCAGTAAAAGAGCTGGTAAACGGTTTAACCGGCACCTTTACTGTTTACCAGCAAAGTTGTAAAGACCCCCCAATGTATGTTTGCCAGTCCGCTTTATGTATATCCTATCCTGTGTGTCTTTAAAGAAACCAAGTTCTTTGTACATATTAAAAGGTATTTCAGACAAGAAAAGCAATGCACATTGAAAGCATGTCCCTTATTTGCACGTCCCAAATAATTGCAATAATAATACAGATAGGCATGCACCCTGTTAGGGAATGAGACCATGAGATAGTTTTGCAAGTACAACAAAGTTTATATAATATAGAGAAATGCCAGCAAAGAACTCTGCTGCCCGAGAGCGCTCTGCCAAAAATTACACGGCCTGCCCACTTTAAAGACCAAACACGTCATTGGTGACATCACTACATACTGTCAAAAATCGAAATGCTGGTTGGAGTAGACATGTGGCACAGTCTGCTCCACAGGGGAGGCCAAGCGCTAATTGGCCGTTGCTTCTCAGTCAATCTTGTAGCACTTGGGTCAGCTTGGCTCATCTCTGTGGTGAAGGTCAGTTCAGGCCGGTGCGACATTCCTAAATATCTATGATACACAACAGGAACTGAGTAATGGCGGATACCTGGACATCACATGCAAGGAGGGTTCTTTGTAGAGATGGGATAATATATTGGCATGCCAACCTCCACATTCAGGGCTTCATTGATACAGTACCCCCTGCACTTGGGGTCTCAATTTGCTACCGATCCTTCTGGTGCCTCATGTTACGGACAGACATGTGTTGTTATTTGGAAGACTATGTGGCTACCTAAGATTCAGACGAAGGTGGGTGTCTGGAATGGTGAAATCAAGAATGTTTAGATTCTTATCATGAAAGGAACTGTGGGGTTGGGGCGGGTGAGCTCTGGCCTGGTGGGGTGGATGGTGGGGGGGCACAGACAGTTTAGTGGAGATGGATGGGTGTTTGTGCCGCAGCCTGTCCCTGTCCCACGCTCTTTGCCAAGCGCATTCTGTGCGAGAATGAAACTAGAGATTTGTAACATTGAAGGGACAGTGAACAGATGGACTTCTGTGCGAACAAGGCTTGTGCGGAGCTGACCTAATATGTAAATGGCTTGGTCCCTCTGCGTGAGAGGCCGGGGGTGCGAGTGTTGTAGCCTCGCAGATCAGTGGATTTCGGGCCTAATTGAAAGATGGCGTCTTGGCCTAATACAAAATGGAGTACTAATGACGGGGCATGAGTAGTGTTATTAGCCATTTTTGCTTATGTTAAAGAGTTCTTACCCGTACAGTATATGAGGGAGCCTCTTCCCGCAGGGCTGTGATGACGTTTATTCTATATGGTGATGCCTAGGGGCGTGGGGTAGGACCATGTCCTTCCCAACAACATATATAAAAACAAAAGCTAGAATGATGGGTAAATCAGAGATTTCACAATTGTATCAATCTTTATGAAATCTACACATCATGGCAGGGTTAATTTTGGGTTACTGCAACAACTGCCTAAGATTTCAGAATAGTTTACATCTTTTCAAGATGATTTGGGCTACTCTCTAGCAGAGTGGAAGAGCCCTTTCCTGAGAGATTGTGTTTCATTGGAACTGTAATACTAGAATGATTGTAATGTTTGTGATTTCTGCGGGTGGGACATTACAGGAGACAGGGGGGGCAGGGAGAAGGAATTGAAGTGAGAGGATGTTCAGGGTGGATGAAGAGAAGAAAGTGAGAGGGTGCAAGAACAGGGAGGGCAGCAATGCCATTATTAGAAAGAGGAGAGATGATGTGGAGGGAATGCAAATTACAGAGCTAAAAATGTTGTTGAATGGCAAACGAGTTGAGAAGAAGGCCTAAACAGTGGCTATATAAAGATAGTTGAACTGACTAAGTACTTTCAGGGAAATTAACAATTATATGGAGTGGTAGGTGAGGAAGAGGTATTTTCAGATACTGAGCAGTTTGTACATTGTGGTGTTAGTGGTAGAGGTGAACATGATTGTGGAGTCTAAGATCACTGTCAAAGGGGACATTGTGTTTGTGAGTTATGGGGATGGTCAATGGGATCTGAAGCAAGTACAATGGGTGCATCCTGGCCAGGGGCATAGATAACCACAGACTTGGAGTGATGAATCATTAGATAGCATACTTTAATTTAGTGATGGATATGTGAAACTCTGTTAGAGTTCCTTAAAGAGAGGTTCGGAAAAAAGAGAAGAACATGAAATGTGCATAATATCAGGAAAGTGGTGTTGTGAGAATCCAAATGACGAGAAGATATTGGCATTTGAGGTTGTCCTGAGCGTAACAACTAGTTGGCCACGAGTAGCACCTCCAGGGACGTAAACTGGGAGAGGGGTGGAAGTGCAGGCCTCTATGTTCTAAGAAATAGAAATTGACCAATGATGGAGGTAGGAAGCTCCAGGGAAGTGGTGCTTCTTGGATTACAGGACTTGGGAAAGTGAGACACAGAGAGTGGTGGTTACCAATATCAAAGACTGATGACATTTCAAGAACAATAAGGATATATGAGAGTCTTCTGCTGTGGATATACTTAAAAAGCTGAAGATGTGGTTTTATGCCATTTCTGTGGAGGCATGTTTACTGAATCCAGACTGGAGCTGATCTCTGAGCCTGTTAATCTCAAATTGTCTAGTAATCCTGTTGAAGAGCATATGCTCCATAATTCTTGAATAGTGTGGGAGAAGAGGTATTGGGTGATAGTTGGACCTATTAGGGCCCATTGAGGTCTTCCTGTGAATGGGTTGAATTGTGGCCACTTTGAAGCAGTCTGGGAAGATCCCATTTGAAAGAGTTTGAAAAATGAAGAGTGAACATCTGAGAGCTTTTTGGGGGGAGCATATCCATGGGCACACAGAGTTGGCTGTCTGGAAAATGGAATCAATTCAACAGGTGGAGTTTAGACGGATGAGCATAGGGGAGAGATTAAGGTAGTGAAGTAAGTGCACCTAGCTGTTTCAATAGCATTAGAAAGGGTTGAGAGGGTTTTGTTGTGAGAAGCCAGAAGTAAATGGGGTGAGATTTACAACATTAATGCAAATGCAGGCATGTATCAGTTTTCAGTTGCCAAACCAGAGGAATGATGCGGGGCTGGAAACAAGGGGTAGATGTAATGGTGCCAGTAGTGTTGGTTGGAAGTGGTAAAACAGCAGCTGAAAGACAATATGAAGTTGCTGGTGGTGCAATTAAATTAGATGGTGCTGGGGCGTGTGTGAGGGTTAGGAGAAAGGTTCTGACCTTGGCCAGGAACATGCCTGTGTATCAGCCTTAAAGAGGTGTTTAGACGTATTTATTTATTTACTGTTCGCTTGTTAGGCGTTTATACAGCAAGTACATACTGTTTCAAAGCGCCCACAGGGCAAGGGAGGGAACAAGGGAATGATACAAATTGAATAAACAACAGAAGAGGGGAAAGGAGAAAAAGACAAACCTACTATGCCTTGTGGTAAATGCTACACAGACTGGAGCCGTCATGGGTGTAAGTGCAAGACTCGAAGTTGGAGGGAGTGCCAAGGAAAGTGCTGAGAGTAGACAGAAACTGGGTGATTGGGTGTGGTAGGTCAGGGGCACTGAGGATGCAGAAGGGCTCAGGAGACCAATCGCAGCAACTGTGAGATGAGCAGGGTAGAGAAGATGGGAAGGAAGAGGTAAAGAGGAAAGTCTTGAGGAGCTTACAGAATTTTTTGGAAGCCCCGCTCAAGGCGCAGGGGGTGGGGGATGCTCTTTCAAAGTAGGGAGCCAGCTGAGGAAAGCAATCAACCTCCTGCCCTCTGTTTAGCAAAGTGCTTTACACACAAAGAGCTTGTGCCAGAGAAACATAGAGGTCTGGAGGGAGAGGATTTAGTGAGATAGTGAGGTCTCCTTGCCCAGACAGCCTTGTGGATGATGCAGAGGAATTTGAATTTAATCCGAGCAGCAACTGGGAGCCAGTGAAGACTTTTTAGGGCAGGAGAGATGCGGCCCCTGGGCTTTAGGCCAAGGATAGGTCTGGCTGCTCTATTCTGGATTAGATGGAGAGGTCGCAGAGTAGAAGAAGGTCAATTCAGGAGGAGGCTATTGCAATAGTCAAGCCTAGAGAGAACCAGGGCTCAGGTAATGTTGAGCCTTTGGGGAAAAGTGAGAAAAGGGAGAATTCCTTTGAGAAGGAATAGCTGAAAGTGGGACTTCATGACAATGTCCTGAGTGTGAGGGAGGAAGGATAGAGATTAGTCAAAGATGACCCCAAGGTTTCCGGATTCAGAAGAAGGAGCGGGGGAAAGCCAATGGAGGAAGGTCAGAGTGAAGGGAAGAAATTGGGAGCAGCGGTCAAGATGGGAAGAATCTTACTTTTACAGGTGTTGAGACAGAGATCATTAGAGGTGCATCAGGACTGAATGGCTGATAGGAAGTCAGGGATGATGGAAGGTGCAAGGGGGTCAGCAGGAAGGTTGAGAAAACGTTGAGTGTCATCTGCATAACACTGACAATTGGGAGAAAAGGAGGAGATAAGGTGTGCCAGCAGAGCAAGGTAGATGTTAAAGAGCCAAGGGAAGAGGATAGAACCTTGGGGGACACCACAGGTGGAGAAGGAAGTTGGAGAGGAGAAGGTGTCCAGGATGACTTGGGATGAGCGGTCAGTTAGGAAGGATGTCAGCAAGTCCAGTGCCCGATCAGAGATAACAAGGGTATCTTAGAGTCTTTGCATGAGGATGGAATAGTTGACAGTGTCAAATGTAGAGGAGAGATTGAGTAGGATGAGGATAGCTGGGGAGTTGGACTACAGAGATGCGAGCCTTTCTTCACGGATGTTCAGAAGAACAGTTCTGTGCCTCTGGATGCTCGGAATACATAACAATGGTCGTGGAGAACGCCATCAAGTTCGATGTGAGAGTTGAGTTGGGGCAGGGCCAGCTTCTCCAACAGTGTCCCCAGGAAGGGGGTGATGGAAACAGGGTGGTAGTTGTCAGGACAGGTAGGTTCTGCTGAAGGTTTTTTCAGGAGGGGGCACAAGGAGTGCTTGAGGGGGGAGGGGAATGATCCTGTGGCAAAAAGAGTGATTGCAGAAATATGCGAGTGATGGGGCAACACAGCCAATATTTTCCTTGATGGTTCTGGATGAACAATGGGAAACCTGTTTAGAAGACAACTTCATAGAGCGGACAACTCTGGTAGCATCTTCAGGTGTGATGGGGGAGGAGAGGGGGGAAGGAGGAGGGTGAGGGCCCAAGGGAGGGATGGGGGTGTGGGAAGGATTGGGAGGGTGAGTGACAAGGGAGTTCAAGATGCCCTGAGTTTTTGTGGTGAAGTGTGTGGCCAGTGCGTTACGGGGGGCCTGGCAGGGAGACAGGGAGGAGGAGACTGCAGAAGGGTTGGCTAGTTCCCTGCAAATCTTACAAAGTTCAGCCGTGTTGTTGTATGAACTGCAGACCCATGTCTGTATGTGGGCTCTTTTCTTGGCACATATGGAGAGTCTGTATTGTCTTTGGAGTAGACGGCAGGCCAGTTTGTCAGAAGATGAGCCTGAGGTTTGCCACTTTCATTCCACCACTCTGAACCTTCGTTTCAGAGCTACAAGATTGGAGTTACCAGGTACCCGGTACTAGGTGTCACGCTTAGAGGTAGGTTTCAGGTGGATTTTCATGACTGGAGCAAGGGTGTTGAGGCCATTGGTGATGGCAAGATGGAGGTTGATGAGAGCAGAATCAGAGGAAGAATCTGAAGTTGGGGGGCTGGTGAAGGTGGAGGCGAAGGCAGCAGCTGACACTCGGTTCATCAGGCAGATGTTGGTGAACGAGGTTGTCAAAGCTTTGGGGGGTGCGGTCAGAGTGCCCCAAGGGCCCAGGTGGGAGGAAAGGAGAGAATGGTCTGACCAGGATAGAGGGGTGATCAGTGGGGAAGAGAGAGGGAGGTCAGAGTGGATGAAGGCATCAAGAGTGTGACCAGCCGAGTGGGTTGGACCAGAAGGAAGAATGGAGAGTAATAGAAAGGTGCAATCGTCAATGAAGAGAGTGAAAGCTGTGTCAGGGGAGTCCAATTGGATGTTGAAATCACCCAAGAGAAGGAGATTGGCGGTGGATGAAAGTAAGGAAGAACAGAACTCTGCCCATTCAGAGGAGAACAGGGTGGTAGAAACTGGATGCCGGTATATGGAGGCAATGGTCAAGGTGGAGGAGGGAGAAATGACCAACTTGCACAGCAGGCTCTCAAAGGAACAGTAGTGGTGGGTAAGATGGAAGAAGGAACTCACTCAGGAAAGATTAAGGCAACCCCAGCACCAGCACAGTAAGGTCGAGTCTTTGATAAGATCTTGAAGCCATCAGGGAGGAGGGAGTCAAAGCAGTGACTGAGCTGGCATTGAACCATGTCTTGGTAAGAGCGAGAATATCAAGCTCAATGTCTTCAGGAAGGAGGCAAACAACTGCAGAGTGTTTGCTGGCTGTATGGGCGTTAAGAGTCACCATGTGGAGGAGGTCTCTACTGTTGAAAGTTTTTTTAGTTGGGGTAGAGGGGCGTGGTACACCAGACAGAGGAGAGAGAGCATTGTAGGGGGAGATGCTGGAGAAGGAAGGAAGTTAATGAGAGATGGCAGGATCCAGTCAAAGAGAAGGACATTTGTTTGAGGACCCTGGAACAGGATGGCGTCTGTGTGGTAGACATTAACAAAGCAATGTGAAGAAGAGAAGCCAGCCAAGAGGACTTTCCACTTGGTTCCACCATTAATTGGAGAGGACATGGAAGGAGAGAGAGTAGAGATGAGAGTAGAGATGAGATGGAGGTTCCATAATTCTGGAGAGGGGGCAGAGGAGAGGATATCAGTAAAAACCTCTTTGGAAGAAGCTCTAACATAGGTGTCTGTGATGGGAAGGCCAGGGTTTGCACTAAGGATGTATTTCTTCTGTGTCTTTCTTCCGGACTTTGTGAGAGAGGGGGATAGGTGACAGTATATAGCAGTTAGAAAAGGGGTGAAATGGAGAATGCCATAGTAGCGGTGGAGGATAGTCGAAGAATGACAGAGGAGTGGCTGCACAGCACAGTTCTTAGCTAACTCATCAGGTGGGCTAGTAGTCACAAAGACACACACTTATGCAAAGTGTACATCGAATTTAAGAAACAAGATTGTACAATGCAGAGCAGAAAGGTTCACAGATGTAAAGGCACACTTACCTACATTCGATTTTCAGAAATAGTGGTACAATGTAGAGCAAAAAAGGTGCACAGATGTAAAGCCACACACACACCTACATTTGATTTTCAAAAATAGTGATACAATGCAGAGAGAGGAGAGGTAGGAAAGATGAAGGAAGGAAGACAGAGAACATAGGAAGGTTAAAGGATCAGATAGTTGAGGAGGCAGTGGGAGAGTTCAGCCATCATCCACTGGTAGAGTCTATGGCAAAGAAGAGGTCCATGTGTCCAAGTACATTTGGTGGCAGTAAATATCTGGAAGACGATTCATAGTCTGAGGAGCTGGGGGCAAGCAGGAGAAGGACCTCCAGGCCCTCCTCGACTGGCACAGGCTCAGACAGGGCCTTTGATGAGGGCCTTCAGTGTTGGGGCTGGCTTTACAGCCTGCTGACTAACCGGTTGGCTAGTTGTAGCAGGAGGAACCAATCAGGCTGAGGCATCCCCGTTATCAAGGCAACCCTTAGAGGCACTGCTATGTTAACGAAGAGGGCGGCCATGATATTGCAGTGGAGTTGCACACTCTGAGTGTCTTCATGCCCTTTTGCAAAAAGAAACTGCCCAAGGAACGGGCTCATTGGCGGCCTGTGCCACACGTTGCAGAAACATGCAATATTGAAAAAGACTGCCACAAGCAGCAATGAAGCTGCAATGCCTGCACATGCTGCCCGGTGCCTCACACACAAGAATTTTGTTTTTTTCCCCAGGTGGCATCCATGCTGAAGCTGTAAGGGTTAGGGGGAGACGGCAGGGCTCTGCCAGCTTACCTCAGTGATCGCTATGATGTGAATGAGGAAACCAGGCTCAGACAGGGCCTCTGATGTGGGCCTTCGGTGTTGGGGGGTGGCTTTACTGCCTGCTGGCTACCCGATTGGCTAACCAATCAGGCTGAAGGCCTTCCCGTCATCAAGGGACCCTCGGAAGCACCACAGTGTTAACAAAGATGGCGGCCATCATACTGCAGTGGAGTTGCACACTCTCAGACTGTCTTTGCGCCATTTTATCAAAATGAAACCGCCCAAGAAACAGGCCCCAATGGTGGCCTGTGCCACATATTGCAGAAACATTCAATATTCAAAAAGACCACTGCAAGCAGCAGCAGAGCTCCAGTGCCTGGCAGCCTGTGCCACAAGTTGCAGATACATGCAATATTGAAAAAGACAGCCACAAGCAGCAGCAGAGCTCCATTGCCTGCATGCGTTGCCCAGTGCCTCACGCACAAGGATTTTTTTTCTTTTCTCCAGGTGGCATCCATGCTAAAGTTGTAAGGGTGAGGGGAGGAGGAGAGGGCTATGCCAGCTTACCTCTGTGATCGCGTGATGTGAATGTGGAAACCAGGCTCAGACAGGGCCTTCCATTTGGGCCTTCGGTTTTGGGGACCTGGCTGTAAATAGAAGAGGTGGGAAGAGGTATATAGAAGAGGATATAGAAGGGGTGGGTGGCAAGACAGGATGAGGAAGAAACAGATGATTTTGGAGAGAGTTGTCAGACAGGTAGTGGTCAATACTGAGAATAGATGATATAAGGAAGGATGTACAAACGCTAATGCCAAGGATGTTGCCTTGAACAATGGTAGGTAGGCTGTGGTGGGAGGTTAAAGAGAGGAAAGGAACAAGTTTAAGATTGTGGGTGCAACAGGTTTTTAGCAGTGGTATGTCTTCCAAAATAGCAATAGGGGCATTAGCAAGAAGATAGTCGAGTGAGATGTCAAGCTCAGTTAGGAAAGAGTGGAGGAGACTAAGGCATCTGTAGATGAGAAGGATGGTGAGGGGTTTAGGGCAAGGAGTTGAGTGGCAGTGTGATCAAAAGAGAATGGGAGAAAATCAGAGTGGAAATGGGGCTGAGGAATTCACTCATGTGACTACATTCTGAACCCTGCATCTTGTTGTACAGCAAAGCAGTGTGCACAAAAGTACTAGAGTGAGTGTAAAGGTCTTTGAGAGCAATGGTGCCATTTAGGACATTATAGGTTTCTCTGATTTGTGTGATTGTAATGTGGGGTTGTGAAAATAGATATGGTCCATGAGGAAGGAGCTTTTCATGAGGGATGATAGTGTTGTGATGGAAATGTATTGGAGGGTTGGGCCTCCATGTCCTTGTCCTTTACCCCCTTACCATGTGTGTTCTGTGCTGTTTTCTGCACAGGAGTCCATGTGGGACTCCTGGTAGGGCAGCTCTTCCTCCTTTTGGTTGTGGTGAACAGAGACCCTTGGGATACCCTTAAGGCACCCTAGTGTATGTTTTTGGGGCTCCTGTGTGCGGCACACAGAGCAGGGTATGTGCTGGTGGCAGCTCCATGCTGAATTTTGCAGGTGCTCTGAGCATCCTCCCATTTTGGGATACCCAGGCCCTGCATAGAAATCAGTGGATTCCTGATAGGAGACAAGATGACCCCTGTGGCCTCTTGGTTTCTATTACCTGTTACCTTGTTTTCCCAAAGTCCCGGGAAGCTCTGACTCTGTCCCTTCCCCTGACTGGCTTTTGGGTGGAAGAACCATATATGGTATTGTGGGGAAGTGCAGGCCAGACTGGCTGGAGCCTTCCCAGTGACTGTATGTTGTGGGTACACCCTTTGGGTGGGACCTGGGTGAATGGAGTGTGTGACCAATATCCATTCCATGTTATGGGTGTCTGGTATCTGTGTGTGTGAGACACAGGAATGAGACAGCCCTGCCCGAAACTGACAGGAATTCAGTGTGTTGTGCTGAAAGGCTGGGTGCTTGCCGCAATCCACTTTCCTTGTTGTGGGTGTCTGGATGAAAGTGGATGGCCTGAATGCACTGTGAGCCTGATTGAGACAGAACAGTACATCTGGAGACCTCTCACTTACCAGAACTGTTCAGAAGCTGAAGTTGAAACTTGATCCCTAACCTTGAAACCCAGCTGGAAGAGGAAGTTTTTGCTGCTGTTAGCCATCATTGAAATCTGAAAACTGTTGTGTCTGTCAAGGACTGATCCAAAAGAGGGTCTGGCTAGGAAACCTCTTCCCGAGCTACGAGTGACTTTAGCAAATGCCTGTGGTTATGATTAATTCAAAACCTTCCAGCCATCACCTTTTTGTTTTAAGTTCCCCCAAGTGGGACGGGTATGTCCAGACACGGGTCCCAAGTCTGCCTGGCCTCGAGACCAAAGCTCCTCCTCACTGATGATGCCCAGAAAGGCTGAAACATGTCTAGGGATGCTTGTGGTCTCGTGCAGAAGGGATGTGACCTAGCAGTTCGGGCCGGATTGTTCCTTTTGGGGTAGGACCAAGCTTGATTTGCATATGGTTTTCCCCTTCTGTAATGGCTTGGTAGGCTGAAAAATGACGGTCTGGAGGGTTGCCGAGAGCTATGCCAGTGGTTATAATTAATTCAAAACCTTCCAGCCATCACCTTTTTGTTTTGCTAAAGTCACCCCGAGTGGGACGGGTATGTCCAGACGTGGGTCCCGGGTCTGCCCAAACTATAGACCCAAGCTGCTCCTGAATGACGATGCCCAACTAGGCTGAAACATGCTGGGGATGCTTGTTGTCTTGTGCAGAAGGGATGTGACCTAGAAGTTTGGGCTGGACTGCCCCTTTTGGGGTACGACCAAGCCTGATTTGCATATGGTTTTCCCCTTCTGTAATTGCTTGGCAATCTGAAAAACGATGGTGTGGAGGGTTGCCCAGACATATGCCCGTGGTTATGATTAATTCAAAACCTTCCAGCCATCACCTTTTTGTTTTGCTATAAGAAAAAAGGGACATTTTATTTTTTAGCTGACATTTCGGCATGTTGTTCCGATGAAAAACATTTCATCCCCCTAATTGCCTGACATTTTGGTAAAAAACTAAATTTCAGGCACAAAAAAGGAACTTTGTCCAATAGCAAATTTCCCCTAAAAGCAGGGAATCAGAGAACAATCTGCTCCCCTGGTGAAGCAAAATTGGAGGCAAACTTTGGAAATTTAATCACGCCAGCAGTAATTCCACACATCCAGAGTGATAGTATTGGTTGATAAATGGCTGTGATGTTAAGGCTGCCAAGAAGGAGAATTATTTGAGATAAGATCAGTCAATGTTGAATCAGGCCTATGAGATTTTACAGAACTGCAGATGTCCTTTTCTTCGGGGGTTGGTAAACAAGAGGGCATATGAAATTGAGGTTATAATAGAGAGAGCTTTAAATAGTTTAAAGTTTTAAAAAGTCCTGAAGAAGCCCCTTACAACAATAATAATGGTGTTTTGGGCTGAAACCTTAGTTGGCGATGCTGGCAAATACCCAAATATGACTAACAGTGAAATCAGTCTAAATGACCCATGCCTTTGTTAAAAGTATTCACTCTTAATGTATTTCTATAAAAAATGTGTCTATCAGAAAATTCATTTGATATAAGACTTTGACTGCAGCGATTGACACCATTGCCCCATTAGTGCCACATGAATCTAAACCTTCAATACACATAAACTTTGGTTCACTCCTGACATTCAAGAGCTCTAAAGCAACTAACGGCTAGCAGAATCGAAATGGAAAAAATCACCCTCAAATGCCTTGAAGATGTTGTTCACTACTGCAGCTAAACGCTACAAACAAGCAATCCTTCTGGCCAAATATACCACATATAATGCCAGAATTGCCAATGCAAAGTCCAACACCCATGAGATTTTCACCATCCTCAGAGAACTATAAACCACCTCCGACCCCCCTGCCACCATTACTGATGAGACACGGAGCACTAATATTCAAAAAATTGACCTCATGCAATCTGCTCTGAACTCCTTTCTGCAACCTTTGCCAGCCATCAGCCTCCTCACTGCCACCCATAAAGGCCTTCCTAGGTTTCACTTTACCAATGTCTCTGAGGTCAAAGTCAAAATCATCCTAAAGGGCATGAAACCATTGAGATACAAAAGGGATATTTGCACTGCATCCCCAACCCTCTATATCTTTACAAAACTGCTATTTGACCTACTAGGCTCCATCAAGATATTTTATTCTAACTATGTTGATGATACCCAAATCTTACTCCCCCTTTCTGGCAACTACCAGGAAGACACTGCTACTCCTTAATGATGAAAAGACAGAGATCCACCTGGTAGGTCCTTCGCCAGTGATCATGAGGCTAAACACTCAATATACCGCTTTCAATATTGATGGCATTCCAATCCTTGTCTCTTGCTCAGTGAAGACACTAGGAGTCTACCTGGATGCTACTATTTTTGATCACACGTCAAGTAAATGCCATTGCCTCCTCTTCTGCCTACACTACTAAACTGACCAATGCTTCTAAACCTTTCTAATCCGGGCAGCTGCCTTACAATTGCCCAATGGATCATCAGATCCAGGCTCAACTATTATAACACACTGTTTGCAGGAACCTCTGAGCACAACATCCAGAAGATGAAGGTTATCCACAAGAAAACACTGCAAGCAGCCCCCAACATCCGCAAATTTGAACGTGTCCCTTGTGCAAGAAGAAAGGCCCATTGGCTCCCATTCACAAACAGATCTTATTTAAAACCTTGTCAATCATGCACAGATGTCTGTCCAATGTGGCTCCTCTCTACTTTTCACAGAACATTTTGAAAGCAGAGTCATCCAGGCCCACTAGAGCGGCTAATGCTCACTGTCTCACCCAACCCAAAATTAAACACACAAAATTGGGTGGCTCAAGCTTCCCGACTATTGCGACCAAACAATGAAACTTACTCCCACAGGCTTTGCGAGCTGAGCAATCATACTAAACCTTCTGGAGATCACTGAAAACTTGTCTGTTTGCATAAACGGTCATCCTTATTTTAACTGATCTACTGTCGTTATGTACATTTCATCTCAGTAACTGGTTTTGTATCATCACCTTGATGTCCTCGGGTTTAGTGTGCTTTATAAATGGAAAAATAAATAATACAATTGCAGAAGCAGTTTACTTGTGGGAATTCGCAGAGGTGTTGATGTCCTCATACCTCTCATACTTTTGAATTTAGAGTTGTTGATATCACTATCATTGCTAGTATTGCATACAGGCATGGATTTGTTCTATGTGTGATAGCACATTTTATATGAAAGGAGAGTATGTGTTCTGTATGTCCTCGTTTTGTGGTATGTTCCTTGTTTTTGAAAGATGTTGGTTCACACTCTTATGAACGCTTTTGACGTTACCCTATTCTTTTGAACACAACCATTATTGAAAATTAACTTGTATATACAACATAAGAAAATAAAAAAAAAACATTTGAAAAGAATATTATACTGTCACGGCAGAAACACTTTGTTGGTTTGTTTGTGATGTACCCCTATAGTCTTGCCCCTTAAAGATTAAAAATCATTCTTTGGCTACTGGGATTCCTCTTTTGTTTTTGCTTACAATGCAATAACTCATCGCATATACAGCGCTCTTCCACAACAAATAAACGTATTAACCCCTAGAAAACAAGAATATCAATAAAGGACTTTAACCTGGGAAACAGAAAAAAAGCTACAGAAACGATAAAAACACAACCAACTGACGTTGAGAAAGGACCATCAGATCCTATTCGTCTGCGAAGCTTCACCATCCAAGTAACCCTCACTTATCGGACCTCTTCAACATTCTCCACTGGCACCCCGTTGACACCATGCTATTTTAACCCTTAAATTAACTTGCCTTGGCAATGCATCACCAAATTCTATGTTTTTTAAACATGTTCTTTCCCTCCTCCGTTCATGAGCCGTTACACCCTACACATTTCTTCTAGCTGTCCACTGCATCAAGCCCATTACAAAATGCACAACAAAAAAGAAATCTGCTCCTTGAGACTAAACTGGGTTCATTGAAAGGAAGACTTACACCACTCTGTGCTAGATTAGTATGTTTAGACTGGATGAAAACCGATGCTTAGTCTGACATTGTCTTAGATGCAGAAACGTTTTTTGTCTTGTTGACCAGTATATTTTCTGTGGCACGATATAGCATCTGCCTTTATGTTGGTTGGCCTGCTCTATAGGGCACCATGAGTTTATTTTTGATTGGGATGTGAGAACAGGCGAGACATGCTTATTAACTGCTACTCATCAGTCTCTAGAAATAAGCTCAGTGCTTATATATGAAGCGGTACTTCTAGCTAAATATTGAATGAGAGTGAGTTTTCAGGATTTTTTGTTGTATTAGTCTAGCAAAGAAGATACCGTATCTAGATATTTATGCATCTAGATCTAAGGAAGTGAGGGAAGGAAGGAAGGAAGGAAGGAAGGAAGGAAGGAAGGAAGGAAGGAAGGAAGGAAGGAAGGAAGGAAGGAAGGAAGGAAGGAAGGAAGGAAGGAAGGAAGGAAGGAAGGAAGGAAGGAAGGAAGGAAGGAAGGAAGGAAGGAAGGAAGGAAGGAAGGAAGGAAGGAAGGAAGGAAGGAAGGGAGGGAGGGAGGGAGGGAGGGAGGGAGGGAGGGAGGGAGGGAGGGAGGGAGAAGGAAGGAAGGAAGGAAGGAAGGAAGGAAGGAAGAAAGAAAGAAAGAAAGAAAGAAAGAAAGAAAGAAAGAAAGAAAGAAAGAAAGAAAGAAAGAAAGAAAGAAAGAAAGAAAGAAAGAAAGAAAGAAAGAAAGAAAGCAGAATGGCAGAAAGAAAGAAAGAAAGAAGGCAGAATGGCAGAAGGATTGATGGTATGCATGGAGCTGCAGACCGTTAGTGAATTTCAGGAAAAAACGATGAGATGCACTAGTTGTAAGAAAATGAAGTAGTAATACAATTTAATGTAAAATAAAGATGGCCAGAATAGTCAACCAATCCCGTGAAAGCGAAAACCTGAGAACTCACCACACCCACATCAGGTTACAGTATTTGAAGACAAAAACTACAAAATTTGAATAATGACATACATCAGATTGAAATGCAACATTTGATTGACTCTGATGGATAGCGCCTTTACAACCCTAAACATACACATACATTATTCTATCCTCATTTGTTAGTAGGAGCACGTGACCTTAAGTGTGCAGCCCACCCTTGGTGACATAGACATGCTGTCAGTGGTGAGAGAGGGTTGCCACCCTCATGGCAGCAAACACAATACATCAGTATCCTCTCCCATCGCACCTAGCAGATCTATTCATCATGGTAACATAAGTGGATACATTGGAAAGTTTCATCCCATGTGACCAGGCAGTATGCATGTGTGGCCAAGCTCCCATGAGAAAACCAGAGGTCTCCTTATTCTAAAATGTAAGTAAATATATAATTCTGGGAGTGTTGCTCATTTTGCATTATCAGTAAACCAGGTGTGTACTTGCTAGCCTAGAGCTCTCTTGGATTCCTGCAAACCTAAAGTCCAAATTAAATAGAGAATAATCATGGTACCCTTCCGACGGATTTAATGTGGGTGGCCTGCTTGAGGCCTATATTTACTTCAAATGGCACAATGTGTAATGCAAGACCTATAAGAGTCAATCCAGTAGCATTAGAAAATGGTAGTTAGAAACAATAATCTGCAATACAAACACACAATAATTACCTTTTCAAACATTAAATATCATCACCTTCTAACACTTATATTGCATCCTACCCACATAAGCCTTAACACAGCATGAATTGCTCTATTCTAACATCCAAAATATAACACTTTGCATTCAGCACCCAGTAGACGGCCTCCTTCCTCCTTGCAGTGGGACTAGCGAAATACACCCCTCATCATAACGAGTCACCTGCCCCAATGTCTTTTACCTTGCAACACAGCATTCTGCCAAACTTGGCAGTTCCCAATCTCTGCCACACTCCCAAGCTGAAGCCTGCCCTTGTCACTATAGCCTTTTCGTCTGGGAATGCCAAGGGATAGGCCATCATTTTACATTGTGCTGACTGTTACTTCAAGTTTTAGGGGGAAGGGTTTCTCAGAGATATGCAGCTATGGAAATTAACTTCTGTTTGCTCTGTTAGCACGTAAACACAAACTTTGGCATCCATTTGAGGTTCTCCTGAATGTTGCAGAAATGAACTCCTTATTCAGTAAATCGGACACTGCTAATGTGCACAGGCCTCTCAACTAGGCCTCGACCCCAAAGAACACTTAGAAAAACTAAAAGCACTATAAACAGGGCGAAAATACAACTCACTAACACTAACTACAAACAAAGTGGCAACACTGCCCACGTTAGTAATAATCACGCAATGTAGACTTCTGTTTACGTTTGTGGCGTGGAACCTGCCCCTGTACATTCCCCCTCTTGTTGCAAAATCAACTACACTTCCCCTTCCTACATCCTTAAACCATGAGCAACTTTGGGTCCAAACCATAAAAACATTTCTTGGATCTCCGATATATTCTTCTTGGCTACCTGGTAGGAAGCAACATTCACAGTCGCACGTGGGGACTACATATGTCTTGATATACCGTTCAAGGTCATCTGGACACTCAGATATGGTACCCTTGGAGTGAAAGGGGTGTTCCACTTTGACCATCCGAGGCATAGCCTTAGGGACCCAATGATCAGTCTGTGTGTGTGTGTGTTGTTCAAAAGATGGACATCATCATTGTGCTGTATTGTGAGTGACATCATAGGTGTAACTTTGTCCATCATTCTTTTGCATCACCATATGAGCAATTGGCAAGTGCAAACAAGGACAAACAGCTAGACAAAAATAGGTATTAAAACTTTGAGAAGATTCCTCATCCATGAATCGAACCACAAAAAAGATTGTAAGAACCATTCCTCAGTTTGTACCCCACCTCATACTCCATAGCAGTGTGCAAATTGTGTAGAGCCTATACAGCTTCGGCGATGCTCCCATTGTTTTTATTGTTGGGGTGTATGTACGTGCAGCAAGAACTTCCCAGTTTTGTGCAGACACAATACTCTATGGTGATCTGGATCTTATCTGTTCTGTAAGGTGGTTAATATTGACCATATGGGCCTTTAATTTAGGTAGTGTGTCACACAGGTGGATGGGAACAGGATAACTCTGTACTCCAATAATTAGACAAAACTCAGGAAGAAGGCAACGTCTTTTGACTGTTTTAATATCAATGATCTAAAACGGGAAGTTGCAACGCACATCAACGAATGTCGCACAGCATTCTCTCTCAAAGCATTTCATTAAAAAAACAATACTTTCATAGCAAAAACTCGTCATACGTGATGTCATACTACATGGCAAATAAGAAAAACCTACGGGGGATTGTGGTTGGCTCAAGGGTTCAGCTAAATATACTTTCTATAGGGACTGGGATTGTGATTGGGTCTCTACAGTCAGGTGGACAACCCATGCCCACCTCTGGTGCAAATCACCTTCATCAGTTATTAGAAACACGCTACTCTATTGGCTATCAAACTATAAGGTCCTTCATTATATGGCCCTCTACAATTGGTTGGCACACTCATGCCCTTCTGGAGCATTCAATTCACCTTGGAGCATGTGAGCTCAGACCCAAGTGCCAGGGGTGAATCTGACTGCACCTCCCCACCCAAATAGCCCATCATCTCTCATCTCTTCTGCCTTCTGCCATGAAGACTGTCTTTGAACTTGTCCTAGCAATGTATTCTCGTCTCTGGGAATATAAGGGAGTATGGGCACATGCTTATCAAAGTTCCAGACTGCGCGCTCAACTGTATTCTCATCCTCAGCTCACATGACAGGAGACCACAATTTGGCCCATTTGATAGCATTTAATTGTCTTGAATTAATAAACCTGTTACTCATGGTGTTCATTCTTTGCACCTTAATGAGGGATAATTCAGCTTCTCAACTTCACTGTTCTTTGAGGATAGACAACCAGTTCTTGGCTGACTTCAGCTTTGACACCAGGCCAGACAGCCCTTCTTGCTTCTTCCATGCTCCCATCTAATTCTTTGCTGTGACACACTCTTAAGCCCTTCTCTTATTGGTCTGAACGTACTCAAATTGTGACACCAATGTCCAGCTTCTACATAATGGCGGTTTTGCCTGCAATCTATTCACTACGTATAGCCAGCTTCTATGATCAGTTAGTCTACTTGCATTGCTGCATCTGTACATTTATTAAATGGTTTGCATGTTCTACAGTGCTTTTCACACGTGCAATCTTTGTTTTGCACATGAAAGTTTACTCAATTCTTGTGACATCACCAACTCCTCTTTCTCTCTTTTTCATATTCCTTCAGGGATCTCCTCCAAGAGATTATTGTCTCTTCAGGAATACATTTGATAGGTTTTTCTCAATGGGTACCTTTTCTCAAAGACTCAAAGAGGAATAGTCACAACTGCTGGTGTCAAACATGGCACTATTTCAGGCTTCCAATATGCAGGTAGTAGGGGGCAGGACTTCCTGCAGAGGCAGTTGGCTGCTCCTCTACAATATTATGGCTCACAGTTTTTCCATAATGGCTTTTAACCCATTCTCTGTATCATTAGCCAGCTGAATCATTTCTTACCTAGTAATCTGCAACCCCTTGGCATTGCTTATCGCCTGAACCCCAGGAGCAGAAATCAATGCAAAAATCATGTCTGCTTTGCTGAACAGCCGGTATTAGTCTGGGATTTCATGGTGTCTGTTCACCGAGGGCCTGATTCTGAGCTTGTGATAAAAAGTGTGTGGAAAGCAGACATTCTCCCATCCAGTTTCCAGCACCATCATTCTGAGGTGGATGGACATATTCAAGGGGGGATGTTGTGATTTCCAGTAGAAAAAGCTGCTAAAATCAAACATTGTGGGGGAAACATGTGCTGTACTGGTATTGTGAGAATTTCTTTAAAGACTACATCATTTCTAATATAAGAACGTTTTCTTAAACTTTCATTAAACAACAAAAGTGGTGCTTTAGTCTAAGAAATCCTACGTTTATAAAGGGAAATGTGTGTAGTGATTTTTAACGGGCACTTCAGAGGTGTCATATTTGAACTCCTTTTATTAACGTGCTAAACCAGTGCTACTTGGGGGATGAATCCCCTTCATGCGGCTGCCCTGCATTCCTCATGGTTTCTAGGGCTGTTGTCAAGCTTTTAATCAGGCTCATGCAGAAGGGAGCCTTTCATGTGCCTGCACTACATCCTTTACACATCAGAATATGATGTAGTTAAGAAATATGTTATCCTTAATCAGGCCCTGAGTCTTGAGATAAGTAGTTGCTGTTGTGATGGTGACACACGCCCATGGATCGATGAACTTGATGGTATATCAGGTATATGGGCTTGGTAATTGGGTGCTTGCTTATGGTTATGACATTTGCTTCACACACAACTAGCATTGGTGCGTGCAACTTGTATGTAGGCGAGTCCCCCACAAACCCAATATATGTCCATGAGGGCAGCGGTGCCACCTTAAATGTCAGAGAAGCTGACAGTTTTGTTGCAGATGCTATTCACCCCCACAGGTACAGTGCCAGCGGCCCTAAAACAAAAGCAGCATCTAGAGAGTCTTAAAACCTTAGCCAGAGGTATATTTGAATGAATCCATGTTACGCTTGTGATGCTGAAAAAGCATTGGAGGGACAGGGCCTTCTGTGTGTTCTGTATTGTTTTCTGCCAAGGAGTCCATGTGGGACTCCTGGCAATGCAGCTATTCCTCTGTTTGGTTTGGTGTACAACCCTGTACCCCTAGTGTATGTTTTTGGGCACCTGTGTGTGGCCCACACAGCAGGGTATGGGCTGGTGGCAGCTCCATGCTGAATTTGACAGGTGCTCTGATTATCCTTCATTATGGGAAACCCAGGTCCTGCCATTGGAATCAGTTGGTTCCTGATAGAAGACAAGATGGCTCCTGTGGCCTCATGATTTCTATTGCCTGTTACCTTGTTTTCCCAAAGTCCTGGGAAGCCCTGACTCTATCCCTTCCCCTGACTGGCTATTGGGTGGAAGTTCCATATATGGTGTTGTGGGAAAGTCCAGGCTAGACTGGCTGGAGCCTTCCCAGTGACTATATGTTGTGGGTACACCCTTGGGGTTGGACCTGGATGAATGGAGTGTAGGATCAATATGCACTACATGTTATGGGTTTCTGGATTCTGGAATGTAACACAATGAATGAGACATCCTTGCCTGAAACTGGTATGAATGCAGTGCTGAGTGCTGAATGGCTGGGTACTTGTCCCAATACACATTCCTTGTTGTGAGTGTGTGGAGGGAGGAGAATGGCCTGAATGCACTGTGAGCCTGATTGGCTGCCTGCCTGCATGAATGCACTTCTGGATGATTGGTTGCCTGAGTGTGACCCAGCAGAGTGAATGAGAGGCCAAACAGTATATCTGGGGACACCTCACTGATGGAAATCTTTCAGAAGCTCGAAACTGATGCTTAATATGGAAGCTGAGTCCAAAGAAGAAAGTTGACTGCTGTTACCTTCAACGTAATCTGAAAGCTGCTGTGTCAACGAGAAACTGATCCAAGAGAGGACCTGACTAGGAGACCTCTTCACTATCTATGAGGGACCATCATACACCACTAACCTTCGCCGAAGCACCCTGGAAGCCAGCCAGAAAGACTGTCGACCGGAGGCAGGGACCACTGAGGAATCCACAGAAAAGCTCCCAGACAGCCATCCACAGTTGTCGACCAGGGTTCGCAGGTTTGCTATAACCGCTGGAGGCCCATTAAAGCCATGTTGCCCAGAAGCGAGGACAGCCTGATGCTGTGCTCCATTGATTTAGATACTTTGAATTCAAGGACACTCTCACCAGCACTGCTGACTGCTTTGTCCTGCCGGAGAAAGTCGAGGCTGCCAATGCAGCGAGGAGCATCCACCGGTGGGTTTCCTGCCACCCGAAGAACAAAAAGACAATGACAGCTCGACACCCTTGCTGGGCCAAAGTTCTTCATCACCTCTTTCGTCGTTGAGTTTCACAGCATGTCTTATCTTCGCAGGACGTCCACGACCGATTGCCGATGAGCACCGCCAGGACCAAAGCTGCGGCCTTGACACCTTTGTTCACCTTTTCTTCGAGGGATCTTGATGATCCGTGGCTCCTGCCATTCCTTTTTGGGTGCTTGGGGACTACACTGTTCTTATGAACCAGTCTGCATCACTTACTGAGAGCTTAAGCCTTGATTGCTCATTCATAGCTACCTTATAGAGAATCTTGCCTGGGGTGCTCTGTGCTTCTACTGGGCCATATAGAGGGCAGAAGTACAAATAAACACCCTCCAGTCTTTACAACGCTTTTGCCATATTTCACCCACATTTTAAAAGAAATGTCATTTATTCTTGAGACCACATCCATATATAGCCCAAACATCGCCCCCCTTCATGAAGACATGCCTGGAACCCATCCTCCTTTATGCTACACTGCACCCAACACTTGTAAACCTGGCCAAATCCCACAATGTGACTTGTTCAATGCAGTATCATTAAAACACTTGGACTCAGGGAATGTTTTGAAAAAGAAGACAATCTTCATAGCAAACTTCCCCTATTCTTCTGTTATTTACCTCTGACCCCTTTCCCGATATCTTTGTTTAAGATTGTCCAGCCCATTTTCTTCTGTTACCATTCTCCGCTCCCCATAATTTTTGTTATATTATGTTCTGTTTACCACCCTCCACTGAACCCACACCTTTCTTGCCTGAATAGTGCCTCACACTCTACATAAAGCAAGGTGAACCAAACTTTGGGCCTCATTACGAGCCGGTGGTAACCGTGCCGGAAATTCCGGCAGGTTACCGCCGGACTCGTATTACCATTCCGCCTCCGTGATTGCCGGAATCACCGGGGCATTACAACCCCAGTGACCCGTTAATTCCGGAGGCGGAATTCTGTTAATCCCCATTCCCATGGAGTCCTATAGGACTCCATGGGAATGGGAAATGAAACACCGGCACCATGCTGTAATGGTGCTAGTGTTTCCATGTCCGCCTGCAGGCAGGTGGTGTTAAACCCGCCAGGTCAGACCTGGCGGGAGTGACACCTCCCACCTGCAGGAGTCTTAATCAGCTGGTCCAGAAAGAACGGTGGTGGCGGATTTACCACCACCGTTCTTTCCGGACTGGCAGGGTGGTAATGAGGCCCATGGTGTCCTTTGTAATGATACCTCCTGAGGTATAAACAATTTGGTGTGGCCACTGCATAGGGGATCAACAAGGAGACAAAACAAGGGTCACTCAATGTCTTTCTCTCCACTGCCTGCATGTGTCAATACCACAGGTTGTCCTCTGTGTGGTGATGCACATCACTGGATCTACCTGGTATTAATATTGGATTAACAATGTCCCTTTTAGGTCTGGCACTAGAGACCATAGCATTCACTAGTAGCTCACTGTGATCAGTGTTAGTAGTACAGCAGAGCCTCCTCCCCAAGGAGAGTACCCCAAAAATAAAAAAAATAAAGAACAAAGGCATGGAAAAAGAAAAACAAATAGGCCATACATTTTCTGAAGTGATCTGAATCCTTTTGTGGTGGGAAAATAATGACCTGCTATCCAACGGAATGCAAAAGAGTTATTAATGTCAGTAGGGACCAGAAGAAGGAACCAGTACACTGCTTTGTATCCCCCCTTTCCTCATGCTCCTGCAGAGGGTGACAGTGGTCTTCTGCTTGGGGACATTGCTGGGGTGGATCCACTGATGCTTTCCCACCAGCTTGACCGCTTCAGGAGTGGCGTAGCAGGTGGTGAAGGGTCCCTCGATGCATGGTTCTTTCTACTTGCAGATGATGTTTCTGATAAACACTTTATCCCTGGGAAAAAGCTGAAAAGGCTGTGCTTGTGACAGATCCTGTTGCTTTTGTGATGAGGCATCTGGTAGTGAGCTCTTGGTGCTCGGGGCCCCTGGCAAGATATAAACCTGACAGCTTTTGTTAAGTACCAAAGGAACCCTTGGAACTCCTCCCCTAACATTTGAGCAGAACTTTGGGCATTGGAAGCTGTGTGTGCAGGTGTGAAAGGAGTGTGCAGCCATCTGCATGACACTTTTTCATGGTGGGTTAAGGTGACGATCAGAACCAGTGTGCAAAAGGTGCAAGGGGCAAATAATGGAACAGTTTTCTAATGTTTACTTCAAAAGCCCATTCATATATTCCACTATTCTGTTGGCTTTTGGGTAATAAATGGAGCATATGTTGTATTTTATTTCAAATAGAGATCATGTTTCTTTAAACGTCTCATTTTAAAATTGCATGCCATTATCGGATCTGATGATGTCACAGACATCAAGATAAAATAACTACAACAATCTTATTTTCAGACAAATAATGTGGGTACATTTCCCTGTTTGAACTGTGTCCACTGCCATAATGTAATTAGAGGAAACATCTTATATCACCCAACAAGAGGAGAAGAGATTAAGTAGAACTGTTTTGCTACATGAATGACCAAGTTCACTGTATGCAGTTTGAAGTGTCCTTGTGGAAAAGTTTACATTGTGTAAACTACCAGGATGACAAAAGAAAAAATTAGAAAATACAATGGAAATATTAGGAACAGGAATTTAAAATCACTGGTCGCCAGACATTTATTTTTTAAATTAACCATCAAGTATCCCATTTGAAATTTCAAGTGATTGAAGAAGTTCCAAAACTTTACAGCGGAGGACACAGAGAGAAAAGTCTAGTACAACAAAAGGCTTTCCAGATATACACATTACAAACGATGTTCCAATCTGTAATGTTTGTGCAAAATGCGAGCTAGAAGAACATGGTGTTGGTGCACAGTCATTTTGGACACTCATCTACCATCACGGTAATAAAAGCCTGCGTCTTCGCAGGCCTCACAGAATAAACAAGCATTTCAGTAGTGAAAGCAGAGCAAGGTCATGTAACTACATAAATATTGTTGCTGAGTAGACTTGCTGTGGAGAATAGTTATGGTATTGTCCACTGAAGGACGAATACGGGAGGGGAGTCGGAGCGTCTGGCAGGTGCATGATAAGGGGTTCTGGGAATGAATGCGAGGAGAAGGGCGCTGGGTTTTCCACTCCTGACTGATTTTTTCTCTGCCCCTTCCACTTGTGATCTGCTCTTTGGCCGAGAGCAGACACAACTGAGAAGGGCGAGGACATGCCCTCCATAAAGAAGAGGGCATTCTGTGGCAAAGTTAGTTAGAACTTGGACCCCAGGGTGATGCAGTCTCCCTGAGAGGGAGGACACTCCTCCTCAGACCCCGTTAGCATAACTGATTTCTTTGCCTACCTGCTAAGGGACTAAGCAGTGTCGCAGTGGCCAAGATGAAGGTGTCTTCCGTGTCTTTACTAATGGTGAAGCAATGTATATCTATATTTCTATATATCTAAGTATATGTTTGTATATGTATGCTAAGTTTATATATATATATATATATATTATGTGAATAAAGGGCCTATAATGAGCCATTTTCATGTGTGATTTCTTGCCTGCCTTAGTCCAAAAACTTGTTTTGCCTGGGGCTGGGGAAACGTAAGTGTAAGTGTTCTCCTCATGTGGCCAAGCAAAAGCAAAACATTTTGTCGCTGAGAGCAGGGTCTTTGTGCTGATATTGATACCAAAAGACCCTGCTAAATAAACATTTTTGAAGGTAAAGTTTTGGACTCGGAACAGTGAGAATGAAAAAAAAAAAGAGATATAGGGCCTCATTACGACTCAGACGGAAAACCATGGTGCTAACAGCACCATGGTCCATGCCCGTAAGTTACTGACTCCGCCATGGAGAAAGGGAGAATTACCACCCCATTACAAGGTTGGTGGGGCGGTAATTCCCCCTTCCTCCATGGCCCTTCCCCATTCCCATTTTTGCCCCATAGGGCTCAATGAGAATGGGGAAGGCAGTAATTGCGGTACTGTAATTAGCACCAAGGTCCCTTTGTGGGTCCATTCCTTAACGGCTGGTAAAACCAGCCGTTAAGGTGGGAACCCGCAAAGGGACCTCGTAATCAGGCGCTAAGGGATTAACGGTACGGGTACCCTTACCGGTACGGGTACCCTTACCGGTACGGGTACCCTTACCGGTACCGGTACCCTTACCGGTACCGGTAATCCCTTAGCGCCAGGGTCGTAATGAGGCCCATCATTTTTTTTCCTTTTTGTCTTTCTTCCTTTAGGGTGGTAAAAAAGGGAAACAACGATTTATACGTGTGTGTCTAGGTGTTGAGGTATTTTTTTTATTAACATAAGGGAGGTGTAACATTCATTTGATACAATGAGTCCCCTGTGTAGGAAAGAAGGTAGCTCCGCTGGTGGAGAATGTCCTGAGGTAACTATCCCGGGTTGGAAAAAGAGCCCATATGATACATTTGCACAAACCTGGGCATGTGGAGTAGGATTAAGTGAGACCTGGGATACAAGTATAGGAGAAGTGAGCACTGCGAAAGTGGCAAAATTAGAATTAGTTGCAGAAAAATAAATTGCATTAATGTAGCAGCTTCGCCTGAAATTATATCATGATAAGGCAGATAAATGGCGGTTGCTGAGCGAGCAGTGGTAAGGGTTGCTCTCTACAAATATCGGAAGAGATGAGGAAGGGTTAATTACCGTAAGGTAGAAACAGTGATTGTTTCTGCAGGTGTGGATTGGAACCCCGATCAGTGGGATGGGGATATGTTTCATAGTACTACTACAGTAAGTGGTTATGAACCGGAGGTTGTATCCAAGCAGGAACCAGCTTGTGAAGAGGTGACGGTTAAACTCTTGCTGTGCAGAAGGACGAGGGGTGGTGGATATGACCTCACTGGAGGATTTTTCGCAGCAGGAGGTTGTGGAGATAATTAACTGACTGAAACAGAAGGCGGGTGAATCTTTGTTGGCCTGGATGGTTTGATTATTGGATGGAGGGGTGGCAGATCTCTTACTAGATGCAACAGATTCTGCTAGGTGTTTACCTTTAACACAGGAAGCCTAGATTCAGGAAACCCTATGAGTAGGCCCTCCTCGTGATGCTAATGGTGACGAGGGACAAATGTCTCTTTTACAGTTAGCGTCCCAAGGATGGAGACTATTCATATGGAAACCCCGGAACATATGGGGCTGGTAAACCTTTCAGTTTCTGGTAGAAATGCCCTTATTCGAACTGCCCCTCTGTCATATAAAAACATCATGAAGACATTATTGGTAGGAATGACAGGCAAAGTAACTGATGAAGTGGTACATGCCATTAGACAATTGGCAGATCTAGGAGAATGGGAAAAGCCGGATGAACCACCTAGAGAAAGGGAGAGGGAGAGGCATAGTGAGAAACGCACTCCCAGGAAGAGGTTTCACAGCCGTGACTCTCACGTGTCGAGAAAGGATATGTTTATGGCCCTGTTAAAAGATGGTGTGCCCCAAGAAGATATTGATGGGATTGAAACACAAGAAATGTATTTGTTGTATAAAAAATGAGGCCTAGATGAGAAGGAGCGGTACAAGCAAGTGAAGCGACAGGAAGTACCTAACCCAAAAAAAACAAGCAGGAAACTTTTTGTATGAGGGTCAAGCTCTAGTAGCGACAGTCCATATTGGTATCAGGTAATATTATCTCCATATATATGGTCGCCGTATATAATATCGCCGGGAAAAGGTTGTGGACTGGGGCAGCCAAAAAAAAACAAAAAAAACCCAAAAAAACAAAAAAAAGAGTGTGTGGGTTGCGGGGGTGTCCCCCGCATGTTCCATGCAATAATGTCCCCACAAAAAATGGCAATTTTTAAGCAATATTTTTGCATGGCGATATTTTTGAGGGGACATTATTAGATCGAACCCCCTTATTCAGGTGGACAGACGGCCTCATGTGAAAGTGAAATTATTTTGGCATTCAGGAAATAAACAGGAGGTTCAAGCCTTAATTGATACCGGAGAGGAGGCCTCATTGATACATGGGAATCCTTCCAGATTTAAGGGAAGACATTTTATGATTACAGGATTGGGAGGTAAGGAGACTTCAGCAGTCCAAACAGAAATTGACATGAAAATTGGTCAGTTGAAAAGAGACACATATCAGGTGTTAATTGTCCCCCTTACTGAATATATTATTGGATTTGACATTTTAGAGGGATTGATCCTTGGATTAGGGGGTACAATCTACCAGTTTGGGGTGAGTGCTTTTACCTGTATACCTGCAGTGGTTGGACATTTGAAAATGCCCCTGGTGCAGGTTCTGATAGACACAAAAGGAGTGTCTATGAAACACGATTGGATTTCCGGTGGGCAGAAAGAAATTTTCAAAACCATAAAAGGTTATTGGGAAACTGCTGTGTTGCTTTCTGTGACCACGGCTTGAAACAATCCTATCTGGCATATTAAAAAACCGGACGTACATACAGAATGTCAGTTGATTATCGTGAATTGAATAAATATACTCTTCCATTGGTAACGCCAGTTCCAGATGCAGTAACCTTGATTGGAAATGTACAAAAATGTGAGGGTATTTGGTACGCAGTGTTGGATCTGACAAACGCCTTCTTCACCGTACCGATTGTGAATGAATGCCAAGAGCTATTCACATTTTCGTGGAGTGGGAGGCAGTTTACGTTTCAGCATTTGCCAATGGGCTACATGCATAATCCAACAATCTGTCACCGGCTGGTGGCAGAACCCTTGGACAAGATTCCATGCAAACCATATGTACAGATTGTGCATTACATTGATGACATATTGATTCAAGGTAAGAATGAGCACAGTGTGCAAGTGCACTTGTATCTCATTAGGGAAGGGTTGTGTAAGGAAGGAAGGGAAATTAATAATGCTAAAACCAAGGGTCCAGCAGAGTCTGTGGTTTTTCTGGGCATACAACGGCATAATGGGCACCGCAAAATGGTGCCAAAGGTGAAAAAAATCCTGGAGTTTGTGACCCCTAGATCTAAGAAACAAGCGCAACAGTTTATTTAATTGTTTGGGTTCTGGAGACAGCACATACCACATTTGGGGCAGATTTGAGCACCTCTTTACAAAGTGACGTGTAAAAAATGTAGTTTTGAATGGGGTGATGAACAGAAAACTGCATTCCAATTGGCCAAATAGACAATTCAGAAGGTGCTTCATTCATGGTCTTTCAGGGATGGAGAGGTGGAACTGAATGTATCAGTACAAGATGCCTATGCCAACTGGAGCCTAAGGTCAGGAAAAGGGTGCCTTTAGGATTCTGGAGTAGAAAGTTACCCAATGCATCAACAGATATACTCCCTTTGAGAAACAGTTACTGTCATGCTACTGGGCACTCGTAGATATGGAACAAATGACAGTGGGTCATGATTTATTGATTCAACCTGAAATTCCAATCATGCAATGGGTACTGAACTCCCCTATAACACACCGAATCGGTCATGCACAAGAGGCTAGTATCATAAAGTGGAAATGGTACATTGAAGATCGTGCCAAGCCTGGTAAAGGTGGCATGGCAAAATTGCATGAGCAGGTAGCAGGGGTTCCAATCAAAGACCTTGAGCTGGAGGGAGAGTTGTTTGTTGATGAATTTCCAGTTACATGGGAGATCCTGTATGGAGAATTATTGGATGAACAAGTCGAGCATGCATGGTTTACAGATGGTGCAGCCAAATATGTGGGGGGTTGAGCAACACTGGGAAGCAGTGGCATACAATCCCAAACTGAAAAAGGTGCTGACCACCTCAGGGAAAGGGTAGAGTAGTCAGTTCATGGAATTATGTGTCGTGTATCAGGCTTTGAAGCAGGGAACACCTGGAAGTTGTCATATTTATACTGATTCATGGTGGCAACCAGGTTGGTAGTACGGTTGCCGACTTGGAAAATGAATGGATGGAAAATTCATGTGAAAGAGGTGTGGGGAAAGAAATTGTGGCAAGACATTGCCGAGATGCTAATGCATGCTCTTGTAACTGTATATCATGTAAATGCACATTGCACAACAGATTTATTGGAACTGTGTTTCAATTCTGTTACAGAAGAACATGCAAAGGTTGCAGTCATAGACACGAGGGCAGAGGAGAATGATTTGGAGGGAATTGCAAAATGGGCCCAACAGGAAAGTGGACATCTCGGAGAGAAGGCTACTATCAGGTGGGCACAAGACAGAGGAATTAGTATTCCGTTAGAAATTGTGAAAAAAATTATCTTGCAATGTCCAACATGTCAGCATCAGAAACATCGATCAGTTCCTCACATTATTCATGGTATATTAAAGCAAGGTAAATTACGTGGACAGATTTGGCAGATCGATTATATCAGTCCTATGGCCACTAGTAAAGTATGTCGATATGCGTGTATGATTGTGGACACATATTCTGGTTACCTCATGGTTCTGCCATGTAAAAGAGCTACCCAATTGAATAAAATTAACTTAGTGGACCAGGTGGCCATATACTACGGCATCCCTTTGCAAATTCAAAGTGATAACGGATCTCATATTAAAGGGAAAATGGTCCTAGAGCACTGTCAAGAAAAAGGTATTGAATGGATTTTTTATGTCCCTTACCACCCAGAGGCTTCTGGGTTTATTGAGAGAATTAATGGGTTATTGAAAGAACAATTGCGCAAAACAGGTGATGGTACTTTGAAAGGTTGGTGAAAACATCTCTTAGAAGCTGTACAAATTTTGAATAACCGTCCCATTGCGAACTGTGAAACTCCATTAATGCGCATGTTAACTCCAGCCTTGCAAATCAAACCAAATCGAACCATGGAAACTCTTTTGTATTGAGAAATAACCTCAGGTGCACTGGCCCCTTGTCATGCCACACCTGAGGCTGCTGGGGTGAATTTGCATGCAAGGGAAGACATTTGGTTTGAATTTGGGGATATTGCTGTAATTGATACAAGGATTGGAGGACAGATTCCATCTGCACCTATGGCATTAATAGCCTCAGGATAAGGCTTGGCTTTGAATTGCATTCAAGTGTTAGGTGGGATTGTGGATGCAGACTACCAAGGTGTGATTAAGGTGACTCTCATTAACAGTGGGGAGAATATGCTACTGATACATAAAGGGGATTGAGTGGTCCAATTAATACGGGTACCTATAAAACTGTGCATGGTGAAGAAAGGGCAGCCACCCACGGTCTTAACTGTTTGTGGGGACAAGTGTTTTGGCTCATCAGATGCAATGATCCCAGGTGCCAAAGTATGGGTCGAGAAACCTACTGGTCTGCCCGTTCCGGCGGATGTAAAAGCAGCTGGGGAAGATCAAATAGTTCTGGTTATGGAACAGGGGAAAAGGAAATGGCCCATATCCCAGCTGACAAATGTTATTTGCGCGAGTGATGTACTCCACTGATATCTTGTTTTTGAATCCTGTTTTAGATCCTGAGTGTGGCACCGTGGAGTCCATTCAGGAGCGTGCGGGAACATGTTGGGGTGTGTGGCAGACATCTCTATTCTCCAAATGCAATGGGGGATATGGATGAAGACCAAGGTTCCTCCTACCTGCGTTATGCCAGAGGATGCGTCTATTGCAGCTTATTGTGGCACATTACGGAAACGGCTGGGGCAACAACGTAATACTTCGCTTTTACCCCCTTCTGGGATTTCAATGTCTTTTTCACATCATGGTTATTCAGCCCAGGTCAGACAGCCTGAAACGTGTGGGTCTAATTGTCCCAGCGAGTTTTGAATATTTTGCATTTCTGCTTGACTGATGTGCATAGCTACTCAGATTTGATTTCGACATGCCTTGTGGCCATTTCAATGCCTGCCCTGTTTTAAAGGAGTTATTTGGAGTTTTGCATAATGATTCCTTGGTGGAGCAATCGAATATCCGGAATTCTTTTTTTTTCGGTGTATGAATACTGTAAATTCTGTGCTGACACTATCCACAAATGGAGAAACAAGACGTGTATCAGGACACATGACATCGCTCCTGCTGATGTCTGTTTTCAAATGACTTGTGGTCCATTCTACATTGGGAAGCGTCAGCAGCTAAACATTAATGTGAAAGGAAAACGGACTGCTTTTGAGCAACAATTATGCACAAGATCTATAAGTGTTTGTGTTGATGTTTCAAACAATATGGTATGCAATTTTACTGTTTTCACTGCTAGCCACTTGAAACATGTAAATCTTCCACCTGGTTGTTTTTTTGTTTTCCTGTGGAAACTTCACTTAGTCATACATTCCTGCTAATATTTCAGATGGCCATTGCGCTTTGACATGCCTTGGTTTAATGATGTATCCTTTAAAACCTACAGTTTGGCATTCTATACATGCTGCTTCATATACTGCCTTACTGACAAACTGCAGTTCTGAAGTGCATTTACTCTCTGAAGCGGAGGTATTAGTGTTTGCCATTTCCATTATCAGGATTTGAGGCTTGGCGGCTGGGGGATATAAAACCACGATTAAATTAGCCTGTCTGGTGGTTAAAGGGCTTAATGAAACATCACAAGCTTTAACTGAATTGTTGCTGGATAATAGACATTTTAGGAAAGCTATTTTACAAAATAGAGCAGCTATAGATTATTATTTTTTTAAGCATAATTTAGGTTGTGAAACGATGGAAGGGATGTGTTGTTTTGACCTGGGAGATCACTCCCGATCTATTGAAAAATATATTCAAGGCATAAAGGATGGTTGATTGAATAACATAAGATCAGGTTGGGGATTGGTGGGAAAACTTATTTGCATGGATTCCTGAACCACTGTGTTCTGCATTGATTTGGATGTTTGGAATTGCTGTGATAGTGATTTGCTTTTGTTGTTGTGCTTCATGTATTCCTAATTCGTGGAGAATGTTCTGATGATTTTGGGTGTCCCCTGCACTACGGTCGGGTTATGGTAGTTGAGTGTCCAAGGGGTGGAGTGTAATGCTTGTGTGAAATGAGAGCTAGAACAACATGACATCGGTGCAGAGCCATTTTGGACACTCATCTCCCATCATGGCCTGCGTCTTTGCGGCTCTTGCAGAATAAACAAGCATTTCAGTAGTGAAAGCAGAGCAAGGTCACGTAATTACATAAATATTGTTGCTCAGTAGACTTGCTGTGGAGAATAGTTATGGTATTGACCACTGAAGGACGAATACGGGAAGGGAGTCAGAGCATTCTGCAGGTGCATGATAAGGGGTTCTGGAAATAAATGCGATGAGAGGGGTAGTGGATTTTTCTACTCCTGACTGATTTTTTCCATTCTCTGCCCCTTCCACTTGTGATTTGCTCTCCAGCCGAAGGCAGACACAACTGAGAAGGGTGGGGACTTGCCCCCCAAAAAGAAGAGGGAATTCTGTGGCCAAGTTAGTTAGAATCTGGACCCCGGGTGATGCAGTCTCGCTGAGAGGGAGGACGCTCTACCTCAGACCCCGTTAGCACAAGTGATCTCTTCGCCTACCTGCTAAGGGACTAAGCAGTGTCGCAGTGGCCAAGAGGAAGGTATATTTTGTGTCTTTGCTAACGGTGAAGTAATTATATCTATATTTCTATATATCTAAGTGTATGTCTGTTTATGTATGCTAAGTTCAGATATATCTATATTATGTGAATAAAGGGCCTATAATGAGCCATTTTCATTTTACTATAATTGTTATTCTATGTGTGATTTCTTGCCTGTCTGAGCCCAATAACTTGTTTTGCCTGGGGCCGGGTAAGTGTTCTCCTCACATGGCCAAGCAAAAGCAAAACACCATCAGGAATGAATGAAGAGTGGTCTCCCAAAAGCATTCTTTAAATACATCGGCCACATTTAATAAGAATGTTGACATTCCAGCAACACTGTGGAAGTAATGTTGGAATTTCTGTTTAGGGTGATCCGTCATTTTAGTGGAAAACAGGAAGATATTATAATCCATGTGTGGGATTTTGGTTTAAGATTCTGGGTTGTAGCAGTTTCCCTGTAGATTATAGATATGTCACGATAATCTCTGTTTGACATCATAAAAGACATTTTATAGTTTGGCGTAAATTGGTGGAATCAACATGTTCACATCGGGTTACTGGAAGGTGTATTTATAATATCACACTATACAATGTTGGCTGAATGGTCACATTCTTTTATCAACAACTGGGTCATTAGTGTGGAACAAACTTGTTATTATTTGGTTACCAAAAAACGGATCCACAACGTTATTGCATTAAGTGGCTCGTGGATGGTTATGCTCTAACATCATGGAGACAATTGTTTTCTATATGTATATAAACACTTGCTACCAATTATTAAACTGTGGAAATTATCATACGTTTAACATCATTGTGAGTATTTACATTAGAAAGACTCTAGTGCGCACTAGTGGATTTATAACATGTGAAAACTGTCCGGAAAGATGTGGCCACCTTGACATTGCAGTTTGGTTACAGTCCATTGTCTATGTTTAGTACACAGTGACATAGTGAGATAGTGAGTTTAAATGTACTTAAACTGACACTTTGCGATGATGATTCTTTGTAGATATGCCTTTGGTGTCGGAGTGAGTGAAGTTATTTTGTATAGGATGGTAAATCCATAAATTGCATGGGGAAAGGGTACATATGTGCACCTACTTGAGTATGGGCCAACTCATATTCAGATGCACGTATGAGGTAAAAACAGTGTGAATCTTTGGTGTTTGTTAAGGAAAATCATGAATTACATCAACCCACTTCTTTTTTGGTTTAATACAATAAGCACATTCTTGCTCCCCATTCACTCGGAACACACAAGAAGATTATGGAAGTTTCATTGTGGTTGTGAGAGATTATTGATGCATGTTATGAAGGATTTAAGACCATTTGAATGGATGTTTCTTTACCTTTGATGCATTTAGAACTTTGGTGCTTCTCATTTGTTTGGGCCTGTCTAGGAACTATATTGAAGTCTTATTGCAGACAGGTTTGTTGTTAGGTCTGGAAAAGATCAGGGGCTAAGTTATTGTTGGGACTGGAGGGATTCGGGGCTAGCTATATCCTTTTGGTTTTAGCCCCTGAGCTTCTATCTGGGGCTACAACCCAAAGAACCGGGGCTATAGCCCCCTTAGCCGGCCCACTAGCAACACCTCTGACTGCAAACATGAGATTGTTTCATTACACATAAATATTGGTCATTTTTTAAAAGCTTAGTTACAATCATGAAAATTGTGTGAGACACATGTTTTTGGTTGTTTTTTAGCACCTGATGATGATCAAGCATTGATCGAAACCTGTATATATATAAAAAAAAGTCACCATATGAACATGGCTTGAAATACAATTATAAAATATTTGCTTCAAGTATTTTTTTCTTTCATAAAAGTCAATAACAAAAGGACAAATTGAAGAAATTAGTGAATGACTTAACACCAAGGGTGAACTATCCATTGGCTATCATTCTCATCGACCAGTGGATCTATCCACTGTCTCTTTCTCTTGATAATCTCTGACAGAGATGTGCGATCGGAGACTGGCACATAAGATTGAAATGATCTTATACTCGTGGAGTGCTTCTGTAACTCAAATTACATTTTGATGTCATAAATGCTGAAACAGTGAAATACTTCACGTACTAGAAATCTGGCGGCTGATTTGGCATTGGGGTAATACAGTGACCTGCTTCAAGCCACAGGAAAATGGACACACCACAACAATTAGGTAACATTAGTTACTGCACCTGTTAACTATGTCCAAATAATCAATATGGAGGTGATGAAACAGCCTGAGGCGTGGGGCAATGATGCTTTCACTGCTTTGAGAGTGCTAACAGAAGTATACATGGAACACATGGTACAGTTTGATATTAAATCACTAACCAGCTTACTTAAGTTTGGGATGAACCACTCCTTTTGTAGGTCATCAGCAATATATTCCTTGGTTGTGTGTGCCAGATAGTGCAACTGTTCGAGGGTGACAGTGAGCAGCTCTTTCGGCAATATTGGTTTCCCTGATATGTTTTGTCTCCATACGAGGTCTGACTGGGGCAGGGAGCAACCCATCTTAGTCCATAGCTCTTTCCTGTTGGGGGCTCATGCTGGTAGTTCAATAATCTCAGTCAGGGGAAGTACATGGCAAGAGACAGTTACTTCTACTTGCTGTAATGAAAGTCCAGAGGACCGTCTGGCCTTTGTGCTTTCTGTTTCTTCATCCAAAAGTTCTATTGCTCTGTTTTCTCTAGATAATGGCTGCAACGAAAATAAAAAAGGGTAGTGTGTTTTGTCTGGGGTGTCTAAATATGCTGCTTCTTTAGCTGCAATGTAATTACCACACGCAATGGGATATGTGTTGTTCATGTGTGCTGCACATTTGAGGACTGCAAGTGCTGTGGATGGATTAATGCATGTATGAGCTAGGAGAACAATGTGTCATACTGCACAGGTATACCATCGGATTGTTTTAACCCTCTCCTATGCCATCTTGAAAGACCTGAGTGTACTGTGGATGTGACATAAGCTGAATATGAATACAGACAGTTCCATTGCTCTTATTAGAGCCACAAGCTGAGCTGCTTGCGTATAATAGCATGATGGTAGGGGCACTCTACCCAACAAATGATATTCTCCTGATTCATGGTTTACTACTGCTGCTCCTGTGAGCGTGATACCATTGTGTTATTCAATGATCGATGAACCATCAGCAAAGTGTACCTCCCCCTCTTTGAGCACATCTTCCTGAATGATGATAGTGCCATCTGTAGTGCCCTCATATGTATCGCAATTGTGTACTATGTCTTTTTCCTGCACTTGTTCTGCGGTAAATGTGATGGGATTGACAGTGTGGAATTTGACAATGTGAATTTAGGAATTTGACAGTATTACCTCATAGCCTGAAGCTCACTGTGTGGTGAGAATCAATGTGGATTTTTCTAGTATAGCAAAAACTGCATGCTCCACATGAAGTGTGACAGCGCATCCCATGGTAAGGGTGGATGATTTCTGGATGGCAAAAGCAGCTGCAGCCAGAGTCTGCTCACATGGGAAGTGCCACTGGATCACTGTGTGCAGCAGAGCACTGTAATAGGTCAGATGCATATGTCCCAGTGATGTCTTCTGAGTGAGGGCAGCTGTCATCACTTGAACATTGGAGTGTGAAAAAAGAAAAAAAAGATATTTATCTGGTGTTGCTTATATAGGGGTACTGATGACCGCCTTTTTAAGTTTCCGAAAACATTCAAGCATTTGTTCTGTCCAGACCCGAGGTCCTTTTGCTTTCTGTGCTTCTTTCAGCACCTCTAGAAGGGGTTTGGTATATGTCAAATAGTCAAATATCCATGCTTGACAACAGTTATATAACCCCAAAACCAGTTGCATCTGCTTGACCGTGACAGGTGCGGTGTGCTTTGCACTATTGTAGCTCATTTTGAGGTTATCTTTCAACCCGCTCATGATATTATCTGCCCTGGATACACAGTTTCTTGATGACATTAATGCAGTTTATTCTTGTCTACTTTATAACCATTCTCTGCCAATAGTTTCAAAGGTTTTATTGCACCCTACACAACTCTTTTGTTGTATTACAAACAGGGAGGTCATCCACATAGTGAATCACTATGCTCTGTGTTTGCAAGTTCCCTAAATCCATGTGCAATACCCTGTTGAAAATATTGGGGGATTCACAGTACCCTTGAGGCAAACAGGTATGTTGGAATCTCTGTACTCAACAGGTAAATGCACTGAGGTACTGGTACTCTGGATATAATGGTATTGAGAAAAAAACATTCTTGAGGTCCATTACAGTGAAACATGTGGTGTATGTGGGGATGTTACACAAGGTGGTGGCAGGGTTGGGAACCACTGGGAATTCTGCCTCTACAATGTTATCCAATGGGTGCAAGCCTTGCATCATCCTCTAAAATGTTCTTTTTGATTTTTTCACAAGCTGGATAGATGTATTACATGGGGATTCTGATAACTGTATTATGCCCTGCTGGCATAATGCCTCTATGGTGAAGTAAATGCCTTCATTCATTTCCTTTGACATAGGGGGTTGTTTCACTTGAGGAAGAACTGTGCCTGGTTTCAATTTAATTTGGACTGCCCCAATACCATTGAATAGCCCTACATCATGTGGGCCGCCAATCCACAACTCTCTGGGCACCCTGTATAAATCTTCATGTAAGTGTGATGATACTTTGTTGGTGAGGAGCAGGGTGTGCAGTACTTCTCTGTGTTCCACTAGCAACTGGCAAGGTACATAGATTTCAATTAACATGTCCCCCTCATCTTCAGTGTCTTTGAACAGCCATTTATCATACACATCCCTCAATGGCTGTGTTGGGTCAATGCAGAAAACCGTGTGTAATTATAGATCCTTCTCGTCCATACTGGACAGGATTAACATGTCTGCATTGGTGATTAGTGCTTGCAAATATATATTTAATGGTGCCTGGTGCTCACTTCTGCTGGAATGCTGGTCGAAAGAGGAACTCCACAGGTACACATATAATGTTGCCCTAATCACTGACACCCATCCTAGCACAACAGTTACCCCATAGTGGAACATATCTAGATGAGTGACATGCCTTGCAGAGTGCTGTAGGCACACATCGCTTGTATTAATGCATTGGCCTTCATGTGTTATATGCCTATCATGGAACACACTATAGCTTCCTCTGTAAAGTTGATTGTAGCATTCAATTTGCTCATTGGATCTCTACCCAGGAGATTGGACTGGTAGTTTCATAAGTATAACAGAGGGGAGAATAGTTCCTGAGTGCACACAGTAATAGTGAATGCATCAGTGAAAGGAACCGATACAACAGCCCCATAAAATCCCTGTGTGTCCATTATTTCTTCAGAGATAGGGAACAGCCCTTCCTTAATGCAGGATTTGGTTGCTCCCAGGTCGACCAATTAAGAGAATGTTTGACCCACCTACCTTTACTCCCACCAGGGTTCCCTGTTTAGGTTGAGTTTGGGTTGGAGGTTACTGACAATACTGGGTGCACCAGAGCTCACTGTGGGAAAATGTGCTTGACCCCGGGAGCGGGAAAAGGTTGCCCCTTAACATGGTCACCCCCGTATAGTGTGTTACTGTGCCCTGTGGCCGAAAGTTCTTCTCCCACAGATGTGCCGGTGTCTGGGTGAAATTTGATACTGCAGGTTATATTTGCTGTTGTACTGAGCCTGGGGCATACACATCAGCACTCAGGGCCTGCTGGGTGGACTGCGGTTGTGTTTTGTACTAGGGCAGTGAGCTATATTGGTGCTGCAGACTGTTGTACTGTGGTTGCAGACTGTATTGAGGCTGTGCGCTTTTGTACTGGGGCTGAAGGTGGAAAGTGGGGTGATATTCTGGCACACTGTAGCTATAGGGCATTGCTGGTTGGTTCATACATTCACATGTAAAATTACCAATTTTCACACAGCACCAACATTGCTGGTACGCACTCATACTACCAAATCCACTCCCTGTTCATGCAGGCAGGGAGTTAATCAAGTTCTGCCGAACCATATCAGGCCATGTGATGCCATGGAACATACTGTGGTCCCCCCAACCTCTTCTGAAGCAGTAGGCAACTGTTTCCCTGTGGCTTCAACCGGGTGACCCACAACCGCCAATTTGGTTTTGCTAGGGCCATTCCACTGGGCAGCGGTCAGACCCTTCATCTGTCTGGTGCTAACTCCTCCCCCTCAGATTCCCATCCTGTTTTGTTGCCCTCTTCCTGGTCTCTGAAAACTCTGTCCCTATCCTCATAATTACCCATCTCTTGCAACCCCTCGCTTGCCCCCCACTTGCCCCATACAAACTGTCGATATCCTCAAGGTTTGGAATCTGGGGATTGTCACCAATTTTTCCATCGCTCTTAAAAGTAATCTGTCATGATGCCCATTGATAGCGCATAAAGGTGTGCACTGTCCCTCACGTTGTTGTACACTTTGATTCCGTACAGCTTGTGAGAACCCCCATTCTGCTTTCTGTACTGTCTCCTCTGTCACAGCCTTATTTTTTATCTCCACAATTAGTAAATCCTGGGCCACTCCCCCTCACCCCCAACTACTCAGGCATTACCTTTCCCCCCTTAGCTAGGATGCAGGGGATGAGCCCCATAAGTGGGTGGCAGGGCACTGGCTTGTGTGGGCAGAGGGGTGCTTATTTGTATGACCGCAAGGGTGGACCAACTCCCCCTACTATCAGAGGTATTCAAGGGTGTTCTGGTCTTCAACATACATTTTCCATCAATCTAGAATACATTGCTGATTCTGAAACTGCTTTCCCTTGAGGATGGATAACAGATATGTGCTCTAATATTCTTTAATCGTACATGCCTTCTTCAGGCCATGGTGTAAACATGTTGCTGACAGTTCCCTCCACCCACTCTGTATGATACCTCAAAATCTGGTCCTTAAACCGGGGGAGTGCATTGCACAGATGTGCCAGGGCCATGTCCATTTGTAACACAAGACTGCACCCACACCGGTGCAAAGACCACACCTGTTACCAGATATGTCAAATGTTCTCCAATATTCACAATCTGACAAAATAAACACATCTGCTAAGAACATTTAACAACCATTAAACCACCTTCATTTACTTAACCGCCTCAAATATCTGACTCCAAAACCCTTTGTCAGCACAATTACTATAAATACTTCGAAACAAACACCTATATGCACAGTTACTACCAATGCCTGTACACAAAAGCTACCAACAACTAAAAACAATCACACTTATTTACACACTAATATAAATCCTTCCCCTGTCTCCTTATCTCAAGGATAGATACTCAAAACGTTCTGAAGTTCCCTTCCACCTCGGAACCCAGTGTTATCCCGTACTGAATATATAGGACTAGCACTTTAATCACAACATTGTCTTTCCCTGTGTAAGAGGAGCTTCCCCACGATATCTCATCAATATCCATACAAAAATAATAAAGAAAAGAAAAACACATCAAAAGGGAGAGTGAGAGAGAGACTGTATTTTATCCAAAACGTGTGTTATACTTACTATGCGATCTACAAGGCCTCCCAACACTGTGCCCAAGTCAATTGCATGCACACCCTAGCTTGGAGCTACCCATCCAGCAACCAGGCAGACCTTTAGGGAACACAGCATCTGCTCACCTCTCCTCAAGTGTGCACACAAACCACTTTCTTCAGGTGCAATACTGCAGCTCAGGGCATGCGGCAAGGTGCCCCTGGCACTCCTGGGGGGGCATTGTAGATCACATTGGGGTCACCGAATACAGACCGTTAGTGAATTTCAGGAAACAATGATGAGATGCACACATTGCAAGAAAACACAGTTTTAATGCAATTAAATGAAAAGTAAAGATGGCCAGGAGAGTCAACCAGGCCAGTGAAACTGGAAAGCTGAGAACTCACCACACCCACATCAAAGAACTAGAAGAACTACAGACCTCAGATTAAAATGCAGCATTCTATTGTCTCTATTCGTTAGCACCTATACAACCCTAAACATACACATAGATTATTCTATCAGGATTTGTTAGTAGCAGCACGTGACCTTAAGTCTGCAGCCAGCCCTTAATGATGTGGTCTTGCTGTCAGTGGTGATAGAGGGACGCCCCCTCGTGGCAGCAAACAAGTATTCTCTCCCATGGGACCAAGCAGTTGGCTAAAAATGTGAGATCTTCTTATCATGTTAATATAACTAGATGCATTAGAAAGTTTCATCACATGTGACCAGTCATTCTGCCTGCATGGGGAAGCTCCTGTGAGAGAGCAAACCAGAGGTCTCTTCTTATAAAATGTACCTAAAATATAATTGTGGGATAAGTATTCATGTTGTATTTGTAAGCAAACCAAAGTGTGTGCTTGCCAGCTAGATCTCTCTTGGATTGATGCAAACCTAATGTCCAAATTAAATAGAGGATAATAACGGTGCTGTTCCATCATGTTGTGTGTCCTTGTCAAGGCCTATATCTATATCAAATGGCACAATGTATAATCCGAGACCTCTACGTGTCAGTTCAGTATTATCAGAATAAAGTAGCTGGAAACAAAAAGCTGCAATAAGAACACACAATAATACACATTTCTAAACATTAGATTTAATCACCTTCTAAGCCTTCCTTTAACACCCATCCACATAAGCCTTAACCCATCATGAATCACCCTATGTTCAATTATAAATGGTAAATGTTAAACGTATTTGTACCGCGCACCTTCACCAACGGAATTGGTCCCCAGGCGCTCTGGCGGATCTGTAAACGATAAGGTGGGATGGGTTAGTAAGGTGAAAAGGGAGTAGGATAGTGAGAGGAGTGGTGTTCTGTTGGCAGCTTCAGCTTGGTATACACCAAATACTGAGCTTTGGTGCAGGTATTGGATCGGTGTCAGTCCGCGTATGCTGTTGCTCCAGCTTATGTGTTGTTGCAGTGTTGTGAAGTGCATGCGGCTTGTGGTGCGAGAGATGGTTGTGTCAGTTTTTGAGTGAGATAAGTATGCAGAGTTTGAGGTTATATTGGTTAGTGGGTTACCTGACCTTTAGTATGCTAACATTCACAGTTTTCTCTGAGTGTGGGACTTGTTGGCCTTCACAGTCTTATCTAGATGCGACGCAGGCTAATGTTCACAATTCTATCTAAGTGTGGACATGCTAATATTTACCAATCTGTCTAAGTGTGGACATGCTAATATTCACAATTCCATCTGGATGCGACACAGGCTAATGTTCACAATTATATCTAAGTGAGGACATGCTAATATTCACAATTCTTTCTAAGTGCGGACATGCTAATATTCACAATTCCATCTAAATGCGACGCAGGCTAATGTTCACAATTCTAAGTGTGCACATGCTAATATTCACAATTCTATCTAAGTGTGGACATGCCAATATTCACAATTCCATCTAGATGTGACGCAGGCTAATGTTCACAATTCTATCTAAGTGTGGACATGCTAATATTTACCAATCTGTCTAAGTGTGGACATGCCGATATTCACAATTCTTTTTAAGTTTGGACATGCTAATATTCACAATTCTATCTAAGTGTGGACATGCTAATATTCACAATTCTAAGTGTGGACATGCTATCCAACATATAATCCTTTGTGTGCATCAACCAACAGTTGGCCACCTTCCTCCGTGCAGTGGGACATAGCGAAATCCACCTCTCATCACAACTAATCACCTACGCCCTTTACCTTGCAATGAAACATTCTGCCAACCTTTCCAGTTCCCAATCTCTGCCACCCTCCTAAGCTGAAGCCTGTCGGCTCATACTTCACGTTTCGGGGCAAGGGTTTCTCAGAGAGATGCAGCTATGGAAATCCAGGTCTGTTTGCTCTGCAAGCATGCAGCCACGACATTTGGCAACCATTTAAGGTTCTCCTGAATGCTGCAGAAATGAACTTCTTATTCAGTAAACGGGACACCTGTAATGTACACAGGCCTCGACTCCATAGACCACCTTGAAAAACTAAAATCACTATGAAGAGGGCGGAAATGCAGTTCTCTATACACAAAGCATCACACTAACTACTAACAAAGTGGCAACGCTGCTCAGTTTAAGAATAACCCCACAATATATACTTCTGTATGTGTTTGGGACGTGACACCTGCCCCTGTACAGAGCTACAAAGGGGGAGACTAGAATGCAGGATGAAAGAGAGGAACTGGGTTAAAAGCAAAATGTGGAGATGGAGGTGGCAGTGACCTTCTGCAGGAGCTGCACAGGAAGAAAACGACGAATGAGAATAGTAAGGATGTTAGAAAGGAGGGATTGTGTTTCAAGGAAAGTATGGAATGGAATTAAAAGAGATGGAAGGCAGCAGGCAACATGGAAAGAAGATAAGGATGGCAAAAGTTCCCATTACTCTCCGTTCGAAATGAACGTGATGCAATTTGGTTTGAAACGAAAGGTTAACACGCAAAACGTATTTTGCAGTGGAAACCACTTTCACAGTTTGGTGTGTGTGAAGTGTGTGGCGAACTGTCTTTTTTTTTGCTTTGCAGTGTAATTTCTGCTTTCCAATTAAGAAGAGCAGATAGTTTGAAAGGAAGAAAGCTTAATCTTATCAGGATACCAAGGACGTGGAATTCGTTTTTGACAGTTCAGCGAAACCGCAGATTGCGGAAAAGGTTCTGGGTAATGAAAGACGGTAAATACAATGCCTGTGTGGAGACTACTCCATCCTGAGGACTTATGGCTTTAATCACCTGATAGCATCGCTTGCAAAAGTGAGAAAGAAGTACCACAAATTGACTATAAACCTTTCTATCAGACACCCCAGTCTCCTTCCTGGCGAAGCAATTTTGAATTGCACAACATTTCAGGACGTGTAGTTCAATTTCTAATTGTGTATGTTGCATCCACCTCTTGCTCTGCAGAGTTCATCGCATAGGTGCATATATCAAATGAAACTGTCCAGGGTGTTAATTTTGTTTCACCTTTTCCCTTAAGTCATTCTTCTGAAAACATGCTTCACTCTCAAAGGAATATGCGGTCCCGAGTTGAACATCTTGAATTTATACTAGACCATTTCTTGAGGAAGTCAGAAATCATCTCTCCCTCCAACCCACTAAAAATAACATTCTAAAAATACAAAAGCCTTAAAATTCAGTGCATGCGGGAAGTGAACGGTGCTCTCCACATCAGTGCCCCCCATGATGTCATGTTTCCGTCTCATTTTGAATCCCTTCTGTGATATGAACTATGTGCTCATGGGCTTGGAAGCAGGGGGCACCCAGTTAAGAGGTCCATCACTTGCCACATCCTCTTTATTTCAAGAGTTATGTTGCAATAAATCAAATCAGGTTTTCTCTCTTAAGTAAAGTTTTTCACTGAATTTGAAGGGTTTTGCTATACTATATTTCCTTTGCGACCCACTCGCCACGGCCACTGTGCATGCTGCACCGTTAATAGAAGCTAAGGCCACTGGCCTATCGGCCAAGACATTTACCACCATCCCCATAGTACCAACAACATTTGAAATCCATCCTCTGATGGCTCATCTAAGTTTACAAACTTGGCGAGTATGGCCCAGTTTCCCTATGTATTTAACTCTTTTGTGCAGTACTCTTATTTTCGTTACTCTAACCTAGAGCCTTTTTTTCTCTTGCTTTGTTTATAGGTGTATGACTTACTGTTGAGTTTTATTTTTATATGGGCCTCGGGATGCTTGCCACAAACATGACATACATATTCATTGTAGATAAGCATCCCTCACTTCAAGAGGTTGGTAAGATATCATAGTAAAGGATGGAGGTGGGTACCTGTACTCCTGCCCTCTATATGGCAGAGTAGAAACACAGGGCACCCCAGCCAAGATTCTCTATATGGTAGAATGGACAAGCAACCAAGGCTTAAGCTCTCAGGAGGTGATGCAGGCTGGTTCCTAAGTACAGTGTAGTCCCTAAGTCCCCACAAAGGAATGTCCACACACTATGTTATGTGATAACATAGTTCTTTATATCGATAAGGTTCAATATAAAAACACATTCAATAACACACTTTGTGCTTTGGCAAATCTGATATGGTAAATATGTACAATATGTATGTGGTACCACAGTTCACTCTTGAATCCTTTAAAATGCACCAACTGCTGACAGTTCCAAAGGCATACACATCAAAATAGTACTGTGAATCAACATCAGACATAGGAAGGAAGACAAGTTAGGTTAAACAATGGCAGAACACTTTGTCGAGCTACCCAGACACAGTTCTGTGTGAGGATCCACGCACCGGGTCAACCTGTAAATAAAGTGTATCAACAATAATGTACCTGAGTTTAGCAGAGTTTCTTCGACGTTTCGTCTATGGATCCCTCAGTGGTGAACTCCCTTTAAAGCAGGAGCCACAGGGTGTTGAGAGTCCTCGAAGAAGATGAACCCTGACATTAAGAGACCTTGATGAAAAGAGTTTGATTCCGCAAAGATGACTCAATAAAGAGCGTAGGCCCGGCAGAGGGCGTCGAGTGTCGGAGTTGGATGTCGGCATCAGCAATCATGACTCAACTACAGCTGGCTTTCGGATCTTCCGTGTTGGCATCTTTGTGGTCTTCGGGTGGTGGGAAACCCACCGGCAGATTCTCATCGGTTCGTCGACAACCTCGACTTTCTCCGGCGGGACAAAGCGGTTGACGGGGGTGGCAAGGGAGTCATTGGTTTAAATGTTCTTAGGCAAAAGTTGGAGCATTGCGACTCCGGTCATTGAGCAGCATGGCATCAAGCTCTCCCCACTTCAGGGCAACACAACACGAATGGCTTCCAGCGATTACAGAAATCCTCCGAACCCCGGTCAACGGCAATGGACTTCAACAGCCTCGATGTCTGGGTGCTTTACTTCAGATTTCTAGGTGGACCCCGTCTCCAGTCGACAGCCTTTCAGGACTGGCTTCAAGGGTGCCTTGATGAAGGTCAGCTTCTGGACGATGTTCCCTCATAGCTCGGGGAGAGGTCTCCTAGCTAGGTCCTCTCTCGGATCAGTCCTCGACAGACTGAACAGCTTTTGGATTGGGTCGAAGGAAAGCAGCAGCAATTCTTCTTCTTCCAGCTGGGCTTCAAGGATAAGCAGCTTCAAGCTTCATTCAGCTTTTGAATAATTCTATTAAGTGAGACATCCCCAGATATACAGTTCTGTTTCTCATTCACACTGCTGAGCCACGCTCAGGCAGCTAATCCTTCAGAAGGGTATTCATGCAGGCAGGCAGCCAATCAGTTTCACAGTGCATTCAGGCCATTCACTTCCACCCAGACACCCATAACAAGGAATGTGGATTGGGGCAAGCACCCAGACTTTCCGCACACCACACTGCATTCATGTCAGTTGTCAGGCAGGGCTGTCTCATTCTTTGTGTCACACACACAGATATCAGACACCCATAACATGAAGTACATATTGGTCACACACTCCATTCACACAGGCCCCACCCCAAGGGTGTACCCACAACATACAGTCACTGGGAAGGCTCTAGCCAGTCTGGCCTGGACTTCCCCGCAATACCATATATGCTTTGTCCACCCAACAGCCAGTCAGGGGAAGGGACAGAGTCAGGGCTTCCCAGGACTTTGGGAAAACAAGGTAACAGGTAATAGAAATCAAAAGGCCACAGCAGCCATATTGTCTAATGTGTAGATAGATAGCACCTTTTAAATTTTGGAAATTCTCATTGTCAGTAAAAACAAAACACTACCCTAATCATGTCATTAAACAAAAACAAGGGGCCCAGATATGTGATGTCTTCAGTGATGTCATCAATGACATATGTGATGTCATCTTCATGTCCTGGGTGTTAGTCTTGGCAGTGCACAGTGGTGGCGTGAGTTATGGTTGCTTAGCTTACCATAATTGGCAAATTTCTCGGGTTTTCCGGTTTTACTTGTAACCATAACGTCATTGAATTTCATAGGTATTTATTAGTGCAACTTAAACATAATGTCCCTTTAACACAGTTTTTTCAGTGAATTTCATGGGTTTGTATTAGTGCAACTTAACCATAAAGTCCCTTTTTTACCAGTGCACGCTAATTTCCTACAACTTACTAATATCATACTTACTAGCAACATTTTTGTCCAATTTACAAAGTTTCACCCTAAAGCTCTGCCATTTCCCACCTTCTAGCATCATTTGTAACACTTCTATGAACTTTTTGCAACTTTTCCACTGTTTTGTGTTCATCGACGTCCGTGAATGTCTGACGTTATCATGGACTTTTCTGACAGTGTCATGTGAACATGCGCTCGAGTTCAGAATGATGACGTGTCTTGGAACGTGTCTGCATTTCGCGAATGGGTCCGTGCTTCGTGAACAGTTTGGAACTGCATTTTCAGCTGACCTAAGAATTTTGTTGCTCCAAACATTCTCTTGCACAACTCCTAAACCTATTCTTACTCATTATCCATTAACAAGCACACAGCACATACTTAGATGAATATTAGCAAAACTGCTATTTATGTTAAAAAATGAAATCAGCTTTTGACATCCCTCCTCCCCAAGAACCACCACCACCAGCCGGAGGACCTACACAACAAAAAAGCACAGAACTTCAAAGAACAATGAAGAGGACCAAGAAGATGAAGTAGAAGAAGTGCCTACCTCTAGCACCCGGAGAGAATCATGGGTGTGACAGTTCTTCACCACTGTTGGGAATGTACCAAAGGCTAAAGCTACCAAAGTGAAATGCACTGAGTGCATCGCAGACTACCTGGACAGTACTCTTATGGGACCACCTCCATGCAACATCACACCAAGTTCAACCACTGCAATGCTCTGTGATAGGCTGTCCCATTCTCAGGAAGTAGTAGGCTGTCTTTCTGTACCTCAGCCAACACTGTCACCAAATAGTCTGCTTCTGTGGGACACAAGATCCCACCAGCTACCTTGCAAACTATAAAAGAGGCTGTTGATATCTTTCAAAGACAACTGTACTCTGTATATACTGCAACACACCACTCTGCATGAGGGGAGCAGTTTCAAAGTGCTTTGAAGGCTGCAATAAAGGAGCATGAGAAACACTGCCATCTACCTTAGATTTAATACACACCCAACATCTTCCTCGGTTCACCTGCCCCTCGATAGCTGTGTTTCCTGCCCCCTCCCTTAGTTCCCTGCCCACCCTTATTCCTCGCCGCTCCTGTAACATTTTAAACACCCAAAAAGGTTCCTTTAAAAACCAACTTTTCAGTAAAGTAGTTGGACTCAATAAGATTCTCCAACATTCCCATTAGCATTTCCTACTATGCTAATGGGAATAATGAACATTAGTACCCGGCGAGAGACAATCAGAATGCAACAAGCAACAAGCATTCTGATTGGCTCTCGCCGGGTCATTACCCGGCCGAGAATTGTTCGATTCTCGGCCGGGATTCCAGCCGCTTTGTCCTCGGCAGGGGCATGGCAGCCCCTCAGCCAATGAGCAGGCTCGAAGCGGGGCCATCCCCGCTCCGAGCCTCCCCACGACTGTGAAGCTGCCCTCGCCCCCCGCCGGGGACTCGGGTAAGCTTTTTTTTTTCCTTCCCTCCCTCCCTCCTCCCTACCCCACTTACCTTTTTGCTCCTGCGTCCCCGATGGGCAACGATAGCAGGCTCCAGCAGTGTGGAGACTCGGAGCGGGCCATCCCCGCTCCGTGCCTCCACACGGCTGGAGGCTTCCATCCCCTCCCTCTCTTCCACCTTCCCAACCCCACTTACCTTCTGTTTCTTTATTTTTCTTTTTTTTTTTTCGTCCGCTACCGATGGCTGCCATGGAAAAGGAAAACGGACTCCATTTTCCCTTTCCCGGCGGCTATTTTTTTTCATTTTTTTATTCTTTTCTGTTTCGAAACGCGCCGAAACAGAAACAAAATGCCATTACCACCCCGATCCAACGGGCCGGGGTGCTAATGGCAATAGCTTCGTAAACTATATAACTACGGCCCCGGCCATTACCTGGGGCGGTATTGGCCCGCCGCCTCGGGTCTTATTGCCACAATTGTATACTAGAGAAAAAAAAAAAAAGACATTAACAATTTTCTGTCCCAAATGCATTTCTTCAGCATGCAATAAGGAATATAATCCATGGCCCTTTATGATTATGCGCGGTCTCTGCATTCTCCTCTCTAGGCCATGCTTTATTAAAAAACCCAGATTGCACGTGCACACCATCGCACAAGATAACCCTTCTACCCTTTTTACTGTTATGTTTATAGCACTCACTCATTGCCTGCTTTGAAACTGTCACACATATATCCACCAATTAGTTAAAAAAACCTCTATGGATAACCCTATCAGCATATTAAACTTCCACACCCAAACTGCCATTTAAAAATGTTCTATGCATCTTTTCCATATGCATTTTCCTTGCTTATCCAAGAAAATTGTACACACTGCTTCAATAAATGCACATATGCATTGTGCAGTAAAAGAAGTGCATGAATGGAAAGAGGAGTAGGTATTACGAAGTGCTCATAGATGCCCAGAAGGAAAGCACCAAGACATGCCCAAGTTGCAGGTTACAAACTACCTGCTGGGGCTAAAGAGTCCCAAGGGTGTGGTACACAGCCACCAGGCGGTACACCCGCAAGGGCAGTGCTGAAGGGTGGAGGGGTGTACTGGTGTTGACTAGATATTGAGCCTGGAAGCTGTGATGTTTATGAGTGGACAAGTCTCCAGTGTCAGTGGCAGTGGTATGAGTTAGCAAGGAAGGGATTAAGTTAAACAATAACACAAAAGCACAGTTTTAAGAAGTTTTCAGAAATTTAGGATGTCCAGATCAAGTATAAAAGGAGCAGGAAGGCTGTTCTAAAGAGAGGTACTGGCCGAAGAGAGAGACATGCCTCCCACTCTATTTCAAAAAGCATTAAACAAGCAAAGTATTGATGTTACAGCATTGGAGTGTTGTAGAAGTGCAGTATTTAGGGAAACACAGTTGGCCATATTATAGTCCTTGCAATCAGCTGGATCCAATGTACACATTTTCCGGCTGCAGCGATTCCATCCTTTGGCTTCATTCCAATGATAAGTCTTGCAGCCCTATCCTAGATTAGCTGAAGGGGGTATAGACAACAAACGGGGAGGTTAAGGAAGAGGCTGTTGCAGTAATCCAGTTTACGCAGTACCAGGACTCTGCAGACGTTGAGCTTCTGGGGGAAGGTAAGGCATGGTACAATGTCTGTAAGGAGGCTATGCTCAAACCATGGGCTTTCTTTACAAACTCTAAACTGTAGGAGTAAACAAGAGAAAAGATTTAAAGATAACCCCAAGGTTTTCGATCCTCGCAGAATGCTAAGAGTAGACATCCCAAAGACAGCAGCCACAGGGTCGGAGAAAAACAGTGTACAGGTGTCACAATAAGAATAATCTCAGTTTTAGTGGCATTGAGACAGATATTGTTAGCCACACACAATGCTTCAATGGCGTTCAGACAGTCAGGGATAAAAAACAAGGATACCAAATGAGTTAAGGGAGGTTTAGGGAAAGTTGTGTGTCATTAACATAACATTGGAAATGAGTCAAGAAGAAAGACAGCAGGTGAGCCAGCGGGAGGACATAGATATGTGATTGGCATAATGATTGGATAAAACCCTGGGGTCTCTGCAGGTACACAGTGAGGTGGTGGAGAACAAACAGCCCAGTTGCAGCTGGGAAGGGCAGTTAGTGTGAAAAACAGATCAGCCAGCCCAGTGCCCAGTTCATGATGCTATAGGTATCTGCTAAACATTTAAGAAGGATACAATGATTTACCATGTAAAAGGTGGACAAGACTTCAATGAGCACTATCCTCAATTGTACTACAATCATAAATACCATATACACTATTGAGGCAGAGATTGTTAGTCAGCCACAATGCCTCAATGATGGTCAGGCAATTAGGGATAAAAAACAAGGAAAACAAATTAGTTCAAGGATGTTTAAGGAAAGCTGTGTGTCATTAACATAACACTGGAAATGAGAAAAGAAGAAAGACATCAGGTGAGAAAGAGGGAGGACATATATATGTAATTGCCACAATGATACAATAAAACCCGGGGTGTTCTGCAGGTTCCCAGTGTGGTGGTACAGCACAAACAGCCCACTTGCAGCTGGGAAGGGTGGTTAGTCAGGAAAACAGATGAGCCAGTCCAGTGGTATTTCCATAATGCTAAAGGTATCATGTAACAGTTTAATAAGGCTATAATGGTTCACCATGTGAAAGGTGGACAAGACATCAAGGAGCACTATCCTCAATTGTAGTACAATCATAAATACCATATCCACTATTGAGACAGACATTATTAGCCACACACAATGCCATAATGGTGGTCGGACAATCAGGGATAAAAAATTAAGAGAACAAATTAGTTCAGGGAAGTTTAAGGAATGCTGTGTGTCATTAAAATAACACTGGAAATTAGGAAAGAAGAAACACATCAGGTGAGACAGAGGGGGGAACTAGATATGTAATTGCCGCAATGATAGGATAAATCCCTGGGGTACTATGCAAGTACGGGTGGTTAGTGAGGAAAACAGATCAGCCAGTCAAGAGCCTGGTCCATCATACTAAAGGTATCATGTAACTGTTTAATAAGGATACAATGGTTCACCGTATGAAAGGTGGATGAGACATCAAGGAGCACTATCCTCAATTGTAGCACAATCATAAATACTATCTACACTTTAATTGTATCATTCCACAATATTACAAATACTGTATACTACCCCTGCATTCATTATAATTACTAAACACATATTACTATACTATGTGTTGCCAGTGACAAGATTTTTGGGTGCATGGCCTATGGCCATTCCCCCAAGCATCTGGCCACTGGCCACAGCAACCATAATAGATTTCAACCATATAATACATACAATACACCTTCAAATAACAAAACTCACCAAGAACCCCTGCCACCCATATAATGTCCACAAACAGTAAGAGGTGACCGCCGACTTGGCGGCAACTGCATCCCTCTTTTTCAGCTAGATAAACAGTTCCATATTATCTTCATTCCACTTCTCTACCCTTTCCAGATCCCCTTTCAGCCATCAAATAACCCCAAATGTGTTTTCCAAATGTTTGTTCTCTGTTTTACTGCAGTGTCTGCGGACTGGGCGGCACCCGCACCCACTTTCTTCACCTAGAAAAAAAGCTCCATGTCATCTTTATTCTGCCCCCCAACCCCTGCAGCCCCTCTTCGACCACCAAATAACCCCAAATGTATTTTTCACAAATTATCCCTGTTAGGGAGAATTCTCATAAATGTTCTAATTCCCTTCACCTTAGAGACTCCCAGCAACTTTGCTGGATTTTGAGGACTTGATTGTTTTACCTGGAAAGAGTGTAAGCCTTTTTACTGCTCTTTCATGCTGCTTTTTGATATGTGTTTTACATTTGTGTTCTTTGATTATGGAGTTTTAGGTAACGCCATAGGCATCATCTTTTTCATGTGTGTCACACAGCACCCTCAGTGCAGTGACACAGGGATGTCATTTAGACTTCCCAAATGTTCAGATACCTTCTCTGGGATAAACTACTGTTTCCCAGAGAATGTAAAGTGAAATGGACTTTACTAGTCTTTCCAAATTCCTAGACCCAGCACATAACATCTTACAATGGAGTGCTGGAGGAGTTACATAGTATCCCCTGTGTCTATATACTCATGTAGCAGTCAAATACTACCATTTCCTATTGAAAAGGCTGGTGGCAGTGGTTTTAAAAGCAACTACCATAATTTTTTCCGACCGCGAACGCCGGTAGACAAAAATCATGGGAGCCATGTTTTTCAAGATGGTGCCTTAAGCCCCTTTGTTTAAAAAGGTTGCGGTTTTCTTTTTCTGCTGTTTCTTTTTGGAAAGGTCCTTCTAGTGTTTGTGTCTGCGCGCCAAACCACGTTTGGTCTCTTTTTTTTTCGTGTACCTTTGGCAGGCTTCAGGACTGAAGACCGCCTCTGGCACCTGAGTGCCTGGGGTGGGCAGGAAGTGAGGGAGGTGCCGGAAACTCCCTGTGCCTAGTCTCCCAGGAGACCAAATGCACGCTGGCGTGATTGGCTGGCTGACTGTCCGGCAAGGACAGCCACCCTGCTAGGTGAGTGACACCTAGGCTGGAATGAAAGGGAGAAAGCTGTTTAAAAGGAGAGTCTCTAGGACTGGAAAGGAGAGTCGAACACTGGAACGAAAGAACGGAAGACGAGCTCGAAGAGGACGGCTGCTGCAACTCCTGGACCGTTGGTTTGCCCGGTGAAGCCCTGCTGCAGGTCCAAATGAGCAAACCCCATTCGACAGAGAAGCTCCTTCAAGGACGGCTTCTTCCTTTGAGTTGGTGGGACCAATCAACTCATAAGACACCTGGATAACATTCTCAAGGCTGGTTAGGATTAACCAGGGAGAGGCACACCAGTTTGTGTTCTTGAATCTACAGCTACTGGTAACTGAAGTGACTCCATCTTGTTTGCTTCCTTCAACGATCCGGTGCAGTGCAGGAGTCTCCTAACGTCCTCCTTCTTGTCCCTACGACTGAGGCTCAGGAACAGTGAGATCTGCAGGACCTGCCAGGAACCACGACTTCAGCAGCATTTGTTTCTTCATACAAAGGTACTGTGCCAGCCCGATTGAGAGAACACCACTCTCGCAGTGAAAGTTTGTGAAACTTTCCCAACTTGCAGGCCTAATCAGCTTGTGACCCGACATATGATTCTTTTTCATCTAAACTACTTCTAAGAACTTTCCCAAAGACTTTACCGTTTGATACCATAACTGCTCTTTCCTACCCAGAACACTAGCCCATTGACTTTGGCCTGGCAAAGTGACTTGAATTTAACTCTTCTGGTGAACTGAAACTATTTGCACTGTACTGAACTGCCATTTGGCCCCTATTTCAGGGGAGCTCAAACTGTTTCAAAACCTTAGAATTTTGTATTGATGTATATTGGTGTATAATAGTAAGTTGTCTTCTGCTAGTGAAATGTGTTCTAAATGATTGTGTAATAAATTCCTAAGTGCTTTTACCAAGAAACCTTGAGTATAAGTGTCTCCTTGAATCACTGTGATTGAAAGTCCTCTGTGTAACTACTTGTACTGCTCGCATTCACTCTTGAGATAAGCCTGGCTGCTCAGCTTGCTACCAAAAGCTGTGTGGTACAGACTTATACCAAAGGTTGGTTTGGCTAAAACCTGTATTCCTAATTGTGTGTAGTGGTCCCAGAGGGTACTGCCTGCAATTCTGCCTAACAATCCCCACTGCGCTATCAGCGGAGAGCAGTCGGTGTTTGAGGATTCAACATGGTGACCGTTTAAAAAAATATGATGCACCTCACGCTTTTCACCGTCCAATCAATTGGGACGTCCGATGTCCACAGACATCACACTGGACCCTGATTGGTCCAAGGTGTTGTCTGTGGATTGAATAGGGAAGTGAGTCCGTGGACCGGACCCAGATATGACTAGTTTGTTGGACCTACTTTTTGGCTGATTAAAAAAACTACCGGACAGATTTACACCAAATTTACAAAAACATGTTTTTGGGACCAGGCTGCCGCTCCTGGCACAAAATTGATGAATATCAGTACAGCGGTTTGGGCTGTAGGCATGAGCAGAAAATGTTTTCCATTGCATCTTTGAAGATTTAAACACATTTTGGGACCACCCCTATAACTTTGCCCCCATCACAAAACCCCACCTGACTTTGCAAGATCCTTTCCAGGGGGCCATATACTTGTTTTGCTTTGGTGAGGATTCGTTCATAGGGGGAGAAGTTATAAGCACATAAAAAGTGCTCTTTCTGAGTGGAGCAAATTAACCATAACTACAGGGGCTCTACCTGTAGTTATGGTTATGTATAGTTCAGTTCACTTTTAGCGTGTTAGCCGAGGTTTCAATTGAATGTTGATCCAGAAAATAAATAGTCAATACCTTAATTAGGCTAACAAAGTCATGTATTTGGAATATTCCACTTTACTGACCCCTGCCCCACTTAACGCAGTGTGCCATTTAGACCTTGAAGATCGCAATGGGTTGTACATTCAATACATGCCTCTCTGAGCAAAACTACAAATGAGATAAAGACAGGCACACATGATGGGGTATCCGCAGGAAGGGCTATGTAAGCTATAATGCTGTGATATTTTTTCCAAGTTTTCATTCCATCTCGTCCTAGGAAGTAGAGACATTCTATAAAAGCTCTCAAATATGCAAAATAAATGACTTGTGGGAAGTCATGACCGGCCTAACTCAGCTTGTTCCCGTTGCAAAGCCCTTTAACACAGACATATCATAAGATAAGGGAGTCACAATGAGATACACAATGAAATTATGGGGGACATAGTATTATGGGGCACATCGACAGAAGCACACCAAGTTGAGCCGGTCATGACTTCCCACATCCGCTGAATTTCAAGGGTTTTGTTGCACTACATCCTGTTATAATTAAACTTTAACTAAAGTTTTTTTTGTGACTATAAATATTGATTGTACTAATCACGTTCAGGATCGGTCTCTAAGGTTCATTGACTCAGGTGTCACTCAAATAATAGAAATAATCTGACAAAAGCCAACAAATCATAATAGAAAAGAAAAAGAAAAACATCTAGCCTTCAATTTGGCCGTTTCTGTTGTGTTCTATGCACTTGGCAAAACAGATGTTATTCCTGCTGAAAACAAATGTGTAAAAATGTAACATTTATTCTACCCTCAGACTTTAAACAACATGTTTGCTCCTGAATGGTGCGACACATTAATGTTTCACCCTCATTTTGCCTAATTTCTACTGGACTGCTACATTTTAAAGAGAAACAAGAGAGCATGTAAAGTAACCAGTAACACACAGATGAATAGGACGCCCACCAACAACCTGCAATCATACTCAAAGCTGAAAAGAGGTCTGAAGCTGCTGGAGGGAACCTTCTTGTACTGTACAAACTGCAAACATACCATTACATTGAGCAAACAGGTTCATAGGTGTAATAAGAAAGGATTTTACTTTTTATAACACAACCATAAGAAATCCTTTCAAAATAATTTCTCATTTAACTTTTAGTGTTCTGTAATGCACCAAACATGTATAACACCATACTTCAGAATGTTATAGAAAATGTTGTGGTAGATTAAGCACATTACACATAGAAACCAGCACAAATCAAGGAGGTCACAGTGCTGAATTAACATTAAATTCCCACTTGAGTGCACCAAAGATTACAAATGAAAGTTAAATATATCTAATAGTGTAGGTCCCACTTTCTGGTTTGATAATCATATGGGAGTCAACGTGCCTTGTTCTACTGAAGTTTCTGTAAATGCTTTAGTAAAAACTGAGGGCCTCATTATGAGTTTGGGCAGAAAATCTGTGGCCATTTTTACCACCATAATGGTTTACTGTTTCCACCACTCGGCTCCATTGACTTACACGGGATGATGAGTGGCGGCCTGGTGTCGTTATTATCCATTTTTGGAGTCCATAGGAATCCATGGTGATTTTATTGGATATACCGATTTTATTGTATTTACCATGTGTGTTTTTACCATACCGTGTGGTCAATCTGACAATATTTAGTGGTAAGGTGGAGGATTAACCTCCAGCTTTTTACTGGAAGTAAATCGCTCATCTTATCGCCAAACCCGTAGTATAGAGGTGCAGTAGTGCATCGGTAAATAGGCCACCACTTTACCATCCCTTTTTACCACATAATCATACCATTATGGAGCCCTAAGGGATTTAGACATTGTGTTAAAGTCAGGTGTTTGAGATCAAGATGCAGGAAAACAATCCTGCATAAAAAGAGAAAAAAAACCTTTTTTCTGACTGCCAAACCACTATTGAAAATCATTTCCATTTGTTCATTCAGCACAGTTTTGGTGTGCTTTCTGTTTTTTCTTAAGATTGTTATTTCTGCTGTAGACATCTGAGTACAACAAGAGACATCAATTAGCCTAATTACTTATTAGCCTACTTATTTGCCCAAAACCCTATCACTTGAATTTTTACCGTAATCAGAATCCACAGAATTTTCTGAACTGTTAGGCGATTTGTGTACCCCTTCTGCTTGCCTGCTTGAAATCAAGACCCAGTTGCACTCTCACTGGCTCCATCTTAACACTTCCAAAACAAAGTTATTTATCCCCTCTACTATAATTTCCACCTCCCTCCCCCCTCACCTCTCGTTTCCTCCCTCTGTTCTTTTATTCTCATCTTCTCCAAGTAATATTGGTGCACTCCTTAACCGCTCTCTCTCTCTCTCTCTCTCTCTCTCTCTCTCTCTTTCTCTCTCTCTCTCTCCCTCTATCTCTCTCTTTCTCTCTCTCTCTCTCTCACTCTATTTCTTCCTCCAGTGGTTCTCAATCTTGTCATTTCCAGTTTTTTAATGTTCATAAAATTCATATTTTGCTCTCCTTCACTGCCACTAAACTATTGATCCCTGCATTAATCTTTTCCCATCTCGACTTTTGTTCTGCCTTACTATTGGGGATCCCTGCCTACCAGCTTGCTCCCATTATTTCTATCTTTATCTCTACATTCCCTACACACTTTCATCTGCTTCCCTTCTCCTCAATGTCTTCCTTAGACCATATTCTATCCTAGGTTTAATTTGAATCTTATCTTTTTGTTATCACTTCCTTTCCATAGTTTTCAAATGCATTCATGGTTAATCTCCTCCTAATCGCTCTTCTCTAGTCATGGTATACTACTTTCCATGGATCTTGCACTCTCAATACCAATTTATTCCCAAAGTGCCCCTGTTGCCAGTCCCACTTTTGGTCTGTCAGTTTCCTGTTATCAAACCACTGGAACTCTCTACCTCATTCTATCCGCTCCTTTTCCTCTTCTTCTCTTAAAATGTTTTGCAGATGATCAGTGGCGGCTGGTGGGTTTGAAGGCTGGTGGGGCATGCATATCCCCTGGACAATCTTTGAGCGTGCATGCGCAGCACGCAAGCCTACACCACCCAAGTTTCTTTTTTTAAATGGCCTCCAAAATCGAAATATGTCAAAAAGCATTAGGTTTTACTTTCTAATGGTGTCACGAAGTTCCCCCCTTCTCACCTGAGACCGATCCTTGCTGGACTCCGTGGGCGGTGTCTTCTTGCGGACAGACCTGGACTTGAATAAGGCTGAGCGAGTCTCTTCTGACTCCAGCATGCGTTTAAGATTCCGGGATGCAGCAATCCGGGGATCCGGGGAATGAAGAAAACGTGCAGCTGGCGCACGAGTCCAGGAAGCAAGAGGAAAAAGGAAAGGGGCAAGGAATGGAAGTGGAAAAGCTAGGAACCAGGAAAGCAATACTGCGAACTACAGAGCACACGTCTGATCGCTACTCGGCAATAGCATTGAGACGCGCGGAGCCGCAGGGGTGCGGTCTATTAGTAGAATACGTTACGTCCAACGTATAGACCGCGGAAGCCGTGTCACACTGGACGGCCATGTTGGGAGTGTCAGGGAATGCAAGGCCCGTTGCGATAAGGACCAGGAAGACCAAAAGGGGTGCGTCCTGTGGGTCATGACAAATGGTGATACATTATCCTTTCATGTGCAAGTGTGATGGTGTATTTTACAGCAGCTTGTATTGAGAATAGCTGGTACTATGGTGTATGCATAAAGAAATTCATTATATAGTCAGTAATGATGGAAGCATATATGTTTGTCATGCTGTTACTGACATTCACATATGTTCATCCTCTTACTAAGGTGGGATTTTAGGCACTTTCTGAAAGGGGAGAAACTAAGCTAAAATAATACTTTTTCGTTTTTAACAACTTAATTACTGCAACATTTGTTCTACCTCTAAATGGCTGTATGCCTCGCTGAATTGCCATTGCTTCAGTTGCTCAAAATTGAAACACGTGGAATGCACAGGTCACACAAATAGAACATACATATTGCATGGAGAAAAATGCAACAGAAATAGTTTGCTACGTTTATTATTTTCAATGTTTATTATCAACCAACAACCATAACATCATAATCTGATCAACAATTAAAGAAACTTCACATTTCTCACAGTTCTGTCAAATAGATTACTGAAACATTACACAAAATCCTAACATGTTAGGCCATTGAAACAAAGATTTCTAGGTAACCAACAAAATAACTGTAAATAGCTTGTAACAGAACATTCACCGGTCAATAATTTTTAAAGTTTATACACAAATTGTGCATGTCTATTTTTCAGAGAGGCTTTTTATCAATAGTCTGTATATTGAAGTCAGGGATATCTTGAATTAGTTCTTTTTCCATGAACAGTATGGCCAAAGTATTCAGAAAACCCTCAGTCATTGTGTTTCTCAAGAATCTTTTAACTTGCTTCAAGGTGGAGAAACAGCGCTCAAACTCAGCTGTTGTCATGGGTGTAGTAATCAGAATTTTTAATAACTACATTGTCTCACAAAAAGCTTCTTCAAGATTGTTTTCAATGAACAATTTTAATAAAGAAAGTGCCCCACTTGAACAAGAGAATTCCGGTCTCTCATAAACAATTGAAAGCTCAGTGTGCAGTTTTTCCTTGTTTAACATAGGCTACGCTTGGACAGTTGCAGTCAGTGCATCATTGGGAAAAGACTATCCATGTGTTTGAAATAGGTCACTCTGCAACAATTTGGCCCCCTCCAACAGTTCAGTAAATGCAAAGCGTTCTTGGGCTTGAGTAACTATGATGTAACATACTTCTTTTGCCAAACAATTCAAAGTGGTCATATTTATATTGCGAGTTACAAAAGTTTCCTCTGATGGAAGTTTAGCTACCTAATTGTCAGTGCTTTCACGTACTCTGCCAATGCATTTGATAAAAGTAGCAGTAGGATTGTGCACATACACAGAGTCAATGTCCCGCTTCTGAAGCTGGTTATATAGAATGTCAACATGGGGCATTATGTCATTGAACAAAAAAAGGAAGAAAAGGAACTCCTTCTCTTTCAGAGTTCGAATGAAGTCCCGGGCCTCATGCACAGTAACCCCCTCAAAATCATCCCGTTTTTCAATGATCTCAAAGCATCTATGGAGTGCTTGCCTATGCTGATATATGGCTTCCACTACCCAAATATGGTAGCTCCAGCGAGTGCGAGATGGTCTTGGAAGTCTCTTATCTGATATCTCATCTAGAACTGAAGCTAGAGATATCCAGTAAAGAAAATTCAAGCTTCTGAGATTTTGGAAACAGCTTGCTCCATGAGGAGGTTAAGCTGCTGTGCATTATAATGTACATAATTGGCATTTGGATACACTTCAGCTACTTTCTTTTGGACTTCACCAGACATCCCCCTCATTACACTTGCACCAGCATATGTTTGCACAATTACTTTTTTGTGGTAATCTTCAGGGAATACTTTGTCCAATTTTTCCATTATGGCAGTGGCAATGGGCTGAGCACTAGAGTCTTTCAGATGAGTAAATCCATAAAACATTTCAATAATTCTGTATCGTTCATCAATGTAGTGATAGACTAGCACAGACTGAGTCTTAGTGGAAACATCAGTTGTATCATCTGCCTGAATAGCCACATAATCTGTGCATTTTAACTGCTCTACAATGATCACTCTGGTGACCGTGAGCATGCTGTCCAGAAGCTTGTTCTGAATTGTATTTGAAGTGCGCTTGAATACTGTTGCATTCTTTAAATGCAGTTCCATTGCACTGTCTATGCTCGATACAAAATCCATCAGGCCTCTAAATACACCAGGATTCAAAGAATCTTCAGTTTCATCATGGGCATGTAAAGCCAATTCAAACGCACCACAAAATCGCACATAGTCGATTAACTTTGACAAGATGTTTCATTTTTTATCCACATCCTCATTATGCTTCACCACGCTCCGGTGATAGGTATCGTCCAACTGTGTTGCAGTGTTTACACTTCCCAACATGTGCAGCTGTAATATATTCTCAATATGAGATTTGCACGATTCATGTCTCTTGCTTTTTTCTGACAAATGCTTTAAGTCAGTGACTCCTGTTTTCGTACAGGCCATTTCACCTCCAAACAGCAGGCACGGGAAGCAGAACAAAGACTTCTTAGCAACACTACCAGTGAGCCATGTCTTCTTTTCATACCAAAACATGGTAAATGTGCGTGTGTAGGCCTTTCCCCTATCTTTATCAGACTGTTCAATTTTTAAATATGGCCGATCAGCCCCTAGTCATTTTACCTCCAGTTTTTCACTGCATTTGAGTCCAGAAAATGGTTTTGTGAGCGATTGATCCACCAAATTCATTTTCAGCAAGAGTGACACCTGTTAATAAGCAAAATAGTATGTACATATTTATATGGGATCATGTAGTAATTGTTCAAAGGTATGCTCTTTCATAACACAGAAGTATAATTTGTCAGTACTAGGCGCAGATAAGAGCTGCAATTAAATACCCAACTCAGCTGCACTTATCATTGACCAGTACAGCTCAATTGGGTCTAATTGCAGATTTTATCTGCAGGAGTTAACATACATGCCCATTAGCAACTGTGACACCAGCCAGTATTTGAGCATTTGTGTTTGTGGGAGAAATGAGGCAAGTTTGTTCTCTTAATACTGTTCTAAGAAATCTTTTTAACAATGTGGGGAGAAATGCACTATGATTTTTCTGACTGCATCGCCCTACCCCTACGCCCTACCCCTCCCAAGCACTGGGAGTAATGGGAAAGAAAGAAGGCATTCGGAGGTTTCAAAGGATATTTTAAATTATATGTCTCATGGCTTTCCATGTTTGCATGCACCCTCTCATCTAGCCATAGATACCATTCTTTAGTCTGTACTGTTCATGTGATTTTCCCTACCACTTACAAACATGGTCTTCTTTTTTAGCTCACCAGGCTTGTCGTTCTAGATTCTGGTCACTGCAATAAATTATCCGGAAGGTGCACTATGCAGGCTGAAGTCCGATGTTTTTGGTTCCGCAATTAACCTTGACTGGTTTGATTTTTTCATGAAAGGTGTTTTGGATGGTCTGTAAAGAGAAATCGAGAGACTGATCTGAGAAAGGGCAACATAGTCTGAGAGCAGTATGAGAATGGTTTCAGACGTGAAGGAGAATGGTTTCAGACGTGAAGGAGAGTGTTAGCATTGTAACATTGGGCAAACAATATATATTGTGTTCTATGTACATCCATTGTTTGACATAATGCACACACACACACAAACACACACACACACATCATAAAATAATATGTGACAGTGTAGTCAAAATATACATTCTTTTGTCTCCAAATTGTATTGAAAGCAATTGCAAATAAGTAAACTAACTGCTCTGTCCACTCCAAGCCCTCTAAACAAATACTGTCACATACAGGCAAGTGCACTTAAACTGTGTTGGTAAAAGTAGTGCAAGCTTCAGTCACACAGAAGAAACAGAAAACACAGCACATAACACATACATCTGTGATATAAGCATAAATCCCATATAGGAGAGCTTTGGGTCTCATTACAAGTTTGGTGGTATTTTGTTAGTAAATCCACCAAGGTACTACCAAACTGATTTACTGCCGGATTAAGTGTGGTAGGTGTTGTAGTCCATAGATCACTAGTGAGAATCTTCACATGGACCCTAGATACAGAGTCTACATGTCCGGTTAACCTGCTCCAACTCTCACCCCGAAACCCCCTAGCACCATTTTATAAGGAGCACATTGATAAGAAGATTCCAACAATGTGAAAGACAAGGATTAGAACTCCAAAGTCAGCCAGTGTGGTGGCCCAATATGCCAGACATATAACAATGAACACAAATACACTAAACCAGAACACCCCGCCAGGCTTTGGAATGGATACCCTGCTCGGAAAAGCTATGAGAGCTTAAACACAATACTTAACGTGACAGGATGTGGCTTAACGTGACCAAACAAACAACCTAGTATAACAAACCAACATAGCACACGATGACATCAAATAGATAACCTAATACATCTTAGCACGCTCAACATAACATAATCTAGGATAGCATTGGTCTTATAAACACAACATAACTTAAGGTAACATGGCATAACCACCTTGTAGTAGGTCAAGACATTGGCCAGATCAGCAAACATTGCACAATGTTACATACAGAGTATAAGAGAACAACACAGTTGGCAAATGCGTCCCAATTAATACATTAGAATATGTGCTTCAAGAGGAAGCTGGTGACTCCGGGGAGAAGAACATCATTGTGGATGAGTGCTAGTGGGTGTGTGATGGTTGGTGTGGGCGAGTGGGTGTGATTGATTGTAAGGGTGTACCACACAAACCATGGTCCATTACTCATCCACACTCTCCCACCCTCATAAAGAGCCTACCATCTGTGGGGCAAGAATAGATAGGCCTTAATATACGGTTTCTGTACTAAGGAAACATGAAAGATGTTGGGAATGATGCACCAGGCGTGAACATGGGGTGTGTTATTCCTTTTGGTCAGAGGTCAGCAGCGAGTGGATCGAGTAAATTAGTCATTTGTGTGCATGGCTGGTGACAGATCCAGGTTGGACTGGCCCATCAAAATTTCTCAGACAACAATGAAATAGTGGCCCACAGTTGCAAATGGCAATTAATTCCTTTTGTGACACTGTCTGAACAGTACACAAGGGGGAGTTTTTTGATACAATTTGCATTTTAAAGAATATTTATAAGCAACACTGGTCAAAACTACTAGCCGCATAGGGAAGTAACTCATCAAACTGACCCACATGTCGTGCCCTTTGCCCTTTCCCCGGCCTTCACCAGGGATTGGAATCCTGTGAAGTCCTGTTGGCGGACTGCAGGCACAATGGTCGGTGTGGGCCTCATGTTGTGTGAGGCAAGCCAGGGCTGAAATGCAAACAGAACAGGTGTGCGTGCCGATACCTGCTGGCACCCTGGGCCCCTCAGCGCCTATTGGGGGAAGAGGCAGGGCAGGGGTGCGTGTGTGGAGGAGGAGCACACACACACACACACAAAACACAAAGCTGCCTTTCACTCCATCATGCAGGCTCAATGCTGGCTCATTCCCTCAATAAATGCAATTAAATGCATTAGGCGAAGAAGGGTCCCCATAAAATTCCCTGATTAGCATTTGTTTAACTTAAACTGCACAGCAGCCAGCAGGCCCAACAGGCACGAGTGGAGTGTTCAGTTTAAGTAACAGGTAAGTCGTGTACTCGAGGAGTAGTACTTGTTGAGTACACGATTTACCTGTAACTTCAGTTGGATTGGACACACCAGTCGGCAAGTTGTGCTGGAATCCTGGTGAAGGCTGAGTGGTGTGCCGTAGGCCTAAATATGCACCGTGCCCATGGCCATTGTGTGGGTGCGTGTGTATTCAGGCAGGATTCAAGCAAGTAAATGACTTGCTTTAAGCAAGTTAACACTTACCTTAGTGTTACCTTCCCTGGTCTGAACTCTGTTGCGTTACTCAGGAGTGCAGGCAGCAGCCGAACCGAGGCAGCACGTCTGATCCGTGGATGGACCTGGTAACTTGGGTTGGCAGTAGCTGGGTGAGAAGAAGTCTACGAATCAACCACCAAACCAGCAAGGGCCCAGAAAGAAAGAACAAGAAGAGAAGGCGGTGTACTGTGTGCTCATGACACGACTCCACCCATACACCACAGACGGATTGTCATTGGCTGGCAAACATCCAATGATTATCCACAATCTGTTGTTGCTTTGCTGCATGGCCCATACAGTTCAGGGGGACACTCTGGTACGCGGTTTGCGCAGAATACCAAGAGTGCAGGGCCTCCCGTCGAGCTCCCCGCCAGCCTCCTGAATGGGCTAATGGTTACATAGAGTGCTTGGAGCTAAGGGCTCCACACACTCTACATTGCTGAAATTTCACTAAATTGGGACGCTCCCCGCCACAGCAGCAGGCGTGGGCAAGGCCAGCAGCCCAGGCTGCAGAGCGGCAGATTAATAAATAAATAATGAATCTGCTGCTCTGCACAGGTTTCATTTAAATAACTCTCTCTCTTGAGAAGAGAAAAGAGAGACTCTCTTCTCTTCTTCTCACTGTGGGCGGGGCAGCGCCCCCACACCCAATGAAAGCAGCCGACACTGCAGCCAATTGAATACCTTTCTTTTAACTTCCTCAGTGAGGTGTACAGTATTTGTCATAATTTTTATCTGCTTATCCTCATTTTGTTATGCTTCATATTGTGCACAGCGCTTAGGCACATTTTTAATAAATAAATACTAATACAAATTTACAAATACAATAATCTTACGAGGAGGGACAGAAAGAAGGAACAATAGGAAAGGAACGTAAACTGTTGGTTTCTGTTGCTGTTTGAGATGTGAAACATTTTACTTGCATTTTTAGTTAGGGCTTTTGGAATTTTGAAACACATCATCATTGCATGCTGGGCATTTAATATTATAGGAGTTATTATTGTGAGAAAGACTAGTACCAGTTTTATGTTGTGTGGGAAAGCGGGTATGTAAAAAGTGAGTGTGATACAGAGAGATAAAGATAGTGAGGGAGGAGTAGAGAAAGTATTGGGGGAAAAGGAAGAGAGTGAGAGTGATACAGAGAGTGTATTATAGGAGGGTGGAGAGAGTGAGCAAGATCGTAGTGGAAGTAAAGGTGAGGGTGGAGTGAAAAAGGAAGGGGTGGCATAGTTGGAAGAGATATTCGGAGAGAGTGTCCCTCTCAAATGTAATTGAGGGATTAAAACAAGTGTATCCCTCAAATCTTAATGAAACAAGAAGGCACGACAATTAAAAGGCTCTTGTGTCTCAACAGAAGAATCAATGTACCCTACATAATTTATAGGAGAGAATTTGGGTAGGCAATCTTATGCAGTTTCCAGCAGAATATAATTGTATTTGTTATGTTTCCAAACACCAATTCAAAGAAATCTGATTACAGAGAAAGGAAAGCTAGCCTTTGGGAAATGTTGAGAGGTAGTGATCACACATGGTGGTCATTAGTGGCAGGTATTGGCTGTGTGGTGTAACACACCACATGCTTGAACACACTGTGCAGTGAGCTAGAGGAGGAATTTGCCCTGAGCCAGCTCGATTGATAATGCACTCGCACACAAAACAAGCAATTGAATTGTTTTGGCAGAAAATAAAAAGTGGAGGTGGTTCAAGAATTGTTGAAGGACATGGGTATTTGTGGCAGGTTGATAGGCTGTGTGATGCAACATACAACCTGCTAGAGTACAATTAATTAAAGGCCGATGGGGATAGATTTACACAGGACCAGTTTCTTTTGAACGGGGACACTCAAACACAAAACAAGCAGTTGAATTGTTTTGATTGAAGAAAATATTTTGGGTTTGCCCCTATTGTTACTGTGCCTCCCAAACTGATAAACAGTTGTACTATTGGTGGGTGGTGCAACCATGAGTGATGACAGGTAGACAAATGTAATTGAGGGATTAAAACAAGTGTATCCCTCGAATCTTAATGAAACAAGAAGGCACGACAAATAAAAGGCTCTTGTGTCTCAACAGAAGAATCAATGTACCCTACATAATTGGGAGTGTATAATTACAGCAGTAGAGCCTAGTTCAAAGGCCTACTCCAAAAGCAATGAAGCAGTAAAGCATAGTCCAAAGGCCTACTCCAAAGGCAATGCTGTCTCTCCATCTGCTCCAAGGAAAGGGCTCATGTCCAAGCCTGTATCTCTGGAGCCACCAATAACATGGCTGAAATCTTTCAAATCTGCTAGGAACTAGCCAATCCTGCTGCAGTCTCTTCCTTTCCTCCCCACTCCAGGACCTCTGCTCTGCACTGGCCACCCACATTTCCTCCAAAACTCTGGACATCCTGTCATCTCTGTCATCTGCTCCCCCCACACCTTCTCTAGCCTCCCCTAGCCCTGCCCTGCCCCATACTCTCCTCTATTTCTCCCATTGCACCAGATTGAAAGGGGCCCCTAGGGGTCCGTCGCATTATGGAAACAAGGCAAGTCACCACACACGATAAATACGCCAGACACAAGGTTGTATTCCCAAAGCTAGGGTTTATTGCAAAGCAAATAGTCTCAGTTGGCCAACTCGGTCTCGCGCCCGCAAGTGTATCTCTAGACCTTGAGGGACGCACGAGAACGAATTACGTATATCAGTTACATATATACAAAATGCATATCATACAATCAGCTGTGACATGTTTAACACTCCCCTTTATTGGGTTTCTTTGAACTCGGTTTGATGATGGACAATTTCGACGAATATGACACCTTCAAATATCTATTCTAGCAACAATATGCAACCTTGCAAGTGTGGAGACATCTTTTCTTTGTTGAACAGAACACAGTTCTTCTGTTCTTGTAAGCGAGCTACATACGGGGGAAGAGTCACATTCAGACCTTGCTATCTATGAGGTGCTATTTGTGTCCTGGGAGCCGACACGCTCTACAGGGCTCGGAAAAGGGGGGCCGTAAGAAGAGCATAATTCAAGCCTTTAGCTGCTTTATTCTAACATATTCTACCATATAACGAGACTGTCTGGCAGCTGTGAAATGATTAAATGCCCTGTGGCTCTCCTTCAAGGCTACATTCGGGAGGGAGCCGGGCATTCCTCTCCGGTGCTGCCTACGTTGTGTTTCAACGAACTCCTTATTAGCCTCGCGGCCTTGTCCTTTCACGTTCAGACAACAATGTTAACAGTCGAGCAGAGTAAGCAAATAATGTGCTGCGAAGCAGTTTGAACAGAACGCAATGAGCAATCGTTAGAAAACAAAATGGCGATCCTTGTTACATCAAAATGGCCGCTCATTGGTCAAACTCGGAAACCTGTATTTCTATCGTTATGTACTTGAGACGGTTGGCCTTCGGCCACCAAAATTACGTTTGCCATCAATCGTGAGAGGTGACCATTTTTCTAGACCGACAAGATGAACTCTCTAGAGGTTTCCACTCAATGAAAGTCTCCTCCAGAAGCATCAAGGATAACATTTCCGCTCTTGCTCCACCCCTGGCTGACATCTGCAACCCCTCATTTGCCACTGGCCCTTACCCTCAACCTGTGAAGTACTCTTATGCAACCTTTCCTAAAAAAAAAACTGTCGGCTGACCAAACCTGCCCAGCTAACCATCACCCTTTATCTATCACCCCTTTCTTGGGTAGACTCATGGACTCATGGAGAAGCTGATCATCCCCCAACTGATCCTCCACACTGAAATGGCTGGCTGCCTCCACAACCACCAGTCCAATTTTACAGCTGCCAGAGTCACGGAAACGTCTCTCCTTAAAACCTGAGAAGACCTACTCTCCAACACTCCCTCTGTTCTGATCCTCTTGGATCTATCTTCTGCTTTTGACACAGTCAACCACTCTATCCACATAAACCATCTCTATGATACCTTAGGCATCACAGACTGGGCACTGGTATGGCTGACCTCCTTCCTCTCAAACGGACCGTACCAAGTGCAATTGGACCCTTTTCTCTCCTCCACCTCACTTTCTACCTGTGGCATCCCTCAGGCCTCTATCCTATCGCCTTTGCTCTTCAACATCTACCTGGCCTATTTGGCCCACCGTATCTCCACTTTCTCCCTTCATTTTCAGTGCTACACTGATGACACTCAGTTCTCTTTAAAGCTGCCTTCTACCTCCTCCTTTTCCTCGCTCATGCCTGACTGCCTGACTGCTATAAAGGCATGGCGCTCTGCCAATGATCCCTGCCCAGTAAGATAGAGATGCTTCTCAGTGGGACACCTGCTCCTTGCTCCCCCGCCAATCTCTGTCCTGACACCCTGGGTCCTCTCCCTGCACCCACTTGTGAAGCAAAAAACCTTGGGATCATATTTGACTCCTCTTTCTTTCTCTCCAAACATCATGACCTTGCCAAGAAGTTCAATTTTCAGTTGCACCTCCTCAGGCGCATTCTACTGAACTGGGTTTCCCAGCCCTTTAAGATGAGTAGCAATATCCTGGAGATGGATGGGGATGCAGATTTTATTCATACATCAATAATCAAGAGAACTCAGATAGTTTGGCAAAAGGGAGTCTGTTTTAATATCAAGTATCTAAAACAGGGAGTACAACAAACATCAGCATTCACTTGATCCTCTTACTCAACTCACTTTAGCAGAAACTGAGGTTACATCATATAAAATCGTCATCAGTGACGCATTGACCTGCATCACTAGCTACCTGGCAAACTACACAACCTATTGGAAAGTGATAGGCTCTAAATGAATGTCTAAGTATAAGTTCCATACCAGTATAGAACCGTGAAGGAGAGTGATAGGGTACTTAAAATCAGGTGGGGCAACTAAGCCCTCCCCTCAAAATGGCCACTATGAACGTCACTAAATACACAACGATCCATTGGCTACACAAACTATAGGACCCTTAATTACACAGTACTCTATAAATGGTTGGCTTCAGTATTTTTCCAACTACGTCTAGCAGCATGAAGACTGAACATCAAGGTGCTGGTGAACTCGTCTTAACACTAGCTTCCCACCAATTAATGTATCAATCCATCATCACATCAATGGTCCAGTGTCAATTAGTGCTCTGAAGTTTCCCTTGAGTTTGTACTGTGCTCTGAGAATTGTGTGCACATCCTGCCCTTGTGTGTAGCTGTGACCACCTCGATCGGCCAACTTCATTCTTCCACGCAACTGGACACCATAATATGTCTATAATGTCTATTTAATATTATTTTCTAATAGTCCTTTCAGGTCTTTTGTTTTGCTCAAGCCTTCTGAACAGGAGTCTCTGTTCTTTCACGCAATTTGTATCCAATGTCAGCCATTTTCAGTTCTGATAAGACCTTGGCTTCTTGGCGGATCATCCAAATCCTTCTGCTGAGATTAATTAGTAATTAAATTTGCCTTTTAAAGGCGACACACTGAAGTGAGGCCTTCTTGTTAATGTTCAGCACTGCTCATAATGCGTAGTGGAACCATCCATCCTTACTCATCCATATGCATCTATATATATATTTTCACTTACCGCAATCTATTTACTCTAAAGCTTGAGGATAGCTTTTAAGATTAATTTGCTGCTTGTGTTTCTGTTGCATCTGTACATGTATAAACTAGCTTAAAATCTTCATCTGTTTCTGTGGCATAAGCTTCTTCACCTTGATCCCAAGATGTCACTTATCCTTGGTACTTTCATAATTCCTTATAGAATATCTTCTTTTTTCTGATCTGTTCATCTCTTCTATGTGCATCATCTCTCTCTGTGTGACATCACCATTCACCTTTGCCATTCATCTGCTCTGCTTCTTCAGAAATCTCCTTCAAATGGCCATCATATTGTCTTGTATGCAGGTATGGTTTTCTCAATGGGTATCTTGCCTCCCAGATTCTCTTAGGTACTGGTATTCTTATTGGTACTGCACAGAGTCCATGCTCTGCTCTTTGTTGGTTCAACTGTTCCGAATATGTAACATACCTTGATTCCCACTATATAGGTAATAAGGGTGGGGCAGTTGGAGTAGGGGTACTTGGTTCCTCCTCTACACTCCCACCTTTAGGCGATTCATTGACCAGTTTCTTATCATCCTTCACGTCTAGACATCCTTGCCTGAGAACTGCTTTTTTGGGACACATTTCTTTATAACTCCCTTCAGGCATCCTGCTGATTTCCATCCTTGTTCCATGTCATTAGCATGCACTGTCCACTTGGCCTGTAATAGATCCATCTTCCCACATATTTCTTATGGTTCTTTGGGTACAGAACTTTGTTCCCTCAGTTGCATGGATACTGGCCTTCACAAAGTCTCTGATTTCACCATATGTCAGGTCTCTGGGCTTCAGTCCTGGTTTAACATCAACCATAATCTTCATCCTTATGGCTTTTTTTGCTGTCTTCTTGCACTGCAATATTATTATCTTGATCACACAAAATCCAAGTAATACCAACACAATCAGTGCTCCAAGGAACTTAAACATGTATGCCATCCATTGTGGAACCCAAGAGAAGAGTGATCCAAACCAGCTGTCATCAGCAATGTCTTCTGCTTTGTGTGTCATCTGGCCATGGAGTTTCATCAGCATGTCTGTGGCCTCTATCAAGGTTCCATTCCCGTCATCATGAGAAGGTATGAATGTGAAACTTGATTCTCCAATTTTTGTAAAAATACCTCCATCCATAGTTCTAATCATGTCCAAGACATATCTGTTCTGAAGAGTAATCAGTCTTATGACTCTCATCTCCTCTCTGATTGCATTGAATCCCTGTATAGTAGTGTTAATTCTCTGCAGCAATTCCCATCTGGTTATCTGAAGCCACGTGGTATTTGCTCCAACCTGGATTCTTGGCATGAAGATCGACATGAACACTGAACAGTCTGTGTTCATATGGGATAGAATCAAAAGCTTCTATAGACTTGGCTGCACAAATAGTTCTCTCTCTTCAACCTCTTTATTAGCTCCACAGATCTCTTCTTCCTCAGGTGAGCATCTGCTTTTGGAAAACCGTCAAGATTCAGATCACTCTTTGGAATCACTAATGCTGGAACATGGACATTCACGAATGTGCAAATTCCTCCCCAGTTTTTAGGTAGCCTTATGTATGCCCTGGATCCACAAGCCCAATAGTGATCCATGATTACTGCTGTTCCATGCATCATTCCTGATGTATCAAAGATATGATTGCATTTCTGATTTTCCAACTTTTCTTGTTCCATTACTTCTGAAGCACAGCTTTGAACTTAGCAAAGGTACTATCTGCAGGGGTCCTCCTCTGTCTTCGACCCATGTTAACAGCTTAGAAAGTCTTGGCCACAATAGTTTGCACTGCACTTGTGAATTCAAAATAGTCGATTCAGGACGATTAGTTACCATCCAGGCTCTACAGATCACCCCTGCTTTTTTCCACCCATCTGGTAATAACGCTGATCCCCAGATCTTCATTTGACCTCTGTTCCTCCAAATTTGAATATCGCCTGCAGATTTTCTTGCGGTCTCCAGTTTTTTATTCACTTCTCATCTGATTTCAGCTCCTTTTACTCCAGGTTTTTCATATTTGATCACATGACTCCTTGTCTTGGAATTGTTTCTTGTCTTTATATGTTGAATATAATCATCGCGCGCGCACCAAGCCGAGTACCATCGAGTACTGACTGCACGTCTGCACTGGACTCTGCCGCCGGCTGCCTTTGCATGGATTAATTGCTGATCTTTACATTTCATTGCGACCTTTGGATTGTTTGGACACTGGGCTCCGCCCATTTCCCACGCTTCCTCTACAAATCTGACGCCCGCGCGCACCAGCGCGCGCGCACCAAGCCGAGTACCATTGAGTACTGACTGCACGTCTGCACTGGACTCTGCCGCCGGCTGCCTTTGCCTGGATTAATTGCTGATCTTTACATTTCATTGCGAGCTTTGGATTGTTTGGACACTGGGTAATTGTTATACCCCTTATAACTTTTAAGCCACTTTTCAAATTACTCAAACAGCTAACTTTTGCCCATTTCTTTCTTATTGAAATAGGCTCTGCCCATTTCCCACGCTTCCTCTACAAATCTGACGCCCGGCCGAGTACCATCGAGTACTGACTGCACGTCTGCACTGGACTCTGCCGCAGGCTGCCTTTGCCTGGATTAATTGCTGATCTTTACATTTCATTGCGACCTTTGGATTGTTTGGACACTGTGTAATTGTTATACCCCTTATAACTTTTAAACCACTTTTCAAATTACTCAAACAGCTAACTTTTGCCCATTTCTTTCTTATTGAAATAGGCTCCGCCCATTTCCCACGCTTCCTCTACAAATCTGACGCCTGTGCGCAACAGCGCGCGCGCACCAAGCCGAGTACCATCGAGTACTGACTGCTGACCGCTGCTCCGCGGATCAGCGTCGGCACGTTTCCCTTCCGGCCATTTTCAAAGGCTCTTCATTCCGGCCCCCCCTTTTTTTTTTTTTTTGGAACTACCGACACTTTGCTTGTGGTCACGTACGTGTTGTACATTGTTAAGGTGATTAACTACTCTCACTTAGAACCAAAACGTGAGTCTAGAACCAAGATGCTTAGATTAACGTCCGGCATGCCACGTGTCCCAAGTTTATTCCTGCAACAGAGGAGTCTCCCAAAGTCCTCCGTAAAGACTCACCCTCCTAAGGGGTGGGACTGAGTTAAAAAAAAAACATAGCTTTCTCCCCAGATATTCGTACCTTTTTGAAAAATCCTGATGCAACGGACACAATTAATGGCGACGTCAACACTAAAAGAACCAGCGCTCGAGTAGGAGCCAATTTAGCTCTGCTGGAGCAGGGCAAAACCATGGAAGTGATCAAATTTTCTGGTGTTTCTGACGCCACCATGCGACACTGTGCCTCTATGACAACTGGTACCGCAATAGGGGAGCATTCCAGGGCTCCTGCTTATTTGCCCGAATGTTCTATTCCATCACTCCCCGCAAAATGTAATTTAACCATTAAAAAATGTGCACCCTTGCCTCTCCCAAATAGTTGATCCACTATTCACTAAGTCAGTGGAAATTAGGAAGGAAGTAATTCAGGATCAAGAGATATGCAATGATCCTCTCATAATGCCCTTGCCTGACTCGACTTCTACTCAAGCGATTGATGATGGGGCTATAGAGTTATCCTCCTCTCCTCCTCCCATTGCTAAAGGCTCTAATACTTCTAATCTATCCAAAACCCCCGAACTTTACACCACGGACGAGCCTGACGATATTATTTCACCTGAGATCTCCCAATTGTAAGCAGCCTCGTCATTTTCTAAACCTCTTCCTCGTCCATCATTTGGTTTTCCATCAATTTCGAACCCTGCTCTTGAAGCGGCACTAGCTGCAATTAATACAAGCATATTCTCGATTGTAAAGCTTTTTGAAGTTTTAGACCATAGATCTATGGAGCAACATGAGTCTGTTTTAATGCTTCACAAAAAAATCGACTGGATTGCTTTATATGCTAATAATTGCCCTTCCCAAGCATTGGTGGTCGATTCTACATATGTAATGCCTTTGGAAAAAACATCAGCTGAAGAAGCGATTGATGTGGATTATGCCTTAACTGCTCAATCTCCATCCCCTGTTTCAACAGAAGCAATTCTCAATTCTCTTGACGTTCAATTAATAGAGAAACCGTTATATGAGGTATTCACTGACCCTCCGCGCCTTAACAGGCGAAAAAGAAGAGGCAATAGGAAACGTACATCACAAAATTTTGATATATCGAAATATAACCAGGATATTGAACAAAGACCTCCAAAAAATTCAGCCAGCTCCCAAAATCAAAAATTCCAAATCAAAAACGAAAAAATGTATTTCAAATTTGGTTAATGCTGAATTATCAGTTTTAGATGCTGTGAGTATCTCCCCGATGTTGAGCCCAAATGGGCAATCTGTTGCTCGCCCGACTACTTTGATGACTACGGAGGCTGGTGTTCTCTCCAAAGGTAAGAAGCTCGATCATTCACTATCTGAACCTAAAGGCAATGAGGAATTACAGATCTCACAAAATGACCTCATGAATTTATCTGTTTATCCATTTGACCCTACCATTGATGATGTTTGTTTTGGCCTTCACAAGGGGCCTTCTGCTCAACCTTTGGCAAAAACGAATTTCCATGTGAATTTTGATGTCCCGATTCCCCAATTTAAAACCTTGGATCAAAAGAGGTTGGACATAGTGACTAGTTTAGCGGCCTCTGGTGGCAATATGCCACTATCAAACTTGCCCCCTCCATCCACATCTAATGCCACTATGACCATGTCTCAACAGCTCTCAAATCTAAAAGTATCTACCACGAAGAGCTCCATTCACAGTGCTCACAACTCACTAGCTACCTCATCGTTTGTGACCCCCCCTGACATCTTATATGAGGAAGTGAGACCAGTGATACATCTGCCCAACCCCCCTATGTTACAGGAGGAGCACATCAAAGCAATTATGCTTGATAGGATTTTTGCGGATACGTTTCCTAACCGCTCAACTCTTCTGTTAATTCTGAATTCTGTACCATCTCTAAGTCAAGTCACATCTGATGATATTGATCGTGTTTGGTACCCGATTCCTGCACAGCAAGATGTTAGCGTTATGAACATCAACTGAAAAATTGTTAAGAACTTAATTTGGAAAAAAAGGCAGGAATTATATAACCGGGGCTTATGTCTAGAAGCGTTTTTGCCTCCACCTACACAAACCGAAGCTGCATCAAATATCCTTAGTCAAAATGATAATCAAGCAAAATCTTGCTGTTCATGTAAGAATGACATTAGACTTATAACTTTACCTCCTTTGTCCAAATGTAATTGGATAGCTCAGAAAATAAATAACAGCCAAACACCTCAGAATCATTAGGATAAATATTTGGGCCTATCCCATTCTTGCTCCATGATTTCCTGGAAGACTAGAGGTTTTAGTCATTTGCTATTTAATAATTCATCGAACTTAAATAACTATGACATTGTACTTCTCCAGGAAACGTGGCTTCGTGCAATCCCAATATGGGAAGATCATCAAATTAATATCGTGCCGGCATCTAATCCTACGAAAGGTCGACCAACTGCTGGTCTGTTGATAGCAGTACGCACGGATGCCCAATTATCACTTGTTGCGTGGCCTTCCCCTGATGCTGGGATACAAGCAGTTGTACTATCCACTAAGAACATTAATCATCCAAGTTGTTTAATAATTAATATATATTGGAACCCACTGTCGCCATCTGAAGCTCAATTCATAGATAAAATTGACAATCTATTAAATCTGGCATTAACCAGATCTAACATTGGATCTGTACTAATAGCGGGTGACTTTAATCTGAATTGTCTGAGCCCGAATATTAAATATGATTATAGAGCCTATAAATGGGGTAAGCTTGTTACAATAAGGAAGCTTACAATGTTGAATGGTTCAACACCAGAGGATTGTCCCCCAAAGCCAACTTGGTCCAGGATGGAAAGTAATTCTATTTTAGATTATATATTCATTTCTGAGGAGGCCAAGAAGTTGATAGCCACCTTCAAGATAATTCCATCTAAACTTAGTGATCACAATATACTTCAAGTCTCGTGGCTCCCTCACCCGGTTGAGGACCAAATCTATTACCAATCATCTATTGATATTAATAATTCTGGTAATCGTTTAAAATGGTACCCTGCCATGGTCACGAGATTGCAAATCAAAATATCTAAATTAAAGCATACTACCTCTTGTGCATCGGAGACTTTTTATAGTGATTGTATCCAAATATTGAAATTAGAAAACCACAAAACATCTCGATCACTGGTCGCTCATAAATACCCCCAAATAATTCTGATTTCCGATTTAAAAAAAGAACTAAAAGCTAACTTACGGAATCCAGTAGTCAGAGGGTCCAAGGTACTAACAAATCAACTAAAGAGACAATATAAAAACCAAATTAGACAAATTATCCAAAACTTTAAACAAGAAAGTGCGGAAAAGATGCTAAAGGCAATTATGTCAAAATCATCTGGGGAGATATGGAAAATACTTAATTCTACGTCCACCTTAAGTCATAGATCTATGTTATTGAGCCCCATCCCCGAAGCAGTGTGGACAACTCATTTTCAAGAACTTTTATGTAAACCTGTTGAAGGTAATGATGAAATAAATAGTATGCCTAGTTTAGCAGAATTTAAATTCGATGAATTGGACATTTTGATTTTAATAAAGAAACTGAGCTCCTCAAGAGCTCCTGGTCCCGACCAGCTCACAAATGTAAATCTTAAACAAAACCCTGAAATGTGGGCGTCTGTGCTCTATATGATATTTACTCAAGTCATAAAGTCAGGACAAATCCCTCACTCGTGGCAACAAGCTATACTAATTCCTATATTCAAAAAAGGCGATTGGTCGAATCCGAACAACTATAGGCCGATTGCCCTCCTAGATGCCACGGGGAAGATATTTGCCCCGGGAAAAAATGGTTCACTAACAACAATCTTTTAGACATTAATCAATCGGGCTTTGTGCCAGGGATTGGGACCATGCAAAATGTATTCATTTTATCTATTTTAAAAGAACAAGCTATTTTAGCTAAACATCCAATTTTTATTGCTTTTATAGATTTTAAACAAGCATTTGATTCGGTATCGAGACAGATTTTATGGAGAAAACTTCTTGACGTTGGATGTCCGCCATATATTAGTTTTTTAATACATACATTTTATACAAATACATCTATAAGGGTCAAACTAACATCCAAGGGCTTGTTAACACAACCAATTTCGACTAACACAGGTCTAAAATAAGGATGCCCTTTTGCCTCGATACAGTTTAATTTCTATATTAACAATGTTTACACTGCTTTTAGTACGGTGCGCTCCTTCCCGCCAAAATTGGCCAATCAGGAAATTGCGTACTTATTGTGTGCTGATGACCTTATGATATTAGATCAGACCCCAATTGGCCTGCAAAGGAAATTAGCAGCCGTTTATGAATATGCACAAGTGAATGAATTGATAATCAATACATCAAAATCGAACATTCTAGTTTTCCAACATAACCACACAACTAGTGAATATAAATTCAAATGGTTTTTGGGACATACTAGTTTAAAGCAAGTATTCGAATATAAATACCTAGGTGTAAATATAAATGGTCATTATGCTGATTCCCCTTACAAAACAGAACTTATTGCGCGTATGAAATCACTTGCAATACAGGGTAAAGCATTACAGAGGAAATATGGAAATTTCTCTATTATCCCTGCAAGAACCTTTTATTTACAAAAAGTTCTACCGACAATAGTTTATGGCAGTCAGACAAAGATACATCCAATGGCAACCACATGGGACACACTAGAAGGTATATACTGGAAACATATCCTACATATCCTACTGGTCCCACGGTCTACCCCAATTTCCTTGATAAGACATGAATTGGGGCTTATATCTCTGAAGACATCAGTGTCTTGGCTGATGTTAGCATTATATAGGAAGATTATAATGTCTACTGACCAAAGTAAAAACATGTTTCCAATAATCAAAAAGGCACTCAACAAACTGGTATTTGTTCCCCTGCGAGAATGGAAAGAGTTGTTCACCCAATATATTCAACAAGCTAACATTTCAGTAGAGCAATTGATAGAATCACCAGATAAAGCGAAACTGAAATTATGGAGATGCGATTGGATCAACACAACGGAACAAATTAAAAAATATCAAGCGGTTAATGTAGGTGCCTTTGAAATACGTGCTATGAATATGTTACCCCAATATCTGATTAAATTTCCGAATAGAAAATACACGGATGCATTTTTGCGATTTAGGTTTAATTTATTACCTATGAAAGCAAAATTGGCTTCTCTGGATAGATCTGGAAAACTATCCAAGATATGCACCTACTGTGAAGTTTTTAATTCAGTTCAAACTATGAGACATCTTCTAATAGATTGTACCAAACTGGTTGACATGAGAAAGAAATATCTTTATAGACATTTTAAACATCGACGAATACTGACTCACGATGAACTATGGGTAACAATCTTTAACACCTCTAATACGTCCTTGATTATTGACATCATTCATTTTATAAAGGAACTTAACTTGATACAAATAGATGGAAGTTGTAAATGGAAGTGAGAAAACGTTCAAAGTAAGATGACTGCTCCAACATTGCAAAGAAATTGGTAAAACAAACCCATGTTTATGATTGGCTAGTGATACTGCAAACTGTAAACAAACTGAACTAAACTATTGTGTAAGTTCCTGTATATTAATCGATGTAAATGAGACATAATTGTAATTTTCAGATGCTTGTATTCATTATCACAGTAATTATGTATACAATTGAAAAAGTTGTTTATTCAACTGAAACAATTTCTTGAATAAAAAAAAATAATAAAAAAATAAAATAAAAGAATATAATCATCTTCATCACGACCCATGAACTGACCTCTGGTCTTGCAAAGTGCTACATGTGAAAGACAATGTCCTGTTTGGGCATATATTTCAGCAGATATGAAGATTTTCGACTTCCCCATGCTGTATGGCAGGATTGCATATACGAAGCATTCCTCCTTTGAAGTTCTTCTCCCAACATCCTTCATGTTTGGTACCATATGTTATTTCCCAAGTGTGCCTTGCTGTCCACATAATCATTTAATTCATAATTATCCTACTGTGTGCTTCTTTTAGGTCTCATTCTTTTCATGTGAGCTTCCATAATCATGTCATGAAGTGTACCAACATAGCTTCTTCTGACTGAATTAATCACAGGAACATCTATCTGTGTTCCCTGCGTAGGAGAACGTTCAGCAAGTCTTATTCTCTCAATACGTCCTTTAGGTATGACAATGTCTTGCATAATCTCCATGTGGGTTTTTCTTTTTGAAACTGCTGTTGAGTCAATTGTCACTGGACCAGGTGTAATTGCATGTATTACTTGTGTAGGCTCACTTGTGTTTTGCTAAATTTGACACAAACCATTACTCAGCAATAGTTGCAGCGAGATTCTCCCTAGTTGTGTGCACGGGGTAGTGTAGCTGTTCCAGAACCACCCTTAATAAGGCTATAGGCATCACAGGTTTACCAGTGCTGTGCTGTCACAACAATGCTTCAGAGAGGATTAAAGAACAGCCTCTTTGTGTCCACAAATTCTTTTCTTCTTGAGATGCTTCCCCTTGAACCTCCATTTACTGTGTTTTAGACAAGTTATTATACCCTTCTGATACAGTCATCATAATAATAATTTTTTCATTCATATCAATAGTCTCAACATTCATCATCTCTTTATTTGTAATTGGCCTCAGTGTCTGCTGCTTGATTTCCACGTGAAATAAAATGTGTCCCTTTAGTATTGGTTGTACATTTAATGACTGCAATGCCTACTGGGAGTTGTAGTGCCTTAATAAGCCTAGCCAATAAGGTGGCGTGCTGCACTGGCAAGCTGTCCGCTTGGAGGTAGCCCCTCCTTTATCAACGTGCTAACCCTGCATGCACCGTTGATATCACACAGGCGGAGTCGATGTAAACTGTTACTTCCTGGTCTGTGTGATTCACGATCGCGAGTATCAAAGGCACTAATTCTGCAGCATGTGCTGAATAATGAGACGGCAATTGAGTACTAATAAGTACCCAAAATTCCCCATTTGCTGTGTGCTTTACCACAGCTGCACCTGTATATCTCTGTCCAGCATTTTGATTGATCCTTGAAGAACCGTCAATAAAAACAATCTCTCTTCCTGCTAATGCAATCTCTTTTATTCTCGGGAGTGCATCACAGAACTCTTCGTAGTTTGCGCAATCATTTACAGGCTCTACTTCTGTCATTGGCTCAGCTACAAACATGGCAAGATTCACTATTTTACATCCAAATATTTTGATCGCTGGGTTTGCTATGACTACCTCATGGGCAGAAGCCTTTTGAGAAGTCAATGTGCCTTTTATTTTTTCTTAAATGGCAAATAGTCTGTGTTCAACAAACAACATCATGAACATCCAATCACTATGCTTGCAGCCTTCTCTATGGCGAACACGGCGGCTGCTAAACTTTGTTCGCACAGAAAATGTTTCTCATTACTCGGTCTAAGATTTCACTATAATATGCAAGGGGCTTGTACCCCAACTTGGTTCTCTTCATGAGCACTGCTGTCATAACGGTGCCATCTGTATGCTATTACAAAAAGAATTCATCAACATAATTAGGAATCCCTAAAACTGGAGCCGTGCAATTTGCTTTTTTCAATTTGTCAAACCCTTCTACCATTTCCTCAGCCCATACAATGTTTTCCTGCGTTGCCAGTGCTTTCTTTAGAGCCTGCAATAAAGGCCTTATATTTGAATTGTAGTCAAAGACCCATACTCTGACATAATTACACAATTCCAAAAACCTCTGCATGTATTTTATCGTGTGTGGCTTGGCTGTTTTTAAAAATAGCCTCAGCTCTTTCAGGGGTAACCTTTTTCCCTTCATGCAAAATCAATTGGCCTATGTACAATACTTCTTGCTGACAATATTGTAACTTTTCTTTGTCAACTTTATATCCATTGTCAGCGAGTATAATTAACAGCTGGATAGAATCACATCTGCACTCTTCCTCTGAGGTTCTCCAAACTAAAATTTCTACGTATTGCAACACAACACTTTGTAAAGGAATATTGCTTATGTCCATTCGAAGAACTCCATTGAAAATTGATGGGGGCTCACAATATCCCTGGGGTAAACAAGTGCTTTTCATGTGAGCCTGTCTGAACGTAAATGATGTCAGATCCTGTGAGTGTCATGAACCATCGGACGCGTCCTTTCTGGACTTCCTGGTCCCTGACCCATAGGGGCTTGCACTCAGCAGTACTTCCAACATGGCCGCCGAACGAGGAATACTGTTTACCAGTATCGCGCCATACGCATTACGTTCTATAAAGCAGACATGCCCCCGCAGCCCTGCGCGTCTCAATGCTACCGCTTGCCGTGGCTAGACGTGTGCTGCCGTAGTTCGCTTGTGTTTTTCCTTTGATTCTTGGTTCCCGTTACCCCTATATTCCTCCTCCTTCATTCCCCCTTCTTTTGTCCTCCTTGCATCCGGATCTCCGTGCACTCGTCTTCCGTGTGCACACTTCGCTTGTTTCCTGGATTTCCTCGCACTTCCCGGACATCTGACCGTTCCCAGGACTTGGAACGCTGAACGCACGCTGTAACCCGAGGACCTGCACGCTGGGTTATACAAGACCCGAACTCTACCAAAGAAGACTCCATCGAAGAACTCCAACAAACAACAAAGACAGTGAGAAGGGGGGAAACCTGTGACAGATTGAGACGCCAACAAACTGATAAAGATATGGACATGGAGGCTGCAGTTCAAGACCTCATGCACGACATGCAAGAGTTAACCACAGAAGTTTAGAATCTCAAAGCTGAGAATGCCGCATTAAAACAACTTGTCCTGTCACGTGATTCCGCGACCAAGGAAAGTGTATTGCTGGGCGGAGTAGTGGATAAATATGATGGCTCCTCAAAGAACCTTTGTGGCTTCCTTGATTCATGTTTAGTGCACTTTACCTTTAAGCCCTACTACTTTTCCACCCCCAGGGCAAAGGTGGGCTTTATGATTTCGCATCTCTCCAGGAATGCGTTAACCTGTGCTACAACCTTAGTTAATTCTGGAGATGCCCTCCTGGATGATTATGATGGGTTCGTACGGGCTCTAAAGACCATGTTTGACCGCCCAGACCAAGTTTACAGTGCCCAAGAACGTCTATTGGATTTCCAACAAGGGTCCCAGGACATGCTTACCTATGTAACATGCTTTAAGCAACTGGCCAAGGAAGCAGATTGGTCCCCGAAGGCCTGTTTTACTCTATTCCGGAGAGGACTAAACAAAGAAATAAAAGACGAGCTAGCCAGGGTTGCTCGCCCAGGTTCCTTCCAGGCCCTTATGGACCTCTCTTTACAAATAGACTTTCAAATCCAGGAAAGCAAGGCAGAAAAGAAGAAAACAAATATGCCTTACCAAAAGACCTCTATAGAATCTCCCTCTAAAACCGAGCCCACTCCTGCCCCGACCACAGACCCTGAACCCATGCAACTGGGGGCCTTCCGCGGACCCATATCCCCACAAGAAAGATTGCGACGGATCCACACCGGGCTGTGTATGTACTGTGCCTCAGATAAACATCTTGTGAGAGAATGTCCTTTGGACCCTCCACGGCATCCGGGAAACGCTAGCTCCCGATCCTAGATGGAGCATAGCTTCGGGAGAGAGATGTTTGCTCCACATCTATTCCATCCTTGAACTCTCCTGGACAAAGAAACCTTGTGATCTTGCAGGCCTTTCTATCACCGTCCAAGAAAGAAATTTACCCCATTCTGGCATTAGTGGATTGTGGAGTCATGGGGATTTTTATCGATCAGGATTGGGTTACTACCGACCACATTCCATATGAAACTCGAGACATCATGCAACCTGTAGAGGCCATCGATGGGCGACCTCTCTCTTCAGGACCAATCACCCTGCAAACCAAAGAGATCCAGCTCTCGATAAACCATCATCAAGAGATGATCAAGTTTGACATCATAAAGTCTGCCCATTATCCAATGGTTCTCGGTATGCCCTGGTTACAGAAGCACAACCAATACATCAACTGGGCAGCAGGATCCTTGTTTCTTGGCTCCGAACATTGCATGTCTCACTGCCTATCCCTGGATTCCTCGTCAAGATCCTCTGAAGGTACGCTGAAAAACCAGCAAGGCCCACTCACGGTCTCAAATATTATCCAGGTCCCCAGAGCCTATCAGGACTACACTGATGTGTTTTCAACTGCCATAGTTCAAGCCCTACCCCCTCACAGACCTGAAGACTGCGCTATTGATACTGAACCCTCGGCAGTGATTCCCTTTGGAAGGATGTTCATCCTATCAGAACCTGAGAAAAGGGCCCTCCGAGAATACTTGGATACCAACCTAGAAAATGGCACCATGCGACCATCCAAATCCCCAGTGGGAGCTTCGTTGTTTTTCGTTCCCAAGAAAGATACTAAGGAGCTTAGGCCTTGTCTTGATTATCGTGGTCTTAATCAATGCACCCTCAAGGACCTCTACCCATTGCTTTTAATCTCGGATATCCTGGAAGTGGTGAGAGGAGCCGTAATCTTCACGAAATTGGATCTCAGAGGTGCCTACCATCTGATCCGTATAAAGGAAGGTGACGAATGAAAAATGGCCTTTAGAACACCCTTTGGTCACTTTGAATACCTGGTCATGCCCTTTGGACTCGCCAATGCCCCAGCGGTCTTCCAACGTTTTATGGACCGGGTGTTCACCGATATGCTGTTCCTCTTCGTCATAGTTTACCTGGACGACATACTGATGTACTCCAATGACCATCTTAAGCATGAAGAGCATGCCAAGGCAGTCTTACAACGGCTACGTGAACATAAACTCCTGGCTAAACCCGAGAAATGCCTTTTTCATGTCTCTACAATTGACTATCTCGGATTTGTCCTTAGTCCAGAAGGAATTGGAATGGACCACTCAAAAGTAAATTCCATACTATACTGGCCTGTTCCAACTACTGTGAAACAGATTCAATCCTTCCTGGGGCTTGCCAACTTTTACCGGAAATTCATACCTTCCTTTTCGGAGATGGTTCAACCAATCATTATATTGTTGAAGAAGGATACTCCCTTCCTCTGGACTGCAGCCCAAGATGAAGCGTTCCAACGTTTGAAGTCGGAATTTACACAAGCCTCCATCTTGGCTCAACCTGACATTGATCGACCTTTCCTGGTGGAGACTGATGCCTCTAACTACGCCATTGGAGCAGTCTTAAAGCAGGAATTCGAGGAAAAGTTAGAACACCCCATCGCTTATCTCTCGCGAACCCTAACCCCTAGCGAGACCCATAATTCTGTTCTGAAAAAGGAACTGTTGGCCATCCGTCAAGCCTTCACAGAGTGGCGTCATCTACTCCTGGGAGCTAAAAATCCTGTCCAGGTCCGTACGGATCATCGGACTCTCCAAGTCCTACTATCCATGGAATGTAGGAATAGTCGTCAAGCCAGTTGGGTCACAACATAATTGCTGATGCCTTATCCCGACGTCCCGACTATGAAACTCTTGAAGATCGATCCTTCCCAAAGATGTTTATCCAAACAATTTTCGTAGTTCAAGCAATCACTCTCCTGGAAGACATTCAGATTCAAACCCAGTCCTCTGAGATCTGGAACGAATTTACTGGGAAGAATCGATGGAATCTTAAAACCAAGGACAGGTATTTGTTCAAGGACAATGGCCTGGTCATTCCCACACAGAGACTGAGACAAAAGATTATAAGCCTCTGTCATGATACCCTTCATTCAGGACATCGTGGCATTACCAACACTCTCCATTTAATACAAAGACAGTTTTGGTGGCCAAAAATGAAACATGACGTCCAGCAGTACATCCAAGCCTGTGCAGTTTGCAATCAAAACAAGCATGATAACAAGAGGCCGGCGAGTCTCCTAATCCAACCAACGCTACCAACAAGGCTCTGGGACTTTACTGCTACAGAATTTATTGTGGAACTACCACCTTCCAGGGGATACACAACTATCATGGTTACCATTGATTTATTCACTCACATGGCTCATTTTACACCCTTGTATAAATTACCATCTTCCTCAGAACTTGCTGGAATCTTCCTGGAACACATATTCCGACTTCATGGACTCCCTTCCAAGATCATATCAGACAGAGGTCCTCAATACATATCTCAATTCTGGAAACAGTTATGCCGTATACTAGGAATCCAACGTGCCCTCTCCTCAGGTTATCATCCACAGACCAATAGAGCTACAGAACGTGTGAAACAAACCCTAGAGCAGTATCTTCGTTGTTTCACCACCAAGGTCCAGGTCTCTTTTAATACCTGTGGCTGAATTCGCCTACAACAATTCGTATCACTCGGCTGTCAAGACCAGCCCCTTCTTCTGCAGCCAAGGATTCTACCCTTCGGTTCTACCATCCCTTCTCCCACATCCTACACCAGTTCCTACAGTCGACTCCAGGATTGAAACCCTCATCAACGTACACAAGGAAGCCAAAGAACACCTCGAAAGGGCCTGAGCTAACACCAAGCACTATGTGGACTCCAAAAGAAGACCGGGACCTTCCTATTCAGTGGGTGATAAAGTCTGGCTATCCTCGAAACTACTGCCTCCACACTTACGACCTAATAAATTGGCTCCTCGGTACTATGGCCCTTTTTCTATAAAGGAAATCATTAACCCAGTGGCCTTCCTACTCAAATTACCAGACTCCTGGAAGAGGATCCACCCAGTGTTTCACACATCTCTAATGAAACCATACGTCCAGACCTCCCGGTCTGCTCCAAGATCTACCCCTGTGGTTGTCGACGACCAGCTAGAATACAAAGTGTCCTGAATATGTGACTCCAGGTACAGACGTGGTCAACTACAGTATCTGGTGGAGTGGAAAGGCTATCCACCCAGTGACCGCACCTGGGAACCGGTCTCAAACCTAAATGCCCCCAGGCTACTTCAAAGGTACCACCTTATACACCCGGGCAAACCCGGAGGAACAGGCCTTCGGAGGAGGCATGCTGTCATGAACCATCGGACGCATCCTTTCTGGACTTCCTGGTCCCTGACCCATAGGGGCTTGCACTCAGCAGTACTCCCAACATGGCCGCCGAACGCGGAATACTGTTTACCAGTTTCCGCGCTGTACGCATTACGTTCTATAAAGCAGACACGCCCCAGCGGCCCTGTGCGTCTCAACGCTATTGCTTGTCGTGGCTAGACGTGTGCTGCCTTAGTTCGCTTGTGTTTTTCCATTGATCCTTGGTTCCTGGTACCCCTATATTCCTCCTCCTTCATTCCCCCTCCTTTTTGTCCTCTTTGCATCCGGATCTCCATGCACTCGTCTTCCGTGTGCACTCTTCGCTGTTTCCTGGATTTCCTCGGACTTCCCGGACATCTGAACAATCCCAGGACTCGGAACGCTGAACGCGCGCTGGAACCCGAGGACCTGCACGCTGGGTTATACAAGACCCGAACTCTACGAAAGAAGACTCCATCAAAGAACTCCAACAAACAACAAAGACAGGTGAGAAGGGGGGAAACCTGTGACAGTGAGTCTTTATGCAATGGGATTAACAAAAATGCATTTTTCAAGTCAATCCCAGTGAAATAATATGCTTCAACAGGTATATTGCATAGGATTGTAGACGTGTTTTGAACTAAAGGGAAACTTGGTCTCTACAATCTGGATTATCGGGTCAAGATCTTACACCAAACGGCAGGACCCCCCTTACTTTTTTTCACAGGGTACACTGATGTATTGCACGGTGACTCTGACGTTGCTAACATGCCCTGATCCATCATGGCGGAAATAGTCTTAAAAATACCTTCATATGCCTCTAGGGACATAGGATATTGTAGTGCTTGAGGCAAAATTGCTCCTGGTTTCAATTTAATCTTGACTTCTCCAGCCCCCTTTAGTAGGCCTATGTCATGAGGGCCGGTGGTCCATAATGAAACTGGCACTTTCGCCATATCATCATCACATTTTTGTGCTGTCATCATTTTCTGAGAAACTTCTCTTTTAATTGCTCTTACGTAATGCACATCTCAAATATTATTTCGTCATCAGATTAATTATGATCAGATCTTCATCAGTGACGTTGGTCAATCTGTAACCCTCACCGATGGCGATTACTGCACGCCATTGTTTTACTTCATCATCGTGTCCAGCAAACAAAGCCATTTCCCCTCACACTATGGCTGCTTGCATCTCCAAGGGAAAAACTCATCCCTTTTCTTCGAGCATAGGTATTCTTGGTCTGAACAAAAATTCATCTGGAGTTCGCATTGTTCTGCCTGCTATGCCTGGAAGCCATGACAACAGAATGCCTACTCCATACTGAAAAACCTCTTGTTCTAATGGTGCTTCAACATTTTTATTTTCAAAACAACAAATAAACGAATAAGAACATACTACAATGACAACCAATTAACTATGCATCAAATTAACTTAAATTTGAGCATACTAAATGATTGGTTATCCAACTAACTCTAAATAAAGAAACACAAGAAAAGAATAGAAGTATGGAAAGAAGGAAATAAAAGAAAGGAGAAAAGAAAAGTAAAAGGGAGACAGTCTTGAAACATAGAACCAAAATATAACATTGTAAATGTTATTAGTAGCAATCATGGAAATACCACACAACAACAGTACAAAAGATGAATTAAATATACTACAATAGCAGTGGCCAAAACCAGGTACATTCTTATTCAAATAAAATTCTTGATACATCCATATACCTCAAGGAAGTGTCTCCATATGTCCCAGAACATTTCAGGTAAACATGGAATTGCTCTCATAGCTAGTTGTCCTGTATGTGCCATAATAATTTCGTGCACATGTTTAAATAATGCATTCCTGGTATACTTTCAACAGTAAATGAGATTGTCATATTCAATTTAGTCATTAAATCTCATCCCAATATATTGACAGGCGTTTGCCTCAAATATAGCAGTGGCACCTTCATGTCACATTCTCCTATAGAAACTGGTAATTTGTCAGTGAAAGGAACTCTTCTTGTAGCTCCTGTGAATCCCTGAGTATTCATGGCATTGCAGACATTGAAAAAGTTCCCTCTCGTATACATGAGCGTGTTGCACCCATGTCTGACGTCGACCCTTGGTTCTTCATGGGGGTTTGGCATCACGGATAGTATGGAACCCATCAGGTCTCTCAGTGAGCTGTCCTATTGCGGGTGCTGACTCATCCCGTTACTTGTAAACTGATTCCCTCCATTGGCAGGGACATCCCCTATCACAGGAGTCATTAACTTACATGTGTTCTTATTTTGCTGAAGCTGCATAGGTGATTGCTGTGAATGTCCATGTGGCAGATTAACTGCTACCTGCTGTGGTTGCAAGCCTTGCTGCACTCTTGGTGCTTGCTGCTGCATTGTTTGTTTCTGTGCAAATCCATCTCCATTCTGCTGCGAATATGCAGGTGGATTTGACATCCTCCCTCTTGAAAACTGGACATTTTGCAGCATCCATTGACTTCTACACGTGCAAGAAATATGCCCTGTCTTTCCACACGTCCAACATATAGGCGGTTGTCTCCCAACCTGCCCATTTTGCATATCATGGTTATCATTCTGCATATTTTGAAACCCACCCTAGTTATTCTGAAAGTTTCCCTGATTATTCTGCCAATTCCCTTGATTACCTTGCCAACCCCTTCCTCAAAATCCTGTTCCTCATGGAGCATATCCACTATTGTTTTGATCGAACTGCTTTTGATTATTTACCTGTGGCATGTTCAGTATCTGCTGTGAATTCAATCTGTCTACACTGGTCAACATTGCCCCTTCAATGGCATATTTTGACAGTTTTTTCTGCACTAACTTTGCCTCCTCGCCTTTGTGAGCAACGTCCTTTTTGCAATTCTTTTCCTGCAAGAGTCTGCAGTAATGCGCAATGGACAGCTGAATTTCCGACCACGGTTTAGCTTCTATCCACACTATCTTCTTGAGCTGCTTCTGTACTGGGTCTGGCAGCCCTTGGCATAATATATGATAGAATACCGGTATAGATTTTCCCCAAGATTCACGTGTTTCCAAGGCCCAATCCTCCTGGAAATGTTGAAAGTAAACCAACGGATCGTCTACTTCCTGCATCTTTTTCGTCATCATAGCTCCCATATCGGACGTTTGCAGATACAGTACTTGAAGCGCTTTGCAGACTGCCGCCCTACAGTTATTAAATGGTGCTCCATCATGAGCAGTGTTCACTGTAGTCACACCAAGGTACGCTGCTGTTGTTCACACGTCATCAGCTCCCTCACCAACTATGGCGATTAAAAAGCCCTTAATGGCCCCTATAGCCAATGTATTTCCTCCTGTCATTTTTTCCAATTCATGTATCCATTTCCCAGCTCCAGAAGTTTGCACTTCAGATTATCTCTATCCATTTGAGGCCATGGTATATACTATGGTCTCATTCCTCCTTTTTCTAGCAAAGGAAACTGCAAAGCTCCAAACTTGTTCTCATCCCTCATTATTTGTCTGTCTATTACAGGGACGATATTGCCACATCACCTTCTACCTGGCAATGATCTTAACTGGCTTACATAAGGTGCTGACAGCCCCCTCTCACCATGAAGTTGCCCCCTAGGTCGGCCTGACTGTATCAATCGCTCTGATGCCTTAGATCCAGGCACATTCAAATCCGTCCATCTTACTTCCTTATCCATAGAAAAGCATCCATCAGGACCACATGCATCATATCTCCCTTCCACATGGAAGGTTTACCTTTCTTCAAATGACATTTCTTGTGCCTAACTGGTGCAACTTCTCTCTTTGTCATCCCGATTTAGAGTCAGTGGGCCTCATTCCGAGTACGGCGCTAACCAATGGCGCTATTAACGCCTTGGTTGACGCCGTACCCGGACCGGCAGCGCCTTGGTGGATGGCGGAATTACCGCCCCATTCCAAGGGTGGCGGGGCGGTAATTCCCCAATCCCCATTTACCCTTCCCCATTCCCATTCTTGCCCCATAGGGCATAATGGGAGTGGGGAAGGCGCTAATTACGCCACCGTAAATTACGGTGGCGTAATTGACATCAAAGTCCCTTAGCGCCATGGTTTTTAACACCTGCTAAAAGCAGGTGTTAAAACCTCCATGGCGCAAAGGGAACTCGGAGTATGGCGGTAAGGGATTACCGCCACCGCTCTCGTTAGCGGTGGCCGCTATCCCTTACCGCCATACTCGGAATGAGGCCCAGTATGTCTAAAGACAGCTCCTTTTGTCTCGCACTACATGAGGCTTCCTCTGTCTCATAAACTGAGTGCTCTAGAGACAGTTTTCCCTTCCATTTTGACTCCTTCTGAGCTCTCATTTCATGGTATAGTTACAATCGCTTCCCCAATGCTCCTCGAGTCAAACTCATCTTCTAGATTTGCTATAGACGGGCCTGGTAATGACTCGTATTCTGGAAAAAATTCCTCTATATCCTCCCATGCTACTTTTGGATCAGGATTTCTTACTTCCTTTCCTAAGTATTCGAGATTGCATGCTCTCTGTCTTCTTTTACGTTCCATATCATCGTCAAATTCTCTTTGCTTTCTTGCTTCCTCTCTCACTCTTTCTTCCTCCTTTTTCTTCATATCCCTTCTCTCGTTTGCCCTGCGTATCTCCACATCCCTTAGTCTTTGCATTCTTTTTTCTCTTAACTTCTGGTCTTCCACTTCTATTCTTTTTTGTTCTATCCTCTCCTTCTCATCAATCGCTCTCTGTCTGTTATCCTGTTTTCTTAGGTCTTCAGCTCTCTTTGCTTGCTCATCTGGATAGAACTGCTCTCGTCTTTGTCTTTCTTTCCCTTTCTCTCCTTCGTCTTTCAATGGTTCCATCAATTTGTCTTTTTTATCTTGCTAGCCTTGATATTCCCTTTGTCTTACATCCTCAATGCTTTTACCATCGAGTTTATGCAAAATCTGACCTCCAATCCATTTGTTTTGTAAGAGCTCTATCTTGTTAGATCTATCTCTTTCTCCTTTCCATTTCTTTATTTCTCTTCCTCTATGTAGAGATGTTCTTGCTCAATCACTTCTCTCCTTATCCCATCTCTCCTTGTCCATTTGGACTTTGGAGATTACATATAGATCAATATTCTTCTCTGGACCCTCGTCACTACTTTGTGTAGGTGACTCATATGCCGGATTACTATATCCTGCCATTGCTGTAAGTTCCCTAAATGGGTATAACCCCTCGTCATTCTTACCTTCATCTTCTATTCCAGACATGGCGGGTGGAGCAGAGGGCTCTTCACCCCCCTCTTTGCGTACAATAAGTATCCAATCTTTAGGAGGCTCCTCATCTTTCTCTTGTTGGTACATTTTCCAGAGCTCTAAGCTCGCTAGTTTCTTGTCTAGCTTCTTCCCAGTATATGCTGCATGCAAATATGTCGTCATATGCTGCAAGACTGCCTTCGATAGTGACCCTCCTTGCGGTCACAGCATAAACATTTGGTCTGTGGTTCCTTTGACCCATTCTGCACTGTACTGTCAAAGAGTAGGTGCATGTTTTGCCAATTGCTTGCAAAGATGCACTAATGGGGTAACATCCTCCATTCTTGATTTGTCTATTCTTAGCTTGTTAATGCTTGCTTGCTTTAGTCACAGGTTTAAAAACACGTTTTCAAGGAAACAACACAATATGAGTGAGCACCAATCGTCGCAAGCTCCAATCCCTATTAATGACAATTTTACTTTAATCTTGCTAAAAAACAACCATCAAGTACAATTTAAAAAGCAATCAATTTCCTTCAACTTCACGCTTCTCTTATCTTTCATCAATTTTTCTTTAGCTATGATGTCATCATTCTTTTGAAACCACACCAAACAAACAGACAAACTTGACCAGTCACATAAATCTCCTACGATCTTCTCTTTAAGACTTGTCTTGCCCTCCAAAAATACTTCATACAAAGTGTAAATCAACCCCTTCAGATCCGTCTTTAATCAGATCCATTTTCTATGTTGTTCCACTATGGAACTCTGTGTTAAAATTTCTTCTAACGTTCTTTAAAACTTAGGTATGGGCGTGTATTCTTTATCGTGGCCTCTCACACGATATTAATTATTTATATGGCTCGGCCACACGCAAGTCAATGGGGGTCATTACAAGTATGGTGGTAGTCATGGCGCCATTTGCGCCATGACTGCCTCCCATATCAGTACCGACTTCGGTTTGGTTCAATGGGAACTTACCAGTCCATTCTGACCTTGGAGGGACCGGTAAGTCCCCATTTACCAAACCATTCCCCATTCCCCATTCCCATTGAGCCCCCATAGGGCTCAATGGGAATGGGGAGGGCACAAATAACGGCCCGGCGTATGCCAAGCCCGTTATCTGCGCCCAGGTCCCTTAACGGGTCGCATCCTTGACACCTCGTCAGACCATGCGTTAAGGAAGGGACCCGCTAAAGGACCTATCTCATTCCCCATATATATATATTACACTCTTACAATTACTTTATGTTTATACCACCTCCCTCCGTTACTCTCCTTTATTTCGCTATGCTTGCATCAATTTGCCACACTCCTCAGTTTCTACTCACTGTTCGCATATTTTCTTCTTCAGACTCTCGGGATCATACGCCTCTGTTTACTACCTCTTCAAACTGTTTTCCAATCCGCTTCACATAGACATGGGAGTGGATTCTTATGGAAACTAAGGGGACCCGTCACACCCTCCTTGCAAGGATTTGTTCAATTATACTAACCACTATCTACGGGGAGATTCACATCCTGTCAGCCGAATGGCAAAGTTTGTGCAATATTGCTGAGACTCTAAAGTTTACTTATGTCGACCGTTGATGGATTTTTTTAATAAACCATCATCTCTCTGCTACCAAGTGAACTGGGTTGCCCAGCCCTTTAAGAGGAGTAGCAATACCCTGGAGATGGATGGGGATGCAGATTTTATTCATTATTCGTACATCAATAATCGAGATGATTTAGGTAGTTTGGTAAAGGGTGTCTGTTTTAATATCAAGTGTCTAAAACGGGGAGTACAACGAACATCAGCATTCGCTCGATCCTCTTACTCAACTCATTTTAGCAGAAACTGAGGTTACATCATATAAAATCGTCATCAGTGATGCATTGACCTGCGTCACTAGCTACGCGGCAAACTACAAAACCTATTGGAAAGTGATAGGCTCTAAGTGAATATCTAAGTATAAGTTTCATATCAGTATAGAACCGTGAAGGAGAGTGATAGGGTACTTAACATCAGGTGGGGCAACTACGCCCTCCCCTCAAATTGGGCACTATGAAGGCTACTAAATACACAACGTTCCATTGGCTACACAAACTATAGGACCCTTAATGATGTGGTCCTCTATAATTGGTTGGCTTATGAGTACTTTTCCACCTACGTCTAGCAGCATGCAGACTGAAGAACCAGGTGCTGGTGAGCTCATCTTAACACTAGCTTCCCACCAATGAATGTATCAATTCATCATCACCTCAATGATCCAATGTCAATTAGTGCTTTGAAGCTTGGCCTTGAGTTTGTACTGTGCTCTGAGAATTTTTAAGGAGTGCGGGCACAACCTGCCCTCGTGCGTAAGTGTGACCACCTCGATCTGCCAACTTCCTTCTTCCATATGACTGGACATCATGAAATCTTGCCTTTTCGTGTATTTGATATTCTTTTCGAATAGTCCTCTGACGTATTTTGTTTTGCTCAAGCCTTCTCAACAAGAATCTCTGTTCTTTCACGCGATTTGTATTGAATGTCAGTCAATTCCAGTTCTGATAAGACCTTGGCTTCTTGGCTCATCCAACTCCTTCTGCTGAGATTAATTTGCAATTTAATTTGCCTTTTAACTGCGACACACTGAAGTGAGGCCTTCTTGTTAATGTTCAGCACTGCTCATAATGCGTAGTGGAACCATCCATCCTTTACTCATCCATATGCATCTATATATGTTGGCGCTTACCGCAATCTATTTACTGTAAAGCTTGAGGCCAGCTTTTAATATTACTTTGCTGCTTGTCTTTCTGTTGCATCTGTACATGTATAAACTAGCTTAATATCTTCATCTGTTTCTGTGGCATAAGCTTCTTCACCTTTATCCCAAGATGACACTTATCCGTGGTACTTTCTTGATGCTTTATAGAATATATGCATTATGTGATCTCTTCTATGTGTGTCATCCTTCTCTGTGTGATGTCACCATTCACCTTTGCCATTTATCTGCTCTGCTTCTTCACGAATCTCATTCAAATGGCCATCATATTGTCTTGTATGCAGGTACAGTTTTCTCAATAGGTACCTTGCCTCGCAGATTCTCTTAGGTACTGGTATTCTTATTGGTACTGCACAGAGTCCACGCTCTGCTCTTTGTTGGTTCAACTGTTCCGAATACGTCACATGCTTTGGTTCCCACTCTATAGGTAATATGTGCTTCGCAGTTGGAGTAGGGGTACTTGGCTCATCCTGTACACTACCTATCCTCACCTTCCCTCAGAAGCTCAATGTCTCCAGGGCCCTGGTTCTCTCTAGGCTTCACTACTGAAACAGCCTCTTCCACAACTTGCTCTCTCCTCCCTTTGACCCCTCCAACTAATCCATAATAGGACTACAAGACGTATCCTTGGCCTCAAGCCCAGGGACCTCATCTCTCCGGACCTAAAAACTCTCCACTGGCTCCCGGTCACCACAAGGATAAAATCCAAGACCCTATGCATCATCCACAAGGCTGCCTGGGGCATGTGACCTGTTTACATCCAGTTTTCCCTCCATAAATACCTTCCGGCCAAAGTCTCTTGGTCTTCTGGCTCCAACTCCTTGCAGGTCAAATGCTTTTCCAAGCATAGAGTGGGACATAGTTCCCTTTCCTCGGATGGCTCATCCCTCTGGAACACCCCCCCCTCAGACTTGAGCCGTATCTTCTCAAGTTCCGGAAAACTTCTCAAGACTTTCTTTTTCTCCTCTTCCTTCACTCATTCCCTCCACTGCTAACTCCCCATCTGCATCGGCAACTGGGGCCTGGTCCTTTCAGAGTAATACAGTGACCAGACCACCCCTATCAGCCCCTCCAGCATCCTTTGCCAGCACTTGCCTACGGGCTTCCTTCCTCAGACTACTCAGACTAACCCAACTTGGTTCTCCCTATCCTCTGCACTTACCCCCCCTTCCCACAGCACTTGCCGACTTGGCATTCCCAGCTCTTGCCTGCTCTCACCCTTCGGGGTACCCCACACCTGCCCTTCTCCTTTCACCCCATACCCCTGAACTAACCACTTTTATATGCATTTGCATGGTAGGAATGTCACACGGCCAATATAACCGTTTTTTGTTACTCTACTTTTTAGATTCCCATGTCCCTGCCCAATTTTCTCTTGAGTTGCCTGGAAACACTTGTGTATAGGCACCATACACATGTCCAATAAATAAATAGGGATCAACAATCCTTCTGCAGGATTATTAATGATGACAACCTTAACAACAAACTGCAGAGGTGGGAACAATCCATAATGGAGCAAATGTGGTCGGACCATTTTAACATCATACAATATAAAGTAGTAGGAGTGATAGTTTAGCCATTGCATCACCACTACACTCAATGCACCAAATACTCTCTCAAATGTTCATTTTCACTGCTACTGAGGTGAGTAAAACATAAATATCTCAAAGATCTAGCTGGGATCCGAACCCCATTAAACTCCCTAAAGATTTATTTCAATCTGAACCTGTGATATTGGTCCTTTTAATTTTGGACAATTAGTGTCACTTGCAACACCTATAAGCCAAAACTATTGCTTTAGAGTACACATAGGGAGAAGTGCCATACAAGGAGGGAGACTTTGTAGGTGTTTTTTTTTTGCCCACCCATTGACTGCCCATGACCATGCTAATCCCTATGGCCATTCACACCCAGTTCCTACCCCTACCCTCTCAAAACACATCCTCATGGGAACTATTTGAGATTGCTTCAATCAAGCTTTACTATCAAAATCTGTTTTTTTCATAACACTCTTCGGAGAATTAATGGCTTAATTGAAGTTATAATCCTGCAACTTTTGTTGTAACCAGATCTGCTTTCAGACACTCAATTTTAAAACACTATAGGCCTCATTACGACCCTGGCGGAATGGGTTTAACGGCGCCAGTAAAGGTGCCGTAGCCATTAAACCAATTCCACCCTATTACGAGGTTCCCTTGTGGGACCCGTCCTGGATGTCTTGTCAGACCACACCTTTTTTGCGGGTCCCGTGAGGGGACCAAGGAGCTAGCCCCCTCCCCCTTCCCATTGAGCCCTATGGGGGCTCAAATGGGGATGGGTAAATTGAATGAGGAATTACCGGGTCCTCCAAGGTTGGAATGGCCCGGTAATTCCTCATTCAAGGAACCTGGACCCAGACCCGAGTTTGGAGGCAGCCATGCCCTTGTTAAGGACATGGCTGCCTCTAAACTCGTAATGAGGCCCCATGTGTTCTTCACTAGAGATTGTTAAATACAAGCAAAGCCAACAGTTTTTCCTTGTTTATACATATTAGGTACTGGTGTAAGATGCCCAGGTACTCACACCATTTTGCTCCTGCTAACATCAATAGCTAGTTAATACCACTACAGCTGTGCCTGGCAAGTGCCTTTCCCATACCTTCAAAAAAGCCAAAACTGTTGGCATTGCTACTGCTTGTTTACCCTTATATTGTAATGATTTAAATGTGGCTGTGTGTACTACATCAAGATGCCAGTAGACCGAAATAGTCCCCATTTTCAAGTGAGATAAGTCAAAACCCCGAAATTACTGATTAATGTATTTAATTGGCTAGTTGGCTGACCTATACAGGAACATTTTGTGAACATTTCTGGAGAGTTGCATAGAGGAAAACAGAATTTTGGCTATCACACAAGCTCGATTTATAAGGGGGTGCTCAATAATTGGTCAAGCATTTTTACTATCAATGCAGTATAAATCCATGTTATGCATTGCCTTCAGGCCCATTTCTAGAGGTGGGCAAACCAGGTGATTCCCGGAACACAGTTGGAGGCAAAGGCCTCCCCTCCCCAGGCCACGGGAAAGCAGAGAGCCATCATTGTTGAGCACAGTACACGGACAGAGTCAGGGGAGAAAAGCCTGCCCATCCCTTATCCATCTACCTCCCAGGATGCAGCCAATGGTTTAACATGCTGCTCAGAGGTTTTCAGGAAAGCTTGCAACACCCAAAACATCATATCTTTGTAAAATTAAACATGCTTGAACAGTGTGATGGTGGGTTGGGCCATTTTGGTGAACTGAAAGGGCTGTTAATTTGCTGCCATAATCAAAGTGGCTGGAGATAGACTACAGGAGTAGACGGTTGCGGTGGCAGGAGTGGAAGACCAAAGTAAATGGCCAAACAAAGGTATAAGACAAGGAGGGGAGGAATTGCCAAACATTTATGGTCTTTTATCCATTGCTGAGCTCATTATCTTATTTAAGGGATGTTTTAGGGCAATTGCACGAGTGACTCTTTATCTTCTGAACAGCATTGGGGTTTATTTTGAAAATCATTGTTTTCTGGTATGTTAATCCAGTTTTATCAAAATACTAAAATTCACAGAATGCATTCATCTGCTACACGAAAGTACAGGAATGGAAACACGTGCTCAGCAGACATGCAGTCAACCTTCCAAACTATGCTCAGTTTGAGTAAGTAGATAAAAGAAGCAATGTTGTTACCCATTATGTTTTTTTTGGCACTTTGGGCCTCATTACGACCCTGGCGGTAAGGGGTTTACGCCAGCGTTAGCTGCGCCGACCCCTTACCGCCAATTACGAGGTCCCTTAGCGCCATGGAGCTTTTAACACCCGCTTTTAGCGGGTGTTAAAATCCATGGCGCTAAGGGACCATGGAGTTAATTACGCCACCGTAATTTACGGTGGCGTAATTAACGCCTTCCCCACTCCCATTATGCCCTATGGGGCAAAAATGGGAATGGGGAAGGGTAAATGGGGATTGGGGACTTACCGCCCCGCCAAGGTCGGAATGGGGCGGTAAGTCCGCCAACCACCATGGCGTAAACGTAGTTTACGCCATGGTGGTAAAGTGACGGCCCAGGCGGTAACTTACCGCCTGGGTCGTAATGAGGCCCTTTAAGTTTTATCAAAGGGGCAAGGAGTTAGTTGAGGGGCATATGTAATTCTTGAATGAAGGGAAGTTATGAATACTGGGGGTGCATTGAAAATAAAGCATTTAATCATGTCTTACCAGGTGTTTTGTCAGAATTTGTGGCAGAGGGCCTATGTCACGTCAGTAATCCAAGATGGCTGCCGCTACAATTCATGAATCTGAATTTTACCATGTTCTCCATAAAAAGTGAATAAAGAAGGTCCATACATGAATTTGATATATCTTATTGTTTAGAAGTTTCTGTTTGCAGTTTGTTGTTCATGATTTCTAACATTTGTTTCCTTCAGTTTTGTTACAGGTTCTGGAAATTGGCAAGATAATGTTACTCTCACCTGGTATCCACAGGTACGCCATCCAGCTGGGTTACTCGTTGGTATGCTTCTCAGCTTTGCCCTGATGTGGTCTGCAGGGAAGGTTCTTGTGGTAGAATTAGGCGTGTTCTCCGCCCTGCCTTCTTTGCAGGGGCGCGTTGTCTTTCATGGGCGAGTGCGGTCCAGTTACTTCACTGACGCCAACCCGTTTGATATTGTTCAGGTAGGTCTTATTGCTGTTCTTTAGTTTTGTTGCTATTCTGCATGCCTTTCTTTGTTTAAAATGTCTCTTTTTTCTCCCTTAGGTATGCGGAGCTTCAGCGCGGCGAACTGGCTTGGTTGAGCCCCGCTGGTAAATGATGGTGCATTAAGAGCGCTATGATGCGGTAAGTAAGCGCTATGCGCAGCGCTGCGAAGTCTTGCCTTTGCTAACCTGTGTTTTCCTTCCTTGTAGGTTGCGGTGTTCTTCAGCGCGAGTGGAATGTCCGGACTGGTGCCAGCCGAGAGGCGACCAGCCAGGTAAGCCTTTTGAGCAGTTCGGAATTTGTAAATGTCTCTACAGCTTTCTTTAATGTTGCCTCTATCTTCCTCTTTGAGGTTGTTCTGTCCGGGAGGCGTGCAGATTCGAGGAAGCTGTTCTCAGTAGCTGTGAGTGTTTAAAAAAGAAGACTGCAGGTAAGATGCTGCTGCTAATGATGTTCCTTTTGTCTCCTTACAGGTTCTGCTTCTCCGAGGTTCAAGGGAATAGCTGGACACAGTGAGCGTCTCGTTGCAAGCTACAAAGTAACACAAAGCATGTTCTGCAGTCAGGGTGTGGTTTATATAGCCCAGGTAAAGTAGTACCAGGGAAAGTAGTTCCAGGCCTGCCACACCCAAAACACTAGACCGCATAGCTTGGTTCTTATGAACCAAGCTATGTGGATGCCTCCATGTTGGCTGACAATACAATAAAGTAGTTCCCAAGCACCAGGACTGGCCGCATGAGGGCTTTTGAAGAGGATGCCAGGCTCTAGAGGCCCGAGTCCTGACTCCACCTGGCCAATGGGTTTGCCAGAGGGGGTTTTGGGGGAGGGTCATGACAGATAATTCGAAAATTATTTCAGAGCAGTTGAAGCATGATATTTCATTTTATCTCCAAGTAAAATAATTGTTTTCAAAATGTTGATACCTCCAGATATCGAAAGTCATATAAATGTAGAACTTGAACCATCAGCCAAAAAAATAAAATGGATAACAAACTTTTCCTTATGTATCTTATTTGAACAAAGAAAAAAATCTCCCTTGGTTAATACAAAATGTTTTAAAAAGGCTTTAGAGTGTGTTAAGAAGAAAGCCGAGTGGAACAATAATGAATACTTGGATATAAGTCTATGATTAGGGAAATTAACACCCGAAGAACTGAAAGAATGAAAAATGAAAAAGGATCATGGCTTTATGAATGGTACAAGCAATGTGCACATAAGGCAAACATGGATCAAAGCAACAGATTGTATGGAGAGCAGTTATGTGAGCCAAAGCCGTCTATCTCCAGCCATGAAGAAGAGGAAGAAGTAGAATGAAGTTAGACTCCAAGATCAAAAAGGCCTACGTACGGCAGAAATAAATGCTTCTTTTGCAATAAAGAAGGGAAAAGAAGAAATCAATTATATTTTATAGCAATTGATTCAGCAGGCATCTGTTTGAATAGAGCAGTAGAAATGTCGAAGAATAACATACTGAAGATTCATCTTAGCGATTGTACAGATCCTGGATACCATCACACAAGGGAAAGTGCATATCACAAGCTATGTTGGAACACACATGTAGTGAATTTCTTATGACACAAGCCTACACTAAGCGGAAAGATGCAGCCAAATTCACTTTCTTGTGAAGCAACAAATGTTGAATTTGTAAATTCAATCAGTGATTTTCTGTATGGAGCCAATGTAACAGCAATGGGGGAATTGCAGCTAACAATGGTTTAGAAGAAGGACAGATGAAAACCTGAAAACAAATCAAAAGTTTCATAGAAGAGCTTGAATGTATTGGCATTATTTTTAGTATTCTCAAAGGGTAAATGAACCACAACGAGTCTCACTGAAAGTAACATCAGATGCTGCACTAGCTAATGCAGAAGAATAATTTGAGGATATTGAAAGAAATATGAGAACCATTCTTGAATCAGTTCCGATTTTGCAGAGAGCCGTTCTAACTAATGAAAATTGGAAATTCACTGGAAGTTCTGAAGAAGTGAATTTGGCAGACGTTGTTCCAAAATAAGTTGTTCTTTTTTACAAGTGGTGCTGCCAACAACAGATAGATATGAATGGTTTATTCAGAAAAGCGGGACACCACTGTAATGAACAGGGCGAATAAATCCTCACAGATTTCTATACATGAAACGCTATCACCAGGACTAGCTTCCTAAGCAAGCACTTCTACCGTACAGCATACCCGCGAAATGCCCTTGCAAGTGGCTGTTTGGCTCACAATGTACACATCTACTCACAGCAAAGTCATCATTCAATATCTGCATAGCATGGGAGTTTCTTTAGATTATGCCAGAGTCCTTCAGATTGAGACACAGATATCCCCAGAGGTAAAACAACAGGTAGCCGGTCCGATAGCACAGCGAATAGAGCGCCCGCTGTGACATCCGTGCAGAGCAGCTGAAGCAGGTTCGAATCCCGGCAGGGCCAAACTCAGCCTTTCATCCTTCCGAGGTTTATAAATGAGCACCACACACTGTGGGAAATAAGCAGCGCTCAGATACCCGAGGGTTCATATCGCTATATAAATGCACAAGCAAGCAAGAAAGCAGCAAGCATGGATGAGTGTGGCGGATCAGGGGCAGATTTGTTTATTGTGCTGCTGAGAACATTGACTTCCTTGTGGATACTCCGTATAGTAAAGGAACTTTGCACGGTACCTTTATGGTGGTCTATCAGGAGAAGGAGGAGTCAGATATCCTTAGCCAAATTGAAATATCAGGACAATCCTAACTTTGATCACTGCAGAAGATGCCTCAGTCTCTGTCTGACGTTATGTCTTGCAACATTCTGAAAGGGTACATAATACTGTATACATAATACTGTAATCAGTCAAATCACTGATTATACAGAGAGGAATACAGATATTTAAGATTTCAACAGGCTTGAATAACTACTTTGGATTATGCCAGAAGTATTGCTGTTCAGTGATTTTCAAGAATGTTTCGATGAAGAGTTGCTGGATACACATTGTAATCTCACTAAAGAAACCGAGACTGATGAATGTGAGACAGAGGCAGAACCAGTCACTAGAGTTCTGTCTTGGTCAGCTTTCAATTCCATCATAAGTTATCCTACAAATAGAGAAACTAGAGTCTGTGGACTCCCCCTGATAGATGCCAGCCCAACCAGCACACAAACACAGCTCACATTGATGAAGAAGTTGGAGAAAATAACATCTGTTGTCACCCCAGAATCAAAAACAGTTGCAACATTGGATCTCAGATTTTAAATGTCTGTTTTCAAATTAGCTATGGCTAAAATAGACTTGTCAAAGAATTGGATGTTTAGACCAGGTGAGATACACATAATGATGGCAATGCTTCAAACTGTTGGCTCTTTCTTGGATGGTACAGGCATTGCGGCCACCTTAACTGTACTTTATGATGCAAATGTTGAGTTGGGACCTCTTTACAGGCAAGTGAGTAAGGACAGCATTTGATGCACACATGTCACTAAGATTTTCACTTTTCAAATGCATCATCAAATAATTCTACCAAGAGCCTATTGAAAATAAAGGAAATGATAGAACCTGAGCTTAAGAAGTTACTTAAAAGTATACAAGTGGATGATGCCCAAGAAACAATATTCGTCCATATTTACATTGTAACAGTTCTGAAATATTTGAATGTGATTGGCCTTGCGAGAAACTAACATTCAGAGTTGCTCTTCGGTACATTCATATGGTGGACACAATGTTTTTATTAATCAGATTCATCCGAACTGCAAACTGGGATTTACAGCTTGTATCACTTGAAGAGTGTTTTAAGTCCCTTTTCACCCCAATTCGATAAGCTATGCAAATATGATAGCATGGGTCTTAGCAGAAGTGAAACTTGTGGTGTGAGTTTCAGAAAAGCAAATGGCTAATAAGCAAGACAAAAGTACCCTTTTGTGTTTTAGGATCAGATGAAGCTCTGGAACAACAAAACAGGGCAATTAAAGTACTTGGTGGTGTGGTTAAAATTACTCAAAAGAAACTGGTTCTAGCACAATTCTTTTTAGCCTCCCCTGAGCTGTTGAGGCAGTATACAGAAGCAAAACTATTTGTACCAATTAAAGATCAGTGAACGGTCCAAACATTACCACCTAACAGCATCCAAAGCAACACGCCAAAAGGAAGACATTCAACAAATCTACAATTCGATCATGACATTGTCTAATTCTGTGAATTATGATGGAAAGGAACTCATCAACACCTCAACAAAGTCAGTTGATGAAAAAATGTAGAAGGACACATGAAGAGTGACAGAAAAAGGTTGCTATATGCAAAGTAGCTTAGAAGACCAACTTGAATCAGACAGTTGTAGCCTGTGTGCACCAATGAAGACAGAGAACCTTCAGCTGTGTGAAAGTGCATGCAAAGTTGTTAAGACAAAGGTATTAGACACCATAGTGCAGTTGACAGCAACCATTCTTTGTTCACATGCCTGCTGATTGCTTCACAAAATCAATCTGACATTGATCTACAGGAATGCTTGAGTAATTACAAATTCTCTGCAGTACCTTTTTCAATGTTCAACTTAGATGGTATAATGATTTTAGCTGCAAACAAAAGATGATGCAGATACTGGAAGAGAAACAACATACAGAGGTTTCTAACAACATGACAGAGATCTCTTTTTGATATTGAGGACAGATTATCTGTACCAGAGAAAACATATTCAGTAGCTTTCCGTAACAGAACACCAGAATGGAAAGCACTGCCAAAGCCATCCTAGGTGAAGACATGCCAAGATCTTGCAAGTGAATTCAACACAAAAATAGAAAGTATGATGGAATTCATTTACTATTTGATATCTACCTAAGCAATTCACTCAATAACTCCATACAGAGGAAATTAGCAGAAAAAGCAACACCTGTTGAGTACGAAATCACACATTCTACACATATTGAAAAATTGTCCATGAGAGCACTCCTATTGTATTCTAAAACTAAAAATGAGTTAACAGCTTACCTCTTAAATAAAGCAGTTTTGCATGCACACATTATGAAAAGAAGCCTGGTAGCTAGTTGGAGAAATAAAGCAGTCATCAGATGGAATGATGTTGGAGACATTGAATGTACACATGAGGAGGCAGACACAAAAATAATTCTTCACTCCCTTTATGCATCATGCCGTCATGCTACTACCCTCCACATTTGTTCATCTGATACCAATGTTTTTGTCCTTTCACTTTGGTGGTCACTGTTTTTCCTATCGGACATCATGTTTCTCACAGGAGTTGGAAGTAACAGAAGATGTATAGATCTCAAAAGTGTGTGCTCCTGCTTAGAGTCTACCAAAGTGCAGGCTTTACTGGCCCTTTATGCTCTTTCAAAGTGTGATATTACCATGTGCTTTACGATTAAAGAAAAACTATCCTTCTGGAAAGTGTTCAAGACTTCAGAAAAATAAACCCTTGAAGCTTTGGGAAGACTTGGTTGTCTACAAGAAATTAAGGAGGAAGATGAACGATTGATAGAGTGATTCATTTGGCAAGTCTACTCGCCAGGAACAAACATTTCAGACATTAGTCAACTGCATTGGTGGATGCTCACAAAAAAGAGCTGCAAAATGAAAATCTTCTGCCAACAAAATCCTCTCTAATACCATGCACCTTAAAGAATCATTACCAGGTGATTGAGTGGCGACATGCTGATCAACAGCCCATCACAATTCCGCTGGGAGAAAGCAGATAATCAATATTCTCCTAATATGTGTACACTTCCATGTGCACCACAACCAACCATACAGCTGGTATGATGTGCATGCATCAAAGGACGGTGTGCTGTGCATTGCAAATGCCAAGCTCAGTCAATAAGATGCACATAACTGTGTTAAGTGTGGTGGCAATGAAGTGCTCTGTGATAACGAGTTTGTACATGATGAAAATGAACTCTGAGACTCAAAAGATGACCTGAAAAACTTAAGTTATATCTTCAAATGAAAATTGCTATTGTAGTAAAACTAAAAAGTATATTTCAATGAGAAAGTTGCAAATTATTTCAAATGTTCTAATTTAGTGAGCATAAAGTCAAAGGTTTGCGATGAAGTAGCAATAATTTATGAGGCTTTATCTCGGAAACGGTAAAAGATATAAAAAGATTCCTTACATGAACTGTTCCTTTGGTCATGTTTAACAATCTAATTATCACATTTTTATAGAACCCCCTAAAAGCATTTACAGCTCAAAAAACAAAATTAGTATTCATAACATTGGCCATCTTGGATTAATGAAGTCACACATGCCACAAATGCAGACAAAACACCTATTAGTGCATGATTGTATGCTTCATTACCAATGCATCCTCTGTAGGCATACCTTCCCTTCATTCAAAATCCCACAGGTAAGGTTATTGCAACAGATGCCCCTAAACCAAGTTGGAAATATTGACGTTTCGAGGCTGAAGGGAATGCAGAGGGGATTACTTCATTTGTGAGGTTGTGTGTGAATATTTTATTTACTGTGAAAATAATGTATGCAGCAAGGTAGAAAACAATTATTGTAGCAGCAATAAATGGCAAAGTCAACATTATTGACATGTGTAAAGTGACAAGCTTTTCTTTCTAGCCACTGTAGATATTGTTACCCCTCTACCATCAAAAATGCCTAGCATTGCAATTGCATGTCCAAGTTACAAACATTTGATATGTTTTGTCAGCATATGTTAACATACAACCTATTACAAGTATACAGCACACAGGAAGGAACTCACATCATTGCCAGATGTTCACACAAATGACCAGCGTTAGCCATGAGACAACAACAGCTATCACAATTTAATAGGCAGTTCAACATGTTGGCATTGTACCTAAATCATATCATTATAATATGGTATTTTGTATAGCGCTTCAGGTAGATGGACCAGTTCTAAGCTCTGTATTAATGTTTGTTATTATTACCCACTGATCGAACTTGATTCATTGCCCTCAGAAAGAAGAAGATATCCTAGTCGGTGCCACCAGGGTTTCAAACTTGTCACATGGCAATGTCCCATTATGAAATCCATCATGTTACAAATGAGTCATCGATACAGTGCCCAAATATTTATCAGATGTTAACATTATGTGACAAGCTTGAAACTTGGAACTTGAGGAGAACCATCTCTGGGTCCATAAGCACCTCAAGACCTTCCTCTTTGCTTCTGCCTTTGCCCCCCTGCTCCCCTGCTGATCTGTTTCTCCCTCAGCACTGTGCACCTGGCCACCCTCTGTTCCTCCGGGCCCAGGTACCTGCTCACCCTGCCACCCTCCCACACTACTTCCGGGCCACCCCTTGCACTGGGGTCTGTATCTGTACCCATACAGTCCCCCACGTTTCTCTTCTTTGCACTTATCAGACATACCCTGTCTGCTAAACCCAGCACTTGCCACTTGCTGGCTGCACTACCACTGTTCATTGCCTAGTTATTTATTTATTTATTTATTTATTATCTATCTGTTTTCCTCTGCTCTGCACTTTCCACTTCTCCCCCTTCCATGCAATTTCCCCCTTTTCCTTCTCCCATGCACTTGTGCATTCTCACTGTCACTGGGCCTAGTAAGATTGTTGTTTTGTTCTCCTCTCTTCCCCTCCCTTGCCTTGGCACGCTTTGAAACACTTGTGTATGAATGAGTGCGATATATAAAATATAAATTCAATTCAATGTGCCTAGAACTCACACCATTAAATATCTGTTGTCCTCACATGCCTAAGCATTCATGCTATTTTCTAGATATTGCAATCCTATACACAAGTACTCTTATCATATACCCGTTTTTTTCCATTAGATGCTCCTGCACTCACGCCATTTGGCAGGTATTGTTGTACTTTGTCTAGGTACATATAATATGACAGAATCACTCCACACCATAGCCCACCTACTACTCTCGTACTCCTCTATAGAGCTTAGAAGTAGCTTCAAGGCACTCATTATAACAACATACTTAATATAGCTGAGACCTGCCTCATTTTCCTCCACTGCCTTTTTCACTTCATGTCACCTCCTCTTTCCATTCTTCACTTGCAGCCTTTGGACCTCTGAGTGCTGTGTTCACCAACTGAAGAGAGCTATCGTCTATTGCTACACTTTCAATTGAGACAAAACTGCAGAGAAATAGGTAAGGCAGCGGTAATAGATGCTTTCGGGGCAGCATCATCTAGGAGAGTGCTCTTGATTTAGACAACGAACAAAAAGATGAGATAGAAAATGAATTCCTGTTTAAAATGTTGTTGAATGCATTTTCTACATATTAATTTTAAGTACAAGCAACCAAATGGTATTTAAATTGCCAGGATTCAATGATCTTGCAGAGGGAGTGCAGTGTTGGCTATCAGTATAGGAGCAACGTGCGGCGGGGAGGAATTCGGGTGTTTTGCCCTGGGCGCATTGTTCTCTAGAAACTGCCCTCAATGCCTTTATAGACTTCAAAATCCACTGGGGCCAAGTAGGAGAAATATCTTCTCCAGTAACGATTAAGGCACTGGTCTGCCAAGGCTGTATTGTTGGGTTTTAGGCCTACTGTTATTTTTTTATTTATCAATGAACCCGCAGTGAATATATCCAAATGAGCGACAGATGCTCTGCTCCTTGGGTTTAGAAATGTAGGTATCCTACTTCATGCGGATGATGTAGCCGTAATATCACATCAAAATTGCTGATGTGTTTGTGTAAACTGCTGCTTTTATTTGAAAAATGTTGTGATGTTGGAGGCTTAGAAATCAATTTAAATAATAATCTATAGCCATGACCTGTCATGCTAGTAAAATTATATGATCAACAGCACTGAGCTTCTGCAGGTCAATGAGTATCATCAGGACCTATGCCCCAGATTCTTTAAGAACGGTCCATGGAAGTTGCAAATCATTTGCAATAAAATCACTCCAAGAGGACCTGCTGGTGATACATCAACATTTACAGTTTTTTGCTGAAAAGCCATCATTATGACTTTGGAACTCTATAAACCCACGCTCATTCTGCTGCATGATATAGCACAGATTAAGCGGGGTCATGTGCTCCACTTATCAAAACCAAACAGGCAGAACATATTTTTTAAAAACAAATATCACACCTTCTAATGTGCACTTCTGTTCCTTTGATTTGGAATTAGGTGTTGATTTAATTGGTTATGCGGCTTATCTAAAGATGTTAACATTTTGGTTCCATATTCATAACAATCATGAATTAAATATGTATAAAGTAGCCTTATTGGATGTCATTGAGTCTCGGGGGGTGGGGAGGCATAACTGGAAGTGGTTTTGTATTATCAAGCAGGTATTTGAAGATCTCAAGCTTTGCCATTGTGCAACAAAACATTCTTTTTAAAATTGCTTTGAGTTGAAAATGATATTCAGAGAATGAGTTTTATGCTATAATCTGTCCAAAATTACCAATCCCAATTAAATGGTACATACTTAGTAAACACATTGTTGAGTGGACGTGTTTACTTAGATTTGAGAATTTTTATCAGAAGGTTTACACATGTTCATTGTGTATAGAAGAAGTACATTGATTCTGAGGGTGAGTAATGTACATATTCCAAATGTACATGTACATTTTGTATAGAAGGTATACCTTAATGCTCAGCATCTGTAATGCATATATTTAAAATGTCATGCGCATTTTGTATAGATGTTGTACATTGATTTTGAGCATATGTCATACTAGCACAACAGCACGTGGTGTAAGTGTGTGTTGTAAGAGCGTGTGTGGTAAAGTATCTGATATGTGTCACAGGAGCTTGTCGTATAGTAGCGTGCATCGGAAGAGTGTATGTCATAGGACCATATGTTGTTGGAGTGTACATAGTAAGAGTATGGAGGTCATTATGACCTTGGCGGTAAGGGGTTAACGGCGTCGGTAAAGGTGTCGAAGCCGTCAACCCCTTACCGCCCCATAAAGAGTCTGCTCACGGGAACCCCCCAAGGATGCCTCGTTTTACCAGGGGTCCTTAGCAGGTCCCGCGAGCAGACCAGCATGCTAACAATGGGACCGTCATTAACGGGCCCGTTGTTAGCATGCTCCCCATTGCCATTGAGATCTATGGGGGCTCGAATGGGAATGCGGATGGGTTCCTGGAATGGGGAAATACCGGGCCCTCCAAGGTCAGAATGGCCCGGTATTTCCCCATTCCAGGAACCCAGATCCGGTACCCGGAATGGGGGTAGTCATGCCGCAAATAACGGCATGGCTACCTCCAATGTTGTAATGACCCCCTATGTGTCAAAGGAGCGTGTATTGTAGGAGAGTGTCTCAGAGGTGTGTGTGTGTGTTATTGGAGCATGTGTCATAGAAGCATATCTCATAACATTGTTTGTCATAACAATGTGTGTCATAGCACCATGCGTTGTAGGAGTGTTGTTGGAGCACATGTTGTAGGTGCGTGTGTTATAGGAAAATGTCTTGTAGGAGCATTATCAAAGCACCATGTGTCATCTGAGAGAGTGTTATAGCAGTGTGTGTCATAGGCTTGTGTGTCATTGGATCATGTGTCATATGATTACGTGTCATAGGAGCACATGTTAAAAGAGTTTTGTCATAGGAATCTGTGTGATAGGAGCATGTTTTGTAAGAGCATGTGTTATAAGAGCATTTGGCAAAGGAAAATGTGGAGCCTGTTTCACAGAGCATGTCATGGCGGTGATTTTCATAGGTGAGTGTGTCACATGAGCTTGTGTGATAGAAGTGTGTGTTGTAAGAGTGTGTGTCCTACTACCGTGTGTCATAGGACCATGAGTTATAGGAGCATGTGTCACTGAAGTACATATTGTAGCAGCGCACGTCATAGAAATGCATGTCATAGGAGCGTGTGTCATAAGATCATGTGACATTGGAGCATGTGTTGTAAGGTTGTGTTTTGTTGGAGAGCTCATCATAAAGCATGTGTCATAGGAGTATGTTATGTTATGTTATGTTTTATGGCATTTGTATAGTGGTTAATTCCATTGGTATGGCATCAAAGTGCTGTAGGTGAATGCTCTTGGAAGACCAGAGTCTGAGGTATATAAATTAAAAGGAGGATTTTAGAATATGTGTGTCCATTTTAGCCAGTAAGAGGTAGGTGGGGTGGCTAAGTCCCTGCTAGCGACCCATGGAGATCTGGTTAGTGAATGGGTGCTGTGATAGACTTTCGGGAGAGTATGCAAGTCTAGGAGACTGATTATGTGCACAGCTGGAGTGAATTTCCTTTCTGAGACTCAGCTGCATTCTAGTGGCAGAGGTAATGTGCTTTATGGGGTTGAGTAGTGAATTGTTGCAGATGTATGCGGGTGGGTGGCCGCACCCCAGGAGGAATACGGCTATGTTTGAGATGGAGTGCTATACGTACCAGAGTCATGGCTGATATGCAGATAGTATCATACAGATTGACCAGAATCCTTTCTCTGCGTGCAAAATACTGACTTTTCTCCTCAAGTGACCCATCAGTGTCCCCACCTCCCTGTTTGTGGGTGATAGTTCATACAGGAGGTGAACTGAGTCATTCAAGATGCAGAAGGGAAGAGTCAGGTCTTGAGTCCTTTTGGAACGTGAGGTGATCCTGATGCTGAAAGGGATCAAGTTCCAGATGGTAGGAGATTGTACGGAGAAAGAGGATCCCCCTATTCTGGTTGATTCAGCGACTTGGACAAGGAAAAGAGGTGTGGTTGATCTCAGGTTTCTGGTTGGCATTTAGGGTGTGAGCTTGTGTTGTAGATATTCAGCACCTGTCTTGTGCAGACCATTACCTCGAAGGTAGATTGACACCCTATTGGCAACCATCGAAGGACACACAGGTTGGGAGTGATGTGTCCTTCGTTGGTTTGATGTGTCCTTCGTTGGTTGGTTCTAGGGCAAGAAGGAGCCTTGCTGCAGTGTTTTGAACCTGTTGGAGTTTTTGAAGTTGTGATGCAGGGCCACCCTGGTATAAGGTGTTAGCATACTATAGCCGAGAGAAGATGATGACCATGATTACAGTGACTCTATATGGGAAGGTTAGGCAAGGGAAGATGCATTAGAGAATGTGTAGGTGTAGAATACAGGATTTGCTGTTGCAGGAGCCTGTGTCATTAGACTGTGTGATGTAAGGCACATGAGTGCATGGTGTGTAAGTGTTTAGCATGTGAGTGAATGGTGTATACGTAAGTAGTTTGGTATAAAGTCATAACATGCACAAGTCTTATATGCCTCCCTGTGTATGAAAACTTACATTGAAGTCAGGATTCACTTTAAGGAAAGGTGTCATAGGTACAAGAGTAATACATTTGTTTTACAGTTCCTACATGTACCCAATTTACAGCTCCTGAAAACGGACATCTGACTCTGTCCTGACTCTTATTTGAGTTTTCAGACGTCAATTAATGTACATATTTCATTTCCCACCTGTACATGCAGAGTTTGTATATATAATGTACATTTATTTGGCACATGCATTGTTTGCCTCCTACGAGTGTGATGGCTCCTATTAAAATGAACTTTAACTTTGATGTGAGTTTCTTATACGTACAAGAGACTTACTCCTACTTGTATGCAATTTACATCTTCTGAAAAATGATATCAAATTCAGCCCTGTCTTTGATAGGAGTTTTCAAGACATGTTATGAATTCAATTTACAAACGGTGAAATGCAAAAACATCTTTGTACAGATGTCCAGTGGACCCAATGGGGAATGGGGAATAATGTTTACCACCCAACCCGAGATCTGGTCATAATACCGCCGGATGGTGGGCAGTAACTCAAATTAAATTCAGCGGTATCCCAGTCGAACTTGTGATGAAGTAGAAAGACAGTTTCCTGCCTGGAGCTTTACTTTTGGGCTAATTTGCATACCCACAATGCCTTGCTGATGTAGCTTTAAACTGGAATTGAGCTTCCAGCGATGGCTATTATGTGGCCTTGTGGCATGTGTTACTTGAAACAAATGAATTATCCTACTTTCATATTTCAGGTGAAGGTCTTTTTTTAAGCCTTTTTTAAACCCACCATAACCTTATTGGCATTCTGCAAACACAACACAATGCTCCAAGCAAGAAACTGTCAAGACTATACTGCACTGATGATCCCTAATAAGGGTGACACTAGTATGTAGTTTTCTGGTAGCTTTGAGAAATGCCAGTTTGTATGAATCAAGCTATGTGGAAAATAGCACTGCTCTCAAAGACAGTTTGTTTCCAAGAGTCAAATGCATGCATTTGTGCTAATTTGCATATCCACAATGCTGTGCTGATGTATTTCTGAAGTGGAGTTGAACTTCCAGTGATGGCTAGTACGTGGCACTGTGGCATGTGTCTTGTCTCAAATTAATTATCCTATATTACACGGTCTGCGGTAATGGCCGTGTAGTTATGGTTAAGTTGCTCAACTCATAGGAGGAGCAAGTTTTGGACAGCTTATAACTTTGCTCCCCCTGGACGACCCTTTCCCAAACTTGGCAAAAGAAGTATATGGCCCGCTCTGAATTTTTTGGCAAGTTTCCACTATTGCCAAGTGACATTGTAGTATTGTAGACATTGTAGTATTATGGGTGCAGTTGATGGCAGTTGTCATATTCATTGCAGTGGTAAGGGCGCAGTTAGAGAACAGTTGGCTTATTGTAACAGTTGATAGATTTACAGGTTAGTGAGGACAGTGTGTAGACCGTCATACTCAGTACCTTTTAAGTTCTATGGGTGAAACAATATCAGTGGAAGTTTTCCACAGATGTTGTTTCAGTGTGTATAATCTTTGGGTCATTGGGGAGGAAACTGTACAGCACCGCAACTGATGTACTCACGGACCAGTCGCTGGATGGTAGGTTTTTACAGTTTACAGGGTATAAGGGTATTTTTGCTTTGCAGTTACACACCTGTTGGTGGCTATGGGGCAGTAGGCTATGCTAATTCTATAGGTCAGTGATTACATTTTGGTTTCAGGAATATTAAGTAGGCATTTCCGAGATTTTCTGGTAATCTCTGCTTCAGAGTAATGGAAGTATCATTGCATTCAAACCACACACATTTATTTTTAATGTATGCAGTATAGTGGCCTGCACTGGTTGTGGCACATGTGAGGTAGATTAGGCCTACTGTTGTGAAGGTTTTCTTGCCAAGTGATACTTGCCCGTGTGTGAAGTTAGTAAGCTTGCAGTTGTTTTTGTTACCATCTGTGTTGTATCTTAAAAGCATTACTATGGCATATTGGCTATGTGAGTTTCTGTGTAAGGTGGAACGATTGTCTAAATTGCAACCCGTGTATAATAATAAAAATATATAATAACCGACTAATATGCAATGATTTGCATTTTGCAGTAGCTGCTGAAAGGGAATGGATTCACAATTAGATATAGATACATACACAAAGCGCTCATTAGGGACTTACTCCTGCACCACATGGCTGCACAGAGTGCATGTATGTTTCCACATCTGGAAGATTTCATTTATAGGAATGTTTTTACTTTCCTGCACTTGTAGTAAGTACATTCGACATTCTTGTGGATCTTCTCGTGTGTTTATGGTGAATCTTACCATTCCTGCACAGTAGTCCAATTCTTGCCTTATTCCTGAGTCACTGTGAGTGTTGTCAGGATTGTGTGTTGCATTTCTATGAAGGAGTAGCATTTGCAAACACAACTGGTCTGCGCCTTTCAAGTACATGTTTTCCACAGTTTGTGGCAATTACAACAAAATATTGATTGCTACATTTGCATAGCAATTTACACCAGTTGTGTTGGAAAATTTGTATGGACCTGACAGTTCTGTTTTTGAGTCATTTGCTGGAGTTCCACTATTTATTTTTTTTAAGACATTCTTCTCTTTGATTGTGCTGTTGGATGTATATTTGTGGTTAACGGAGAGTAACAGTCCTGCAGTGGACTATCTTGCAGTCTTTCCTTTGTTTCTCCTGTTTCCTGCTGTGGGTGGACCCACTGACTGCTGCCTCAAAAACCCCTCTGTGCCGCGGAGTGGCCACACAGTAACGGAGAGTAACAGTCCTGCTGTGGACTATCTTGGAGTCTCTCCTTTGTTTCTCATGTTTACTGCTGTGGGTGGACCCACTGACTGCTGCCTCAAAAACCCCTCCATGCCACGGAGCGGCGACGGAGTAACGGAGAGTAACAGTCCTGCAGTGGACTATCTTGGAGTCTCTCCTTTGTTTCTCCTGTTTCCTGCTGTGGGTGGACCCACTGACTGCTGCCTCAAAAACCCCTCTGTGCCGTGGAGCGGCCACGCAGTAATGGAGAGTAAACAGTCCTGCAGTCCTGCTGGGCTGCTGAGGACTAAGGACTGTGATTCGCTCCTCAACGTCTCCGTGCCTAGCTGGGATAGGAATGCCAGAAGAAGGCTGCTTGCTGCGAAGCGCCTCCCGGCACGCGGAGGAGGTAAGACTTGTTAAATCTCCTCTAAAGCTACTGACGTCCACAGAGCCTCCTCCTACCCCTTGCCTTGTGGGTTGACTCTTGTACCCTCTTCCCCTGTCTCCGGGAGCTGTAACATCGTTAGGGGGTCCTCGTACAACGAGCTGAGCAACGTAAGCATGGAAGCTTCTGATGTATTTGACTCGGCCCTGCACCGTACACTGCATCGGATTTTGTTTCGTTACCTCCACCTGACTTAACTTTATCCACACATCCACACCGACTGGGATCTCTTGAACTCACCGGACCCAGCACTTGTAATATCACTGTTGCACCGCCAGGAAACATAGAATGGCCTCTGCCCCCCCAGCATCCACCTAGCTGCATCTTCTAACATCATATCTGTTTAAATTCACGCACACCCTCTTGATAGTTAACCCTTGCAAAATGAGGCTCACTTACTGCCTGGCGGTGGCCAGGTGGTGGCTTCGGTGGTGGCCACATCAGATCCTACCTGAGACTGCATCACTTAGTGTCCTGGACCGGAGCTCTGGTCTTGTGTCTCCTTCCAGGCCTATCGTGATAAAGGAAAAGGGTCTCTCAGCTCAGGGGAGGGCGAAAGATTCCCCTAACAATTTACAGGCGGGCATCGTGACAACGATGGAGCCCACACCAAAGAGGAAGAGTAGTCATTGCTCTCTACCATTGCGCATATTGTCTAACTTAGAAGGAAGTGAGCTGACACTCAATTCTCCTCGTCTGCATGAGAGAAGTTCGGAGAGTCTCTCGGACCAGAAGCCTAACACCACTCCTAAGAAAGTGGACCTGATGTCACTCATGTCCACTATCACTATTGTCCTCACCCCTTCATAAAACTATACGAAGGAATACATGGCACCTTGAGAGACCATACATCTTTGATTGCCATGATGCACAACAAATTAATATTCTTGGAAGAATTTGTTACAGCTTTAGAGAAACCGCCTCACTTGCCCCAAAAAATCAAGCTTGCCCTTTCGGATGTGGGCTGCCAAACAGCAAGTGCCCCCCAGTCAGTCCAACCTGTTAACATCATTGCGGCAGCTCGAAACTCAACTACGTCCCCCCAAATATACCTTACAAGAGACACACATGAAGCTTCAACACAAACAGTAGGCTTTACGAATTTCCTTCAACCTCAGGATCAGTGGATTTAGTAATGGCTGTGTACTCTTGAAACTGGCAGATCAATTACAGCATTCACCTCCAGGGCAGCAATTTAGGACCGTGTCATTTGTGAACAGTTGTGATGAGCAAAGAAACAAAGACTTTTGGATTTTTGAGAAAAGAAATGCTAAACCTGGCAAGCTAGACTCCAATTTTGCAACTCATTCAATTGACGTCCAGATCACTTCTGGCCTGGCACCGAAAGATGCAGATTCCTTAACCTCCCACAGCGACCGTCTAGCCAACAGGGCGATTGACAAATCCTTGGTTATTGGCTGCCGGCTCCCACTCGGAACCTTCCGTGAAGATGACGACTCTAGCATGGATCTATGTAGACATATCAGCGAATCATCAGAGACTCGCACAGATTTGATTAATCTTTCGCAACCGCGAACCACGGAGGAAGAAGACGAAGTCATGGCCCCCTTCGATGGAATTGTAGCTCCAGGCATGCCATGTTCACCAGAATTCTTGAAACTATCAGAAAAAAGGAGGAATCTTAATGAAAAACCAAGACTCGTTGCCCCCAAATCCCCACAGGGCCCGAGAAACCCAAAGGATAAACCAAATTATAGGTTTAAATCACGTGTAGGGGACGAAGGGGGAGAAATGGGGCTGACAAAGGAGCGGCCAAACCTCGCTTATCAACACCTTCCTAAGCGAAACATAGACCTTCCTACTATTAAACAAGGTAAACCCATCACTCAGAGACCCCCACCTTTCCAATACTGGCTCAAGAAGTCCTACCCCTGCTAGATGATCGTTTGGAGGTAACCATAACTTTCGAAAGGACAGCCACCAAAGAACTGACCTGAGAGGAAACAGGTCCTTTAAACTTGAATCCATATTGGACAAGAGTAAGAACCTGATTTTGAATCGCAGAACAATCGTCCAGATCTTGATTAGAATTCCAAACCTGCGATATTTAATGTCTGAAGATATCAAAATCGTGGAATTCAGTATCAAACACAGAACCGATTCCGTTTTCATGCACATTCCATCACAATTGTTTTGTTCAATGCTGGCCAACGAGACAGAAAACTTTTGAATCCTGTGATTTGTTTTAACTTTGATTGAACAACCAAGATCTCCAAGTCCTATAAGGGAATGTTTAACAAACAGAGAACGTGTTCAGTCATCAACCACTGAAGAGGAGTCCATGCTGAACAAATTAAAGAGAAACCATTAAGGTTGGAATGCTGGAACACCAGAGGTTTTCACCACCTTACATCTCCAAGCGACGTAAACCTGGGTGATTACGATATACTCTGTTTACAAGAGACTTGGCTGATTAACCGTCCACACCTAGATGGCTATGACATGATTACAGCAGACACAGCAAAGGGCAACAAGGGACGCCCCTAATCAGGCCTCTTGATAGCTATAAGAACAGGAGTGGGCTTGCATATCACCAAAACCACCTATTCAGACCTGTCCTGCTTGTTGGCCATAGTGGAAGGGCAAACAACAACCGACTCTAACAAGATTAGCAGACCTGGTAACTTGCTAATAGTAACTTGTTATTGGAACCCGTCAGCAATATCAGATGGCAAATTTATCGATCTGGTTACAGCAATACTGGACAAAGCCCTGGCAGAAAATGAGATAGACTCTATCATAATCTGTGGAGATTTAAACATTGTGCTCGAAACGTCTACCATCGGCCCAAAGCTCCAAAAAGCTATCAATATGGCCGTCTCAAGAGGCCTTAAATCATCTAGCTTCGCGAAGGCTAGAGGCCTACTTCAAGTAAAAAAAATAAAAATAAAAAGGAAGGTCCCGATTACTTAAACATCCCTACATGGGAAAGGGATTCCCAATTTGGGGACTTGGACCACGTCTTCGTTACACCTGACATCTTTCAACTAATTTCAGGCATTAACATCAGAAGGACACTTAACAGTGACCACAACATTGTAGAACTAATACTCCCCCAGGTAAACACAGCCTGGCTTTCCACCATGACGGTGGGCATAGAATCTAACAATGTTGAAAACAGACTACCATTAAATCCCGATGACATAACAGTGCTTACTAAAAAGTATTATGAAGTACGAAATCCAGACAGAGTCCCTCAAAAAGCCCGAGACTACAGACCGCTGCTTCTTCCATTCAGCCGTGGCTCTTTAAACAAGAATAAAATCTCCACGCAACGTCATACTTTTGACCTCAGAGTACATGAGGAAAAAGGGCCATGAGGCGTATTAAACGGCAAGCCGCAAAATCTTCCAACCCGGAGTTCAAACTTAACGCAGTTCTCTCTATCAAAGCATGTAAATCTTGGGTAATACAACACAAACATATGCTACTACAAAAAGATGCTGAACAAATGTTAAGAACTCTCACCAACAAAAAAACCCAAGACTTTTGGGCACTGATCAAAGGTGCCTTGAAAACAAATTCTGAGATTACATCAAACAGTGTCAATGAGAGGGCTTGGATATCTCATTGTTCTTCCCTTTCTAATGTCCCATATCATCATAGTGGATCTGGAGAACCACCGGAAACATCTCCAACATGGAATTGCGATTATGGTATGCCTGACATCATGGAAAAACTAAAAAAAGCTCAACAGATCAAGGGAACCGGGCCCAGACAGATTGACAAATGCCATCCTAAAAGAACATCCAAAGGAATGGTCAGCCTTTATCCGTGCCATCTTTTGTGACATCTCGAAAGGAAAATCAATCCCAGCCTCTTGGAAGCTAGCAGTGATAGTCCCAATCTTTAAAAAAGGGGACAAGTCTGACCAGAAGAACTTTAGACTGATAGCACTGCTGGGTGTAATAGATAAAATCTTTGGATCTTTCCTCTTGGAAAAATGTGTGGCCTGGACGTCAAAAATCAACACAATTGACCCTTTCCAGATGGGATTTGCTAAAACCATGGGAACCTCTGCAAACATCATGCTCTTAAGCATCTTGAAACACAAGGCACACTTCTATAAAAGCAAACTTTTCATAGCGTTCATGGACCTCGTCCAAGCATTTGACAGAGTTGATCGTCAACTCCTCTGGACCAAGATGGTAGTCCTGGGATACCCCGAAAACATAATAGGCCCCCTAAAAGCGATTCACACGTAAACTAAAATTCAGGTCCGCCTGAATCAAGCCAGGCTTTTGACAATACAAATTCTGACATATTGGGGGGCGAAACAGGGCTGTCCCTTGGCACTGGCAGTGTACAACTTTTTTACCTCAGATATCCACCACTTTGAGCCAAACTTGAGATAATTCCCTCCCTCAATAGGTGGTGAGAAAGTGACCCGTTTGGTCTACGCGGATGATCTTATACTAATAGATCAAACAAGAATTGGCCTACAAAGGCAGTTGCACAGCCTGCAGAGATACACCGCCTTGAACCACCTTGAAATAAATCAAGCTAAGACAAAGATCATGCAATTTAAACGAGGGACCCAAAAGATCGAACGTTTTACATGGCATGTGGATTTGCATCCAATCGAAAAAGTGGAGACTTCTAAATACTTGGGAACTACCACAAATACCAGCTTAGTAGAGACTCAGTTTCTTGAAGACCTGCAAACTAAAGCTAAACAAATGGCGAGCCAAGTTAAAATCATGGACGCAAAGTTCGGACGATTTTCTTTGGCAGCAGCCATAAAGTATTATAAGGGGAAGATAGTTCCGTCCATAACATATGGCTCTGATGGAATTTTGGGCATTCCCGCGGAGACCTGGGGGCGTTTAGAATCAATTATCTGGAAAAAAACACGAAATCTTCCAGACTCAGTCCAGATTGATGTCCAGCACAGAGAACTATCATTGTCATCACTTGAAGCAGCAGTGGAATGGAAACGGATATCTCTATATCGAAAAACAATGCTACCCAACTGTCCAAAAGTGTTGGGTCTAAAAAATAGAGAAATTAAGAACAAACCATCTGTAAGTCTGTCCTATTGGAAATCTCATTTAAAAAAACGTTTGGCAGACCTGTGCTGCTCGGAAGAAGACCTTATCACAAACCCCATGCGGGTGAAAGAAAAACTCCTCTGTGCCGATTGGATCCGAACTTTGGAGAAGGTGAGAGCTTCCAAACTGGTTGGAGAGATACCATACCTTGCCTGGAAGCAAAACTGACTGATGCTGTATCTTCTTAAATTCCCTGATCGGCGTTTCATGAGAATTCGCCTCAACTTAATTCTAACTAACGAAATCCAGACTATAAAAGGCACGAACCAATCACTTGACTGCAGATTCTGTAAGATTGAGTCTGAAAAAGAATGTATCATGTGATGATTAATTTGTGCGGCCTGACTGCAGAGCGCCATCAATTTCTAACACCTCTTTTTTGTTCTCTACAAACATTGGATGACCATCAACGATGGACTGCACTGATGAATGGTACTTCCATGTCATGGGTGATCGCAGTAGTTAATTTTATCCGTAAAGTCTATCTAGTAATAATTGCCTGACATCAAAGTAAAACGTAGACCAGAAACCTACCTCATGGCTGGAACTTTAAGAAACTGAATGAAATGGTTGCTGGAAAACATGAAAATTGGAGAAAGACGATCTTTATCTTAATGTTTGTTTGTAAATTCAAATAAATAAAAAAATAAAAAAATATTTGTGGTTTCACTACATCAATTTGTGGTTGTGCTATTTGATGAGGAAGCACTGTTTTCTATTTCTTTGGTGGCACTGTTGGGAGATCTCTTATAAGCTCTGTTTGCATTAATTTTCTTTTAACAAGTTTTCCTTTTTGAGGAACAGGCTACATATTGAGATGGGGTGTGTATTTGTATTTGTTTATTATTCGTATCACACAGCTAACCCTGAGGTAACTGGGCGCTGGAAAACTTAGAATGTTACAGGCAAAAAACACAAGGTACATACATATTTACATGAAGTATAGGTACAGTAATGGCAGAAGGGTCGAACTAGGTTACAGTTTAATAATTGGTCAGCCTTCAAGGTAAGTATAGATATATACAGTCATAGCGACAGGTCTACTGGCTTACATATCAGCCTGACCCTATAAGGCAGGAACGTATGCAGACATAGCGACAGGTCGACTAAGTTACATATTAGTCTGAGCAAGTACGGTGGGTGTGGGTGAGATGTGGAGCAGCAGGATACTTAGGCCAAGCAAGGGTTGTGATGCACAAACACTGTGAGGCTGGATAGTTTCAGCTCAGTTAGTGGTAGGCTTATCAATAAGCCAGAGTTTGATGTTAGTTTTGAAGGCATTGAATGAAGGTTCTAGTCTGATGGCTGGGGGTAGTGAATTCCAGAACGTGGCCACTTGAAAAGGGAAGCTGGCTCCTTCTGTAGTTTTGAGGTTGAATTTGCGGACTGAGATGCGGTGGGTGTGGGATGATCTGGTGAGGCGGGTGGCGTGATGAAGTGAGAACTTGTCTTAGAGGTTATTAGGTGCGGCATGTGAGGTACATTTGTGGGTGATTGCCAAGGTGCTGAAGGAGATTCTGTCATGCACTGGGAGCAGTGAGCATGTTGTCTCTGGCTGGAGATGTGGTTGGATCTAGGCATATTTAGGGCAGATCTTAAGGAGTTATTTTGTAGAGTGTACATAGTCTGTTGTAGTCTATGACGCAAAGAATGACAGCTTTGACTTTGTTTGCGTCAAAATTGACTAAAAATAGTCCTTCTAGTGTACGTAGCCGTGACAGTGCCACGTAACTCATACCTTCTTTAAGGACTGTGCTGGCAATGTCAATCAATGCCTGATCCAGAGTTAGATCTTGCGATTTATGCATAGTGACTGCATATGCAAGAGACAGAGAAAACTGTTCTCTGCGTACATACATGTCTTTAAAAATGTCTTTAAAAAGATGGAATCGGGCTGATGAGTATGCTATCCTTTTAACTTATGCAAGTTTGTCAAAGTAGATGTTGACACATTGAATGTTGTTGTCTCATGGATATGTTTGGAAGCCAACAACTGTACCAAGTGCTGTATTAACTAAACCTTGTTCCACGTCAATGTTATGTTTTAGATTTATTCTACAGTTCAAACACAATGTTAACATTTTCTCCAAACCAGGTGTGGTGGAGATAGAGTTTTCTAAGCTATTTAGTCGTGCTGTGGCTTGTTGGCACATAGGCAGTGTCATACATGCAAAAATGTGTCAGAGTTATTGTTCTCTTCCTCTCCTTCCCCCAGAAGCTCACCGCCTCCAGAGCTCTGGTTCTCTCTAGACTGGAATATTGTAACAGTCTCTATCTAAATCTGCCTGCCTCTTCTCTCTGCCCTCTACAATTTATCCAGAACAGGACTGCGAGACGTGTCCTTGGCCTCAAGCCCAGGGATCGTATCTCTCCAGGACTGAAATCTCTGCAATGGCTCCCAGTGGCTGAGAGGATTAAGTTCAAAACCCTCTGCATTGTCCACAAGGCTTTCTGGGGCCGCAATACCTTCAACACTCTCTTCCCAAATATCTTCCTACTCGAGCTCTTCATTCATCCGCCCCCAACTCCCTCAGGGTCTGTCGATTCTCCAAGAAACGAGTTGGTGGTAGATCTCTCTCTTCGGCAGGGGCCTCCCTCTTGAACAGCCTTCTTGCCTCCCTGAAACTTGAGGAGAACCATCTCTGGTTCCGGAAGCACCTCAAAATCTTCCTCTTTGCTTCTGCTTTCTCTCCCCCTCTCCCCTGCTGAATTCTTGTCTGTAATTGCACTGGCTACCTGGCCACCCTTCTGATCTCATGCCCCGCTTCTAATCTCGGGCCCTGGCCCCACCAATTGCACACCTGCACTGCCTCCCTGGAAACCCCTGCACCTGGGGACTGTTGCCCTATATCCCTACAGTTCCCCCTACCAGCACTTATGTCTGATCTTACCTGCACTTGCCACCATCCAGCCATTCTATTATCTTATTTATTCTACTTTCCCATGTACTGCACTTTCCCTTCCCCATTTCCCCCGCATTTGTCCCTTTCCCCCTTCCCATGCACTTGCACGATCTGAATGACACCTGGCCTAGTAGGATCGTTGTCTGTCCTCCCTCTCTTTCTCCCTCCCTTGCCTCGTCGTGCCTTGAAACACTTATGTATAGGCATGTTAAAAATGCCATATCATATCATATCATACAGTGCACTTCCAGTTTGTCTGTGAAGTTAATTTGCACTATTGATTGCATTTCTTTTTTTAACATTGTTTCATTGAATTGTGCACAGAATGCTAGGGTTGGAATTAAATACATACATTTCACATTTTTTGCGTGCTGTATGTTCCATGACATCAGTAGCAGATGTGTTATGCCCATATAGCTCTTGGATGGGCCTACTATGTAAGCTAGACTGTGCATTCTTAGAAAGGACACCAATGCAAATGCTTTTCAAAATGTTTGCATAGGTGACGTCTGCATACTGACACATGTTTTCATTTAGTTCTCTGTATTGGAAATGTTGCAAGAGATTTACATTTCCTATGCTGCTAGTTTGTTATGGCACAGTTTGTGTCATAAGGTTTTATAAATAGGTTCAGCTTTCACTGGTGCTAATTGCAGAAGATCTCCAAAAACAATAACGTGTTTTCCTCCAAAGAGTTATTTGTGGTTCGTTTTAAGGACCTCTTGCAATCTGAGATGAATCAACCCCAACATTAGGTTAGCAACCATGCTCACCTCATCTATTAGGATCATTTTCATTTGTTTCAGAAATCTGCATAGCTCCATAGCAGGTTCTGCTGAAAGTGTGTAGTTCTGTAATTTCTTTTGGTGTTCTACTGGAAGGAGTAGCAATCGGTGTAAAGTAACACCACCAATGTTGTAGACAGCTAAACCTGTGGGGGCTGATCCAACAGCTGTTTGTTGTTAGTTAATTTTTGGAGGAACTTGCTGATGATTTTTATTTTGTTTTTGCTACATTGCTCATCATTGAGCTGTGATTTCAGTAGAGCAAAGTTTTCTTCAGATTCCTCATACTGACACATGGTGTTTTCTACTTTGGTATTGGCTAATTCTGCTTCATTTACAATGAGTGGCTCTCCAAGTCGTTCTTGGCCTCCTGTAAGAGAAGGTTGGCTGCCCTAAGGAGTGTCTTCATTTAGTTGTGCTGGAACCTCTTCCTCTTGTTGGCGTTCATTGTCCAACATATTTTTGTACCGTTTGAAATTCATATCTGTTATACTGCTTTCACTTGCATTGAAAGCATCTTCATAGGAGTCGTGGGTGTCCAATAAATCTTCATCTTTTCTCTGTGGTTTACAAATGTGGAATAGTACAGTTCTCTATGTTGAGGCGTTTTAAATGATAGCTTCATATGATTAATCAGGCTGGGATTGGTGAGTTTAACCTGGCTGCCTTTACAACTTTTGACTATGTATATACTTTTTTTTAAATCTGGTTTAGTAATATTCTTGTAAGAAAAATGTTGGATTATGTGGTACAGACACATGGTTTCCAAAGCAGTACTCCTGTCTGGGTAGTATGTGTACAATAAATTATTTTTCAAAATGTCCTGGCTGTTAGGATCATTTTTGGCTATTGTTTCTATGTCTTGGTAAGATTTGAGCACTCTTTTTCTAGATATAGCCAGACCGAGGATTAGCCAGACTATGTTTTCAGATTTTCCATATAAGGCTGTGCTTGTTAAACCTTCTGCAGCTTCCTAGCAACCAAATCCTCTGTGGGAGAGCATTTTTCTAAGCCAAAGCTGTACAATTTTTGTGACAGTATTTTCTCAGATGATATGTCATTCCAGAGGTCTTTCAGCTCTGTTTTCTCATCTTTGATTAGGTAGGCTGTGGCATGTCGTGCAACTGCAGTGGAATTGTCTGCAATGTACTGCACATCTATGTTTGCATTCCACAAGAGGGTAATTATTGCATTTTAATCGTTGATGTACTTTGAAGCTTTGCTTCTTTTAATGTAGTATGTGTTCTTAGGCGATTTGTCGTTCACACTGTGTCTAACAGAAGACACAAAGCTGTTTACTTGTCCTTTTGCTGAAACTGTTCTAAGGAAACCAAAGCGGCATTTGGTGTAGTATTTGCTTTTATTTTCATATCTGTGTCATCAGTACATGCCACATTTATGTCTTTGAAACAACAAGATATGTCCATGTCACTCACTATGTGCACTTTCCAAAGAGATTTTGCAAGTGACATATTTGTGAATGAACTGCAAAACAGTGTCATCACTGTCCTGACCAAATGTAGGAGCCTCTTTTATTCACAAAAGCGTGTGGATGAGTGAAGCTTCTCTGGATTGAGAAATTCTTTTCTCCAAATGAAGAGTTGTACTTCTCCGAGGGGCGGAATTGTTTTATTACAGATGGAGTGCAGCATGGCAATGAAGCAATGGTGGAAGTACCTTGACACATTCACAGGGTCAAGAGATCAGAGTTCTCCAAGTGTTTTCATGTCTATCCCTGCTTTGTTTTCATTCGCTATGTGCAGTCAGTTGGGCAAGTCTTCCCATGCATACTCTGCACAACTTAAAGTGACAAACCATGTGGGTGGGCCAAGGTTGCGAAGCATACATGTACATCTGTGTGCCGTTGGAACCAGTATTCTTTCATACCATGCATGTTTGCCAAGAGATTTGTGATACTTGACTGCAAAACTTCATCTTTGTCTTCCACCTTTTGACATAGTTGTGTAGCAGACATGTTTAAAAAATGGGAACCTGTTTTCAATGTGTGTGCAACTTCGTAACATCGAGTTGCTAGTTCACTTTCAAAGAGGAGTGGAATATTTATTCAATGTTTTGTGTGAATCTGGGGTCTTCAGAATACTTTACTATAGCGCTGTATTCTGATGCTGTTATTTGTGTGCATCGTTCATCATACCTTCCCCCCTTCTCTGGTAGGAAAGAGGAGAGGAAAGGCTTGTGCTGCCACACTTTTTTCCCATATGCTGATTGGAGATCCCTTGGCTTGCCGCATTTGATATGTTTCTAGTGCATTATCTATGCTGTCTTTGGAGTGCAGTGGGTGAATTGTATACTGGTCTAAAATATTGGATGCTGTAATACAAGTTCAAATTGGCCAGTTGATGAGGAACCCTGAATTATTCTGGTGGCTTCTCTCAGGTTTTCTTCAATGTTTATTTCTTTTTAGTAGTCATTGTTCTCTTTAAGATATTGTATGGCTACTCTAACTTTGTTTAAGTCTACTAGTTGCTGCCAAATTTGTTTGGGCCTCATCACGAGTTCGGCAATGGGCTATTAGCCCTACTGCCAAACCCCCAGCACTATTAGCACTGGATCACGGGTTTGGTGGAACGGTAAGTCCCCATTCCCCATTGAGCCCATTTGGGAATCTCCCGTTCCCGATTGGGCCCAATGGGGAATGTTTGGCGCTATTACCGCCGGCAGTAATAGTGCCAAAAATTGGCAAAATCGCAGCGGATTTAACACCAGCTCAGAGCTGGGGGTAAATCCGCCGAGCCTGTGATTTGGCAGACCCTTAAATGTGGTAGCAATAGCATTACCGCCAAATTTAAGGGTTACTGTCAAACTTGTGATGAGGCCCTTTGTCTTTTGTAGGTACACCATTCATTAGGATAATCAAAGATTGATCTATTGTCCGATGCACTCCCAGAGTGTCCACATTTTCTTTAAGATCCAATGGCAAATAAACTACTTTGCCACAAATGTGTTTTAGTAATTCAGAAGGAGGTAACTTGGCTGTTTTAGGATGACAGTGTATTATAGCTTGAAATGGGTGTACTGTTGGCATTATAATGCTCTCATATAAATGTAGCAGTTGGAGTGGTTTTGGAAGTGGACATATTTCCAAGTTATTACTGAAAACTTCTGAAGGCATTTGGTTATTATGAAGCTTTTCAGTGCAGCAGTGAGGGGTTAGTAATTTCATGTTTGTTTTCTGCTATAAGGTAGAGAGCTAATTGGAACCATTGGAAATCCGCATTTTCTTCTATTGTGTATGCTATATCTACAGTTGTGGTGTTCGTTGTATAAAAAGTTCTGCGACAACATACACATACCTGGTTTGGTACTTCAGCAGATGTGCTTTTAAACTTTGCTATTTACTTTTTGTATGTGTGTATTAGAAGGTTGCCATATGTGAGGTTGTTGCTACTCTTTTCTAAAGATACTGGATTTTTAAAGTGATCTTCACTTCCATAATATTTGCTTTGGATGTGGTCTATTTCTTCCAGGAGTTCATTGGCTGTAGGAGAATTTAATTTAAATACTCCAGTTCTAAAGCAGGACTTTTTGCGTAGTACATTCTCTGGATGAGATTTCGTACAGTGGAATGGTGTGCTGCTAACATTTTGATGTGGTGGAAGGCACTTTTGCAAGCAGGCCCGGAAACGCAGGGTAATTAATGTCTTTGCAGTCCTGTGTATTTGCGCACTGGATAGGAGTTCATGGTTTGCAATATTTTCATTCTCATTTTCTCTTTGGCTTTCACATACTGATTGAGGAATTGCTGTAAAGATTTGAAGGATTGTTTTCTTACGTTACACATAATGGTTCACAGCCATTTGTAGATGGGACGGATTGGTTCAGTTCAATGGAGAGTTGATTGTAAGTGTGTTGGGGATATTCTTTCAATTAGCGTTTCGTCTGCCATAATGGTGCTGTCTACCATTTCATCCTATTGCATACCCTCGGCCACTGCTATGTATGGCAATTGGATTTCTTTGCTCTTGTGTGTATACCTCTTCATTGAAATATTGCTCTGTGCTGGTTGTGTGAATCAACAAAAGTTTGTAAAGGTATCTATGTTCATATTGCGTATGTTGCCAAGTACTTTTTGTAGTTTACTAATTCATTTTGTTAGTGGTTTCATACTGTTTAAAATGAATATAAATGATTTCCTTTTCAGGAGTATTGCACTGTCTATGAGAGCTTCCAGGATCAGTGTTCTGCTGTAAGTTTTAAGGGTTGAGCGTGATTTCTCCCCTGTTTTTATAAGGTTCTGAAGGACTCTATATTGGAATATGTTTTGTAAAATAATTTTTTTGGAATGCTTGTGTGTGCCTATGTTAACATTGGTAGATGCTGTTTTTGCACTACTGGTAGTTGTATTCTTCTTAATACATGTCTTTTTTGTTTATTTTGGAGGAGGGGTCACACTTTCTTTCCTGTTAGCTTTTTCAGTTTTGCTCAGTGACTGAATTAGCTGTTTTGTTTGAACTTTTCGTACAAACTCTGCTAGAGGCGGAAGGCTATTTGCTATTTGCTCTATTTCTGTGTTGTTTTTCTACAGAGTTGCTTTTTGGTAGGCATTTTCTTGTATCTGTTGGAGAAAAAGGAAAGTATGGGGTTGGAAGTTGTGGAATATATTTGTGTGCACTGTGCATGAGTGTCTGGAGTGTCTGAATATGCGGGTAGGCATACATAGACTGTGCTTGTGGAATGGGCTGTTACTTCTTGTTGGGAAGGTTGTACTGGTATGTGTGTGTGTTGATGTGTGAAAGGTTTGCTCCATTGTGTATGACAGTGTACTGTGCCTGAATACGTAAGGACATTGCAATGTTGTCATAAAACTAGTGGGTGTTACCATACTGGTGTTCAGATGGCAATACAAAGAGTGGATGTACTAAGGTGCAATGAGTACGAGTGAAGCAACGGCTGTTGGGTTGGATAGAATTTTGTAGGCTACAATACAACAAGACTGCACTGTCTGAGTAACAGGCAGAAAACTACTACTGTACTGCACTTACTTTGTTGGATGTGAAGAGTAGGCATCTTCTGGGTTGTATCTTCCAGTAGAGACGTCACTGGCTTTCAGGAGCCTGTTCTTCACTGCAATTGCAAAAGAAGGAAGTTAGTGGGTATGTGTATTAATGGCACAGTAATTGCACTAGGAGAACACATTATTTTAAATTGTAGGAGGGTTTGTGGCAGGAAGAGTTAGTTTGTGTGTCCAATTGAACAGCGCTGCATAGTAGTGGGGACTTGGGAGGATCAGCATCATTATTGTGGGGGCTAGTGGTGTAGTGATTAATGTGCCCTATGGGGCTGCACCTTTGCAAGTGTGTGAGATGCTGTTGCACTATTTGCTTTGGAAATGGATTGGTGCAAGTTCTAGTAAGGTGAGAAAAAGGCCCCAAAAGATGTACAGATTGAAAGGAGAATGTTAATGTGTGTTGAATTGTGTTAACTTTCCCACACATAGATGCTTGCTACATGAGTGGAGAAATCCTTTCCTGTTATTCCTTTTATTTATTCAAATTTACAGATAGCACTGTTGCGAATGTATGCATTTCTCGACTTTTCTTCCAATGGTGCATTGTGTTAATTGTGCAATGTATGTACTTGCCATGTGTTGCTAACATAATTGGAGTTTGCCTTTTTCTGTGTGCATTTTGGGCATTTTACAGATAATCTGGCAATTGAACGTGTGCAAATGTTCCCAATGTGTTTTTTGTTGTTTTACAAAAACAGAGAGAGTGCTGATAAAATTGAAGTATGTGGTTTGCAGCAGTTATACAGGTGGGCATTAAAAGAAAGCTTTCAAAGCACACAGCACTGTAAGTAACTGCCACTTGATGTCAGGAGATGGGACAAATAAGAGTACAATTATTCAGTAGGTTATGCAGGGAAAGTGGCAGGCAGCCTGACCACATGCATTTGTAACAAAGTTGGACATGTACTCTACACAATATATGCATACCTGTAGTTTGTGTTGATGGATGCAGAGGTGGATGAATCTGGCAGCAGAATTCTTGGAGAGTTTTGCAGTACTTTCTGACGGAGGTGCTTTGAAATTACAGGAGATCTGTATTCTGAGTGTTCAACAGTACATCTGAAGAGTTGAACTGTGATGACAGAGTTAGATGTAGAGTACTTGGCTGTGATTGGTGGATAGGTGTGTGACTGCTTAACAGTTGCCAATGAAGGAGTGCTGAAGAGAGTGAAGTAGAAAGTGAAGAATGACTGTCTCTGTGTTACTGGGTCCGCAGCATTCTGCGGTAGTCCGTGGACAGGGCATGCAACGTCTGGGGCGTCTCACCATGCCTGGCATGGAAATGGGACTGTAAGGATTAGGCAATCAGGTGTTTAGGTTGTGCTTTACAAGAAGGGAGGGTAATACTGTTTTCATTGCTGTGTTGGTTGTGTAGTGAAGATGGCTGGTATTGGAGAGAGGCAGAGACTTAGTGTATGGATAGTGGGTGATTCCTTTGTCTATGATCTGGAGGCAAGAGGTGTTTCTGGTGATCTTGGGTTTCCAGGCCTACAGGCTTTGTGGTACAGTGTGCCTGCTCGCAATTTGCAGGCACTGCTTGCTCTTTGCAGAGACATTGGTACTTTTGATAGTCCAGATGTTTTGGTGGTGCACTGTGGAGGAGAGTATTTGGGCTAAATCAGTGCTCCAAGTTTGGTTCCTGTACTTAAGTTGTTGGTGGAAGAACAGAGGCTGCTTTTCCCTACTGCAAAGGTGTTTTTTCCTGAAATACCACCAAAAGCTCAATGGAACAACCTCAATGTCCTTTGTCCCCAGCCGTTACTCACCAGTTTTCTGGACTGGTCGGGGCGTTGCTCAACCTTGGGATATAACTGAAGAGGGAGCAGCTCCGGTAAGTATTCAGTCTAAGCTGGAGTGTACAATGGTACGATCCAGAACCAGACCTCCTCAACTCGAGGACCTCTTTAAGGCAACACTCCCTTTTGCTGTATAACAAAAACAGTCAGAGGAATCAATTACCCAAAAGAGCAGGGAAATCCACACCGCCAAACCCAGCCTGTAAGAAATAAACAAAAGCACAATTATACGTCACTGACTTTGGACATCACTACGTAAATTCAAGATCAGACCAAACAACAGTACCTGAAGGAAGGATTTGATAAGGCTCTATGGCAACTACGGGTGGTTAGACTGGGACCAAGAATACTGGAAACAAAGAAAGGATAGGTAAGAGTGATAACCTATTGATTCCCAGGAAAACAAACACCAATGACCCCAGGCTTACCCAATAGGTGTTTTCAGGAAGAAATGTACTAATCAACGGTAGGAAAAAGTAACAAACAGGAAGGTTAGTATGGGAAGACTAGCCCGAACGGAACGAGTGTCGCAACCTAAACAAGGCTTACAAAAAAGGTCGATGTTGCGGACTGCGTAGTGTGCCGCAGAGCGAAAATAGAAGCAAAGCTTCGTGTCCTCTGTACTTCCAAACACAGGAGTTGTCGAATCCGTCTATAACGGGCTCCGGTATGAGTTTGTTGAGCAGCACAGAGACTTGACAGCCGGAGAGGCAGGTAGGAAGGCAGGCTTACCTTAAGGAACAAAGGCAGTGTGGGGGCTCAGCAGGTAGGCGGAATCGCTGCTGAGGAAGCCGCTGCAAGGTGCTGCGTGCTGGCAGGATGGCTGGCTTGAAAGAACGAAGGCAGCGTGGGGGCTCGGCAAGCAGCCGGGACTACTGCCGAGGAGCCGCTGCAAGTGCGGCAAGCCGACGGGATGGCTAGCCATGGTACAACTTGAAATCCAAGGGTAATCCGATATACAGGTCGAGAAATGTTCCGAGGTCAAAAGTGGAAGAAATCTGGATCAAAGTAATGGTATGACACACGCTAATTAGAAGCAGCGTTAAACCTTTGGCAATCATATTTAAAGGAGGAGGCATTACCTTACGTGTAGTGCACGTAATCACCGTGTCATGTGACTACCCGAAACACGGGCAGAGGAAAAGCCACGTCTCCATGGTAACCTCCAGCGTTGCCAAACTAGAGATGCTTGGAGACTGGGAACGTGGCAGCGATTCGTAACAGTATCCACCCGTAAAGGCCACGGCAACCCCCTGGCAGCATCGAAGGCACGTAACAAAGCAGGTTAATGTATATTAGACAAGGGTTCCCATGTGCGGTCCTCTGGTCCATATCCCTTCCAATCCACCAAATAGTAAAGGGACCCTCTGGATGCCTTGACATCAAGAATGGCAGAAACCTCAAATTCTTCTCGCCCGTCAGCCAGAACGGGCGCCGGGTGGCGAGACAGATGAGTAGCCGGGAGGCAGGGTTTAACCAATGCCACATGAAACACCGGATGGATCCACCATGCGGATGAAAGGGACAACCGTACCGCCACAGGGTTGATGACCTCCGAGATTTCATATGGGCCAACATATTTAGGCAAGAGAGATTACTTTCCCGGGATCTTCAAGTTTCGAGTTGACAACCACACCTTCATGCCCGGGGTATAGAACGGGACGGGGTTTCGGTGTGCATCAGCTAACTTTTTTGCACTAACCTGGGATTGTAACAAGTGCAACCGGACATCTCGATGTAGCTGATCCATATCCCTAATGCTAGTCAAAGCCGCAGGGTTGTCCATGGGTAATGACCGATCCAAGGGTAAGGAACGTGGATGTTAACCATACAGAGCAAAGAAAGGAGATACCCATGTAGCGGTATGTAGTGAATTGTTGTATGCAAACTGAGCCAGAGGTAAGGCTGACAGCCAAGAGAACTGAAACTGGAGACAAAGACACCTCAGATATTGCTCCATAGTAGCATTGGGGAATTCTGTTTGCCCATCCGTTTGAGGATGGAATGCAGAGGAGTACCGGTCATCTATAAGGAGAGAAGAAGTAAGAGCCCCCCAAAATTGCGAGGTGAACTGCATCCCTCTGTCAGGTACAATAATAGAAGGCAAACCAAAATGCTGAAATACGTGCAAATGCACCAACTCAGCCAGAATAGGGGCATTAGGTAGATTAGCACAAGGGATGAAGACTGCATACTTGGTAAAGTAGTCAATTACTACTAGGATAGTGTTCATTCCTTTAACGGTTGGAAGTTCCACCACGAAATCCATAGATATCATTTGCCATGGTTTCTATGGTACCGGTAACGGTTGTAGAAGACCCATGGGTTTGGTTCTAGGAGTTTTGCACTGAGCACAAATGGCGCAGGTAGAAATGTAATCCATGACGTCTCTGGACATTGATGACCACCAAGCCCACCGGCGGAGAGACTCTACCGTTTTTTGATGACCAGGATGTGCTGCCACTACAGAGTCATGAGCCCAGCGCAAGGTGTGAACCCGGGCCGGGCCAGGAGGTATGTAAACGCGTCCTTGAATGAACGGAAGACCCCTTTGAAAGTCAAGCAACGTTATTTCGGATGGGTTGGAAATCACCCAATCCTCAATGATGGAACGTAGAGAAGGTTGGACAGTGCACCCGCATATCACCTTTTCACCCAATAATGTCACCGGATTTTTGGGAATTGTTTTATAATCGGCCGACTGTCTTGACAAGGGATCTGCAGGAACGTGCAGGCATGCTGGTCGATAAGTGATGATGAACTGGAATTGCGAGAAAAACAAGTGCCAACAAGCTTGTCGGCGGTGAGACACTTCATGGTCTTAAATGACAGTAAACTCCTGTGGTCTGAATAGACAGTAACCACATGTCTGGCACCGAAGAGATGGTGCCGCCATTCCATGAAAGCTTCTTTAATGGTGAGCAGTTCTTGTTCCGTGATTGGATAATTTCTTTCATAAGCTGTTAGTTTTCTGGAAAAAAAGGCAACCGGATGTATTTCCCCTGTTAACGAACAGGGTTGTGAGATTATGGTGCCAATGGCATACCCTGAGGCATCTGCTTCAACAAAGAAAGGTATGTCCTGATTAGGATGTTGTAACAGAGGACCCGAGGTGAAGGCCTCCTTCATGGTATCAAAGGCTGACTGAGCATCATCGTTCCAGGTATAATGGACCTTTGAACTGGTCAAGGTTGAAAATGGAGCTGTAATAGCCGAGAATGAATGAATAAAACGTTGATAAAAATTGTCGAAGCCAAGAAATGATTGCAGTTCTTTGACTGTCTTCGGGATAGGCCATTCTAAAACCGCTTTGACCTTGTACTGGTTCATCTTGATGCCTTGGTTGGTGATATTAAAGCTCAAGAACTCCACCTCCGAGTGAAAGACACACTTTTCGGCCTTGGCATATAGGTGATTTTCTCTTAGTCTCTGTAGGACAATTGAAACGTGTTGAACATGCTCCGTCATTGAGGCAGAGTAAATGAGTATGTCGTCGAGGTAAACTACAACGAAACGGTCTTGGATGTCATGAAACACGTCATTCATAAATGCCTGAAAAGTGGCAGGGGCATTGCAGAGACCGAAAGGCATCACTAGATACTCAAATAGGCCAAAACGGGTTTTGAAGGCGGTCTTCCACTCATCACCATTCTTAATGCGGACAAGGTTATAAGCCCCTCGAAGGTCCAATTTGGTAAACACGCTGGAGTTGCCCAATTGATTGATAAGAGTGGAAATCAGTGGTAATGGATATTGATTTTTCACTGTTACCTCATTCAATGCTCTATAGTCAATGCAGGGGCGTAGGTCCCCTTCTTTTTTAAGAACAAAAAACAAAGGGGATGCTGCTGGGGACTTGGATGGGCGGATAAACCCAGTAGCAAGAGCTTTGTCCAAATACTCCTTCAGTACCTGATCCTCTTTAATAGACAATGAATAAACACGTCCCGATGGAATCTTGGCCCCTGGTACCAGATCGATTGGGCAGTCATAAACACGATGTGGGGGCAAAGTCTCTGCCTTGCCCTTGTCTAACACAGAGAGAAACTGCGTGTATTCGAGAGGAACAGGAGAGATAGATGTTTTGGCAACTGCCCCTATGTGAGCAGATAATCCCGATAATACCCGGCTTGGATTGTCATTAACAATACCTAATGAGAAAAACAAGTGCCGTTACAAAAAACGGATGGAAACTGAACCAGGCCTAAGGACCAATCTATCAACGGGTTATGTAGTTTAAGCCATGGGATGCCCAAGATCACTCTGTAGGCAAGGGGTTGGATGCCATCAAAGCATATGTCTTCAGTATGGCCTTCGGCTGTGGTCATGGTAATAGGTATTGTCTGTTGAACCACCAATCCTGAAACGAGTGCTGATCCATCGACTGCACTCATGTTTTCCGGGTGAGGTTTCTTTGTCAATGCTATGTCAGCGGAGGCGGCAAAGCCTTGATCGATATAATTTCCGATGGCTCCGGAATCAATGACCACAGAGATGGGAACAGGAGATTTCAAGGCACCCGTGAAGGTAACTGATAGCTTGATCAATGCAGTCTGGGTTTGGGATGAACAGAGGGAGTCCAAAACCGACTTTCCCCGACGTATGGACCCCTTTTACTGTCGGGATTTGGTGTTTCCCGCCTTCTTCTTTGGTTTTTTGGGACATTCAGGCAACAAGTGTTCTGAGGATCCGCAGTACATGCACAAATTGTGAGTACGGCGGTATTCACGTTGTGCCGAAGTCAGCAGCCCTCGCACAGCTCCGATCCGCATAGGTTCTGGGGTGGGAATCCCAGCTGTGGGGATGTCTGGGACAGAAAGCGGAATGCTGGGTCGTTTTTCTCCTTTGCGTTCAGACCTTCTTGCGTCTATCTGAAGAACCATGTCTAATAGTTCATTAAAGGCACTGGGCACCACAGGTACAGTAGATAAAGTATCCGTTAGCTCGTCGGAGATACCCTGATAGAACACCACAGATTTATTTTCTTCGGGCCAATCTGTTTCTGCTGCCAATTGGTTAAAACGTGCCAAATAGGCAAGCAAAGGCGTGGTTCCTTGTCTCAATTTGAGGTGTTCAAGATCGGAAGCTTGTGAGGTGTAACGGGTGTCAAAAACCCGACTCATAGTGGTTAGGAGGGCATCACAATTGTAAAGAACATGGCTGTTTGATTCCAGCAATGGATTTGCCCAAGAGGCGGCTGTACCTCCCAAATGCGATAGGACGAAGGCCGCCTTAGTGGTGGATGTAGGAAATGAGGTAGGACGACACAAGAAGTGTAATTTACACTGGTTAATGAAGGTCCGGTAATGTTTCAGATCCCCCATAAATCGTTCAGGAGGAGCCAGTGGGAATTGGGCTGAAAGCACAATGGATGGGGACTCCTGAGCGGGTGTAGGAAAACCCGCACTGGAGGAGGAAGCCCCAGCTCCCCCCTCCTGCCTAGGAGGAACAGATATAGCTGATTGGATCTCGTGTATTCACTGCTGGAATTCAGCTTTCATGGTAGACATTTCCATTCGCAATTCTGCGAGGTGGTGCAGGATTTCTGCCATGGGATCGACCGGCTCCATGGCTTCTGCCATGGGCTGGTCAGGTTCATGGTATTCAGCTTCTAATTCTGTTACTCACCAGTTGCTGGACTGGTCGGGGCATTGCTCAACCTTGGGATATAACCGAAGAGGGAGCAGCTCCGGTAAGTATTCAGTCTAAGCTGGAGTGTACAATGGTACGATCCAGAACCAAACCTCCTCAACTCGAGGACCTCTTTAAGGCAACACACCCCTTTGCTATATAACAAAAACAGTCAGAGGAACCAATTACCCAAAAGAGCGGGGAAATCCACACCGCCAAACCCAGGCTGTAAGAAATAAACAAAAGCATAATTATACGTCACTGACTTTGGACATCACTGCGTAAATTCAAGATCAGACCAAACAACAATACCTGAAGGAAGGGTTTGATAGGGCTCTATGGCAACTACGAGTGGTTCGACTGGGACCAAGAATACTGGAAACAAAGAAAGGATAGGTAAGAGTGATAACCTATTGATTCCCAGGAAAACAAACACCAATGACCCCAGGCTTACCCAATAGGTGTTTTCAAGAAGGAATGTACTAATCAACGGTAGGAAAAAGTAACAAACAGGAAGGTTAGTATAGGAAGACTAGCCCAAATGGAACGAGGGTCGCAACCTAGGTCCGGGATGGTGCACTACAGGAGAGCGTTCAGAAAGTGCATAGTTGCTGGTGAAAAGTTTCCCAAACACAGTTGTTCACACGATAGTTCCTCGGATAGTTCTGGTATTGGTCAAGGTAGGTAGTGCATGAGTTCATAACATCTCCCCATAAACAGGGGCTTACAAAAAAGGTTGATGTTGCGGGCTGTGTAGTGTGCAGCAGAGCGAAAGTAGAAACAAAGCTTTATGTCCTCTGTACTTCCAAACACAGGAGTGGTCGAATCATCTATAACGGGCTTCGATATGAGTTTGTTGAGCTGCACAGAGACTTGACAGCCAGAGAGGCGGGTAAGCAGGCAGGCTTACCTTAAGGAACAAAGGCAGCGTTGGGGGCTCAGCAGGTAGGCAGAATTGCTGCTGAGGAAGCCGCTGCAAGGTGCGGCACGCTGGCAGGATGGCTGGCTTGAAAGAACGAAGGCAGCGCGGGGGCTCGGCAAGTAGCCGGGACTACTGCTGAGGAGCCGCTGCAAGTGCGGCAAGCCGACGGGACGGCTAGCCACAGTCCAACTTGAAATCCAAGGGTAATCCGATAGACAGGTTGAGAAACATTCCGAGTTCAAAAGTGGAAGAAATCTGGATCAAAGTAATGGTATGACAAATGCTAATTAGAAGCAGCGTTAAACCTTTGGCAATCATATTTAAAGGAGGAGGCGTTACCTTACGCGTAGTGCACGTAATCACTGTCTCATGTGACTACCCGAAACACGGACAGCGGAAAAGCCACGTCTCCATGGTAACCTCCAGCGTTGCCAAACTTGAGATGCTTGGAGATGGGGAACGCGGCGGCGGTTCGTAACACCAGCAAAATGCTGGAAGGTCCCTCATTAATAAAGGCATGGGTATATGTTTGCGACATGCTCAGATGTTCGTTTTCCCAAATGAGAACATTGATCCCCTTATCCCCTTAGACTGCACTATTTCACCCCAGCTGGCATTTCATTGCCCATCCTTGGAAATGCTCTTTTTTTTTCCTAATTTAAGGGATGCTGTGCAGAGGTTGATGTACGGCAGTAAGGAGGAAAAGAAGAGAAAAACCACCCCAAAATTTGAAAACAAGAGGTGTTTGTTTACTAGCACCTAAACAAATAAATAAAAAAAAACTCTTTTCAGAGACACCACTACAGAGGAAATATCCTACCCTGGGTTAAATGTCTCTCCCTACCCCCTTGATTTGGCTGATTTATCCGCGAGCACTGCAGTAGTTCGTGGATTGCACGTTACACTTCTGGGACTTTTGAAGATGCCAATCATGGAAACGGGACTTTGGATTCCAGGGGATTGGCCAATAAGGTCTGCTGGGTGTGGTGTGCAAGGAGAGAGCTTGGCAGAGGCTCTGTTTGCTGAGAGGAGCGGAGATGGCTATGGCCATGGCTGTGTGTTTTAGGTGGCAGAGTGTCTGGATTTTGGGGGACTCTTGGATACGTTGGCTGAAGTTGAAGGTGTATGTAGAGCACTGTGGAGTGGCTGCACATCTTGGATTCCATCATGTGGATGTGCACTGGTATGGAGTGCATGGCATGAAGTGTCTGGATTTGCTTCCCCTTTGTGCCACTTTGGTGATGCAGCATCCTCTAACCATTATTATTGTTCATTGTGGAGGGAACGGTTTAGACATGTTACTGGAATCTCTCTGCAGTTTGCGATGAAGGAGGCACTTGGAAAAGTCATGGACATGTTTCCAAACTCCTGAGTAACTTTTTCACGTATTGCCCAGAGACAGATGTGGCTGCGCTCTTCTACATTTGGTCTGCAAATGGAGAAAGCCAGGCGCAATGTCAACAAGGCTGTTTGTGCATTTTTGCAAGATGTTGGCACGTCCTCCTTCCATGTCCTCCTTCCACAATGAAAACATTACATTTCGTAGCACCAACATTTCTACCTACTTTTTAAAAAAGTCTGCGGTCTGTGGCACTGTCTGTGGACTTTGTGGACTGCGCAGGGGGCTGCACCATTTCATTGGCACTTCTATTTTAAAACTGAGAAAGGTGGCTCTGAGAAGAGCCATTTATTTTTGTTTTTTGTTGTTTTACTTTTTTCGTGTTTTTTAACATGATACAGAAGGAGGAAGAGGCAAGAGAGGGTAGGGAAGGGGCACAAACCACAGGGATAAAGGGGCAGGTGGAGAGAGGAAGATGTGCGTTGGGCCTCATGGAGGGACGAGGCACTTTAACTCATGCTCCCTGTCCATAGCCTTGAAAGCACTCCGGAATGCTCACCCCTGCAGAGTACCGCATCACAGTACATACACAATACAGTGACCTTTGAAAGGTAAGGGTCTGTTGCAGTGCATATGGCCTGCAAGGCTGTCTCAGGGATCCACTGTCCCACAGGAGTGTTCCTTGTGGTGACAGGTGCAGATGCCGAGGATGCTGCAGAGGAACTGAACCTACAACCCTGTTCGAAGGGGACGACCCTCCGAACTGCTGTCTTGCGGCTCGACCTCAGGTGTTGCTGCATGGAGATGGTGCCATAGCTGTGCAGCCCAGGCTTGCCGCGACTGAGAGTGCAGCGAACCTTGGCTGCACAGGCGTTGGCTATCCTCTAACGTCTGTAAACAGCCTCCACACCCAATACTGACATTGCCAGCTGGAAATGGAAACTTCCACTACCTCATCCTCTTCCTCTTATTCGTTTCCCCTCTACATCACCACGCCTGTTCCCCTACCCAGGCCCTCCCGAAGATGGTGGTGCTGGTGGTGGGGGAGATGATGAGGAGCCAGCAGAAGCAGCAATGGATGCCATTCTTCAGGAAAGTAGAGTTCAGCAAACCAGGAAACAGCAAGCAGCAGCAATCTGGTTCACTGCTCTGTCCTGGGTAACCAAAAACAGAATGAGGAGCAGCACTGGGGTGTGGGCTTTTATAGGGTTGCAGGGGAGTGCACCGTAAACAATTGCGCGCTCCACAAACACTTCAAACCACAAGCTGGGCTCAAAAAGTAGCAAAACGTCTCTAGATTTACTGTAAAACACCTTGGATTGCTCAAAAAATATTTTTTAGGTATCTGGGGGCCCGTACAGGGTTAACGTATAAGGACTGATGCCCAGCATGGGTGCGGTCACTTGATGACATCACAAACGTTCGCGGATGAGACGGCTGTCTGTAGAATACCTATTGCGCGGGATGCGGTGTGTGCATGTGCCTAGGTGTCCGTAGGACTGGGCTGGGATCCCTGAACTAATTACAAGTGTGCCACGTGCAGCGGACAGATTCAGACAGGCACAGTGTTCGGAGGGCACAGGGGAGCTGAAGCGCATGTGCGCAGGTGTCTGTAGGGCTGCGCCGGGAACCCCAAACTAATTTAAAGTATGCCACAATTTTACAGACTTTGCTAACAGGCGCAGTGTTCGGAGGGCACAGAGGATGATATACACATGCGCTCAGGTGTCTCTAGGACAGGAGCAGGATCCCCAAACTAATTACAAGTGCAACACCACTTTACAGACTTTTGCAGACAGGTACACTGTTTGGAGGGCACAGGGGATTGGGTGGGAATGTGCTCAGGTGCCCATCGGACAGGGACTGGGCCACACAGGTTCGATCCCGGGTCTGCGCTTAGAAACCTCTGGTATAAATAACCTATCATATCATATCATATCATATAAAGCTGCGTCATCATTTTGCGGACATGTCCGGACAGGCGCGCAGTCTGCAGGACACCTCCATTTTGATTACGAACAGGCCGGACAGTCGCATGCTTCACAGACTCCCAACGGGGCATTTTTTAAAAAAATCACACACACAAAGCAACGGTAACCACATACATTAAAAACATTCAATTAGGAAAGGGATGGGTTAGCGGAATGGGAAACATACACAGGGGAATTGGAGTTACACAGGGTGGAAGGGATGGAAATCTCATCATAGAGTCTCTGACTGCAGGGTATTTGTGGGGATGGGTTGGCTGGTACAGGGGCAAGGAGTAAACGTGCAAGTGGGGCAGTGGTACTATATATTTCCCATTATATGCCTTTCTACAAATAGTTTTAAGTCCACAAAACTGTTGTTCAATTAGTCAATTGTTGCCCCCCGGCTCACTATTTAATTTCTCACACTGTCAGTTTGGGTTTGTATGTGCCCATCCACTTGTGGTGCAGCTGGTGCTTGCGGGCTATTCACTTCATTTGCAGTATGTATTGTTAAAACAAAAACATGTTTCAGTCACATGTGAAGCAATGTGCATTAATTTTCCTACTTTGCAAATTGCTCTGTGTACTATTAGAGTTACTATCATCACTCATGTCATCAAGAGGGAAATTCTCCTCAAGCCACTCCAGTCTGCTTGACATTTCTGTGTAAAAAAATAAAATAATGCTTTTTACTAGTCATGTACACAGAACAAACTGCTCATGAAGAAGTGTTGTGTACTTACCACTTTCCAGTATGGGTCTGCTGTTAGTATGGTGCACTTTTCCCATTGGCAGTAGTTTCTCAGTGTGTATGAAAGCAGCACTGAGTTAATACTGTTGGATGCACCAGTTATTTTCGTGCTTGGTGTATTCCATTATACTGTGCACCCTATGTAATTGCTCTGCTGCTTCGATAAGTACAAAGTTTGTAGAGCTACTTAATTTTTCCTTGTAATACACATATGCGTTTCCCTTTAAACAAATTCAGTTTCTTCGCTGCACCCTACAACAATGTAAGACAACCCCTGAGCGTTTGGGAAGTGTGGATGCTGCCCGTGGTCCACGGACAGTCGCATCGTGATAGACTCTGCAGCTATTACGTTGGGCCAGGAGGGTCACTATGTTCTGTGGGACATGTACACAAACTAAGGGTATCCTGATAACAACCTGTGAAATTCGGTGAAAAAACTTTGTTAAAGGGACATTATGGTTAATTTGCACTAATGAAACCTAGCAAATTCAGTGAAAAAACTTTGTTAAACGGACATTATGGTTACTTTGCACTAATAAAAACCTATCCAAACCAATGGATAATATGTGTTGAAAGGAACTAGTGACTACTGAAACATATCAGCATTGTGGAGAAGTGTTGCATTGACACACACCAGGACTTATCTAACTGGTTTCCATTTTTGTTCTACAGTATGATGTAGATGATTCTACATGGCGTCTTGGTTCATACATTGAGGAACCCTGATCCCAAGATGTAAAGTTCATGGGTTGGAGACATTTAATGCTGTAACAAACCATACTTCACACCTATACCACTTAGACTGGAACTTTCGTTTTGTTGCTGGAATTGTTTTCCGCTTGGCATCTGAAGACGTGGATTCTCAGATTGTGTGCCCTGGTGCACTAGACTATGAACGCATAGGCTCTCGTCTGTATAGTTTTTCTCCCTGTCCTGATGAAGGCCGACCTAATTGCTGCTACTCAAGATAGCCCAAAAGCCAAAAAACAGTCGTGTTGACCCATTTCTTATATTCACCCCTTTATTTGTACACACTTGTATATTTTGCATTGCAATTACTTTATCAGTTTGTGTTGTCACTGTCTGCAATGATAAATATGGGATGTAATTGGCTATTTGTAATCCCATATTTGTAAACTGAATGATGGATGCTTGTTTTCTTTGCATTATGTGCATACTTATGCTCACATGTTGTATGTATTTTTGAGAATCCTTTGCTGATATCAATTAGTTGTAGTTAATCATGGCTACTTTTATATGTACGAATTTGAATTAAAGTAGCTGTAGGAATTTTTGCATGTTGTTGTGTACACTGACTGTTTTGATCTGGTGTTGAGTTGGTGTTGAGTTGAGTGGGGTTAGATATATACTTGCACATTTGTGCTTATTATAATTGTTCCTCCCCGGGTAGAGCAAGGCATTAACTAGGCGCTTATTGTTTAAACTCAAGATTATGAATAGTCCACCTCTATGGTGCACGCTGCAGCCAATGCCTATTTTTTTAATTATTAGGTTCTAAGAAGAACATTGACATATAATGTTGTTTAGAGCAGTACATTCTTTAATAGATTAAGTAGTTCATGGTATGTGTCCCGATCACCCCTGACATCTTTTTTTTTTATTTTTTTTATTTGTGTTTAACCAAATTGGTTTTTACAAAAGAGGAAAATACTGTGTTCATCACTTTTTCTGGGTAACTTTGCTGTCATCCTGGACCATCTGGCAGAGTCTCCTGCGATCAATCGGAACCAACCAGTTTCTTCATCTAGAGTCGTAGCATCTGAGGTAAGTGGTGCCAAGTATGCTTGCCTTTCCACTGTTAGGGCTGAGCATGTCATAAGCAGGTGACATATTGTTTCTGCCTGGTTTGTGGATCCGCATAAATGACAGTTGAATACAGAGGAGCATGCTCGGGAGGCCAAAATTTCCCTTGTGTGAAGTAAGTTCAATCGAGCTTGCATAAAAGTTTTCCTTAGGTCCTTCTCTGGGAATCGTTTGCAGTACTTCAATGGGACCTTTAACTGATTATGAGTCGGAGGTAAGTGCTTTAAGGACTTGTACTGCAAAATCCTCTCAGTTGTGTTAATCCAATCCTGGCATTCGAGCTTCTTCTTTACCCGCCCTGGGTTAGAGAGGAGAATTTCGACCAGGCAAGACACTTCTTCAAGCTTTTCATTAATTTTTTTAACCCATGCAACTAGCGGTTTGCAGGTTCCTTTGGAGATTTCCAATGCCACGACCTGGAAGATCGGCAGCGAGCTAGGAGATAGGATTTTCCTATATAGCTGTACAGGGCTTTGAGCCACCACTGAGGCTAAAGATGGTAGGCCTAAGTCATGCCGTATTGCTGGCATTGGGGCAGGTTTGGGCAAACCCAGCACTGGTTTCCACAAAAAGCCCTCCAACTTGGACCAGATCTCTGGGAGTAGATTTAGATTCGCCGCCATTCCGTAGGTTATCTCTGGGACTACTTTGGACTTATAGAACTGAAGTGCTGGTGTCCAAGAGAATTTCCCAAATTGTGTGTCCACAGCGCTAGTTTGGGCTGTCAAATTTCGTATTTTTTCCCACAGAGAGTTCTGGAGAGAGTTGTCATTCAGTGTATTATCAATCAAAACGCCCAGGTATTTGAATTAATTTACTGCTTCGATTTTTGACTCTTCAAGATACCAAGTGTATGTATTCTGGGTTTTCTTTGTTGTTTTGGAAAATGAGAGAATTTTTGTTTTCTTTTTGTTGATTTGTAAGTTATTGCTTTCCATGTATGTGGTTAGATTGTCCAATTGTCTTTGCAGGCCTATTACCGTCTGGTCCAACAGGATCAAGTCATCCGCATACCACAATCTTCATACTTTGGAGTCTCCCAATTTCGGTGGAAAGGAACAGACTGTTTTTTCTGATACCTGGAAGTCCTCAATAAAGGCTATAAACAGGTCTGGGGCTAGAGGGCAGCCCTGTTTAACTCCTCTTTCTGTATGGATCTGGTCCGAGAGAATTCCTTGTTGGCTTAAACAAACTCTCAAGGATGTCGCTGTGTGCAAGGCTATTATTGGTTGAGGTATAGGGCCCGGGCATTCCCAGATGGTTAGCTTAGACCATAGTTTGTGTCGATCTACTGTGTCGAAGGCCTGAGACAGGATTACCATGGCCATATGTACATTAGGCGCGCCTCCCTTCACTTTGGCTTTGATGATGTTGAGAATTAGAAGGTTAATTGCTGTTCCCGCGCCTTTTTGGAAGCCTGACATCTTTTTGCCAACATTATAATCTACCTGCTCTGTTTGCAACCTGAGGTGAGAGTATGGAGTGTTGGGCTTTATGTAGAATGTTATGGTGCAAGTCTCCTGGGGGTTCCACTGTGTGTCAGTTGGGATTTGGAGCTTGAGTAGAGGGGGGCCGTGGATGCTTCTCTAAGTTTGAACCTGACCTAAATGCGCTGTACTTACCTCCTTATGTACTTACCTAAGTCTGTGAACCCATAAAAAGTTGTTCCTGTCACTTGAGGCTCGAGAGTTATCTGTGTTACCCAAAAGGCTCATCTCAACACATTCACCATTGTACTAGCCAACATTGCAAGATTATGAATAGTCCACTTCTATGGTGCATGCTGCAGCCAATGCCCACGTTTTTTTATGATAAGGTTCCGGTAATAAGAAGAACATTGAAATATTATGTTGTTTAGAGTAGTACATTCTTTAATAGATTAAGTAGTTAATGATATGTGTCCCGATCACCCCCGACATCTTTTGCCAACATTATAATCAAAACCCCTTGTCGAGGCAATGGATCAAAATTAATTTCACATATGATGTCATCAGTGATGTCATCAATGACATTTGTGATGTCATCTTTGATGTCCTGTGTGTTAGTTTTAGCAGTGCACAGTGGTTGCGCGAGTTGTGGTTGCTTAACTTACCATAACTGGCAAATTTCTGTTTTGTGTTGTTTTGCTTTTACTTGTAACCATAATATCCTTTCAACACACATTATCCACTGGTTTGGATAGGGTTTTATTAGTGCAAAGTAACCATTATGTCCCTTTATCAAAGTTATTTCACTGATTATGCATATTAGTACAATTTGCATTAACTTTGCAAAGAATTCTTTTAATACCTTCTCACTCACTGAAATGTTTGGTCTGTGACCACCAAAATTGGACATTTTGGTGAAAATCTGTTAAACAGTAAAAAAGTTATTAAGTAAAGAAAAAAGTAGTTTTGGGCCTATTTGTATTCATTTATCCATAGAGAAAAAGTTGCTTCTATCCAACATGCACACTGCGTAAACCGCTGTCTGGATTTGTGGCAAAAAAGAAACTAGTTGGGCACAAAGCATCACAGATACTCCTTTACATTGTTTTATGAAAAGCTATCCATTAGTTTTAAAAAATATCACAGAAAAGGGAGGCTTCCGATCCTGATAATATGTATACACCTCCAATAGTGCGGTGCAGCACTGAGGATTTTCAAAAAAGAAAACTGCCATTTTCTTTGATGTGAGTGATTTCTGCTGTAATCCTGTGGGGAAGTGGAAAAGAAAAGGGCTCAAAATGATATTGGGAGGGGAAAAATTTGTGGTTTAAGCCCACAGTAGGTTTGGGGAGGGTAAAAGATGACCATATATTTAGGTTGCTACTTGAAGAGGTCTAGAGGGCTCGTTTTCAGTTTTCTTACTAACCGAGTCCCACGGGATCACTGATTAATCGAACGACTCAGAAAAACTGTGTGTCACAGGAAACAATTGGGAAATGGAAAAAGGAGTGCTAGTATGGGTATACATCTTGGGGGGATTTAAATAATAGGACAAGTGCACATTGTAATGTGAAAACTATGTCTTACTATGGGACTGATTATCAGAGCAACGAAAGGTTCCACAGTGTTGATTGGAGGTATGCTATTGTGGCAAATTGCTGGGAGAACCTAGAGCATAAATGAATGAAGGGGACAGTGGGGCATGGGCACTGGTCATTTTGAAGGCAATGGCCAGTGGCCTGTGGTCTGCTAGACAATTGCAGCAACAAGGACAGCAGGACAATGAGATCTTTGGACTTGGCCACTGGTAACAGCCTATGCAATCTGGTTATATTTTAGTGAGGGGCATATTGTCTGGAGCCATATCCTGTTTTTTTAGTATAAATGTAGCAAATGTGGATAGTGGCCATGGCCAAAGTCCATGGCTGGTGTGATCAGTTTATTTACTCTTCAGGGGGAGAGTGGTCCCAGTTTTTTTACTTAATTGTTGCCACGTGGACAGTGGCTACTGCCAAATCCCTGGATAAATAACATAACAAAACTCTTTAACATTCAGTAAAATACGTAGTTAAGATAGACATAAGGTGATCAGATTCATCACAACAAAACTCATAAAACTCATAAATTTGATAGGATATGAGGTGATAGCAGTCTTAGCTCGGAGTCCTCGTCATTGATCGCCCCAAGAGCACATACAAAGATCACAGCAAGGATCAACAATGACATTATGGATGACATACACATGGGATATAAAGTTGATTGTCATCACGTCCTGCATCTATCAAATTTCATGGGTTTTGTTGAATTTTTATTTGTTAGAATAAATCATTTCAGCCAAATCACAATGCGACATCCTGTTGCCATTAGTCAAAGTTCTCCTCTAGTTCTGATGTATGGGGTATGTAAATGTATCCAAATGCCTGCTATTATCTCGAGGAAAGTATTTATCGTATGGGGGGCACTCATTTATTCATAGCTTTTTCAACCCAAGATAGTCTGTTCACAAGGATGCCTACAACTGTATACACACTTTGTCCTTACATTAGTGCAGTGTTCTTCTGGCATTCTTGTGTTCATAGCATTAGAATATGCTAAGCAAACACAATCAACCATATAGTGCATTTATAAAACCAGGACAAATATCTTTCCCCTGAAATATTAAAGTATAGTAAGCCATTTCAAACAAATCACAGATGCCATAGTACCATGCAGAAGCCATCACCTCACACTCAGATTAGATTCACGCAGCATTGCTCTGTAGGTATGCAAATTAGCTTAAAATCCTGCTTTTTGCTCAAGGAAATTGTTTTATCTTAGAGGACAGTACTATTTTATTCATAGAATTTGGAATGTTCCACCCACAACAGACAGCTCTCTGGATGCAGACAATTGCATTCACATTTCACCACTATTTGAGATCCCAGTGCAATATAGCCTGACATCCTTCTTCTTATCATTATTAATATTGGGAGTGTTTTTCATCATAGAGTTGACAATGTCCCTTGTCTTCATCTAAGACATTCCCTACAATTGTCAGCAATTCCTGGTATCAAACTTTAAATGTATTTGATTGTTTAACAACTTTTCTCCATTCATTGTTCTTCCACAGTTTATAGACTAATTACCGTATCAGCCTTTGTAGCTATTATCTCACTTACTACTTTGTTCTTCGTGGTCTAGGCCAAGCAATACATAGTGCTCAAACCTCTCGGCCCTGCCAGTGTGGCCAGTTTCTAATCTCATGCCTTCCTATCCACAATTAGTATACATTAAATATAGTGTGACCAATTCTCATCCTATTAAATTTTGTGCCATGTTATCTCACTAAACCTGTGATTGGAGCATAGGGGTATGTTCAGCAACCAATATCAAATTGATGGGGTTTATAAAAATAGAAGAAAAGTAAAAGAGTAATAAACAATTTCACCTAAGCCACACATGCCAGAGAACCTCCACCCAGTAAAGATTATGTGAAGCTCACCTTAAGTTAAGAGCCACTGAGCTTAGTGTGCTTGTGCAAATTATCATATATGCCTACATCTAGCTCCAGAAAATGTTTTTTATACTGCAGCACTATTCGTACAAAGCATTTTCAACCCAACTCCATTGGCCCTCATGAACACAGACAAGCCCAATTGTTTTTCATTGAGGGTGGATGGAGCAGGGGTCCGTTTATGGAATCCCTATAGTATGGCATGACACTAATTTGATTAGAGCAATTGGGTATCTTTACCAAATCCTTCAAAGTTATGTTGGGTTTACAAAAGCAGAGAAAAAACCTTATTAAATTTAATATAGTTTAAGTGATTGCAGTTGAGTCACACGGGCCACAGTGCCACCCAATAGCCAGAATTAGAGGTTCAGCTCTAGTTCACTGCAACTGAGCAATGAATTGTGTCTATGTCTATATCAGAAGGCAATTCGGAGGCGGCCGTGTCAACCAGTGCAGCTTGACGTGTTTCTTTCTAGTGTAGGGTGCTCTGATCCCCACTTTGGAAGCAGGCACCGCAGCTAGGACTGCAGCTACGTGTGGAGACTAGCAGTGCACATTACAGCATCTACAACGCTGCCGGGTTTTTCCCTTTTGCTGTTGCCTTGAAAAACCAGCTCCAGCCCCAGCCCACTCTGTGTTGATCCTCCAGCACTGCAGCTCTACCCGCCATTGCCCCTCTCCTCCGGTGGCCAGCGGCTGATGGTCTGTTGCTGGATAGGAACGCAGGCACAGACGCTTCGAGTACCCTTTGAGCATCCTTCCTGCTGTCCGCTGAAGAGCTCTTTCGACACAGCACTGTAATTGCAGCTAAGCTGCTAACGCCGGTTGTTGTTTATACAAGTCGAGCTATTTTATAGGTGCCTGCCTGCGGTTCAGCTCCTTGGAGCTGAGTGGCTCAGCGGCTCATTTCCCCGGCAGAGCCATGCCTGTTACCAGACTACATTCAGGGTTAGGCACGCATAAGGGAACAGACCAAACTAATGAAGGGGAAACCAGCCCGATTCAAGCACTGGGTCTCTCCAGCCCTCTCCCTGCCACCCTGGGTAGGGAGGAATCCCTGTTTCTGTCGACACCACGGACACCTTTTAAAAAAAAACAATCACCTATCTGAAGTTTTAGCCATTAGTGCCAATTACAGATTCAAGCTGCAACAAGAACAGCTTGCCTGCTCCAAACTCCTGCTTATTGGCAAAGAGCTTCAGTTTAACTTCAATTCTGAAGATATTGTTGGCGACCCTTAGATATTAATGTCCATGCCTGCAGATATTCCACAAGTTAGCAAGGAAGGGATAAATGGGGGCGATGATAAAAACAAGGAAGTGGTCTACCTAGAGGGTTACCTGGGAGCCCACTCTGTGCTAACACCGCTGAAATCAATGGGGGGATCAGTTAGAACAAAATGTAACACGAAACATTGATAAGGGGTTTGTGGTCCCCAAGACTACAGAGCCCTGGCGCTTTCATCAAGAGCAGCTGTTGAGGGACCCAGCGGCATGCTCGAATGTCAGGGACTTTCAGAGATGGGTGGCACTCGTGGGTTCCAACACTCGCATCTCATCTCTGCCCAATCTGAGGAAGCTTAATTTTTCTGAATCAGAGAAAATGGAAAACTCTATGCAAACTCCCTCCCTTTCGATGACGGGCCAGCGAAAGGGCTGTCAAACAGATCCTACTGAGCCCTATCATGTAGATGTGCCTCCTCAGGCGAAGACTGTCACTGTGCACATAGGCAGGTGGTTTACTAATTACAAGAGGTCATTAAGCCGCTTCTTAAGCCAGACACGTTGGATGCACCCCACCTCGTAAGGACCTTCAACATAGGAAATCTGAAATGGCCAGTATTGTGGACCCCAGATTTAGGAGCTTTGCCTTGGACTCAAGGAACTTTATCATCACCAACGTTGCCAAGCCAAACCAATTTGAATCCAGGGAGGCCCTGATAAACAAACTCTGTGCTTGCCTTACTTCTAAATTGGGCACTAACTGTGTGAGAAAGCAAAATCTAAAAGTCCTCCACAGAACTCAAATCGCTAAGTGGTGTCATACTGACAATACTGACTGTATCATTGTGGGATGTGGGTCCATCAGTCTACCGCTGTATATGAACAGAATCTCATTTTCACAGCATATATGCTCCTCCACTACCCTGAGAATTATTCTGAATCAACCAGTTTAATGCTGCAGTAGTACTGTTCACATAACTGCCCATCATTAGGTCGTCTCTATTTCTGTTACTGCTGGATTGTTACGTACCTGTTTTTGTTCCTGTCTTTTTATAGTGTTGGTATTTTCTTGTTTTGTTGGTCACCTGTATGACTTATGTTATGCACCCTGATGCCTGCGTGTTTTCTGTGTTTTTAAACATACAAATAAATAAATACAACTATTCAAATTAGCACAAGTACTTGCATGTACTTCCATAAAATTGTCTTGTCTAATAGACACTATTGGATACGTTGCTTTTCACAACCAAAATAGACATCTCAAGAATGCAGACGACTGTAAACTCATTTCACCTCTGCGAGGGATCATCCGTGTAGTATAGTTTGATATGTTCAGCAAATACCATTACATTTGTGGTGGGTTTACAAAACCCAGAAAATCTTTCCACTTAATACGTGAAGGAAGAATCATTTCTGCTAAGTCACGTGTGCCACAGAACCGCCCAGGAGCCATCACTGGAAGCTCACCTACAGTGAAGAGCCACTGAGCATTACATTGCAGGCGTGCATATCAACTGAGATACCTGCCTTTACCTCAAGGATATTCACCCTTATACGAGATCTCCAAAAAAATAATACCATAACAGACTTGTATTTGAAGCATTGGGATATGTTTAGCAACCATAATCAAATGTATGGATGGTTTATAAAGCAGGAAAAAAAAACGTCCAGATTTCCCCTAAGTAGCACATTGCACAGTGCCCCTCATTAGCCTTTACTGTAAGTTCAACTCCAATTAAGACCCACTGATCAATTAATTGTGAGTATGCAAACTAGCCCAACATAGGGTAGAGCTAGTGTATACATAGGTATTGCAACCCAAGGAAGACAACTCTGAAGGATGAAGACAACTGCATATGGGTTTTTGCCCTTTTAGGTATTATCAGTGTAATATGCAGCATAGTCTGACATCTTAGTGATAGGAGCATTGATGTATTTAGCAAAAATATACACAACCATTCCCTACATAGTCCCCCAGCATCCAACAAGAAAGAAAGCACATTACCTGCCACCTTCAGCAACTGTCATTATGTAAAGTTCAAGCTCACATCCCTCTCCACACAGAATCACACAAAAGGAGGAAAGGATAGGAACATGGCTTACAATAAAGAAGGTCACAATCAACACAAATGTGAACTGCAAGAGAGCACTCACATTGGAAGGGATGTGGCCATGGGCCATGGCAATACTTTGGTCCAGCAATGCTGCATTGGTACTACTCTCTGACTTCAACAAGAAAGAGCAAGGAACATCCTCTTCTTCAGTTCGGGCAACAAAACTGTGGAACACCCTACCCAAACCTCTTCCCCTGGAAGCGAACCAGCTGACTTTCAAGAAGTAGCTCAAGACTTGGCTTTTCAAGCAACCACTTTGAAATAATTGGAAACAAATAGCAAATCAACACAAACTGTGAACCAGAAATGGCGGGTAATTTACGACAAGCAATTTTCTAAATCGTTGGCACTACCATCTGTGGGAAACCAATTTGATTCATGGAACTACTGTTGCATGACACTGGTCCACACCTTAATTTCAGTGAAATCTGCAACCTTGATCCAGGAGCTGAGAACACCCTCACACCCCTCATCCCTCAATTTACTCCTCACTACTAATATTGTGCATCCTTACATCTCCCACACTGCTTCAGACGACCTCCATCTCCAGTGTACTTAAATGTGTCTCTCATTAACCATGCTGTCAAGTGTTGCACTCCACAATTCGCGGGTGGCCCATATGGCTAACCTGCCCGGTTGGTACCAACCCGAAACAACATAGAGGTTTTAATCTCGGCACTTACGTAACACGTATTTTAGACCTGCATCCATCAACACCAATATTTTCTGCATCTGCCTCTCTGCTATCCGACTAATACACCTTGCCCTGCTTTCTCACAGAGCCTAGTTCAGTAAGCCAACATTATTGGCAGAAGCCTGCTACATAAGACAACTTTAAATGCTCATCCTTTGTCCATCTTCTCGAAGCTTTATTAAAATACTTCATTGCACCTTGTATGAGTAGATTGGTGAACATGAAAATAATTCAAAGATGCCTCAATTTCAGAACAGTCATATCATAGTTTTGTAAATTCCACTGTGTACAGGAAAACAAATGGCAGTAATGTGTTTGAATTATAAAAGATAAGAGTATCTGTGCTCTTGGAAGGTGTTTTTGTGAAAACGAACGTTTTTGTTTGAACTAATTGCTACAGTTGTAAAGCCAGCAGCATTGCGAGCAGGAGCTCTTGCTGCTGCCTGCTTCCTGGAGGAGGCGGGGCTCATCTGGCACACGTGACAGATCACGTCTTTACATCCGAGCACAAATTGCCAGCCCAACCGCCTGAGTGCCGAGTATCTGTGCTCTTGGAAGGTGCTTTTGTGAAAACGTACGTTGTTGTTTGAACTAATTGCTACAGTTGCAAAGCCAGCAGCATTGCGAGCAGGAGCTCTTGCTGCTTCCTTCTTCCTGGAGGAGGCGGGGCTCATCTGGCACACGTGTCAGATCACGTCTTTACATCCGAGCACAAATTGCTGGCCCAACCACCCTCGCGGCGTAAGCCCTGGTGGCAGAAGGGCTGGTGCTGTGCTGTTAGGCTGTTCGGTTGCAAGGGCAAGGAATATAAAGCTTTGGTACTGTAAATTCACCTCTGCGGAGTCCGGAAGCAGTCTGTGGCAGTCCGTGGAAGCACGGGGAGTGGAGGCTGCTTGTGACTCCTCGGATTCCATGGAGGAGGCGGGGCGATCCCTGCAAAGTACTGGATCGAATCGTGAGGTCCCATTCTTGGACCTAAGGAGCCCTTTGAAAAAGTCTATACGCCAACAGAGACGTGCCACAACAGCTTCTTTAATGTCGGTGATTCCACAGGACGTATCAGGTAAGAACCAGCGGGACTCTAAATGCTCTGAAACGATGTATAATCCTGATGTCCCTCGCCCGAGGGCGACCCCCCCAAATATCTCCCAGGCAAAAACAATGGGAAGACCCTGAAGAAGTACAATCATCCCAGCCCCCCCCCCTGGACAAGATCCTCCCCGCACCCCCGCATCTGCCTCTGTAGCCAAATATTGTGAGACTTACTTGCCAGGCAGTGAAGCGGGGGTGGAGGGGGCTCAAACTAGTGATTTGTTTGCGAGCTTGCCGTTGCAGCCCTTGTGTCTCCGTCTGAGTGGAGAAGCGACGAGAGAGTCCACGGGAGAGGGAGTGGGGGATGCGGAGGGAGATGAAAGTGTGACAAGCTTGGAGCCCTCGTGGAAGGATATGAGGGCGGCTGGCGCCAGAGAAGTGTTTGTGAGGCAGGACAGTTCTGAGGAACACCGTACGGACGTGGGTGGAGGAGAAACCACGCGGCCCGTCTCCGGCACGACAATTGAGCCGCCAGCCTGCCGGAACAAAGCAGGCGGGGAGGAGCTCGGGAAGGCCCTCCAGCCCGGACAACAGATCCCAACAGTGAATGTAAATACAAACTCAGTAATAAACATTGCTGTAGAAGTCTACTCGCCAAAGCTATGTTCTGACCTGAAGAGTCCGGACAATATGACAGGAACTGACAAATTGCCTTTAGAAGAAAGTCTGAACTCCAGGGAGAGTTTAGCAATGGGAAAAGTGATTGTGGAATCGAGGGACGACCTTGGTGACAGTCATCCCAAAAATCATGCTCCTTCACCTGCATGTAATGAAAGTAAAATAACATCAGATGATTCGAAGAGTCCTAACACAACCATCACTCAGGATGAACCTGTCATAGAAGAAAACAACCAACATCAGGGGAAAGACAAAGAACACTCAGTAAACATAGAAAAGGATGTTGATTTCAGCGAAAATAACCCAGAAAGAATCAGTCACTCGCCAATACCCAAGAAACGACCAGCAAACAACTCTCCAAAGAAATCGGATTACAATCAAAAAGGTAACAAGTGAAAGTCACCAATAGAGAAGAGAAAAATACTACAGAAAAACATCTTAGGGGTACAACCCAAAAGAATGGTGAGAAAGGTCAAATCCAGAATAAAAGTGAATACGCACTATGTCAATTCGGTAGCCAGATTCTTCAAAAAAACAGCACTGGAAGCATATGGCCAACCAGAGGAACTATCGGATGCTATATTGCTGGAGGGAGACATTTCCCACACAAGAGACATTTCGCAAGAGCAGGGGTTCGTATGGTCAGGGTTGAGAACGGAACGGACTCCCCACGAGTCGCCCTAAAACCAGGAATCTGATATTTTAAAGTCCCAGAATGTCAAGGGCAGTCGTCTAGCACGAGCCCGCAACGACAAAACAACATACAATTAGAGAAAATACATGAAGTCGCCAGTGCCACCTCTATGGTGATACAGAAGCAACCAGCAAAAGGGAGCTCCCCTACACCAAAGGGAGTCAAAGCACAAAATAATATTATTGAGATCGACTTACATACATTGAAGGAGTGCAGTGGTGCGATAACAGATAAAATTGCCACAGCCTGCAGTGAGAGTCTCATAAGGGATCCCCCACAGGAGACTCTAATCACTGAAAAGGCCGGGACAACTCCAACGAAAGAAAATACCTCACCTCAAGTCAGCAACAAGGCAAGGGATCTGCCACAGGACATTCTACTGGGAGGGAAAAATCCAGAAACTATTTTAGGAAAACCAACAACTACAGAAGAGGAATTCCAAGCCGAAAAACTTCCAAGGCCCAACGACTTTGGCCACAGCCCCATGCCAGGTCCTCTCACGTGGTCCCCCCAAAAAACAGAAGATCCCTGAACTGGGCTGAGAATAATGAGAAAAGTACATCAACTCGTAACAGAGAATCCTCAACGATGACCAATGATAGTGAGAAAGAATCAACAACAAAAAAAACAACATTTTCGCAATAATGTCAGCAATCAACATCGCAATGAACCCATTTTGTAAACTGTACGAGTCTATACACGACACCTTAAAGGACCAACTAACCTTGGTAGCCATGCTCCATACGAAAATGACCTATGTTGAAGGATTTATTACGGCCATGGAATCAAGGGGGAGTGAACTCTACACATCCAATAGTATAACAAACAGAGTCTCCGGCCAACAAAACAATATAGAAGAGATGAGGAGTGCCCAGCAAAACAACTCAATCGCTACTCAGATGGAGGACATAATAAAAGAAACCAGGAATGAGTCGTTGATGATTTTGGAGACCAGCGGGAAGAAACCCAAATAACAAAAGAGAGCGAAATCCCCCAGGTCATGGAAGAATTTAAGAAAGTCCCCAACATAAAAGTACGAAATCAACAAGGCGGAAAATCGCAAGGACCAACAATGAAACCACCTACAAATGGGTGTCTTGTCCTGTCTCTGGGAAAAGACATGTTAAATTCGACAGCCGCGATGGGTGCAGGAGTAAGAGAGCCTCAAAATGAGCCGCCCAAAGATAAATCACAAAATGAGAACCTTGAGTCAAGCCATTCCAAAACGCACACAACGGAACAGACAATATACCCTTTTTTTGGAAATGAAAAAATGAATGCAAATAAAGTTGAACACAGGGTGGTTCCGTTAGAAACCAAGTTAGCCCACATAAAGTCGATAAAGGAGGCTTTAAAACCCCAAAATAAAAAAACGCAGTCAAATGAACAAGTGAAAAAACTAATGGTGTTCTTTAGTGAAGTAGAACCCCCAACCGTGGAAAAATCAGTTCAAGACCAACTTTCAAATAGATACCAAAAGGACACGGAAGACTCCGAAGAGAGCATCGATATCATGGACTTGTCGGTTTACACCGTTGAAAGTGGGTACACAGATCCCAGTATAGAGACGCATCAATTGGAATGTGAGACGATAAAGCGTGGAGTTAAAAATAATGAAAATGTAGAAAAAGATCAAGAAAGCCCTTTTCTCACTCTACAAGAACGGCGTGATAAACTTGCGGGGGTTCACATGGCGAGTAAAAGGGACAAAACGCCAAGCCGATGCGTAGCAATAAGAAGACCCATCTCCTGGGAGAAAGAATATGACTCAAGGGATAGGAACCACAGGAGAAGATCATCAAGCCCAAAAAGAACTACGAAAGCCCAGCCCTGGAAGGAAGTTAAATCTGTCAATAAGCGAAAGAAAGAATACATAAAAAAAAAACTCAAGAGACTTAAACTCGGAGAAATACCCAAAAAACTAAAGAAATAATGACTCGGAAAATGCGAAAGATCCTTACATTCCACATAGTAAAAAAATTGGAAGTGAAAGGTCCTTCAAACTGGAACGTGTGGGGGACTCACGAGACAAACTGATATTGAACAGGAAAAACATGTTGGCCCTCATGAAATGCATACCAAATCTGAGACAGATCAACTCTGGCGATATCAGATTCGTAGAATTTAGCACGTCAGGGAAAAGAGACAGCGTTTACTTACACATTCCATCCCCAATAATTAGGGCCATGATAATAGCGGAACAGGAAAGTTTCCAAATGATGGGTTATGATCCCTGTGAGTGCCACTCAAGAAACAAACATTCAGTGCCCGGAAATAGTAAACGGGAAACACAAGAGAGCGCACAGTTAAAACTAGAGAAAGTGCAGACCTGCTCAAAAGGATCTCTGTCAAGTTCTAAGGAAACTGTGAAACAGAACGATGCAGAGTTCGCAAATCCATTGCAGCGTGACGACCAGGAGAAGGTGACCCAAAGAGGAAAACGAACAACAGTTGAAATGATTAAAACCCCATATCTGGAGCCTCTAAATAATGGACGATAACCCAAGGGCCCCTCACGGAGCCTAAAAATAACATTTGCACAAGAAGATCTACCCAGGGAAAACGGACCAACGGCAACGAAAACCTCTAATGACGCAGAACAAGGTGTGGCCTCGAGATGGTCGTGGATCTCAAAAGCATTAACTAAGAAGAGTTAGCCATTCAGAGAAGTAAGGGAGTTCATGGACCAAGTGCTGGGAGGATGATCGGAAGATGGGATTGATACCATTGTAATGGGAAGCTGGAACACCAGAGGTTTCAATCACCTCTTGTCAATAAGCGATGTCAACCTTTGGGAGTTTGATATCTTATGTCTCCAAGAGACATGGCTAACTAACAAACCCTATCTGGAGGGATACAAAACTTTCCTATCCCCAGCAACACTCTCAGCAAAAGGTCGACCAGCGTCAGGTCTATTGACAGCCATTAGTTCTGGTGTGGGAATCCAACATATAAAAACGGAAGTGTCAAATTCCCATTTCCAAGTATCCATTTTAAAATGGGCAAAAACATTGCTGGACACCAATAAGCAAAAAATTAAAAAGGACGAAATAGTGGTTTTGATAAATACCTATTGGAATCCGGCAACAATTAAGAATGAAGACTTCCTGAAATTAGGAAACAGTATACTAGAAAAAGCCTATTTAGAATGGGCCCCCAAATTTACCATTCTATGCAGGGACCTGAATGCTGTCTGTCCCAAAAACAAAACCTTTAAGGGAACTATGAAAAAAAGCTCCCCTAAATATGGTCCGTGGTCATCTGTGGAAGGGGGTGATGTCAGCATGGGATCTCCACAGTTTAGAAACGTTGATGCTTAGCGACGGTCCATCAATCCCGACGTGGGAAAGAAGCAACCAGAAGGCTAATTTAGACCATATATTTGTCTCTAACGAAATGCTAAGGATCATGGTCGATTTTGAGGTGGTAAAAACATCTAATAGTGACCACAATCTACTAAAAGCAAAATGGACAAACACAAAGAATCTCAGGCCAATGATGGCCGCCGAGATCGAGGAATGTAAAGGAGGTACACGATTAAGATTGTCGGCAAAGGCAATAGAAGAACTGACCGGCACGTATACTGCCATATGCGAAGCAAAGCGACAATGTGAGATTCCATCGGAAAAAGACAACATTGATTACCGTCCATTGTTAAAAGTTTATTAAAAGGAAAAAACTGTGTGACCAAACCGCAAGATGAAAACCCATATTCATGAATTTAACAAATACATTGTGGAAGAGAGAAAAAAACTAAGAAAACTGAAACGCCGTGCAAGTAAAATAAATACCTCTGAGTTGGCGAATCAAGTAAAAATAGCGGTATGGTCTTACAAAAGCTGGCTACGGCTTCACCGAGCAACAATAGCCCAGGCAGATGCAGCCGCAATGCTGAAGGCGATATGCAGCAGGAAATCAAGAGATTTTTGGTCCTTGATAAGAACAACTTCAGGGATCCAATCAAATCGAATAAATAACTTTGTCGGAGAAGAATCCTGGACGAAGCATTTTAGAAACTTATTCCAGAAATTGGGGTGTCACAACCCAACAATTCCAGCACCTTCAAACATCTCCTGGGCGACAACGTGGGATCGGGACGATATCAGGAGAAAACTGGCTTGTTTAAAGAACTCGAGGGCCCCCGGGCCAGACGGCATCACAAACGCCGACCTAAAAGAACACAAAGAAGAATGGGCGGAATTTATCCACAAGGTGATAAAGATCTGCACATGGCATAGATCCATACCCACCTCATGGACAACGGCAACTATTGTGCCAATATATAAACTCGGACCAAAAGAGGAACCAAAGAACTATCGCCCAATAGCACTTCTCGATGTCGTTGGGAGAATTTTTGGCTCCTGGAAAACTTTCAAAAATGTGCACGCAGCTCTGGCAATGAAGACCCACTTCAATCTGGGTTTGTGGGGGACGGCTCCAAACGTACCGCTGTTAACCATCCTAAAAAGTAGAATCCATGAAGGAAGTCCGAAAATCTACCTGGCATTCATTGACCTGGTCCAGGCTTTGGACCAGGTCAACCGGGAAACGCTATGGGAAAAATTAAGAGCAAAAAACTGCCCAGAGGGCATTCTGGAACCCATTATAGCTCTTCATCAAAACACCTCTATCAGGGTAAGTTTAAACCGCGCAGGGCTCCTCTCAGAACAAATTCCCACAGCCAGAGGAGTGAAGCAAGGGTGCCCTCTCGCCCCGACGCTATTCAATTCATACCTCTGGGTCATTAAAGATGGAGAGCTAGAGATCCGCTCATTCCCACCTACAGTAGGAAGATCTAAGATATCAAGACTACTCTATGCAGATGATCTTATCCTACTGGACTACACCACAATTTGCCTCCAGCGCCAACTAAATGAGCTGGCAGTTTATATAAAGAAGAACAATCTGGAAATAAATAAAACCAAAACCAAAGTCATGATCATGGAAAAATACAACTCCCGTAATGAAAACTTTAGATGGACTTTGGAAGGGGAGACGATCAAACAGGTGAAGGAATTTTAGTATCAAGGCGTAATCCGCAGTAACAACAAACAAGAGGGCCCAATGCAAGAACGTCTTGTGGAAAAAACAAAGAAGCTGGCTAGCCAGGCCAAAGCGATAGACAGAAAATTCTGTCAATTCACACTAATGCCCCTGATACAATTTTAAAAGGGAAAAGTGGTATCTTCCCTAATTTATGGTGCAGATGCTATGCTACTGACTCCACGAACATTTTGGAAGCGCATTGAAGGGCTTTGCTGGAGAACCACACTGAATCTTCCAACATCGACGCCTGTTTCAACCATACGCAAAGAACTGTGCTTACAATCATTAAAGTCGATGCTGGTAAGAAACACAATAATGCTGTACAGAAAGATTAAAATCAGCAAATGTCCTAATGTAGCGACTATTATCTGCACAGAACTTGAAGACCAAAGAAGTAACCTCCTGACGAACTGGGCAAAAGAAAATCAAAAAACCCTGGACGAGATAGATAGCTCGGAGGAAGAACTAATGCAAAATCCAGAGAAAGTAAAACAAAAACTATGGGAACAAGATTGGATTCAGACGACATCTCTGGAGAACAGAAGTAAATTGATAAACCATCAGCCGCCAACAACAAGGAGCATAATCGATATGTCAAACTATCTAAAAAAATTCCCAAACAGATGTTTAAGAAATATGTTTATGCGTTTCCGAATGAACATTCTGCTAACCAATGAAATTAGAGCAATAAGAAAAATCTCATTGGAAAACAGCTGTCGTTTCTGCAAAAAGAAAGATCAAATTGAGGCACTGCGACATCTACTACTGTCTTGCTCAAATTTGACAGACCTGAGAAGCAGACATTTTGCACATATATTTAAAGGTTCGACTTTATGTGGAGAAGAGAATTGGTGGAATAGACTAATAGAGGGAGACAACACCTCGTATGTGATCGCAGTTGCATAATTCTTTACAAACTTGAAAATGGAAGCCCAAGAACGAGACTAAACCGAGATCCCTTTTCTAATCTTCCTAGAACGGAAGGGAGCTGGAACACTCTACCGCCTAGACACTCATACTTTACAACCAGCCCAGCTGATATGGAACTTCTTTCTCATTATTTCTTTCTTTTGTTCTTCTCATCGCTCACTGCCTACAGTCTTCTATAAGTTGGAACGGACATAGTAAAGTGGGGAAGGAGGGGAAATGTCATTTTCTTGTAAAAATTTATTTTGTAAATTAAATCAAGTAAAATAAAAAAAAAAAAAGATAAACTATGCAGATAGATCAGTTTCCTCAAGGTGGTCTACAGTCAAAATGTCATCATAGCTAATCATAGGCAGTGGCGGAATTGGATTTGGGTTGTTTGACCGAAAAAAAAACATCTCCCCCCAAACCTCGAGTACACCCACAACCCTCCCTACTTACCTTTTCTCTGTCTGCTGCCTCACCTGCACCGATGCAGCATCATATCTGTCGCTCTAACATGGGTCGGATTCAACGCTGCAGGGTCCCTTTTTCTTTTTCCTTATTTTTTTTTGGGTTGCCCGCCTCCAATGTTCAGGAAGCGGGGGGACACCTCTGCAATCCTCAAAGCCCAAAAATACTGACTATGGGGAGTAGGTCACACCCCACAATCCCTGCTCTTCATGTTCAGTATTTTTGGCATCAATCCAATGGTACTTGCCCAAATCAGTCAAATGTACCATTCAATTGATTATTTTTGATCAATTTGGTAATTCAGTGAATTTAGGTATAGTAGATTCACCATAGCATGGTGCTTTAAACAACTTTAGTTTTCATGTCAAAATACACTATGCAGTTTAGTAGGTCTTCTATGGTCAGCTTTGCTTGTTTGCAATGTGTTACCACCTTTAGGAAAATATCTGATGACAACATCCAATGTCTCTGATGTTAGTGTCAGAGACATCAGATGTTTTGTGCAGGCCCTGTTCATCATCTAGATTAATTACTTGTCTGCTAATGGCAGTCTTGACATCCATGTTGTGCACCAAACAGGACTCTTTTGTTTAGCAGTTGCATTCTTTAAAACTAGGCATTGCACCTCTAAGATCAATTAGAGACAGTTGCTGGACTATGTCTATGATCTCTATAAAACAGTCAGGCTGAAAGTAAGCAACATTACACAGCATCGGTTTGATTAATAAATTGCCTACTAGTGATTTCAGGATGACCGCATGCTCAGTTACCTTCTTGTGAACATCTTCACAGAGATTTACCAACGAGGTCAGAAGGAACTCCCAGGCCTGGAGTTTTATTGTTGATGTCATAGGGGCATGGACTACTATTGTGAGGTTTAGTGATGGAAACACTACCCCTCTAAATATCTTTAATTCTTTCCTAAGCAGATATTGAATTAGCTTTACACTCTGGGTTTAAATCCTCGATGTCATTACGATCCTCCTTCAGTGAAACAATATCAGAAATTGATCGTTCTTTGTGTATTCTGTTTGTAGCCAATGGACTGTTATGTATCATGTTGGAAGCCTCTCCTGTTATGACTTCAGATAAGGTGGAGTTTATTAGAGGTATCTGTGGAGTACACAATAAACATCTGTCCATAATGTTTGCATCGGTTTAGTCATCATGCGAGTATTTGCAATTAATGTTACTGGGTTCCTGAGGGCTTGATGGAAATGCCTATGTCTGATGTTATGGTGAGATACTTTAGTCCCTAAGCATCCAGGATCACTGGTTTCTTGCAGGGCTATCTAAAGCACTTTTGGGGCATGGGGTGTGGGCGCCTTTGGGGCCCCCTCCACCAATTAAGGCATCCAGAATATCTGGCTGTGCCCCATTTGTCATGATCATAATCCATAGCTTGATATGCTTCCTCGCAGCGATCAAAGTAAGCATTTTTACTCCATTTCAGCCACCTTACCCTTGTGATTCTTGCTACATTCAGAAAGATAGACATTTAGCATGTCAATGCCAACATTAGCAGTCAAAGACGAGGGTACTTTTGTTCTAGCAAAGGTTAAGAAGGTTCAGGTTACTTTGTATCAATTGCATCCATAAGAAAGCTACACCGCCTGTAGTATTAAGGCAGAACCAAATGAAAAAGGTGCACATAACCAAGAATAGACAGACAACTCACATTAGCTGTCTCAGAGAATGCAAAAGTGCTGAAGCGTGGTTACAGGCGACCAATTGGAAGCAAGGAGAAAGTTACACATATCATAGTATAGATAGTGGATGAAGATTGGGAGATACCAAGAAGGTTTGCCATATCCAGAGGGACTGAGATTAGAAAAGGGACATGGTTTTCAAGTAGTGATGCCATTAGACAGCAACAAACAAGTGGTTGTGGGGTGTACTTATATCAATGCTCACTATTCTAGCTTCATTGTTTCCACAATTCAGGGAAGTATATAAATACCAGTGAACTGATTGATGTTCTATAGTTCATCTGGGTTTCTCTGTTGTAGTTTGAATCTCTAAATACGTCCAAAACCCATTCTTGCGAAAGTGTTATTTGTCAACCTGCAGAAGAACCGTTGAATTTTGCAAAAAAGCCAAGTGTTTTTTGTCAAATTTGCAGAACTTAAAATATGCTAGTCAGAGGCCTGCGATATCTGGTCCGCTGTCTTCTGTCTAGATCCCCTTTCACTCAAATGTTCTACATAAAAAGAAGGATCAGGTAATTGGCTAAACATTGTCACCAGCATGTGAGAAGGCAAACCTTTTCACAGAATACAGCACCGTAATGTAAGTGATATAAGATGATTTGACCAGCATCACTGTATCATCTGGTGGTATGCCAGGATAGAAGCGTCAAGGCTTTGGTTCCACGGTCTTGAATTCACTTCTCATTTCTCTTAACACTTTATGCCCATCATTGGAGGTGATTGCCTAGGTTTTACTACTCCCCAACTCCCCATTTGAACAAACATATTTTTAGACCTTCCCCATACTGATACTATGTTAGTTCTTATGGTAACCACTGTCTGATGCGGGTACATTGCTATATATGATGCCTGTTGTGCTACAAAACAAAGTAAGTATACATGCACATTTAACAACTTCAGAGATAGGAATGGCTGAGTCAGCCTTACTGGAATTTGATGTTGTAATCTTGCATATGAACACATAGCTCTTTAATGAGAACTTAACACACCCAGCTAACTTCTGAACCATCACATAAGCCATTCACATTTTTCAATATGCATTTCAACTTTGGCTATTGCAAATGATCAATATAATTCCCACAGAAAGGTGAGAAAGCTACAGGAGTTTTGCCGTAGTGAACACACAGACTATATATACCACAGTGAACACATAAAGCATTAAAGAATGAATTGATCATAGCAGAATGTACTTGTGAACAACAGGAAGGCCATATCTTTAGAGCCTACACAGAACACCATAGTGTGGGCTAATTAAGTCTGTTGAACAATGGGAACTGATTTCCTTAGATCAGATAGCCTTGTGAGGTCTGGGGCAAGTGCCCCTTTTGCCCTCCAATAAAGACTTCACTACTTCCTTGTTGTTCACATTAGCCTTTATATCCAATTAAATAGCGTTCAAAATATTGTCAGTCATTTTGGATCCTAAACATGTCACCAAAGAGCATAATTCCTCCTTCGTCTGTGCATGTGGTGTAGATTCAATAGATGTAACAAAATAATAAATAATTTTACTTGTAGTAGTATATCCGGGTTTATGCCCCGCCTTGGGGCCCTGAGATGTATGATTCCTCAAATCATTTGTGTGTTCATTTTATGATAGACAGTTCAGTATTTGTTGGCTTACGGATTGCACGCTAGAGGAATTGTCTCTGTCAATTCAGAAGCCACGTAGCCAGTTGAGGGCATGACTGTGATGCTCTTTGCATACTTTGCATGCAGTAAGTTTATCGCTGGCACACACCTTGCGTGCCGCTGCAATGCAACATGTTGCTTTTGTAGCTACCTGTGCTCCAATAGAAAATGGGTGGGATGCTCAAAGGGTTTTAACCCCACAGCCATCGCTTGACTCTTTGTACGAGAACAGATTCTACATCTCAGAAATCATGTACTGCAGACACACCACTTCAGTGTGACCTGCAGCTTGTGTAATTACTGGTTCTTCACTGGGAAATGGGTAGGTGGCTTAAAGGGTTTTATTACCACAGGCAGTGCTCCATTCTTTGTACGAAGACAGGATCCATTTCTCAGCAATCATTTAATGCGTATCATTTGCCAGGAGGCCACCATGTGTATCAAAGGGTTTGAGAGCAGGCATCACATTGTCATTAATCTCTAGGAGAAAATAGGTGAAGTTATGGCACATTGGCTCACTCCTCGTGGTTTACAAAAGGGCACCCTGGCACCTGACAACTCTCTGCCCTAAGGATAGGCAAAATATTGCACATTGATATTCCCTGTTTTGAGCATATCCTCCATCTTGGGTGACCGGCTTCATAAGCCAGCACCAGCCACTAAATTCGATTTTGATTATGGCCCAGAATATCTACATACATTTGAGCCACTCCTGCAGTGCCCAGAATGCGCTAAGAAAGCTTCAGTGACACCATCATCTTCCTTGCGACCAGATGGAAATGCAATGCCCATGTAATTCACCCTCCATTTGATGGAACATCTGCAGAAGCAGTGCAAAGCATTGACAGACTAATGCAATAAGCAGTACTAGCAACTGGACAGTGCCTACTTAACAACTACGCAGTGGTAAATATTCTTTGTTGTGGCTATTTGAAGAGGCCATTGAGATTCCCTTTATGTTGTATTGCTCTATAAGGTGTTGCCATTGGTGTACCTGTTGGATTTAGAGATGACCAACGTGATAGAAGATCACACATTGTCTGGTGATGCAGAAGGAGGGAAACTGTCTATGACTCTGCTTTCCTCCTTCCCACGTGACCCACGAATTGTTAGGCTGAAAAAGAATGGGAAGCATCACCTGGCATCTTTCATTGTGAAACAGACCACCTCTCTGTTTTGCAATTTGCATCGGCATCCCCATGGGAATTCCCAGACCCACTGGGCACCACATGGTTGCGGCCTACGTTCTTGAAAGTTCCCAACTGGGTAGCGAAGATGATCCACAGTCATTCTGGATTGACAAGTAGTCCGTATGGCCAAATGTCCTTGTTTAATTAGCTGTGGAAAGCCTATGCTGCCCCATCTGGGATTGCAGTGTGCATAGGTTTTTCATCACTACCGGCGCAATTGTTTTGGACCAAAGGGGATGCTTCAATGACAGACTTGGCAGCTTTCTTTTATAAAAAAAAATGAATGAGCATGTTGTCTGCAAAGGCTATGGTGTGAGGAAACACCAGGCATGTCACTTGGAAGAACACACAACAGATTCCACAGCGAGGATAGAGTGACATAGAGAAGGGTGATTGGAGCCTTTGACTAAAACAGTCGTGGCAGAGCACATTTAAAAGTAAACTTTGAAGAAGGGAGAATAAGACTTGCCCTAAATGTAAGGTATTCGTGGGTATGTTTTATCGCATGTTCTGTTCTGTCCCAAGTGATACACATTTTGGGGGAAGTGTTGGAGGTAATAAATACCTTACAGGAGTACAAATTGACTATGGACCCTGTGACGTGTCTGTTGGGGGTGTGTGTTTACATCTCTTTCACAGCTGATGAACAGAATGTTCTTGGTCTAGTGTTGGCTAAAAGAGGCATTGCAATGGGTTGGGGGGTCAGTTCTTCATCACATACTTGGGAAGAGTGGATGAATAGGTACATGGGCTTAGAGAAGCTGATTTATAAAAACAGAGGATGTCCACACAAAAATGAGAAGGTCTGAGGGTAAAAGCTGATGCGCTATGGGGTTATGGAGGACCATTAGAGTTCAATAGCAGAGCTTGGAAGTTGTGTTATGAAAGGAAGGTGACCAGATGCCAGAGGGTTTTGGGAGGGCGGGTTGTTAAATGAAGGGGAATGGAATACGGGGAGTGGGGTTGGTTGTGATTTTGGAGTGGGGATTATTGTTGATTTATCACCAAGACGGGTTTCCCGTTTCTTACTACGAGATTAATATGTCGTATGCCCTATGTTGTTTTCTGATTATTGACTATTGAGAAATATGCAAAAACACAAAATAAAGTTTTGTTATAAAAATTTTAAATGTTTTCCTTAATCTTCAATGTATTTGACTTTACCGACCAGTGCAGCCACTTTCCGAGTGCTAATACTTAATACTAACAAACTGGAGGTTCTGCTTCAATTTATTTGAGTGTACTAAACAACATAGACACACAATTTCCTCTACATAGTGTTACATTCTTGACCTATTCATTCCAGTGAATTCAAACATTCAACAGTGGTACTGCCTCATTTTATTTGTCTCTACTAGTGGAGCAACTCTTGAAGTCCTAGTACCATGCTCACACACTAGAATGTTCTGCCTTGTCGCTACATACTAGTGAAACTACCAATGCTTTTTTCCTGCACTCTCCCAGTACCTCACATCACCTTTTCACCATACTCTTGCCCAGTTACCTAGAAGAGGGTAGTACTTTGCAGGAGAATGTGCTTCTTTATAGCATCTACCACAAGCTTGTCATCCTGCTCACACCAATTCACCGAGATCATGCAATGCACGCTGTATGGGCCTGCATTTGTGTGGAACGCCCTAACACTTACACTTTGAGGTGAAAGACCACACCTAGCCTTCAGAAAAGCTACCAAAACTTTACTTTTTACCTAACCACGCCACAAATCAGCCACTCTATTACACACCTGCCTAAATTCCTAAATGCATAATAAAATGTACTGATTCACCTAAATGCATAAATGTAATGTACTGCTCCTGTAATTAAGTTGTAACTTCAAGTAACAGTGCAGCGATGCGTAGGGGCTGCCCTGTGCGCTATACAAATGTAAAAAATAAATAAAAATAGAATACATTTCTCATAACTCTGCATCGCCGGTTTTGCCCAAATGGCACAAAATCCTGAATTCTACTGCAACCAACAGGAGGCTGTGCTGTTATGGTTGGAGATGTCTTCTGACCTGACTTCACACTGTAAGCATGTCCAGCCACTGCTGCATTGGCCCCCGGTCTCCTGCTCCTCCTCAGCCATCTATTGCTGGATAATATCTGGCTCCTCCTCCCCCTGCTCTTCTGTCTCTGGTAGCACTGCCACATCCCTCTACCGCTCATCCCCCTACAGCTCCCTACCTACATCTCTCTTCCACTCGTAGAGTAACAACTACTCCCCATCAATTCCAAGGACATACTACTCACTAACCTTCTGCAGGTAACCCTTGAGTGACACTTCCTCTACTACAACCAGCTCCCAATTGTTAGCAACATCTTCCTACTCATCGTGCTTTGTCTCCCTGTTCCTATGCTCCATTTCCCCCTCCTCAACAACTGTCTCCCACTCCTCATCCACTGTCTGACCTTTCTCAACCACCATCTCACATCCCTCCACAGCCGGATGGCCCTTCTCAACCACTGTCTCCCCTAACTCACACTTTGTCTCAACCTCTATTTGTTCCTCCTTCTCTGACTGTACTTCCATTGCTGGCTGAATATCTCAACATCTGCCTAAGAGAATAAGGTTTATTTCAGCTCCATGTGTATCCATGTGTGTCTATCCACATGAAAGGGCATGTTGCTTAAGGCCCCAATGTGCAAAACACAAATATGCCTAATTAATATTTTTAAGCTGTCAATGCTCACAAAACAAAGCGAATAGTAAAAATAAATGTATTCTCTCATGACTCAGATGAGGAAAAAGTGTTCTTGACACACATAAACAGTAGAGAAGGTAGCTGTGCACAGCACAGGAACACATGTTGGTTTGAAACACAAAGGGTTTTCTACAAATACAAAAGAATATAGTTTTTAAGAAGCTATTTTTTTTAAGGTAGTAGGGGGAAAAAGAAAGATGAGAGTGTGAGTATTAAAAACACACAGAAACAGACAAAATGAGATTAAACAGGGATTGTGAAACAGTAAAAGGACCCCTAACAGTGAAGAAACTCCTTCTAAACACTCCTACACTCTCTTTAACTCACCAAAAACACAACCAAACAGCTCTGAAGCCACCAATTTGTGAGTGTGTCCTTTACACTCCTATCCTAACTTGACAGCCAAACAAAACCGTTACGTTAAGGGAATCCAGAAGCACGCAAGTTCTTTTTAAGGCCCTTAGACCTGCATTAGAATGCTTAGGTCTTCTGATTGGAAATGGCCATACCATTTAGTCATAGGTATTTTATTGCATTGTATTGCAAAATGTAGGTGGGTGTTGGATTCAGGTATTTAGAAACATGGGATATGTGGGGAATACTGCAGGGGGTGTCCGCTACATTTCTGAAGTAAGATGTGGTAAAAACCAATTCGACCAAATAGGCTTCGAGCAAAGTGCTGCAAGGAAACCACATATATCATTCTGATTAGTTAGTTACATACTCCCCTCAAGTTTATAGTTCAAGACTGGGATAAGGAAGAGGGACAATGAGGTAACGAGAACAATCTGTGAAGAAAAAGAAAAGAGACTGAATGGGATAGAGAGATTAAAAACACATAACATGGAGATAGGAGAGACACAATGGATGGAGATAGAGAGACGTGGGGCAGACGTAGAGGAAGAGAGTAGAGAGGGAGAATTGCCACTTAATGGATTAAAGAGAGAAGAGAAGGAGCAGAAAGAAAGGAAATGCTGAATTTTTAGGAGCGATGCGGAGGATGAAAGTAGGGACACAACTAATGTGAAGTTGAGGAGGGAAGGAACAGGAGGGAGAATGGAGAGGGAGATAGGGAGGTTGAGAGGGGAGATGGGTAAATGGGGAGAAACAGCATGGGGGAAGAGTGGTGATAGAAAAGCTTGATATGAAAGCGAAAAGATAGCAAAGGTAGCAAGGTGTTTGGGAGGAAAGGAGTGAGTGAACGAAAAGAGAAACAGAAAGGTGGAGGAAAAAGGCAGACAGAACAAAAAGGGAGAGGGCAGAAAGGGGGAATATGTCTTCATATAATTCACTTCATGAATCTTCTGCGTGATTACAGTCCAATTTCATGATTCTCAATGTAACAATCTCACAACGAAAAACACGTCCATTCTGTCATAAATGAAATGAAATCTAGGACTGTGGGCTGCACACGGATTTCTCAGTTTAGACTAAAATCACTGGGCTACAGCACTGCTGTTTTTGTGTAAGCATCCACATTCACAATGGGACATATGTCTTATCCGCCTGACTTAATAGAATCCCTCCATAAGAATATCTGACTTTACCCTTCTCAGGGCATCAGTTGCAAGCATGAGAGAAGAGGCTGAAGGTCTCCTGGCACTGATAGGTATTTACTTTGGGGGACCAGGGGACAAGGACATTTAAGACCACTAACGCAAGTGATGAGTGCAAACAGAACATGCGAGGCAAAGAACGGGAATAGCCTGCTCAACAGCGGGAAGACAAGAACAATGGATGCTATTCCAGGGGAAACCATGAACACCAACAACGCGAACAATAGCATCCACATCGGAAAGACACTTGGGCCTGACACATAAAGTGCAGTTGTCTGATGTACACACATGAATAATTGAAAGCTCTGAAACGGTTCAGCCTGCAAGGCACTATGAAACCCCTTGCAAAATATAAATCAATAGACACATAAATAAGTGATGGGTAAAAGGACCATTGATGATAATGCCACGACCTTGTGACAACCTGCAATATTGTGTGTTTGTGTAATCGATTTTGTTTCCAATACTGCATAGTTGTCTTTTATTAGATTATCACAGGAGCAATATATCACTAGAAAGACATCCCTGAAGGGTGCCCAAGGAGTGCTTCTCCATCATCGCCACGTGAATCGGTGATGATTGCATTACCCTATCCAATTACAAAGAATAGTGTATCATGGACAATAGCTCATCATCAGCTGTCAGCACTTACCACCAGATTCCTTGCTTAGGGTTTTAAATATGCAATCCATGACACTCAGTATATTAAAACCAAAAAAGCATATTGATCAGTCATAAGTTAATGCACAAACATGATTTCTATTCCCAAAACACTAAGGCTACGGGCAGGTGGTTCCAGATCGCCGGTCCCAGCAGCAGCCCACTGGAACGCTCTGCCACCAGGGGCATTGCTAGGGGGGGTTAAGGGGGCTATAGCCCCTGATCTTTTGGTTGTAGCCCCGGATAGAATCTCAGGAGCTACAGCCAAAAGACTAGCTAGCCCCCAGTCCTGACAGTTCCGACATCAGCTTAGCCCCGGGTCTTTTCCAGACCTAGCAACTCCCCTGTCTGCCACCCCACATTAGGAGTATTGAAACACATCTAGCCTTCAGGAAAGCACTGAAAAAAAGACTGTCTAAATCACTGTGGGTACCATTACCTCGGACTATCCACTCTGCTTGTATGACTTGTGAGTGGCAAGTCTAAGGCATCCATGACCTAAGTAACCTGCATCAAATGCCTACCTTGGAATGTGTCAATGTAACATGAATGTAATCTAAGTAACCTGATTGTAACTAAGACGTGTTCCTCCAACAGCGCCTCGATGCCAATGGGCTGTTAGTGTGCTTTACAAATCCAAATAAATACATAAATAAATAACATAAAATCAAAAATGCATACACATATGACCCTCATACGTGAATTGATGTTGCTTATGCATGGAGATGCAACATTCAGAATGCGGCTTTCTTATCAACCCTGGCTGTCTTCCATAACCAGCGCTCTTGTGTTTCCTTTTCTTTGCATTCAATTGCGTCTTGAACGGTGGCGCTGTTTGTGTGTGTGTGCGAGCTTCTTGCATGTATTTGCATTTGTTCTTTTGCACGTCAAGTGGTATTCCCTCAAGTTCACATAAAGAAGGAACGAGTGATGGTGCCGTAAAACCCCCAAAAAAGGTTGACAATGAGGAGAGAACATAAGTTATCAAACACACACTATAGATTTGTTCTCCATGCAATTGTGCAATGGAAACCTGAAGACAAAAAAATAAATAAATAATTGTCAATAGTTTGTTACTGATAATGCTACGAACAGCACATGCGTATTTATATATTTGTTTATTTATTTTATGCTTTGATTTGCATACATAAATGCATAGAGGGAAACGAGCTCTTTTGGTCACAAAGACACATACACAAGATAACATACCAGATAAACAGTAGGAAATGAGCATCTTATAAAGAGGAGAGTTTGAGTGGGGGTATATTGGACAGATATCAAGAAAAATATGGAGAATACACTTAGAACAAGTATGTGTCGGTGGGCATGAATTCTAGCTAGCTAAGAATTAGTTGAAACCTCAAACTATCAGGTGCTAGTGTGGTAGAGAAAAGGTAAGGAAGAGTCCAGGTAGTGGTGAGGGCACGTGAACGTAGTAAGGCTGGAGAGGTGAGGCAAGAGCATAGCTCAGAAGCAAGGAGGTGGGCCTTTAATTTGCTTTTGAATACATTGATGTTAACCGTGTTTTGAATTGCAGAGGGGAGGGAGTTCCAAGTAAGAGTCAAAGAGCAAAAGTAAGAGTAAGCCCAAGATGGGCAAAGTGCCAGAAGGGTGGTGGAGGAGCCAGAGCAAAAGCTGGCAGGCGGTGTGTGCGAGTTGATTAAAGGGAATAGATACAGCAGTGCCTTACAGTGCCTTAGCCTTATGAAGAGAATAATTGCGAAAGTCAAGGGCAGAGAGGAATAGTTGCAAGTCCGCATGAGAATGGGAATGCCTCCGTCTGCGCAGGAGTAATTGCATGTTTGTGTGGAGACCGCACATGAATAGGGAGACCCAAGGCTTAGAACTCTGGGATTTAGCGGTGAAAGCTAGCAGTGGGAAGTCAGAAGAGAAGGAGTTGTGCGGTAGGTACTGGAAGGTGGAGAAAGCAGTGTCAGTGGAGGACGGGTCTGAAGAGAAGGAGGAGAGTGGGAGTTGACAGTCAGAGAGGAAGAGAGGAATAAGAGAGGGTTTAAATGTTCTCTTGGGCATGGTAGAGGTAGGTGGGGAGGAAAGGTTAGACGGAGGAAAGGTAACAATGGAGTGGTGCAGGAGAGATAGCGTGACAGTAGTGTTAGTTGCTGAGAGAGAGTTGGAGATGAACAGGAGGACAAGAGTGCTGCACACAGAGTGAGTGGGTAGGTTCTGAATAGATTGGGTTGCATGTTCTTTGAGAAAATATTGAAGGTCATGTTTTTTCGGGAGTGTTATGAGAAGGAAGGTTAACATCTCCTAAGAGGATGAGGTCATGTAATGAGGAGAGAGAATTTAGGAGCTGCCTGATTTCATCTAAGAATGATCCATTGGTGCCAGGAGGAAGATAGATAGAAATTAAGTGAGTGGAGTGAGGAAGAGCTATAGTTCAGAGCGTACATTTAAAGGTGAAAGGAGTGGGTGTAGCATTGGTGGTGTGTGATATGTTAAGGCAGCAAGAAAATAGGTGTCCGACACCACCGCCTTTGTCCATCAGATGAGGAGAGATAAGGAAAGTTCGGAGTTATGAAGGGCCACCAGGGCAGATGTGTCAGACAGAGAGATCCAGGTTTTAGTGATAGCAAGGACAACAAAGTGACAGGAGCAAGATGAAAGTAGTCAGTGATGAAGAAAGTCTTTTTGCAAACAGACTCAGTGTTCCAGAGCGCAATGTTCGGTGGATGCAACAGGGAGGAGTAGAGGAGTTTAGTTTCAGAGTAGGAGAGGTGGGGTGGGTAGGTGAAAGGGGTGGAAATGATGTCATGAAAGTGGTGAGTTCTGAGTTTTTTGATAGAGATAGGAAACCAAGGGGGATGTAGTGTGATTGTAGAGAGCATAAGGAGAGAATAGCAGGGTGAGGATGAAGAGAGAATGCATTTTAGTTCAATAATAGTCAGCTGTAGCTGGCAGTGTACTAAGTGGATTTTAAGGATTACCAGGTGGAGCAGGAAAGGGGGTGGCATAAAGGCTCAAAGGCAAAGAGTGAAAGAGAGGGAGCAAAAACTTGGAGAATGCCCTTAGCTGTTGTCCTTTGCTTGGGTCGCCAAGGGCTAATTTGCCCCAGTAACGAGGGGTGAAGTAGGAGGGGTGGCACTGAGCATCCAATATGAGACTAGGGAGGTGGGAGCAGTAGACAGTAGATGTGGAGCAGGACAGATCTTGAAGTTGCACTGAGCCCAGTTGAAGCCCCTGCTGAGGAGAGAAAGACAATTCAAAGATGGTGGTTTTGAGGTCAGGGTCACATTATCAGCCCATAGATCGACACTGCATGGATCCAATCGGGCTCCCGCCTCTGCAGTCAGCATCAGGCAGCTGAAGAAGTGACTCTGGTGGCATTGTGGTGAACTCAACATTGCTCTCAGACCAGTTGAAGCCCCTTCTAATGGATCCTTGCTTTACTTTGCTTGAAGATAACTGTTGCCACGTGTTGTTTGAGCTGGTGAATCAGGTGGAGCAGACCGAATGGCAACCATGAGCTTAGCTGATGCCTTTTTGCCATTTTCCAGGCAATGTGCTAAAATCACATGCAACAAATCTCCCTAGTCTTTAACCACTGATCATGGAAATTAGCGATTATGGTGGTTATCCTGTTCGTTTTTGGTAGCTGCAATTACAGTGAATAGCTAAGGTTTCTGTTATAAAAAGCAGGCAGTGATTCATAGAAATTCCCGCCAAATCAAAATAGGATATGAGGGTAGACCCTGAGGTTTTCCTCTCATGGTGCGGGGATACGCACAGAGCATATTTGTCATTCCTTGCCCCACTCCATCAGAGAATACCTGAGAAAAAAGGAAGGGTTAGATAGACGACCTGGGTGGGTCATATATGACACCCATGAATCTGGACATAGGGCACCACTCCATGTGGAGATTGGTGCAAAAGGTGTGACAGAATGAATCTGGTGAGGGTGGATCAACCAATTTTTTATGTAATACTAAAACGCTGCAGGTATTTAGACCCCTTTTTCCTAAAGCTGCATTGCAAAAGCATAGTGCATACATGTGCCTCCCTGTACCAGTTTCTTGACAACTACAGAAACAGCCCAGGGCAGTGTCAAATGTCACATGTGCTGCCTGCAAACACTTGTGGCACTTGGGAACACTTTTTGCTGTATAGTGCTCCTTCTAAATATTCAATACATAAATGCATAATTTCCTAATGGCTGCTGTAGCACAAGGTCCTGAAGGCAGAAGTGGCTTTTTAACTACCTGCACCTAAGTCCCAGATTATAATAATTAAGTAATGTAGACAGTCTAGTGGCACATAAATCTGTAAGTATAGGCCATGCCGGGTTGACATGATGACTGCTAGTATCAGAGAAGTAAAAATTCATAGCAATTTGATATAACAATAGTATTAATAAATACAAATAAAAAAATTAGTACTCATGGAAGGGCCCAGCTATGGCAGAACTGATGTGTATTGGTGTGTGGACTCACTGTCTCCACTATAGACGTGTGGAAAAATGGACAGGATGCTGCCTCTTTGATTTTCCTGAAAGAAGGGTAACAGTTTCCTCCATGAAAGAGGAACAAATCCCAGGAATAGATAGGTGTACTGCTGACATAAAGGCAGCACTGACATAACAAAGCCACTCTCACAACAAGGTGCTGAAAACTGGAGCCCCTTTGACCTCAGCATACATTGTAAGGGGACAGAGTTAGAGAAGCCAGAAGGGAGAGGTGGGATTGAGAGAGGGATTCCAACTTCTTGGTTTCTTTTGGGGTTCTTTCCCTGTTCCTGTTCCCACATGTCATGCAGGCAAGGCATTCTGGTTGCGAGGACATGAGGCAAAAAACCTATAACAACAACAACATAGGACACCTTACATCAGGTTTGCATGTCACCAACCCCAGTGAGATTTTGCCTTTGCAAGGGTAGGGCACATTTCTCATTTCTGTATTCATCTTTGGACCTTCAAGTGAAGAACATGGATTGACCGTTGGATCTCTGCTGGGAATGCAGTCCATTCCAAAAACAGAAGGCATGCAGGGCAGAGATGAGCTCTGACTACTAACCATAGGAAGGGAACAGTGCAGGTGTCGTCTGTGGGACCAAAGCCTCACTGCTGGCTGCACTAGAACCAGGACCCTGTTCAGTAGCGGAGAATTACCCATGTTGGTGCCAGCCAACTTCTTCCTGACAAACAAGATGACTCAACGAAACAATCTTGTGAGCTACAAGACAGAGTACAGTGAACATCTGTAATAGTTGAATTTCAGGATGTGCAGCAATATGTGCTTTCATAATCGCAATGAGAGTACTCCCAGAATTCAACATGAACATGGGGACAGAAGGACCACAGGGAAGGAGTATGAAGGCGCTAAAAAGTTAGTAATCTGGGAAAGGCTACATGGCAGCAGACACATGGAGGAGAACAACTGAAAATGACACTGGTAAAAATTCTCCACCTGAAGTATGTACTAATGCTCCTATTCCATACCAGTAATCTTCATGATTCCCTGTGCTACTCTTATCTGTTATGTTATGTATGTTATGTTATTTTTATATATACCGCACACCAATACCACCCAAGGGCAGTCTCCAGGTGCTCACATGGCTCTGCAGAAAGAGGACGGGGTTGGGTAGTGAGGGAAGAATGATAGGATAGGTCCAGAACAAGGAGAAATTGGTGTCGTGGGTGTTGGCTTGCAGATGGTAACTTGGTCACTTGGGTGCACTGACTTGTTGTAACGTGAGGCCCAATGCCCCGGATGTTTTCTGTATTCTGTTTTTTTTTTTTTTTAGTTTATTCATACAGCGCTTATACACAGATGAAGTGCTTCAAATCTGTCACAATTCACAAACCTGTGTGGCATTTGTGTTTTGCAGGATGTGTGTGTGTGTGTTTTATGTATAGATTGCTGTTATTTAGGTTTGTGCACACTGACTTGTTGTATCCGTACGGGTATGGTGCAAAGCCTGGGATGTTTCTATGTGACTGTATGTTTTGTTGGGGTGTGAATGTGTGTTTTATGTGTAAATTGCAGATGTATAACATTGTGCCCACTGGCTTGTTGTGTCCATATGAGTAGGGTCCAGTGTCTGTTTTTTTGCTGTTGTAAGTGTGTGTTGCTTTAGTTGGGTGTGTGTTAGGGTATCGGTTTAAGAAATGGAGAGGAGCGGTGGGCACCATGTTATTATACCATCTTAGATAAATTATGCATTCAATGTTTTAACGTATTGCCAATTGTTTTAGACTGGAGCTGCCAGCCCAAAATGCTCCTATAGCACAAGGAACACAGAGATACAAGACAGCAAAACACATAAGGCTCAGTTCAGCAGTAGCTGGATAGCAAAAGGAACATGAGGTGAGGCCTACGCATACAATTGTAACCTACTTTTTGTAAGGAGAGTAAGATCTTTGTGAAGAAATGGGAGGCAATACTGAATACGTGTTCTTTGGACCTCATTCTGCTCACAATACAAGAACTAACCAATAATCTGACAGATCCAAGTAAGGACATTCAGGAGATATAGAAAGACCATGTGGCAACATTGAACAGAGAAGAGGTGGATAGTATTTTGGAAGAGATCAATAACAAATTGGCTGTATAAAAAGGCAGAACTTGAAACTAAAAAGATCCGAAAATTTAAAAGAGATACATATGACTATTTAAAAGATGAAGTCTACAGCTGGATGGACAACACATGGTCCCCCTCTAAGGAAATCTAAACCAACCAATACCAGCAAAACATCAAGTTCAGGAACAGACAGAGAGAGAGAGACCACCAATGTAGAAGAAGAAAACCTTCTAAACACCTCACGTGCCCCCCCGGATCATCAGAAACACCAATCAGGGGTAGAGGGTTTTTTTAGACAAAGGAAGAAGAGAACAAGAAGGGGGAAGAGAAAAACAAAGAGAAAAACCAAACACGAGATTACAACAAAAGAAAACTTAGTAATTAATTTATCTACAAGAATGCTTACAGCCCAAGAGACACAAACATTACAGAAATGTCTAAGCTTTGTGCCCACATACAATACAACTCAAAGATAGAACTGTATAAACTCATCAGAAAAATGAAGTTGAAAGTGTTCTTTAGTGAACTCAAACAAGAAGGAGCACACAATTTCAATGAGGAAGATCTTAAAGAGTCTAGGAGCAAGAGTACATTCATTCCACCAATTACAATTCCTTCAGTGGATATTTTCCAAAAATAAGCAACAAGAGACCTCGAGAAAATGCGTTTTCAGCACAGCACAAAACGCAATATGAAACCACACAAACTGAAATTGATTCAAGACTTGTATGGAGATGAAACTGTAACTATAAGATCAGCTGACAAGGGAGGCTGCCCAGTACTTTTGAATACAACAGACTATGAAGAAGAGTGTGAAAGACAACTTGGTGATGCAAATACTTATGCTCTACTTAAGAACGATCCTACATTAGAGATTAAATGCAATTTGGAAGAACTTCTCAACAAAGCCGAGGGACTTTAATGGATCAACCATAACACAAAGAGATTTTTGACAAACTTGCATCCTCGGATACCACATTTCTACACACTTCCAAAAGTGCACAAAGACTTAGTGAAACCACCGGGCAGACCGATTGTAGCAGGTAGAATAGCATTTTGGAACCCCCCTTGGAAAATACATAGACTATTTTCTACAACCACTCATTCAAAAAACCAGAACATACATTAAGGATTCAACACATTACCTACAATATCTGAACTCAATACCATTTGACCCTAACAACATCTGCTTCACAATAGACGTCAAGAGTTTATATACTTCAATCCCTCATGATTTAGGAAGTGAGGCTGTTGAATGGATGCTGCTAAAGGAAGAAGACATACCAGCGCAGAAAGAATTCATTATGGCACTTTTGGAATTCATAAGTAATAATTAATATTTCCGCTACAAAGATGAATATTATCTCCAGGTAGCAGGCACAGCAATGGGGGCGACCATGGCCCCTACTTAGGCCAATGCATTCATGCATAGGTTTGAGACAGAGCATGTACTCCTTAACCCTCGCTGGCAACAAGATCTAAGTATTTAGATCAGATACATTGACGATATCTTCGGATTATGGAAAGGCACAGAATTGGAACTATTAGAATGTGTTCATTACTTGAACATCATAGACACCAGGATCCAGTTTACGCATGAGTACTCCCGGGAAAGTATACATTTTCTGGATGTCAAGATTAACATAACAAATACCCAATACCAGACAACTATTTTCCACAAGCCAACAGACCGCAATAATCTGCTCCAACGACTTAGTTTCCATCAACCAAGTCTCATCAAAAATTTGCCCTACAGCCAGATGCTCTGGGTTAAAAGACTAGTGAGTGATCCTACGGACTACGACAATAACGTCAAAGGAATGGGAAAGAAGTTTCTAGATCGAGGATATACAAAGGAAGAAGTCACAGCAGCAGAAACACGTGCAGCAACTCACAATAGAGAAGATCAGTTGAAGAAAAAAATAAGAAGGACACCATACCACCGTTGGTGTTCGTGTCTAAATATTCAAGACAAAGTAACCGTATTAAGGCCATAATTAAGAAACACTGGAATACAGTGACATGTGATGAACGGGTTGAACACTTATTCAAAGATGTCCCCACATTTGCCTACCAACGCAGCCAAAACCTCAAAGACAGATTAGTCAAAACAACACCGGCACCAAGAAAGAAAGCCACAGAATGCATTGGCACTTTCCCTTGTTTAAATTGTAGCAATTGTGGTTAAATAATGAAAGGTGAAACACTCAACCACCCGCATTCTGGAGAGACAATCAGATTGAAAAGCCATGCCACGTGTGATTCATACAATGTCATATATGCGATTAAATGCCCATGCACCCTGTATTATGTAGGACAAACACAAAGGATGGCCAAGGCCAGGTGGAATGAACATAGATTCTGTATACGGAAACAAAACAAAAACTCGACGGTGGCCAGGCACTGGCATGACAGACATCACAATTTGGCCCAGATCAAATTTGTAATTTTGGAGGTAGTACAAGGAAGAGATCAACATGAGAACCTTCAGACGAGATTGGACCAACCCAAAACCTTTTGGATTGACTGGCTCAGCTCCTTGACACCAAAAGGGTTAAATGAGGAGATTAACTATATATGCTTTTTATAAACATTGTCAATCTTCCGGAACCATCTGAACGCTTATGACTATTAATCTATTGTACAACACTATTTTCACATTTCCAAATTTAACTTTGATGTATTTAGTATGACTGTGCACTCTTTGATTCAGTGTTTTTGACTTTGTTATGTTTTTGACTTTGTTGCTTTTTATCAGTTCAATCTACACATAGAGTAGTTGGCCCCCTTCAACATGAGAGGATACTTTCATATCAGCTCTCTGAATGCGTAGCTACACAATTCGTAACATGCCCTGTAGGAGGGCACATAATGGGCAGTTTAGGGCAACTATGTCATCATAGATTTGAAACTCCTACACAATGCGTTTTGAGTTGACATTTACATTTACTCACTTTAATCATCCATTAGCATTCATACTTGTGGATACACATGCCGCACATTTGTTAAGGCTTTAGCTGCACACATTTTCAGCTGACCGCCACACACAGTGATTCTCTTAAGATTCACAGTAACCTTAATATAACACTCCACTTGAGGCAAACACCGTCGCCATGGAGACATCCCCGCCCCGGGTGCACACTCGGGGTGGGGCGCAAGGCGTACGTGCTCCGGCCTTCCAGCTGGATCACGACGCCTCGCACAGTCTCCATGGCAACACATAAAGAGGCTTCCAAATGCGCGAGCACGCGTCCCCGCGGCTCAGTTCGGCAGTAGCTGGATAGCAAAAGGAACATGAGGTGAGTGCTCCTGTTACGGCGATAGCGCCCTAACAGAAATGATCTGAAAGAGAGACACGGGCTGAAGGCATGCTTATCTCTCAGCAAGGGCAGCTTTCTACACGTGCTTCCACGCTTATCAGGAAACCAGATTTACATCAAACTAGTGACTACACGGATCATTCTTCAATATAAATGTACCGAGATCTCAATGACATTTAAAACGGAAAATTACTGTTTGTATGACTTTTTTTCATGCTGGGATGAATCGGCTGATACAACAAATGATGGTATGTGGTTTTTGGTATTCTTGCTTGAACAATTTCATGATATTATGCGATTTGTTTATTTTGCCAATAACCATGTTTCTTTGTACATAATAAGTAGCCTATTTGAGCAGCGATAACCATCTAACTAGCCTAATCGAGCAGATGATAAATTGCCTATGTACAGCCCTGACGAAGGTTTTTCCGAAATGCATTGGCAAATGTACACTTTAGGCCTACTGCAATGATTGCTCAGCTCTATATATAAAAAATAAGTGCTATATCAAGCGCATATATCAGAAATGTGAATAAAACATTTCTGGATATATATTCAACGAGTCAGCATTTGCTTACAACTATTTACTATTGAACAAGATATTTTAACTTTTCAGCTCCTTTGGGGGCTAACTGTGAGCACCAGTTTTAATAAGGTGGTGTCACCTTATTTGTTTTGCTGTCTTAGGGTATCGGTTTGCCATCCCAGTGGGCACGTATAATGTTTGGGTGGTGTGTTTGAGGAAGTAGAAGTGGGGTGGTTAGTGCTTTGACTACTTGCTAAATTCTTCTATGTGGCTAGTCTACACAGTCCTATCTGTTGTGACAAATGACTAATCTCCATAATTCTATCTAAGTGTGATGCATGGTTAATCGTCTCAATTCTGTCTAAATGTGACCTATGGCTAAACTTCATAATTCTATCTAAGTCGTTCTATGTCATATTTCTGCATATTAAAGGCTGCGCACAAAAAAGAGATTTTTTGGCCATTTTTTGTGCAGCCTTTAGTATGCAGAAATATCACATTTTAATTACCACAACACCACCCCCTTCCCGAATCCAATTCCCTGTCTGCCCCCATCCCATACTGTGCTGGCTGATTTAATGGAAATGTGGGGGGCTTAACCCCCTGAACCACCCTTTCCTCCACAACCATCTCCCATTCACCACCCAAAGCATCCTTCTTCTACCCACCCTCACCACGGACACACTAACACAGCCACACAAACATGCACACAGTCACACAAACACTCATATGTACACACTTCCTGTCCACTCCCCTCATCTCCCCAAACATTGCTCACACACACACATACGCAAAAAAACACACACTAACACTTACCTGGCCTCAGCGACTTCCCTCTTCCAGTTCGGTTGTGCCTCTCAGCCCCTACACGCACTTGTGTGCATTGCAAAAAGCAATGTATTCACTTAATAGCATCTAAGTGTGATCCATGGTTAATAGTCTCAATTCTGTTTGAATGGGGTGTGTGGCTAATCTTTACAATAATATCTAAATCTGGCTCATGGGTAAACTTCATGATTCTCTCTAAGTGTTATGCATGGCTAATCTTCACAGCTCTATCTAGAAGTGAAGCATGGTTAATTTTCACAACTCCTTCTAAGTGTGACGCATGGTTTATCTTCTTAATTCTATCTGAATGGGCTGCATGGCTAATCTTCACAATTCTATCTAAGTCTGACACATGGAAAAACTTCACAATTCTCTCTGAGTGTGAGGCATGGTTAATCCTCACACTTCTATCTAAAAGTGATGCATGGTTAAATTTCACAATTCCATATAAGTGTGATGATGTACATAATCTTCACAATTCACTCTAAGTGTGATGCGTGGTTAATCTTCACATTTCATTCTTAGTGTGACGCAAGGGTAAACTTCACAATTCACTCTAAGTGTGGCACATGGTTGAACTTCATAACTCTATCTAATTGTGACACAATGGCTCAACCTCATAACCCTATTCACATGTGATGCATGACTAAACTTTACAATTTGATCTGAATGGGATGCATGGCTTAACTTCACATTTCACTCTAAATGTGATGCATGACTACAGTTCACATTTTAATCTAAATGTGACTCATCAGAGGGTTACATTAAATTGGAGGCACAACAATAAATGCAAAACACCTATATTTAAGATATCTGGATAGAGGGAGAACACCTAAGTATGGGATCAACAGTAAAATAAAACCACCTAATGGGTGGTACACAGCAGTGATAGATATACTATTTACTATCTGGCTAATTTTGGTATGCTATGTTATGTAGGTAAGAAAAGTGGCAGGGCTTTTCGTAATACAGTGATTACTGTACTTTATACCCAGACCACACTTACCTTGTTAGTCGCTGCTGGTTGATGGCTGGCAACTGGCTTCCCAGGTGAACACAGGCAAGCACAGACTAGAGCTGGCTCTTTAGGGAGCTGCCCTTTGCCTTGGGGCCCTTAGTCAAAGGGGCTGCATGAGCAGGGGCTGCCCTGGGGGGTCATTCTCAAAAGGGTCAATCTGGCCAATCAGGACTCGGGGTGGGCGTCTATGTGAACAGGAAGTGGGTGGGGTGCCACCTGGGATGGGGCTAGTGCACAAAGGTACACCTGACTGCCTCAGCCAATTGCTAAAGGGCTGGGTGTGGAAAGTTAAAAAGCCAGATACAACAAAGGACTACAGCGCCAAGCCAGGCTGTCAAGCTGAGATGTTCGTGATGATTGTGTACCTGTTTTCCTTGATGTGGATCTTGTTGAGGCCGCCAGACTGCAGTCTTCTGAACGATGAGTGTGTGACTCGGGGAACCCGCCTCTCCACCACCCAAATGGCACAGGGTGGAGGATGGGCAGACTCCCAGCGCCACGGAAAGCACTCTCCCGATTAACGTGGCGATGGGACTGTGCAAGCACAGACAGGAGAGGCTACGATCAGTCTGAAGTGTCGTAACAAGGCGAGGTCCAAGTTGAAGGTCGATGCACCAAGCTGCAGGCTGACTTCGGATAGCTGGTAAGAAGAAGGAGCACCAAGCACCAGGCTGAGACAGACTGGAAAAGAGGAACCAGATTGGGAACGAGCTAAAGGTCTCAGGGAAATAAGGGGGAACCCTTGAACCTGCAAGACGCAGGGCAGAACAAGGAACCGAGGTACAGAAATAGGGACCAGAGAGACCCAAAAGACCTAGAGCTAACTGGACCCCTCAAGCAGACAAAAGGGTAAGTAAGCAACAGGGCCCTAAGTGGAACAGGGTACCCAGCAGGACAAGTAGGACAGGATACCCAGGAGAGTTGTAGGCAGGGCAAGTAAGACAGACAGGGCAAGTAGTCCAGGCAGGGCAAGTAAGACAGGCAGGGCAAGTAGTCCAGGCAGGGCAAGTAGGACAGGCAGGGCAAGTAGTCCAGGCAGGGCAAGTAGGACAGGCAGGGCAAGTAGTCCAGGCAGGGCAAGTAGGACAGGCAGGGCAAGTAGGACAGGGTACCCAGGCTGGCAGTAGGTAGTAGGCTGGGCAAGTAGATGAGGATTCCCAGACAGGCTGTAGGCAGGGCAGGATAGCGGGAAGCTGGTTTCACAGGAAAACCAGGAGCGGGCAACACGAACGAAGCTTCCGCGTTGAGACGCGATGGGCTTCTGTTGCCGCTTCCTTTTATGGGCCGCCGGCGCCCGCGATGCCTGAAACGCAAGCCGTTTCACCCCCGAGCGCCGGCGGACCCAAAACGAGGCTTGGAAGGCGAGCCCTTCCCGATGTGCACGCCTGATCTACGGCGCATGCGCGGGACTGAGACAGTGGTCTCCCGCGCATGCGCCGTAGCCCACCAACAGCGGTTCCTGAAGCTCTCCTCCCGGCGGCTCCCCAGACGCGAAAGCGCGGGTAGAGCCGCCAGGAAGGAGAAGGGAAAGCGATCGCCCTGGACCTCGGTCTCCCCCGAAGTGGCGTGACACTATGTTCCCTCCCAGGAAGACCCGGAGCCCCGGGTTTCCAAGGAAACCGATCATAGAACTTCCGCACCAAGCGGGAGGCATGCACATGCTGATGAGGCTCCCAAGTGCGATCACAAGCCGGATACCCCTTCCAATCCACCAAGAAATGGAGCACCCCCCTAAGATAGCGGGCATCGCAAATCTCTTGTACCTCAAATTCTGGAACCCCTTGGACTATGACAGAGGCAGGGCGAGGACAGGACCGACCATAGGGATCTGCTACATAGGGTTTCAAAAGGGAGACATGAAAAACAGGGTGTACATGCCAAGAGGGAGGTAGCTGAAGACGGAAGGCCACAGAGGATAGCCGTTCGGTTATCGTGAATGGACCAAAATACCGGGGGGCCAGTTTAACCGGTAAATTGCGTAAAGGCAGATTTTTGGAGGACAGCCACACCTTATGCCCTACTAGTAAATCTGGTTCCGGACTCCTTTTCCTGTCAGCCTGGGCCTTCATCCGTTCCTTCGCTCTCTTCAGGATATCACATGCCAATTCTTGTTGTCGTTGTATATTGGAGACCAAGGCATCAGCAGATGGTACGGTACTAGTGGGTACAGGATGGAACGGCACCAATTTGGGATGTTGACCAGTAGAACAAAAGAACGGACTGATTCCGATGGAAGCATGAATAGTGTTGTTGTAGGATACTTCAGCGAGATCCAAGCATGCCTTCCAGTTGGACTGAGTGGCGTTGGAAAAACAACGGAGGTACTCCTCCAAGGTCGGATTAGTCCTTTCGGTAAGACCGTTGGTCTGGGGATGATAACCAGAACTCAACGCTCTACGTACACCCAGATGATTACACACCTTGTTCCAAAAGGCAGAAAGGTATTGAGAACCACGATCCGAGATTATCTTTTCTGGAAGACCATGTAATCGATAGATTTCGTGGAGAAAGACGGAAGCCATCTGAGCAGCCGTAGGGATCTTGTGGAATGGAATGAAGTGGGCATATTTAGTGAAACTGTCGACCACAACCATGATGCAAGTGTACCCGTCAGAGGGAGGTAGTTCAACCACGAAATCAGTGGCGATAGTATGCCACGGGTATGGTGCCAATTCAGTGGGTACCAGTAAACCCAGAGGTCGTCTCCTTGGGACTTTACATTGAGCACAGACGGGACAACTCTCGATGAATCCCTTAACCTCGGTAGCCCACCTAGGCCACCAGTATTGTCGAGAAATCAGTTCACATGTTGCTTTCACCCCTCGATGCCCACCAATGGGAGAGCCATGTAACCCATGTAATATGTCTTCACGAACCGAACCCTCGGGAATGTAAAGCCTCTTCCGAAAAAACAGGAGTCCATCATGTTCCGATACGAACTTGCGCCGAAGAAGGACCGGTCTTTCAGGATCCGTCCTGGTGGCGTCAGCGATGGCTTGTAGGTGAGAGGACAAGGTCAATAAGAAATGTTGGGGGGAAAGCAGAGGCTGATCCAAACTAGGCGTTTCTTCCCCTTTCTCCAGAGATCGTGATAGAGCATCCGCTTTCAGATTGGCTGTTCCCGGAATGTAAGTAACGTGAAATACGAAAGGGGAGAAAAAGAAGGCCCACCTAGCCTGTCGGGGTGTTCGGCATTGCAGGGAGCGTAGATACTGCAAATTGCGATGATCGGTACGTACTTCCACCGAAAAACGGGCTCCGAGCAGATGATGCCTCCATTCCTCGAACGCGGTTTTTATAGCCAACAGTTCTAACTCGATAACGGCATAGTTTCTTTCACTGGGACTTAGCTTGCGCGAGAAGTAGGCCACCAGATGTTCAACTGAGGTTTCTGGATCTTTCTGCAGAAGGACTGCACCCACAGCAAAGTTCGATGCGTCCGCTTCTACGATGAAAGGTAGATCGTCCTGAGGATGGCGCAGAATGGGGGCGACCATAAAGGCCGACTTCAAGGTGTCGAATGCCTGGGAAGCGAGAGAATCCCACCTGAAAGTGATCTTACTGCTGGTCAGACGGGTAAGGGGCGCTGAGATTTGAGAGAACAGTGGTATAAAGCGCCTGTAAAAATTTGCGAATCCCAAAAAGCGTTGCAGAGATTTTATATCATGGGGTTGAGTCCACTCCTGTATGGCTTGTAATTTCTTGGGGTCCATTTCAATCCCATCCTGATTGATCACAAATCCCAAAAACTCAATGCTGGACAAGTGAAAACTGCATTTCTCAGCCTTTGCGAATAGGTGATTGGAAGATAAGCGTTGAAGGACCTCACGAACATGTTCTACATGGTCTTCAATGGATCTGGAAAAAACCAAGATATCGTCCAGATATACCCAGACCGACAAACCAATGAGATCACTAAAGATGTTGTCCATTAATCGTTGAAAAACGGCCGGGGCGTTGCACAGACCGAACGGCATGACTTTATACTCGAAATGGCCAAATGATGTCTTGAAAGCCGTTTTCCATTCGTCCCGGTTCTTGATACGTACCAGATGGTACGCTCCGCGTAAATCCAGTTTAGTGAAGATCCGGGCAGTATGTAAAGTATCCAGGATAGTGCGTATCAAAGGGAGAGGATACCGATCTTTAGCTGTTATTTCGTTGAGTTCACGATAATCAACACAAGGTCTCAGGGTACCTTCTTTCTTCTTCACAAAAAATAAAGGAAACCCCGCAGGAGACTTAGACGGAACGATGTACCCTTTTCGTAAGCAATCCGATAAGTAGTCCCGTAGCACTTGTTTCTCCTCCCGTGTTAAAGCGTATAGTTTCCCATGAGGTACCACGCAGTCAGGTAACAACTCGATAGAACAATCAAACGGGCGATGCGGTGGTAGGGGTATATCGCCCGGTTCAGAAAACACGTGGCCAAACTCGGCGTAGTCCTGAGGAACATGAGAGACAGAACACACACGGACCCCGTTTCCGTTAGGATTCAAGGGGGTCGATGGAGCCCGAGTGGGCGTAGACACACAGCATTTCTGAGTGCAAACAGCAGAGGAAAAGGTCAGAGTGTGCTTTCTCCAATCGATTACCGGGTTATGATATTGTAGCCAAGGTAATCCCAAAACCACCTTGTAGGTGGGAGACTTTATGACGTCCAAAGCGAGTTCCTCAAGATGGTTGGCGATCCGAAGAGATAGACCCACTGTGGATTGCAGGACTGGGCCAGAGGACAGAGGATTTCCGTCGATGACTTGCACAGACAGAGCAGTGGCTCTGGACAGGAGTGGAATCTGATTCACAGAAGCAAAAGTTTCATCTATGTAATTGCCGGAAGCCCCGCTATCCAGCAGAGCAAACACCTCCACACTTCTGCCGGGTAGCTTGATTCGAATCTTCAGAGTCTGTAGTACCGCAGGTTGCATAGGATGTAGAACCGAACAAAACGCGGAAAGGACTGAAGAGAGAGAGGGACCTGTCGCTGCCTTCCCAACACACGACAGGTCCTCTAGTTTTCCGCCTTTTTCTTTTTCTTCTGAGACCGTAGAGGGCATGTACCCAGGAAATGCCCAGCAGCTCCACAATAGAGACATAGACGTAAAGTTCTTCTCCGTCTTCTCTCTTCCTCTGATAAAGGACCCCTCATAGCCCCTAGTTGCATAGGTTCTGGTCCAGATTCAGTAGACCCGAAGGATCCGGCTGGTAAACCGGTTATCCTGGAACTGCCCCTCTCGAACCAACGTTTCTCTGCCTTCCGTTCCGCCAGTCTCTGATCAATACGGAGCACCTGCTCAATTAGTAGTTGAAGAGTCTCGGGTTCGGGTATATGGAGTAACTCGTCCTTAAACTCTTCCCTCAGCCCACGGCGAAACAGTGTCTTTTGTGTGATTTCCGGCCATTGAGAATCGGTTGCCAGCAGACGGAATCGACTGATGTATGTTATTACGTCGACATTCCCCTGTTTTAGATCCATCAACTGGTTCTGCGCAGCGGAGGCCAGGTTGGGGGTCTGAAAGACCTCAAGAAATGCTTTTTCGAAAGCTGCAAAGTCGTTCAGGATTGGGCTATTGGTAACCACAAACGGAGTTGCCCAGGCCAGAGCATTGCCCGTCAAATTACCCAAGATATAACCGATCTTGGCCTTGTCGTTATTGAAATGCGTCGATCTAAAAAGAAAATGGATTCGACAATGATTACAGAATTCTGCTACTCGTCGTGGGTCTCCGTCGAACTTGATAGGCGTTGTGTGTGCCAAAGATCCTTCCACCTGTGAGGTACTCGGAACCCCTTGGGTTATCATTTGGCGTAGGGTCTGGTTCTCCTGGCGTAAGGCGATCATCTCTGCCCTGAGTGCTTGTAACTCATTCCGCACTTCTTGCGAATCTTCCATCTCAAGGTCTGAAGGCAGGCGTCTCAATCTGTCAAGCTGAGATGTTCGTGATGATTGTGTACCTGTTTTCCTTGATGTGGATCTTGTTGAGGCCGCCAGACTGCAGTCTTCTGAACGATGAGTGTGTGACTCGGGGAACCCGCCTCTCCACCACCCAAATGGCACAGGGTGGAGGATGGGCAGACTCCCAGGGCCACGGAAAGCACTCTCCCGATTAACGTGGCGATGGGACTGTGCAAGCACAGACAGGAGAGGCTACGATCAGTCTGAAGTGTCGTAACAAGGCGAGGTCCAAGTTGAAGGTCGATGCACCAAGCTGCAGGCTGACTTCGGATAGCTAGTAAGAAGAAGGAGCACCAAGCACCAGGCTGAGACAGACTGGAAAAGAGGAACCAGATTGGGAACGAGCTAAAGGTCTCAGGGAAATAAGGGGGAACCCTTGAACCTGCAAGACGCAGGGCAGAACAAGGAACCGAGGTACAGAAATAGGGACCAGAGAGACCCAAAAGACCTAGAGCTAACTGGACCCCTCAAGCAGACAAAAGGGTAAGTAAGCAACAGGGCCCTAAGTGGAACAGGGTACCCAGCAGGACAAGTAGGACAGGATACCCAGGAGAGTTGTAGGCAGGGCAAGTAAGACATACAGGGCAAGTAGTCCAGGCAGGGCAAGTAAGACAGGCAGGGCAAGTAGTCCAGGCAGGGCAAGTAGGACAGGCAGGGCAAGTAGTCCAGGCAGGGCAAGTAGGACAGGCAGGGCAAGTAGTCCAGGCAGGGCAAGTAGGACAGGCAGGGCAAGTAGGACAGGGTACCCAGGCTGGCAGTAGGTAGTAGGCTGGGCAAGTAGATGAGGATTCCCAGACAGGCTGTAGGCAGGGCAGGATAGCGGGAAGCTGGTTTCACAGGAAAACCAGGAGCGGGCAACACGAACGAAGCTTCCGCGTTGAGACGCGATGGGCTTCTGTTGCCGCTTCCTTTTATGGGCCGCCGGCGCCCGCGAGGCCTGAAACGCAAGCCGTTTCACCCCCGAGCGCCGGCGGACCCAAAACGAGGCTTGGAAGGCGAGCCCTTCCCGATGTGCACGCCTGATCTACGGCGCATGCGCGGGACTGAGACAGTGGACTCCCGCGCATGCGCCGTAGCCCACCAACAGCGGTTCCTGAAGCTCTCCTCCCAGCGGCTCCCCAGACGCGAAAGCGCGGGTAGAGCCGCCAGGAAGGAGAAGGGAAAGCGATCGCCCTGGACCTCGGTCTCCCCCGAAGTGGCGTGACACAGGCCACTCTACAGACACTGTACAGAAAACGGGTTGTGAGTCAAAGGGTAACAATTTCTAAAGCTCTCTAAAAATGAGCAATTAGCCCAAAAATGTTTGCAATATACTCACAAAACCCCCCAAATGGCACAGATATTCTAGCCAAAATTAGACTGGAATCAAAGGAAAGCCCCCACAACGTATCTATCAGGCTCTAGAACTGATGACCAAGTGGTCTCTGCACAGGAAGGCTGCACTTTACTTTCGGGAAGGGAGAGGGTAGTAGGGAAAGATGGGTGCCAGGACAGGGGCAAAGGGACACCTGCCTGTCTCAGCCAATTGCTAAAGGGCTGGGTGGGGAAAGTAAAAAAGCCACAAACAAACAAAGGAGTACAGCACCAAGCCAGGCCACTCCATGGGCAGAACAGTACAGAAAACAGGTGGGTAGTCAAATGGAAACAACTTATAAATGCCTCTGTCAACAATTAGCCCAAACAAATGTTGCAATATACTCACAAATCCCTCCAAATGGCACACATATTCTAGCCAAAATCGGACTGGAGTCAATGGAAAGCCATCACAAGGCACCCATCAGGCCCTAGTACTGATGACCAAGTGGTTTCCCTACAGGAAGTCTGCACATTACATTTTGGAATGGAGCGGGAAGCAGGAACAGTTGGCCACCAGGACAGAGGAAAAGGGACAACCAACTGCACAAGGGCTGGTTGGGGAAAGTAAAAAGGAAGGAAACAAACAAAGGACTACAGCACCAAGCCAGGCCACTCCACAGGCAAAACAGTACAGAAAATGGTTTGGGAGTGACAAGAGGGTCCCAGGAATGCTCCTCCTTGTAAAGACCGGTGGGGGGTGTCTGTACTTCCGCTCTCTATATGGTAGAGGAGAGGAGAGGCACAGCGGACCCCAGCCAAGATTCTCTATAATGTAGCAATGGACGAGCAATCAAGGCCGAGCTTCTCAGGAGGTGATGCGGGCTGGTTCTTAAGTACAGTGTAGTCCCTGAAGCCCCACAAAGGAATGTCCACACACTGTATTACTGAAAACACAGTGTTTATATAATTAATATTCAAAGGTATGTACACGATCACAATAACGCACTTTGTACTTGGAAGTCAATAATGATAAATATATACACGTCTAGAGTGGTACCACTAATGTTATCAAATCTCATTAAAGTGCATCAACTGTACGGTTAAAATGTCACACAGATCAATAACGAGTAAACCAGCAATAGAGATAGGAAGGAACACAAGATGGTTGAAACAATAGGCAAAATACTGACCCCTACCTCTAGGCGCAGTTCTGTCTGGAGATCCCCCCACCTGGGCAACCTGTAAATAAAGATATATAGCACAAGCCCAGTCCATATATTGACCTATAGTCTTACTTCTTCCTATTAAGGTTTTACCCCCCCAGTGTACCTGGTGGAGTAGAGTTCTCCGACGATGCACCGACCGATCCTTCTCGAGTGCCTCCCTTTCAGGCGGGAGCAACGGATCGTCGAGAGGTGTCGGGGAACTTGGCATTCGGTGTCAGGGAATCGATGGCCCTTCTTGGGTGCCCTCCCTTTAAGGCAGGAATCATGGGTCGTCGACCGTCCAACGGTGAACAGGGTGAACTATGGCCGGGAAGTGGCAGCTTCGTTCCTAGCGGTGCTCGTCTACGACAGAGCGTTGGCGTCCTGCAAGGAAGAGGCGTGCGGGGCACCTCGGTGACAATAGTTCTGGACCGCAAAGAGATGATGAAGAACTGTAGCCCAGCAAGGGCATCGAGTCGTCTGCGTCTCTGCGGTCTGTAGGTGGCGGGAAACCCACCGGTGGATACTCCTCGGCGCGTCGACGGTCGGGCCTTCTCCAGCAGGAGACAAGCGGATGACGATGAAGACGAGAGCGTCTGATGATCAATGAAAGTTCTTAGGCAAACGGGAGCACAGCGGCTCCGGTCGGCGACGGCAGTCATCGACAGTGGCGGACAACAGTCCGGGTGCTTTTCCTTGGAGTTCCTCAGCAGTCCCCATATCGGGTCGGCAGCCTGTGGTAGGACTGTCTACCAGGGAGCGTTGGCAAAGATCAGCTGTGCACGATGGTCCAATCTCAACCCGGATGATCATCCCGATCTTCAATGCTTGTTAGCTGAAGGGGGACCCTCCCGGGCAGACTTCTGTAAAGAACAGAGAGAGTGTCCCTGAGGAAACAGGCCCTGTCCCAGGCCCAAGGCGAAGTGCCTAGGACTTTCCGGATTTATTGGGAGGGTGAGCTCCTTGTTAGTGAGCCCACTAAGCCTGAACCTGGTGCCCTCAAGAGGTTGGTGGTACCCCAGGTTTACAGGCCCTTCCTGACCCAGCGGAATGAATGGGAGATCAACAGTATATCTGGGGACCTCTCACTGCTAGGAATCGTGTTCAGAAGCTGAAGTCCACTACGACGAGTAACTGGATTAACTAACGCTTGACCTTGAAGTCCTGCTGGACGAGAAGAATTGCTGTTGCTCTCCTTCACAATCTGAAAGCTGCTGTGCCTCCAAGGACTGACCCAGAGAGGAGTTGGTAAGGCGCCCTTTTCCCGAGCTACGAGGGACCATCGTGCACAGCTGATCTTTGCCAACGCTCCCTGGTAGGCAGACCTACGACAGGCTGCCGACCCGATACGGGGACTGCTGCGGAACTCCAAGGAGAAGCACTCGGACTGTTGTCCGCCACTGTCGACGACCGCCATCGCCGACCGGAGCCGCCGTGCTCCCTTTTGCCTAAGAACTTCAATTGATCATCGGACGCTCTCATCTGCATTGTCACCCGCTTGTCTTCCGCTGGAGAAGGCCCGACCGTCAACGCGCAGAGGAGCATCCACCGGTGGGTTTCCCGCCACCTACAGACCGCAGAGACGCCGACGACTCGACGCCCTTGCTGGGCCACAGTTCTTCATCATCTCTTTGCGGTCCAGAACTATTGTCACCGAGGTGCCCCGCACGCCTCTTCCTTGCAGGACGGCAACGCTCTGTCGTCGACGAGCACCGCTAGGAATGAAGCTGTCACTTCCTTGCCGTAGTTCACCCTGTTCACCGTCGGACGTTCGACGACCCATGACTCCCGCCTTAAAGGGAGGGCACTCAAGAAGGGCCGTCGATTCCCCGACACCGAACGCCAAGTTCCCCGACACCTCTCGATGATCTGTGGCTCCCGCCTGAAAGGGAGGCACTCAAGAAGGATCGGTCGGTGCATCGTTGGAGAACTCTACTCCACCAGGTACATTGGGGGGGTAAAAACTTAACAGAAGAAGTAAGACTATTGAACATTTGGACTGGGCTTGTGCTATATATCCTTATTTATAGGTTGCCCAGGTGGGGGGATCTCCACACAGAACTGTGTCTAGGTAACGGGGCCAGCATTCTGCCTATTGTTTCAACCATCTTGCGTTCCTTCCTAACTCTATTGCTGGTTTACTCGTTATTGATCTGTGTGACATTTTAACCGTACAGTTGATGCACTTTAATGAGATTTGATAACATTAGTGGTACCACTCTAGACATGTATATAATTATCATTATTGACTTCCAAGTACAAAGTGCATTATTGTGATCGTGTACATACCTTTGAATATTAATTATATAAAGACTGTGTTTTCAGTAATACAGTGTGTGAACATTCCTTTGAGGGGGTTCGGGGACTACACTGTATTTAAGAACCAGCCCGCATAACCTCCTGAGAAGCTAGGCCTTGATTGCTCGTCCATTGCTACCGTAATAGAGAATCTTGGCTGGGGTCTTCTATGCCTCTCCTCTACCATATGGAGAGCGGAAGTACAGACACCCCCTACCGGTCTTTACACTGGTGGCAGCGGTGGGATGCTTATGGTTTTAAGACTCAGTGTATAACCGTGCCACTTACAAAATATCCGCACTTTATTCGATTAAGGTTTGGGTGTGTACAAAATAACTGCATTACAAGCAATGGAGTCTATTGCGAATGGTAAATTGACTCGGATGAGCTTAGAGGCTCTCCAGAGTGCTTGTGAAGCCAGGGAGTTAGACTTTGGGGATAAGTCTAGGGCTGAGCTGATAGCTGCCCAAGTGGACTACCAGACTGATGGTGAAACTCTTGATGAGGGGGGGAATGCAACCAATGATGACTTTGCCCCTGGGGTTTCTTCTGAATCTGTTTCTGGGAATGCCGCCATTCCTGCTGCCTCTGTTCCGAACCCCAGCAATACCCTGGAGCTTGAGTTATTAAGGATGATATTGGCCTTTGAATATCGCAAGTTGGAGATAGATGCTGAGCTTAAGAAGGGGGAGCTGGCGCAACAAGTTGAACTCAAGAATAGGGATCTTGAACTCAAAGACAAGAACACTGAATGTCAGAGAATCCAGCTAGAGAAAGCTCGAGTGGATACTTCACCGAAACCCAGTGAGAATGTCAGGTCCCCAGCCACTAAATTTATGAAGGATTTGGTTGGTGTGTTTTCAGAGGGTTCTGATATCCTCCAATGGATTGAAGCGTTAGAAATGGCTTGTGCTATTCATGATGTTGACAAAAGAGATTGGGCTAAGTGTTTGCTAAGCAGAGTGCCTCAAACTGGATATGACTGTATTCTGAAGCTGAGTGTGGAAGAAAGGGGTCAGTATGAGTGTATGAAATCTGCTTTGATTGCCAAGTTTGGCAATACACCTACCCAATACCTTAAAAGGTTCAGGGATTTTAAGCAAAGAGAGAATGTGTCTTGGGTCGACTGGGTGAGTGCTGCGGACATGAATATGATGGGGTGGATTGACGGTTACAAGGTGAAAACTGTTGTTGAATTGTCCCACCTGTTGTTTTTTGAGCATTTTTCTGAAGCCTGTTCACCGGAGCTGCGTCAGTATGTTGCTGACCAGAACATTTTGGATCCCTTTAAGCTGGCTAGGTTGGCTGACGAGTGGGTCTCCCACCGGGTGTCCTCTAAGGACTCCAGTGGGAAGGACAAGGACAAAGAAAAGGGGGCCTCTCAGAAAGCTGAGGAGTCCCAAAAGCAGTCAGAGTCGAATAAACCTAAACCCTCCTCTCCTAAAACCCAATAATCTAGTGGGGATAAGTCATCTGTGGGTGGGAATAAGAGTAGTGGTCCACCTGCTGCAAAGCAGGCTCCCGGTGGTTCCAGTACCGTACCCCGCACTCCTGGCACTTGTTGGGACTGTGGGGCTCTGGATCACAAAAGGGGTGACTCCAAGTGTAAAGGTAAGGCACTCGGAGTACAGGCTGTCAGCCTGACCTACCCTTACCCCATGTCTGAGGTGGAGGCCACCGTCCTCCCCTCCTCTACCGGGATCACTTTTGGTGCTCCCGTAGAGATTTCCTTAGTGTCCCTTGGGGCCTGGGACCAGTACGCGGAAGTACTGGCGACTATCCCACAGAACACCCGTAGATTTTTGAGAAGTGTCCTCCTGAATGGCCAGCCTTCTTCTGGTTTGAGAGACACTGGGGCAAGCATGACAGTGGTTGACAGGACCCTGCTCAAGCCGGAGGACTATGTAGATGCTCCTCTGAGAACCACCAGGTTAGCTGGTGGGCCTCCCAAATTATCACCTGTAGCCCGAGTCACACTCGTAATTGGAGACAAGACAGCAAAGCTTCCTGTCCTGGTTCAGAACAACGTCCCTGCTAACATTCTGTTAGGTAACGACTAGTCGAGTTTGGATTGATCGCGGATGGTCTTCCCATGACTGCTGCTGCGGTCACTAGGTCACAGGTGACACCGGGTCTGGCTGTGAGTCAGGTACCCGAGCCGAAGGCACGGCCTGAGGCACGACGAAGGAAGAGCAAGAAGGCCACCTCTGTGGAGGGAGCCCCTTCTCTTCCTGCTGTTCCTACAGCACCCATTGGGATCCATGCTCCGGACGGGCTGGGTCCAGTGGTAAACCCTGTCTCAACTCCTGTGGGAGAAGAGCCAGAAGACTCTCCTGTGGGAGAAGTTCTCAACCCGGAGGATCATCCCGATCTTCAATGCTTTTTAGCTGAAGGGGGACCCTCCCGGGCAGACTTCTGCAAAGGACAGAGAGAGTGTCCCTCTCTCGAGGGTCTGAGGAAACAGGCCCTGTCCCAGGCACACAGAGAAGTACCTAGGACGTTCCGGATTTATTGGGAGGGTGAGCTCCTTGTTAGTGAGCCCACTAAGCCAGAACCTGGTGCCCTCAAGAGGTTGGTGGTACCCCAGGTTTACAGGCCCTTCCCACTGCAGTTAGCGCATGAGGTGCCCTTGGCTGGTCATCTTGGTACCAAGAAGACTAAGCAGAGGCTCTCTGCCCATTTCTACTAGCCCCGGATGGAAGTAGAAGTGGAGTCCCACTGCAGGACCTGCTCATCTTGTCAGTTGTCTGGCAAGACTGGAGGCAGTGTCATTGCACCACTGCAACCATTGCCAGTGGTTGGGACACCGTTTGAGAGGGTGGGCATCGACATTGTCGGTCCCCTTGACCCTCCCACGTCAGTTGGACATCGGTTAATCCTGGTTTTGGTAGATCATGCCACCAGGTACCCTGAGGCTATACCCCTTCGGACTGTTACTGCCAAGGTGGTTGCCCGGGCCCTCCTGGGCATTTTCACCCGAGTTGGATTCCCCAAGGAGGTTGTCTTTGACAGAGGATCCAACTTCATGTCTAGTTACATGAAAACCATGTGGAAAGAATGCGGGGTAACCTACAAGTTCTCCACTTCTTACCACCCCCAGACCAATGGTCTGGTTGAGAGGTTTAATAAAACTCTCAAGGGCATGCTTGGTGCTTTGGAAGAGCCCCTAAGGAGGAAATGGGATCTCCTCCTGTCATGCCTGCTGTTTGCTTACCGAGAGGTACCTCAAGAGGGTGTTGGTTTCAGCCCCTTTGAGTAGCTCTCTGGACATCCCATGAGGGGGCCCCTCGCCTTGATCAGAGAAGGTTTGGAAGCCACCCCTCCCGGTCCCGCCAAGCAAGTGGAGGACAATGTGTTAGGCCTCAGATGGAGGATGACACAGATGATGGGACAAGCAACGGCGAATCTCAAGGCCAGCCAGGAATTGAACTAATACTGGCATGACTTTAAAGCATTGCAAGTGGAGTGGACTCCGGGACAGGAGGTCCTTGTGATGGAGCCCACCAAGCCTCGGGCATTGGCAGATAAATGGACTGGACCCTTCCGGATAGTCTCCAAGATGGGCAAGGTCAATTATCTGGTTGACATGGGAATCCCAGGGGTAGCCCCTCAGGTATTCCATGTTAATAGGCTCAAGCCATTCCACAGGCAAGCAGAAGTCTCATGTCTCTTGCTGGCTCAGAGCAAGAAGAGGATGAGAGTGATCCCCTTCCTGATTTGCTGCATAGCAACCCTCAGGATGGCTAGTGGAGGGAGTACAGCTCTCTCCAGATTTGACAACCGAGCAGCAGAGGGCCTGCAGGACTTTTCTCCAGCAGTATGCCTCTCTGTTCTTGCTGACGCCAGGCCTTACACCATGGTGTAAGCACGAGATTGACACTGATGACAGCGTGCCTGTCAAGAGCAGGAGCTACCGAATGTCAGATACAGTTAAGAACCACATCCAGGCTGAGGTCGCCAAGATGTTGGATCTGGGTGTTATTGAACCCTCAACCAGTCCCTGGTCCAGTCCAGTGGTCCTTGTCCCCAAGGCAAGTTCCCAAGCCGGTACCAAGGATTGGAGGTTCTGTGTGGACTACCGAGGAGTCAATGCCGTCACCAAAACTGACGCGCACCCACTGCCCCGGGCTGATTAGCTCGTGGACACCATAGGTGCTGCCAAATTTGTGAGCACCTTTGACCTCACCTCAGGCTATTGGCAAATAGCTCTGACGGACCATGCCAAGGAAAAGATGGCTTCCTCCACCCCAAAGGGACTCTACCAGTTTAGGGTCATGCCTTTTGGGTTAAAGAATGCCCCTGCCACCTTCCAGAGATTGGTCAATCATGCTCTCAGTGGGCTGGAAGCCTTTTGTGTGGCTTATTTAGACGACATTGCCGTCTACAGTTCCACTTGGGAAGAGCACTTGACACATCTGGGTAGAGTGTTGCAGGCCTTAAAGAGGGCTAACCTCACTATCAAGGCCACCAAGTGCCAGATAGCTCAGGGGAAAGTCACGTATCTTGGTCATGAGGTAGGAGGTGGTCAAATCCAACCTCTCCCCGGTAAGGTACAGGATGTACAGGATTGGGAGACTCCCACTACTCAAACCCAGGTGAGAGCCTTTTTGGGTCTCACTGGGTACTATCGCAATTTCATGGCAGACTATGGAACCATAGCTGCACCACTGACAGCTCTGACTTCACCCAAGCAGCCTAGGATGGTCAATTGGACTGAAGACTGTCAGAGGGTCTTTAAAGGCTTGAAAGAAAGTCTGTGTCGGGCACCTGTGTTGTGTGCGCCTGACTACAGCTGACCCTTTATCGTCCAGATGGATGCCTGCGACACCGGAATTGGAGCTGTCTTGTCCCAGTTAGATGACAAAGGGAGAGAACATCCTATCATATTCATCAGTAGACAACTCAAGGGTAGAGAACTTAGGTGGGCTACTGTTGAAAAGGAGTGTTTTAGTATAGTTTGCAGCCTTAGGCATTTTAGGCCCTACCTTACGGGGTCTACCTTCAAGGTCCAAACAGATCATAAGCCCCTAAAGGGGCTTATGCAGATGAAGGGTGAGAACCCAAAACTGCTCAGGTGGTCCATTAGCCTGCAAGGGCTAGACTTCACCATAGAGCACAGACCAGGGAAGAGTCACGATAATGCAGATGGCCTTTCCAGAAGGTATGTTGACCGTCTGGATGAGGGTGTCTATCCCGTGGGAGATTAGGCACCCTCCACCTCAGTCTGGAGGGGGCAACTGTGATGCTGGAAATGCATCGGAGGGACAGGACCTCCGTATCCTTGTCCTTTACTGCTTTTTATCGTGTGTTCTGTCGTGTTTTCCGTGCAGGTGTTCATGTGGGACTCCTGGCGGTACAGCTCTCTTTCTTTTGGTTTGGTGAACGGACCCGTGGGATACCCTTATGGCACACATGGGTGGGGGTACAACCCTGTGCCCCTAGTTTATGTTTCTGGGCACCTGTGGGTGGCCCACAGAGCAGGGTATGGGCTGGTGGCAGCTCCATGCTGAATTTGACAGCTGTGCGGAGTATCCTCCATTTTGGGATACCCCAGCCCTGCCATTGGGATCAGTTGATTCCTGATGGAAAACAAGATGGCCCCGGTGGCCTCTTGCTTTCTATTACCCATTACCTTGTTTTCCCAAAGTCCTGGGAAGCCCTGACTCTGTCCCTTCCCCCTGACTGGCTGTTGGATGGAAGTGCCATATATGGTGTTGTTGTGAAGGCCCAGTCAGACTAGCTGGAGCCTTCCCGGTGATGTATGTTGTGGGTACCTCCTGTGGGTGGGACATGGGTGAATAGAATGTGTGACGAATATGCATTCTGTGTTGTGGGTGACAACCCTGCCCGAAAGCGGTATGAATGCAGCTTGGAGTGTTGAATGGCTCGATACTTGTCCCAATATACATAACTTGTGAGTGTCTGGAGAGAAGTGAATGGCCTGAATACCTCAGGTGCCTGATTGGCTGCCTGCCTGCATGAATGCCCGTAGTTGTGATTGGATGCTTGAGTGTGACCCAGCGGAATGAATGGGAGATCAACAGTATATCTGGGGACCTCTCACTACTAGGAATCGTGTTCAGAAGCTGAAGTACACTACGACGAGTAACTGGATTAACTGACGCTTGACCTTGAAGCCCTGCTGGACAAGAAGAATTGCTGTTGCTCTCCTTCACAATCTGAAAGCTGCTGTGCCTCCAAGGACTGACCCAGAGAGGACCTGGTAAGGTGCCCTCTTCCCGAGCTATGAGGGACCATCGTGCACAGCTGACCTTTGCCAACGCTCCCTGGTAGACAGACCTACGACAGGCTGCCGACCCGATACGGGGATTGCTGCGGAACTCCAAGGAGAAGCACTCGGACTGTTGTCCACCACTGTCGACGACCGCCGTCGCCGACTGGAGCCGTCATGCTCCCGTTTGCCTAAGAACTTCAATTGATCATCGGACACTCTCGTCTGCATCGTCACCCGCTTGTCTCCTGCTGGAGAAGGCCGGACCGTCGACGTGCCGAGGAGCATCCACCGGTGGGAATCCCGCCACCTACAGACCGCAGAGACGCCGACGCCTCAACGCCCTTGCTGGGCCACAGTTCTTCATCATCTCTTTGCGTTCCAGAACTATTGTCAGCGAGGTGCCCCGCACGCCTCTTCCTTGCAGGACGCCATCGCTGTCGTCGACCAGCACCGCTAGGAACGAAGCTGTCACTTCCTTGCCGTAGTTCACCCTGTTCACCATCAGACATTCGACGACCCGTGATTCCCGCCTTAAAGGGAGGGCACTCAAGAAGGGCCGTCGATTCCCCGACACCGAACGCCAAGTTCCCCGACACCTCTCGACGATCCGTGGCTCCCGCCTGAAAGGGAGGCACTCAAGAAGGATCGGTCGGTGCATCGTCGGAGAACTCTACTCCACCAGGTACATTGGTGGGGTAAAACGTTAACAGAAAGAAGTAAGACTATGGAACATTTGGACTGGGCTTGTGCTATATATCTTTATTTACAGGTTGCCCAGGTGGGGGGATCTCCACACAGAACTGTGTCTAGGTAACGGGGCCAGCATTCTGCCTATTGTTTCAACCATCTTGCGTTCCTTCCTATCTCTATTGCTGGTTTACTCGTTATTGATCTGTGTGACATTTTAATCGTACAGTTGATGCACTTTAATGAGATTTGATAACATTAGTGGTCCCACTCTAGACGTGTATATATTTATCATTATTGACTTCCAAGTACAAAGTGCGTTATTGTGATCGTGTACATACCTTTGAATATTAATTATATAAAGACTGTGTTTTCAGTAATACAGTGTGTGGACATTCCTTTGTAAGGGTTCGGGGACTACACTGTACATAAGAACCAGCCTGCATCACCTCCTGAGAAGCTAGGCCTTGATTGCTCGTCCATTGCTACCTTATAGAGAATCTTGGCTGGGGTCCGCTGTGCCTCTCCTCTACCATATAGAGAGCGGAAGTACAGACACCCCCTACCAGTGTTTACACTGGTGGCAGCGGTGGGATTCTTATGGTTTTAAGACTCAGTGTATAACCGTGCCACTTACAAAATATCAGCACTTTATTCGATTAAGGTTTGGGTGTGTACAAAATAACTGCATTACAAGCAATGGAGTCTATTGTGAATGGTAAATTGACTCGCATGAGCTTAGAGGCTCTCCAGGGTGCTTGTGAAGCCAGGGAGTTAGACTTTGTGAATAAGTCTAGGGCTGAGCTGATAGCTGCCCTGGTGGACTTCCAGACTGATGGTGAAACTCTTGATGGGGGGGGAATGCAACCAAGGAGGACTCTGCCCCTGGGGTTTCTACTGTATTTGTTTCTGGGAATGCCGCCATTCCTGCTGCCTCTGTTCCGAACCCCAGCAATTCCTTGGAACTTGAGTTATTAAGGATGAAATTGGCCTTTGAATATCGCAAGTTGGAAATAGATGCTGAGCTTAAGAAAGAGGAGCTGGCTCAACAGGTTGAACTCAAGAATAGGGATCTTGAACTCAAAGACAAGGACACTGAATGTCAGAGACTCCAGCTAGAGAAAGTTCGAGTGGAGACTTCAGCGAAACCCAGTGAGAGTGTCAGGTCCCCAGCCACTAAATTTATGAAGGATTTGGTTGGTGTGTTTTCGGAGGGTTCTGCTATCCACCAATGGATTGAAGCATTTGAAATGGCTTGTGCAATTCATGATGTTGACAAAAGAGATTGGGCTAAGTGTTTGCTAAGCAGAGTGCCTCAAACTGGATATGACTGTATTCTGAAGCTGAGTGTGGAAGAACGGGGTCAGTATGAGTGTATGAAATCTGCTTTGATTGCCAAGTTTGGCAAGACCAATACCTTAAAAGGTTCAGGGATTTTAAGAAAAGAGAGAATGTGTCTTGGGTCGACTGGGTGAGAGCTGCGCACATGAATATGATGGGATGGATTGACGGTTACAAGGTGAAAACTTTAGTTGAATTGTCCCACCTATTGTTTTTTGAGCATTTTTCTGAAGCCTGTTCACCGGAGCTGCGTCAGTATGTTGCTGACCAGAACATTTTGGATCCCTTTAAGCTGGCTTGGTTGGCTGACAAGTGGGTCTCCCACCGGGTGTCCCCTAAGGACTCCAGTGGGAAGGACAAGGACAAAGAAAACGGGGCCTCTCAGAGAGCTGAGGAGTCCCAAAAGCAGTCACAGTCGAATAAACCTAAACCCTCCTCTCCTAAGACCCAAAAATCTAGTGGGGATAAGTCATCTGTGGGTGGGAATAAGAGTAGTGGTCCACCTGCTGCAAAGCAGGCTCCCGGTGGTTCCAGTACTGTACCCCGCACTCCCGGCACTTGTTGGGACTGTGGGGCTCTGGATCACAAAAGGGGTGACTCCAAGTGTAAAGGTAAGGCACTCGGAGTACAGGCTGTCAGCCTGACCTACCCTTACCCCATGTCTGAGGTGGAGGCCACTGTCCTCCCCTCCTCCTCAGGGATCACCTTTGGTGCTCCCGTAGAGATTTCCTTAGTGTCCCTTGGGGCCTGGGACCAGTACGCGGAAGTACTGGCGACTATCCCACAGAACACCCGTAGATTTTTGAGAAGTGTCCTCCTGAATGGCCAGCCTTCTTCTGGTTTGAGAGACACTGGGGCAAGCATGACAGTGGTTGACAGGACCCTGCTCAAGCCGGAGGACTATGTAGATGCTCCTCTGAGAACCACTAGGTTAGCTGGTGGGCCTCCCAAATTATCGCCTGTAGCCCGAGTCACACTCGTAATTGAAGACAAGACAGCAAAGCTTCCTGTGCTGGTTCAGGACAACGTCCCTGCTAACATTCTGTTAGGTAACGATCTAGTCGAGTTGGGATTGATCACGGATGGTCTTCCCATGACTGCTGCTGCGGTCATTAGGTAACAGGTGACACCGGGTCTGGCTGTAAGTCAGGTACCCGAGCCGAAGGGGCGCCTAAGGCACGACGAAGGAAGAGCAAGAAGGCCACCTCTGTGCAGGGAGCCCCTTCTCTTCCTGCTGTTCCTACAGCACCCATTGGGATCCATGCCCCGGACGGGCTGGGTCCAGTGGCAAACCCCGTCTCAACTCCTGTGGGAGAAGAGCCAGAAGACTCTCCTGTGGGAGAGGTTCTCAACCCGGAGGATCATCCTGATCTTCAATGCTTGTTAGCTGAAGGGGGACCCTTCCGGGCAGACTTCTGTAAAGGACAGAGAGAGTGTCCCTCTCTCGAGGGTCTGAGGAAACAGGCCCTGTCCCAGGCACAAGGCGAAGTGCCTAGGACTTTCCGGATTTATTGGGAGGGTGAGCTCCTTGTTAGTGAGCCCACTGAGCCTGAACCTGGTGCCCTCAAGAGGTTGGTGGTACCCCAGGTTTCCAGGCCCTTCCCACTGCAGTAGGCGCATGAGGTGCCCTTGGCTGGTCATCTTGGTACCTAGAAGACTAAGCAGAGGCTCTCTGCCCATTTCAACTGGCCCCGAATGGGAGTAGAAGTGGAGTCCCGCTGCAGGACCTGCCCAACTTGTGAGTTGTCTGACAAGACTGGAGGCAGTGTCATTGCCCCACTGCAGCCATTGCCAGTGGTTGGCACAGCGTTTGAGAGGGTGGGCATCAACATCGTCGGTCCCCTTGACCCTCCCATGTCAGGTGGACATTGGTTCATCCTGATTTTGGTAGATCATGCCACCAGGTACCCTGAGGCTATACCCTTTCGGACTGTTACTGCCAATGTGGTTGCCCGGGCCCTCCTGGGCATTTTCACCCAAGTTGGATTCCCCAAGGAGGTTGTCTCTGACCGAGGATCCAACTTCATGTCTAGTTACATGAAAACCATGTGGAAAGAGTGCGGGGTAACCAGGGACGTCATTTAGGGGTCGCCAGGGGTCGCAACTGTGACGCCTGAGGTCTCCCTTGCGACCACTGAGGTCTCCCCTGCGGCCCCTGTGGTCTCCCTTGCTACCCCTCCGCTCTCCCTTGCTATATCTAAAAAAAAACATACTTTTTTTTTTTTAAATGCAACCTCCTGGGCTGTGGCCAGCACCATGGGGCTCTTTACTTCTGGGTTGGCTGGCTTTCTTGTTCAGCCCTATTCAAAAATAAAAAACAGGGGTTCCACAAGTTTACCACTTTCAGCAGTGACCCTAAATATGAAAGAATAGGAATAACAGGTCATTTATCTTTCTGGAATTATATACAATAATTGTTAAACTCATTAAAGGTTTATTTCAGGCACACTTCAGGTTGCGAGTCACTGTTCTTAAACACCTCAACTCAGCCTTTCATCCTTCTGAAGTCGTTAAACCAGTACCAACACAGGTGGGATCATATTGTATGTATATTTGTTCTATATAAAGCACTTAAGCGTAAGTGCTATATAATAACACATCATTATCGTTTGGCCTTGGATGGCTGCTTGCATTCAGAGTAATTTGGTAATATGGGCCTATACACACTGATCTTAATGATACATATGGCAATCCATTCTTGTATGAAATGTGTATCACATTATAGTGATATAGTAACCATATTTTTCGTAGTGTACTTAGTAACAATGCTATGTGATGCAACTTCCTGTTTTGTCAAGGGGTGAAAGGTCTTGTTCCATCGCTTCCCGTGATATCACTTCAGGGTGGGGTCAAATGACATTACTTCCTGTGATGTCATCTGAGGGCAAGGGGCATGTGATTTCACTTCCGCTACCCCTGGCATTTTGGTGAAATGACGTCCCTGGGGGTAACCTACAAATTCTCCACTTCTTACCACCCCCAGACCAATGGTCTGGTTGAGAGGTTTAATAAAACTCTCAAGAGCATGCTAGGTGCTTTGGAAGAGCCCCTAAGGAGGAAATGGGATCTCCTCCTGCCATGCCTGCTGTTTGCCTACAGAGAGGTACCTCAAGAGGGTGTTGGTTTCAGCCCCTTTGAGTTGCTCTTTGGACATCCCGTGAGGGGGCCCCTCGCCTTGATCAGAGAAGGCTTGGAAGCCACCCCTCCCGGTCCCGCCAAGCAAGTAGGGGACTATGTGTTAGGTCTCAGACGGAGGATGACACAGATGATGGGACAAGCAACTGCTAATCTCAAGGCCAGCCAGGAATTTAACAAATACTGGCATGACCTTAAACCATCGCAAGTGGAGTGGACTCCGGGACATGAGGTCCTCGTGATGGAGCCTACCAAGCCTCAGGCATTGGCAGATAAATGGACTGGACCCTTCCGGATAGTCTCCAAGATGGGCGAGGTCAATTATCTGGTTGACATGGGAATCCCAAGGGTAGCCCCTCAGGTATTCCATGTTAATAAGCTCAAGCCGTTCCACAGGCGAGCAGAAGTCTCATGTCTCTTGCTGGCTTCAGAGCAAGAAGAGGATGAGAGTGAGCCCCTTCCTGATTTGCTGCATAGCAACACTCAGGATGGCTCAGTGGAGGGAGTGCAGCTCTCTCTAGATTTGACAACCGAGCAGCAGAAGGCCTGCAGGACTTTGCTCCAGCAGTATGCCTCTCTGTTTTTGCTGACCCCAGGCCTTACACCGTGGTGTAAGCACGAGATTGACACTGGTGACAGCGTGCCTGTCAAGAGCAGGAGCTACTGAATGTCAGATACGGTTTAGAACCACATCCAGGCTGAGGTCTCCAAGATGTTGGATCAGGGTGTTATTGAACCCTCAACCAGTCCCTGGTCCAGTCCAGTGGTCCTTGGCCCCAAGGCAAGTTCCCAGGCCGGTACCAAGGATTGGAGGTTGTGTGTGGACTACCGAGGAGTCAATGCCGTCACCAAAACTGACGCGCACCCATTGCCCAGGGCTGATGAGCTTGTGGACACCATAGGTGCTGCCAAATTTGTGAGCACCTTTGACCTCACCTCAGGCTATTGGCAAATAGCTCTGACGGACCATGCCAAGGAAAAGACAGCGTTCTCAACACCAGAGGGACTCTACCAGTTTAGGGTCATGCCTTTTGGGTTAAAGAATGCCCCTGCCACCTTCCAGAGATTGGTCAATCATGCTCTCAGTGGGTTGGAAGCCTTTTGTGTGGCTTATTTAGATGACATTGCCGTCTACAGTTCCACTCGCGAAGAGCACTTGACACATCTGGGTAGAGTGTTGCAGGCCTTAAAAAGGGCTAACCTCACTATCAAGGCCACCAAGTGCCAGATAGCTCAGGGGAAAGTCATGTATCTTGGTCATGAGGTAGGAGGGGGTCAAATCCAACCTCTCCCCAGTAAGGTTCAGGATGTACAGGACTGGGAGACTCCCACTACTCAAACCCAGGTGAGAGCCTTTTTGGGTCTCACTGGGTACTATCGCAATGTCATGGCGGACTATGGAACCATAGCTGCACCACTGACAGCTCTGACTTCACCCAAGCAGCCTAGGAAGGTCAATTGGACTGAAGACTGTGAGAGGGCCTTTAAAGGCTTGAAAGAATGTCTGTGTCGGGCACCCGTGTTGTGTGCGCCTGTCTACAGCCGACCCTTTATCGTCCAGACGGATGCCTGCGACACCGGAATTGGAGCTGTCTTGTCCCAGTTAGATGACAAAGGGAGAGAACATCCTATCATATTCATCATTAGACAACTGTGATCGTGTACATACCTTTGAATATTAATTATATAAAGACTGTGTTTTCAGTAATACAGTGTGTGGACATTCCTTTGTGGGGGTTCGGGGACTACACTGTACTTAAGAACCAGCCTGCATCACCTTCTGAGAAGCTAGGTCTTGATTGCTCGTCCATTGCTACCTTATAGAGAATCTTGGCTGGGGTCCGCTGTACCTCTCCTCTACCATATAGAGAGCGGAAGTACATACACCCTCTACCAGTCTTTACAGTTGTGTGGCAGCTTTGGGAGACGCATCAGCCGAGCAGTGTAAGCAGATCACATGGTGTAAGTATTGACTCAGCCACATGGAAATTGAGGGGAATGGGAAAATAATGGGGGTTCAAAGGTGGTATTGAGTATTGGTGAGTGCCTTTGGAGTAGTATCTACTGTCTAGTATTGTCAAGTATAGTAAGGACAAGAGCAGAGGTAGATGTAATTTTTCTGTGTTAGGGAACATAAAGGTTATGGTGAACAACCTAGACTATTGACTCGAGGGCACGGATGACAGAAGTTATGTGAATATTGGATTTCCTGTGGGTTGGGTGTTTTAACTCGAGTCATAGACGATGGTATCCCTGTAAGGTTTAGCAAAAGGAAGTCTTGTGGAGGCATTTTATCTACAAGACAACACTGTAGGTACAGATTGAACACAATAGAATAGTGATATCCCCTGTTAGGCGGCAGGAAGACAGCTGTGGGTTCATGTTGGGGTTATGTGTGTTTTTCGGCAATGGGATTCTAGCATTGGGCACACTGTAAGTTATTTTTTTGGCATTACCTTCCTTGCCGTGCCGTCACCCCGTAGGTTTTTTCATAGGACTTGCATGAGGCGCTCTGGACATATTGTTCAGACCCCTTAGATTGACGGAGTAGGTTATCCACGGGCGGTGCACAGAAGGTGCATGCGCAAGATTGGTGGGTGTTCCTGAGGAGGTGGAGTATTGTGGAAGGGTGGAGCGTGGAGCACACCTGACAGGTTACTGTGGGGCGAGAGAGACTCTAAGAAAATTGAAAGAACTGCCACTTTTTTTGTGTTTTTTTCCTAACAGCAGATTTTTTAAAACAGCAACTTGAGGTCAAGTAAGTATAAAACACATGTATCAAGGGAAGTGCAGGGAAGACACGCCCCTACAGCACTTATGTGAGACCCTTCTGCCCTGTAAGGACAAGATTTTTAAATATAGTGCAGAACAGACGAAAAGCACAGGGGGTAAATTGACTAAACCATGGCCACAATGTGGATGTTTCTCCAAGAATGTTCAGCAATCACTACTGAGATGCTTACAGGACACTTTTAAGGGGAATAAGTTAGCCAACCCCATGGCAATATTCAAGCTCTGGTGCCTGTTTCAGGAGGGTGAGGGGGAAGTAGTGAGGCGTCAATGGATGCCTCACCAACAGGAGGCACCGGGGCCACCATTGCCACCCTACGCTCCACCACCCTCTACTGTGATCGAAAATGCTGAGGACACAGGCGATGAACAAGGGCTTCACCCACTACGGGAATTAAACACATCTGAGGGGTATTTTAACCCAGTATTTCAACCACACCCTTACACCAAGGAGGAGGGACAGATAGGAATCGGGCAAACAATCAGTGAAAAGGGAACAAGCAGTGAGGTGCCGAAGGGCAGGAAGGAGAGGCTAGAGGGCATAGCCACAAACGAGTGGCTGGGGGTACAAATTCTCCTAAAGCTAGATGGGAGGCAACAGGAGAGGCAGCAGGGGCAACCAAAGAAATGGAAAGACTTAAGGGGAGCTGTGAAGCAAAGGACTGGGCAGAAATAATGGAGGAAGACAGAAGAGAGAGGGAAGCAGAAGAGAGACGTGAGGGAGCATGCAGGGAAAGGCAAAAGGAGGAAGAGAAAGAGCAAGAGCAGCGAGAGAGGAGGAGGAAGGAGCAAGAAGAGATTGAGTGATGAAGGGAAGAAGATGCGAAGGCAAAGCAAGTGTTAGTGGATAGGGAACAGAGGAAGTGGCAACTAGAGTGGCTTATGTAAGAGCGAAATTGGAAGTAGGATGAAGAGCATGTGATCAGAGACATTAGGGCTTGATGAGCAATGGGCACGGTTGACGGCAAAATGGGAGGAGGTAAGCAAGCAGAGCTAGACAGCACAACCACGCTGAATAGAATCACCACAGTATCAGACATAAGGGTATGGGGCCCTATGGGGATAGGGGTTACATAGGGCCTCATTATGACCCAGGCGGAAAACCATGGTGCTAATAGGACCATGGTCCATGCCGGTAACTTACCGACTCCGCCATGGAGAAAGGGGGAATTACCACCCCATTACAAGGTTGGCGGGGCGGTAATTCCCCCTTCCTCCATGGCCCTTCCCCATTCCCATTTTTGCCCCATAGGGCTCAATGGGAATGGGGAAGGCGCTAAGTACGGTATCGCAAATTGCGGTACTGTACTTAGCACCAAGGTCCATTTGCGGGTCCCTACTTTAACGGCTGGTGTACACCAGCCGTTAAGGTCGGGTCCCTCAAAGGGACCTCGTAATCAGGTGCTAATGGGTTAATGGCGCCACAGCCTTTTACGGCGCCGTTAACCCATTAGCGCCAGGGTCGTAATGAAGCCCATAGACTTTATTGATTCCAGACCGAAGCCCGGGGAAGACACGACTTCTAGGAGACTGAGCTTCGAGGACTATTTTTGTAGTTATATGGAAACCGACTTGGAAGAGGACACAGGGGGAGTGGGGAAGAGGAAAGAGGATGATCTAAGCACAGGTGTTCGGGGGACAGCGTGGAGAGAAACGTACCATGCAAAGGGGGAAAGAATACAAGGATGTCTAAGGATGATAGGGATGATCGGTCACCATGGGCCAGAGACATGTCATTCAACTCTGAGAACTTGCTCCCATATGTTGAGAGACTCAGTGATCTCCCAGGATGAAGGTAGTGGGAGACGGTTATAGCATGTACTGCTACTAAGGACATTGGGGGTTTGGACAGGTGTGCACGACTGACATGAGGACCAAACGGGGAGATAGGGTTCTTACAGCTTCACTTGTTGTAAAAAGGATAGCAGCAACCTCAATATATGCCATTGATACATAGACAAGGAAAATGTGAGGTGTAGCCCGCCCTTGTTAACCGCAGGTGCGGGGAAATGAATATACAAAATGGAAAGAATGACAGCGGGACAGAAATTAGCAGTGGGGGACATGAAGGGCCTACTAGTGGCAATCCTCTGGGCAGCTGCTGATGATGTATGGAGAAGTGCGGGGTACCTAGGACACGGAGCAAAATAGTTCACCATTTGCAGACTGTAGAACAGACGTATAGCAAGCCCTAAGGACATAATACCCAGACACATCAGACATTAGTGCGATTATGGCATGCAAGATGGGGAAGTTGAAGACCCCTTCTATTATATTCAGGAGCTTTGGTACCTTGAAATGCGAGAACTGTGGGATAAAACAGTAGCATTATTTGACCATATATTGTGCCAAGAGTTTCCAGAACCGGTATAGAAGCAGCATAAGAAATTAGTAGGCATGGAGTCAAAACCATGGCCAGAAGCACAGCCCATGATAGTACATCATTGTGGGCTATTGCTAGAAAACGCGAGGAAAAAGCGCGAGGAAAGAAAGCAAGGGGAAGCAAAGTTAGTGCAGAGGAAGTTGTCTAAATATGCCATGGAAGGGGCAGTACTAACAAGCACAGGAGGACAGGGGATACCACAGCCACAATATGCACCACTACCCTTGGGGAGACAATTCAAGGGGCATGAGAATGTGCAGCATTGGTTTCGAGAAAGAGGCATTCCACCTAGAGTATGCAGGTACGGCCACAGATACATCACAACCAAGGTGGATTTCCAGCAAGGTTTTCAAGGATATGGGCAGGTGCAGCAGGGCCCAGTGGAGTTTTCTGGAGGTTTCCAAGGGCAGGAGATGGAGCCACCACAGTGCTGGTTGTGGGGAAGATAGGGCACATTTTGAGATTGTGCAGAAGCAGGGGGGTGCAACCGAATGGGGGGATGCAGTACCAACCAGCATACTAAGGGGACAAGACAAGTATTACACACAGGAGCAAGCACAACAACAAGGTCCGGCACCAAGCACATACCCACAGCCCCACCAGCCCATGACACAGACGCCACAGATTCAAGAACCTTTACCACAGTATTTGCAGTCACCACTGATGCCCCAGACTCAAGGAAACACACAACACACATATGCAGCACAGCTGGTGCCGTAGACACAGAATACCATACAACTGAAAGACGGGACAGTGGCACACCCGGACTCCATAGAGACAACCCCCATCAGGAACATGGGAGGGGTCACCAAGGTAGGGAACAATCCATTTTTGGGGAATGGGATGTCCTTATACCCTCAATAGGACAGGCCACAGATGGACTTGATGTGTTCCATCCTGTTTATTACACCCAACCCTGCAGAGGAACCATGCATAGGGGTGACAATAGGTGACACAACTTTTTCCTTTCTTGTAGACACAGGGGTAACTAAATCCTGCATCCAGGAGGGTAGATATAGGTTCAAGTGATGCCATGAATACTCAAGGATTTTCTGGGGCTACAGAAGTGGTTCCTTTGACAGACAATATTTCACTTTCTTTAGGGGAACATGATCTATCCTTGCCCCTACTTAACTCCCTGACAGACACCTTTAAACATACTGGGGAGAGACTTTATGAGCAGACTTAACATGAGAATTTCATTCACGGACAAGGGGATAGTGTGCTCCACACCAGGAATACATTTTCTCCATGTGCAGGAAATTATTCAAGCCTATTGTGGACAAAGGATACAGAGGGGTGTGCCGTTAGACAAGGAGCTTTTTCAATATGGGACTGTGATTACAATAACATGGCTCCCAGGCATCCAAGGTAAGATGTAGCACATTCCAAATGAGAACTTATTCAGACCTGAGATACGACTGGATGAAGTGGAAGGGACACTAGATAGAGACAGTAATCATGGGAGATGAGTGGATAGCATTGCATGGGACAGATGACACAGCGTGACCATGGTGAGCAGTGATCTCCGTAGCTGAAGGGTACAGGTTGACCACAGGGACAGGCAAAGAACTATTCAAGGACAAGTGATCAGGCCATGAGATGCTGTTCAAGAAGAGCATCACATATTGGGTGAGGATACACTACAGGCGTGTACCATAGAGAACAACATTGGCACTGAGGTCACCATCAACCTCTGGACAAGGTACTAGCATCTTATGGACCACTAGTCCCTATGATGTGGGGCTTCTGAAGGGGGGGGAGTTGTGAAGATCAAGCTGAAGCCAGGAGCGATTTTACCCCGAGTCAAACAATACCCACAAGGGAGGCAGACAAGGGCATCTAAGAGTCAATTGCAGTACTAGTGAAGCAAGGCATCCTAGTGCCATCGAAATCACCATGCAACACGACTGTGCACCCTGTCAAGAAAGCAACGGGGGGTCGTGGTGGTTTATACAGGACTTGTGACCTCTGAACCATATTGTAGAAGCAGAATATCATTTAGTTCTGAATCCAGCAACAACCGTGTGCTGAATTCCAACGGAAGCTGCCTGTTTCACTGTCATAGACTTGAAGAATGCTTTCTACTCTATACCACTACACCCAGACTCACAAGACTTGACTTAAATTCTATATAGAAATAAGAAGTGGAAACATACAAAACTTCCTCAAGGGTACTGTGAATCACCCTCCATATTTAATAGTGTACTTCAGATGGACCTAGGCAACGTACAGATGGAGAGCATGGCCATACAGTACATAGATGACATATTTATCTGCAGCATGACTAAAAAGCAGTGTAGGAATAACTCACTAAATATGCTGACAGTGTTAGCAGACAATGGTACAAGGTGGACAAGGCCAAACAACAGTACTGTCAGGACGAAGTGTTATACATTGGACAGATGATCACCCAAAACGGCTGTCAGGGGACGCCAGAGAGGGTGGAGGCAATACTCAGGACAGCAAATGCCACAACAGTTAGAGAGATGCAGCCGTTCTTGGGGTTATACAATTACTGCAGGTCATGGGTCTTTCACTGCAGCCCTTATACCAGGCCCCTACTGAGTGAACTGAAGTAAGTACAAAAAGGGGACAAGATAATACAAGGGACAACAGAAACGACTGAGGCATTAAATGAGCTGAAGGAAGCAATATGCACCGCTCCAGTGTTAGGGATCCCAGACTATAAAAAGGAATCATTTTTGTTCTCACACTCCGATGGGGTAGTGATGACAGCAGTGCTGACTCAGAAGACAAGCTTGTGGCATAAGCCACTATCATACTACAGTGGGAACTTAGACCTAGTAATGAGAGGACATTATCCGTGTGAACAAGGTGTGCCTGCAGCCGCATTTGCAGCAGACAAGTCAGCAAGTATTACCCAGGGAAGCCGCACCACTCTTTACATGGAGAATGCCCTCTTTGCAATAATGGGGGGACCAAAGAGCACACTGACAACACAAAGAGTATCAGGGTACTAGGTATTACTCTCAGGATAATGACATGCAGACTTCTCAACCCTGCAACCTTTTTGCCAAAGTCTTACAAGAGGGTGATTATGCACATGAATGCACACTCGCAAGGTGCAGAAAGACGCACTTGCGGTGGGTAGGGGGAATGCTCTACATTGACTGGTCATCAACAATTAACCAGGCAGATGGGGTCAGGCATACGGGGAGAGGAGTGGTGAGACTAAGGGAGGACAGAACCAGTGAGGTAGTGGTCAGTGCATGATTGCCGTCACATCATTCAGCACAAGCAGCAGAATTAGTGGCCTTAATATTGGCATTGGAGCACAGCAGAAAAAGGGAGGTGACGATTTGCTCAGATTCAGCCTATGTGTCATCCACTTTACATTCAGGACTGTAACGATGGATGAGGAGGGGTTTTAGGCATGCTGACGGGTCACCAGTGCAGCATGCACTCCTACTGGGCAGACTAGTGGACGTCATACATTACCCCGAGCAACTAGCAATAGTGAAATGCCAAGCACAGACACAAGGGGAGGACCCTGTCTCAAGGGGGAATGAAGCTGCATACAGAGAAGCAAAATGTGCCACATATTTTGGAGAACTCCTGGAAATAGTGGCCTCGTCACATGCCCGTGACTATGCAAGGATAATGATACTTAAGGAGGGGTACAATTTATTGTTGGCAACACAACAGCTTCTGGAAACTGCACCCAGGGAAGAGAAGGACCTGTGGATTAGGAGGAGATGTACAGTATCTCCAACAGATGCACTATGGTGGCAGAATAACACAGGGGAAAGTGGTTATACCACTGGCATTATTGCAAACAGCACTGACATAGCTACAATAACCAACACATACAGGGAAGGAGGTGCTTGCTGCCCGTACTGGAAAAAAAAAAACATGATTCTGTCCTAACTTGGTGAAACATGTGGCTGAATTCATGAGTAACTGTTTGACTTGCAAACAGTTAACTGCAGGACAAACATTGAGAGTTGTAAGAGAAGCCATACCTCACCCAGCTGGTCCATTTCGACATGATCCATGTCTGCCAGGGGTACCACTACATGATAGTAGTTGTAGGCCCTTTCTCTCAGTGGATTGAGGCTGGTCCCTTTTATCATCCTGACACCCTTAAAGCAGTGACATTTCTGGGCCAGGAAGTGTTCCCACGATGGGCCGTGTGAGCGGCCCTGTGGTCTGACAACGGCCCACATTTCTGTTCCAACACATTACAACGTTGCTGGGTATTCATCACAAATGCTCCTGTGCTTATCACCCCCAAGCAACTGGAGTGTGTGAATGCCTCAATGGCTTGCTCAAGGAATCTATTGCTAGGACTAAAAAGAGTATCAATAAGAATGGGCTACACTATTTGCCACTAGCACTGTTCGGATTGCAGAAGTGGTGACATGACAGTGCATGCAACTTCTCCTGGCTCCTCCCACTAGGGCGATCAAGACATGAAGAGTACTGTGAAGGTTCTGGGTTCTCGCCAGATACAGCTAGACCTGGGAAGCCCTGAAGCCAATGGAGAAAGTATCAGTGCCAACAACACAGAGGACGTACGTAAGGAACCACCTTTATTTCCTGGGGACAGTGTTCTCCTCCGCAATTTCACCACGCATTGGGACACACTCAGATTTGCGGGTCCCCACATTCTAGTAGCAGTGACTGAGAGAGCAGTGAGGCACGAGGGGGAAACCGTCTGGAATCACATCAACAACATCAAGCCTTACATAGTTGAGGCCTCACCTGGCAATGAGATTGACAGGGCCTACAATCATCGGCAAGAAGAGCAAGGAGATAATTTGGAACCCGCACTGCTGATTAGAGGACACCCAATGGTTACTCACTCACGAGCAGCAGAGTTAGGTCCAGGACTGCCTACACATCCAGAGTGAGGGTACACTGTCTGTTTATTTTTTCTTCTCTACATACATTCTTCGTGAAAGTGCGACTGTTTTATAGCATAGTTTTTAATGCTGCCCAATGATTCACAACCTGACACTTTTCCGAGCCAATTTGTTAACTTCATTAGAAGGTCCAAAAGATTCTGAGCATGTCCTCCTAGTGTGTATTACTATGTTTGCACCTAGTTATCATTATTTTCTTCTGACAGAGTGAAGATGGATCAAGTCTGAGCCAGCAGACGGGACCAAGACTGAAGTGACAATGATGGCAGATATTTCATCTGGGCACCGCACACAACCAGAGCATCATGTTCACACTAAATGAAGATCACCAACAGCCTCACTGCCACCAAGTTCAGCACTCAACGAGCATGCAGAATAAATACCAAGCCAGTTTGACATTACCGTCAGAAATCAATTTCATGTTGGCTTCAAATTGCTTTCATAAAGTAGAACTGCCAGGTAAATATTGCGCAGGAAAATCTCCCCATGCCAATTTCAAATTGCCTCCAAAATTGCTGTGCCAGGTTTACAGTGATTCAATAAAATGTCCCCATGCAGGTTCACATGGGTTCTAGAAAAGTTCCAAGTAAGTTTATCATTTTCCTCCAAAAATTGTCCCATCCCGTTCCAAGCTGCCACCAGTGAAATATAATTTCAGTTGTTGATTCCTGAATAAACATATCATGCTTGTTTCACTTTGCTTATAAATGTACCTATGCAATCTTCCATTGCCTGATGATAATCTATGAGAAGTATAGTCTTCGCTCATTAAGAAGTACATTTTTATCTTCAGTGAAATTGACATTCCTCGCAAGATGGAAATATCTCTCAGGATCCTGGCCAACCACATTAGGCTCAATCATTAACCAAAGCATTATTACACAGTCTGCAAACCTGTTTCACAAATCAAGTGCCAATCAACTGGCTGACATAGCTGTGGGATCTGCCAAGTAAATGGGGGTCATCACATATTTTATTGGAATGCAAATGATCAGGGTGTGGCATGTGGACTGAGCTTAAAGTTATGAAATCCCATTGGGCATAACCCAAAGTCCACAAACAGGGGTACTAATATTGACTTTCAGAGTGGATTGGTCCAAAAAAAGAAACCCAAGGCTGTTGAAGTTTGAGTATATAATTTCATAATCACGATTGTTGGCTGCGCAGGGCTGGCATTGCAGGCAGTTTGACTTTCTCATTCTAGAATGCTGCCATGGTCCCACACCCATGTTGTTTCCACTTAAACTCAATGTCTGCAAGTGGTGAAGCCAGGATACATATTCCAGAGTCAAACAATGTATGTGTTGCTGGTCAGTGGGGCATTTCGACATGCTCTGTCCATTGACTGGGTGCACTTTGCCTGTAACAGTGAGCAACAGGAGAAGAGATCGGTGCAGGCTAGACTGATACCACAACTTGGTTTCACAGTCCTCATGGCCCCATACTCCTTCCAGTCTCCACCTAAACCCTATCCATTTACCAAAATCATCAACGAAAAGCCTCTCTTACAATCCACAAACTCTACCTAGTCCTGTGGCAGAGAAGGAAATGAGCATGCTCATGATACCTCTTTGGCCTAGGGATGCAGCACCTTGAAGCCCTCCTAATGTAGTTAGATGTAAAAATCAATTGTTGCATAGTGAGAAAAGGAACACTATTCTTCTGCATCTGCCAAGCTCCCCATGTCCCACCCAACTCCCTAGTGACCGTGGAAGCTTAGCTAGCAAGGCAAGACCAGTAGAGCATATGGATTCTACTTCTCACCACTCCCCTGGATGTGTATGCCTCTTGTGGTGTTTAGAAGGAGATAAATGTAGTCACACTGCACCCCTTTTCTCTGACAGCTTCTCTCTATTCACAGTGCCATTTAACTGCACTTTAGTGAATGCTGCAATCCCTATGCTATGGGCCAGCAATAATGAGGAGTTGGTTCGGGATGGGTTTGCCAAACACCTACAAATGTGCCATGTGCAAATACCTGGATGTCTGATGACAATTTCTCATGCAGAGTTAGAACCTGGGATGTCAATGGCAGTATCTCAAAGACAAGTGAATACCTGTGGAAGTGATGGAAAGCCATTGCCTTACAAAAGAAGAGCATCCTGGCGGGTATGTGATGGAAATGCTTGGCTGTCAGTTGATTACCTGAGCATTTGATGGTATTGCCTGCAAGGAAGATATTAATTAGGCGTTTGATGGCAATCTAGCTCAAAAGTTAGAAAAACTTTTAAGTCGATAGCAAACCTTGGCAATGGTATGGGCAGGAGTGCATTAGTTAACTGGTCATTTTATGCCAATTTCATGCATACATTTAGTTTAGATAGTAGTTACTGGCAATGGGATGAGGAGCCGTTCAATTGATGGCAATCCCTGGCAGTGGTGAGGGTCACAGTATTTTTATTACAATCCAAGGGATATAAGTGACTACCTGTGCATTGAATCTATTCTATGATGATCTGGGTGTAATTTACCATATTATAGCAACCATTAGCAATGGGCTGATTGTCCTCAATTGCAATAATATTAAATGTTACAAGTACCTTGGTAATTGATGGCCATTACTGACAATAGTGGATGTTACTAAAAGTTGTTATGGCCATGCCTGTCAATGCAGCGCACTAATGGGCATATGATGGTAATGCCTGGCAATGGGTCACTTTATCCTTCATATAGGAGTGAGAATTTGAATTGGAAGGTTATTATAAACCCTGATAAAGGAATGTACATCATAGTACTTGATGCGCATCCACAGTAACTGTGCTAGAACCCATGATTTGATGGCAATACATGCAAACAGGTTGGTAACTGGACATCTGATGGGGATCACTCACTAAAAGTTGAGTTTGTATGCATTTCACGGCAATCATGAGTAATGGGGTGAGTAAACAGGCATGTGGTAACATGCCTATACAATTGGATGAGCACTTGGTAATTTGATGCCAATCCCTGGCAAAGGGGTGAGCAACTGGATGTTTGATTACAAACAATGACAATCCTTCCTACCCTCTGTCTTGGGCTCTCTACCCTCACCATCCAGTGAGGCCAAAAATCTCAGAGTCATCTTCGACTCTCATCTCTCCTTCACCTCTCACATCTTGGACCTTGTCAAGAAGGCCCACTTTCCGGTTCATCTCCTTAGAGGCATTCTCCCTTTCCTCACCTTTTCCCAGAAGTTCAATGTCTCCAGAGTACTGGCCCCCCCCCAGGCTTGACTACTGCAACAGCCTCTTCCTCAATCTGCCCCTCTCCTCCCTCTGCCCCTTTCATCTAATCCAGGATAGGGCTGAAAGATTTATCCTTGGCCTCAAGCCCAGTGACTGCATCTCTCCAGCCCTAAAATCTCTCCACTGGCTGTATGTGAATGGTGGTTTAAACCGAGTGGGTTGGTCCAACAGAAATCTGGCGATCATGACAATATACATGGCTTCCCTGGATAGAGTTTTTGAAAATTATGATTGTCCAGATAAATTGGATTGGCTCTATTAGCAGTTGGCTTTTGATAAGATAAGGAATAAATGGGCTGCATTTAGAGAAAGGCATAAGCATGGTCACCCATACGATAAGCTAATAGTTGGGGAAAAGCAAAAATTAAGGCAGGAAATTCGAACACTTTCCCTACTGAATATTGATCATCCGACTAGGCAGTGAATGGGGAGGAATCTAAAAAAACACATAATACAGGAATTTTACAAAACACCATCATATGTCCACTGCCAAATACGTCTTGTAGAACCTCTATGATGCTATAAAAAAAGAACAATAGCAAACAATTATGGCATATTTTCAACAGCAAAGGCAAGCCATCAGAGAAAGCCTTGAATAATATCATTGCTTTAAGACCTGGTAGAACTGTATTGCTGGGAAATGTAATGTATGTTCCTCCCCAAATACTATGTTACGGGTCCCGCTGAAGTTTGAGGCCGACAGGGAGGACCTAGTTATGATAATCAGGAAGCTAATACAAACTAGGGCTTCTGGCCCTGACAATGTTTCCAATATGGTGACCAGAGCCAACCTGTAACTATGGGCGGATATCCTTATGGAGCTGTTTGGTTTGACTGTCAGTGCAAGCAGAGTTCCCCACTCCTGAAACAATCATATATTATCCCTGCGTTTAAGCGTGGTAAAAGTGGTGAGCCCAGGAACTATCATCTGTTGTCACTCTAGGATGAAACTAGTAAAATATGTTCTACTTGCCTGCTTTGTAGCATTGAGGAGTGGATTGATAACAGCACATACTGAGTCAGTTCCAGACAGGTTTCCACAAGGGTCTCTCATGCACCTATAACATCTTCAGAGCTAGTTCTTTGATCTGTCAGGCCCTAGGGTAAACCCTCCTGCCTCTCTACATTCTCTTTGTTGGCAGCTCCAATTCTTTCGACACTATAGATTGTGCCAAGCTGTGGAGAAAGTTGGAGAGAATGAACATGCCGAAACATCTAATTTTTGTGTGCCAATTGCGCACAACAATGTTGCTCAGGTCAGATGGAACATTGCAGGTGCCATATCCACCCCTATCCAGATTGGTAAGGGTGTAAACAGGGGTGTGTGCTTGCCCCTGTACTATTCAATCTGTTCCTGGCTGACTTTGGAGTGTCTTTCGGAAGGAGTGTACATCTCTCCACACAAACTGGGAAGTGCTAACATTCCTTACCTTGTGTTCACTGACGATTTGGCTATTTTTGATTCAACATATGGGGGGATTTGCAGAAGTGCAACTGCATTAGTCGATTATGCAAAATCTTCCAACCTGCACATTCATTTTGACAAATCTAAATTCATGAAATTTGGTAAAACCAAAGAGAACCATATGAACATCTGTACCTGGAAGGGTAATATGAATAAGGTACGCAGGTATCGGTATCTAGGTTATGATGCAGCAAACAAACTCAGGGAATTCTCCTTATTTAAAAGGCTTCACTTTAAAGCTGTCTCCATTATGCTTATTGTTTCTAGCCATGCCTGTTACAATATGATAGGTATTGTTACCCAATATGCCAAAAGCTGTCGACACAGTGATGTTATTTCCACCGTCAACGCCGTTGCAATTCATTTTAACACTCCTGTTCGTTTTACTATCACCATAGTTATGCTTATTTTATTTCATTTCATTTATACAAGAGTATATGGCAACGGTATTGCACCACATGTTTTTCGTTCATCACAGGATCTAATTCCGTCCTTTCTTCCTCTGATCCCTCCTGAATGTAGTGTGCTAATGACTCAAAGCTCGGGTCCGTGCAGTTGCAGAGATTCAGGTGCAATTCTGCCTAGATACATTTAATAATAAGAACAATCCATCAAAGGTTTTCCTCTCAGTTTTTGCCTTTTATTGTTTGCTCTCCATCTATCTCTACTTCCCAGCCAGTTGATCCGTTCATCAGGGTCTCGCAGTCTCTCTGTCTGACATATTTCCTGTGCCCTGCCCCTCCATTGATCATCTCTTCTCTTCACCCAACCCTCCTTTCATCACAGGCTGTATCCATTATATCTTCAGTGATGTTCTGCTCCATTCATCATACGTTCTCTATGTATCTTTCTTTTCTTATATGAATTGCAGAGTTTCACACAATTCCTTAATCCTGCTCTTTTTATATTTAGTGATTTAGCTCTACCCTTGACATTGAAAATGAATGACATGAATGTGGGGAGAATTATGTGTTTATTCCCTGCTCCCTCCACACTCATTCGGGTCAGGCATGGGCGTCCTGTTTCACAAAAATGTGTGGGTAGCACCTGTCATTCAATCTTCGTAAATGCCTCTCGCATCTCCTATATTTGAGATACATTTAACAACACAAAAAGGGAATTGTCCTGCATGGATTGTTACTGAAAATAAAGAAAAATATTTCTGAAATGTTTTTTTTTTTTTATTTTCAGGGTAAGTCACTTTAGCGCAAAGAACATGTTTTTTATGTTACTTTCTCTTGGAGTAGATCGCAGTGTTTTAGTGAATCATGCCGAAATAGACAAACACGTGTGTGTTTAGAGGGCAGGCTTCCCCAATGGCCAGACATGCGTTGTTTATTTTCAGTGCAAGTTGGCCTTAGTGGTGCATTTGAAACTGAACTTGTCATATAATGAAAGCACCCAGAGGACTATGGGCCTCATCAGGAGTCTGGCAGTATTCTGGCACAATTAAATAGCATTACTGCTGGGTTGTGCAGCGGTATTAGCATTGCATCATAGCCTGGCTTGTACATGCGCCCTGCTCTGGTGGTAATGCTATTACCAAACATCGTAAACAGTGCCGAAATAAGGGTTAACACTGAAATATCGGGCCAAATAGTGTTACTTCAGCGAACCCTGGCGCCATCGCCGGAATGGGAAACATTGCGGTGGCATGTCTTGAAAAACAAAATCCATCCAGAATGTCCACTTCCTGCAGACATCCGGACCTGGAAACAAGCCAGAGGACCAGAGGCAAGGTGCCTGAAAATCGTTTGAGAAAACTTAAGTTCAGTGAGGGAGAGCTCTTGGTCCTCAATGATGAGGTCATTGGCCACTGCGAGGAACTATATAGCAGAAGGCAGCAAAAGACAACAGGACAGAAGAGGACAGCCATCTGGCATGCCATCAGCTGGAAGGTGTACCCCGTGACGGATTCGACTGCAGGAAGAGATGCGAAGATCTAAGGGCCACCGTGCATGCACTCCTTTCCCAACATCCCTGGCAACTGAAGGAGGCACCACTGGTCCTTACTGCCTGGGAGGAGAAGTGCTGGATGGTGCTGGACCTGGAGGGCATAGAGGGAGTCAGAGGTGCAGAGGTGGGTGCCATCAGCCAGGAGGCAGGAGGTGAGTCAACCCCTCTCCACATGTCCATGCACACATGTCAGCCTAACACAAGACGCCCCAGTAAACAGGGACACATGTTGGCAGGCCCAGAAGCTGGGCATGCCAACAGGGTGAAGTGACAGGGTGTCACATCAGCCACCGAGCACAGCAGCCATGGGGCAGGGCACCAAGGAGACCACTTAGCATGCAAGGAGCAGGAAGGGGCAGCAAGTGATCTATCCAAGTGCCATGCAAACTACAACCCTGCTGCTGCACTCTGTGCCCGCAGGATTGTGGTGTGTGAGCAACCATATTATGAACAAGAGCTCCTGGAAAAAACCCTATTCTGCCCAGGAGGGCTCAATGGTTAACAAAATACAAGTGAACGGGTCATTGCGTCACGCATGCACCCTTACTGTTCATTCACAATTCACACAGAGATTCAAGTAACACATCTAAGTTGTTACAACACTTATTTTGATAATTGATAGCATCTACTTGCTTAGTGGTTTAGGTATAGTGCTGAACATCATTCGTTACATGGTAAAGTAATATAGATTTGCAAAATAAAACAGGGGCAAGTTGAATTTCTTGCACATACGTCTATACAGTTAACATAATACAGTTTCTACTGTCGATGCATAAAGAGAATGACAGGGGTCATGGAACAAGTATACAATATGTGTATCGGTACGAGACAGTGAAAAACATTTGTAACACTGTGGTTAGAAAATGTTTGTCTACACCAAGGTGTTTTGGACTTATGTGGGGGCTATATGAGCCATTTTCTTCTTAGGGCCTTCGTCAGGACAGGGAAGACTGTGTTGTCAGGATGTTTAGATAGTGCTGTGGGGCATAAGTTAGACCACAGACGTAAAAAGGGGAGAGTCCAGGGACCTGCAATGTCCCATAGATCGTAGCCACAGTGGACACCTAAACATAGGTTGCCGCGAAGTTGCAGTCACATCAATTGTATCATTGGACTGGATCCAGAAACGTGCCCTGTGGAGGCACTCGTCTGTGTGCCAGTATTGGAAGCATTAAAAATTGAAGCGTTCCCCAGGGATCCTGTAATGAATCAGGGTGAGCGGAGTGTTGTAACACAACCTCCTTCTTCGATTGCAGCCACGGCAATCCAGCGATGCAGTCAGTAATTGCTGGGGTTAGGTTGCAAAAAGGAAAAGATTATGCAATTTAGGACTGGGGTTATTTGCTACTTACAAAGTAAGCCTTGGTTTAGGATTCTGGAAATCCAGCTGGATCCCAGGACACTCTGGACAGCTAGGCAAGGGTCTTGTTTCTACACTCTCCTGGATGGGATTCTGGACAGACGGCTGGATCTCAGGACCCTCTGGACAGCTAGACAAGGTGTCTGGTCTCTGCACTCTCTTGTATGAGATTCTGGACAGCCAGCTGGATCTCAGGACACTCTGGACAGCTAGGCAAGGGGTCTTGTCTCTGCACTCTGCCTTAATATGGTTCAGCTGCCTCCTCTCCATCCTCCTTCTCCTGTGTCCCTGGATCCTTGTGTGTCCCTGTCTCCTAGTACAGCCCCCCCTTATATAGCACAAATTACATCATTCACTTTACAATCTAGGGGGTACTCTAGAATTACTCCTACCCTGGGATAGGACAGTCTACCATTCCTATGCCCGCCCCCTGGCATAATTGGATCGAGGAGAGGGAGCACCATCTGCCTGTTTGGCATTTATTACAGTTCTTTGTTTCTCAGGGAAACTTTTTAGCAAAACAGAGCTATGTTTCCTAACTTCATATTTATAATAGCCACTGCCATATGAAATAGATATACAGTTTCAGTTGGTCATAGGGAATTAGGTAAGCCAATCGCCAACTGTGTGCGAGGTAGCATGGCCCCTTGGCGCATTTCTGTCCTTTTCATAAAACATATAACAGTTATAACTCTGCAACTGATTAAGCATGTTCATAATCTCATTTTCCATCTTTCCATCAAATCTCATGCTTGTCACATTTTTAAATCAGCCAAAAACTAGTCTTTACTGGCCAATTCATTCCAGTCCAGGAACAGGCACTTAGTCTCTAAACAACCGCCTGGAAATCACATGGAAAAATAGCAGAAAATTGAATTATTTTTTATTCTAAAAGCTGTGAAAAATGCCTAAAATGAATCGATCCATTAATGTCAATTTGGAGGATCTGTCACATATGGCAGGGCGGTGCTTCATCCTCCACAGCCAAATGTCTTCCCCTGGCTCAGCAGTGACCAAAGACTTTTATTACACCCTTTGAACTTTGTCAGTTTGTCCTTAGTGGGTGCAGGAGGAACTCACAATTCCTGGCAAGCTCTAGCCACACTTGCTTTCTTTGTCCTACCTGATAGTACTGCCTTAAAGTCTGGCAGAGCAGGGAATTATAATGCCCTCAGTCACATCACATTTAATTGTGGATTAGTTCACTTATTGGTGCAACTTCCAGTGGGAGGCAAGGCTTTCAATTGAGTTTTGTGCCTGAGCTAAAAAAACAGGTTTTTCTGGTTTTCTGAGCCTCGTCCAAGGTGATTGCAGTCTTGTGGGGGAAAACATAATGTACATGGCTTTACTGAACACCCCACACACAACATATGTCACTGACAAATTTTATGCAAGCAAAGTTATCCTTTCACAGTGGCTTTATGGTAACTTTTCTTTATTTCACAGGTATGCAAGCCGTTTCTCATCTAACGTTTGAAATGCTGTTCTGTACGTCATGGGATTTTTTGTTGGTCCATTGACATGGAGGGGTATACCCCTGCACAGGGTTTTTTCATTTGACCTGGAATAAAAGCAAAAAATAAGCCTTTTTGTTCCATTTGCAGTGTTTTGGAGCACTGCTGTTCAACTAAAAGGGAAAACAAAAGCTGTGTCGGGTTATAATGTTGAAATCCTTGCCCCTCATGTGAATTAATAGTAAAACAAGGCAGTTTTTGGATTTAGTGCATACGTTTTTGGTATTCCAATGAAAGAAAAGCAAACGCAGCACTGCACCGTTTTTTTAATGCAGGGGATAACCTCTTGTTATTCAGATGAAAGAAAAGCAAACAGAGAGCCGTTCTTGGTGAAATGTTCAAATGCTTGCCACACATGTGCCAGGGAAAGCAAAGGACAGCTGTTTTTGGTGGCAATGTTTAATGCAGTTTTTCAGGTGACAGGGATTTCTGTTTAGGGCCTGTAAATGAACCCCACACCACCCTGCTCTCCCAACACACAGGCCAGGGACCAACTGGCCATGTGTCACACACTCATGGGTGCAACAATCCTCACAATGCTGTGCCCACATGCAATATCCCCTGACCAACCATGCCCATCTGCCTGAATGTGTGGGGTCCTACATTGTACAATAGCAAATGTGTCTTGCAGGCCAACACACTTGGAAGAACCCTACCTCACAAAATGTTGCATGTCCCCTACAAGTACTCACAAATCACAGAGGTATCGGAGGAGGATGACAGGGTGGGCAAATCTGGCAGTGGTGCATCCAGACCATCAAGATCAGCCACCACCCCCAACCCACAAAGGCGCAGACAGAGTACGCCTAGGTGGATGTCCCGTCGTGAGACACGACAAGCCAGCAACGCCAAGCCTACGGCAACACCACCGCCCACCAGAAGCACCTCAGGGCCCACTGCATCCACTCCCACAGCTGCTGAGACAGACACTGAGGCCACACTTCCAGGCAGAGCGACTGTAGAAACTTAGGGGGACATCAACTCAGTGTCAAAGCCTACAGAAAGGCCACAAACCCCTGTGAGCCCTCACTGCCACCAGCGTATCCAGACACCTGAGCCAGACATTGACACCTCATCCTATGGCACCCCTGCCCAGAGCCAATGGACAGTTCCGCTTCCATTTGGCACACACCACAAAGCAACACTGTGCTGCCGACGAGGCTCGTGGAGATGATGAGGCAACAGAAGATGATGCAGGCAATTGGGTATACCCATTCTGAACACCTGCAGGTGATTTGTGACTCCTTGCAAGGGGCCACCGGCAGGATTTTGCAGACTATGACAAGGAACCGAGCAGACGCAGCTGCCAGTACTGCCACCCTGACAGGGTATGGGAAGAGGGTCAGGGAGATGACTGAAGGGGTCTTGGCTCTTACAGAGGCCATCCGCCAGAGCATGGATGTCACACTCCAGCATATCCAGGGGCCAGGCTCAATAGCTTCCAGTTCAACGACACCCACTGAGGAGTCACAGAAGAGTATGCCCAGGCACCGGTCCCAGCACAATTTGGGTTCACAATCACTGGGGGCTGGCATGGGGGAAAAGAGGACATTGATGTAAAAACATGAGACACTTTTTGCCTTGGTGGTAGGTGGTGGATGGGGGATAGTCTGCTGGGGCGTTGGTGGTGGGTAGTGGGAGGTGGAATAGTGTGCTGGGTGGTGAGATGGAGAATAGTGTGCTAGGGAGTTAGTGGTGGGTTGTGGGAGGGGGTATATTATGCTGGGGAGTTGGTGGTCTGTGGTGGGAGGAGGAATAGTTAGTGCACATTATGTTGGTAAAACAGTTGAACTTCATCAATGTGTGGACATTCCTGATTGTGTTATTGTTGTGTTTATTAATTGAGATGAGTGTCTCACAGTGGTGCATGGCATATGCCATGTGAATGTATCAAAAGAAATTGTCTGTCACTCCCTTGCGAGTCAGCCTCCCATCCCTCATGTCATCTCTGGAAATGCATGCCACAGGCACTGCATCTTCATCCTCTGGGGAGGCATGTCCACAGCAGGGGATAGCAGAACATTTCTCTTCAGACATAGATTGTACAGCATGGCACACACAAGCACAATTTTACCTACTTTCTCTGGAGTGTACATAAGGGCTCCAACGGTATGGTTGAGGCAGCGGAATCGCGCTTTCAGGAGGGCGAAGGTACATTAGACGTACACACTGGTCCGGCTGTGAGCCTGGTTGAAGGCAATATCCTGCAGTGTTTATGGATCATGCACAGCAGTTATTAGCCAGGGCATCTGTGGGTATCCTGAGTCATCTCTATGAGCGGGGGGGGCACAGACATCAGTCATGGTGCAATTTGTGGGGGAGGCATCACACAGTATCAAGGCAATGGTCATCATGCGCATGCATATGGGGCTTCATTTTGTGGTGTGTGTCCAATGTCTGTGCATGCTGTGTCACTCGTTTCATGAATTGTTTTCACTTCCCCTGCAGCAGTTGTAACATAAGGTGTCTGTTGGTGACATGTGCAGCTGACATGGCAGCTGTCTTGTGGCAGTGTAATTCTCCAGTGCATGTGGCATGCTGGGATTCCCATCGGCCATTACTAGGCTTCTGGTTCCACTGGGTCGGCATTGCGGGTTGTGCGCACATGGGTGTTAATGTCAATGTTAAAGGATATTTTTACCGTGCACTATCACCACTGGAGTGGTCCCCTGGTGCTCTGGTGGCTCTGAAAAAGGGAAGGGGGGGTGAGTTAGTGGGAATAAGCTGAAAAAGTGCTGTTGGCAGCCTCAAACCGGCGGGTCCATTGGTTGGGCTTGGGTTGTTTTACGGTCGGTAGTCATCGTGTGCTGTTGGGAGAGTCTATGTGTGGTTTGTTTTGCTGTTGCAGTGTAGTGAAGTTTGTGCGGATTGTTGTGTGTAGGCTTGTGGTTGTGTTTGGTTTGAGTTTGAGAGGTGTATGGAGAGGGGTGAAATTGTTAGTAGATCGGTTAATTGGTATTGCTGTCCTTGCATTTATGTCTAGGTGTGATGATTGCTATCATTTACTATTCCATCTGAGTGTGGCGCTTGCTAATCTTCAATATCCTACCTAGATGTGAGGCAGGCTACTGATCACAATTCCCTCTAAGTGTGGCACTTGGTAACATTCACAGCTAATATTGCAGTACATGGACTTGTGATGCGGTTTTGATTGCACTTCTTGTTGCTGGTGTAGATACCACTGGCTGCAAGAGCACCGGCTGTTATTGTGCTGGTTGTAATAGCGCCACCTGATTTTGTATTCAGCTGTATTTGCACCAGCTCGTGATCTGGTGGAGTGGTATTGGTGCTGCTAATACTATTACCCCGACTTCTGAGGGTTAGTTACTGATGAGGCTCTTTACCTTATATAACGTGGCTGTTCTCATCATAAAATGGCATTATTGGTGCATTTGCGAATGCATTTGGCATATGATAGCAGCACCTGCAAGGCTATGTCTTTAAAAGGTCAACTATAGTAGACTTATGATGTCCTTATTCGGACATGTGACCCTGCACGTGATGTATGATGGCAATACATGAACATGTGGCCGTATGCCAGGAATGAAATAGTGTAACTGCTGTATACAGACTTATGTAAGAATCAAAGAATCAAGCTATATTGCAAATATCCCTGAAATGGGTGAAGGATATATTCCATAAACACAGTGACACACACACAGAAGGCAGCACTGCCACCCAATGTACATGTGCAAATACACACACACCAACACAGACACACTCAATTGCCTCGCCTTATACCTAAAGGTACATTTAAAATACCCATACAATATACAATCCACACATATTAAACATGAATACGCAGAAATGCCAAATATTTGTAGAACACTACAAACACATCCATACTAAAATGTGCAACATTACCCCTCTGTATTTTTGAATGTGACAAGGGGCCATTGTTCTCTCATCTACCCAAAGAGGGGTTAAATATCTATTTTCTCATAATTTCTTGTGTGGTCCTGCACCTCTATTGTGGCTTATATATTCTGAATCACAAGAACACTTTGAATCCACAGACATCCTTCAGATTTTTATGGTTGCAAGAATAATACAATTATTGAAACACATGTATTTGTGTAAATAAGTCACACATATTAATATATTGTTTTTAGGCATATAATACAGACCAATTTTTGAATTCAAATCTATTTTCTGTTTTTATTTTGAACAAAGGACTCAAAAGTTAGAGCTGATAACCTGTTTTTATTATTTGGTATTTTTAAATGCATGTACATTTAAATGGCTCTGCATTGCATGTTACTGGAGATCTGTATTACCACAACATATGTGCTGAAACAATATTCTGATGCCACAAGCCATGAAGTAGATACATGATTGATGATGGCCTATTGTTCTGTTTGGGTTAAAAGGGTGAGTGTTAATAGAGGTATCTGCTCTTTTGAAACAGCCTATCAATAAAGAACCAGGCCTATGATCTTTGACGCTGCTTCCCAAATGAACTGTGGAACTCCATGAAAACTCCATTTGCAATGCAACAGGTTTATTTTTGTGTTAATTTGAAATAAGAGATTTTTGTATGAATCCTCACAGCTATGCCTGTTCATCTCACCTAATAAATTAGGTAATGATTAATGGTGGGTCTGTTTTGCAAAAAGCTGACTCCTGGAGCCTTTTGCCTTGAGTTATGTAGGTTTGCATAATACCAGCTGAATTTAGGTTTTCAGTGGTAATGATAATTTCATAATATTGGCCTTATCAACAACCTGAACCCAACATGCATAATATATACTGTACATCGACTTGTCATCTTCTCGCAGACTATTACAATATACTTTTTCTCAAGGTGCGTGTCATTTGCCTAACATGGATGCCCAAATAAGCACTCTTTGCATCAAACATTTTTCCGGAAAACACTTTGTTCTGTAACAATTAACGTTATAAGGTTTAAAAGGCATGCACAATGCATCTTCTTTAATGAAATGCATTGCATTTATGTATACATGTATCCTTTCAAAGAACAGAATTACGTAGTATACTTGTATTCTTTTCCAAGGCAACAATGCACAATGCTTTCAGGTCCAAATTCAGAAAGAAAAACAGGTAGACATCACCACTTCTGCCCTGCTTCCCTACATTCTCATTTCCCATTATCCACAAAGTCAGACAGAAGGCCTCTCATTATTCTTTCGCCAATTATAGAAAACCTCTTGCCATTCCATATCCTGGTAAGCATAACTCATTTTTTCAGCCCATTACAGGGCAAACAGAATGGACGTTATTTTGCCACTGCTGGCTACTTTTAAAATATTATGCAATATTTTGTATTACAAAGGTATATATACATATTTTAGTGTTCATGATACATGTGTTATTGCACTAACGTATCTACCATATTGAAATATTTGAATTTCTTTGATTCTGCATGGGCCTTGTCCACACTATTGAAAACAGGATCAATTCATACATATTATAAATGTTCTTTTCACATGCTTCTTCCTTCTGCATTTATATAGTTCATCTATCTGTATGCTTTTTGTTTATTTTACTAAGGCAAAGATGATGTTTGCTATGTGTGGTGTAGAATTCTGTAACCATATCAAAAAGCATACAGTTGTACTATTTTCTTTATTGAAAGTCTGAAGAGTTTAGTGCAATTTCAGTCTTAGTTACACTATGCAGTTCCATTCTTCATGTCTGACTGCCATGAAGCAGTATGTAGTCTTATTCATTCATTCTCCCAGTAATAGCAATGTGTGTGTATGAGAAATCAAAGTTTATTCTATACCAGGAAATCTGTTGACTGCTTCTCTACTTATTTTATGGTGCTTTTGATAGGTTTTTCAGTCCATGCTGTGAGCATTGTAATACCGGATGGGATATGATGCTCAGGTCTTCCGCTCGAGCAACAGCCCCAGAAAAATCTGAAATCATGCTGAGCAAAGCTGCTGAGCCCTACTGTGCAACCAAGATGAAAACATGCATGGATGACTGAAAAGAAACAGAAATATAATACACTTAAAAAGATATTCAAGAGGATTGTTCAATCAAACAAATGTGGAATGTCCACATTCAATAGCTTCACATAACGGAAAGAGGTCTGTAATAATAAAATCAAGTGTATGTTGTTTTTTATTTAACTAGACTACATATTTTTCTTATACATTTTGTTTGAAGAAATTGAGTTTAAAACACTAACACAATCATTTTTAATAGGGTGGTGTGGGAAATGGATATGTAAATGTTATGGCAGTTTATGTCAGGCTACAGATGCACTATTAATCCAAGTTTTTACTTCTGACAACAAATCAGTTCTAAAGAGTCAGATTCAGAGATGATGCATAACAGCACAGGCACAAGAGATGTTCAGGCTTCACATGCATGTAGCACCTGTGGACTATTATTGTATAGCTAGGTTTTCCTAACAATAATTCTTCTGTACTGAGCTTCTGTGCAGTGCTTTGGTAGCCAAATGCCTTGTGTGTGCATGACAATTAATAAAAAACACTGTACTGGACCAAAGAAATAAAATGTGTGATGTTGTCAAATGAGAAATAATGGTCAGAATGCATAGAGGAGGCAGTTGCCCACTGAGCACACTGTCACCCTCCTGTAGGTAGATTACTTGGTCATGTTTAGTTTCTTTCTAGAACATAAATTGCAAGGTAATTTACGAAAGGAGCCTGTTTAGTTGGGTTTCCTTCCAAGTGGACCTCAGCGCCCTTCTTAGTAATTACTAACTGTCCAGTCTTGGTTGCATGACATGTGTACCTACGGAGTTCCCTTGGCTCCTGTCCTCCGTTTGACTTATGCACTTGTGTATAGGCGTGTTACAAATGCCATATCATATCATATCATATCATATGTATAAACAAGACTTGGTTCCTTAAAATTTAGTCATGCGCCCTTGTTGTCAAAGAGAAAAAGCAGGCAGAGAACACTTTTTCTCCAATGTTGGACTTTTGGCTTTTAATTATACAAAGTTTCTGAAACGCCGTTTCAGAAACTTTGCATAATTAAAGTTTCTGAAACACCAGTGCAAGGTAGGCTTGTGATTTTATTGATTTGTTACAGTTTATATGTGCAGGCACACAGACACAAACTCATGCGTGCGCAAGGACAAACACACACACTAAACAGATAATACTATCATTAAAACTATGGTATTGCTCTAACCTGCCTAATATATGAAGTGAGTGATATTTGTAGAAGAATGGAGTGAGTGCTTATCCAAGGTTGAAGGGTGAATGTGTATTGGGATAAACCAAGTGTTTGGACCTTAACTATGTTATTTCTCCTCAAACCTTTACATTTTGTGAGATTAACCTTAACTCTACATTAAAAAAGTATATGTGTGTATGTTATGTACGATTGCCTTCTGAGTGTTTCACAGTATGATCACATTGTGTACAAGTCATTTGCATTTTATACATGTAAGCAACTTACATCTTCTATATGTGTCCTGTACATATGAAATTTAACATCACAGTTATTAATGTCATTTTTTATGTATAGCCGTGTTCATTTATATAATGTACATTTCATAAAAGTAGACATTGAGTTTGTGTAGAGCAAAAGTATTCTGTTTTTTTATTGTGACATGCTTTGTTTCACAAAATAATGTACAACAATTCAATATATCAACATAGCTAATTAGTAAAAACAATTAGGTTACAAACATTCATAACAAATTGATAAATGTATAGAAATAAAAACACATTTCACAATAAACACATCATTATTACATATACCCTACAATGAAGTTCTTTCATCAGTCTAAATGGGGGGTCATCATTATTTCCATCAATATTTCATCAATACACCTCACTGCAATTAGGGATAACGATAACTGAGTCCTCAATATTATTCTGCTCCAAAATTGAGTATGTGTATATACATTCATGACCTGAACAAATCACACAAGATACCTGTTTCTATATTCAGAGGTTTTGTTACATTCTGTAAGGTGATGTTCCAGAACCTCCCCTTTTCCTTTTTCTTTGCAAAATCCACATTTGCCTAAATCTCTTGGAATCTTAATCCTTGAACCCATAACCTCTAAAGTTAGGTACAAGTTAAACTGGAGTATCATAAAATTACTTCGCAATTTGGGACATGGGGATTTCTTAATATACTCCTCTGGAGTGTCATAATATTTGTCATGAGTGCTTGAAATCTGTATAGCATATAGACATTAATAAAATCCCTATGGACACCAGTCCTGTTCCCAAATGTCTTTTTTTACATCCAATAGATGTGATAACAGAGCTTCTCTGGTCTGATCTATTTTTGCCAAAATGCTCTCACCATCCATCACCCATTTTTCGAAAGATGGGTACAGGTATCTCTAATCACAATTGTATTCAAATTACTAAATAATAATTGTTTCGGAGGAACTCAAACTTTTCAGCAGCATTTTCCATTCCATCAAACTAGACAGGGAAAGAAGGCAAGAAGGCCCAACTCAAATCTAAAATATTCTCACAGGCACACAGTCCGGTAGCCCCAATACGCTCTGCAATATTGAACCCTCTAGTGTCTTCCATTTGTAATCCTTGATATCAATTATCTCTCTATCATATAATAATCCAGGAATTATTTTGTCTTTATAGAACTTAAGTGCTGGCAGGAGGGAAACGTGGACATATTTACTATTCAATTGGGATACAAACACCCCACAATTTGTTATATGTTTATCAAAATATACACCCCTGTGGGGCTGGTTGCAGATTGTGTATCCCAAGTAAAAATATTGCTCTACACATTCCACACTTTGCCCATTTAGCTTTGATTTGAATGTGTTGATAGACCTCTTGGTTGTACAAATCATATTTTTTTACTTTTTACTTGTTTCCAGTTTATTCATTATTATATCTGGGGCCAATGTTTCCAGGCTCCACTACAACCCTTTAGGAGTTTGATCCATTATGACCAGATATCTGCATAGGCCAGATATTGGAAGGAGTGGCAACCAAAGCAGGGAGGAAAAAAAGCAATATCCTTCAGATGATCACCCAAGTCAGATAGACAGAGATTAAAAAGAGATGGGACCCAAACACATCCATGTCACAGTCCTCACTTGGTACCAACTGACCTGGACATGTTACCCTGACCAACTAACCTTACCCTGACCCTCATATCTTTATGCATAGAAATTTATATTTCCAAAATGGGAGTTGGAACTTCCCAATTCCTCAGTTTACTCCACAGAATGGCTCTAATGACTATATCAAAGACTGAGGTAATGTTTATATGCACAATATAATGATTCCGCTTTTCAGCCTTCCTAATTTTGAGTAGCAATGATATAAGAAAACCCTTCAATTGCATGCCAAGGCCATTGCAAAATCCTGATTGTTTAATTCCCACCTATTTGTTCCTCTAACCATCCATTAAACTTCCTCAATAATTTTGAGAAGATGTTACCTCATCCAGAAGTGAGATAGGGTGATCATTGTTTGGTACCGCTCCATCTCTCATCTTAAATAGAGGAATCAGGTTGGACACCATTCAGGATTCTGGTAATAATCTGGAGCCAATAGTATTCTGAAACAAAGAAGAGAGTATAAGCAGCCCAGAGATCAATATTCCCCTTAAGGACATAGTTTTATAGCCCATGCAGTCGTGGCACTCTAGAAGGAATCACCCTTCTAACCATCTGTTCCAAATCATCAATATCTACATTTTATTCCCAGTTATGGCTATGTATACGGCTCTGATGCTGGTCTTCTTTATCTTCCTTATAGAATCTATCATCATTCATTAATTTCCCAAACTGATTCATATTATTATTAATTGGGGCCTTGCACATCATTTCTCCATCAGTTTGTAGCATTTTTATTTTATGTCCTTTGAGCCAATTTTTAAAGCCTGTTTTAGGGCCTCGGATTTAGCCCATCTTTCTAGATCATAACTTTTTTTCTTCAGGCCATGCTTAAATTGGCCTCTTAATTCTTTTTTTTCTTTTCTTGTACAGTTCTATCAAATTATGTCTATGCAATATCCTGCCAGTATATCCTCTGCTCGATTGTGTTCCCACACAATTTACTACTCCATCATGGAAGAACTTGGAAAATCTTCGAACAGAGAAAAGGTCCAGTTTCTCTCTCTTCTAAGGAACCATATAATCCTGCCAACTGATTATTAGACTTCTGCACTAACTTGGGTTTCCATCAAATGCGGTTATGTGCATTATTTACCCATACACCTTCAGTCAAGACACTATCCGTGCATTTCGACTTTGCCTCAGATGTTCCCCTAAGGATCAGATGGTCACTATGGTCTCCATTGAATATATCTCAGACAATTATCCAACATAGACTGGGAGATGAACATATAGTTATTTTCTCATGGAACTGGCATTACGCCTTTTCTACGTATGGTCTAGGATATTTATACCTCTAATTCCAAATTCAAACAACAAACATCTCATATTTTCATCAGGTGAACCCATTTCTGTACATTTCCAGCATGGGATTTATTTTCCCTTTCACCCCATAACAATGTGGGTTCCAAAGGGAATGAAAATCACAGTTCAGATTTCTCACAATAATCACCTCTCTAGGCTTATCCTTACTGAGCCAGGCTTCTAATAAAACTGCTATATGTTCAACTAAGTCTTGTTTGTAGGAAGCATAATGATTCCAGTTCCAGTATATATTAATTATAAAGAGGTCACCCCCTCTAAAGAATAAATCTGAGTTCTTCACTATGACTCTTGTGAGTATACCTTGATAAGAACAGTCCCATGAGCATCAATCTGCTCCAATCTCATTCTTAATCGCTGTATAGGAACCCCATATGGCCTTCCACTCTTCCTTTAATCAGCAGGTTGGATAAAGGTTGTATATCTATCTAACATGGGTACCTCCTTTAGCCAGACCTCTTGTAGATGAATAACATGGATTGCATTAAATGTTATTCCTCCTGCCCTTCCTTGAGAAGATGTTTAAATCCCTGTGTTTTCCACACTGGAATCCTATGCCCCAAATCGTATTCCTTTGTAGTTTGTCACACCCCAAAATTCTTGGAATCCAGGACCAATCTGTGACAAAATGTTGGCCGCTGCTCACTCTCCAAATCAGAGGAGTTACGTCCCCTCTTGATCTCAGCCCTGTAGTCTCCTTACATTTCCTCACATAAGAATCAGCGGACTTGGTATAATTCTGTGCATGATACAAATCTCATACCGTGGAGAGTAGCACTTCTCTATCCTCAAGTAGACGATAAAATACAAATTTAGAAAGGAATATGCAAACAAACAGAACTCGTATACTCCAGATCCCTGAATTCCGCCTGCACCAGGTCCTTTGAGAATACATTTCTTAACATAGATATGTGACGAAATAAATATGAACCATTTCCACGATTAAGCACAGTTTTTAGATGGTCCTGCAAAAGAAGATCCAGACCCAGTACTCCATAATCTCCTCTGGTTATGCAAATCATTATGCTTGGGGCCCTGACAATCCTTCATTGGCCTAACCAGTAAGGGCCAATTATTCGGCTGGCTAAGAGTTTGAGGAGGCTTCTGGACAGAGCTACTCTCAAAAACTCTATGAATAGTGAACGTTTTTGCCAAAATAGACACCAGATCCAGTCCTTCATCCAACAATGTCGAGATATTAGCACTTTCTAAGGGCACCCGTTGAAGAGTGTCAGAAGGCTTATCATCATAAGTAGAGGGAGTTTCCAGCTTTGAACATAAATCTCCTGTTGCTGTCCTTTGCAGATATGGTAAAATTGTACGTTCCACACATTTTCTTGGTTTGTTTTTCTGTGCAAGCACCTTTTTACCTATGTTTTCTTTATTTGATGTTCCATTATCTATTGCAGAGGCTTCCAAGCCACAATTATTCTATCCGGGGTACAGAAATCGATTCCTGAGTTTTCTCAGGAATTTTCTGGAGCCTCTATTTTTCATGGATGGCACGTTCTTCATATTTTTGGATTTTTTTGAACTTTTCTCCCATTTTTTCCGCCTTTGGAGGGTTGATGAGGAGGTGAATCAGTCGGCTTAAAAGGGATTTCACTTGACTTTGCAGTGTTATTGACAGTGGAGCTAACTTCTGTATTCTGAGGCTTCTGACCCATATGACGACGATCCTGCCTGTTAGTGGCCAGAGCTGAACTTATTAATAAGCAAGATTCCACTTCATGATCAGGAGTTTGGCCCGCTGAATTGTCAAGTATTGTATAATTGTTATTCTCCAAATTCAAATGACAAGCCGTACTGGGAGCCTGACATCCTCTGTCCCGAAAGCAAACTTTTACTCCCCCCAGATAGTTCTGGGCCATAATGAACCCATCCAAGAATCACTTTTTTTGCATTCATTTTTTTTTTATTGGACACAGGTTTCTCTCATATCAAAGATAATATTCTCATAAACTCGCACCAGTGATTTTAACACAACATTCAAGTCTGATAATGAAGACGCACCTGGTATTTTAGGAGTCTGATAGCATTTCTATGATCAGTTGCTTCATTATGTATATAGTACTCCAAATTATCTTTCAACTCCTGGGCATAAACTGTAGGTCCAATTTCTCTAAAGAGTCTGCGATCGGCAAGGGTTGGAGGTTGTGCCCAACTCCGAGCTGCATTTGATTTCCTTTCAAAAGGCATTGGGCTAATTCCATTAGGTTCACCGCTTGCAACTGTTGAAAAATATGTGTTGACCTCCCTTGTCTGCACTTGGCTTACATCCACAATAGTCAAATCCTGCTGTGTATTTGATATAGAGGCAGTAGCCCCATCGCTTGCCACTGATAAACCCAAATCTTCCATGCAGAAGCACGCCAAGCCTAGTTTCAACTCCATGTGACTGGATAACTTTGTATTGGACACCCTCTGAGGACATGGTGCGGCTTTGGCAAAGTATTTAGTTAATTTTGGGAGACCGTTTATCCTTCTGTACAGTGGTAGGTCATTTGTTTTGACCAAATATGACAGCAGGCGGGGCAGGTGTACTAGTTTGGCCATCAAGCAATTGGCCATCATGCATCTGTTCTTCAATTTGTATCATGGTCTTGCTCCTGAGTGCATATGTAGACATAGGGCCTGATTCATGGAATTGTCTGCTTGGAAAAGAGGGTACATGCACGTGCAACTGCGTGCAAATCCACCTTCATTGATTCATGGTACCAAATGCGTGCTACTTGAGTGAACTTCACGCTGGCTTGCACGTCTGTGTGAGCACTCGAGGGACTTGCTTGTGAGACTCCGAGCAGAGCTTGGCCGTGGCCTCTCAGAGAGTTGGGAAGGGGGTGGAACACCAAAAATGGGGAAGAACTTGTGAAAAAGTGGGAACTCCAGAGGGACAGCCTGCAGGAAGACCCTCGCACGCCCACTATTGCCCGACACGAGATATGTTCATGGATTCAATCGCACAACATCTTGGCTGGGAATTGGCCACACAAATCCTTCATACGATCTGTCACCCAAAGGACACTTTTGCATTGGATTTTCAGCATGCAGTTAGGCTTGCATGTCTGATTTAGTGGGTTCATGTACTAAATCAGGGTTCCGATGCAACTTAGGGGTGCGTGTAAGCAGTGTAGGCGGGGTGCAGGAACGTTATATGGGGGTTTGACTGCAGATTTCCCAAGTTATTGCTGAGTTATGATTTATTATACGCATGTTGTCGGGGTGCCGGATACAGTTACGGGGGACCTCCCGCAGGGTCCCTGAGTTGCAGGTCTGCTTATGGGGGACCCCATGCACTGTTTGAAGGGTGCGTGTATTCACGCACCCTGCAACGGTAGCTGTTCTGGCTGTTCATGCTTTGCCTGTTGGTTTGTTGGGGGCATTCTGGGTCGCGACTTACGGATGGGTTTACTTTGCGTAGTCAATTCCATGAATACGGAGTGAGTGCATTTTTCTTTCTGTGCGCAGGCTCATCCAGTGTTATTCTTGTTGCGTGGCCCTTGCTGGATTTCGACGCCCATTTCCATGAATCAGGCCCATTCGTGACTTGAAACACTTGTGTATAGGCACGTTATAAATGACTTATCATATGATATCATAATGTGCAAGTACTTACCCCATCAACTTCACTCAGAAGCTACCGCGCCCCTGTGTCAAATGCTGCAACTGCACTTATGAAGGCACTTTGTGGAACCTTCAGGCCACAGGTATGTTTATGAAGGTCCTCCTCTTCCTCTGCCTCACCTACACAGGGACTGCCAAAATGAATGAAGGGCTCTGTGTAGTCCTTGCTGTCTTCTGCTAAACTCCAAGCAGACATGATATGATATGATATGATGTGGCATTTATAACATGACTCTACAAAAGTGTTTCTAGGCATGACAAGACAAAGAGGGGGGAAACAAAAGCAGCACAAAATAAAGATTTTACCAGGCCTTGTGTCATACAGATCATGCAAGTGCGAGGATGAAGGAAGGGGAGAAGTGCCAGGGGTAGGAGAAGTGGGAAGTGCAGTTAACTCACAAGTGCATCCAGCGGGTGACTCATAAGTGCAGAGAGAAGGGGCTCTAGGGTTGCAGATACAGGCCCTTAAGTTCTGGGGAGGCCAGAGGCAGTGCCAGGGCAACTGGACACGCAGGAGCCTGGGCCTGAGTGCAGACAGTGACCAGGTGACCACTGTGAGTAGCAGTCAGGTGCATCAGCAGTGGAGAGGAAGAGAGAAAGCAGATGCGAAAAGGAAGGTCTTGAGTTGCTTCCAGAGCTGGCGATGTTTCTGCTCAAATCTGAGAGAGGCAGGGAGGCTGTTCCAGAGGGAGGCACCAGCAGAGGAGATACATTTGCTCCAACTCTCTGCTTGGAGAAGCGTCTGACTCTCACAGAGTTGGAGGTGCATGAGTGGAGAGCTTGAGAAGGAAGATGTTTTGGAAGAGAAAGTTGGAGGTAGAGTGTACCCAGGCCCCAGCAAGCCTTCTGGACAATGCAGAGGGTCTTGAGCTTGATCCTTGCAGCCACCGGGAGCCAGTGAAGAGATTTGAGAGCTGGAGAAATACGATCCCTGGGCTTGAGGCAAAGTACAAATCTTGCAGTCCTGTTCTGGATAAGTTGGAAAGGTCGAAGAGAAAAGGCAAGCAGATTTAGAAAGAGACTGTTGCAATAGTCTGAGGAGGTACAGCTGATAATTTGACTTCTTAGAGATGTCAGAGATGTGAGGATAGAAGGAGCAGGCATAGTCGAAGATGACACCAAGGTTCTTAGCCTCACAGGAAGGAGCAGGAAGAGGTCCCCGAACAGAATGGGTGGCCAGAGAGAGAGAGAGAGAGAAAGAGAGAGAGAGAGAGAGAGAGAGAGAGAGAGAGAGAGAGAGAGAGAGAGAGAGAGAGAGAGAGAGAGAGAGAGAGAGAGAGAGAGAGAGAGAGAAATTAAGGGAGCGGGTGTCGCAATGAGGAGGATCTCAGTCATACAGGCATTAAGTCAGAAATCATTGGTAGCACACCATTCCTGAATTGCAACCAGACAATCTGGTATGAGAAAAGAAGCAGAGGTGGATGAGTGTAGCCTGAAAGAGAGCTTAGTGTCATTCACATAACATTAAAAATTGGAGTACAAAGTAGCGATGTAGTGGGAAAGAGGTGCCAGGTAGTGGTTGAAGAACTGGGAGGGAGGTTAGACCCCTGGTGAACACCACAAGTAGAGAGAGGGATAGAAGAGAAGAAATACCCTAGTTGGACCTGAGAGGGTTGGGCGGTGAGAAAGGAGGTCAACCAGAACTCCTTTCTCACTGATCCTAGATATAAGATATAGATACTAGATATAAGAGATACTCGCTCTCTTACCTTGGCTGGCTACCTTTCCACTCACAGCTAAAATTCTACTTTCTCTGCTTTGTCTTCAAATCCCTCCATGGTCTTGCTCCTCCTTATCTCTCCTCCCTTCTCTCCCTCTATTCCCCCCCCTGCTCCCTTCGTTCTGCTGACCATTTCTTTCTCACTGTACCTCCGTCCCCCTGTGCTTCCTCCCGTTTCCGCTCCTTCCAACTCCTTGCACCTCTGCACTGGAACTCTCTCCCTCTCACAATCCGCTCTACCACAACCTTCTCCTCATTTCGCACTTCCCTTAAATCCCTCCTCCTCCATTCCCCTCCTTGATAACTCCCCCTTTGCCCTCTCTTCTTCCCCTCCCCACCCTCCTTGATTCCTCTATCTCCTCTCCTGCTTTCTCTCCCTTCCATTTTCCCTCGTCCAATCCCCCCAATACCTTGTCCCACTCCCCCCCTGCAGTTAATTGCTCTTTCCACTGTTTTATTGAATGATTCATGATGTAATTTTTGCTCCCATTGTTATTGTTGTTATCTTGTATTGTGTTGTTCCATTGTACAGCGCCTTGGTGTAAAGCGCTCTATAAATAAATAAATCAATCAATCAATCAAACCAGGCCAGGGCCTGATCAGTATTACCAAGGTTGTCGCAGAGGCGATTGCGCAGGATGGCATGGTTGACTGTGTCAAAGCAGAGGATAGATCGAGGAGAATGAGGACAGACGGGAGATTATATTCAAGATCGGAGAGCAAGTGGTTTGAACATGGGTTCGTCAAGCACACTTCCCTCTCTCCTTCCTGGTAAGCACTGTGAAGCTCAGTCGTCAGGGTCTCATCGTAACTGCACTTATCGAGACACAAATATATTCTAGCTCTTCTATACATAGGTGACTGGGTGGCATATGTGTGTTTTAAGTCGTATTGATTTTTGGCGTCTATGCTTCTGGTGTATAAAAGTTTTACGGATCTTACATGTACACAATTTACATTTCCACTACTTTTCATATAGATACTAGCTGGGGTAACCGGCATTGCCTGTGTTCTGATCGAGTGGTATCTCATGTGCCCTGCAGGATGTTGCTCTTGTTGTCTTGTCTGCAAGTCTTGCTTCAGTTTGCTCTGGCATCTCACTTGCCCTGGAGAAACTTGCTCTTGTACTCTGATCGTCAAGTCGTGCTGCTGTTGTTTTTGTTTTTCAGAAGCTCTTGATATTCATTTTTGCTTTTCTTCAGATGGAGATTTTCCAGGTGATGTTTGTTTTTTGTGTGTCATGTTTCAGTCATTCAATGGCTTCAGCAAGTTTGAGAAAGTGTCCCAGAAAGATTGATTGATTGTGCTCTCTTCTTGTGAATCAACTAAACTGTAACCTTGCCATTTCCCGTATTTGGAGTGGCTTGATAAAAACAAATATATATATATATTCAGTAAAAGATCTTTTTTAAAGGGACGTTATGGTTAAGTTGCACTACTAAAAACCTATGAAATTCAGTGAAATAACGTTGTTAAAGGGACGTTATGGTTCAAAGTAAAACCGAAAAACCCCTGAAATTCGGCAGTTATGGTAAGATAAGCAACCATAACTCGCGCCACCGTGCACTGCTAAGACTAACACCCAGGACATCAAAGATGTCATCACAAATGTCATTGATTACATCACTGATGACATCACATGTCTGGCTCTCCATTTTTTCCCTTTACTGACATATCTAGGCCACATAGTTTTCTTCAGTAACAGTCAGGAAATAAAAATTGAAAAGGTACTATATTTGTAGACTTAGGGTCAAGTCACATCATATGAAACATATGCATAGCGGAAGACACAGGCTTGAAAGAGAGCAATCCTTTCTGTGAATGAAGATAATCATTAGGGTTATCAGCACTTTCTCATAGTTTTATTTTTATTACTCTACCTTCCCTGTATATGCTCATATTTGTATACATTGTACTCACTCTCCTTTCCTTTGGGTGCAGTCACATCATGTGATACACATACATATGGTAAGTAGCAGCTTTGAAACAGAGCAATAGTTTTTCTGCATAAAGACAATCAGTTAGGTTATGAACTCTTTCTGCTACTACTTCTGCTTTTTTGTTTACTTCACTGTCCCTGTATATACTCATATTTGTTGTATCTTTGTGTTTTGTCTGTAATAATTATGTATTAAGTGGGTTTTATTATCTACTTATTACATGTTTCACAGTACGCAAAACTCTAATAAGAAAGCAGTTATCATTTCACTATTCAACATGGCAAGATTATGAATATGGCACCTTCATCATGTATGCTGCACACACTGCCTATGTTTCTGCATGAGTAGCTTAGTATACTGGATAGAACTTCATAATAGAATGCTATTTATATCAATGCATTGCTTAATGCACTAATTAGCTCATGATATTTATCCCAATGATACTTGACAGTTTTTGGTCAGCATTATAAGAATCTCTTGTACAGAGTTTTTATGAAAAGTAAATGCACATGTGATGTCATCAGTGATGTCATCAATGACATTTGTGATGTCATCTTTGATGTCCTGGGTGTTAGTGTTAGCAGTGCACGGTGGCGCGAGTTATGGTTGATTATCTTACCATAACTGCCGAATTTCGGGGGTTTTTCGGTTTTTCTTTGAACCATAACGTCCCATTAACAAAGTTTTTTCACTGAATTTCATAGGTTTTTAGTAGCGCAACTTAACCATAATTTCCCTTTAACAAAGTTTTTTCACTGAATTTCATAAGTTTTTAGTAGCATAACTTAACCATAATATCCCTGACTTCATATACATGTAACATAGAACAAACTGAACCCCCACATAGTGATTTTGATGTCCGCGGACTACAGCCATATCCATGGACATATCAAGAATCTGAGCGTGGTGAATGTAAATTTAAATAGTGTGCCCCATTTCCCCTTTGAAGTTGGCTCTGAAAAGAGACGTTTTTTTTGGTTTTTTTTACAGATGCTTGACAGACACCTGTTATTTTGTATTTTATTTCTTGTTTTTTTTTCTTACTTTACTCCTAAAACCTTCACATAACCTTCTCCAAAGCAACCCTTACATTCCAAAATAGAAAGGCATTTCCCGTAAAAGATAAAGAGATGCCATCTTCTTTAAAATGAACAGTATTACTGGCATCAATATTCTCATTATTACAGAAGAACATACCAGCTCTAAGCATGAAGGCACACATGCCTCGGTTGATGACACACCTAGCAATGTTCTGAAAAAGGCAGAGGACAGAGGGTGGGTTAATGGGAATAAGTTCACATACTCTGTTGCACTATCCTCGCTAGGAAATAGTTTCACGCCCTAATAAATAACTAAATAGCTAAAAGCAGGCGTTAAAATCAGAATCAGGCGTTAAGGGTTAACGGTGGCGTTAACCCTTAACGCCTGAGTTGTAATGAGGCCCATTAACTTGAACACAGGGTGACTTTAGAATAAGAATCTAAAATGGCGGATGAACCTAAAATGGCGGCTTACACAGATCTAAGGTCAGGACCTTGCAACGCGGATTTCCTCGCAGAGCGACTTGGCCTAGGCAAATTTATATATATATATATACACATACGATCAATAGGGTAAAATATGTTTTGCTGTTCAACAAACCCTCCTTTTTGCCTATGCGAGGCGCTAAACTACTTCTAATCACTTTACGAATGACTCCACGTCTCAACGTCCATATACCCTGAATCACCATCGGAGATGTGTATTGCCATTAGATCAGTTTCTAAAATTTCTTTCAACACTTATTCATTAGAGTTCTTGTCTGGGGCGTGTACCTTGCGTCCTAATGTACCCATCGCCTGTGCACAACATCCCCCTAGCATCGAACATATACCAGGAAGACATTGCATACAACAACCTCTCCTCCTTGACCTCTCTGCAGCTTTCGATTTGGTCGACCACTCTGTCCTATGCTCACATCTCCACACAGCAGCACACTTCTCTCCTGAGGCCATTTCATGGATCACCTCATTCCTTAACGGAAGAACTATGAGGGTCTTCTCTCCCACAGCTGCAGCAGACCCCATACCTATCACCTGCGGTGTACCACAGGGCTCCTGCGTCTCCCCTACATTGTACAACATATTTACCAAGCCCCTTTTCAATGATTTGGATCATCTCGGTATCACCTACACTAATTATGCAGATGATACTCAGATCCTCCTTCCGCTTTCTGGAGATTATGGAAAGGATTTGGCCGTGCTAAATATGGTGTACATCATCATCCAGGCATGGATGGCCACTCATGGACTATGCCAGAATGATGAGAAAACGGAGCTTATCATCATGGGTACAACGCACAGTCTAAGGAAACTTAGCCTGGCCTACAACTCTTTCATGATAGATGGGAACAACATAAAAGTTGGACAGGAGGTTAAAACATTGGGCTTCTACTTAGACTCTAACCTCTCCTTCAAAAGACAACTGAGCTCACTGGCATCTTCATCTGCATATACTTGCAAATTGATCCGTGCAGCTAAACCTTTTCTGTCAGACACTAGCTGTCTCACACTTGCTAGAGCCCTTATTCTATCCCGCCTTGACTACTGTAACGCCCTTTACCTGGGAACCTCCAAGGCTACCACTATCAAGTTACAAACTCTCCAGAACAATGCCTGGAGGGCAGCCCTAGGCATCCCCAGAAGAGAGCACATCTCAGGACTCAGCCTACAGAACAACTGGCTCCCCACCAGAGATAAAATTCTCCTAAAGACGGCTTCACTCACTTACAAATCCCTCAACAACGCCGCCCCGATCTACTTGAGTAACAGATTCCATAGACAAGCTTCCGCGAGACCCCTCAGAACTGCTTACAAAGACTGCCTTTCTGTCCCAAACTACAAACTTGCCACCATAGGAGGTAACAGTTTCCCGCTAAAAGCAGCCAAATTATGGAACTCTTTGCCTCCCAACCTCAGAGTAGACATGCCCTACCTGAAATTCCGCTCTAAGGTAATCACTTGGTTGAAACTGAAGGACTGCCAAGACAACTAAGTGCCAAGTCTATCCTCATGCGATCCGCACACTGTGTAACTTCGTGTACCACTTTTTAAATTTGTATATACTGTATATATTGCTTGCTTTCCTCTGCTGCTTTGTACATTCTCCCATTCCAATTTGTACTTTTTACACCTTGTAACTAAGCTTCGCATATTCTTGTAAATGCTGGGCCCTGATACCCCTGGGTATAATTGCGCATTATAAATAATAAACTAAACTAAACTAAACAAAGAAACAACAGAATTCCCAAAATGATCAGCAAGACCGAAAGTACCTTCCAACCCAAGAACGCAAGAAGTCCCAGAACCAAGCGCTAAGATCCCAGTTCCCCTCTGGAACATGCACTTCTGAACTTAGGACATGCAGATTCTGTATTGCCTTGAAGATAGTTGGGGAGGAATCTGGCACGAAAACACAGCAAGCGGACCCCACTAATTTACATACCCCTCCACGTTGAGCCAGGATGACATCTAATGCCACCCGGTTCTGAAGTGGTACTAACCTTATTGCTTTCTGTTCTAAAGTCATATTATAGAGTATGTCAGTGGTCCGGTTGATGGTTCTCTCCAGTACTCTTGCTAGTCACCTGATATCCTCAGAGTTCATTATTTGTCCCCAAAATGGCACAAAGGATTTCGCTACGTCTCCCAGAACTTGTGCTGGAGTGTCACCATTCTCGTCCCGCCGTGGACGAGACTTTGAAACCTCTACAGTACTAGCTATGAATACCCCGGGTAACAGGATCCCTAAATAACAAGTTCCCTGCCAATCCCTGGGTAACCATGGAAATGCTACATTACTGCAAACAAAGTAGACAGGCTCGCCTACATACAAAGGTCTGTCTTCACCAGTCAAATTCCCAACATTGGCGCAACCTTTAAAATCACCCATTGACTGAGTACCATTCCTCTGTATGCAGAAAGAAACTGACTTGGGGCTATGGTTAACAGTGTAGGAAGAAGGCGTGGCATCCTTATTGCCTACATGAGCCATTTTAAAAGAAATCAAAGATTGAAAAGGACGAGACAGTCTATCAGAAGGCCTAATAGAAGCAACATTATGCTTACTCCTATTTGCAAAGAGCGAACATCCCAGGGGAGTCAGAACACCTTTCTCAAACAGTTTCAAATTAGTCCCATCAAAGTTCCCTGAGATGCTATTGTTCCAGCGACTAGAGAATAGTGCTCTAAGAGAAGCATAGCATGCAGTTGTCAAAGGTAAAGGATGAATATACCAACATAGCCCCTTATCCCCGTGTTGCGGCAAATGTGAACAGACTCAATAGTTGGACTTATTAAAGATGGCATGTGTAGCATTCATGATAAGTAATAATGTGTTTTTGTGATATCTCTGTCTGTGCTGAGAGTCCCTAGGAGATAGAGTGTGCAGATGCACAAAAGGAGTAGAAACAGTAGGTACATTTTCAGTCGGCAACAAATTCTCAAGAGGTTGTACTTCTTCTACATACCAGAAGCCTAAAACAATGACTATTATAAAACTAATTAACATTATCACAAAACAGCAGTACGTTTTCGGGGCCCACATAACTAAATGTTCATTTCCGTAACTGGTCACACAGTCTTTTCTCTTTTCCATACGAGCGGAAGCGGTTGCAGGACTTGTAGTCTTCAAACGAAAAACACCAATGTTTTTAGCTGGCGACCTCCAGGCCGAGCGTCTTCTTAGTCCTTCCACAAACCCTAGCCAACAGAATCCCCTTTTTCAAACAATTGATCGGGCCAAAAGCAAGCCCTTGATGATTTTCTTCTTCTCCCAATGCACAGCCGAACCGTGCCGTAAGTCTATTTCCCTGGTCGCAGATCGTACCTTTTGATCCCTGGTACTAATTGATCCGTGAACAACGTGTCGTCACTTCCCACTGGAAGCAGTTAGTGAACAGAAGTAAGGTTAGAGGCACAATTGGGGATCACCTCTGGAAACAAAATGGTTGGAGAGTGTGGGGGTGGAATGGCTGTTTCCCCAGACCTGACACACTTTGAATGCTAGTTACTGCTTCGGGATCGTTGGTTGCAGTACTGGTCGGGGGTTCTGCTTCTTCTGTATTGTATGGCACTGGGTGTGGAATTTTCTTGGTGTGTGTCGCGTGGATCCAATATTTCCTGCCTGCCACTCGCACCTCCGTCTGTGTGACCAGTAGGACCTGGAAGGGGCCCCGCCAACGAGGTGCAATGCAGGACAATCGCTCGAAGGATTTTGTGAGGACCCACTCCCCAGGTCATAAGCTGTGACCGGGGCCCTCGTATCATACAGGTAAAGCCTCTCGCACCTGGTGATAAATCAAATACAAGTTTTTAGTCAACTGGCTACAGTAATCTGAAAGAAGTACATTTTCAACATTTCTCAAGGAACGACATTTTGGAAGGTTCCAGATATTAGCAGTCAACTTTTGAAAAGAATGTCAGAGGAACCTCTCGCATAGGCAACTGAGAAGTAGGCAACTCTGAATGCTTACTAAGCAACAGGGCTAAGTCGAGCGCTAAAGCAGCCGAAGAAGTGTCAAATGAAAAAGCTCTCTTATAAATACTCAATAACTCTGCGGGACAACACATCTTTCTTTTTACACACTCATCCTGTAGGTATTCTACCATGACCTGTATCACTCTCCTCTGCATTTCTCGCGTATACTGACTATATGTGTCATATACTTCAATAGGAGTTATCGATGTGTCTGAGATCCATCTAATCGCATCTTTCGTGCAGATTCGCATTTCCTTAGATATTGATTTACGACAAGGAAGGAACCGTTTCTGCACATACATAATGTCCAAGCTATTTCCATCTTCATCCTCATTCTGTAACCTTTCCAACTCCTTTCTATACTCAGATACCCTCTCAACATGCTCTTGTACTCTCTCTGCAGCGTCTCTAGAGAACGCTAAGGTGTTCAAATCCCTCAACCTTGCAAGAGATCTGTATCGTTTAATCTGTTGCACATTATACACAAATGAATCCCTAATCCCTCAATAAAAACATTTTTCTCAGGAAAATTGTCCATATTAGAAAGTGTGGCAAAAACACCAGCTTCATCATCCCTCTCCATACAATGCTTAGCCCATACAATCAACTCACGTTTCTTCTCTGGAGGTACAGTATTGTGAGTGACAACCTTTGATCCCACTCCCTGATCTACTACAAGCGGCATAGAACCACTTGGAAGAGGGAGAATAGGCACATTTAACTGAGGTGTTACAGGTACAGGTGGAAGAACAGGTGGAGGAGCAGCAACAAAAGGAGGACCAACAACTGGAGGAGGGGGAACAGCAGAAGGAACGATAGGAGCAGTAGGAGGAATAACTGCAGGAAGAGGCAAACCAGCAGGAAGAGGAACGTACAGAGGTGGCGCAGTGGCACCAGGCCTTCGTTCATTTAACAACTTATCGATAAGTTCAACGGAAACATGAAAGTCTTTAGAAGGATAGATTTTCTGGATACCAAGTGAGAAAGCCCTATCCATATTCCTAGCCTACTCAGAATGTTTATCTTGGTCATATAACAATGCTTTTTCGGCATTCGTCTTATGACGGCGCACATGTTTTTCTCTACTTTTAAGCTGCTGTAAAGCTTCTTTCTTCCAATTCTGTAATACATCAAATGCTTCAGGTCTAGCCTTTTTCTTTAATAATATAGATTCTAAATACTCAATACGAGGGATTTTAAAACTATTACTGATTGGCCACTGAAGTTCGGAAGCATGTCTAGTTTGTATGTGCCAAAAATCATTAAACACTATACTACCAATGCCATGCTTACAGCACATAGTACAAGCCGGCAACCCCTTCTGTGGTGCCGGAAGGCTAAATTCCAAAGGTTCTCTGTCCTTGCGGAATAATGCCTTGAAGCAGGCAGACAATTTCCCAGGCATATCAGAATACTGGTGTTACCTGGTCAGTAATTGCACTTGCAAGTGTAATGCGCCAAAACAATTATCAGGATACTTAAGAATCGGGTCACGACTCACCTGATCAAGCCTAAGGAGGTCCGATCAGATTTCAAAGTTTTTCTAACAGATTTTACCTCGTGTTTGGTGATTTCGGCAAATCTGCCCGCCTCGATAAGTGGACCCTCGTCAAGATGCCGACTCGGACAGCATGCTCAAATTCCAGGGATCGGGCCGTGGCACGCTGCTGAGGTATCGCTTCTCATTCAGGAAAGGGGCCCCTTTTACACCGTCCGATCCCGGTCCAATAGCCGTGTCAAACTTCAACGAGCTGGCATCAATCTTGAGAGTCCCCATTCGGGCGCCATCTGTGAAAGCAAAAAGATGATATTGAGGCTGAGTACCCCAAAAGGAAATACACCAAACGTGGGTTCAAAAGATACACAGATCATTATTCTACAACTGAACAGTTTCAAAGGACAAAGCAACAGATAGCTATCAGGCCCTCAGCACAAAACTGCGAAAACCAGCCCTGTTCGGTGTGCTCAGTGAGTGGGTCTGTACAACAGAATAGTCACACCTTTATACACTCCAAAACATGATGTCCAACCCACTTGCAGGTTAATGAATCTTTGATCTAGGGTTCGTGCCAAGTTTGTTCCTAATTTATGCATCCATACGTTTAGGAGTTATCCTTAATCCATTCGCCAACAAATTACAAAAGCAACACTGTGTCTTCCGATTTCCCGTTGAGCCTTTGCATGTATCTTTATACAATATAGTTAAACATGTGTTCACATAAGATGCTCAAACAGTATTGTACACGATATATGTTCGTGGATTAGTATCAGTGTCGCAGGTGATCCTCTATACACAGGTCAACGAAGGACAAGGTCTCAGTACATGACCCTAACATTTGGCCTGCGGGCAGTTTAGACATTAACTTGTACACAGAGGTGAAGACGGCCATGTTACATTCATAAACAACATTTTCCACCATCTTAGAACACAGGGTGACTTAAGAATAAGAATCTAAAATGGCGGATGAACCTAAAATGGCGGCTTACACAGATCTAAGGTCAGAACCTTGCAACGCGGATTTCCTCCCAGAGCGACTTGGCCTAGGCCAATTTATATATATATACACATACGATCAAGAGGGTATAATATGGTTTCCTGTTCAACAGGACAACCATACACACACACACACATACATAACATATATTCTGCTTTATATATAACGATACAAATGTGTGTCATAAGTGTGTGTGTCTGTCATAAGTTCATGTGTCTTAAGTGTGTATCATAAATGGAAGTCAAAACTGTGTCATAATTGTGCCTGTCTGATAAATGTGTGTCGTAATAGCTTGTATCATTAGAGGGTGTTGTGTAAGAGCGTGTCTTGAAACTGCATCGTTAGAGTGTGTGTTGCAAGACTGTGTGTCATAACAGTAGGTGTCAAAAGAACATATGTCATGTGTGTGTGTGTATGTGTTGTAAGTGTGTGTGTTTCCTGATTGTGTGCATGTCATAAAAGTGTGTCATATGTGTGTGGTATAAGTGTGTGTGTTGCCTACCAATTATAGACATGTCTTGTAAGTCTTGTAAGTGTTTGTGTTTCACATGTCAGTGTCATAAATGTTTGTATTGTAAGTGGCTGTGTCATATGTGAGTGGTTCGTAAGAGTGTGTGTCATAAGAATGTGTGTTGTAAGAACATCTGTATGTAATAATGTGCATTGTTAGTGTGTGTGTCATAAGAGTGTCTGGTGTGTGTGTCATAAGTGCACATATTGTAGGAGTGTGTGGTGTAAGGAAATATTGTTGTTGGATGAGAGATTTGCATGTGAGTGTATGACATATAAGTAAGGCATGAGTGTTTGTAATAAAGTCATGAAATAGCACATTTGCTGTACTCATCTACATAAGAAATTTCACATTGAAGTTGGGTAAGTTGTTATGTGTATAGAAGGTGTATAGAAGTTGTACAGTTAATACATGTAAAACATGTATATCTCCTGTGAACTGACATCAAGGTCAGTCCTGTCTTTCATGGGCATTTTTAGACGTAGGAAGGTGTAAGGTAAAAAATGTACTTCTCCTGCATGTTTGTGTACAGTTCATATTTACAAATATACATTCATTTGTCTCATGTATTATAAACCTACCGAGCTTATATAAAAGCATTAAACTGAGTTGTAACTTTGATGTGAGTTTTCAGATATATATTAATATGCATGTATGAAATGTAAATCTTCCACATGTAGGTGTACAGTTTCTATATTAAATGCACATCAATGTTGTTCTCATATGTAATGCCTCCTACACATATACAAGCTTACATTAAAGTGATCTCTAACTTTGATGTGAGTATTCAGTGTGTCTAAGAGTATATAGAAAGGCTACATTTCATTTTTGCACACAATTAAATCTCCTAAATCTTCTATTTATCTTATATAAACTTCAAATAATGGACATGGAAAAATAGTCCTAAAATTGAAGTGAGTTTTTATACTACAGTAGTGTACATGTATGAAATGTTAATCTTCTAGCTATATGCGCCCAGTTGTTATAAAAGATGCACATTCTTTCAGTTCACCATTTTATTATAACATCTAGGCGCATGACACCAATCTTGAAATGCAGAGTGATTGACCCATTTTTAGATATATCTGTCGAAAAATATGTTTTATTCCATATGAGGAAACCCCTTGTTAAAAGTTATTAAAAATGTAATCAAACAACATTTAGAAAAATATATATATGAATCTGTGCATGAAAAAATCTGACAGATATGCATTCACATTTTTTGGAAGAGTTCAAGAGTTATTAAGAAAAGTTATTTTCTAAAACTCCATAGACAACTTGTCTTAGCCTTAACTATGCCATGAGCTATATATATGAGCTATATATGTATTTGTGTGGATGGTAGAGGGCAGGACACCCAAATTGTAGACCATCAAATCAGTTTTTATGCAATGCAGTGGACTACCAATGTAAGGACATGTGCACTGCTGGGTCCACTGTGTGCAATTTTATATGTTCACAAGGCAGAGGGATAAAGGGCCGAGTAAAGTGAGGCAAACCCATGTTTACTCTTTGATTTTGCTCCCGGTCTTGTAAACAAGTACAGCCCACAAATTATGTTTTGCAGGTAGCATGTATTAAACAATTCCTATGGATTCCACCTGATCTAGAGCAGGTGCAAAACCGAGTTGGATTCCACAGGAATCCATTCGCTATACACTTGCATGAAATTCTCATGCAGGCTAAAATGAAACACACTGATGACATGGAGGAGGTGAGCACGGCAGAGATCTCCACTCTACTCCGTGCCCATGCCTAGTCCTGTCAGTGCTGGGAAATGGGACTTAGAGGTAAATCAGGTAGAAAAGAACTGTGTCTTGCTTTTACACCCTGATCTACCACACTACTCGATTTAAAATGAGGGTGTTTGTTTGCATTTCAGAGAAGGTTTAGAAACCACACACAAATGTAAAAGAAAACAATCTTAGGTTGCAGAGGCTGGTGCATTATTTTTCTCATGTTCTATCTGAGGGGATTAGTTGGGACTGAACATAGAAAAAACAGAGAACACATTTTTACAATTTACAGCATTACATCACAGGAAATATAGAAATCTGAGTTTGTCTCTGAAACAGTCACTGCACAGTCCACCATTGAGCAATTCACCCATATGTTCGTCTTCAGGTTAGCAAGATAACTGTTATGTGTAGTCCTTTGCAATGGTTTGCCTGTCACCAATACTCTGTGGTCTTCTTTGTGTCTGTAGAAGCGTGTAGACATCAAACTGTGTATGTCTATCACTGAACTGCCCTGGCTGTACTGTACAATGTTAAATAATATAATGAGTGTCTTAGTGGAAAGGTGATTTGGCCAGTTTGCATATTCTCTAGGCGAGAAGGGTGCTTGGACATTCATCTGTGAATGGATACTCCATGTGAATTGGGGAAGTTCATTGAGCCTTGTCAACTATAGAAGGGTACGTACTGCTAAATGGTAGTGGTGTGGGGGCATGGGGACCTGCTAATTTCTGAGACACACTACATCTGTTTTGCATTATGTGTAATTAACACAGTATTTACTTTTAATTTGTTGGTACTCTTTTCTTATTCACAAACATGCCTTTCATAGACTTAGTGATTAGCTAATCTTAATGTGTGCAGACTGCTGAACTTGACATGCCAATACCTAGTGTTCACTTTCTATCCTAGAATTAACTCTGAACTTTATGTGTTTGGCATTGCAGCAAGGATCTCACAGAACACATCTACCTAAAGAAAGACCACCGGAGAGAGAAAACGTCAATGCAACACAATAAGAATCTATGAAACCGGTTCACCCAAAGAGAAACTCGACCCCATACTTAATACAATTAGGCAAACCCAATAGCTCAACAAAATACACAGAAAAAGACCAAGGTAACCCCTATTAACCCTACTAAAACTCTCAAATACTCTGCATACCCACCACCCAACACTGACGAAACAAGTCACATACCTTTGCCACAAAAACACCCCAAACTATAGGTACTCTACCAAATCGCCACAACACCAAACACACTCACATAAAAAACCTGCATACAACCACCCACCCAAACTCCACACAAATGTCAATCAACTAAAAACATACAGCACAGAGTGACTGTTTTTTCCGAACTGAAGTCACCAACAGCACATCAAACCTCTCTTGCGCTTTTCCCTCTCAGTCTGACTAACCAACCCATCCCAACGTTGAATGGGTTAATATGGTAATTTAGAGGTGGAGATGCTAGTTTTCATTAAAAGCATGGAAGTGGGTGTAGATTCTATGAACGAGATGCAAGAGACATAGAAACAGGCTAGACAATTGAGAAGGCAATGTGTTTGGCAGGATGTGTTTAGTTGTTTCAAAACAAAAGCAAGGAGTGTCAGCATTCTTGTCCCCCAAAAAGTTTTATAACATAGTATGTATTGGTGGTGGTGCTACATGGTGCAAAATGATTGCTAGAGAATCTATATTTGCCAAATTCATTCCTCCCATAAGTAGTTAGACTGAAATGTGCACCCAGAGATGATGATGTCATTGTGGGCAGTGACTTTAACATTGCTGCTTATTGCATTTGGATATAATTGGCTGATCACAAATGTGTGACAAAATGAACAGAAATTGTCGACTCAGCTGTATGCAATTTCCTGGATTTTTTATATAAAGAGACTCCAGTGCCCAAAACTGGGGGATTGCATTTTAATGTCGGGTGCACTAGACATTCTCAAATATTCAGTTATTTTGAAAGCTGTATCAGGATGCAAGATCTCCATTTAGATAGACAGCTGTATCCTCTCTAACCAAGCACCAAACGACAAAAGGATGGATTTGGATGTCAATGTAAGGATTACACGATTGTGGTGCATATATCCTTGTGTGCTGAAGAGTAAGAGGCTCAAGGACTATCACACATTCAGATCAAACCTTTTTTAGACATAAATGTTGGCCCAGTTGATAGTTTGAACACTGGGAGAGTGTAAAATCAATTCTGGGGGAGCAAATGATTTCACATTGTGTGCGAAGAAAGCAAAAATCAGGAACACATTGTGCAGACATCAGAAGCTATTCAGGGAGCAAGAATTTGAAATTCACAAGAGTCAATTAAAGGTCAATGAAGTTTGCAGATCTGTAGAACATTTGATATCTGACATTGATATCCTTTTGAATAAGAAATACTATTTTCACTTCCAGTTGAAACAATAAAATAACTGCTTGGTTGAGGGACAACTCAGAAAATGTTGCTGCACCAAAGGCAGCTATCAACTAATTATTTTCAGGTCAATGCTAGGCTCACAGCTTTCTAACAATATTCCAATGCCCTTTATAATGGCTGATGGAAAACTGAATTACCTGGCTGAGCACTTCACCACAATTCTTTCACGTATCTTTCTGCTCACCATATCTCACATTATTTATGATCTGAAAGTAAATGCCAAAAGAGAGACAATGAAACTGATGTCAATATGGGCTAAGAAAAGCTGGATCAAAAATAGATTTTTGCCAAGTACTCTTTTTTTAGCAAACACTTCAACATTAAAAGTAATTTATTGAGATCAGCTACCTTTTGTCCAGCTACATTGCAATCAGCCCTAACCCTTGTCTGAGTGAAGTGCCACACTAAATATGACTGTGGCTAATATGGACACCAGTAAAATGATACAAGCTGAGGCAGAAAGGGGGTGCCTCCGGTTTGAAAGGTGGGCATCTGAAGCTGAACATGCTCATGTCTTCATGTACTCATTGTCCTAGTGGACATCTACAACCAGGCTATACTTAAAGCACTGAACACCATTGCCCCACTAAAATTGCGGAAACCCAAACCACAGCGTCACCTCAACACCTGGTTCACGCCACAACTAAGAGAATTACGTAAAGCTAAGAGAACCGCAGAGTCACATTGGAAGAAACATCCCACAGCCTCCAATAAGACTGAACCTACCCTTGCCTCCGCTAGTTACAAAGAAGCCATCTTTATTGCTAAAAAGGACACATATAACAAAAGGATTATACAAGCGGAATCCAACACAAAGGAACTCTTTAAGATTTTGAAAGAACTTGAATCCCCCATTGCCCCCATAGACAAATGTGTTACAGATGCACTATGGTGTAGTAATATTCAGAAGGCCTTATTAGATAAAATAGCTCGCCTACAATCTAAAATCAACGCAAAAAAAATCCCTGCTACTTGCTGACCCAGACTACAAACAAATACCTAACAAATCACCTACCGTTAAATCAACTCCTAAACCTTTCAGCTTCTCACCCCTCTCTATCTGGGAAGTAGAAAACATCATCAGGAAACTTAAGCCATCTAACTGCCAAGGTGATGCTTGCCCTGCCCCGATCATCAAAGCTGCAGCACACGACCTGGCACCATTTATAACCAACCTCATCAATGCCTCCTTCAAAACCGGAGTAGTGCCTGATAACCTAAAAGATGCGTGGGTCATCCCACTCCTAAAAAAACCTACTCTTGATCCAGCCAACCCGTCTAACTATAGACCGATAACAACTGTACCTTTCTTATTAAAAATATTGGATAGAGCAGCCTACTTACAAATACAGGCCTACTTAGAATCAAATAATCTCCTAGGACTTAGGCAGTCAGGTTTCCGACCAAGACACGGTACGGAAACTGCATTAATAGATCTCACTACCCAGGTCCAAATCCTGAAAGACAATGGTAAACTTGCACTCCTCTTATTGCTTGATCTGTCAGCAGCTTTTGACCTGGTCAACCATCAAACACTCTGCCACCACTTGAAAACTGCAGCACACTTCTCAGACGCAGCCACAGCTTGGATCAGCTCCTTCTTGGAGAATAGAACCATGAGGGTCTTCTCTCCCACTGATTCTGCTGAACCCTCTCCAGTACCCTGCGGAGACACTCTATAATATATTCACAAAGCCTCTCTTTGATATCCTTGACTATCTGGGTGTCACGTATACCAATTACGCGGACGACACCCAGATACTCATTCCTATCTCGGGGAACTATGAAACAGACAGCAAAACCCTTAATGAAATCTACTCAGTAATTCAAGCTTGGATGGCACATCACGGACTATGTCTTAATGACGAAAAAACCGAGTTGATCATCCTTGGCACTCACGCCAAACTCAAAAAGCTCAATCCTGCATTTAACTTCTTCACCATTGATGGCAATCTCATCCCCGTGTCAAATAACACTAAAACCCTTGGGGTCTACATCGATGCCACCTTATCCTTGTCCAAACAAACTAATGCAGTAGCATCATCAGCCGCTTACACCTGTAAGTTGATCACTGCATGTAGGCCATTCATCTCCTCACCCAATTGCATTACTCTTGCCAGAGCATTAGTCCTTTCCAAGATAGACTATTGTAATGCCCTTTACTTAGGCACTAGCTACAAGAATATCAACAAACTACAAGTAATTCAAAATAATGCCATTAGAGCTGCCCTCAACATCCCCAAAAAAATGGCTACACTGGCTTCCAGTCAAGCACAGAATATCCCTTAAAACTCTTACCCTCACACATAAAGCCAGGGCCAACCTTGCACCAGCCTACCTCACCAACCAACTTATACCTCACACTTCATCAAGACCACTTAGAGCAGCACAAGCTAACACTATGTCCATACCGAGATTTAAACTTCACAATTCGGGCGGTGCTAGCTTCCCTGTACAAGCCTCCAAATTATGGAACACAATACCTGCACTTTTGCGAGCAGAACCGTCATTTAACCTATTTAAACATAACACTAAGCGTTGGCTTCACAACATGGACTCTATGACAGCCTAACTGCCTGATTCTAGCATGATCAACTGTCACTATACACTCGGGTAATTAATATAATTATACTAGACTATGTATATATGCATCTGCATGACTAAGTTTGTACCCACTTGTAACTGCAATGTAACGTAACCCTATTGAATGCCTTCAACTGCAATTGTAACCAGATCTAACTTATGCGCCCGTATGCCCTTGGGCCTGGCCGCGCTTTATAAATAAATAAATACAAATACAAATTGATCACTGAGGAATCTCACCATTGATATTTTTAATCAGTTTCAGAAAAGCGGATTCTGTTCAATAGGCAAATAAAATATCATTTAAATAAAATGGTCAGTGCTGAAGACACAAGTAGGCAAAGAAAGACGGTCTAGAGGGAGTCAAGGAGAAATCATAGGGTCTGCACTTGAAACATGCTACATAAAGAATGATGGCAATGGAAAGGCCGTAGACATGAAGAGTAAACGAGGGATACTTTTCTTCAAAATTAAAGGTATGAGACAACATTGTTTTTTTTAATGCTGATATCCCTATTAGATGCAATTACCTTTGTTCAGGTGGAAAATGTTTCCTTGCCTAAGTGATTTATTATAAATATCGAAAGTAGGAGTTGTCATATTTCAGCTCACTTTTTAATTTTAGTAATGGTAACACAACAATTTCTGGTAACTACAGTCTGCATGGCTTGGTATTTCACATGCCCAAGCATCTTTCCTAATATAGCACAATGTGCTGACACAATGACCTAGCATGGGTTACTTGTATGTGGGTGCTAAGAATGTGTATTGTTATGTTTTCTTGAACAATATTGGCTAAGGTTACCACATGTTTGCTTATCCTCTGTATGGGTCACAACCACAAAAACATTGAACAGATTCTGCCAGTAAGATGAACAGTGAACTTGCCAAACATTCTGCTTTTCTTTAAATCCCAGTGGCATAGACGGAATGTCACATGTGGCGCAAGACCCCCCCCCCAGCTCCCCAACAACCACCCCGCCTGTTTTGACCATGGGACAGCTGCGTTCAGACCTCCTCCTGACTACCCATAAGTGTAGCTATTTGCTTGATGGATGTGCAAAGTGTGTTAAACCTTTTTTGTTGGAACTGCAAATATCATGGATCCTAACAAAATGCATGACTGTCTACAAACATTACAGTTAGCATGCAACTGTTTCACATATGCTTTCAAGTCCAACAATTCATGAGGCAGGATTTCAATTTGTCCCATAGCAGGTCTGAAATAATCTACTGGTTTTGGGCATAAGGTCCTGTATTTAAAAACTGTACTGGAATGCCAAGGGGCATTTGCACACAATGCCAGGAATCAGAGAGCATGCTTGTTGAGTGACTTTTCAGCATATTTTCAAGAAGCAGACGGTGAATGAAACTGCTGGATGATGAAATCAGGCAGGGGTGTGTCTGAATTACAGGTGTGAGAATGTTCACACTCATGCTGGTGCAGCAAGGAAATGCCTCTAACAGCTCGTTTGTATGAAGGATTTCAAAGGTGTCGTAATATAAGTTATGTTGCATACGGAGGTGCAGCAGAAGAGGAAAGATTCATTTTTGGATTTTCGGAATTCACATTGAGCAACCAGGCACAAAAAGGGGGAGGGGCTACGGAGAGAGCGTGACAGCGAGAGCAGACATAGCAGAGGCCATTTCAGAGGGTTATTTTCATTGAGCCAGATTCGGATATATGTAGATCTGCACTTATGTAGCGTAACCCGTGTACTTAGTCTGGAATTTGACTTTCCACATTACAGAGGACTACAATCAGAACAATGTGCTTGGGTTATTCTAACGTTGTTTGCTTTCAATGGAATGAAGAAAGCATATGCAAGCACACACTTCCACCATGTCGCCCAGGTGTGCCAAAACACACTGAATTTGAAAAGATATATCAACCTTAGTTTAAGGGGACCACTTTCCTAGCACCGAACATATATGTGTATTTGATGCAGGACCTCCCTGTAGTGAAACTCTGAGCTCACCACTGTTTCAGCTAGTAATATAATAATTGTATGGGCATATACATTTATTTTTTGGAGGTGGGTTGCAAAGGTAGATTATTTTTTATTGCCTATACTAATATTGAGATTTCTCTTTGGAAATGTGTGTCATATTTCTTTTTTGGGGTGATGTTTTTTAGTAAGACAGATGTTTCGGTCCTTATTCACAGGGCGTTTTCCAATGGGGGTTTGCCATTATAAAGCACTCCTGGGAATCGGTCCCTTTGTGTTCTAATGGTTTGTATTGCATGACAGGGCGCTTAAATCAATATGTATTTTTGGCTATGCTGTATTTCTTTGGGAACACCAATCGGCATATGCACAATGCAGCGCAACAGTGGCACACAATGTGAGGGAAACTGTCTCCAGAAAATAACTGTTTTAATCACTAAATATGGAGTGCAAAGTAGTAACTAGGAAAACAAATGAACAGAAAATCAACTAATGAAGAAGGATTTCTCACCAGTCTTTGCTAGTCCCAACATGGACACATTAAGATTGAATCCTTGGTGAGGACACTTTTTCATATGAATTGCTTGCACTAAGTCTAGTCAAAACTTGTGATATACTCCAGGGCACAGTACAAAATTGTAGTTTTGTGAGACATGCACATTCCTAAATCAGGAGTGAAAAGAAAGACTAATGAAAGCCTTAAACGAGCCTTGCTGCACTTCCAACTTCTCACAACATAAAAAGGGAATAAGATGCTTCCTTGATCCGTTAGTATTGCTTAGAAGAATCATAGTAGCCAGTTGCAGGCCATCAAAAGAGAGACTTCCAACTTGCTGCTAGTATGTGTTCAAAAGTAGTAACCGGTGGAAAGTCTTGCTAATTAAGATGGTCAAGAGCATATCATCTGATGCTCGAAATACCTTTTGAAGGGGCAAACTGGTCCTGCTTGTAGCAATAATACTTGTCTTAAGGTGGGTCTAGTCTCTTGTTGTACTACAAGACTGAGTTGGTAAGGAGCACATATTGCGTTTTGTGTCCATAGGGACTGTGAGTCCTACTACTCTGTTTAAAATATCTTTGGTGAGAAATCCATATTATAATTTGCAACTTAGTATAACGCATTGCTAATTCATTGACCAGTTTAGCGGAGGAGCTTGATAGTTGCAAACACAGACAGGACAGAGGGGGATGTGTGAGGTTCAGTTGGGGAAAAGACAATAGCCCTGTTCAAAAGGGTAGCAAAGAGAGTATCCCACATGGCACAGTATTTGTTTGTATTTTTTGGAAGTGGGTTGCAAAGGTAGATTATTTGTTAATGTTATTAGTGTGTCTATGAACATCTTATTGCTATTCTGCATAATTGGCAAACTTAGCTATAATGTTCTATTTTTATAATGATGTGTCTATTTAGTGTAAAACAAACCCCCATAAAAAAGAAAAATAATAAAAACAAAATAGAGAAAAATGCATGTACAAAATAGTGTCACCATGAATACAATAACATGAGTAAACATTTTGTTTAAAAAAATGCACATTTCTCTTCTAATAACTCAATCACATAAAAGGTAATTTTCCCAAAGAGAAGTCAATCCAGCATACACACGAAATGAACAATGGCAGTAATCAAACCCATCCCCCACACAGTAATGAGCCATGGCCTAAATTCAATAGATTCTAAAAATGTAAGTTTAATGATAAAATTAGCAAAAACAACTATGATTCAACAATATATGATATACTATGAATACATGTTTGAGTGCATTCCTACTCAGACAACAGCAATGTGAATGAGCAATCAATACTTCTCTTGGACCTCTTACTAAGGTTGGCAAAATATTTAGCCAAAATAGAATGATGACCCTGGCAATCGGTTTACAAGGAAAGGTTCCTATATATATATATATATATATATATATATATATATATATAACAAGCTGTTTACCATAGCTTCACGCGTGTGGATTTTGGTATTTGGTAAAATTGTTTTCAAAAGTCACATGTGTTTTTTTTCAAACTATACAAAATATAATTTACAGGTTGATGTCTTAATGTAATAAGCAATGTTTATTCCAGATGTTAGTCAGGGCATATTGACTAAAAACAAAGATATTTTGTGTTGTAATTACAAAAAGACAATGAGACAGACAAGAAATATAAATAATACTTATTTGACATCTGCACAAAACAAACTATTGGAGTACTTCTTTGTAAACTACATTAGTGGTTCTCCCTTCAGGTGCAAGGATTACCAGAGAGCTAGGTGAGCTCACTCGGGAACGGGCCTTGTAAAATTACCCATGCAAGAAGCAGTCTTCCCTGTGGTCAATCACTGCTACCTTTCAAGTCTGCCCTTGAGATTTGTTGATGGTCTTGGTGAAACACACCTTTAAGGGGAACTGAAGTCTTGAAGGGATGACAATTTTGCTCTCAAATACAGGATACTCTCCATTACCAATTTTAGGAAGGAGTTCCTAAAATGATTTTATTATGAAGATATAAAATGTGAATGTTTACTTTCCTAACATCTTCGGTTTGTGAGATATGGTTATCCTTAAAAAAAATTCAAACCCCTTTTCTATCTCCCTTAAAAGGATTTTCAGATAATGGTAAAACACTTGTTTCTCTATTTTTGAAGAAGAATCTAAATACCAATGTTCATATCTGTAAAATATTCGGTTTTTGAGATAAAGCTAAACATTCACCCCCTTTTATCATCCTGGTACTGAATTTCCCCCAAATCCTTCCTTCATAGGTGCCTATGACATGAAAACAATGTACCTTCCAAATTTCACGTTCCTAGATGAAACGGTTTGAGCTGGGCATTGATGAGTCAGTCAAAAATGTGCCCCCCCTTTTCACCCACTTAGGGAGGGAATTTCCATAAATTCTTCCTTAGTGGGTGCCTGCGTCATGAAAACAATATACGTTCCAAATATTCCTAGGTTAAACGGTTTGAGCTGGGCTTTGATGAGTCAGTCAGTTAGTCAGTCAGGACAATGTCATTTGTGAGGTCATCTTTGATGCCCTGGGTGTTAGTGTTAGCAGTGCACGGTGGCACGAGTTATGGTTGCTTATCTTACCATAACTGCCGAATTTCAGGCGTTTTTCGGTTTTACTTTGAACCATAACGTCCCTTTAACAAAGTTTTTTCACTGAATTTCATAGGTTTTTAGTAGCGCAACTTAACCATAACGTCCCTTTAACAAAGTTTTTTTACTGAATTTCATAGGTTTTTAGTAGCACAACTTAACCATAATATCCCTGACTTTAAATACATGTAACATAGAACTTACTGAACCCCTAGCTAGTGATTTCGATGTCCGCTGACTACCGCCATGTCCGGAGACATATCGAAAATCTGAGCGTGGTGAATGTAAATTTAAATAGTGTGCCCCATTTCCCCTTTGAGGTTGGCTCTGAAAAGAGCCGTTTATTTTGCTTTTTTTGCAGATGCTTGACAGACACCTGTTATTTTGTATTTTCTTTTATTTTTTTCTTTTTTTCTTACTTTACTCCTAAAATCTTCACATAACCTTCTCCAAAGCAACCCTTACATTCCAAAACAGCATGGCATTTCCCATAAAAGATACGGAAATGCCATCTTCTTTAAAATAAACAGCATTACTGGAATCAATATTCTCATTATTACAGAAGAACATACAAGCTCTAAGCATGAAGGCAGACATGCCTCGGTTGATTACACAACTAGCATTGTTTTGATGAGGACAAACAACTGAAATATTGTCCCATATTGCCCTAGGTAGTAATCCAGAAAAAATTACTTTGGCATTTGGAAGGCTGTTCATTACTGCTTGAACCAAGTGTTCCAAAACTGCCAACAAAGTAGGGGCACTGACATAGCCCAAACGGAAAGCACCATAGTGCAAAACTACCACATGGGGACTGTTGATCCTGCCCATATCTTCACAAACTTGTACAATTCCCTGTACATTGCAATCAGGCACAGTGCTCCACACGACCTTCACTCCTTTAACATCAAAATTCTTTGCAACATGCCTGCATTGAGCATACTGTTGTAAACCATGCACAAACATATCTCCGAGCACCAACACCCTGACTTTCTCCACTTCTGCCATCTTCACTACACACAGTCTCTTTCAACACAAATCCACAACCTCAACATCTGATTGGCTGATGCCTACAGTCTTCTTTCCATGGTGGATTTGCTGGTAAACCCCAGATGTAGCACGCCCTGTCCATGGACAGCCGCGGTGTCCGCGGACCGCGTAACTCTTGGACAGCCCTTCTACCATTTCCACTTCACTCTCTGTCCCATTCTCTCATTGAATACAGCTAAGCAGTCACACGATACAGAGAACGTCCTCACAACACCCGCATTTTGTTTATTTTCGAACATTTCAGGACACCGCGAGTGTTCTTCTGGCTCACTGTTTTTTCTTTTGCTGACATATCTAGGCCACATTGTTTTTATTCAGTAACAGTCAGAAACTAAAAATTGTATTTTATTTGTAGACTTATCCTACAAGTAGGTTCTTATAGTAATTCCCTTAGAGTCCAGTCACATCATATGAAACATATACATAGGGGAAGACACAAGCTTTAAAGACAGCATTATTTTCAAGCAAATAAATGATGATTTCTCTGTTTCAAAGCTGCTATTTACCCTATGTATATGTATATTGGTATGTGTTCTTGTCTCTTTGTGTTTTCTCTATAGTAATGCAATTATGTAATACATGGGTTTTATTAGCTACTTATTACATATATCACAGTACACAAAAATCTATTAAGAAAACAATTATCATTTTATTATTCAACATATTAACATTACGAATATTATACCTTCATCTTGTACGCTGCACACAATGCTATGTTTCTGCATTAGTAGCTTAGTATACTAGATAGAACCCCATAATAGAATGCTATTTATATCAATGCATTGTTCAAAGCACTAATTAGGGTATGATATTTATTGCAATGATCCTTGACACTTTTTTCGCAACATTATAATAAGAATCCCTTGTACACATATTTCATGAAAAGTACATACACATGTGATTTCATCATTGATGTCATCAATGACATTTGTGATGTCATCTTTGATGTCGTGGGTGTTAGTCTTAGCAGTGTACGGTGGTGGCGCGAATTATGGTTGCTTAGCTTACCATAACTGGCGAATTTCAGGGGGTTTTCGGTTTTACTTGGAACCATAACGTCCCTTTAACAAAGTTTTTTTATTAGCACGCAAAGATGGAGTGTAAAAAGCAATTTCTCAGAGATGGCTGTACACAGAATGTTGCAAACTAAGAATTTATGGTTGTTTACAGTGAAAGTCAGCTGCTTCCATTTTTTGCTCACGTGCTGGAGAGGCCCACGACTCACACTATAAGGTTCTATTGTTTTTTGACCCTGACAGACAGGGATCGTGCTAAAAGACTTCTTTTGAAGGAGTGTTGCAAAAACGTAAGACACGATAAGGATGACATTTCTGAAACTAAACCACTTTTATATATTATATCACTATGAGAAAGATAGTTGGCGCAGATGGAGTCGTATTTTGGGGCTGCACTATGCTTAGACAATGTAAAATGCCAATATAATGTAAGTAACCCTTTAGATTATTTTATACCGAAATATAATAACAATAGCGTGGCGTTAAAGCCCGGTTAAGTTGTACTTGTTCGTTCAATGTGGCATAGTGTTTCCTACCGCGCACTATCACTGCCGAATTGGTCCCCTGTCGCTTAGAGGGCTCTGAAAAAGGCAGAAGACAGAGGGTGGGTTGATGGGAATAAGTTAACATACTCCGTTGCACTATCCTCGCTAGCAAATAGCTTCACGCCCTAATAAATAAAATGAATATTTTTAATGAAGATCGGCTGGTGAGACTAATTTATGTTTTTTAAAACAAGTACATCCTTCCGTACTGTCAATGCCACGATTTTCAGACCGCGGCCGACAGATTTTTTTAACTGCCAGGTGCAGCTACTTCTAAACAACTTCATGACCCTCACCATTTTATGGGACAATCGTCAAGGACCAATATGCCCTTACGCGGTACTGGCGGCTAGAAGCAACATACCAACCATTATGGTGGTCTAATGCCTCGTTGTTGGAACAGCCTTCCGATTATCAGTGCGACCACAGTGCTTCTTTTATCATAAACCAACACCCTGTGTACCCCAAAGGAACAGCGTGTGACTCAAGATGAACTTTTGTGGATTGACAGCAAAGACAAATGCAAATCGCTGAATATTCTCTAAACATTTGATGTCAAATAAAAGTACTTTACGAAATGTACAATCTTGCTGTTTGCTTTTAAATCACAGTTTCATATTCCGAATTGTGGCCTGCTGTGTTGTGAGATGATCTGTGTTGTTTTCAGGGTTCTGTGTAAAGTCGCGTAGAACTGGAGACGACTGGGCCTTACGCGGTACTAGCGGCTAGAAGCAACATACCAACCATTATGGTGGTCTAATGCCTCGTTGTTGGAACAGCCTTCCGATTATCAGTGCAACCATAGTGCTTCTTTTATAATAAACCAACACCCTGTGTACCGCAAAGGAACAGCGCGTGACTCAAGATTAACTTTTTTGGATCGACAGCAAAGACAAATGCAAATCGCTGAATATTCTCTAAACATTTGATGTCAAATGAAAGTACTTTACGAAATGTACAATCTTGCTGTTTGCTTTTAAATCACAGTTTCATATTCCAAATTGTTGCGTGCTGTGTTGTGAGATGATCTGTGTTGTTTTCCGGGTTCTGTGTAAAGTCGCATAGGACTGGAGACGACTGGTCACGTTTGGCTACGCACCCTGTACCATCACGGAGAGAGACGGGGAACATGAATGCTTTGATAATGTCAGGCTTAGGGGCGGGTGATATGATTTAGTGTTGCAAAAACAGGTCAGCCAGGTCGATGGGGCAAGTGATAGGATTATCACATAATGTCGGCGCACAGCAGCCTGATTTATTGTTTGTTTAGTGGACAAAAAGTCGGGTAAGGCCCATAGGAAATTGTAATGTCAACGGACATAAGGAAGGTTCTTAGAACACTTTCAACCTGACAACGAACAATGCAAACAGCGTTCTCAGAACACCCCCATTTTGTTTAATTGCAAACATTAGAGAGTAGGACTAGGAGTAATGGCGATTACCGGTGAGTAATCAGAGCATTTCAGGACACCGCAAGTGTTCTTAGAACACATTCAACTTGCCAGAGTACAATACGGACAGCGTCCTCCGGACACCCCCATTTTGTTTCTGCTCGCCGGTTCCTGCCAGCCCACCAGGTCTTATCTGGCGGGCTGTGCGGCACCCGTGAGCAGAACTCGTGATTGTACCGGCACCGTTATCAACGCATTTTTGTGACTTTTATTGTGCATGCAGTGATGGGCACTTCAAGGAATGGGGGGCTCTGGATTGACACAGGTTAAATTGGTGGTCCTGTTGAAAATGAGCAAATAACAAGGGGGGTCCTGGGAGTCTCTCTGCCAGACATTAGTCCTGGTTACGAGAGCCTTAGTCAAAGTCGTTAGCTCCCAAACATATCAGTCTTTGTCCTGCCCTGGGGCAGTCCAGCACCAAAATTCTAGGCAATTCTCCTCTGAACAATTGTACCAACAGTAACCCCAGTCACGTGTTTCGGTCTGGTTGTACCTCATCAGTAGGGTGGAGCTGTCCCTCACTAAGAAGAGTGAGCAAGGAGTCCATGCCCGATTTCCCCATGTAACTTAGGGTCAGACCCAAAGTTACTTAAAATATGCAAATAGCAGGTGGGGTCCTGGGAGTCTCTCTGCCAGACATTAGTCCTGGTCACGAGAGCCTTACCCAGAGTCTTTAGCTCACTATTTTTCGCAGAGGAGAAATATCCAAAACATATCAGTCTCTGTCCTGAACTGGCGCAGTCCAGCACGGAAATGCTAGGCAATTGTCCTCTGAGCAAGAGTACCAACAACAACCCCACTCATGTGTTTCGGTCTGGTTGGAACACATTAGTAGGGTGGAGCTGTGCCTCTCTAAGAATAGTGAGCAAGGAGTCCATGTGTGGATTGCCCTTGTAACTTAGGGTGAAACCCAAAGTTACTTAAAATATGCAAATTATGCTCCTAGTTATACAGTGTTTGTTATGGTTGGGGTTGCAATGGAAGGGGAATGGATAAGATGCATGGGATGGGTGGCTGAACCATGAATGCATTTTTGTGACTTTTATTGTACATGCAGTGATAGGCGCTTTAAGGAATGGGGGGGCTCTGGATTGACACAGGTTGGTGGTCCTGTGAAAATGAACAATGTCTCTGGAGGGTAAAAATGAATTCCGCCAGCAGTCAAATATATGTTGTGGAATGTGCATGGCATGAACAACTTTATTAAAAAATGTAGGGTGCAAACTTACTTGCGGAAATGTGATGTTGGCATTGCATTCACCCGGGAGACACACCTACTACCAGCCAATCTTTTAATACTCCTCAACACGTACGGCAGGCATGCTTATGGGTCCTCATATTCAACTTATGCTGGAGCTATGTTGATTTGTATAGCAGATTGGGTCCCATTTCCTACCAGTAGGGTCCATAGTGACTTTGAGGGCAGATAAGTACTTGTGTAAGGCACCATGCAAGGTAAAAAAGTATGCCTTATTAATTCCTTTCCACCATTTGTGGCCTTCAGTGAGTTATTTCCACAGTTAATGAACTAATTTATAGCATATTGACAGGCTATTTGGTTTTGGGGTGGTGACTCCAATTGCACAATAAACCCAATTATGGATAGGTCGGCTTCAAACAGGGTAAAATCTAGGACGGCGCGTGCTTTGAGTGATTGTCTCCATGATCTGCGCTTAATAGATGTTTGGCGGGCCAAAAACCTGAATCAGTGTGCATTCTCATTCCACTCGAACCCACATGATGTTTACACTGGGCTAGACCATTTCTTTATAGGAAGGGAACAACTATATATATATGTGGCGGGATAGACTACCTGGGTAAAATGATATCACACCACTCACCCCTGATAATGTGGGTAGAGCTCTGGAGTGGTAGGATGAGCGTGCCAATGTGGAGATAATTAGAGTTGAAGGGCCGGGGGGACTGGTGTGTAGAGGGACATGCTGAGTACGGAAATATAGACACATTTTGAGATTAATGTGGGGTCAGTTGGAGATGCTGGGGTGGAGTTAGATGCGTTCAAAGTTGTGATCCATGGTGTCTGCTTGTGCACAACATGGAAGAGGCTGGTTGAGAAAACAAAAAATAACATTAAAAATGAGAGGTGGGCCCAGAAGGTAGAGAACAGGAATTGAACATGTGGAGGAGCAAATGCTTGGAGGAAAACTTGAGAAATCATGAGTATGAGGCACATGTGAGTAACCTGCAAGGGGAGGGGCACAAGGCATGTAGGCCCAACACAGTGATTATTTCAATATGTGACTGGAAAGGGCTGAAAGTGCATGATCAAGAGGCTATTATTAAAGCCTTTACTGGTTGCTAGGGCACACTGTATAATGATGGTATGCCGCCGAATGGAAAAGAGGTGGTGTGAGGGATCAATAATGTGAGGCAGACAACTGCTTGTAGATTTCTCAGCATTTGACAATTTATTTCAAAGGAAAAATGCAAATAAAACCTAACTAAATCTACCAGGGAGTTCATTTCCTAGTCATGGATCTAAGGAAAAGTATCTCATATGCAACACTGCCCCCACTCTAAACAGCAAAACAATCCACACAAAGCATAAACAACATAAATAAAAGATTACTAAACAACTAGTGTCTTGGATGACTTCTATCTGGACTGGGTCGATCTTCGTCCGCAGGAATGTCTAAAGTCAATTTCCTCCAAGGAAAATAAAGTCTTAAATCAATCCTTGAAAAATTCCAAAGAAACAAAAGTTCACTTAAACAAAAACCCACTCGTAACAGTTTGTTACTGGTTTGTTCAAAAGTTCCTGTTCCAAGTTCCACAAAGAAAACAGCATCACTGGTAACTGTGGATGACCTCCATCTAGGATCGAATTCATAAACTTCAAAACTGTAAAAGCAAAAGGAAATATCGAGGCTGAGTACCACAAAAGGAAATACACAAAACACGGGCTATAAAGAGTCACAGATCTTTTATTATGCACAGTTTACAAATAAACATAGAAACAGATAGCTATCTGGCTCTCAACACCCCACAATGAGCACCAGCCCGTCAAAGAGAAAAGAGAGAGTGCTGGACATCTAGACATTCATACTTTTTATACATTTCTCTGAAATATTGTCCCGCCCCCCTACACGTTAATAATCTGTGGTCTAGAGCCTTAGTCTATATCCCTTCACAATGCAGTTCAGCCTGTGTCCATGCTTGAGGGTTACTCCGTATTGTCTCAACGTGTACACAAAGATGAATCTTATGTGCGCGGACAATACTCAAACGGCAGTTCATACGGAGCACAAGGTTTCTTTAGTCAGTCTAAACAGTTGGCTCTCGGACAACCTAAATATTAACAGAACTCAAAGATTGGGAGGCTTGGTTGCAAGTTGAAAACACAGTCCACCATTTTAGAACAGAGAATCACACAAACAGAAATCAAAATGGAGAATGACTCTAAAAATGGTGGCAAAGTTGATAAAAAATCGGAACTTTGCAACACGGTTTTCTCCATAGTGCAACTAGGTTTAGGCCAATATAAATCAAAAGGAGGCACAATATGATTTTTGTTCAACAAAACAAAAGTGCCACCTATACTTGAACAACAATTGTTCTTCTGCAGAATCTTGAATACAATTTTTCAGGATGTTTCTTCTAATGAAGTTGCTCTCTCCTTGGCGACTCCCTTCTGCAAATGATACTGTGACAGCAGGCTCCTCTGCCTCACAATCTGCTATAAGAAAGGGCAGCCTCTTTGCTTCTCCTATCTGTCTTGTAGCTACCACACAAATTTGTCATGGCTTCTAGACTGCTTCTTACTATCAGCTTCACAGATAATTGATTCATTCTTTTTAACAAGTACCCAACTCCCTTCCCCAGCTTTATGCACACATTCTGATTTATAGTACTTACCCCAAAGCTGTGTTGCCATTCTTCTAGCTTAGGATAACCTTGTCACCCTTGTATCAGAGTACTCTGGATTTGAATCAGCTTCAACAAATTTAGAGCATCAGTGTTCAGATCTTAATTGAGCTGGTTTCACTTTACAAAGGAAGTGTCTAGTGACTTGGCTAATGCTTGTTCTGCTCATGACATCAGCAAATCCTGCAAGTCTTAATTATTTGTTCTGAGTGTTGCAAGAGATAGTTTTCACTTCTGAAATGAATGTAGGTATACACAATTTCTCTTTGATGATAAACTTCAGATTTCAAACTTTCCCTTTTATTCAGGCAGTGTTCTACTTTAACAAGGATCGTGAAACACAATTTCTCCTATGCAACATTTCTGTGATGCGAAATATTCTTGTAAAACTTGGGGAAAGTCAATTGCTACTTTTTGACCAATTACCGATAACTTTCCCCCATTTAGTAGACAACACGTGACATACCGGTAATGGTTTTAAAGTCAACAGTGGGAAAAGAAAGATGTTCTTCCAACGCTGGCATTTTAACTTGTGCTGAAAACACGTGATACGAATTACATTTGTTTATGAAAACATCTCATTACTGTAAACAACTTCACTTACTCCAACTTCTAAATGAGTGTGAATTCAACCGGCTACAGTTACCAGCAATGTAAACCTTGTGCCTTGGGAATATGGACCTTCACTCACTGGCTCCAAAGTGAAAATGGTTGAGTGCAGCTTCCATTTTCTGCCTTTCTTGCTTCTTTTACTACTGCTACAGGCTCTCTTGGAATCCACACCTCTCTGCAGCACAGGTGTCTAGGGTCCGGCCTCAACAATGGAGAGGCTTCTTTTCTCCAGCTTCCCTCATCTTGCTTCTGCACACAGGTCTTGGGTGGATACACAACTTCAGCTCTGCATTTACAGCAGTTAGGCGCGCCGGAAAGACTGCTTGTGTCCCCCAGTCTCTTTCAATGCAGCCACAGCAATGTAGGGTTTGTGAGTGCAGGACCAACTCAGAGCCTGAAGGTGAAATCTGCTCATCCTTCTCTATGGCGTCCCTTCAGTGGTCATACTTCCTAGTGATCTGCCAGCCTTGTCCTCTTTTTCAGCTACTGCTGCTGACCTTCCAGGTCCTACTCCACCTTCTTTCTGCTGCTCCTTCCTGCAGCAGCCTTTTATGCCCCTAAGGTGGGTTAATTGGTTTCAGGTGAAGGCCCTTAGAGTTGATTGCTTGACCCTGGCACAGGCTTTTATACTTGTCTGCTTGTCCTTTATCACATGCCGCTTCAGAATTCTTCTTTGTTACAGTCCCTGAGCGATTCTGGGGTATGTAGTTTGTTTTAAGAAAATTAGGTTTTTCTTCTTCCTTATTATTTGTAACAGTGTTTTACTTCCCGCAATTCTATTAAGAGAAGGATTGTAGGGTTTAGCCTTTTTAGAGACAGATGGTACAGAAAAGCCTATATTTCCATCATTCTGTTTTGTATACTTTTTGTGTTGGGGAGGATCTGATGTAATTGTAGGGGTACACAAGATCTGTTCTTCGAAAAACAACACTTTGTTGGATTACACCCTTGGAGTTTACCATTCCATCCTTAGTAGGAGGTTGATGTATATCAAAATGACAATAAGTCAGTACATCCTTTAACCTAGTGGCAAGATTATCCCTCTCCAAGGAAAAAATACTGTGTCTCACTCCCCAAAATCTCCACACTACCCTGGGCCCTGTCTCCAGCCAGGTGATCCTCCCACAATACACCACCCCCAGGAATGGGATCAGGAAGAGTCTGCCCTCTAGTGGCCACCTGGTAAGAGACTATAGGCAGGGTTTTGGTGGGGGATCCGCAGGATTCTTCACAGGTGGATAACACACTACAGTTGATTGATATGCCCTGGCTTACCCTCACACAGGCTGCTGAACTAAATGAGTCGATCTCTGTAGAGGAAATAGAGGGGAATATACTAGGACTTTTAAGTGGGAAGACAATGGGTCTGGATGACCTTCTGTCAGAATTTTTTTTAAATGAATAGTTCTAAGGTCATTAAGAGTATATCAACATTATCTGGACTGCGGGGTGTTATTCCGATCAATGAGGGAGTCTTTGATAGTCCTGATTCCTAAATCTGACAAGGATCTCAATATACTCAGTTCCTATTGACCCCTATCGCTGCTGAATACAGACATAAAGGTCCTCAGTGCTTTAATCACAAGTGGGTACATGCCTGGTGCCCCAGGACCAGACAGGTGGGATTCATGCACAGGATGAAAACATCACACACTCTGCAATGCCTGCCCCATGTCCTAGCCCAGCTGTGGGATCTACCTCTGTTGTTGGAAGTAGAGAAGACATTTAATTCTGTGAACTGGGAACGGATGTGGACCACACTTATTGAATTCTGCCTGTGTAAATTGGATGAAATTGTTATAAACAGATGTTACAGCTAGGGTGAAGACATGTAAGCTGGTTTCTGATGATTGGACGGTTGGGAATGGGACGAGGCAGAGCAGTCCGCTGTCCTCTAGCCTTTTTGCATTGGCTTTGGAGCCGCTCGAATGCATTCTTTCCCGGGACATGAGCGGAATTAAGTATACAGGAAACGGTGCATATAATCTCGCCATACACTGATGACATGCTACATTATGTTGAGACCTGCATATATAACTGTGACACTTTAAGTGCCTGGTTTCCCTTTTCTCCCCCTTCTGTCGAGCTCTCCTCACCTGAACTGCCGGAATTGCTGTCGGGGTCCTGCAGACACGGTCAAAGTAGATAATCCTTCTCCTTTTTCCGATGAGCTTCCTTGTCACGGAGGGAGGCCACCGTGAAAGCTGAGGAGAACAGCTGTCCGAGGACCTCCCTCCCGGAACCAAGCTGAAATAGGGGAAAAACCCCGAATGGGGAAAAACCCTTGGACTCCTCTGGTCTGTAGCACGGATGGCGTAGTTCCAGCGGAAAGTAGACTTTCAGATGAGTAGGAGGTAGGTAATAGACTCGATCCATATGAGTCACTGAAGGCAACACTGCAGTGGAACAGGGGAGTCCTGCAGTGGGGAGCCGGAGGACAGGGCTCCACGGAACGTCCACCAGCCAAAGCAACAAGTAGGGCGAGGAACCGGAGGAGAGGTAGGCAATGGAGAAAAGCGCCAGACAAGAAGCGGAGAGAGAAAAGAAAAAGTGTAGGGAAAGGGGCGGCGTCTATCCGCGAGTACGGGGCCGCAAAAGAAGAGAAACAGTAACCACCGAGACGCGGCGGCAGCAGAGAAAAACTGGAGGAGAGAGAAGGTAGGAGGCACTCGCTGGAGGGCGCGAGTGACAGAACCTTAGACAGAGCGAGGCAGGAGCGAAAAAACCCGGAAGAGCGAGAGCTTCCAATGGATAGTTGCAACGCAGGGAACGCTGGGCCGGGAGGGAAGATATACTCCCAGCGGCCCTGTGCTACAAGGAGGAAAAAGTAACTGACACACAGGAGGGACTAGTACCTCCCGTACCTGCGTCCCAAACCCCAGCGCGGAAGAAGCCGCCAGTCGGAACGCCTGCGGGTGACAATAACGAAAAGTGGACCAGTAGAACGAGATGACACCAATTACTCAAAAAATCTCCATTTTAATTCAATATTCATATAATAACAATAACTTCATGTATTAATCAAAAAGATCAATTCATTTAGTCAGCATCTCTCTCAAACATTCAGTCTTAAACCCATGCTTCCTCATTCAAACCTCTTCAACAATAAAACCAATTTGGCATTTCATATACTGTGTCTTCATACTCTTTACACAGAACTCTCCACAGATTACAGTCGTGTATTAGCGACCCAGTCCTTAATATCAGGTGTCATATCAAATCTGGTTTCTAATTTCCAGACTGTTTAAATAGTCGTGTTATAGTATTCACTGTTATATATGTATTGGATCCCCCTTTTCTTGGTTCTTTAATAATAGTGTCTGAGAGCAAAGTGGCCATTAACATGTACTTTTAATTACTTCAAATGTATGATATTGTATTAAAAAAGCCTTACTGGGGTTCATGATTTGGTGGTTGGCCTACGCATGTTTCTCTTATGACTTTAGATTCCTTTTGAGAGGTAAAGGAGTCTGTTTGAAGCTTACTAAATCATCTGCATAGGATAACCACAACCACAACAGAAATGTTGCTAACAACTCTAAAGTGAAGACCACATCAGACATGTAGAAATTGAAAAGTGATGGCGCAAGGATACAACATTCCTTGACAACTGTTTAATCTAACTCTACAGGTATTTGTATGAAGTTAAATGATCATATTTGTAAAATACAGGAGAACACCCAGTGATTTTTTTTTTTGCCATAAAAGGTTTCGATCAATAGTGTGAAAGGCACTTCAGTAATCGATAAATGTAAAGTAAGCCACTCTATTGGAATTACAATTTACCCATTATTTCATCAAGTTTACAAAGGAGTCATTTGTAAGGGTACTTTTCCACTTCCTGAGGACTAGTTGGTATGTTGACATTATTTTGTTACACAAAAAAAGTCAATTTGTCTAATTTTTCCTACAACGACATATGCACATTTCCCGCCAGATAAAACACTGATGCAAGCTGATCATTATTAGAATTTTTCACGTGTTTCGGTTCAATATGTCAGAACTTTACATGATTTCATCTATGAGGTCAGCAGGATACTTTTGATTATCTGATTGAAAAGACAATACAAAACATCTGACCAGTCTTCATGCACTGTTAAGAGAGCCATATTAGACAGTCCTTCATGACACAGTGTCATTGACTTTTCACCTTTTTTATCGCATTCAAAATATCTTCTGATTCTCTCTTATATCCATTGGGCTCAACTGAGGGTATAAACTGACAGTTGGATTTCTCTAACATATTATAACCAAGGAACCTTACTATTTAGATTTATCAGGCGTAGGTGCCCTGCCTTAGGCTCATTTAGTAGATACCACCTCTTTTGTGTATCTCTCACAGTGACACTCAGAGCATTTGATACCATGCGTCATTATTCGTTTGTTAGTAATTTTAGGGTAAATCTGCCAAAATACCAACAAACTCCATTACAATTACTGACACTTGGTCTTGTGAGAGTTACCACGGGTTTACAAGTGGTGGGAGGGTGTTGTTATTACCCATTTTTGGAGTCCATAGGACTCCATGGGGATTTTGGGCAGATTCAGCACTGGTGGAATTATTGGGCAGTAAATACACCAATTTCTGGAGTTAAAGTTGAGGATTGACCTCCAGCAACAAGCTGGAGGTGAATCCACCACTTTTCCTGCAAGAATCATTGGATTTACAGCGTGGTAATTCATCTGGCAGTTAATACGCCAAACCTACAATTCGGCTGTGCATGAAAAATGGTGGTAATACTGTTACAGGCCAAAAAAAGTGGCAAAGTGGCAGTAAGAGAATTACCCCCACTTTTTTCAGGCAACACCAAAGTTGTAATGAGGTCCATATTGTTTTATTTATGTTCTTCACCTAGTTTTCAAACATTTAATACATGTCTTGCTATCGACGGAAGCATCACAACTCCCAGTACTTGTAGTTACAGCTTTACATTCTGACATCATTTTTCTCTTTCATTGAATAAGTAATATATTGTGAACCATGAAGGCTCTAGTGTGAAATATTCCTTTATGCCAACTAGCTTTCTCATAGTAGGAAGCCAGCACTGAATAAGAGGCTGAGCAAGAACAAATCATAATGTGTTTACACTCATATTGAAAATGCACGTACATTGGAAGGAGACCACGATATAACATTTTCTTACTTATTAATTTGCATACACCATTGTAATCATTGTCGTTTCATTATTGATGTTAGTTTTAGCACAGACACTTAACAAAACAGTGATTCTTCACTGTGTTCTAAATAAAACCCAATTGACAAGTATCATCCTCAGTGGAAATGGTGGCAAACATAATTAAGTAGATATTCACAGGAGCCATTAGACCAAGCATGCCTGGCAGGTCAATCAACTCTTACCCACTCATTGACCATGATCTGGCCCCAACCTCCCAACGTTTCTGCCCATATAGTTCCTTGTTGATTACATTATTTACCCCTTAGTAATGGGGGCTGACATTTAAGTAACCTGTCCAACCTCCTTCTTGCACCACTTGGATTAGGTTATCGGGACACATCGTGTAGATGCCTAATACAATGAAGTCTGGAATTGGTACAAACTGTGATGAATGATCTTATTAACGCAGGTTTACCCATGGGTGTATATGCTGAACATTTCCCAAGGTTTCATATTTTTTAAAGTTTTCTAGTGAATCCTTGTAACTAGGAAATCATTAGAATCATTGCAAATTCCAGTTACATTACCAGTTAAAGATGTACTGACCAAAGCCAACAGCCAGACAGAGGCACGACCGAAAAATCCCTGTTTGTGCCATTTTTGAAAAGAACATTTAAAGCCATCAAACCTTGGACGTTCTGTAAGCCACACTTCTTGTAAAAATAAAATAAAATCATGTTAAGCCAGAAAAAAAGGGCATCCGCCTAAGCTAAAAAATGTAATAAAACCAAGTGAATTCCAGGATACAAAATGGTAATGTAACCTCCTTCTGAGGAAACGTCAGTGCCGCAAGCAGCCATGACCAGTCTTCTTGTGAATCTTTTGTTGCCAAAGAAGGTGAATAGCACAGAACATGTCTCGGTCCTTAACATCACATGTAATGGTCAAGGCACTTGAGTCAACCGAGAAAAAAAGTTTTTTGTTGATAGCTTAATTTTGACATATTCAGCACTTGCATTTGGCCTTAAAATATGTGCTTTTTAGAAACTATATATAAATCATATCCCAGTCTTGTCTAGAATCAATTTCTTTTACATACATGAATACAATGTAGGGACTTCTCTTATTATCTTTTAGCCACTACATAATCTGCAAATGTCATTGCTTACCAAAATAATCAAAAAACAAGAAGGCTAGCAGCATCCAAGATTATTAGAATCTCACATCAGACTGGCCTAACTTATAGACCTTTTGCTTTTATATTGTGTCATATCCTGGTATAGTTATAGGTCTTCCAAAATTCAGTCTGTTAGCAATATTTGGTAATGGGGAGACTCTCCTGTGGCCCTGATAGTCAAAATTAATTAGAGAATCAGGTGCATGTCTAATATGGCAAGTGTGCCAAGGACCTCCAACTAGCATCAGTTTAGCTACATACATATTTCCTCAAATGTATCTTTAAATGTTTTCAAGTGTTTCTCTTACCAGGGCAGGAGTCAACGTTCAAATCAGATAATGTATTTGCTATCTGCAGTCCATTCGACAACTGTTGCTTACAAATGCTAATTAAATTGCTAGTCAATGCAGTGATCACATCAATCATCCATGTTTCCAAGCTATGTAGTCAATCTTTTTATAGCCCAATTTTTCCATTATGGATAAGATTCTAAAAGAGGAAATGAGTAATTCCTTGAGTGGCCAGAGGGATTATTTCCCTTTCCTTCTCATCAGCCCCTGGTTGCTGCTCACTGCTCATTGTGGTGTGGAGTCAAAAGGCCTCATTACATGTTTGCCGGTCCAGTAACAACGGTGCCGGTAAGCCACCAGCACCATTGTTATCGGATCTGCAAACTACGAGTTCTGCTTGCGAGTGCCTTTGCTTCCTCCAGGTCTGACGGAGCGGGCAGACCGGCACCCGCGAGCTGACCTTCGACGGATGCACCGGCACCATTTATGTCCAAGTGGACTCAAATGGGAATGGGGACTCAAATGGGAATGGGGAGTAATAATTACTGGCACCCGGCAATGGGGATTTACCGGGTCCGCTGGGGCTGTAATGCCCCAGTAAATCCCCATTGCCGGGTACAGCTAAATTCATGACTCTGACACATCATGTATTTACCGGCACGGTTACCGTCAGGGTCATAATGACCCCCAAAATATCTTTTTTGTTTAACTGAAAACAAAAAAGACGGATTAGAAAGACTGTTCTGAGACCACTTTCTAATATTTCTAATGGATGTGGTTACTATATATGGATTGTAATGTGTGACCACAGTATATGGCAGCAACTGTGATGCCGGCATAACCTGCCTGTATTTGCCTGTATATAATAGGATTTGTGATTGAGAGCGTACATTATTCTGACCCATACACTGCTCTTAACAATGATGATGCAATTTGTTTTTTCAGGGTCCTTGAAATAATATATCTCGATTATTTAGGTATCATGGCTGGTGAGAATCTGAGTTATTTCCGTCACTTCAGGAGAACAGATCAGAAGGACAATATAAATACTTAGTAACCCTAATTCTCACGCTATGAGATTAATCACTAAAATGAACTAGCTCAAACATACAAATTAAGGATCATGCTCGTTGACATGGCTTTATAATTTCCCCAATGCTAGGTAGGTGCTAATATCTCTGATATTGAAATTCAGGACAGTATATTTGATAATAATGGATGGATGTTACTGTTGTAACGTGCTGCACATTGAGGGTTTGCTTACTGTCACATTTCGTTAATGTGTGAATAACAGAGAAGTAAATGCGAGATGTGCATCATAGTAGCAGAAGTAAACAATGAAGGGGCACGTAGGTTGTCAGATGTATGACGTCATTGATTAGATTCAAACACCAAACAAAATGGCGGCTGTGACTTAACACACGGAAAGCAGCGTCTCCAAGGCCTTGAAAATGTGGCCGTTAACTGTTCCCTACGAGACAGGTGAGGCATATTCATTTCAAATAAATACCATAGGGGATTAGATTATTGAGATTAAAACATAAAGAGCAATGCAACTAGTGTAATGGACTCTGAACTGATATACATACGTTTTTGGGTGAAATTAGTGATACAGCAGAAACAGCTTATAGCCATTCATTATGCATAAGGAGGTAACACGAGAGATCGGTGAGCATTGTCAGCAGCACTGACACATTTAGGTTTTGCCTGGTTGGAGTAACCTCACTAATTAGATATGTGTACAATATTCAATCCTTTTGTAGGATTTACTATTTAACTTGAATCACATGCATATTAAAATTGCGGGTGGAATATATCAACCCTCGTCAGGTGAGAATATTTATTAGCTCTAATATAACACAGTCTTGCCAATAGACAACATGAATTTAACATGATATGATAGTGGATTTATATAGCGCCTATACACAATGTGTTTGAAAGTGCTTCAAAGTAATGCAGGGAAGAAGGGACAATACAATGACATTCTTACAGGCCATGAACAACAAGAATGTGACATTAACTGTCGTACTCGGCCTGATGACATTTCATATAGTGCAAGAGCTAAAACACAGATATGAAGGAAATGGAAAAAAGACAGTTGACTACCGTACTAGGCCTGACCACATTTCTGATAGAGCTGGAGATTAACAAGAGGTCAAGGAGGGGGGAGGAGAAAGGAGGGAGAGGAACAAAACAAAGGACTATCGTACTAGGCCTGACGACATATCAGCTAGTGCTGGAAGGGGTGCAGGGGAAAGTAAAGGGATGGGGAGGAGACAAACATTGCAAGTATTAGTTTTCTAAATAGTTTCTCAATGTTTCTCACATTACTCTAGCCATATTAATTGTAATACGATTCCAAGCTTACTCAGAACTTTAACCCAATCACATGACCAGGGTGAGTAGCTCATGAAAAATGAACACCAACCCCAACACATGGTGCACATGTCCTTAATAAGATGTCTCTTTAGAGACTAGTTCCAAACAACAATAATTGAACCAGCATGTGATATAACTTAATCAATCAATATGAGTGTTTTTCTCTGTTGAACGGAGACTCGAAGACAAGTGCACACATGTGTAAGACTAGTGATGTGAGGAGGTGGTTCATTTAAAACGTAATCCCAGTGCACAAATGGCATGTTAATGGGACTAACCAGGGAATTCTTTATGCTTGCTCTGGGTGAGCACTAAGACCAACCTGTCAAGTGGCGTGGAAGATTACATTATGTAATTAACTATGCTATCAGCCTAATCTGATCCCTTACCTGATGTGTTAACCTCATTTCTGAACCCTTGTATATGTATTTTTCAGGAAACAGTGTTCCTATTTATACTGACCAAATATTGCTTATATGCATATTCTGAGAATGTTATCTGTATGTTAACCTGCCCCCCCTTGAGAAAGACCTCTAGTGTGGTTGAAACACATGCTGGTGCAAGGGCAATATTTTGTAAGTTAACATGAGATGTTTAGTGACTGACACAGTCGGAATGTGCGATGAGTTAAGTCACTACATTTGTGATAATCTTACATACATGTTGTGAACATGGTACATGAGAAATGTTGTGAATGACTAAGCACTTAATCGGTGACTATCAGATGCAAATGCGAATATTTGATTAATTGTGACTGACACAAGGGAAATGTGTTGCAAATTAGTCATATTGTGATTATAACATATATGTACTAATTAGTGAATAACAGTGTGAGCTTCTACAATTAAAATAGAGTGTACTGCAAGCTCATACCTTTGTCTGGTCTGATTACGCTCTTCTTTAGCTGACTTATTTAATTATGACAATACTACAGGACGTTGCACATGGTGTATGGTGCAATATTGTAAATTATTCCAGATTGGTACTGGATTTAGGCTAGACCAGGTACACCATACCAAGCAGCATACACATATAATATTGATTAAACCTTGAGCAGGACATATTGACTGTAGCCTTACTTCTTTTTTAATTTGTAGTCCTTACTTCTTTTTTAATCTGTAGTAATTAATTGTTATGAACTATGGAATGTTGGCTGTACCATGTATTTTTTCCTCTCCATTTTTTTTAAAACCCTGTTTGCCTTTTCCAATGAACATTAGCCCCCAGGTGGTGTGAACCAGCCAATCAGGTGGCTAGGACCGTGGGCTTGAACCGCCAGTAAAAGCCCGCGTTCCAAGCCGCCTGAAGGCCGGCTCCCCCTGCTGCCATCTTCCGCCCACCACGTTCCGTTTATTTCTTTTAAATTTTACTTCCCGCTGCCCAACTTACCTTATTTCATCTGCAGTGGCCCTCGCCGGTACAGCCCCACCTTCCTCTCAGCGTCCCTCGGCTGCCCTGGAAAGAGAAGAGGGGCTCTGTATGGAGCTCCGCCTTCCCTTTCCATGGCGGCCCTCTTTGTAAAGGATTTTCCTTCGTTGAACAGGATGGGCGCTGCGTCCCGTTCAATGAAGGAAAATCCTTTTATTTTTTGCACCCGGGGTGCTAATGGCGTTATGTACCCATTCCACAGGCAACACTGGGGGGTAACAGTCCTGGGCCCACGTTAATGGCCCTTGCTTTGCTTGGGCCATTAACTGAGGTCACAGGCTCTTAACACGCGGTGTTCTCTGTGGAACGGGCACATAACGCCACAGAATTCCCTCACCTTGCCTTGTTCTATCATTGCCCTTCCTTCAAAGTCTGTGTCTTAGTATCTATTTTGCGCCCCCAATCTTGTTTACCTATTCAGGCAGCATTGTACAGTGGTTACTCTGCTGTAGTTGTACTGTGAGAAATTGAAGGGTACATCGGTTCTTGCTTGTGCCAGTTATTCAATCACCTCTTTTTGTATTTTATTTTGAACCGCCTTCTTAGTCAAGCTTCCCTGCTCGTTTTAAACCTCTGCTTGGTGTTACACCAAACCCCTCTGTGATTATGCATTATATGTTGTTGTTCTCTCGACCTAAAACTCCCAAACTTCCACATTACCTCCTTCTTCACTTCAGTGAGCTACCTCATTTTCCATGAGCTGAACTCTCTTCCTTTCTTTTTCTCATAGCTTTGCTTTGAATAAAGCCCCTTTGCTTGTCTGCCTATATCATTTTCTTTTCAACCCTAAACAATACTCTCATGCTCATACTCCACTTTCATTTCTCTACATCAGGGCCATTCTTCTAATCAGTTGATGCCTATACAGCCTTACTCTCTGACCCTTCTTACATAATGTGTAGGTCGGTTCATAGCTAACCCGCTTCTATTATTACTGGCATCCCCATTCCTCTGCATTCTCTGGTCACTTGCACTAAATGACATGTCCTATCACTGTCATGAATATTGGTAGGGGGTGAGTTATCTTGGAAATTCATTGCTGTTATTCTTTATCTGCTGTTTCTTTGAACTAAATTACATTTTAGGGGTGGCGACTAACCATGGCCATGATCCACATCATTTGCAATGGTGTCAGTCTGATCTGGCCCATCCTTTCATGTCTGATGACACGTGGCATTTCTTCTCAGATTGAGAAGAAAGATCACTCCTACCCATTATTAGGGAATCTGTTATGTCTTATGTCTCCACTGCCTTGGTCCTGAATGAACGCTTGCATGATAGAATTCCTGGTGGAATGTATGCCTGTGGAATGTTTTGGTGTGAGTGTCCCTGTAAATTGCACAAATGTCACTTCGAGTGAAGCAGATTGTGAGAGTGGAGGCTGGTGGATGTCTCTTTTGTACCGTTCCTACTTACTTACCTTGGACTAACCTATTGTATATACCTTGTAATCTGGAAGTTAGTTAAGAGGTTCACTTCCCCGCCTGGGTGTCCAGACTTTCATTTCCTTTGTGTACCAGAATACTAATGAAATGATGAAAATGCACTTGTTACACATGGAACCAGTTTGTGGCACAGTCACCATTCGTGTGTTCTTTGCTCATGTTCTCAGTTCCTGGCAAACACTTTGGAGATGGCAGTCATGTCTTTATCCCTCCTCCGTTTTCTTCCCCTTTAGAACCCACATGATTACTAGGGGTTTAATTATGCCAGCCTGAATGTGTAAAACCTCCTGACTACACAACTATGCGAAGATGCATTCTTCCATTTTTTTTTCCACCTAGACTGCCAGCAAAGATTTTTTGCCCACATCATTCATAGTTGTTGACATGTCTCACCAATACTCTTTGTCGATGTATGTGTGTGAAGTAGTTTACAACAATACAATTCTACTGCAAAATTGAGAAATTGAGAAGCATAACCCCATTTGTGATATGCATTACTTATTAATGAAAAACAAAGGCTGCAATTGCAAAAGATGATTCACCCATAGCGATCATGACATAGGTGGAAGCGGAAGGACATGTACGCACACAATAGACTGGACTTTAAGAATGCCTGGTTACTGCTTTCTCTTGATGACTTTCAATTGGAGATTAGTGCTTGTGGTTTGAGGAATGGACCCTGCTAGGACCACACAATTTAGTGGGATGGCGGGGGCTTTGTTTATAACCGCTTGATATGTTACATGCCGGTGCACCCGTTTCAAGCAACCTGTGATGGTGAAATCTCCGTATGATTATGTGTTGTCGTGCACGCACATTCCGGCATGCCAGAAACGGCGGTACCGGCATCACGGAACACCATCAAAACCCCTCAAAAATGCCAATACCAGTGTCCTCGGTGTCAGTGCCTCTGAATCCGGCTGCACGATCCTGGAGCCACAGACATTGGTACCAGCAGTCTCGCAAATACCTAGACTGGAATCCATTGCAATCCTAAAAGCACAGGTAATATCCACCCCTCCTGACCACACAAACTCCACTGTGACCACGACATCAAGAGTCTGTGAGAACCAAGAGTGGAAGCCACACACTTCCGTGAGGACGAATTGAACATGCTAGTGGACACGATTGTCTAGCATGCTGCAGAGCTCTTCTCTAACAACCACCGCAGGCAGGCCCAGCTGCGCAAGAAGAGCATCTGGGAGGAGGTGGCCCAGAAGGTCTCTGCCGTCAGCACAACCCCCTTTTCAGTGCGAGACTACCACAAGTGGTCGGACGACCTGAGATTGAGGATATGAAACCTCTTCTTGGCCCAGCGCAGACAGGGCATCGCCACAGGTGGGGGCAGTGCATTCCCAATAAGCCTGCTGCCCTTGGAGGAGACGTGTTCTGCACCTCGAGGCCATTGAAGCGGTAGGTGCTGCGAAGGCCAGAGCCGGGACACCTGAAGAGGCTGGTGAGTACACATAACCCCAATGTAATGTCAACCTCCCTGTCCAACCTGAACCCACTTCTGTACCAACATATGACATGAATGTCAATTGCATCATCCACAAAACCACAACACCAAAGAAAACCTGCATAACACTCCACCCCCGTCAAGAGACTAGCAACCTGGGTGCATAAACCGCTCTGAAACATTTGGGTATTAGCATGATAGAAATAGAATATCTTATCATATCATATCATATCATATCATACACCCTGGCTGCTAAAACATGACACATACCACTTATACACCTAGAACACAGCACAGGCACCCTGTACTGCAAACAGAACATAATTATGCTTCCACACAGACACGCATCACCCTGCCACAGCTTAATGCAAATGTGCCCGCCTTGCTTCCCATGGCACAAAGTCGCATCAGTGCTAAGCTCCATCTCCACCCACAAATGCCCAGCATCACACATAAAGGCAACATGTGACCCCCTCGTCCCAGCCAACCCGACCCATGAGCATAACTGCTCAGCTATCCCTGCAACTGCTACAATCAGCAGGCACACGCTGACCCCATATATACCACATCCCTCCCCACCCCAACATCCCACAGTGTGAATGTCCCACCCCTAACACCATACCCAGCAATTTGCAGTACACCACAACAGTATCCCCAGCACACTACTATACCATGTAGGAACATCACACATCCACCCGCACATATGACACAAGTATGTGTGCACCATGCCGTGTACCCCGCCATGTGCCCGACACAGAACAGCCACAACCAAGATAATACATATATCTCTGCCTCATCAATCCACACTGATCACTGACAACCTGCCTTTCTGACTCCCTCAGGCACATCATCTGACAATGAAGAGGCCGAGCCAAGCCCCTCAAGGGGCACCAGCCATTGATGCTGCAGGACACCACGGACCACCACCACCACCTCCACGCAGGACACCACAGCCTCAACAAGCACAACTGCCACTGCCACCCCAGCTGCACTCTTCAAGCCAGCACCATCCAACCCAGCTGCACTCATTGAGGCAGCACCGGTCACCCCATCTGCACGCACCCAGGCATCACTGGTCACCCCACATGCACCCATCCAGGAAGCATCTGTCACCCCAGCTGCACCCGTTGAGGTGGCACTGGTCACCCCAGCTGCACCCGTCCAGGCAGCCCCAGCTGCTGCAGTATCACCACCACCACCAGCAGAGCAGCCACATGCATGTGCACATCTGTCCAGTGCAGAGGACATAGCAGATGACGGTGGAGTGGACACAGGGGAGACCACCGACCACAGCACCTATGAGCCATTGGCATTCAGCCCCATGACCCAATGAGTCCACAATGCCCACCCTTCCCCAGTGTGAGGGAAATGGATGGCAGACCCAGGCGCATGGAGGAACGCCAGGATGCCTTGACTGCCCTAGTGCAGCAGCACATCCAGGAGGCACAGTTGATGCGGGAGAGTGTCCAGGCTAGTGGGTGTCAAAATGCTTGTGCCCTTGGCCATTGTACAACTGCCATTGTACAGATGTCCAGGAGGGTATGGGAGGGAAACAGTGGATGTCCTCAATTGCTGAGACAATGGCTATGTTCCTTCAGGCATTCCTAGACAGACAGCCCATGGAACATGCCCACACACCATCCACCAGTTCAACGCCTGCTAGTTCTGTGCCCAGCAGCCCATGGCGGCGTTCAATGCAGGTGTCCAGCTCAGCACACAGTCGCACGCCAGACATAAAAAGGGGACATAAATAGGTCCAGAACACACATATTACCTGTATGTGACTTTTGCAAGGACTACTTGCAGAACATGACAGGAGTTGTGGCGAGACAGTTGGGGAGGGGGAGTAGGGAGGGATAGTTGGGGAGGGGGAGTGGGGAGGGATTGTTGGGGAGGGGGAGTGGGGAGGGATAGTTGGGGAGGGGGAGTGGGGAGGGAGAGTGGGGAGGGATAATTTAGGCAGTTATTGTTTTTCCACATTTGTTAATCATTCCATTATACACATTACACTTGGTGTTGCATTGAAATCATGACTGAACATTGCTTTTTTAGTGCAAGTGAATGATTTATTTACTGTGCAGTGCTCAGTGCATTAGCTGGCCTGTGCCAGGTGCATGTGTGAAGTGATAAAAAATAGTGGTGAATCAGTGCATCACATGCATCCCGACCATCCATGGCAACCCTGCGATGTGCTAATGGCAGTACATCATCACAGTCATCCTCCTCGGCCTCTGGTGGGTGCATGTCCAAGGTCGGGGGTTAGTGGGATGTTGCGCATAATACCCATGTTGTGCAACATTGCACAGGACAGGACTATCTTGCCCACCTTCACAGAACTGTACATTAAGTGCCCAACCCGATCTCCTCAGGCAGCAGAACCTTGCCTTTAACAGGCCAAATGTCTGCTCAATTGTACAACGAGTCCTGATGTGAGCATGGTTGTATCCATGCTCATGCTGATTCTGTGGTTGCCTCACAGGGATCATCAGCCATGGTATCAAGGGGTATCCAGCATCACCTGCATGGGAGTGACCGAAAGGGGACAAGGTAATTGTTGGGCCTGTATCATGTTGGTACAGTCTGTATGGTGTTCACTAAGGAATGCAAAATGTAACATGCAAATTGATGAAGACGTAGCATATGTCCTAGTTGAGCATGTTAACATGCACTTTGTCAGTGGGAATGGATGTCCATGCATTTTATAGACATTTGTGTGTGGAATCAGGGTGATTTTAGGGATTTATGTCTGCGGTCATCAATGTCAATGTAATGACACATTCACAATGAAAATGTGTCTTGTCCGGGTGTAGGCGTGCTGGTGTCATCACCAGATGGCAATGTTTCTAGACCTGCAAAATACAATTCAGCCTGACACAGCCAAAATACAATTCAGTGTCCCCGACATGGCTGACCCTGCCGGGGGCTGCAGGCCTGGTAGGCAGAGCTGACAGAGGTAAGAATGTTTGCGATAAACTACGATTTATTATTTATTTGGGATTCAGTACATGCCTGAAGGCGTACTTGCGTTTTGATGTGCATGACGTGCTGCATGGGAGTGGTTGTACAGTAGCAATGATTCTGAATGTGGATATATTCACAGAGGAGAACCATACAAGGAATTGAATGGATGGGGAAGGCCACAACAGCCTAATTATTGCCAACCAGCCAATACGCCTTGTCAATATGAATGGTGGAAGTGTGGTTTGCAGTCGCTTTTCCATGGCCCATTCACACCCACCTTGACCTCTGACCCTTTCACTACGACACGCACTAACGAGACTGGTGTGTGTTCTTATTGAGTTCTGATTTAATAGTCCTATGATGGGCATATCACACATACATAGATATGTCTGGCTACATTTTTGCACTTCAGGTCACATGCATATGCTTATGTGCACTTTATACAGGCAGGGCACCCAGCTACTTGTTACGCTAGTGCTATGGAGTTGGGGTGTTGTGATGCATAAGAATGATAAGTCTGTGCTGCAGGTAGTGCAGGTTGTGCTGAGTGTGTTTTTGCTGGGTTTTGGGACATTGGTGTGATGCATTCCGGTACATGTAGTGCATTTGATGTTGCAGTACAGCTTTGATGTTGTTATGCATGCACATTATCTTTTTGGACATTTGACACACGCCAGTCAAGGCATTGAACTCAGGCATGCTATTTCTGTGTCGAACATTGCATTGCATAGATGCACTGCAGATAGGTGTTGAACATCCCTCCATTCAACAGTTCACATGCTTTGCTAGATCCACTCACCCAACAACTAAGTATGCTAGGGTGTATCCTGCCCCCCCCCCCATGATATAACAGAATGTATGCTTTGGTAGATACACACACCCAACATCCAGGTACGCTATGGTGTATCCTGCCAACCCCCCATTCAACACTGCACATGCTTTGGTAGATACACTCACCCACTCCAGGTATGCTCTCCACTGTGACATGTTATGTACCCTGGTAGCGTGGAGTTCCGCAGCACCATGGAGTCGTCCCGGGAATCTGGCACAGCAGCGGGTGATGAGGTGGCAGGCATCACACACCATCGGCACATTGAGTGAGTGGTATAGTTTTGAATTCCTGTACACTGCCTCAATTTCATGCCTGGCAACCAGCTCCACATGTGTGCAGTTCAATGCACAATTCACATTGGGCATGCCTACAAGGGCATGGAATGCTATTTTCGTGGCAATGACCTGGTCAGCTGTTCTGGGTAGGCTTATGTGATCTGCCATGTGCCGCAGGAGTGCATAAAGGACCTGAACCAGGACATGCGAGAAACAGGGTTGTGATAGCCCCTGCAGTTCTCCCACATTGTGTTGGTAGGTGCCCGTGGAAAGAAAGTGTAGCACAGACTTGAGCAAGGGGGGGGGGTGGCGGTATGGACCTATATGAGGCTGACACGGTCATCATGGATCAGGTCCATTACAGATAAGATGGTGTCCCTGTCTAGCCGGTACATGGTGTGGATCTGGGTTTGGCTCAGGTTCAAGGGTGTGGCCCTTATGTGTGGTATAGCTGGCTGCCTGCGGGCTGCAACCTGCTGGACATTGTTGTTTTGCATTGCCATAAGGGCCCTCCTTCTCCTCCAGCACCTCTTCCACATCCTCTGGCTCTCTGCCTCTTCAAGTAATAGGCCTGTATGCAGGTCCTACAGCTCCAGTAATGCTACTGCTGCTGCAAGCATGGTAGTGTTGGAAGGGTGTGGGGGTGTGGGAGTGGTCAGTTTGTGCTTTTGCAGTGCTCATGGTGGCCACCTGGGCTGATTTGGGCCACCTGTGGTCTGTTTCTGCACACCTGACTCTAGTTAATGCCTGGTCCGCGATGCCAGTGTTTCTGGCACGGAAACCACGGTGCTACTGGCATGTCCATGCTGGTGTTTCCATGTACTTGGTGCTCGAAATGTGCATGTTCTAATGCCATACAATTTCTCAGGAATACCAGATGTGTTTTGCCGCAGATTCCAGTCAAGGTGTTGTTGGATACGATAGGTCACCTGTGGTCACGTTGTTAGCGGCATCATAACTCAGGGTATGCCGGACCGCAAAAAGGTGCTGGTACGGAGCGACCGGCACCAATATGTCCGGACCGGCACACATGTGACGATGCCCCTTGTCTGCTTGTTTACGCAGGGGGGCATGCCCCCTCTCAGTAATGAAGACATTTTAGGAGAAGGTAGGCATCAGGAAAGAGATGAAAGCTGACATCAAAAGCACTCCAGAAGAGGTCTGTCAATATGGCTATGAGTCTGATCATTCAGGTATGGGAGGTTGTGAATCCTAGGCCTTAAACTGTAGCAGAATGTGATGATAGTTGTTAGCAAGTCAAATGTGAAATCTGTGTCTTGTTAAACTTTTATTATATGTTTAAAAGCAAAACGGAAACTCTAGAAACAAAAGACTGTCTGTAAAATGTAATGATAAACTTAATCTCTAAAATTAAAACTTGAAACTCGAAACACCTTAAACCCTGCACTCTAATCATTACATCTATAATAGATACTCTATACTAACTGTACACTCTAAACTGTCAACTATAAACGACTACATACTAATCAAAACTGTGTATTTAACTAAACTTTGCTATGTACTAAACACTAAATGTTCCTGTTTCTTTTTCTCAGAAGAAAGTCAGGAGTCGTGTGGGAGGTCCATGTGCCAAAGGAAGTTAACATGCGTACAGAAATAGCACCTTAAGAAAAGACAGCAGCCCAAAGTGACCCCTGACAAACTATCACCAGCACCAACCTATTGGGCCAGTCTGTTGCCACCATTGCCACAGCTTGGTGAGACAATGCAAAGCAAATAAACGCGAAGTTCCATGGAATTCAAGCCCAGGTAAACCATATGAAGGAAGTGATTGGGCATTGTGAGGACAGGATAGACAGTGCTTTAATCCTTTTTATGTATATTGATGGTTATTTATTTGTTTCTGGATAGTGAGACACCCAGATTTTCTGTTTGTTTTAACTTTTGAATCGCTGCGACCTAGCATTTTATAGTTATTCTGTATAATAAATATGTGTTTGGACTCCCTTGAGACATTTGCCAATATGTTGTGTTCATCTCAGTGGAGCCACTGAACCAGTGCCTCTCTGTCTAGAGCAATAGTGTCAGGATGATATAGGGCCTAAGTCATATGGCTAGTTTGACCTTGGAAATGGCCCATATCTGTCTCTTCCTCTGTAGCTGTTTGAACCTTTAATTTGTCATATGTGTGCTGAGTTGCATTACACTTATTTCTATTCAGCATCAAAGAGTACATTATGGGAAATACTTATCTTGGGGTACTGTACAGTGTGCACTAAAAAAATAATAATGCTAAAATAGTTCTGTTGAAGGAAGAGCGATACTCTATCTCAGGACGTTGATCTTCTTTTGTTGCTGTGTAGTGTGATGTGTCTACCCAGGGTAATTCTGCGTTTCTAGGAATGAATCAAGCATTCACTAAAAACAGATTTATTTGTAAGTACAGTCACATGCTCCCTCTTCTAGCTTGTATGTGCTGCTCAAGTCAACGCCTATGCAGTAGACATGTACATTGGGCAAACATCTGGCATTCCAGAGGCAGGTTTGTTTGTGCTCGTCCACACCGAGGATGTGCCATGCTGCCAAACCAACTGCATTAACACTGCTTCTTTCTGAAGTTGTTCCCCCAAAAGGGTATCTATCATTTGAAAGTAAAGTATACATCCTTATAGCGTTGCTCTTTCACATTGCGCATTGCATTACATCAATAAGGACTCTCAATTACACTACATTAGTATCCCACCTGTTACGAAGTAATGTGCGCATGCGCTACCTGGAACGAGGCCGCGCATGCGCATGTGGAATAAAGGGAGCCTGTGCGAGTCAGTTGCCGCTGGGACTTCGTTGTGACCAGACCTCCCTCTGTGTGTTATTCCAGGTACCGGGCTGGGGACATTTAGAAAGTTGCATTTAGAAGTGGACCCAATAGCTTCTCTGCGGAAAGTTGAACTTAGAAGTGTGCCCAATAGCCTCTCTGTGAAAGTAGAATAGAAGTGTGCCCAATAGCCTCTCTGTGAAAAATGGAACTCAGAAGTGTGCCCAATAGCCTCTCTGTGAAAAGTAGAATTTAGAAGAGTGCCCAATAGCCTCTCTGTGAAAAGTAGAATTTAGAAGTACATTTAGAAAGTTGCATTTAGAAGTGTAGCCAATAGCTTCTCTGTGAAAAGTTGAATTTAGAAGTACATTTAGAAAGTTGAATTCAGAAGTGCACCCAATAGCTGTGAAATGTTGCATTTAGAATTGTGCTCAATAGCCTCTCTGTGAAAAGTTAAATTTAGAAATGTGCCCAATAGCCTCTCCTTGAAAGTTGATTTTAGAAATGTGCCCAATAGCCTCTCTATGAAGTTGAATTTAGAAGTGTCCCCAATAGCCTCCCTGTGAATTAGAAGTCTCTGAAAGGGCATGAAACCCATCATATCTCACCAACACGCTTACTCTCTCCTTACACCACCACTCAACTAGAACACAGAGATACTATGACACCATTCGGTATAACTGTTCTCATATCAACATTCGCCGCTCTCTCCACATCATTCTAAATAATCACTGCTGGTTACACACCCCCCAGCGAGGCGTTCTCCTCAGGCCTAACGCAGCCACATCCGATCTGGATTAATCCTGCCAGAACGAACACATACTCCTGATCTCTCAACCACCACACCTACCGCTAGAAAGCAGCTATTACATTGATACTGCACGAGCTGTACACATGCCTGGTGCTCACACGCACCTTTTTGACTCTCTCTACTCTCTCTACTGATATGAACTTCGGTTCCCAAGGGCGTTCAACCTACCAGCGCCTTCAGACCATACCAATGGTATATAAGGCGCTATATAAATGCAAAATAACAATAACAATAACAATAACATACTTACGGAGGTGACCCCGGGCTGCCATTACTATTTTCACTGGCGACGAGGACGCTAGACGCCGTTACCCGCGCGGTGCACGTGTGGCCGCCATTTTGTGTGCAGAAAGGTAGCGACCCCTCATGGGGTGCTCGTGTGCCGTTAAAGACAATTAATTTTTGGACCCATCACAGCTGTTTTGCACAAATGGCTGTGGTTTTATGTGCATTTGTGCATATTTGTGGACATTTCTGACATTTAAAGCCTGGAGAAGTGACCCTATTTAACTTTCCACTTCCTTGTTCACAAGAAGACCTGTATTTGGTGGCCAGTCCTGCTGTTGGGTGGACACTTCTGGATGCTAGTGCCTGGGCAGGCAAGTGGAAGGCTGTGTTTCGCTGTCTTTCTATTGAAAGGTATGGGCTTAGACAGTGCTTGCATTCCTGTCTCCTGGTAGTACCCTTGTTCACCTCTGTACAGGACTTGCCTGGAGTCCTACAACAATTTATTGTCCTCGTTGGGGGTCATTTTTCTGGCACCATCGCCCTGGAGCATCCTGTCAAAGGGTGGGCATGCCTCGCACTGGGCCTGTGTGGACAACTACGTTGGGACTGTCTTCTTCTCCTGCCCACTGGTGCGGACTTGCGGCCTCTTTAGACGGGAGAGGTGCGTGTGCGGTCCTCTGCCATGGGTGACAATGATGGTGCTCAAGGAGGAGCGGCTCCACCTGTTCCAGCGGCGCAACCCCCTGTCAGGCCTGCTCCCAGACAACAAGGCACGTTGGTGCCCATGCCAGAGTTTGACATGTCCGGCTGTCCATCGAAACTGGGCACAAAATGGATTCTGTAGGTCAAGAAGTTGGAGATGTACTTCAGGGCCACCGGAGAGACAGAGGATGATGCGAAGATAGCAACCCTGCTATGTGCTGCCGGTTCCGAAGTCCATCGAAACTATGAATCACTGAACGCCCCGGCGGTCACATACCTGGCTGATCCACAACCCACCAGTCCGGCTGCAAACATTTTCGGTTATACATCCTGGGAACACCCGTCTCAGTTGTCATGGACCACAAGCCCCTCATTCCCATCATGACAGGGGCATCCTCCAAACCGCCCCGAGGATCAAGAAGTGGATGCTCACTCTCATGGAGTACAGGGTGAAGCTGCAGTACAGGCCTGGCACAAATAACCCAGCAGACTACTTGTCCCAGCATTCAAGGGGCGGCGACGCAAAGTCTGGACAGCCAGGAGGGGACTGTGCTGAGGTCATTCGGCAGGTGGTGGAGGCAGCCATGCCCATTGCCTTGACACTGGAGGAGGTGGCCTAAGCCTCAGGAGCCGACTAGTGTTTCCAGCTGGTTCAGACCACCATGGGCAGTGGGGATCTGAAATTGGTCCTTGCCGACCTGTCCCAGAAAGGAGCGGCTGCGCAGCGAGACCTGCAGTCACTGTGGCGTGTGCATCACAAACTAGCTGCTTTTGATGAAGGGCTGTTATTGAGGGGAAGGCAGATTGTGGTCCCACAGGCGCTGGTGGACCAAGTATTGGAACTAGCTCACAGCGGCCACCAAGGCACGGCCAAGACCAAAGCGCACCTGAGGGCCAAGATATGGTTCCCCGATCTGGAAAGGAGGGTTGATGAACATATACAACAGTGTGTCTGGTGTCAAGCAGCTACCCCGGTGCTGATAGAACCCTGCATAGAGTCAATGGACAGAAGCGACCAGCCATGGGGTACTGTGCATGCAGACTTTGGGTCCACCGGGAGAGGCATGTACTTCCTTGTCCTCATGGATCAGTGGTCCGAGTACCCAGAGGTAGAACTGGTTGAGTCCACGTCCAGCGATCATACCATCCAGGCGCTGGACAAAATCTGGGTTTCCGCAAGAGCTGTGCTCGGACAATGGTCCCCCGTTCCAAGTCAGCCAGTTTGCAGTGTTCATGGACAAATGTGGTGTCACACACCGGAAGGTTACCCCAGGGTGGCTGCGGGCCAACGGGGAGGTAGAACGTTTTATGCAGACCCTCAAGAAGGTGTTCCGGATCACCCAGGGACAAAGGCAAAGGGGGGAGTTGAAGAGGAACCTGTACCAATTCCTCTGCGAATATCGATCCACACCCCACCAGTCCATTGGAGTGGCTCCAGCGGAAGCCCCGTTCAATTGGTGCCCTCAGGGCCTCATATTGGAACTCAGAGGATGGGCCCCTGGGGTCATCGAACAGCAAAAGACCCTGGAAGCAAGGCGAGTGCGCAACGAGTGTGAAAATATCCAAAGAGTCTGAGGCCGGTGAACATCGAAGTAGGAGATACTGTCCTCGTACACAACTGGCATCCGTAAGGGAAGCTGTCCCTCAACTACGAGCCGACCCCCATGGGGGTGACTCATGTTAAAGGCTCAATGGTGGTGGCGTCTGACCAGAGAGGAACAGTAACGAGAAACTCGTTTTTTTCAAGAAGGTCAACGTTAGGGACAACCCTGACGAACTTCGTGAGGGTGGTGTGTCTACCTTTGCCTACATTGCGGCACCTGGGGTGGGACCCTTGGTACCCAGTGCCGGCAGAGCTTTACCGGCAGAGCTTTACCTGGATGCAAGCATAGAGGAGGGGCGGTATCCCCGCTGGGATGGTCGACGATGCCCTGACCCGCTTCAAGGGCTACTTTCTGGACCCGAGTTCCTAGGTCCAAAAGGAACGGTAACTGCCATGCTGGGCCTCAGCTAAGTTGTGTGATGATTATAACTGTGTGTGTCACATTGACATTTCTCTGTTTGGTTAACTGTTGAGATTGTTTATTTGGTATGAAAAAGGATGGATGTTACGAATTAATGTACGCCTGCGTGACCTGGAACGAGGCCACGCATGCATATGTGGAATAAAGGGAGCCTGTGCGAGTCAGTTGCCGCTGGGCCTCTGTAGTGACCAGACCTACGTCCGTGTGGTATTCCAGGATCCGGGCTGGGGGCCATACTTACGGAGGTGACCCGGGGCTGCCATTACTATTTAACACCACCTTCTGTTTTTCTGCTTTCTAACCTTTCCAAAATGCAAACCACCCAAATTAATGTCATCAGGTGATTTATTATCAATACCTCTTCGATTGTGAGACACATACTTGAGCCTCGTGATCATATGGGCAATATCAATGCTGACCTTACCTCTATTAGGGTAAGATGGTGCATGGATTGTTCTGTTCTTATTGCAAACCATTTTTCTAAATTACATAAACGGTTGTGTAAACTATCAAAGGCATCTAGATGGAAGCATAGGTATTGTACACAAGGATTCATACTGCCTTACCATTTTAATTCTTACCCACTGGGCATTTGCTACAACAAAAAAAAAATCCATCTAGCCTTCTCAATATTTCTCAATATTAGTCTGTCTTCTGCTTACATATTGTCCCGTTTATTTTTTGATGATTTGAGTGAAGCTCTACAAATCGCAGATTGAGCAAGAGTTTTTTGCCACTTTGAGCCAACACTTTGAGGGAGAAGGATGCTGATGTAAATGTGGTAATGCCTGGGGAAGGAGCAGCAATCAAAATCAAATATGTATAGCATTCAAGCACTGTGTGGTGAGTGGCCCTTGGGCAGACTGTAGTCTGATAGTCTGAACAAGGATGAAAATAAAAGACCATTACATTGCAGGCGAGTAGTGTTATACTGGCCATCACATGTAGAGTGTTCAGGCAGGGAGAGGATTGCTGAGTCAAAGACTATATGAAGATATGAAGTAGCCATTTCCAAATGATCCCAGAGTAAGTACTCATAATGGGTAAAAAAGGAGAGGTGCCAGGATATATCAATGTTCTACCTGCTTACCAGCTCAATAAGTCCTTGTGAGTTTCCAACTTGTTATATTCTGTAAACTGAAAATATTGTATACATGAATGTTCATCAAGATTCCATTAAGATCTAGCAAAATTCCTTTTTAATGAATGGTTAACCAAAGTACCTCCCCATCTACTTTACCAAATGCACCCACACGTTTGTCCATGTTTGCCAGGGCTCTCATGTCAAGAGCATAATGTTCACAAAATTATAGGTTCAAACATGCAGCTCACTGCCTAATCTCTCCAAAAAGTATAATTGAATCCCAAATAACAAAGGGTGTTCACCAAACCACTCTAAAACCCTGGCATGCATGATTTTACCAAACAATTTACCAGAGGCTCTTACATGTGCAATCAGTCAATACAAGGATGACGAAGAATGTGAGCCTTTTTTAAAGATGGGTACAAATGTACATACCCTCCTAACATAAGAGTGAGTTCCACCAGTGCAGAGAGCTTTAAAAGCTATGTTCTGCAACAGCCTTCCTAGGTCAGGCATAAACATACAGAGAGGTCTCATTTTACTGTACACAGATGAAATCTTACTGCAGTCATTAGGACAGTGAAAGGTACATATGTGAACAGGGAGGGGGTGCTTCTATTAGATTTCCTGATTCTTATTAGGGAAATCGGACCGAAGTGACTAGCCATAGAAAAAGATAACCACAATCACATTTTGCCAATGTCCCAATCAAACAAATTAAATCCATAAATAGCTGTGTGTCCCCTATGATGTTTTGGAACAATTAGAAATGTATGAAAAGATGTTGGCATCATTTGCTCTTGGGCACTAATATCCTCCTTTGGGTTCTCGTAGCAACTCTTTGCCAATGACACCCCAATCTTCTTCTCTTTTCCTGAAATGTCCCCTCATCCCTCTATCACAATTTCAAACTGTCTCCCTTCAATTAAATATTGGGTGGATGTGCACTCTCTGATGTTAAACTCTACCTAAACAGAGGTGCTGTTCTTCCCTGCCAAATACTCTCTCTCATCTTTTTCCCAGGCTATCTAGTTCCCAACTGACACTTTCCCCTACTCTTCTTCAGCTAGAAACCTCAGCATCATCTATGAACCGCGTCACACCTTCTCTACTCTCATCTCCAAAACTGCAATGGCAGCTTACCACAACCTCATACATATTAGGACAATCAGGCACTTCCATTCAACACTGCCAAGCATCTCTTAGCCACTTCTTGTCTTCTCGAAACTGTAGTACTGTGCAGGCAACCTCTTTGCTCTCCCTGACTTCGCTTTCTGTCCTATTGACATGATAATTAACTTCACTAACAGGGCTCTCCTTGAACTCCCTCACTTCAAACCTACATCCTAGTACCATCAACAGGCTGGGAGGCTGACAATGCAAAACAGTGCTTCTCCTGGTTGGGCCAGAACCCTATCCATTTTAAGCCACAACCATATGTATCCTCCTCTATGTAACTTCTCAAGCCTCCTCGTGATTATCCTTGTGGCACCTCGCCCTCACTGTGCTTTCTCCTGATTACGCTCTTTCTATCTTCTTGCTGCTCTTGCATGGAATTCTCTTACCCCAGACATCCGAGAAGCAGTCCACACCAATTTGTTCAAAACCAACTAAAAGCCTACTTCCTCACCTCTGAGTTATCCTCTTAACCTACCTCTCATTTCTCTTCTTTCTAACATTTTTCCCTTGCCTCTAACCTGACTCTTTCCATCACCTTCCCTGCCTCCACTCCAGCACGTCATCCATCATGGTTGCATATCTAACATGGCTGGCCATACTGCCTATCTGCACTTACAAATGTGTAATATTGATTGTCCTTATATTTTGTAAATCCATCCATGTATTTTCCCTAGTGACTGTTCCTTTAACACCCCTACAAAACGTGGTCAGATGTCATTCAAACTCATCCCATTGTAAGATGCTCACTTCCTCCTATATAATCCAAATTCCTATCTACTTTATGTTCTTTTGGATCCATAGATACTTGATCCTTCTTGTACTGGAATAAAGGAAAATAAATTAATCAAATTTGGATTGAAACATAACCAAAATAATATCAAGTACAAACAATTGACTTCCCCTCACTAGAACACTTATAAGGTTATGAATGATCCTCTTATGAATCATCCATTTAAAAATTGTTTCTGAAATATATAAAACTGCTTTAAGGCATAAGGCAGCCTATTCATTACTGCATGCTGAAGATGAGTCTCCTATAGACGTTGCTCTAGAGTACAAAAGTGAACTTGCCCAAATCTCATGACATGTCGATACCGAAAGTCGTGACTTACTTTCTTCCATGCTTTTCTAAAATATGTACTGACTTGGTCTGTGATTTTGATTCCTCTAACGTATTGGAATGGATTATCACAAATGCTACAAAGAACTATGAGGTACAGAACCAACAGCTCTGAAAACCAAAGAAAAGAACCCTAAACAGACATGCAAGCCATCTGGCATTAAGGTAGCTGAGTTCAAAAGTAGTGTTCCCCTGTTCCCAGAGATAGGGTAGCCAAAGACTTGCTATTCTACTGTTAAATATATGAATAGACACAGAAGATCCTCTGCTAAAGCCAACTAAATATCCCTCCATCTGGTATGCAAAATATTGATCTTTTGAAAATGTACACCCACATTAGTCCCAGGTACTTAGGTTCTAGGCCTATACTGGGCTACCTATATACTCCCCCACCAGATGAGATAATAATCCTGGTAAGGCTCCCAAGGGAATCTACACCAAATGCATCTTGTGAAAGAAGCCAATCACTTCCCCTATAAACAACTACACATAGGAATGTGTCTTTCTTCTGAGTTTCCAGGATAAAAGATCCCAGTATTAGCGTGAGTGAGATCTGAGCAAAACATACAACAACAGCTCTCAGAATTACCAGATGTACTCACCTAGAAGAGACAATTATGTACCAAGGAAGTAACAGAGTGATGAGAAAGACCACCCTACCATTAAGAGAACAGGGAAATGTTTTCTCAATTTTAGCGACAGGTCAAATAATTTACAGAGAGAGTAGGTCAGATTTTGACATCCCAACAGGGAAACCCTAGAACTATTGTTTGTAGAAACACTGCCTAGTCTGAATGATCAGGTCAGAGTGGACAATGACAGGAGGAAAATATTTCAAATGAATGTACACAAGCTGAAGCGCAAAAGAAGGATACAGTGTCAAAGGTATGCCAAAGTTTTAGGGGAACCAATAGTGGCACCTTTTGATTCCATGAGTTAAAACTAAATATAAACAAGGAAGTGGAGTTCAGTGAAGAAAAAATCCCCAAACAAATTTGAGAAAGAAGAGAACTCATTAGAAGATATCTGACAAACATCTTAAAGAAAGAATGGTATTTTCCAATAAATTCATATGCATGAGTCCTACGAAAAATACATTAAAATAATCTCATTGAGACAAACAAACAGGATATTCCTTCATCTCTAAATTATTCTACACAACGCACTCCAAGAAGCGGCAGTGACCTGGAACATTAGAAGAGACTGAACATCCATATTCAATTTGATATTTTAAAGTGTATATTTATTTGTACACCGTCTCTGACCAACCAAAGTGAGCGTGTGCTTGAGGGAGATGCCCGCAAAGTGGCAGCACATGTTCAAGTTTACAGAACCACAAATGTAAAAAATGACAAATTTAGAACTATCCACTAATTTATAATTTCTCAGTAAATTGGAGCATGCAATGATGTGCTGTTCTCACCTGTCCTAGTTCAGAGACAGTCTAACGTATTGGCTATCATTTGTATACAGGGTGTTAAGTGATCTTATCTCTCAAGATTTATTCAACGCTTTGATGAATTGTAGACTTTAAAATCATTGCATTACCCATAAGCCCTTCTTTGTTGAGTTACACAATTTTGATGGATACGAGAGAGAGAGTTGCAGAGTTGAAAATCAAAATACAGCAAATACGGCAATATTCATGGCTCGTCAGGTTGCACTTTTCTTAATGGGGAATGACTGACTTTGAAGTCTTTTGCCTTTTATAGATTGTGTGAGTCACGCCCCTAGACTCAAATCTGATGCTCAATTGAATAAAAAGGAAATGACAATTATTTTAGTCTGAATAGTGCTGTTCACCTGTTTTAAAAGCATCCAGACGAAGTAGAGATTAATTTTCAAATAACATATGTGCCTGACATCACTAAAATATCTGTGAATGAAAAGGATGAAAGTGATAAGAGCTTCACTAAACATTTATAAATCAACCTTCTGCCTGATAATGAATTATTCTCCCCTTTTGATGGAAATACACTGAAGCTCTATCCATGTGGAACCTCCAGAGAGTGTCCAGGTAAACTAGTGGATAATGCAGGAAATTCAATAGGCAGTAAGCTAATATAGAAAGGAAAGAAGAGTTCATTTACTATGGCATTCCGTTTACTGGCTGTGAGGATCTAGTTCTCTTGAAGGTCTGTTTAACTGAAGAAAGAATGTTATCAGTGAACTGATGCCCAAACAATTAGAGGAGAGCATATGCTTCCCACATATATTCTTCAAGATGAATGGTAATCTGGCCTTGATACCATAGATTAAAAAAACAAAATCACTAGCAGGTGGCATTGAATGTCACAAGCAGAGCCCAAACAATAAATCATAATTGCTGGGTCGTAACAGATATTAAGTTGTAGGAAAATAAGAAGTTATTATTGCTGTAAATACCCAACAATAATACGGATCAGAAAAGGAAAAATCTTGTTTAATGGGGAAGCTTTTATAAATTTAAATAATACTCTTCAGCAACAAGGTCAGACTCTATATACCTGACTCCATTTGCTGATTTCAAAGATTATACCATTTTAATATTGCTCAACAATGATGATTGTGAAGTTGCCCTTTTGCATCAAGACACTTATATTTGAATGACTGTTGATTCCAAAAATGTTTCCATAGTCATAACACATCCTATCATTGGTCAAATGTGTGAAGATTGTTATAACAATACTTATGATACCAGTACAGTGACTTTCTCTTCTCGACAAGGTGGGAATTTCATAGTATACTACCTGTAACCTTCTAGGGTGGAGGACGTTACCTGAGATACTCTGGAAGACGAGATAGTGTTCTGAGTTACCAGTAACTACCTCAGTGATAGGGAATCATCCTTTCCAGTAGAGACCATAATTAAAGAGCTCTACAACCAATTTGAAGATTCTTCTTACATTTCCACTCCTGAAATGTTCCTTGGTTTCTGAAATATGACAAACAGGTCAGTCTGCCTGAGGCATTTAATCAAAGACAACAAATGAAACAAGTGTTTCTGGGTTTTGTAGGGTATGTTGTGTAGATTTAGGGCCCAGTGGTATTTTCTTACCGCCAAAAACAAAAATAATTTAGCAATAATCACTCCTTGCATTTAGATTGGGTTTGGTATTATAATGGTATAGTGGCTATGCATTATTTCAGTACACAGATACATTTGGTTGGTATACATTTCGTTGTGGTATAGTGATGAGCATGATTTTCTGTTCTACTTGTGGTCCCCAGTATACAAAACCCCCTTCTTCTTGCTTGGTCTGTTCGTGTGATCACTAGAGAGACCTTGGGCCTACATTTTATGGATACCACAATTTTCACATATAGCATTCACCAATCCCTGTGGTATTATCACTAATTTATTTACATTAGTGAAATTATGTTTCCATGGAGTATTCACAATAACAAGTGGAATTATCATTAATTTATTTACATTAGTGAGACTATGTTTCCATGGAGTATTCACAATAACGTGGTATTATCACTAATTTATTTACTTTAGTGAGAATATGTTTCCATAGGCCTCTCTCTGCTGATTCATATACGCTCAGCAGACTATTGCATTATATTCCACTCAGAAGCCACACACACATACATACCCTGAGTGGAACCACGCACACAGCTATTTATAATTGCTCATAACATTACTTCATCTGCATAGGAAGTTTGGCACATATATCACCTAATAACCTTCCCTTTTATTATGTGATATGGGCTAAATGCACCAGAGAAAGACAGAAGCAAAAAAAAACCTTTACACAGGCTGTGATTTATAACAGTTTAATTTAAAAATAATACATTACCAGCTTTGCGAGGCAGTCTTTTCTAGAATAAACAGAAGCGCAACAAGTGCAAAAATACAAGGCATTTCATTTTACCTTTGCAACAATAAAAAGAACAGTCATTTAGATGGCAACATTATAAAGTGGCATTTAAACACAGGAGAATTCCCTATCGCTACACTGCCTGTCTAATAGTAGATCATTCGTCCGGCAGTCACAGCAATCTCACTCCATTTGTATATTTACCAGCTATTTGTAGCTTTTCAGCACGCAAAGTCTCCTGGCTTGTCGTCTTTGAGCAGTGACCCAGGGCTCTCTTTTATTTCTTTCTTTAAAGCACCCAGCGAGAACATGCAGTTCAATCTGCAATCTGCAGTTCTCAAGCCGGTGCCAAGTGACTAGGAAACCCCAGTCTCTGAAGGTCAGTGGTCCAGCTCCTCACAGCAGCAGGACGAAGGCGACCTCACTGCGACTCCGCAAAATGTCTTCTCCCTCTCCTTCTCCCCGAGCTGCTTCAAGAAACATCTGTTACAGCCCCTAAGGTGACGTGTCACCAATCAAAATACACAATAGTCTCCCCTCCTTCCTCAACAATGGCTCACTTTTACAGTAAGCAACTGTATCTAACTGATTTCCTGCTATTTGAATTTTGCTTCCTGCAAAGACCTTGAACAGAGCAAAGAGAGAGGAGAAAAAAATAAATCTGAACACACGTTTAAAATGAATCTCAGCCTGCCTCATTTTGCACATGGAGAACACATTATAATGTTAAGGAGTTAAAATCGTGTTAGTATTTGTTAATTAAGTTAATTAAGTATCTAATGTTTCTCCTGTAATTGAGGCATTTCACGTGAGAGAAAAAGAAATGGTGTGCTTTTAAACTAAGTATTGAGAAAAATGGTGTGCTTTAACATAAATATCCTGTCTTCATATACCTGTCCATATGTTACCCTGGCAACACATGGCTTGCTGTACCATCTTACAGCAATAATGTGATCCCATGCAGTGGCGCTGCACTCCAAAACACGCTAAATTATACTACAGTTTCCAGAAGGTTTCGATTGCAATACATAATTATGTGAAAATTAAGGTCATATATACTCTGATGGGTATTACTAAACATACGTTGTATGTTGACATCAAAACCATAGTATTTTGTTGGTGATGCAATGAATTCATCACGTTTCCCATTTTTCTGGATAAGAAATAACTGGCTTAAAAATGAAGCCCTTCAAATGCTTTGCAGCACAGTAGGGTCCATACAAGTTTATCATTTCAGAAGGATGGGTAAAGGAAATATCTTGGGATATTAATGACGCCCAGTCCAACCCAGTCTAACGGATGTGTTTACCAATAATATTGAACAGCTCTGTTATTAAATGTTGCCATGCATTGAATCTCTCATTTAGCGATGGGTACAACTTGTTAAAATGATGTGTATTCCAAAATTGAGTTATGTTTTCAACATGGTTCCATTAAGGCCTTACTAGTGCTCCTTCAAGAAAGTCATTAAAACATTGCAATCGTGCATATGGGGAGACATGATATTAAGAATGTTTGCTGGGGGCCACAATTCGGCGGTCTCCCCTCTTGCGGAAGTATATTACTTTGAGATTAACCTAAATGCTGAAAGCTTTTTCGAATTCTGGTTGCTTACCACATTGGAATGCAATTGAACAGACTCCATTGCTGATGATCTGGGCTATGGGCACAGGTAGTATAGCTCAGTGGCAGCTCACTCGTCTTGGAAGCAAGACGGTATAGAGCAGCACACGTTCGAATACGAAGTCCACACTTAGAAACCTCTTTGGTATTATGCCCGTTATAAATAGCCACTTATATAATAATGGTAAGCCATCTAAGCTGGTGATACATCTAATTTCGTCTATATCATTTAAAAGCTATCTTAGTTTACATACATTTTTTCGAGCCGACTGTTATGCCCCTTTCTGGCATGAAAGAAAATCAGTGGGTATTCATTTAAATGGCAGTGGATTGATACAGGTGTATTTAGAGTTCAAGATGTTTTTCAGGATGATTAGATACTCCTGATGATCTTAACAGTGGCATTATACACAATTAAAAATATACTTAGAGGAGGCAAAACATTCAGCAACGTTGTTTGACCTCTCCTCGTTGATAAGTCAATTATTAGTTACATGGAAAGGTCATAAATATATTGGGGCAGATTCTAAAAAAGGAGAAAAAATGAAAAAAGAGAGGAAGGTGCCCTTTTTTTCATTTGCGCTCATTGCTGAAATGGGCATGCCACTGGGCTCAACAGTAGTGCACTAGCCAGACCCCTGGAACACATCAGTGTTGTGAGCGGATTAAATAAATAATGTATTACAGACTGCTAGCACCCAGGCGGGTCTTGGGAATGAATTCCACAGTGTGGTAAATTGCTGAGTCCCTTTACAGAAGATACCTATTGACCCTCAACACCATGCTAGACGTCCGGGATTGGCCAGAGGGTTCCATGTGTGTCCCTCCTATAGTAGGAGGCCCGTGTTGTGCTCCCTCTCTCTTCTCCTCCTCTCCCCATCCCAGTGCCCCCTTCAACCATTGTTCCAAATAAGCTCTTCCCCCTGGTCATGTGAGGTGAAGGTGACTAGCTCATTATTCAGCTGCCTGCCATAACAGAACATCCAACTCATTGCTTGTCATAAAATAAAGACATTTGTTTCCTATAACATACACATATTAGGAATGCACGTTAACCTTCATCACTGTCTGTGACTCCCGTGTAACAAAGAAAACCTGGGTGAAAATTACCTGGGTATGCTCATATGTACGGATTGTTGATATTGTACCCTGGGAAATGCTTGACCAACTTGATTCAAAGGGGTATACTGCTCCTCCCCGGGGATAGTACATTAAACCTTACGAAGCGGAAAAGGCAAGTGCTGACAACCACCCATTTCAGAAGTGTCTTCCGTGTCACTCAGATGAATGCCCAACTCACAGGTAGCCGACCATTGCCACTTACTCGGTAGGGGAGTACTACCGACCACTTCCTGCCCCAGACCAACTGAAAAGGAAAACTATGCTAGACAACCTCTGTGAAAAGAGGAGCTCAGGAGCAAGCTACTTTCCTGAGTCCCTTTAGAGAAGGTAACTAATGACCCCGAATGCCATAATCCAGCACCGAAGATGATCTGGAGGAAAGACCTGTGTTATCTTTAAAAGACACACAACATTTCCCAGCGGATGGAAAGTCAACTACTCTTAAATCATGGACAGCAACAGTCTGCCATGAGTCTTTTTTCATCAACACAATAACTAATCATGAGCCAACAGTATTAGCCACTGGTCATCATAAGAGGCACACTACATTCCCCTTTATAATAACATCTAGGATCTCACAGTGCATTCCTTAGAAGACTTTACAGACTTGTTTTAGCTCCTGCAGCCCCGCTCGACGGTGCGTGGCTAGGCAGGCATGATGTGTCTCTCAGTGCTGGCCAGATGGACCTCGCCGCCATCACCCCACCAGGGCTCACAGGTTCCCAAGTGCAAATCGAGGTGGAACTGTAAAGTGGCTGCCTCAAAGCATGTGCAGAGCTCCTTCCCACACAGAGGAGCTTCCCCGTGACAAGCGCAGCCCCACGTGGGCTGGCAGTTCTTCTGTCCGCATCTTCTCCGCCACTGAGCATGTGCTGCCAAGGCATCATGGTATGGTCGCTTGTGCTAGTTTTCTGCTTCTCACTCTGCTGTTCTCCTAAACCACACAGGACTCACTGGAAGTGTCTCCACACTTTAGGCGGCTCCTCACAACACTCACAGCATGATGTGCCATTGCCTAAACATATCCCACCCAGGACATGCATGGTTAATCCACACGCTCCTATCCTACCCCCATGACACTGGGAGTGAGGACAATTGATACAAGATGTGATCCAGCACTGGACCTGGATGATGGGCCCTCCTACCTCCCCTGTCACAGCACGGAAAGGGTCCCCATAAAAGAATCTTCGTGAGGCTTCCTGTCCTGGGCACTATCTCTAGCCTGTCTCTAGCCTAAAAAACAAGCATTGCACAATGCCATCCTTCCCTCTCCTCATTGGCTCTCACAGCACCCCGGAACACCGTGGGCAGTGGTGTCTAGCAGCCTCCCTTGATGAAAATCCTGGGGCGCAATGCTGCGGCTTGTACAATTATCTTAGCGCCTCAGATGTATTTTTCGGGGGATGAATACGTTAAAGTGGGATTGGACTGAGGGGGGCACTCCTAATTGTAGGCCCCTGGTGTCTTCCCACTCTCGCCCCTGGTTCTCTTTCAAGCTACCACTGCCTTCAACTGTTGCTCCCGATAAGTCCGTTCCTTCTGGTCACATGGGATGGGTGTGGCAGACCATTATTTAGCAGACTTACAAAAGTGAACCTTCAACACATTGTTTATCATAACATAAATACATTGGTTTGTCGTGACATACATATATTGGTAATGCATTGTACCTCTACTCACTATGAAACAAAAACAAAAAACATGTTGGAAATGACCTGGGAGTTTGCTCATAAGTAAAGATTATTAAAATGGTAGCCTGGGAAACGTTGGGTCACCTTGAAACAAGGGTTACACATGACAGATTATTCGACATGTCAGCAGCTTGTATGCACGTGCCTGGTTTCATGAGAAGCGCAATAGAAACAGGACAATGCAGCTTCACATGATTTGCGACTTGAAAAATGCAACAAAACGCATGCTAAAATGCAGTGACGTTATGCACGCAGCCATTCATTAAGGTTCAACAAAAGCATTACAAATAAGGCTAATCCGACAACATGGACTGTTGGCATACAGTGTGAATATTAAAGGGCTAACCCCGGATTGCCCGTTGTGTTCATCTTTACCATGCAGAAGAACCAAAATGGCTCCCTTGACAGTGCGTGCGCGCGCGCGTGTAGACGGGCTGTGTTTTAATCACCGAATACATCCATGTATTGACCGAAAGCCCTCGCATCGCCTAATAAATCTCGTCGTGTCCTGTAAATGATTATCCTTGGGCAGTTCTGTTAATCAGAGCATATCGCTTAATTGATCTCAATAGAAGGGAGGCCTAATGAAAGGCAGAGGCACAGCAAGAACGATAACTATCGACTGCTTTTTTTCAACGCAGTTCGTATTTTTAACACTTCATCGGTCATCATCCGATGGTTATAATACCGAGAGGGGCAGTAGGGCCGCACTTGGCTTTTTATCTGCAGCATGTTTACTTTTGCTTATTTAGCACATCTGAAAGTTATGCCTGGTAATTAGAGATGCTTTAAAATGACACAATGGCCTGCTTCAAAAAAGCGTGTTTCAATGGGTTCATCTCATTGAAAAGGCTTTGTGAATCAGGTCCACTGTGTATGTTTACGGAGCAATATGCAGCCTGGGGCCAGATTACAGAAACGTTGTATTTGTATTTTTATTTATTTTATTTGCAAAGCGCAGCCAAGCCCTGGGGCAATTGGGTGCATATCTAAGATAAGGCATATGTTACAGCATTAAGGAGATATAAGGAAAAATATACATAGGTGTATGCATATATGCGTAGTTATGTACAGAATAGACATAGTGAATACAGAGTATACACAGAATGATATACAGAAATAAATACATAATTATATCCAGAATAGACATGGTTGTATACAAAGTATGCACATATAGTCATAGTTATATACAGATTAGAGACTGCAGTAAGAAACCTGAGGTCTAGTACAGTGGGTGGGTGGGCGCAAAGAGAGGACTAGGTCTCCTGCTCGATGAGCCAGGTTTTTACCTTTTTCCTGAATGTATAGTAGGATGGTTCAGCTCTTAGAATTAAAGGTAAGGTGTTCCACAGTTTAGCTGCTGGGACAGGGAAACTGCTCCCTCCTGCTTTCTGTAGTTTGAATCTTGGGGGAATGAGGCAGTGTGTCTGTGCAGATCTGGTGGGGCAGTTGGATATATGTCGTGCAAAGTTGCCAGAGAGGTATCTTGGCGCTTGGTACTCGAGGCACTTGTGGGTGAGTGACAGTGTTTTGATCGCAATCCTTTGATTGACGGACAGCCAATTCACGTTGCGTCTGGTGGGTGCAGATGTGGTGGAATCTAGGGATGTTCAGTGCTGATCTAATAGCATTATTTGGATTAGTTAGTATCCAGGTAAAGAGCATTGCAGTAGTCCAGTTTAGATAGGACGAGATTTCTTGCTACTGATATGCAATTCGAGGAGGTAAAGAATGGTTTGCAGGTTGTGATTAATTTGCAGGTGTAGGCCATGGAGGACACTGTTGCATTCATTTGTTTAGTTAAAGTTAGTGTATAGTCTAAGTAAATACACAGGGCTTTCACGTCCTTACATTCCTTGATGGTGTTGCCATCAATGTTGAAGGATTTCAATTTAACATTCAGTTTGTTGAGTTTTATTTGAGATCCTAGGAGGAGCAGCTCTGTCTTATCATTAAGACAGAGTGCATGATTGGCCATCCATGCTTTTATGATAATGCAGATGCCATTTATTGCTTTAGAGTCAATGGTGTAATCCCCTGTGATGGGGATGAGCATCTGGGTGTCATCAGCGTAATTGGTGGAGGTGACACCCAAATAGTCGAGGTCATTGAACAGGGGTTTAGTAAACACATTATATAAAATCAGAGACACACGGGATCCCTGGGGGACTCCGCAGGTGACTGGAGATGGTCCAGCCGCGGCTGCAGGTGTGAAGACCCTCATGGAGCTATTGTCTAGGAATGAGTGGATTCATTTGCTGGCTTTTTCAGAAAAGTGTGCAGCTGAAGTTAGGTGGTTGCAGAGGACTTTGTGGTCTACTAAGTCAAAAGCAGCAGATATATCTAATAATAGGAGTGTGGCAAGTTTGCCTTCGTCCTTGAGTTCTTCAATTTGTGTCTTAAGGTCAATCAGGGCCGTTTCAATACCATGTCTGGGTCTGAAGCCTGATTGCCTAAGACCTAAGAGGGTATTAGCTTCAAGATGTCCTTGAATCTGCAGTTAGGCTGCTCTGTCTAAGATTTTAAGTAGAATGGAACTGTGGTGATGGGTCTGAAGTTGGTTTGGATACTTGGCTCTAGCAATGTTTGTTTTAGAAGGGCAAGGACCCAAGCATCTTTTAGGTTGTTAGGGATGGTGCTGGTTTTCAAGGAGGTGTTGATTAGATAAGCGATGAAAAGAGCTAGTTCCCTGGCTGCTTCTTTAATTATGGACACAGGGCAGATGTCTCCCAGGCATTTTGAGGGTTTGAGTTGAATGATTATGTTCTCAACTTCTTTACTGGAGAGAGGTGAGACGTTGAATGGTTTGATGGTATTCGGGATAGCGGCTAAATGGACAGGTTGCATTGTGTTAGATGAGAGGCTAATGTTTAGGTTTCTATTTTTGGATATTGGTGCACTAGGAGGTGTCTTTGGTGCAGGTATTCGGGGGAGGCACTGGAGTTTACAACTCTTTGAGAATATTGAAGAGTTCTTTAGAACTTGATATAGCTTGGCTTATTCATTCGTTGTAGGTGTTTTTCTTAGTCTCGAATATAGCCTCTTTGTAGTTGAGGGCAGCTATTAGGTATTTGTCTTTGTTGGAGGCTATAGGTAGACTCTCCCAGAGAGCTTCTGCATTCCTTTTGATTTTGCGTAGCGATCTAAGGTGTGGGGTGAACCATGAATTAAGATGCAAGCAGGATTTGGCTTTTTGTAATTTAATCAGCGCTATGGTGTTGATGGCCTTAAGTAAGGTGTGGTTGTAGAGGTCGACTAGGGCAGTGGGCTACAAGTGTCAGAAGTCTAGGCGGAGAGTACAGGGCAGAGGCTATCTCTCACTGTATGCAAGTAGATTAAGGGAGATATCGGAGACAATGCTAGCATTTAACAGATTAAAGGTACATATCAAGCTGTTAGTTGAAACAGGTATTCACAGGAACTGCAGGAGCAGGCTGTAAACAAAGCGACAGAGAAAAGGCAGAGACAAGCAAGTACACTGGGCAATTTGGATTGATCAGAAATAAGGGTCTACTGGAATATGATGAGGGGACTCCAGGGATTAAGGAAAGCCCTTGGGATAGGTACCAGCAGATTACTCTTAACAATAGTCATACAGCAACGTCATGACTTAGGCGTGCCGAGGAAAATATTGTACTCAGTGCAAGGGTAAAACTAAAAGACCATATACTGAGGCAGCTACGACTTCAACGGACTAGGTGAAGGCAACAGAAGTCTTTCCTTATCTGATCTGAATGGAGGCCAACCCAGGGTCACACTGTAAAACAGATTAAAGTGGAAACACCACAGTGGACCACGATTATACAAGTAGAAAGCAGCGTTGAAATAAATAACCAGGTAGAGGACAGGATAGGATATCAGAAGCTAGGACAGGCAGGTTGTAAGGCAAGGAGCCCAGAGGAACAGGGCAGAAGTCAGAGGAGTGTGGCAAGGCTGCCAGGCAGGGAATCCCAGAGGAGAAGGGCAGAAGGCAGCAGAGTGTGGCAGAGCCATCAGGCTGGAGCCCAGAGGAGCAGGGCAGAAGCCAGCGGAGTGCGCAGAGCCATCACGTGGGAGCCCAGAGGAGCAGGGCAGAAGGTACAGGTGGGAGCCCAGAGGAGCAGGGCGGAAGGCAGAGGAGTGTGGCAGAGCCACCAGGTGGAAGCCCAGAGGAGCAGGGCAGAAGCCAGCGGAGTGTGGCAGAGGAGTCCGGTGGGAGCCCAGAGGAGCAGGGAGGAAGGCAGCGGAGTGTGGCAGACCAGAGGAGCAGGAAGGAAGGCAGAGGAGTGTGGCAAGGCTGCCAGGCAGGGAAGCCCAGAGGAGAAGGGCAGAAGGCAGCGGAGTGCAGCAAAGCTGTCAGGCGGGAGCCCAGAGGAGCAGGCGGAAGGCAGTGGAGTGCGGCAGAGCCGTCAGGTGGGAGCCCAGAGGAGCAGGGCAGAAGGTACAGGTGAGAGCCCAGAGGAGCAGGGCGGAAGGCAGCGGACTGTGGCAGAGCAGTCAGGTGGGAGCCCAGAGGAGCAGGGTGGAAGGCAGTGGAGTGTGGCAGACCAGAGGAGCAGGGCGGAAGGCTGCAGCAGACTGGAAATTGAGCTGCAAGCATCAACAGCCACAGGAATCAAAGGCCAAGAGGATTTCCAGGAAAGGTCAAAAACTGGTAAAAGGAGCACCAGCACGAACTCCCAGTGGAAGCAGTTGACTGACCACTGCTTCTGTTCAAAGTGAGCTTATAAAGGCCCTCCCAGCCAGCAGGCCAGCAGGGTGGAGTTGATTGCAGACTCTGGCAGCTGTGTTCAATTAAGCCCAGCCCTGGCTTCAGTAGCCTTCAGCAGTAGCAGCAGTGGTTTCTAATCAAGTGCTCTCCAGCTCTCTGCAGCCTAGCCTGCAGTAGCTTCGAACAGGTGAATGCAATCAGGGCCTCTGCAGCTCTTAGTAGTTTGCTGCAAACAAATGTATTTAGTATGCTTCCTCCAGCCCTCTGCCTTTTGGACAGCATACATGTCCCAGAATGCATTTGCTGGTTTAGCCCAAAAGCTGTAATGAAACATACAATTAGATTAGTCCAAAACTGCAGCAGTAAAACAAGGAAATAAAGGCATAGACACATGTAGCGGTGCTGGGTGGCAGGCGAGTAGGATCGTGACAACAGGTGTGAGCTAGTGGGATTGATGATCGGTTGTAGCAAGGGTAGATGTTTCTCCACAGTGATATCGCAATTATTCCTTGTTCATGTGGGTGGTGAGAGGTTTTTGTGGTTAGTTTGAGTACTTTCTTTGATGGTGAAAGAGATAAGGTGGTGGTCTGACCAGGCGCAGGGTGTGTTATCTAGAAAGGTTATATCGCAATTAAGGTCAGCCAACCAGTCTAGGCTCTTTATGGATGGTGAGGTAACGTGAGGCAGGGCAAGCATTTGCTGATGGTCATAAAAATAAGTGCCGCAAGCTGCACTGAGCTGGCGTGCCTAGGTAATTAGTCAAGTTTGTTCTTAGTAATGGCAATGAATTCGCTGATAGTCAAAGGGAAGAGGCTTAGCAGCTGTATACGGTCACACTAGTAAATACAAACCTCTGTATCCATTAACTTAAGGAAGCTGGTTCCTAATTGCCCTTTGAACATCCACGGACATATGGATGTCTTCTTAATTGTTCCACTGACTTTTGGCCTCCTCCCTTTAATGTACCCCCTGCCTGCCGACACAACAGTTCTCAAGCATTAGGTTTGAAACCTAAAAGTGGCCTTCCCTGCTAAGCTCTAATTCGTACCACAAGTCAATTCGGGAAGTGATACAAAACAAAATACATAGCTAGAACAGGTCGGATCTCTCACATTAGCTTTTTTGTTTGCAGACTTATTGAGCGCTAACGCTAGTAATGGATTTTATTTTCTGTGTCTAGCATGCTGAAGCTGAAAGCAGATTAAAAAAAAACATGTATTTGTGCCGTGTAGGTGGAGCCTGCTACACCCAGACCCTTTCCAGGGGTTGGATAGACACAGGCAGGGATGTGAGGCATGTGTTAGTGACCTGTAGAGCAGATGTTTGCAACCATCATCTCCCCAGTTGTTATGGACTACAAATCCTATCAGCTCTAGATATCACAGTCAATGGTGAGGGATCATGAGAGCCTTGTTCCAAAACAACGGAAGAGCAGCAGGTGGCAGACCCCTGCCATAGGCGATGCGCACCTGACCTCCTGTGCAGACTGTGATATGGGCTGTCCTTGGCTGATTTGCATACTACTTAGAGGTGACCAAGTTATTTGTTTTTAATGAAAGCAATCTATTTCAATAAACGTACCTTGATCTTACATTCATCTGTGGAAGAGCAACAGTATGCGAGAGGGATGAGCTTAAATTCCTGACAGAAATCATGGCTTGAATCAATGTAGTGTCGAATGAGATTTGAGCTGCTTGTATAATCCTTAATCGAACACACCATAATTTTAATAGGACTGACTATTGTCATCTTTACACGTGCAAGGTCTTGAACTTGGTAATATTTGTAAGGCTGCTTTTACCAAAATAAAGAAATATCTGCATGCAGCCAAAGTACCACAATGTACCCACAGGATAAGTGCAACCCTCTTATATTTGTATACACATATTGCTGTCCAGTCAGCCCTTTCTCTTCTGAGCTTGTGTACCAGTGTGACTTGAACGTAGATACTGTGTTGGGTCAATCTAAGTAAAAAAAAAAAAAGACTAATCGCCCTATAACGATTCGTTGACGATTTGAAATGGCTACCATAGAAAGATGCCAGGAACTGTCAATATCAACCTTTAAAAGATGAACAAATTCATAAAATGAAAGTGTTTACGCCTCAGGAAGACTAATAAGGAATAGGCTCGTGAGAGATCTAAGTGGGACGGAACCCAACCATTTAGATAATAAAAGCAACATTCAAAGCCATACAAAAGATATGGCATCAAAAAGGATTTTTTTCAGTGAGTAGTCAAAATGAAAAAATCTTCATTTTGATATACAACCTATATTTTGCCCAAGTCTTATAACTGGGCATCCACTTAGTTTGCACCCCTGTGGCGGTGGTGGTAGCTTAGTAGCTCTAAACTGATAATTATGATTCCTGCCACATATCTTAAATGCATCAATATTGCCATTAGAAATGTAGTTGACTATCCTTGCCACAACTCATAGAGTAGTCTACATATTTTCCAATATACAGAATATATACTTGTACTTGTTACCCACGGGTGGTTTGAGAAGAAAGGCCACTGGGAAACTAGTTACCATAAATGTGAGTACCTAAAATGCAATGTCCCTGACCTTTTACCATCACTTGCACATTATGGCCTATCAAACTTATATTAAGGGGCTGCTGCGTTCCTGAAAAATTGACAAGGGGGGTCCTGGGAGTCTCTCTGCCAGACATTAGTCCTGGTTACAAGAGACTTACCCAGAGTCTTTAGCTCACTATCTTTCACAGAGAAGAAATATCCCAAACATATCAGTCTTTGTCCTGCCCTGGGGAGACAGTAGTCAGTCCCCGGGTATGGAGTCTATGATGGAGGTCCGCTAGGACGCCCCAGTGCTACGGCACGGAGGGTGCAGTGTAACACTCATAGCAAAACATATGAGACCCTACGGAGTAAAAGACCCCATAGCCCATAGAACACATTGACATTCAAAGGAATTACACACTTTCATGTCCAAGAGTGGGAGAAAAAGAGTCTCACTCTTGGCAGGATGGAAAAAACAAACTCTAGAAATCCAGCAAAGCTGCTGGGGGACTCACTAGATTAGGAAATTCAGCCTAAACAGAGAATTCCCCCTAACAGTCTGTTGTGTTTGTTCCTTGAATGCTAATTAGGTGACCCTCATTCAGTTGTGTTTCCTACTAATATATAGAGCTGAGAGCCTAGAACCCTGCCACTGTTTACATTTACTTTTCATTTGTAACGTTGTTTTTCGGTAGATACTCCTCTGTCCACACCCTTCCACTTTTCACCCTGTTAAGCCCCACTCCTTACTTCCCTAATCTTTATCTCATCTTTTCTCAAACATACTCACTAGCATTTTCTTATCCTTCCCACTAAGCACCGTCCTCTCTATATACCTTGTGCCCAGCCGGGACTCACCAATTCGCCTAACTCCACATATATATATTGTCCCAGTCTTCCAAAACTTGGCACTACATTTATGTCACCCCCAATGGACACTGATACATAACCTATCTGCTTGGTTTTTACAGAACTGAAGAGCAATGTCTTTCCTTGCTTTTGAATTAGAGTAGGAATAGGAGCAAGATATTACTTTTTCAGCTAAGCTTATCGTTGGTATTTATGTATCTAGTATTGACTGATTGATTGACTTTACTTTTGTAGCACCTTAATCCGAACCTCAACCCTTAAAATAAAAGCAGGTGGTATTTTGGACTATATTATGCACAGGAAAGGTTACAGACAACACACAATCCTTTTTATTGTTGTAAAACAGCACCAAGCTTTGCCTAAGAAGAACATGCATTCTGCCCCGGATAAGTGCACTCATCTTTCATGATCTCTCCTTATTACATCATGAGGTTCAAGATCCCTCCTGCTTGCCCGCCACCCCCCAGCACCTTCAACCAGGCTACACCTCTATGATGCTATGGATGCCCGCCTTCCTTCCCAGCGTGATGAGGCCAAAGAAAACCTGTTTAGTGCTCCACTATGGCTCAGTTCTCCTTTTCAGCTGGTGATTGGGCTAGTTGAGATACAATCCAGAAGGCTGCATTTTCAACATGAAATGGCAAACATTCCTGGGCGACTCCACAGGGAAGGCTGGCTAAAGCAGTCATGTCTCTGCCTCTATTCCAAAGTAGATCACCTCTTCCTCTTGCCTTAACCCTCTCCTCTTTACCCTCAGAGAAAATGTTTCTGGTACTCCTCTCTTTATATTCATGTGAGTACCTGTCCCCATATTTCCTAGCCTGTTTAACTTGGCAAACGCTTCTCGAATTTCATCTCCTGCAGCCACTACTGCATCTTCGTCTTGTACCCCCTTCAAATAGGATTCTGCTGGCCTCTTACCCTGTCTCTGTCACATTGATATCGATCCTTTCTCCACTTATCTTTCCCCTGACCTTCCATGCCTTCCCACCTGCCACTGTTGTGTACTTTCCTTCCTTTAGACCCACAACTCCTATCTCACACACCATGCCCATAGCCTTCTATTCATGTTCTTTTCCTCCTCCCCCCCACTATTCAGTATGCTCCATTTCTGGCTAAAGTTTCCAACCTTCAATTTTATCTGCTCTCACGCATGTACATCTCCTTTTTTGTTGCTGCCTTCAAAGCTCAGCATTTCCACTGAACCCCTCCTCATATTCAGCTGCAGCGTTAGTCTCTTGTCCTGTTTGATTTCTTTCCACACTGAAATTCAAATTCTGTTGCAACTTCTCATTCCATTAGATAAGCCTCCTTCAATCTGCTCCTCTCTCATTCTTCCTTAAATCTCCATCCTCCTCGGTCCCCAACGCCTCCTAAACATGAGGACTCTCCCTCAACGTTTATTCTAAGATTAATTTTCGTTTGCCAATGTTTCTCAAATGAGTAGAACATCATTCTTTTATGTTAGCATTATGTTTTAAGCCCTTTGACTTACAAAGTGACATGAACCTCTCTTTCAGTATGTTAGGACTGCTAATGGTTTTAGAAATCAACATGGCGTCGTGCGCAAATAGTAGTATTGGTATCTTTTCAGTTCTTAGCATTGGTGCATTTATTTGCATGTTGATTAATTCCACAGCTATTTCATGTTTATATAAATAGGAATGGGTGGGTGCATCCTTGTCTTACGCCATTTTCGGACATTACAAGATTAAGTGTTTTCACCATCTGGTCCTTATGTTACCACAACAGCATTCCCCATATATAGCCACAACATTGCCTTTACAATATTGGCTGAAATCCCATAATGTGCCAAGCAGTTCTTTAGCTCATGTCTTGGGACGCTTTTCAAAGCTGTTGTGAGATCGACAAACATCATATAAAGGGATTGATTTTTAAGGACAGTGTATTTTTGCACCAAGGTATATAACCTCATGCCTCGATTGTCTGTACTTATCCCTCTTTCGAAGCCTGCTTGGAAATGTTTAATACCATGCCAGTCTTCTAATCACGTTGCCAGTACCTTCCAGATATGTTTGCCTAAGGTGTTGAGTAAGGAAATGGGACAATAATTTCCTGGTGATTCTCTTCCGCTCTTCTTATAGATATGGCATATGATTGCTTGTGTCCAAGATCTAGGTACCTTTTCGTGGACAGACATTTCATTACAAAATGTTGTCACATATGGCACCCAAATATCCATAGTATACCTTATTAAATCAATGGTTATGCCATACGGTTCTTCTGCTTTTCCTACTTCGGATTTAATCAATACCTCTATTTAATTTTGAATAAATACAATAGATGTCATATCTTCCAGGTTTATGGGATATTGCATGAGTAGATCAAGTGTAATCATACAATTCTCCCTTTTCCTCTTAGTGCAATTCTGAATAATTGTTGTACCAGTTCTTACCGGAAATGGAAAACTCAGATGGGGCATTAGGCTTATTGCCTCCATTATGGATAATTCTCCAAAACACTTTTGGAGTTGCCTGTTTTTATTGCTGCATACAAGGTCTCCCATTTTCTAGCCAAATGCTCTTCTTTTGTCCTCTTTATCATTGCCTTTTAAAAGTGGCATGCTAATTGTAATTCTGCTGGCCCTGCTGCTTTATTTGGTAATTTAATCAAAGTACTACTTGGATTTCTTACATTCTTTGTCGATCCAGTTATCTTTGTTCTTTTAAAATGAGATCTCAGGAAATGATGGCCTGTAATCTCGAGTCTTGATATTGATATTGATATTTTATTGTGTTTAGTACCTGCTCAAATGTATTTATTTAGTCATTTGTATAGCTCACCAAGCCTAGAGACATCTAGGTGCATTTCTTAAGTGGGTTTGTTACAGTCATTGTTTGCGGTGGTGATAAATAACAAACTTTACACATACAATTGCATGGGTGTTCAATTACTTACATTGATTATATTAAACACATGCATTGCTTAAATAAATTGCAGTGGTTACAAAGGTTAAGCAGGAGCAGGTAGGTAAGCGCCTTTAGAAGTCTTGGGCAAAGAGCCAGGTTTTGAGGCCTTTGTAGAAGGACCAGAGCGAGGGTTCCGATCTTAGTGCCAGCGGCATGGCATTCCATTGTTTGTCCGCAATCAACGGGATAAATGCAGCCTCTGGCTTTTTGCTGTCTAAATCTAGGGATGGTAAGGAGGTGTGAGTAGGCTGAGTGGGTAGGTCTGTTAGAATGGACTTTGGAGATTTGGCTGCAAAGGTAGATTGGGGCGCTGTTGGAGAGGCATTTGTGCATTATCAATATATAAGGTTTTGAATTTGATGCAACCCCACACTGGTAGCCAGTGGATATTATGCCTGGCTGAGGAGATATGTTCTGTTTTAGGGATATTGAGGGTGGCTCTGATTGCATTTTTATGAATTATTTCTAATTTACCAATGTTTCGGCATTGGACCCTGCATTGAGGGATTTACAGTAGTTGATTCTTGATAGGATGAGTGCTCTGGAAAAGGTGATGCAATTGTCAGTAGTTAGGAAAGGTATATTGGCTATGGTCAGCTTGAAGGTGTAGGCTGCTGCTGAGGCAGTGCTGTTGCCTTGTTAGGGACAGTGATGAGTCCAGATAAACTCCGAGAGTTGTTACCTCCTTAGCAACCGGGATGATGTTACAGTCAATGTTAAAGGATTTGTAGGATTGAGGTAGATTTTTAGCCTAGAGTGATTGCCAATGATGAGTAATTCTGTACAAAGCTCATGTTGTGCCATCTAAGCTTGGATGTTAAGGTACATTTTGTTCAGTGATTTGGAGTCGGTGTCAGAGTTTTCAGTGATAGGTAAGAGTATTTGGGTGTTATCTGCAGAGTTGGTATACGTGACACCCAGTTTGTCTAGGAGGTCGAATAGAGGCTTAGTGAACAGTTTGTATAGTGTTGGAGGGACACAAGATCGTTGGGGGACTGGACAAGAAAACTGGGGCAGGGAAGGCTGCAGAAGTGGTGGAGAAGACTCCCATGGTCTGGTCACTCAGGAAGGATTCAATCCATTTCATGGCGTTGATCGAGAAGTGGGCTGCAAGGGCCAGGTGTTGGCAGAGTATATTATGGTTGATTAAATTGAAAGCTGCAGAGAGGTTGATGAGGAGGATTGCCATGTCCCCTTTATCTTTGATTTGGTCCATTTGGATTTTGAGGTCCAAGAGGGCATTTTCTGTGCTGTGACCCTGGAGAAAGCCTGATTGGCGGAGGCCTAGAAAGATATGGGTTTCTAGGCATTTTTGAATCTGTAGGTATGCAACTCTGCCAAGGATTTTCAAGAGAAAGGGTACTGTTGTGATCGGCCGGTAGTTAGTCAGAATGTTTGGGTCTAATGTAAGTTTCTTAAGCAAAGGGAGTACTTGGCCTTCTTTAAAGTATTCTGGTACATTGCTGGTGGCGAAGGAGCTGTTAACCAAGGTTGTGATGAATGAGGCAAGCTTAGCAGTACAGTCTTTAAAATAAGCTGCTGGATAGATATCTCCTTGACATCTTGACAGCTTCAGCCCTTTGATAAATTTTGAGGTTTCGGAAATGATGACCGGGGTGTATTCGAATCTGGGAATGTAGTTTGGGTGCGTGGGTGGTGGGTCATGGGGCACGGTGACTGCGGCAAGTTTACTTGATTTAGCTTTGATTTTGTTGTGGAGTAGGGCGACTTTTTCGAAGCAGGCATTTTGAATATTGGTGCACCAAAAGAGGTCCTTGTTGTAATGGTCTGGGTTAGGGCTGGTGATTCAAGCTCCCATAGTATAGTAAAAGGCTCTCTTGTACCTGAGTTGGCATTCTCGATTCTCGTATTGTATGAGTTGTCCTTCAATTGGATTGTGGCTACCTTGTATTCTGAGGCTAAGGTATTGAAATGCAGTTTGTTTGCATGGGAATGTGTTTTTTTTCCCCGGCGCTATCTGCCGTTCTTTTGGTGGTATGTAGGTTTTTGAGGCTAGCAGTGAACCAAGAGTTGGTGTGGGCTGTAGGTTTTGCTTTGCAGTTACCCGAGGGGGCAACTTTGTTGATGGCTTCCTGGAAGGTTTGGATGTAGAGCGTTACCATAGCATTGGGGTTGGAGGTAGTGTTTATATGATTAGTAAGCGTAAGTAGTAGGGGGAGTATGTTGTCAGGAATCATGTTTCTGTGATTTCTTGAAAGTGCCGCTGGGGTGAGTTGCAGTGGGGTGTTGGGCTTTGTTGTCATGTTAATAGCAAATTGAATGATATTGTGGTCTGACCACGGATATGGGTTGTTGGCTAGAAGGTTGGTGAGGCAGTTAAGGCCTGCTAACCACTCTAGTGTACGTCCTTTGTCACGAGTGGGTTTAGTAATTCGGAGGGTGAAGCCTTGTGCTTCAATAGTGTTGGCAATAGTAGTAGCCTGGGTATCTAATGGGTCATTTAGGCCTAGGTTGAAGTCTCCCAGGATGATAATTTTTTACCATGGTTTGGTGTTGGTTGTGAGGAGAGAAGCTATGTCTTCCTCAGTGGAGGTCATGGGGCCTTGCGACCTGTAGATAAGGTGACGAGTGAGGGTAGATTCGGCTGAGAGCGACATTTTGAACAATATCAGTTCTCCCGATGGGAAGGTTTGGTTGGCTATTTTTAGTGATGAGCACCACTCCAACTCCTTTAGAGACCGTTCTATCATTCCTGATTATGGTGTACCCTTCATGGACGGCCAAGGAGAGGATGGGTCCTGCTGCTGGGTGGAGCCAGGTTTCTGTGATTGCAAGGATGTCTAGGTCATTATTGGTGATAGGGTCAGCGATGTCCAATGCATGTGCCAAGAGGGATCTAGCATTGATGAGGGCACCCTTTATGTTAGAAAGGTATCTGTTTCCGCAATATCCATGGAGTTGATTATCAGGCAGTTAGGTTTCATTATCTTTTTCTTTTCCGCTGTGAAGTTTGTGTTTAGGAGTGAATTAGGTTTCCTAGTTGTGTGTAGTTTTGAGGGAAGATTGGTTATCTTAGGTGGGCTGGTGTGAATGACACCGTCTGGGAGTGAGCAGATTTGTTTTGACACGTGAGGGCTTCTGTTTGACGGAAGGTTCTTCGTTCTAGGGGTGAGTTGGTCATTACTCTGGGTTGTGGGTGAGGAGGTAGTTGATGGGTTTTTAGGAATTGAGATTTAGCGAGAGGCTAAATGTTGTTTCTGTGTTCAAGAGAGCATGGTGCCGTATGAACTGCGTGGCTGGGAGCTGGCGACTCATTCCTGAACTCCAAGGGGTACAGAGATTTCAATTCAGTGGTGGTCATAAATGTGGTTAGAGGGTTAGTGGGCAAGGGGAAGGGTTGCATCTTAGGAAGGAAGTGTGAAGTTGGGATGTCATGTGAGTTGGGGAGCACTAGCTCCATTTTCAGGGATTAAGGGAGTTTCGGCTGGTGTGTTTGGTCAGGAAGGCGGTTGTAGAGGTCCACTATTTGAATCATGGTCACTTTGGATATCTATATTCACCAGAATTAGGATTGCCGGCTAGGGCCTATATGACGAGTAATGATTATACTTGGATATGCCTGTGCATGGGGTGGTTGACGACTAGTCGACATGAGGTCAGCCGTACATAGAGAGAACACACCTAGATTTGATTTGCAGCTATATAGTTTGAATCACATGGACGCACTTTTAGATTTGATTTACAGCCAATGGGCTTGAAACACATAAAGACACATCTAGATTTGATTTCAGCCAATGGGCTTGAAACACATAAAAACACATGTAGATTTGATTTGCAGTTATATCGCTTGGAACACATAAAAACACATCTATATTGGATTTTCAGCCAATGGGCTTGAAACACATGGAAGCACTTCTAGATTTGATTTACAGCCAATGGGCTTGCAACACATAAAGACAGTTCTAGATTTGATTTAGAGTTTTATGGCTTTCAACACACAAAAACACATCTAGATTTGATTTGCAGATATATGGCTTGAAACACATACAAACACATCTAGATTTGATATACAGTTATATGACTTGGAACACATAAAACACATCTATATTTGATTTGCAGCCAATGGGCTTGAAACACAAAACACACATGTAGATTTGATTGACAGTTATATGGCTTGAAACACATAAAACACATCTAGATTTGATTTGCAGCTATATGACTTGAAACACATACAAACAGACCTAGATTTGATTTGCAGATATATGGCTTGAGACACATAAAACACATCCAGATTTGATTTACAGTTATATGGCTTGGAACACATAAAAACACATCTAGATTTGATTTGCAGCTATTTGTCTTGAAACACATAAAAACACATCTAGATTTGATTTGCAGCTATATGGCTTGAAACACATAAACAACACATCTAGAATTGATATACAGTTATATGTAAATCTATATTTGATTTGCAGTTATATGGCTTGGAACACAAAAACACATCTAGATTTGATTTGCAGCTATATGGCTTGAAACATATAAAACACATCTAGATTTGATGTACAGTTATATGGCTTAGAACACATAACAACACATCTAGATTTGATTTGCAGCTACATGGCTTGGAACACATAAAAATACATCTAGATTTGATTTACAACTATATGGCTTGAAACACATAAAAACACAGCTAGATTTGATTTGCAGCCAAGGGGCTAGGAGCACATAGTGAGTGCTTCACGGATATAGCACCTTAGCTGGCTTGTCCAAATATACATTATGGGCTGTAGGGTTATGGGGCATGCTGTGGCATGCCTAAAAGAGCCGGGTGTTCATGAAGTTTTCAGTGGCACGGAGAAGGGAAATATGGTTAAAGTCAGCGTAGGCTGTTCAGGTGTAGTAGACCAAAGTATTGTAATGTGAAATCGAGACTCAGATTGGTCGATGGAATGTCACAGAAGGCACTATAGTCAGGGTATGCTTGACTTAAATTTAAATGTAGGTGATGGGAGATAGGTCGAAAAGCTCTGAGGACAGGTGGTAACTGGGGTTAGTAGGGCATGTGAGGATGTAGTGCAATGGTTAGGCACAACACCATGAATCTTGTCTTACTTTTGATGTGGTCCCTTCCGAAGTATGCTGGAGCTGTAGCAATGGGGTGTTGGCAGCAGTGAGCAGTAAAGGCAATCTGTTCTGTGGTCGTATGGTGCTCTTCCGTGCTCTGACAGGCTCAGACAGGAGCCTTAGCAGCGGGTCCTTTGCAAGGGGGGCTGGCACCATTGGGCTGTTTGTGGAGGGTAGCAGCTAATCAGGGCATGAATAGGCTGTTGTGGATGTCGGTTTCTCTCAAGGTGATCGGGTGGCCATCTTTGAATCTACGGACCATGTTACGAGGTAATACAGCAAATATTATTTGATTCACTTTGTAGGCAAAAATATATTCACTGTGACAGATGATGCACAAAGCATTTTGCTTTCAGAATGGATTTCTAATAATCATCTGTTGTGAGGAAATATCATCTGATGCGTGTGGGATACTTGTTATATGCACCATGTAGAAGGATGAACATCATAGGGCCTTGCGATGCAGGGGAGGCTCTTTGCGTCCCACAGAGGCAATGCTCGGGCTTCTCGTGGTGGTGTGTCGTGGTGGTGCTCAAAGGCATCACATATCCTCTCTCAATTACCTTTATCCTCACATGTATATGATATTTCAATTAAAGGATTACTTGCATCATAAAGGCGCAGAATCATTTCTGCATGATTAATATCAGCCCAATTGATTAGATTCATGGGCACAGAGAATGAATTCCTCCTCGCCTCAATAACTAGAGGTTGTTCTGCCCATTTTTTAAGCCAGGGAGTTGTTGAAATGAGATGATGATGGTCAGTCTCAGTTCTTGGGTTTACTACAAAGTATTTAGCCCTCTTCCATTCTTCCAGAATTGTTAATATATAGTCAATTGATGATATAATTACACCTCATTGGAAGTTATGTTTAGCAGATTTTTCTCCACTCAATGTTCCATCGCAGCCTTAATCCCGTTAATATTTCAACCGAAGTCAGAGCCAGTTTATGTTAATTTTAATGTTTATTTGAGATTTGTGGGGGTGTACCCAAGCATCAATTCTGATATTATGCATAAGGGCTCAGATGTTTAGTTAAAATCTCCCACCACTATATTAACTTGACGTGGTTGCTCTTTAGTTCCTCAATCGAAGAGCCTGAGTGAGTTTCCATAATATGAATTGCAGAAGACCCTAATTCCATATCTACACAGCTGTACAGATTAACCATCAATGTTGAAATAGCTAAATTTACAGTAATATTGAGTACTTGTACATCTAATGAATCACAGACAATTGCAGCGCATGAATCATTGAACCCCACTCTCAACCATCTCACCAGAACCCCACTTGGGTGGCTCTTCTTGCCTTACATTCAGGAGCCACAAAGCAGGCATATCCCCCAATAGTTAGACGATCAGTGGCCCATATTTCCTGAAATAAAATTATATATTTTGTTTAATGATTTGAAACCACTCAATATCATCCATGTTCATGCTGAGGCTCGCTATGTTCCAGGAAAGTATTGTACACATGTTATTACCTATTTCCTCCCCAGAATGATCAACAGCAGATTCAGACTGAGTGGCTGAAGTGGGGGCCTCATATCATCTCTCTGTAACACCGATTTATTTGTATCATCCTTGGCAGTGCACATTTCTTTGTTAATAGTTTCATATTATGTTTTGACACCAATTGTAAATTCTGGTCCCGCTCCTAAGTCCTTTGAGTTCTGATTGGTAACCCTTTCTACTTGTTGTATGATTCTGTCTATGGTGTGATTTTTTAACTTTCTTTGGTGAAGCTGCCTTAATCTATATGGTAGTGCTGGCTCAGGGTGCTGCCCTTTAGTCAACTAAATGTAGGTCTTCTGCAATATACTTATCTCTTGTTATAATCTTCATGAAGTCATCGCTTGTTTTGGACTCATCTTTGTGCCTTGAGATGCCAATAATATCAATACGTACAGTTGAATAACAGCCTTTGATTTACACGCAACCAGTGAGTTGTTTATTTAGGAGCGAATCACCTTTTTTCTTTGAGTTTGGTTTCTATGATGGTATGTTGCTCTTCTTCTTGTCTCATTCTCATTCATCCCTTATTTCAGCACCTAGATGCTTTCGGGCCTTGGTGTGCACTTTATAACTTCTGAATAAATAAACGCTACCCCATTTCCTTCTCCCTCTGCCAATCCTCATATCCCAATTCTGGCTTGATGCCCATTGAGTCCTATTTCCCAATCATCTTTGACGCTTTCTTTTGTCTAGGTTCTGCTGAGTAGGTGTTAAACCCTGGAACTTGATTTCATCTTCACCCATTCTCTTCTTTGCCTTTGCTCAACCATTTACACTCCCCTTCACCCATCCAGCAATCCAGTCTGTCCCTCACTTTCCCTCTATCTTCATCTCTCAAAGGGCCTCATTACAAGATTGGAGGTAAATCTGCCCAAACACCACCAAGCTGAATAACTGTTACCGCCACTTGGTCCAGCAGTGTTACCTCTGGATTACAAATGGGGGTGGCAGTGTAAATCCCCATTTTATTTTAGTCCATAGGACTCAATGTGGCTTTTTTGTCGGAATTAATGCGTTAGCAGTTCCGCTACAGTCATTCTGCCGTTTTTGCTGATTCTTTGGCAGAGAGTTGGAGGATTTACCTCAAGAATGATGCTGGCGGTAAATCCTCAACTCCAGAGCCTTACTCGTAGTATGGTAGAGCCAGAACATTGGTGGTAATTCCATTACTGCAAATATTTTTCTGCTCCATCATACTCTGAAATTTCTCTTTTGTCTTTCCACACATGGCTAGGAGAACCTTTTCCTTAAACGTCAGCCATTGATCCCTCTTCTTCACCTCTGGTTCTTTTCTGTTCTTCTTCCTTGGATAGTGACCAGATATATTCCCTAATTGCACTTTAATCAACTTCTCTGACCCCTGCTCGAAATACACAAAAAATTAGCAAAACAATCTGTTTTATTCAATGGAATCCTTACTTCTCCATAGCTTACTCTAAGGAGACCATATTTGACATCCTCTTTTTCTTATTATGACTCTGTAGCCTGTGCCGCATTCTATCTCCTAATGACTATGATGAGATTATTGAGGGGTAAAAGATGACACATCCACTGACCTCCAACTCCTTCAATCAGTCAACAATGTCTATAAGAATGGTTATTTTAAGGCCCAGAGCAGACAACACAACCTCATTTTTTTAAATTTAATCTTGCATATCCACCTTAACCCCCTCTCTGCTTCCTTCTTTTTTTATTGTGATTGTTTTTTTGTTTCTTTTAAACATACACACATTACATATTAAACATACAGTAAAAATACAGTAACAATGAAACATACAAACACAAAGGAATGGGAGTTTTTACTGTGGAGATTTGATCACAGTACAATTCATCACATTTTTTACCACAAATTGTGCAGCAAATAAATGTGGGGTTGGGTTTAGTTGCAAAATGAATGTAGGAGGGGCTGGGGTGCTACGGTAGGACTCCCCATGCATATATTTGCAGCAAAATCATTGTATGAATTATGCCATGATCAAATCACTTTGACCAAATAATCCAAAGACACAATTTAATTTTCCATTGGCCTCTCAGTGTGCCGTTCCTGCATACTTAAAACTGGCACAGGAACACCACCACTGAGCTGGAAGATGGGTCTTCAAGAAGAACCCCTCTTCCATTTACATTTCGGCAAGCAGGAAGAGAGGGCAGTGGTGGCAGCCCTGCTCTTGAAGGCATCAGGTAAGTGGAGCTGGGAGGGACAAGAAATTGAAGGAGGATATAAGGAAGGGTGAGGGGAAAATGGCAGGGTGGGCGTCAGGTCGCCCCGAATATAGGCTTGGATTGTGAGATTCAGCCCATGGTATGAGCAACCTGATTGGTTGACCCCCCCACCCAGGGTGCTATTAATTAATTAATTAATCTTTTAATAATGCGCTGGATACCAAACCAGTCTCTAAGCATGGGACAGGGATTAAAACCAGTGTTGGTCTCGATATCTTGCTTCCAATAAAATCACGTTGCTTTTGAGCCTTCTTCCCTGTCTGCTACATTTTTTATTAGTGAATGTGATTAATTTATTGGTAGCTTGCTGAAGCCTTAAATTGGTGTGTTATCTTTAGTGACTTAATCATTTGGCTCAAATGTTAATAAAACAAGAAGCTCTTGCCTTTTCCCATAATTGTCATTCACTAAATATCAACCTATGGCCATTAAACCCTACCTACGTCTTGGTATCACGCTTGATGACATACTGTCCTGAACATATGTTCAATATGACCACCATCTCCTTCCTGCTTGTTTAATGTTGCTTCAGCTCGCCCTGTTAGTGTAGATAATATCTTGGTTGGGCCAATGAACACATTTCTCCTTTCATGTTCTCTTAGAACATTGACAGATTTCAGGTACCTTAGGGTCCAGCAGAATCAATCCGCACATCTTTAGCTCAGGAAATTACCCAGATTCTTGAATTACACACACCTGCACATCAAAATGGAATTCAAGCCTACAGCTACTATCAACCTTTGTTTAAAATCTGAAATTGTGACAGTTAAAAGAAAACATATAGTTCTGTAAAGGATTTGGCATATAATCAATTACCTAACCAAAAAACAGACTGTCTCCAACTTCAAAATGATCCACATGAGGCAATCTTCCATAAGAAAACAATGCTCCTTCATTGACTGATTGAGGACTCTTTGGAATATACAATGATATGAGATCTCCACTGAATGTTACTTGGCATCTCCAACTTCCTAAGTTCTAACTGACTCCATGTCCACTTTCTTCTTTGAAAAGAGGAAAAACCTAATTTAACCCAACTCCATTATGACACAGTCTTCAGCTCTACCAGTCCCTGATCCCAAAACTTCGGCCTTCATTGCTATTTCTTTCTTGGAGCTTATTTCTTATTTCAAAATGATGTATGCCTCATCAGAGCAAGGTGTTAATTTTCCTGCACAAATTATTAAAGGAAATGTTATCACCAAAGTTGCCACATTGATGTCTTTGGTCAAAAGATAACATTTTCATCTCTCTCTTATTAAAAAAAAATGCCAACCCTAATTTTCTTGCAAAATATTGCCCCACAGCCAACACTTGTTTCAAGGATAAGGTCATACATAATGTGTTGATTCGACAACTTTTGGAATCCAATGAATGTTACGACCTCTTATGGCTGTCAATCTGGTTTCTCGCCACTCAGAAAGATAGAATCTGCTCTGCTCAACATTTGACAATAAATCCGAGAAACTCTTAGTCAGAACATTCCAACCATCCTCATCCTTCTGTATCTCTCAGTAGTCTTCAATACAGTCAATCATGGCAAGCTCCTCAGCCATCTTGAAACCTCTTTTTGGCACATATTGCTCCACCATTCTCTCCTATAGAGACAGTCAGGACAGATCAGTCAGTAACCTCTATGCCCCTACTACTTTGCATTGTAAGGCTCCATCATTTCTCCCTGGATTTGAACACCTATTCACCTAAAACTGCTTGCCGACATTATAACATTGTTCAATGCTGTCTTCCAGGTTTATGCTGATGGCTTGCTAATCATCTTCATACTTCAAATTCCCAGTGATGGCTTTCAACAAATATATACCTGTCTCCTCCAGATTCTGAAATTCATGATAACCAACTCTGCATCAAAACATCAAAGACAGAAATGGTTAATGTTAGCAACAGTTTCCCAACAGCATTCTTTTTTGCCTAGTCACATTTCCTTGATGTCCGCCGTCCTGTTGATCCCTTCAAAAAATGTTGTTATCTTAAAATGTTAAAAGTTTAAAATGTTTTCTTCAACATACTTCTTTACTAGATGTACTTAACATATTCTGGACACCTCTAAAAAGGTAAACTTCCAGCTACATGTCTTGGGGCACATCCTCCCCTTCTTGAACATGACCCAGAACCTGCAAGTGACTTTTGCAATGGTCTTGCCATGTGTTAAGGTTTTTTTGTACAGGTCTCTGGTGAGGGCTGTATGAACACTAACCTTAAGATGGGGCATAGGAGTCAAAAAGAAAGCCAAACATCTCTTAACATGCAGGAGCAAGGCAGGGCAATCAGGCTTAGCTCCAGGAATGGGATGGAGGCTGACACAAAGGTACATACATATCCAAAGGCAATACGCCATAATGGTACATTGTCATACAAGAATCAACATACTCCTATTTTACTTTGGATTTCCACTACTTGGTGGTAAGAAAACAACATATAAGAAACAGGATGGGGAGAGAAGAGAACCAGGCATTAGAACACACAGTACAAGTTGTCATACAAGACCTGAAGGAACACACACAATGTTACAGTATTTCAACTTTCTGGGATATAGTATTGAGGAAATACAAGTGTACGTAACACAGTTAATGAAGATATCAGAGGAAGGAAAATAATTCAAAACACATTCAGAGGCCCCTAAAACATTCTAGATATGGTTTATCAACATTTAAAAGGGCAGTACACTTTGGGAAAGAATAGTTACAGTGTCACTAGACATAGCTACATTGTAAATATACATTCATAGGTGAAGACATTAAGAACTTTAGTTTAACATTAGTTTATAAATCACGGATGAGTACCAGAATTATAGTTCTTGGCCTAACACTCCAAGGACCCAAACTAGAAAAAGAAAAACATATCCACCATGCAGGTATGTACCCCCAAAGTCACTTTAAGAGAGTTTGAATTGAGCAGAATGGTCCATAGAAGTAAGCAGAGCAAAGTCATTAGGTAATCTGCGTGTAAAGGGAAAAATTGAGAAAACAGGTGTGGATTAAGCAGCAAACAACCCCAGAGTAGACCAGAAGAGATTCAAAGCTCAGTTTGAGAACCTAAATCACCTAGATATGAGGCAGCACAGTAGGAACACCCCCACATTCACAAATTGGAAGAAAGGGTTGATAATTCCAAAAAAGTGTTAAGATGTAGGATGTCGTCGTACAACTAATTGCTTGTTGTGTTGTTTGTTCACTTGTTTGTCCAATTTGGGTTGTGCTGGTACTCAGGGTTCTCAGTGTAACACATTCATATTTAAATGTACACAGTTCTTGGCCATTTTGGATGCTTGAATAGCACGTCAGCTTCTATGGTGGGGCGTGAAGAGAAGAGGACTGGGGTGGATCAGAATGCAGAGGAGCTGCATTTCTTCTCACATGTGTAAAGATTTTCACCATTATTAATGAGGAGAAGGACCTCATGCTCTTTGTGAGCACAGGTTTGCAAGCCCGGGCCATAAGACAAAGGATATCCTCTCAGTCATTGGGGAAGGCTGGGGCATTTGTGGAGGACTGAGGAGTTGAAGAGAAGGCATGATCATCTGTGGAGGCTCGGGCAGAGTGGCCACAAAAATAACCCTGGGGAAGATGTTTGTTTGGGTTTTAACTGGCTGGGGAGCATAGTGGAGGATGCTGTCTTTATCCAGCAGGGTGGGGCCGCAATTGAGGATGAGAGCCAGCACTGTCTGGGGAGGTACAGCAGGTGGACCAACTTGAAGGGGAGGATGATGGCCAGGAAGAGGAATGTATGTAGGAGACATTCTGCTATGACCAGGTGGAAAGCCAGGAGAAGCCTCAGGCTGAGGTAAACTCATTCCCTCATAAATACCACAGGGTCATGAGTGTAGGACTATGCTGCCCTGTCATCAGTGGAGACCTTCAGGGGCAAAGACTCTAAAGACCCCTGCACAGTGACGGGCTATGAGAAGGAGGTCAAGCTGGAACACAAGGGAAGCAACAAGGGGGGGTAACATCACAGGTTCCATTACAATAAGGAACCATCTGCAGAGGATGGTGTACCAGTGTGACATCATGCCATCTGGTGATGGCGGGATGCCTCACCTTTTATAATTTTAAATATACAATTATGCACATACTCCTGATTCTGAAGGCTTCATCTGCTAATCAAAGGCCACTTATTTATTGCTCTGTTCCGAAAAGCATAAAGCATACATGTTGTTTGCTGGGACCACCAGCAGCTGCCCTGCAGTAGAAGCATGGCAGGTTGAAAGGTCAGATGCTAATTCCTGAACACAGCTGGGTCACTAAGTTCCAACAAGCAAGAGGTTGTTTTTAAATATCTGCTCCTCTGGTTCAAAATATCTTATTATGTAACCTTGACAATCTGGTGGCAGATACAATCTAAATATAGACCATGTATGGTGTTGACATGGTGGTTACTGACATTACACACCTTTAAAGCCAAACACATTTGGTGTAATTTATTGTCAGCTTGGTGAGCAGTGACTCTTGCATAACAGGGCCAGGGGTTGGTTAAAACACAGGAATCAACTCTTTAATCCCCTGAGGAAGGTGACACCAGTCTTCCAGGGAGCAGGAACCCTTCCAGTGCACCCCTGTGAACCAGTGCTTTCAAAGACTGTCCTGTCATGGCAATGGTCATCTTACACCAGGGTACTGATTATCAGATACCTTTTGATGAAGGTGGACAGAGAAAGGGACTGGAGTTGGACTAGCCTAGAGTAGAGGTCCAGACCACATAAGTGTCTCAACATCTATGTTTTTCTAGGGCTCCCTTATTTCCGATCCCCCTCCTAGGCACTCTGGGTATGTATCAGGAAATGCTTACCCGAAACCAGGGGTGCAAGCTATCTGTTGCCTGGGCTTCTCTGCCAACCTTCCTAGACTCATCAATATGATGCTGTGAGGTCCTTATTCCACTGCCTCAACAGGACTGACATTGTCTGTCGTGGAAGCTTCCCAATCCAAATGTCACATTATGGAACAACTTCGGGACACACATGTCTCTGGACACAAGGAAGCCTGAAGTAGGACCATGCGTCTTTAAAACATTAACTTTGCGGACCCAGATCCATGCAGTTCAATTGCACGGACTTCTCATGATTAGTCTAGGTAATTAGGCTTTGTGTTGTATTTCTATTCTATTTTTGTTATCGTTCTAGAGCGCGACCGCAATTGCACATATTTCCTTTGGATTATCGACATTAAGCATTATTGCATTAGGCTGGACCCTGTGATTAAAAAGAGTCTTCTGGGTCTTGCTACATGGAGGATTGACAATCCCTCTCATGTACATTATCATTTCGACAGCCAGAGGGATAGAAGGGGGTCATATATTGAGTTGGAAAATCCACCCAGATACCACCAACTTTTATTAGCATTACCGCCACTTGGTCAGGCTCCGGATTACAAGTGGCGGTAGGCAGTGTCGTCCTCATTTATTTGAGCCTGTTGGACTCAATGGTGGATTTCGGCAGAGTTAGCAGAGTGATAATTCTGCCATGATAATTCTGTCAAAAATTGGGAGGAAAGTTGGGGGATTTACATCCAGCTCATAGCTAGTTGTGAATCCTCCAAGTTTCCACCTAACTCATAGTTGGGCAATACAGCAATGTGGTTGTATAAAGTAATACCGGTGCATTTCACCCATACCGCCCAAATTGTAATGAGGCCAACTACATTATTGTATTTCTCTGCAGAAAGCAGAGAGTTAGACTATACAGAGTTTTCTTTTCTAACTTTTAAATGTTTATAAATCATTTTGTCAGAGCAATGTTCATCCTATGCCAGAATTAGCATGTGTACAATATTGTTTGCTATTTCTCTCATTTTATGTAGAGGTGAGAACATAAAAATCCAAAACAAACATATAACTTTTTTTGAAATAAGAGAAGTTTATTTTGAATAGGCTTCATACACACTCAAAGTCGAACCACATTTGCATAATCATGCATAGTGTGTCTTTGTAAATTGTAAAATAATCAATTAAATATAAGTTAAATGATTCTTACCTCAAAAAAGTTCATGGAATTCGCAAACTAGGAAATCCCCCATACTGAAATGTGATATCATGGAAGGAAAAAATGTATTCATGCACTAAAAGTTAGAAAAATTCAGATTCCAATAGGTTGTGATGTTAACAGTGGCTTGCACAGATTTTTCCTTTTTGTTAAATGTGTTATTTAGCTGCATAGCAGCCTTTAACAACATTTAAGATGCCATTCCTACAGATTTTTTAAAAGAAAAACATATTGGAATACTAAAGTTTAAACTAAGTTAACTCTCCACCAATATATTCATTATTTATCCATATTTAAACTCTTAAATCACAGACTAAAAACTGATTGAATATCCCTAATTCATTTCATAATACTTACAAATAAGTCAAATGCATACTAATAAAAAACCTACCACAGCATTCTAAAGATAGTTCAAGTATAAAATGTCAAAATGATAATCCATCCCTTTCTTTAGCAAATGCAATTACCTCACTTTGATTCACATTGACAGTCCTAAGAAAACCAATGACTAATATCAAACTAGAGGATAGGATCCATCTAGACATCCCTTCCAAAAGTAATCCCATTCAATTTGGGCCCCAAAAGGAGAAAAAGTAGGAAAATACCTCTGACACTGAGATTGCAATGAGAAACATTCCACCATATTATGTCTAACTGTTTTCACCTCATTCTCCTCTGCCCAATATCTACATTTCCTCTTTGTTTGATCAATAATGTTATATCTGAGGAGAATTTCTTTTATCAGGTTGAGGTTCCAACAGAACCTCAGAAATTCATTCATCGCAGAGCAACTAGGGTAAATAGACAAAAATGGTGCCACCACTCCCTGTTTCTTATGGTCCAACCATAAATGTGACAAGAAAGAGTAACCATGCATTGATTCAAGGGTGTTAATCCAATTCCAGGCTCTCAAATGTGTTTTAGTATACTCTGGTCATAATTATTAACGATTAGAATCTATATCTTGCAGGATACCCTAACACTCTTCACAAAAGCAAAGTGGCATTGACAATGCCCCCCTCTAAAGAAACTTTCATAGTAAACAAGATATCACTAATTAAGTGTGGTATAGTCTGCATTCAATATTGTACAATATAAATTGAGAATATTCCACATTCCCCTTCATCTTAAAGATTAGATGCCCAATTCATACCTGATGATAGCAATCAGAAATGAATTTGAGACTTAAACCAGCTTCCTGAAAATTAACGCCTCAAGTGCACAGAGCATACTCAAAATTTGAGTAGTCATAAATTGGTAACATTTCAAAGCCGAGAGTATTGTAAACTTCCTGTACGTCCCATCTACCTTTTTGATTGATTAAACCGGTGGTTCTCTGAATAAAATGTGATCTAAACCCTTATGTAAGGGAATTTCAAACTCTGCTGCAATTATATCATGGTCAATGTGATCACTGTAAGAATAAACATATATGAAAAATACCCTCATCAACAAATATCTAATCTAGGATAGACTGTTCTGGTCCCTTGCCTAGGTAATTTGACTTGGAAATTACCCCCGAGTTGCCCCATTTTACCGGTGAAGGCCAAGGGATTCCAGGCTTTTCAGCCATCTCTTGCCATATTTTATTTTTAACAAGGAAGGGGTCTGTCCTACCATAAAACAACAAGCAATGTTAGAAAAGCAGAAAGAGTTCAAATCTCTAACCACAATTATTGCGTCATCAATCCAAGTGGAAGACCAAATGGATATAAGGTCAACCACCTCTTTCAGTATGGATTCCAATTTGCTCGCTAGATTATGCCTGTGGATATTTAACAGTATGATTCTCCTTTTTATTCCACTACTCGTTATGGTTATTTGGACTGCAAGTAAAGTTCTATTCCCTATAATTTGATGGTCTATCATAACCCATGAACCCTCCTTTATCAAAAATACAAGCCCCCCCGCAGGTCTCCCCTTAGCACCCTTTTCTGCAGTGGAGAACTTTGTCACATACCTATCCACAACCGGTACATCCACCAACCAGATCTCCTGTATAAAAATGAGAACATGTTGCTGTACAAATGTTCCTAGAGTCGGGTTAGTGAATAGGTGATTACAACTATTTCAGGATAAGATTGTTAAATTACGTGATTCTTTACTAATGCCTCAGTTGTGGATGTTCATCAACCTTACCTGAAGCCCAAGCCCAGTCCTTCAATTCATTCATTGTAGGTGTTCCCGCTTCTCCTTGATCTCGAATAGAGCGGTAACTCAAATGATGCAGCAATATTATTTCACTCAACATTAGATCAGAAACAATTTTGGATGAAATTGTCACCATAACCACATCAATTCTTTCCCTAAAAGGGAATTCAACTCTTTCAATATCTTTTGTCGATCTTGCCCTTGAATGTGGAATGTGTATAAAAGCATGCAGCGCGACTAAAGCAGCAACTAAATGTAGGGCACATTTTGGAAATGAAAGGGTAGTGTAACAAAGCATGGTAGGAAATGTATGAAATCATTATCACAACCAAGAAAAAACAACAAACGTCCTACCTTACCACATTCCACAGGTGTCCCCATAAAAATGGTACCTTACATGTGGGGGTGCACTGTCCCGTGCCTAAAAGGAAATGGCTAAATCACAGCTAAGGCAAACACCCTGGGCTGGGCAGAGTGTATTGGGCCTGGTGGGCAGGCCATAGATTTAGGGCCGAGGCATTACTCACAGAAAAGGAAAACAAGGAGCACATACATTTTTGAAAAGAAGACACATGTGGGAATTCAAATAAACCGAGTGTGCATTGTTGACGCAAGCATCTTCTACCCAGAATGCACAGCAATTGCAAAAAAGTTGATCAAATACAGTATATTTAGGTATTTGCTACTTGGAAAAACACTGAAATGCTCGGGAAACAGTGCCTGACCTACCTTCTTCTGTTGTCACATGTGGCCCGATATAAATGACACCTCACATGTTTGGTCCACTGGCCCGGGCCGAAGTGAAAGAGCTAAACTGCAAGTATAGAAATGCTCAGTCAAGAGCATATTTGGGCTTGCGGCAAGCACATGCATTGAAGGCTGTGGCATCACAACCACCAAGGAAAAGTGGGGATTCCATGCAGTTTTGAAGAGGAGAAAGGCAGGGGAATCCAAATACATCTCACCTTTGTTGATCACCGAAGAATATTTTTGCCAGAATGCTTCGCAAATAGGAAAAGTTGGAAAAAAACAGCCACAGAAACAAACATGGAACAAAATAATGTTTACCTGCCCACATTCCGACAGGTGTCCTATTGGAAATGGCACCTCACATGTGTGGGTGCACTAGTTGAGTCCGCAAGGGAAAGGACTACAGTACAGGTATGCCAGGTGCTCTGGGAAAACCAGATCAACATTGTATTTGATCGTGCAGGCATGGCAAACATTTTGGACTGGGGTGTTGCAGCCACCAAGTAAAGCAGGGAACCCCATGCATTTCTGAAAATAAGCCACCAGTGGCAATCCATAGAGGCTTCACTTGCATGAATCACGCTAGAATATCTTACCCAGAATGCCCAGAAAAGTTCAAAATGTAGGGGAAAAAACACAACGTTGACATATTTGTGAACAGGAAACCACTGAAACACATGGGCAACAACACATGTCCTACATTCCCATAGGTGTCCTGAGGAAAATAGTACCTCGTATGTGTGGGTGCACTGACCTGAGCCCAAAGGGAAAATACTATGCCACTGGTACACCCACTGCGCTGGGAAGACCAAATCCATACTCTATTTAGCCTTGTGGACAACCCACAGATTTGGCTCTGGGGTGCCAAAGCCAAACAGCGAACCCCATGCATTTCTGAAAGGAAGACACCTGTGTGAATCCAAAGAGGCATCAATTGCAAAAATCACACTACAGTGTATTACCCATAATGCACTGCACTGTTGGAAATGTGACAAAATGTACACTATTTTACATATTTCCCACTGGGAAATGACCGAAACGCTCACAAAACACAAACTTTCCCACCTTCTCATGTTCCCGCAGATGCCCCGACCAGAAACAGACCTCACATGCATGGGTGCACTTACCTGGGCAGAAAAGAAAAACATTAAACCATTGTTATGTCAACTGATCTGAAAATGCAAGATTCCTCCTGCCCCACAGATTTGTGACTGGGGTGTAAGAGCCACCAAAGAAACCAGAGAACCTTTTGCATTTCTGAAAGGAAGACACCCATGGGAACCCGCAGAGGAATCACATGCATGAATAAGGCTACGATTTGTTTACCAAGAATGCACTGCAACGTTGCAAATGAGACACAAATAGACTATTTTCACACATTTCTGACTGGGAAATAATAGAAATGCTTACAAAACACCACAAGCTCCACCGTCCCAAATTCACACAGATGTCCTGATGAAAACCAGACCTCACATGCAGGGGTGTGCTTATCTGGGCAGAAAAGAAAAAGGGTAAACCATTGGTATGTCAATTGTTCAGAAAACGCAAGATTCATCCTGCCCCACAGATTTGGGCTTGGAGTGTCACAGCCACCAAGGAAACCAAGGAACCCCCTGCATTTATGAAAAGCAGACACCCAGGGGAATCCAAAAAGACATCAGTTGCGTGAATCTCACTAGAATGTCTTACCCAGAAAGCAAAGCAAATTTGTTAATGTGACAAAAAAATACACTATTTTCACACATTTGTCACCAAGAAATGATTGAAATGCTCACAAAACACAACATGTCCTACCATCCCACGTTCAAACAGATGTCTCAATGAAAATTAGACCTCACATGCATGGGTGCGCTTACCTGGGTGGAAAAGAAAAAGGGTTGACCGTATAAAGATAATTCAAAGCTGTAGAATGCAGGAATCCAGATGCTTAGCTTCTCCTGGTGCTGTGAGTACCAGTCCAGGGACACAATTACAGCTTTGGTCCTTTCCCTCCTCTCTCCCACTCCAGGAAGCTAGCTGGCACCTGCAGGAATCCTTCATCCTCCAGTGGGGAGCCTAGGTATGTGGGCAGCTGAGGTTTTGGTCCAATGTGCCCTGAGAATGCTTCTGGTCAGATCTTGCTCATGCCTTATAGCGCCTATCTTAATCTCTGGCAGAAGGCTTTGGAAAGGGCTACTCTCCCATGAGAATCCAAACAGCTTCTTATGTCCTCAAGAGTCCAAGTTGAATCAAGGAAGAAGCACAAGACCCTTGCTTATCAAGCCAAAAGACAACCCAGGATTGGATACAACTAAGCCTCTTTAAAGGCTCCAAGCTCTGTGAAGCTAATACATAACCTCTGCCTTTTTGCATCAGACTCAGAGTGCTTTGCTCTGCACAAAGTACCAGACAAGAAGGGAAGTGTACCAGACAAGAAGGAAAGTGGAGCCCACACAACCAAGAAGGAAGAACGATTCCTCCAGCCCTTCCGCTCTACCTGCTCTGTCTGACTGTCTTAACTATGTCCCCTTTCTAAGCCTAAAGCTTCAAAAGCAAAATGTTCATTTCCACATTTAAATGATCTCATGCTCACCAACTTCATTAGGACATCTCCCACCAGTTCTTGATAAGAGCTATTTTACATTTGTAAAATGTGACCCCTACTCACGTTCCAGCTTAAAAAATGATTGAAACATCTTCCATTGCCGCCCCATCTGTTGTTTACAACCCCTGAAGCACGTCGACCCTTTCTCCCTTCCCTATTCATTCTCTTATGCTACATGGCCACATTCCATACCAGGTTCCCGTACTCTCAAATATATAATTCACTGACCATCTGTCCCTAAGCCTGTATTTACAAACAGAATATGTAGAAAATATCAATGGTGATTGTTTGTTTGTTTGTTTTATTATTTGTAATGCGCACCAGACCCAAGGGTATCAGGGCGCAGCAGTTACAAGAAGATGCAAAGCTTGGTTACAGTGAATCATAGAGTGAGGTAAATTACTACAAAAGCAGGGTATGCAGATATTTACAGATATTACAAGGCATTGTTCACGAAATTGAGGTTACCGCCATGGGGGGTAGCAGGTAGTGAAACATAAAGTGAAATACATTAATTACAAAAGCAGGATATGCAAATATTTACAAATAACATAGGCATGGTACACAAAATTGAGATTACTGCCATAGTGATAGCAAGTGGGCGTTACTTGTTGCATTTCAGTTACACAGGCATGGATAATGTATCGTGCAAGTTAATGGTCGGTTGATTTCAACCACAAGATGGTGTTAATTCTAAAATTCTGGTAGGACTGGTCTACTCTCAGTGTAGGAGGCAGGGAGTTCCATAGTTTGGCCGCTTTGACGGGGAAACTATTGCCTCCGATAGTGGATAGTTTGAATTTAGGGATGGACAAGCGGTCCCTTTTTGATTATCTTGTTGGTTTTAGGGATGTCTGCTTGTGCAATCTCTCAGAGAGGTGGATAGGAGCAGTGTTGTTAAGAGATTCATGGGTGAGCAACATTGTTTTTAGTATGATTTTGTCATTGGGCCGGAGCCAGTTATTTTGTCGTCTACTCTTGGAGATGTGCTCTCTTCTGGAGATACCTAGGGCTGCTCTCAAGGCATTGTTTTGTAGGATTTGGATTCTTCTTATTATGGATTTGTTAGAGCCTATGTATAGGGCATTACAATAATCCAAATGGGACAGGATGAGGGCTCTAGCCAAGATGGTACAGCTGTTATTCGAGAGAAATGGCTTACCAGTTCTAATGAGTTTACACGTGTACGCCGTAGAGGACGCTAACGTTTTGACCTGTTTGGAGAAGGACAGAGTAGAGTCGAAGTAAAAACCTAGTGTTTGATTGATTGATGATGCCTTTATGTTTGTTGAAACTATCAAGTACCTTTTGGAACAAAAAGGGAGGAGTGAGTTTCTGTTTTGATATTGGTTGGACTGGTTTTGTTACCTCTGGAGATTGAAGATAAGAATGTCATGTCCATGAAAGATGAATTGTATCTGGTGACAATGCACTGAAAATAAGCACACCAAGAAGAAGTCCTGAAAAAATGTGTGGTTTGAAACACATGAAAGGAAACTGCGAGGATGCAATAGTGAACGGTATTTGAGGGTCAAAGAAAGTATTATAACTAATAAAATGAAGGCAATTGGAACAGGTTTAAATAAACAGAAAGAATACCAAAAAGTGAAGATGCAGCGTAATTAACAAAATTAATGGAAATCAGAATTGTATAGTTCACATATGTATTTATTTTGAAGAGAAGGACACAATAGGCTTAAAGAAAGTGCTATTCATTATTGTTATGAATACAATTTTGGAGAAAATTGAATGCACTTAAACAAAATGTGTTGCATACAATTGCTCAATGTCAACAATGATTTTGCGGTCTCAGACGGCACACCAAATCTTCCTAGTTCTGGAAGAGATGTAAGGATGGATCGTAGATTTTACTCCATAAACTTTGGCAGCGGGTTCAGCCTCAATAAAGGGCTCCTTCTCTTGCTCTGTGGACTTTAAAATGTCCTTAGCACGTACCTGAATGCATGAATCAATCTATCTATCTATCTATCTATCTATCTATCTATCTATCTATCTATCTATCTATCTATCTATCTATCTATCTATCTATATGTCAAAATGTGTTTGTTTGTGGCAGGATTTTTGCAGAGCGTTGTTCCTTATACAATTCCACACCGTTTCACCAATCTGCACCATATGTTGCATAGATGCCTGTTAGGACCCTGTGGGCATTGCTGGCTATGTGATATTTGGACACCCCACCCCTTTCCCTGAATTTCAGCAAAAGTCCAAATTTGTTTGTAGGTTTGTGGTTTGGTGATGCGTTGTTACTTATACAATTCCACACCGTTTCACCAATCTGCACCAAATATTGCATAGTTACCTGTTAGGACCCTCTGGACATTACTAGCTATATGACATTTGGACACCCCCACATAAGACGGTTGCCTGAAATCGGCAAAACATTAATGTGATCGTAGAAGGACTGGTCCCGACAGGAGGACCACAACTTGAGGTGCAGGCCCTAGGATGCACGGTTTCCAAGATATTTGCATTGCAATGCACACAACAAACTGCACCACACAGTATGCAGCAGCACACCAACTCTTGCCTCCCCGACGTCTGCTCCATGGTATGTCAACCAGTCACATGCCCCCATTCTCAGTGCAGTTTACTGCAGGGTGCGAAACACATCAAGTGATAAGTGAATCGTAACAGCACCATACAGGATCAGTGTTATCATGTTTGTCTACAGAACCTGTTTGGAGAACTGGTACTTCTGCTAGTTATTGTCTAAAACACGGGAACTTCGATATACTTGCACACATGCATTGCTGTCAAGTCGCAGTACACACTTCTTGGCAAGCAAAATGGAGAATGTGGACATTTCATGCACAGAAATGCGTGCATGTGTGTATATTCAGGTTCCAGTGCTCTACAAATCCTTTGTGTGTGCTCCCTTGATGGATAATTTTGAAGTCGAGGCAGCAGGAGACATGTACTCTGTACAGATTGCACCGTCTGGAAACATTTATGCTGTACCATTATGTTCTACTACACATTAAAGTCAGTGTTTTATCATGTTGTACTCTTTTATAGTTGATCAATTTGCCTAGGTTGAATAATTTAAACCATTCCACCAAATCCTATTGGACTACTCCTCTTCAAACGCGTTTGGCAGATGCAAAAACACTAGATCCAGCAGAACAATGTTTGAAATCTCAGTGACTTGCAAATAAAAATTCCTTAAGTGGCATACACAACAACAATGCATAAAGTGTGTAATTAGTTAAACCAGAAATGCACACTTAAAAGATCACTAACAAGGATTCACAACAGATGTCAAAAATCAGACCTCTGTTATCCTTAGCAGATGCCAGCCTAGCTCTCCCTGGTAAACACATCAAAATGCTGGATGTTATTCAGTGCATAGCACACAATTTATGTTTTGCTTTCACAATTACTTAAAGTGGGCTATGCAGCAATATTCAATGTTTAACTTAAAAAAATAGGTGTCAACACAGGAAAATAATGGGAAAACGGATATATGTCTTTTGTTCGAAAAAACAAAACTGCTCAAATGTATTTTGCTGTTTTTTATCTCAAATGTGTTACCGCAGCATGTAGGAGCAGATCCCTGCATCCCCTACCGCCCCTCCATACTTCCTCACCCCTTCCCCATCAATATTTCCTGACCCCAAAGCATCCTCCTTGGAGAAAAAAAATGAACAAAATACATTCAAGCAGTTTTTGTTCGAGTAATAAACCCAATACTAGAGAAAACAATGGCAAAGGCAACAGTTTTGATTTTCGTTGTTGCAGGCATGATTTCTCTATGTTTAACATTAAACCATTTAAAACATTATCTGTATAAAATGACTACAAATGTGCTTATTGTCTTTATATGTGTCGCATGCAAAATTAAAAAATAAAAATATAAAGAAAAGGTACAAGGTAATTACTGTAATTCAGGGATGTGTGCTGGTGTACATTATTCCTAAAACATTAGTTGGCTGAAGGCATACTTGGTTAGGAAAATACAATACATCAGGAGCTGGTAATAGACGCTATTAACTAATTTCCTTTTAGACAGTTTTCCTTGTGGAATAAATGGCTGTTTGAAATGAAAGGGATTTTGACTTCATGCGGATTACTAGCTGCAATTATGCCATTACATTTTGGATTGCTGGTGTTTCAGGAAAAACCTGCTGTTTTAAATCTCCTTTATGTGACAATTCTTTTTTATTTTTTATTTATTTTTATGTGGTCAGTTCACAAGGAACTTTTCACATACATAGATATAGTTCATCAGTAGAAAAATACACATTAATTATATAATGTGGTCCAAACATTAATTGCACAAACCAAAATCTATAATGTCACAAAAAACATTGAAAGCTTAATCCATTAAACAAATAAAGTGCAATATCAAGAAACTATGGCATACAGTTTCTCTGCTAGAATCAACCTTTTTTCCACCGAAACCCATATTCAATAAAGAGCCATGTGTAACGAGGTCAGGCCAAAGTTTAAATAATAAAACCAAAAGTCTTCACTCTTTATGACCTCATAATGGCTGACAAATGTTTCCAAGTTGGTCAAATAAATCGGCCCTAGTTTCCTACAGCCAGTCATAACATGGCGAGGTGTTTCCAGAATATGTTATGTTATGTTATGTTACTTTGCATTTATATAGCGCCTTATGTACCATTGGTATGGTCTCAAGGAGCTGGTAGGTTGAACGCCCTCGGGAACCGAAGTTCAAGTCAGTAGAGAGAATAGAGAGAGTCAAAGGTGCCTGTGAGCACCGGATATGTGTGCAGCTGGTGTGGCATTCGTGTGATAGCTGGTTCTAAGCGGTAGGTTTGGTGGTTCAGAGATCAAGAGTATGTCTTCGTTCTGGCAGGTTTATCCAGACCGATTCTGGCTGCGTTAGGCCTAAGGAGAACACCTGGCTGGAGGGTGTGTAACCAGCAGTGTTTAGTTAGAGTGATGGGGAGTATGAGGCAGATGATGGTATGAGAACAGATATACCGAATGGTGTCATAGTATCGCTATTTTCTAGTTGAGTGGTGGTGTAAAGAAGAGAGTAAGCGTGGAGATGTGATATGGTGGTTTGCATGTTCTTTCAAACGTTCCATGCACTCCAAACCATTCCATGTAAGTTGCGCAATTCTATGCACTCCAATCTGCTCCATGCACTCCAATCCATTCCGTGCACTCCAATCCGTTCCATGCACTCCAATCCGTTCCATGCACTCGAAACCGTTCCATTCACTCGAAAGCGTTCCATGCACTGTAATCAGTTCCATGTACTCCGATCCGTTCCATGTATTCTAAGCTCTTTTATGCACTCCCACCATTTTATGCACTCCAACCATTTTATGCAATGCTTCTTTCATTCTTTCTACCCAGGTTACCATTTCTCCATGCATCATCCATCCACATACGTCATCTTCACACGTTCCATCCACTTCACTGGTTCCACACGTTCCATCCACTTCACCGGTTCCACCCACTTCATCGGTTCCAAACACATCACCCATTCTACCATTTCACCCGTTCCATTCACTTCACCCATTCTACACTCATTCATCCAGTCCATCGACATACTTCACCCGTTCCATCCACATACTTCACCCGTTCCTTCCACATATTTCACCCGTTCCTTCCACATATTTCACCCGTACCTTCCACATATTTCACCAGTACCTTCCACATATTTCATCCATTCCTTCTACATGTTTCAACCGTACCTTCCACATATTTCCCCAGTACCTTCCACATTCTTCACCCGTTCCATCCACATTCTTCACCAGTTCCATCCACCCGCGTCACCCATTCCATCCACATACCTCACCCGTTCCATCTATGTACTTCACTCATTCACACTACAAACTTCACCCATTCCATCCACATAATTCACGTTTCCATTCTACATACTTCAGCCTTTCCGTCCACATATTTCACCCGTTCCATCCTTTTCACCTATCCCACCCTGTTCATCATTTCTGCCTTGTTCATCCATTCCACCTAGGTCATCCATATCACCCAGTTCATCCGTACCACCTGGTTCATCCGTTCCACCCGGTTCATCCGTTCCACCCAGTTAATCCGTTCCATCCGGTTCATCAGTTCCACCCGGTTCATCCATTCCACCCGGTTCATCCGTTTCCCCTGGTTCAACCGTTTCACCCATTCATCCATTTCACCAAGTTCATCCATTTCACTCACATAGTACACTTGTTCCCACCCCATACTTCCATACTTCCTCCGTTCCAACTATATTTTTCATTTGATTGATCCACGTCACCCGTCCCATCCACACACTTCTATCATTCTATTCAATATATTTGACCCATTTTGTCCACACACTTCACCCGTTCCTTCCTCATACTTTACCCATCTCATCTATATACGTCACCCGTTCTTCCGGATCCATCCTCTGTTCCTGCCACACACTACACCCATTTCTTCCTTTTACTACATCCGTTCCTTCTAACCACTTCATCTGTTCATCCGCATACATCACCTGTTTGCTGCACGCTCGACCTCCGCTCCGCACTCTACACCCACTCTGCGTTCTACACCCGCTCCGCTCTCAACACCCACTCCTCGCTTCGCTTTCTACACCCATTCCGCAATTAACACCCGCTCCACACTCAACACCGTACTCTACATCCACTCAACACCCTACAATGGCTGAACACCACCGCACACTACATCCGCTCAACACCCTACGTCTGTTCAAGACCATCACGCCCTACATCCTCTCAACACCCTAAATCGGTTCGACACCCTACATCCACTCCACTCTATTAACCACTCACATAATCTACATTCGCACCACAACCTATATCTGCACCATGCTCTCATCCGCTCTATGCACTCATCCGCTGTACACACTCATCTGCTCTATGCACTCATCCGCTCCACGCACTCATCCTTTCCACGCACTCGCCCGCTCTATGCACTCTTCCGTTCTTCGCACTCTTCCGCTCTGTGCACTCATCCGCTCTACACACTCATCCGCTCTACCCCCCATCTGCTCAACACATTCATCCGCTGTATGCACTCCTCCGCACCATGCACTTGTCCGCTCTACACCCTCGTCTGCTCTACACACTCGTCTGCTCTACACACTCGTCTGCTCTAAACACTCGTACACTCTACACATTCATCCGCTCTAAGCACCCTTCCGTTCAATGCACTCATCCACTCTACGCACTCATCCGCTCTACACATTCATCTGCTCTACACACTCATCCGCTCTACACACCCATCTGATCAATGCATTCATCCAATCAGTGCACTCATCCGTTCTACGCACTCATCTGCTCTACTCACACCTCTGCACCCATCCACTCTACGCACCCATCCGCTCTGTGTACTCATCTGCTCCACGCACTCTTCCACTCCACGCATTCATCCGCTTTGTGCACTCGCCCTTTCCACGTACTCATCTGCTATATGCACTCGCCCGCTCTACGCATTCACCCACTCTACGCACTCGCCCGCTCTACGCACCCATCTGCTCTACACACTCATCCGCTCTATACACTCATCCGCTCCATACACTCATCCGTTCTACGCATTCATCTGCTCTACAAGCTCATCCGCTCTACACGCTCATCCGCTCTACACACATGTCCGCTCTAAGCACCCTCCCGCTCTACGCACTCATCCTCTCTACGCACTCCTCCACTCTACGCACTCATCCGCTCTACACACTCATCTGCTCTACACACTTATCTGCTCTACACACCCATCTGCTCAATGCATTCATCCGCTCAGCGCACTCATCCGTTCTACGCACTCATCCGCTCGACTCACACCTCCGCACCCATCCACTCTACGCACCCATCCGCTCCGCGTACTCATCTGCTCCATGCACTGTTCCGCTCCACGCATTCATCCGCTTTGTGCACTCAGCCTTTCCACTCATTTGTCTGCTATACGCACTCGCCCGCTCTACGCATTCGCCCACTCTACGCACTCGCCCGCTCTATGCACCCATCTGCTCTACACACTAATCCGCCCTATACACTCATCCGCTCTATACACTCATCTGCTCCATACACTCATCCGTTATACGCATTAATCTGCTCTACGCGCTCATCCGCTCTACACGCTCATCCGCTGTACGCACTCATTCTCTCTACGCCCTCATCCGCTCTACGCACTCATCCGCTCTACACACTCATCTGCTCTAAACACTGTTGGGTATTTTGTGTAGATTTGGGGCCTAGCGGTATTTTCTTACCGCCAAAAATAAAAGTAATTTAGCAATAATCACTCCTTACATTTAGATTGGGTTGGTATTATGGTAGTATAGTGGTGAGCATTATTTCAGTACACAGATATATTTAGCTGGTGTGCATTTTTACTTGTGGGCATGATTTCTTTGTTTTATTTGTAGCCCCAACATCCAGATCCCCTTATTTTTGTTTAGATTGTTTGTGTGATCACTAGAGAGACCTCAGGCCTACATTTCAGAAACACCACATTTTCATATGGAGTGCCACCTTGGGCTGTTCTCACTGACTTATCTACACCAGCGAGCTAAATCATGTGGTATATCACTAATTTATTACATTAGTGAACTATATCCAGAAGTCTCTCTTTCTGCTGACTCATTTACCTCCAGCAGACTATTCCATTATGTCCCACTCAAATGTCACACACACATATACTGAGTGGAACCATGCACACAGCTACTTCACTGCCAAGTCTGATTTTTAGCTACCTTGTTCTTTCTGTTTTATCTACATGAATTTGACAAATGCACTGTCTAAAATCTTGCCCATATTACCAGTGCTATAATGATATATGCACCAAGAAAAGAAAAAAAAAAACACACTACCCGTCTGTTTTCAGATATTTTAGTGTATTATAACAATTGCATTTCAACACCATCTTACCCTTTTTACAGAAATAACTGGAAGTTTCACAGTAGTAGAAATATTCACTTTACTTTAACTGTAACAAAATGAAAAGGAATACAGCAAGAGAACACTCAATTTGCAACATTAGACATGTTGACTAAATCCAGGAATTTCCTCTTCTACTCTGCCTGAATAGGTTTCGCACACACAGACCACCCCCGCACTCTGCAATATATTTACCGAGCTTGTGCTGCAGGCGAATTCCTCAGGCTGGTCGCCTTCTGGAAATGACTCAGTGCCCTCTCTTAAATCACCCCAGCGAGGACGTGCATCTGCCGTCACTTAAGCCAGGGTTTATTTACAGGAATTTCCCAACCTGTGTAGCAGTGCACTGAGACCTTCTTCTCAATCAGGAAACTCCCCAGTCACACCAGCCGAGTCTTTCTCCCAGCTGTGCCAAATGCCTTCTTCCCTTCTTTCTCTCCGAGATTCATTAGAAAAGCTCTTTTGCAGCCTACAAAACGAGTTCAACCAATGAAATGCTATCATGTCTTACCCTCCTTCTCTTGAACAATGGCTTACTTTTACAGCAAGCAACTGTAACAAAACTGATTTCCTGCTTATTCGAGTTTTTGCTTCCTGCAAATACTGTGGACAGAGCACAGAGAGAGAAAAAAAAAATCTGCACACAATCTAGTGTGAGTTTCAGCCTGCCTCATTTTGCACTGGAGAACACATTACAATATTAAAAGTTAGAATTATGTTAGTACGGTTAATGGTGTTAATTCATTAATCCTCTACTTTAATGTGTCTACTGCAACTGCAACAGAGGCATTTCAGATGAGAAAAGAAAAAAATGTGCATTTTACATGTAAAAAAAAATTGTTTGCATTTTAGATGTAGAAATCGTTTTTTTTTTTTACTGAATAGCCTGTCTTCATTTAGATGTCCGTGTCACGCTGGCAACACATGCCTTGCTGTACCACATTATAGCAATGCATTAAACCCATGCAGTGGCGCTGCATAAAAATGCTAAATAAAATAATCTTACATATTCCCTCCTTTTTTTTTTTTGAGAATTCAGCTATGATCCAATTGGAGAAAAAAAAACAACTTGCTCTTTTTCTTCCTTTAAAATGTATACAATCCAATGAAATTAATATCCATATGTGACCCAACAGGTGACTTCCAAGCCTCTCTCATCCACCTCCTCTCTGACAACCTCAAAAATCAATCAAAAGTCATTCTCCTTGGGGATGTTAACCTAGGTCTCCTGGACAGGAAGGACCCAGCAGCCAAATCCCTTGACTCAGCCCTCAAGGCTCTGGGGTACAATAACACCATCTTTAGCCCAACCCACACCCAGGGCAGAACCCTTGACTGGATTGCGCAACATAACTGCCCACCCATCATCACTGGAAACTCTCCCGCCCCATGGTCAGACCACCCCATCATCACCTTCAGCATCCTCACCACCTGCTCCACCACCCCCCACCCCAACTACTGCCACCCTGCCTTGCCAAAAGCTCCCGCCAACTCACCAAGGAAAAGCTACTGCCTTTCCTCCAAGGCCCAGCCTTCAGACCCCCTTTCTCCACAGACCCAGAAACACTCGCAACAGCCTACGAAGTTGCCATCAAAGCAGCCATTAATTCCATTGCCCCCTTAAACCCTGTAAGTCCAAAATTGAGCCTGCTCCAAAACAAAATACTAGCCACGAAGCAAGCCCTACCCAACACACACACCCCTGTCCCACCACCAGCCCTGGACCCCCCCAACCTTTCTCATTCAAACCCATTCTAGAAAAAAACATCACCAACATAATGAGGAACATCAAACCCTCCAATTGCAAAGATGATGAATGCCCAGCCACCATTATCAAAGACTGCGCTGAAGCGCTAGCTCCTTTCCTTACAGCCTTTGTAAACGCCTCCTTTGCTACTGGGAAAGTCCCTGCCTCCCTCAAGGAAGCCTGGGTCCGCCCTCTCTTAAAAAAACCAACTCTGGACCCCACATCCCCCAAAAACTATAGACCTATCACCACTGTCCCTTTCCTCCTCAAAATACTGGACAAAGCAGCCTACCTGCAGGTTCAACATTTCATTGAAGAGAACAAACTCCTAGGACTCCGCCAATCAGGCTTCCGCCCCAGACACGGGACTGAAACCGCCCTACTTGACCTGAAAAACCAAATGGACGATGCCAGAGACATGGGCAAACCAGCACTTCTCTTACTTCTTGACCTATCCGCGGCTTTCGACCTCATGGATCATGACGTCCTATGCCACCACCTCTCCTCTACTGCCAAATTCTCCCCTGAAGCCACAGCATGGATCACTTCCCTCCTACAAGACCGAACCATGCAAGTATTCTCGGACTTAGCATCCGCATCACCAACTATCATTCTCTGCGGTGTGCCCCAAGGCTCCTGCCTTTCACCCAACCTCTACAACATCTTCACACGACCACTTTTTCTCATCCTCGACGCCATGGGCATTTCATACACTAACTACGCCGACAACACACAGATCCTCCTCACCCTCACTGGCAACTATGACACTGACTCCATGACCCTCAACAACCTCTACAACACCATCCAAGCCTGGATGGCAGACAATGGACTATGCCTCAACGCAGACAAGACTCAACTCCTTTTGGTAGGCTCCCCCGACACGCTGAAAAATCTAGACTCCCAATTCAGTCATTTCACCATAGACTCCATCAAAATACCTGTCTCAGAATCTGTCAAAACCCTTGGAGTCTACTTGGATTCCAACCTATCCATGGATAAACAAGTCAACGCTATAGCCTCTGCAGCTGCATACCATGCCAAACTTATCAACGCAGTCAGGCCCTTTCTCTCCAAAGAGAACGGCACTAACATAGCCAGAGCCATCACTGGATCTAGGCTTGACTATTGTAATGTACTCTTTCTAGGCACCTCCAACAAAAACCTAGAGAGGTTACGAATCATTCAGAATAGTGCTCTCCGGGCAGCCCAAGGCATTGCCAAAAGAGAACACATCTCGGAGGCCAGAAAACTAGCACACTGGCTCCCAATTAAAGAAAGGATCATCTTCAAGACTCTGACACTGACCCACAAGTGCATTCACCTTACTGCCTCTGACTACCTCTCCCAAAGGATCCATCCCGTCTCTTCTAAGAGGCCAACCAGATCACCATATACTAACATGCTCTCTGTGCCATTAGTAAAAAAAGTCAGAGCGGGCGGATCCAGCTTCCCATATCTCGCACCCACTCACTGGAACGCCCTACCTCCCACAATTCGAGGTGAGGCCTCCCTCAGCACCTTCCGCAAAACCATGAAAACCATCTTATTCACATAAGATGCCTTGCACCAGTCGAATACATCTCATATGTTAGTAATGCATGAACTGTATTGTAATGACCAACTGTACCAACCAAAATATCAGCTCTATGCTTTGTCGAATTCATAATGTACCACTGAATGACTCTATGCTGTAACTAAGCTCTTGCAAGTAACAGCGCCTCAATGCCCATGGGTTACTTGTGCGCTATATAAATATAAATAAATAAATACATAAATAAATGTGAAAAATGAAAATCGAAAAATCACTGTTCAATCATCATAATATTAAAACTCATTTTTGAATCCATTAGTTCTTAAAAAATGTTCTACACCTTTCTTCCCAATGGAAGTGTCCATAGTTCAGTGTTTTACTTTGCACTTGAGTTCAGTCACAAAACAATAAAATAAAACAAATAGCTAAAATAAAGAATTAATGTAACAGATTAAAATAACTAATTAAATTATAAATACGTGGAACTGCACACTCCAGGACACTTGTCTGCCTCTGATATGTCCCGACTGGCGATGTCACACCATTTGGTTCATTCGGGTGCTCTTCCATCTTGGTACTATTGGATACTTTTCCATAAAAGTCAACTTTTCTTTGGCATTCTGGTAATTTTGTCTTCCCCTCCACCCGGAGGCAGGCATCATTCGGTCTTCATCCAGGGGACTCCAGGACTCCATCGTCTCCCGTGACCTCCGGTACAGATATGTTAATATTCTAAATCAAATAGAAAAGAAACAAATTAAGTATATAGCACAATACTAACTTCACCCTTTTGCCAAAAATAAAACATGCTTTGTAAAACATTTCGCCCTTTTTCTTTCACCTTCTGAAATTAAGCACAGTTTAAAAAGAAAACAATCATACATAAAACAGCATTCAATATTTAATACATTTTCATTCTGCACACCAACTCCATAAACTTCAGCTTCTTATCTTTTTTTTATATATATATATACATATAGTACAGTGTTTATGTGCCATTATAATAATCAACCATCTTTATTTAACTTCTCTGTCGCTACCTTCTGTCTGGACTCACTTATTTCACTTTTTATGTTCAAGGGACTTTATCTGTTTCTACACACTCAAGGCGTTTAACTTCATGTCTGGGATGGCATGGCTTAATCTGATTCACATGCAAAAACTCTTCTGTTGCTGTTTCACCTTCAGTCTTTAAAATTTTATAAACTACAGGAGAGATTTTATCTATAATTCGGAATGGCCTCTGCCAGGCTGCTAGGAATTTGGAATTTTTCTGTTTACTTTTTCCAAAATGAAATTTATACACCTGATCCCCTACACAATATTCCTTTACTGTTGACTTTTTATCATAATATGATTTGGCACTGTCAGCAGCTCTTTCTAGATTTCTCTGTACAAAAGCAAATGCATGTTGTAAATGCTTCCTCAGTTCATCAATGTATTCATGAACTGTGGATGCACTCACAAGTGTCTGCTCATGTGTTCTGTATAGCAGGTGTTGTGGCAACACCATTTTCCTACCTGTCAAGACCTCATGGGGGCTAATACCTGTTGCTTTGGCAGGAGTTGATCTGATTGCCATCAAAACCAAAGGTAAACGTAAATCCCAGCTGGAACCTGTCTCTGCCACAACTTTCTTTAATATGTCCATCACAGACCTATTGCCCCGTTCAACTCCACCTGAAGAAGCCGCCCGATATGCAATATTTTGTTTTCTTTTCACACCCAATATTTGCCATACCTTACTCGTTAGAGCACGAGTGAAATGACTTCCTCTGTCTGATTCAATTCTTTGTGGCAACCCGAACCTCGAAAACACATGGTTCACTAGCAATGTGGCTGCTGTTTGCGCACTACAATCTGGTGCAGGAATACATTCAATCCATTTCAACATCAAACCCAACACACTTAAAATGTAACGGTTCCCTCTGCTCGACCTCTTCACAGGCCCTACATAGTCTATTTGCAAATCTGACCATGGAAGAGTTAGGCCTCTTTTCATTAATGGGGCTCCATGCATGGGTGAAGCAGGTTTAAATTGGCGCATACTAGACATCCTCTAGTGTATAATTCTACATCTTGCGACATATGTGGCCAATAAGCATAATCTTTTAGTATTTCCAATGTTTTCTGTGAACCTCTGTGGCCTGCAGTTATAGCATCATGTGCATGGTGTAGCATTAACCCTCTGAATGAAAGGGGTACCACCCATTGTATCTTTCCTGTAATGGACTCCCTAACCATGAGTCCATCCTGTAATCTAATCAATTTTTTATTTTTTAATAGCACCCTCAATTCTTCTTTTCCCACACAATCATTTTCTGTTAAAGGATTTTGTTCAGGATAAAGCAAATGATTATAACAGATTCCCAAAATTTGATCATTCTTTTGTGGCTCAATCAAATCTTGGTCTGGTGTACAGTAACTCCATTGTACCACTGGTTGCTCTGTCTCCTTTGGTGCTTTAGAACGTGTTACTGCATCAATCTGTATTTCACCCAGTAAATGTTCAACAGGTAGTAATTCTCCCATCACAGCCCCAATTTTAGCGAGGTAATCTGCCTTATAATTTCCCTCCTTATCCTCTCCTGGAGTTTTCAAATGCCCACAAATTTTTCTCCAGTATATTGTCAAATCATTTTCTGACACCAATTTATCTATGGCCTGTATCATTTTCCCATGTTTAAGTGGCTTTCTGTTGTATGTAATCATGCCTCTCTCTTTCCAGCCAGGCAAATATTCCACGAAACTATTTCGTGCATAGTCAGAATCAGTCACTAGGACAATTTCACTGAATTTATTATCAACTGCAGTAGCAATTGCTTTATAAATGGCTGCCAATTCCGCTACTTGACTGCTCCTAGCTCCAATTCTCATCCCTATGCTGGGGATGCCTTCACATTTGAACCAGACATTTCCTATTCCTGACACCAATTGTTTATTACTGTCATTCTCAATGTGAAAAGCACAACCATCAACATATACAGTTGGCAACTCCTTGCATGTCTTTTCATCAAAAGCTTTGTGTGATGATTGTTCAAATTCCCGTAAATTAGGTTCCATTTCTAGTTCGTTTGATACTTGTTCAGTTGCACAGTCATGTAAATCTGCTAAACCCTGAGCGATTGGGCTCTTTTTATTTTGTCCATATCTCACTTCTACAAGAAAACCCTGTAATGCCAGCGTCCATGAAGTGATTCTGGACTGCGCTAGATTACCTGACCTAATTCTTTTACTCTATAAATATTGCAAAGGTTGATGATTTGTTTCAATAATAACCTTTTCTCCCTGAACAATGGGGCACCCACACAGTGGTTGATAGGGCTTTTTCACATTCATTAAATTTCATTTCAACTTGGGAAAACGCCTTACTTGCATAGGCAATGGTTTTGTGATTCAAATCATGTTTTTGCAATAATACTGCTGACATACAATGTTCAGAGAAACCTATTTCTATAAAGAAATCCCTATCCTTTATGGGATATGCTAAACATGGTGCCTTTACAAGACATTCCTTCAGTTTGGCTACTGCCTCAGACTGCTCTTTCTCCCATTGCCAGGGCGTATTTAGTTTTAGCAGTTTAGTCAATGGTTGAGTGATTTCAGCATAATTTTCAATGAACTTTCTGTTACAGCCTGTCATTCCTAATAAACGTTTCACCCCTTTCACATTTTTAGGATCTTTTAGTTTTTGTATGGCCTCTATTTTCTTCTTTTGTGGATTTAGTCCATGTTCAGTTACTTCATGGCCTAGAAAATTCACTTTTTTCTTGCACCATTGTGCTTTTTGTAAAGATACTTTGGCGCCTGCTTTCTGCAATTGGCCAAGAACATGTCTTATTTCATCAAAATGATTTTTTAAGCTTTCATTTTTTATCAGGACATCATCCACATAAACTATGGTTCCTCTTTCCGCTGCATCAGCATTGGCCTTCCTCAAAAATATTCCAAATTCACTTCCACTATTAACGTACCCGAACGGAGTTCTAACCCATGAGTATTGAGTCCTGTCAAATGTAAAAGAAAATAAATTCTGTATCTCCTCTGCCAATGGCACGCACCAATATCCGGAGGTGAGATCTAATGTGGTTAACACTTTTGAACCATGTACCTGAGCTAGGCCCTGATCAATGAATGGCAGTGGCCATCTGGACACTGGTATTCTTTTATTTAACTCCCTCAAATCTGCACATAGCCGCCATTGACCATTTGGCTTTAACACACCTAAAATGGGCGTGTTGGATGTGCTATGGATAGGCCTGTTGACTCCTTGCGATTCTAAATTTTTAATAATCTCTGCCAATGATTCTAAAAATGCCAGCGGTAGTCTATACTGGCGTACAAATACTGGACTTCTGCTACACCCTTCCGGAAGTGTGGCCACATGTAAATTAGTTAGCCCGCAATCATAAGCATCTTTTGCAAATACATCTTTAAATTCCATAAATATCTTCCTCAATTCATTTCTATCCTCATCGTTGTCGCACGCATCCACTACTGCTCTTCTACCATTTTGGAAAATTCTGGAAAATGTTCTGGTAGGCAAATCTCGGTGCTTTTCTCTAGCTGTGTGGCTGTGTCTCTTTGTAAAGCTGCCACCTTTACATGTTTTGGCATGACAGCTTCCATTTCAATGGGCTGATTTTCCATTTCATTTTCACTTAAGTCAAATGTTACATAATTCTCTTGATAACAGCACACTGTCTCACTTGAATCATAAGGGTACACAGAATGAATTTTAAATATTCCTTTGGGCTGAGAGTCCAGGTATTCTGGCAACTCACCCTTGGCATCTACATACTTTTCAGGGATATTTCCAATCACCATGTTATTTAGATCTGCAGTATAATGTGATTTTTGTGTGGCCATTCCTAATGGGGAATTTTCCTCTAAATGAATATCTTGGCAACTTTTATTATTAATCATAATTTTTACAGACCCTTCACCAATATCTACCAATGGAATGTATTCATAATTCAGGCACACAAATGCATCAGAATCTTTCATCTGCTGTCCATTTTTGCATTTCAGTGTTATTGCAAACTGTATGGTAAATGCAGGGATAATAGTATCTTTCCTCATTTGTAATTCAATTGCATAAGGGACCAGTTGTGCACAGTGATAAGCCCTTCTTTTGTCTTCAAATTCAGGTACCGGCCCACCTAGGCGTGACCATTTTTTTTTATTAAGAAAATCTAACACCATACACATTCTGTGCATAATGTCATTGCCCATGTAAAAGTAATTTTGTGCTCCACTTATTATCCATACATTATGGTAAATTGCTTTCTGTCCAATACTAATTTTCAGCATGCATCTTCCTGCAATTCGGTTTTCAAAGTCTGGACTGTCCAACCCAGAAACATACTGGTTTTTAATCCTAAATTTCAGGATCTCCTCCCTCTGCATTTTTGTTTGCAACAATTTCTCATTAATGAAGCTCCTTTCCTGTTCAAGCGCTAAAGTTGCTTTTATTGTTTTAAAACAGTCACTTATACCAACATGAACCCATGGTTGCTCATCTTCCATGTGTATTTCAGCAAGAGTGGTAATGTGTTTTTCTGAACCTACTTTGGGAGCAGTATCCTGTTTGTATGCCTTTTCCTTTAAATAAAAACGTAAGGTGTGCTCATCTATGCCAGTCTGCCATTTTTTCCTTGGGTCCAAGTATATTTGTACAGGTAGTTTTTCATTGTCGCTCTGCATTTTGTCTTGACACATCAATATAACAGTGACACTAGGTGTGCAACTATTCTGGAGATACACCTCCACTGCATCATTTGTTTTGGCAACGTTGTGACATTCATTTATGTTGCTGTTTTGTGATTTTAGTTTCTTAGGTCTCAATGGTTTTTTGGTTAAGGACCACAGCACTCCATTTACCCCATCTATGAGAGGAGACAATCTTTTCAGGCAATCTATCCCCATCAGAAATGGAATTTCACAAAGATATGTGATTAATACCTCTTGTTTCATTCTGTGATTTCCTATTTTTATGTCAACCTCAGTTATACCTATAATGGGCACCTCCTCCCCATTAAAGTTATGCACTGGACCTTGATTTTCCTTCACCGTGATCTGATTCTGTGGGGATCTCCCTTCATTGATACTCTTTACCAGCTCCTTAGACATAATTGTGGCCTGTGCGCAAGTGTCAATCTTTGCAAATGTTTGGCATTTTTCTTCTACAGTGATGGGAGCATAATACCTGTCTTCAACTTCCTCTAACACACATAAGAAGTGTGAATTCTTACTGATTTCGGGGCTCACCTTTCTCAGGCCTTTTTCACTTTTGGCTAAACACATTGGTAAATGGAAAGAATTTTTTCCCTCCTTTTTGTCCATTTCGGCGCGATAGACTTTATTCATTTCTCCATGTTCAGAGGTTTTTTGGAGTGTGGCCACTGTTCGCCTATCCATCCAGGTATCATCAGGGGCCACATTACAACCCTCCAACTGAACATGTGTAACAACATCATTCAGCAATCTGTCATTGTTTAATTCTGTGCATTTGTGATCATTTAGTGTGGTACCATCCCTTTCAGCCTCTTCAAAAATATGTGGCTCAAGGAATTCTTCAGGAGATTGACCTGTACCCTCCTTTTGAGTATTTCCTTTTTCTGCCTGTGTTTGGTCATTGTTCTGAGTGTCCAGGGAAGAAATTATAGAATCCCCACTTACTCCCTGTTTACTGGTATTCCCCATGCATGAGTCATTTTTCTTAAATCTGTCTCTGTTCTTTTGGAGTTTCAGGTTTTCTAATTTCATTTGTACAAATCTTCAATGTTTGATTTAGCTCTAGGTTAAACCATACCTCTATTTTAGAAGTATTTGCACTTTCTGTTACATGTTCATTTACTGGCATTTTCACTTTTAAATCATTAGACATCTCAGAGTCATTATGCGAAATTACATCAGAGCAATCTGTCTTTTCGGCGCTGTATGTATCCTGAGTACTTAGTCACTTTTCAGAAGCTCCCCGGTCATTGCTATGGCCATCTGCCCCCTCCTTTGATGGCTGTTTTTGTACTGTACAGAGCCTTCCTATTTGTTCAGCCAACATCTTCACTTGGGCCTCGAGACACTGCAATCTTTCCATCTCTCTAGAATCCTCTCTCTGTGGCCTAGATCGATATTGTTTTTTTTCTCCCTGATTGGATCTATTCTGATACGTCTCAGGTGAGTGATTTCTATTGGGATGGTTTCTGAACTCTTGATTCATTTGTGGAGGGGAGCGGGGTGCGCCCATCCTTTGGTTATAGTCCCCTGGTGGGGAATCATTGTACTGACGTGGGGTGTAATTCATGTTCTGTCTCATGTCCTGTCTCTCATGTTGTGAGTACTGGCTCCTATGTCGATTCCCATTATCAGCAAATCGATCCACATATCGGGGTCTATCCTGATTACCATATATCATGGTGTTGGGATCAAATTTGCTCTGTGTCCCCAATGTCTGGTAGGGACCATCATTTCTTTGATCTTGATTTTGTCTCTGGTTATTGTTCATATTGGACATATCAGGCCTATAGCCTGTCCGGGGCCTATCTCCTAAATACCTAGGGTAGATGTAGCTCTCCCTATTACTAGGATCATGTGATTGAAACATTGGTGCAGAGTGTGATGACCTCTGTTGATTAATCCTTTGTTCAGGTGCCGAATAATTTTTACCTAGACTTTGAGCAGACTCAAGGGACATGTTGGCTGACCTGATTTCCATCACTGTTGCTGAGGATTCTTTAGATTTAGGTCTAGTATCTTTCATTTTATCACTTTCTCTACCCTGACAATAGAGTACCTCATATAGTTTTGTGCTTTGATGCACAATCCACTCAAGGGACTTGTCACGATCAAATTCACGGATCAATTGAGATATGATGTCTTTCTGTAGCCCATAGAAGTAGGCAGTTTTAAATTCATTAGAATTGGGGTCAAAAGATACATCAACACGAGAAAATGCTCTTTTTAAGTCTTGTAAAAACTGGCGAGGGGATGTATTAGGCCCAGCAGTGATTGTGTAAGCAACTTTTTTTGCCTCCTGTAATGACTGGAAAGGAGAAAAATGACGCCTAATTTCTTTTTCAAACTCTGCTCATGTCATATTCTGCTGTTCATTTAATCCCCTTATGATGCTGGCCATCGGAGCATCTAAAGTTAAATGAAAATACTGCCTGTACTGTCGCTTAGGGATCTGGGGGGCTTTAAAGATGTCATGAACCGCTTCTAAGTGATCCTCAATGCAGCACTCCCCTCCCTTTTTAAATGGTTTGATCAGGGCTTTAATAGATTTCATTATCTTTATGGGGCTACTGGTTGCAATGCATGGAATTGCACTACCTGGTGACTCAACCCTGTTCCAGGTGTATGGGATCGGTGGTGGCCCCCAATGGGAGTATCAAATCCCCCAAGGGCGCTGCAACCAAGTTCAATCACTTGCCCAGTCACTGGAGCACTAGCTCTTTGGGTAGAAATAGAATTCACCTCCACTCCATTGAATGTAGTACCCTGCAGCCTCTCCTGGGACCTGGGAATGCACATTTGCTGTTCTAAGTCCTTAACTTTTTAAGGAGCCTGTCTGCTTCGTTTTGCAAATAGTTGTTTTCATCACTCATTTTATTAATTACCTCCTGCATGTCACACATTTGCATTTGGCATTCATTAAATTCCGTATTTCGCTTGTCTCTTTCTTGAAGCATTTTAATCACCTGTTTTTCTACATTTTGGAGGTCACTTTCTTCTTCAGAATTTTCTTTTTGTAAAGCTTGCATCTCTGAAACCACCTCATCTTTATCTTGTCTAATGTGGTCCACTAATGCTTTTAAGTGTACCAATTCTTGCTCACTGTCCTCAAACTGTTTCTTGCTTTTGGACAATTGAGCATCAAAATCTCTGCATTTTAACTGCATGTCTTTTTGGCATAAATCCAACCCTGTTCTTAACATTTCCTCTTTCTTACTTGCCCCATCTAAGTCAGTCTTTAACCTGTTAATTAGCTGGGTATCATTTTCCCGCATTCGCAGGGACCTATTCAAAATAAACCAGATCTTGGCGCATAGCCGTATTAGACAATCTTTCTCTGCATTTTTATCAGCTGCATTCAATAACCTTGTAAGGCAGACCTGAATTATGCTGCCTTCTGCAAAAATATTGTCTAGTTTTTCTTTCTGCACCTCACCCTGAATGCGGTCATGCCATTCTGAGGTACTATTCGATGACCACGTCCCATGTGCAAATAACTTTGCCTCTAAATATTGCACTAGGTCTCAGAATGTGGTTTCCCTTTGTGACATTCTGAAATTCGTTTTTAGTGACACACTGCTATTATGAAATGGATTCCCTTTTATGTACAGATGGCAGTGTGAGACACACTTGCCATGCCCAGTAGGTGCTCTGTGATCACTTTCCCGGCCTGCAACTCACCATAAATATGTTGGGTATTTTGTGTAGATTTGGGGCCTAGCAGTATTTTCTTGCCGCCAAAAATAAATGTAATTTAGCAATAATCACTCCTTACATTTAGATTGGTTTGGTATTATGGTAGTATAGTGGTGAGCATTATTTCAGTACACAGATATATTTAGTTGGTGTGCATTTTTACTTGTGGGCATGATTTCTTTGTTTTATTTGTGGCCCCAACATCCAGATCCCCTTATTTTTGTTTAGATTGTTCGTGTGATCACTAGAGAGACCTCAGGCCTACATTTCAGAAACACCACATTTTCATATGGAGTGCCACCTTGGGCTGTTCTCACTGACTTATCTACACCAGCGAGCTAAATCATGTGGTATATCACTAATTTATTACATTAGTGAACTATATCCAGAAGTCTCTCTTTCTGCTGACTCATTTACCTCCAGCAAACTATTCCATTATGTCCCACTCAAATGTCACACACACATATACTGAGTGGAACCATGCACACAGCTACTTCACTGCTAAGTCTGATTTTTAGCTACCTTGTTCTTTCTGTTTTATCTACATGAAAATTGACAAATGCACTGTCTAAAATTTTCCCCATATTACCAATGCTATAATGATATATGCACCAAGAAAAGAAAAAAAAATACACTACCTGTCTGTTTTCAGATATTTTAGTGTATTATAAACAATTACATTTCAACACCATCTTACCCTTTTTACAGAAATAACTGGAAGTTTCACAGAAGTAGAAATATTTACTTTACTTTATCTGTAACAAAATGAAAAGGAATACAGCAAGAGAACACTCAATTTGCAACATTAGACATGTTGATTAAATCCAGGAATTTCCTCTTCTACTCTGCCTGAATAGGTTCCGCACACACACACCGCCCCCGCACTCTGCAATATATTTACCGAGCTTGTGCTGCAGGCGAATTCCTCAGGCTGGTCGCCTTCTGGAAATGGCTCAGTACCCCTCTTAAATCACCCCAGCGAGGATGTGCATCTGCCGTCACTCAAGCCAGGGTTTATTGACTGGCATTTCCCAACCTGTGTAGCAGTGCACTGGGACCTTCTTCTCAATCAGGAAACTCCCCAGCCACACCAGCCGAGTCTTTCTCCCAGCTGTGCCAAATGCCTTCTTCCCTTCTTTCTCTCCGAGATTCATTAGAAAAGCTCTGTTGCAGCCTACAAAACGAGTTCAACCAATGAAATGCTATCATGTCCTACCCTCCTTCTCTTGAACAATGGCTTACTTTTACAGCAAGCAACTGTAACAAAACTGATTTCCTGCTTATTCGAGTTTTTGCTTCCTGCAAATACTGTGGACAGAGCACAGAGAGAGAAAAAAAAATCTGCACACAGTCTAGTGTGAGTTTTAGCCTGCCTCATTTTGCACTGGAGAACACATTACAATATTAAAAGTTAGAATTATGTTAGTACGGTTAATGGTGTTAATTCATTAATCCTCTAATGTGTCTCCTGCAACAGAGGCATTTCAGATGAGAAAAGAAAAAAATTTGCATTTTACATGTAAAAAAAAATTGTTTGCATTTTAGATGTAGAAATCGTTTTTTTTTTTTGACTGAATAGCCTGTCTTCATTTACATGTCCATGTCACGCTGGCAACACATGCCTTGCTGTACCACATTATAGCAATGCATTAAACCCATGCAGTGGTGCTGCATAAAAAATGCTAATTGACACATGTCTTGCTGTACCACATTATAGCAATACATTAAACCCATGCAGTGGCGCTGCATAAAAATGCTAAATAAAATAATCTTACAACACCCATCTGCTCAACGCATTCATCCGCTCAACGCACTCATCCGCTCCACGTGCTTCATCCACTCTACCGACTTCATCCACTCCACTCACTTCGTTCATACGGGAACATTTACACATTTTACAATATCTATTTGAGGATATTCGACCCATTCGATTAACCAATGATCAACAGTACCCCTCAACTTTTGGTCTGGACATTGGGTTAGATATGTTTGACCATTTAGATATGAATAAGAGATTCTTCCCAAATTTAAATAAGTCACCACATTTTCCAAATGGGAGAAATTTACTTTCCAGTCCCATAGTAATATCTTTTTACTAAACTGGTTCTTAGATGACAGTTTATATCCTCAGCATTGCTACATTTATCGGGGTCCCAGTTGAATAGATAAAACAAATGTCCTATTCGGCAGGAGAACATTTACCCCTTTTATTTTAATTTCAGTATCTAGCTGGTCCTTTCAAAAGTTTGAGAACAGAACATGAAGTAGAGCTGCTAATTTTAAGGTCAAATTCGCCCTGCCTTTTCAATGCCAGTGCCATAAGAGAGGTAAGGACCATCTCCAATTTTATAATTGCCGTTGCTGCTGACTGGGGTAGGTTTAATATACCTTTCCAAAAACGGCCCTTGATAACATTTAGCCAATCATAGTCAGGGAGTATAATGGCATGTAACCCATACAATATAGCCGGCACAAAACATTGAACATATCATTTCCTAATCCCAGACCAACTATAACCTGCCGTTTGCAAGGCATAATTAGAAAACAATTCCATCAGCTGTCTCGCCTTTCTGTTTTTATCAGGCCACTACCTCACGGATTAGACCTGAATGGTCTAAATCTAACATCATATATGTGTTGTTTGGAGCATATTCGATTCTTTGCTGATCTAAGTCAAAAGAAAGCTTACAGACCTTATGAGGAGCATATAACAATGCTTTTGACTTGGACAAGTTTATTTACATGGAATTTTCTTTAGCAAAATTCCCTGATGTTTTCAGTAGGTTCACCATTCCAGTGTAAGTATGGCTAAAAACCATCAAGTCTCCAGCATATATAAGGGATGTGAGTTGGGTGCGTCCAAGCCTAGGGGGACAGTGAGGGACTGACTGCAACCAGAGGGGGAGGCCAGTAATGTAAAGATTGAATAACATTGGGGCCAATAGGCAGCCCTGTTTCACTCCTTGTGTGGCAACAATCCATTCGGTACAGTGTCCCATGCTGTCCAACTTAATTTTCACGTTTGTATCCTTATGTCACGATCTGATAATATAAAGGCGATAAGTAGGACATCCAATAAGTTCCAGCTTTTGCCACAGCTCATAGCGATTGACTCTATCAAAGGTGGTACATAAATCCACCCTTAGTTGTAGCCCTCCTAGCTAACACGTCCATCAACTGAAGATTATACGCTGCTGAGCACCCCTGACGAAACACAGTCTGAAAATCATTTAGAATATAAGCCTCCTCGGCCCATTGCTGAAGGGCTCGAAGAACTATAGAAGCAAAACAAATTCCAAGTAATATCTACCATAGAAAGCAAATGATAGTTGGTATGGGAAGATTGGAGCCCTTTTTTATAGACTGATATTAACTTTAGAACTTTTTAGATTACCAATAGCCAACAGTATGTCTTCTTGATCCCACTTCAGGGACCACTCCATATTTGGGAAGTTCATCCAAGACTCACAATTTACATCAGCTGTATATGTTATGGAAATGCTCAAACCAGCAATTAGAACTAATCGGGTTGGTCAATTGATCCACTTTTTTATTTTTTTACTTTACCCAAGCTTTTCTATATGGTACGAGTGGAGCCCTTCTTCAAAGTTATAAACATAGTTAGCCATTTGGACTTCCTTGTGGAATGGGTACAATCAAACCAATTTTCTATATTTTAATGTAATCATTTTAATCATCAAACTCAAAATAGAAACATTGGGTTTGCTATTAACCGCTCTCAAATTTCACTGTGTGTTTTCCTTTTGGCATCCCTGATAGCCTTATAAAATATTATTCCTTTATCATTCACCGTTGTCATTTTTTAAGGGTTGGCAATGAGCCAAATTGACAAGATAAGGAACAGAGCCAACTATCAATATCACCCTCTGAAAAATCTTTCATTTTCAATAAGGCATCTATCCGCAAGGAGCTCCAATATATAGAAAATGTAAACAAATTTGCCTCAGAACATGAAATCCGAATACCTGAGCTATTCCAGATCCCCAAGGCAAGTGTGTGATGAAATATCCACCCGATGACATAGAGATAAGGTCAAACTGGCATGATCACTCCAGTCCAAAGTACCAGCAGTTAATGTAAGTATTTCATTTAGTAAGGATTCAGAGGCAAACCAACAGTCCAGGGTAGCTATGCACTTCAAGTTTGTCCAGGTCTCTTTCCCTGGAATATCCCCTGTGGTCCTTCCGTTTAAGAGTACCATATCCCATTTCATGCAAAACCCCAAACAGCTAACACCCTGTGTATTATTATGGGAATGAGTAAGTATACGTTTAGCTGTTACACTAGCAGAAGGGGAAATTCACACATCATCCTTGCACCTGGCATTAAGGTCACCCCTCAATAGTACTCCACCCCCAGGATTGATCAAATGCCAGTCGCCAAAAATCTCAGCAAGAATATCCAAAATACACTTCATATGGGTCTCACCAGGTGAATCGAATATGTTGATAAAGAGCAGCATCCTAATGGGAGCATATCCAAATGTCACAATCACTGTTAAGGCATAATCATTTTTTGGACCAACATGCTTCCCCTGCCATTAGTTCATTGTACCATTCACTAGATCCCCACATGACCTTCCTGTCATACCGTTATTTGCTGGAGAAGGGAAATCGTATATCCATCAACATAAACGGGAACAGTGGACCAGGTTTCTTGAAGCATAAACATGTTGTTTGGTAAGATCTCCATAAATTAGCCATATTTACCCAAGAAATGTCGATCGTCCCGTTTGTTCCAAGTCATGATTTTAAGGACTCGGGCTGCTTTGGTAAGGTGGAAACTTAACAGCCATTCCCAACCCTGCGAGTTTTCCCAACCTGCATTTCTCGAAGACAATTGGTTACATGGGTTTTTGAGGAGGAAAGAATCGGTTTAGCCGAGCACCCACAGCAAGGATTGGATATTTTAGTGTGAGGCCTATCAAGTTCAAAACCAAGATGCTCAATTGCCGAGCTTTGGGAGTGACGTAGCATGCCAAAATCCTCCCTGCTGCAATGGATGTGCGATATAGTATGATCTCACCCAATGGGAGCTGCTCCACAAAGAAAAAATCCTCTGATGTCAGCACCCATAGGGGTAGAATTTGATGTATAAATTGCAGTAAGATAGAACAATTAATCAATTTTGTTTTCTTGCAGGATTTACACCCAATCACCAATTGTTTAGGACACTGATAGTGTTGTGTTGCACAATTTGCAGAATTATTCATTGAGGTATCTACCAGCACCGACATTGGAGGCAGTGTCCCACTTATTTGCTTTTTAGTCCTATTAATAATCGCAGGTTGAGAGTTTTCTTACACCAGACGTCCTTCTTACTCATCCTCCTACCAGCTAGTAAGAGTGCCTTTTGTCTTTTGTGTTTGAAATTGTCGCCGCTACCAGGACTTTTATATTTTTTTGAGGGTTTAGGCACTTCTGAAAGCCCTGTCGAGTTTAAATGATCCAAGACAGGAGGCAACTTCATCCGCTTATTGTTAGCTTCTCTAATTTGTTTGCGTTTGGCCAAACACTGCTGTTTTCGGGCGAGGAACATTTCATAGGAATTTAATGAAACCTCCTCTTTCCCCGATTGAACATTAATTCTGACTGCTGATTGCACAGAATGTCCCACACTGTCAGAAGTAGAGTGGCCGGCATAGGGGCGGGTTGTAGTAAGTGCATTGGACAGTTTGCTTGAGATTCAAGCCCCTTTTCTAATCTTAGTAAGCCTCTCCTGACCCTTCTGTGTTTCATGAATACGATCACAGGGATTTTAAAGATTCATAATCGCAAATTGCAGAGTAGAAAAGCTAGTTTGCCAGTCAATAGTGGTGATGCCGCTCATACGAGCTTCCCCTGTAATGGTAGATTCAGGATATAAGTTAGAGGAGGCAGAAAGGCTTTCATTTCTACAGTCCCCAGAAGGTATTGCCACTTCCTCTGGTAATTAATACATAGTTTGGTGTATCACTTGCAACAGTCTCCGTACCTGCTGTTGAATTTAATTTCCTAACGAATACCAAAGATCAAGAAGGGAGTTGTTGTCTATTAACATTGATGCACCCCTACTAATTCTAGATTTTTCGGCATTTACTACCACTGGTTACGCCACTTACACATGTTTCTGAGTGGGTAGATGTATCTGAGAAGTCGTTTGCTCATGGGGACAAAATTATGTGATCCTTCCTTGTTTCCCAGCCCAGGTAACACACTGGTCATCCAAACCATCTTCTTGAGCAGATAAATAGGCATGTTGTGTAGTAACAGTTGCCTTAGTTAATTTTGCCACATTTCTATAAGGTTTATTTTTGTGTAAATTGTACACTTTAGCTTTATTTTTAGAAGCTACTTTCCCAGGCATTTTGCCAAATTTGCTTCACTAGGTAGAACATATTAAGTAATAGAGAAAAATATCACACCATAAATAATAGCTAACTTGCCAATAATGAAAGCGGTATGTCAGGGTAGTAGCTGCTTGGCCTTGCACAGGGAGCACGGAACACAGTGCTCACACACTGCACACTCTGCGTTTGTACTGTGTTTTTGTAGGATTGTGCAGTCTCTTCCACCTAAACAGCTCCTCCTCCAAGGAATAGGCAGCAAGGAAAGCTTCACTCTTGATGCACAGCCCGCTCCACCGGTACCACTGACCACACTGCTCCCACACCATACCTGAAATGGAGATAAAAAGGTTAACAATTGAAGGACCAATCGATCCTAAATAGTAGATCCCAAATGAAGAATAAAAAAGGGACAAACACAAAAGCCAAATGAGCCTGCTCCACACACAGAACTCCTGCAAACAGTAGTGCTCCTTGAAAAGTAAAAAGGCAATGAAACCTCCAAACTGATTCCACACATGCAATTTAGCCGCAGAATGGGGCATAAGACATACAAATGATAAATAAACAGAGGTGCTGGTCTGGCTCATTTTGAAATCAGCACCTTAAGTCCTTAGGACCCGACGAGGGCCAAGCCGGCAAGCCACCCCATTTTTCAAAGTGCTCTACAACCAATGCAGAATAACAGGGTGCTGACAGCACTCACTGTGCACTTACCCAGGGAGGCTGATCTGAGCCAAGGAACGGGTGAGCTGCGGCATCACACGCCTCTTACACTGATCACTCCGACACCAGACACTAAGCAGCTGCTGCTCTCAGGTTCATACAGTCAGGGAATTTCTATGATCCTCTACAACTCACAGCAGCCCACCACGGCTCTTCGCTTTCCACTTTCCAGGTTTTCGCTCACCCCACTACTACTACCGCTGATGCAGATCTTTGTGGTTTGTGGCGGTCGCAGCATTCACAGCGTTTGTTAGTCTTGCAGACTGTTAGAGGAAAGCACGCCACGCCGTCAAATGACAATGCTTCAAGTAGCATGAAAAGTCTCCAAATGGGCCATGGGATAACCCACTGGATTTCATACGTAACACCACAAATGGCACAAAAAAAGTGCCAAACTGACAAATATACCAAATATTTTTGGAGCATACATGTTTTAGCAGCACCTCTGGGATACAAATCTGAAAACATTGTAGTGAAAGGTGAATTGTGGCAGCGCCTTTATCACTTAGTGCACCTAATTCAATCTATGAACAATGTTATGATACACAGTAAAGCACAATTTGTACTGTGCCCATTTCCCTGCACAGGGCAGAAAGCAGAGGTGCAGAAAATTCCCTACAGAGAGCCCAAAGGTTAAGGTCAGAGGGCCGAGTGATGATAAGGTTTATTTCTCTATTTGTATTGATTGATTACTAATTTATAAGGCACCCGGTGGAGCTGGTATGGGGGGCGGGGGGTTATTGTACTTTCCTATCAAAAGAGGATAAACGGGCTAAGGCGTTATACAACAGCAGACTAATAGATGTGGAAACATGTCTAAGTGCACAATGTATTTGTTTGCCAAAAATACCCCGAGGGTCAACGAGCCAACAAAAATCAACAACATTCTGGGTGTGACGATTCATGGAATAATTAGCGCGGCGCAAGTGGGCAAAAATGTGCGAATCGCAGTGTAATAGCGAAAATCGCAGTGAAAGTGCGAAAATCGCACGAAAAGCAGCGCACGTCGATTCATGGAAGTCCGTGCGCGAGAAAACCAGCGGATGTGCGATAAAAAGTGCGCCGCGCACGTTGGTGCACAGGCCATCTAACAGCGTGCGCCAGGTCACAGCGAAAATCGCACAGGCCACAGCGAAATTCGCACATAGCGCGGCGCACGCAACAAAAGTAGGCGGAACACGGGCGTAACACTCGGAATGGGGAACAACTTGCCAAAACGTGGGCGTCACGGGGGAAGTACTGGGCGCGTGTATTTGAGGGGTGCGCGGGAAGTTCCACACGCGAATAGCCTGGCCGCGTGTATTTCAGGGGTGCGCGGGGAGTTCCACACGCGAATAGCCTGGCCGTGTGTATTTCAGGGGTGCGCGGGAAGTTCCACACGCGAATAGCCTGGGCGCGTGTATTTCAGGGGTGCGCGGGAAGTTTTACACGCGATTTCTGCACGGTACGTGTATTTCAGGGGTGCCGGGGAGTCCCACATGTGATTTGACAGTGTGGGTCCTCCCAGGTGTACCCTGTACACCCTCCACGGCCCCTGCAGGCAGCCCACACCACAGGGGACTACCCTGCATCCCTGGTCATGTCCCGCAGGCAGCCCACCCAACATGGGCATGCCCCCCAGCAAAGGCACATGTCTCCTTGAACTAATGAACACCAACTCATGTCCCCTTGCACCCCCACCCCCCAGCACTGTGGGGCACCTGCCAGCAGGCCCCCACCTATGTCCAACTCTCCCACCACCCCCACACCCCAGCCACCAGGGGCACCCTCCACCAGGCCCCCACTCATGTCTCCCACCACCCCCACACCCCAGCATTGCAGGGGCACCCTCCACCAGGCCCCCACTCATGTCTCCCACCACCCCCACACCCCAGCAGTGCAGGGGCACCCTCCACCAGGCCCCCACTCATGTCTCCCACCACCCCCACACCCCAGCCACCAGGGGCACCCTCCACCAGGCCCCCACTCATGTCTCCCACCACCCCCACACCCCAGCAGTGCAGGGTCACCCTCCACCAGGCCCCCACCCATGTCTCCCACCACCCCCACACCCCAGCCACCAGGGGCACCCTCCACCAGGCCCCCACTCATGTCTTCCACCACCCCCACACCCCAGCCACCAGGGGCACACTCCACCAGGCCCCCACTCATGTCTTCCACCACCCCCACACCCCAGCAGTGCAGGGGCACCCTCCACCAGGCCCCCACTCATGTCTACCACCACCCCCACACCCCAGCAGTGCAGGGGCACCCTCCACCAGGCCCCCACTCATGTCTCCCACCACCCCCACACCCCAGCCACCAGGGGCACCCTCCACCAGGCCCCCACTCATGTCTCCCACCACCCCCACACCCCAGCAGTGCAGCGGCACCCTCCACCAGGCCCCACTCATGTCTACCACCACCCCCACACCCCAGCATTGCAGGGGCACCCTCCACCAGGCCCCCACTCATGTCTCCCACCACCCCCACACCCCAGCAGTGCAGGGGCACCCTCCACCAGGCCCCCACTCATGTCTCCCACCACCCCCACACCCCAGCCACCAGGGGCACCCTCCACCAGGCCCCCACTCATGTCTCCCACCACCCCCACACCCCATCAGTGCAGGGTCACCCTCCACCAGGCCCCCACCCATGTCTCCCACCACCCCCACACCCCAGCCACCAGGGGCACCCTCCACCAGGCCCCCACCCATGTCTCCCACCACCCCCACACCCCAGCAGTGTAGGGTCACCCTCCACCAGGCCCCCACCCATGTCTCCCACCACCCCCACACCCCAGCCACCAGGGGCACCCTCCACCAGGCCCCCACTCATGTCTCCCACCACCCCCACACCCCAGCAGTGCAGGGGCACCCTCCACCAGGCCCCCACTCATGTCTCCCACCACCCCCACACCCCAGCAGTGCAGGGTCACCCTCCACCAGGCCCCCACTCATGTCTCCCACCACCCCCACCCCCCAGCAGTGCAGGGTCAACCTCCACCAGGCCCCCACTCATGTCTCCCACCACCCCCACCCCCCAGCCACCAGGGTCACCCTCCACCAGGCCCCCACTCATGTCTCCCACCACCCCCACACCCCAGCAGTGCAGGGTCACCCTCCACCAGGCCCCCACTCATGTCACCCACCACCCCCACACCCCAGCAGTGCAGGGTCACCCTCCACCAGGCCCCCACTCATGTCACCCACCACCCCCACCCCCCAGCCACCAGGGGCACCCTCCACCAGGCCCCCACTCATGTCTCCCACCACCCCCACACCCCAGCAGTGCAGGGGCACCCTCCACCAGGCCCCCACTCATGTCTACCACCACCCTCACACCCCAGAATTGCAGGGGCACCCTCCACCAGGCCCCCACTCATGTCTCCCACCACCCCCACACCCCAGCAGTGCAGGGGCACCCTCCACCAGGCCCCCACTCATGTCTCCCACCACCCCCACACCCCAGCCACCAGGGGCACCCTCCACCAGGCCCCCACTCATGTCTCCCACCACCCCCACACCCCAGCAGTGCAGGGTCACCCTCCACCAGGCCCCCACCCATGTCTCCCACCACCCCCACACCCCAGCCACCAGGGGCACCCTCCACCAGGCCCCCACCCATGTCTCCCACCACCCCCACACCCCAGCAGTGTAGGGTCACCCTCCACCAGGCCCCCACCCATGTCTCCCACCACCCCCACACCCCAGCCACCAGGGGCACCCTCCACCAGGCCCCCACTCATGTCTTCCACCACCCCCACACCCCAGCAGTGCAGGGGCACCCTCCACCAGGCCCCCACTCATGTCTACCACCACCCCCACACCCCAGCAGTGCAGGGGCACCCTCCACCAGGCCCCCACTCATGTCTCCCACCACCCCCACACCCCAGCAGTGCAGGGTCACCCTCCACCAGGCCCCCACTCATGTCACCCACCACCCACACCCCCCAGCCACCAGGGGCACCCTCCACCAGGCCCCCACTCATGTCTCCCACCACCCCCACACCCCAGCAGTGCAGGGGCACCCTCCACCAGGCCCCCACTCATGTCTCCCACCACCCCCACACCCCAGCAGTGCAGTGTCACCCTCCACCAGGCCCCCACTCATGTCACCCACCACCCCCACCCCCCAGCCACCAGGGTCACCCTCCACCAGGCCCCCACTCATGTCTCCCACCACCCCCACACCCCAGCAGTGCAGGGTCACCCTCCACCAGGCCCCCACTCATGTCACCCACCACCCCCACACCCCAGCAGTGCAGGGTCACCCTCCACCAGGCCCCCACTCATGTCACCCACCACCCCCACCCCCCAGCCACCAGGGGCACCCTCCACCAGGCCCCCACTCATGTCTCCCACCACCCCCACACCCCAGCAGTGCAGGGGCACCCTCCACCAGGCCCCCACTCATGTCTACCACCACCCCCACACCCCAGCATTGCAGGGGCACCCTCCACCAGGCCCCCACTCATGTCTCCCACCACCCCCACACCCCAGCAGTGCAGGGGCACCCTCCACCAGGCCCCCACTCATGTCACCCACCACCCCCACACCCCAGCAGTGCAGGGTCACCCTCCACCAGGCCCCCACTCATGTCACCCACCACCCCCACCCCGCAGCCACCAGGGGCACCCTCCACCAGGCCCCCACTCATGTCTCCCACCACCCCCACACCCCAGCAGTGCAGGGGCACCCTCCACCAGGCCCCCACTCATGTCTACCACCACCCCAACACCCCAGCATTGCAGGGGCACCCTCCACCAGGCCCCCACTCATGTCTCCCACCACCCCCACACCCCAGCAGTGCAGGGGCACCCTCCACCAGGCCCCCACTCATGTCTCCCACCACCCCCACACCCCAGCCACCAGGGGCACCCTCCACCAGGCCCCCACTCATGTCTCCCACCACCCCCACACCCCAGCAGTGCAGGGTCACCCTCCACCAGGCCCCCACCCATGTCTCCCACCACCCCCACACCCCAGCCACCAGGGGCACCCTCCACCAGGCCCCCACCCATGTCTCCCACCACCCCCACACCCCAGCAGTGTAGGGCCACCCTCCACCAGGCCCCCACCCATGTCTCCCACCACCCCCACACCCCAGCCACCAGGGGCACCCTCCACCAGGCCCCCACTCATGTCTTCCACCACCCCCACACCCCAGCAGTGCAGGGGCACCCTCCACCAGGCCCCCACTCATGTCTACCACCACCCCCACACCCCAGCAGTGCAGGGGCACCCTCCACCAGGCCCCCACTCATGTCTCCCACCACCCCCACACCCCAGCAGTGCAGGGTCACCCTCCACCAGGCCCCCACTCATGTCACCCACCACCCCCACCCCCAGCCACCAGGGGCACCCTCCACCAGGCCCCCACTCATGTCTTCCACCACCCCCACACCCCAGCAGTGCAGGGGCACCCTCCATCAGGCCCCCACTCATGTCTACCACCACCCCCACACCCCAGCAGTGCAGGGGCACCCTCCACCAGGCCCCCACTCATGTCTCCCACCACCCCCACACCCCAGCAGTGCAGGGTCACCCTCCACCAGGCCCCCACTCATGTCACCCACCACCCCCACCCCCAGCCACCAGGGGCACCCTCCACCAGGCCCCCACCCATGTCTCCCACCACCCCCACCCCCCAGCCACCAGGGGCACCCTCCACCAGGCCCCCACTCATGTCTCCCACCACCCCCACACCCCAGCAGTGCAGGGGCACCCTCCACCAGGCCCCCACTCATGTCTCCCACCACCCGCACACCCCAGCAGTGCAGGGTCACCCTCCACCAGGCCCCCACTCATGTCACCCACCACCCCCACCCCCCAGCCACCAGGGTCACCCTCCACCAGGCCCCCACTCATGTCTCCCACCACCCCCACACCCCAGCAGTGCAGGGTCACCCTCCACCAGGCCCCCACTCATGTCACCCACCACCCCCACACCCCAGCAGTGCAGGGTCACCCTCCACCAGGCCCCCACTCATGTCACCCACCACCCCCACCCCCCAGCCACCAGGGGCACCCTCCACCAGGCCCCCACTCATGTCTCCCACCACCCCCACACCCCAGCAGTGCAGGGGCACCCTCCACCAGGCCCCCACTCATGTCTACCACCACCCCCACACCCCAGCATTGCAGGGGCACCCTCCACCAGGCCCCCACTCATGTCTCCCACCACCCCCACACCCCAGCAGTGCAGGGGCACCCTCCACCAGGCCCCCACTCATGTCACCCACCACCCCCACACCCCAGCAGTGCAGGGTCACCCTCCACCAGGCCCCCACTCATGTCACCCACCACCCCCACCCCCCAGCCACCAGGGGCACCCTCCACCAGGCCCCCACTCATGTCTCCCTCCACCCCCACACCCCAGCAGTGCAGGGGCACCCTCCACCAGGCCCCCACTCATGTCTACCACCACCCCAACACCCCAGCATTGCAGGGGCACCCTCCACCAGGCCCCCACTCATGTCTCCCACCACCCCCACACCCCAGCAGTGCAGGGGCACCCTCCACCAGGCCCCCACTCATGTCTCCCACCACCCCCACACCCCAGCCACCAGGGGCACCCTCCACCAGGCCCCCACTCATGTCTCCCACCACCCCCACACCCCAGCAGTGCAGGGTCACCCTCCACCAGGCCCCCACCCATGTCTCCCACCACCCCCACACCCCAGCCACCAGGGGCACCCTCCACCAGGCCCCCACCCATGTCTCCCACCACCCCCACACCCCAGCAGTGTAGGGCCACCCTCCACCAGGCCCCCACCCATGTCTCCCACCACCCCCACACCCCAGCCACCAGGGGCACCCTCCACCAGGCCCCCACTCATGTCTTCCACCACCCCCACACCCCAGCAGTGCAGGGGCACCCTCCACCAGGCCCCCACTCATGTCTACCACCACCCCCACACCCCAGCAGTGCAGGGGCACCCTCCACCAGGCCCCCACTCATGTCTCCCACCACCCCCACACCCCAGCAGTGCAGGGTCACCCTCCACCAGGCCCCCACTCATGTCACCCACCACCCCCACCCCCAGCCACCAGGGGCACCCTCCACCAGGCCCCCACTCATGTCTTCCACCACCCCCACACCCCAGCAGTGCAGGGGCACCCTCCACCAGGCCCCCACTCATGTCTACCACCACCCCCACACCCCAGCAGTGCAGGGGCACCCTCCACCAGGCCCCCACTCATGTCTCCCACCACCCCCACACCCCAGCAGTGCAGGGTCACCCTCCACCAGGCCCCCACTCATGTCACCCACCACCCCCACCCCCAGCCACCAGGGGCACCCTCCACCAGGCCCCCACCCATGTCTCCCACCACCCCCACACCCCAGCAGTGTAGGGCCACCCTCCACCAGGCCCCCACCCATGTCTCCCACCACCCCCACACCCCAGCCACCAGGGTCACCCTCCACCAGGCCCCCACTCATGTCTTCCACCACCCCCACACCCCAGCAGTGCAGGGGCACCCTCCACCAGGCCCCCACTCATGTCTACCACCACCCCCACACCCCAGCAGTGCAGGGGCACCCTCCACCAGGCCCCCACTCATGTCTCCCACCACCCCCACACCCCAGCAGTGCAGGGTCACCCTCCACCAGGCCCCCACTCATGTCACCCACCACCCCCACCCCCAGCCACCAGGGGCACCCTCCACCAGGCCCCCACTCATGTCTCCCACCACCCCCACCCCCCCAGCACTGTGGGGCACCTGCCAGCAGGCCCCCACCCATGTCCAATCCATGCCCCCCTGCACCTGGGTACCAACATTCCCCAATCATGTCCGTAATGCCCATCCTCCCCTGCCAAAAGGCCCAACCAACTATCACACCCACCCACATATCAAAGGCAATTACATGTTACACCCCCAATTTAAATAATGCAATTGAACACATGTCTGTCACACACAATGGCTGCAAGTGAATGACAAAACACCCAACATGACATGCCTGAAAGCAATGAGATGATACGACACATTGAAGATTAAAAAAATAATATGTATTGAACAGCAAGTAGAATGGAAATGAAATAAGAAAAAACACAAAGCAAATCAAACAAAACAAGATGAATGTCCAAGAAAATAATCTGAAAAATTAAAATAAGCCAATGAAGAACCATGAAGAAGATCATCCTGGGTCCATGAGCCCAACCAAATTAAACCTAACTATGACTACTAACTAAAAACTGAACTATATACAAAAAAGTGGTGCATTGTCCAATCGCAACCAAAAAAATACCAAAAAAACAAAGGAAACCTAACCCTAACTATACAACTATATACAAAGGCAGCGGGCTATTCGGACGGCTCACTGGTTGTTGTCATGGGCCAGGGCATCATCGAACTCCTGGTCAATGGCTTGGAGGCGGGCATGTTCCCTGGCCCCGAGGTCCCGCAGGGATAACGCAGTGTCAAGCTCAAACTCCCTGCGAAGACCCTCGAGGCACTCAGCCCGCCTCAGCGCCCTCCGCATGGAGTCCTCCGCCCTGACCATCGTGAGCCGTTCCTCCTCTGCCCGCTGCCGCTCCGCACCTATCCGCTGGTACAACCGCTCCCACACGGAAGCCACTCCCATTCCAGGGTTCTCCTGCCCTCCGGCCGATGCCTGCACCCCTGATGTTGATGGCCCCGAGCCATGATGCCTCCCACGTTGAGCCTGCTGCTGCCTCCGACGCAACTGCCTGTGCCAGCACGACGGCATCCAGGCTGATGGAAACCACCGACGCCGTCGTGCACGTGCCCTGCCCGATGATGCCGTCACATCCTCCATCTGCTGGGGTCCAGTTGCTCTGGTGTCCACCCCTGCTGGATCTCTGACTCCCGACTGTGGCAGGGATGGGATCCCCACCGAGCTGGCTGCATTGGTCGGGGGAGGTCCACAGGGGGCCCTGGTGGCATCTGGGCTGGAAGACGGCAAGGAGAACGACTGGTGGATAGCCTGCACAGAGGAGGAGAGGGCCGCCACATTGGCCAACACATGCAGGAAACCCCCGAACATGGCCGATCCCAATTGGGCCACGTCGGCACGGTGCACTTCGTGATGACGTGCGTGCTCCTCCCGGGAAGCACGCACGGCATCACGAATCACAGCCGTGCGCATCGCGACCCCAATCAGGACCTTCTCCGCACGGCCAGGGGTTCCCACGTCCGCAGGTGGAGGGGAGTCAGGTGACATGGACATCCCCTCTACCTGCGGACAGGCCTGGGACGGGGCATCCCTGCTGGTGCATGGTGGTGCACTCACAGGGTCAGGGACAGCGACATGCACAGGCCCCTCCACGGTGACCTGTGCTGCCTCCTGCCCCTGGCCTTGGACTGCACCACTTGCACCAGCAGGGATGCCCCCACCAGGCCCCATGTGTGCCCCAGTGGCGGCCTCCTCCTCCTCTGTGCAAACCACCAACCTGGATGGCTCCTCACCGTCTCCCACCGTAGAAGGCCCCTGTGGGGGCTCACCCACCCCTTCCGCTGCAGCCGTGGGGGCATCCCCGCCGCCTTGCTCCACAGCGCCGTCTCCGCCCTCTTCTTCACTAGCCGCTGCGTAGAGGGAGACAAAGAACACAAGCATCAGGGCACTGTACAATGGTCCCCTAGACAGGAAGCAATAGCAGATGAGCACCACTGTCAAAGTACACTTCCATCATGTCCCTCCACAACACATGGGTCAGTCCAGGCAAAACACACACAGTAACAGGCATGGTGCATGCCATGGACATTTCCATGCATGTCCAATGGACTCTTGAAACATTCAATGATATGTAACTCACATGCATCATGGCTCATGCCCATCACATGCACACACTTCACCTCAGTCACATCCATCTGGCCCCAAACACACCAAACACAGCGGATACAAGGGTAATTTGGCTGCTTTACTGAATCTGTGCATTGTCACACACATGTGTCATGCATCCATGGCATGCACAAGTCACAGACACGCAGGTCAGGCACACAGACATGGCTACCATATATGTACCTGGCATCAGCACCCATCCCTCACCCCCACCCATGTCCAGGTACAGAGACTGGCATGCTCTCATGTTCAAAATCTGCATAGGGCTCCCCATGCGGCATTTCAACACATGCAACAACCATGTGCATCACACATCACTGGTCGCACATGCATTACCATGATGTCCCTGCACACATACATGCATACATGGCCTATGGTACACATACAGGCAAGTATCATAGAACCACCACACCGCAACATGCCCTGTCTCACACAGTAATGCATGGACACTTACCGCTCAACTCCAGACGGGCCTCCCTCTCAAGGATCTGGGCGTGGAGCGCTGGGCGTACGCGTTCCAGGACCCTCATCTGGATGGAACTCATGCGGCCCCGGCCCCCCTCCACGAGGCGCCGGGCCTTCACAAGGGTCCTGGACCTCAAGTCCTCCCAGCGCTTCTTGATCTTCAGGACGTCGCGGGTTGCCACCCCCTCTGCGTTGATGGCAACCACACAGTCGGCCCAGATCCTCTGCCGTCCTTCCTTGCTGGCGCGGGACGATCCAAAGAGGGCATCATACTGCCCCAGGACATGCTCCACCAGGACACCAACTTCGGTGACAGTGAAGCTGGTGCCCCTCTGCCCCTCTGGCCTGGGGTTGCCACTGGTGCCAGATGTGGAAGTGCCCGACATGGCAACCCCAGAGGCAGGTGTGGGTGGGCAACTGGGTCCTGGGGCTGGGCTGTGGAGCGATGTAATCCCAGTCGGGAGTCTTCAGTTCCAGCAGGGGTGGACACAGCAACTGGACCCCTGCAGATGGCTGATGTGCAGGCTCCAAATGGCAGGGCACGGTGGCAGCAGGCAGGCAGGCAGGCAGCAGCAGATGGCACGTGGGAGGCTGCTCGGGGCACTGGGGGGCAGTAACTCGGCCTTCTGGGCAGGAGCGTGGTCTTCCGTGTGTTTTCGCGTGGCCAGCTTGATACGGAGTGATTTGGCACGTGAAAATCCTGCACGTCAGCGTGAAATCCGAGGAAAGGCCCTTAGCGCGTAAGCGCGTCAGCACGCATACGCGATTCTATTGGACCAGAGTCCCTCAGCGCGTAAGCGCGTCTGTGACGTGACCCGCATGGGTGTTCCCCACTCAGCACGTGATGACGGGGCACACGTGGAGATACTGCACGTCAGAGTGTCATCACGTGTAATTGGACAAAAGTGCGCGTACACGCGATTGGCCTATGTACGTGTATTTAATGGGTGCGCGGGCACTTACACACGCAAGTACGTCAGCGAACCTGTATCTCGTGGTGCGTGTGAATTTCCACACGCTATTGGACTGGCAACTGGATTCCAGGGGTGCGCGGGTCACACGCTGTATCCCGTGGTGCGTGTGAATTTCCACACCCTATTGGACTGGGAACTGGATTCCAGGGGTGCGCGGGTCACACGCTGTATCCCGTGGTGCGTGTGAATTTCCACACGCTATTGGACTGGGAACTGGATTCCAGGGGTGCGCGGGTCACACGCTCGCCTAGAACACGCGCAAAGCATAAATTTGCGGACTTTAACAATAACAAGCTCAGACGGCAGGATGAACATACCGTTCCTAGCAGCAGTGGCAGTGGGCTACCAAAGGAGGAGGAGGAGGATAGTCAGGGCCAGAATATTCACACCCAGAACCAGCCTTTTCGGGATGCCTGATGACCAGGTGTATGGGAGGTACAGGTTTCCACCACACATCATACTGGACCTGGTGAGTGAGTGGGAGGATGACCTCACATCACCCACCCTGTGCTCCCAAGCACTCAGCCCCCTGGAGAAGGTCCTCAATGTACTGCACTTCTTAGCCACTGGATCATTTCAGCGGACAAGTGCCATAGTGGGTGGGGTGTCACAGGCCACCCAGTCACGCTGCCTACACCAGGTCTTGAACATCATCACTGCACGCCCATCAGTCCGCAGGCACATATACCTGCCCAGAACACCTGCAGAAAGGCATGCTGCCGCCCTGGATTTTTACGCTGTGGCACGATTCCCCAAAGTGCTAGGTGCCATCGACTGCACCCATGTGGCTCTACGTCCCCCCAGGGCATCTGAGCACATCTATAGGAACCGCAAGCACTGGCATTCCATCAACGTGCAGGTAGCATGTAATGCCAAGGGAATCATCACCTCAGTATATGCCAACCATCCCGGCTCCACCCACGACAGCTTCATTTACCGAATGTCCACCCTAAGCCGGGACCTAGAAGCTGGGCGGCATGGCGATACATGGCTGCTTGGTGAGTATGTATGCCACTGCACATGCATGCATGTTGGATACTGAGCAAGGTCACAACCCCACCAATGATACCAATCACCACCTCCACAGGGGACAGTGCCTACCCTCTCAGCCCCCACATGATGACGCCAATTCGGAACCCCACCACGCCACCCCAGGTAAGATATTACACAGCCCACATTACAACCAGGGGCATAGTGGAGCGCACATTCGGAGTGCTAAAGTCACGCTTTCGCTCCCTTGACCGTTCTGGCGGGCAGCTGTTATACGCTCCCCCAGTAGTGTGCAGGATCATAGTGGCAGCATGTGTCCTGCACAACGTTGCAACACGCCGGGGCCTGGCCGTGGACATGGTGGTGGCCCCACATCCCCAACCACATGCACAGCCGCTGCGCATGGGAGGGGAAAGGGCACGGGGGGAGGCAGCCCGTACACAGCTAGTGGCTAATTACTTCACATAGAAATCACACCCCTGTGGAGTGCACACTGCCCTGGCACATTCCATCTGACAATCAATGATGACTCAACCTGACACTGATCCTGAATGTCTGGAGAATGAACCGGGAATGCCATGTCAGCCTGAGATTGTTCACCTGGAAGTGTCACAATGTGTGCATCCCTACCCACACATACACCACCAATGCAGTTTTGTGAAGTTACACATTGAAGCAGCTAAAATGAATACCCACTTGCAAAATGCAACAAGAGGACAGTGCCATGTCAGCCAACCTAACCGCAGCACCGCCACACGACACACCATGCCATGTCATGCTAATTGCAGGTAAACAAAGTAATCCCCACAACATGACATCAGTCTCACTATGTACAGTGGCACTATTAGAAACCTGCAACACCTGAAATGCTCACAGCAATGCCGGACCAACAACATACTTGAGCACGTAATACCATTAACATGACATCACAAATGTTACATATTAGTAGTCTCACCACCTGGAAATGCCTGCACTCCCACCACTACCAACTGTGCAGTGTTGTCGCCATGTAGAGTTGTAGGTGCACTGCTGCCAACATGGTCCCCATCTCCAGACTAGAGGTCCTTGTGTGGACATGAGGAAGGGACCTGCAAATTGGGAGGTAGACACAGAAGAAGAGTTACACATCAATGCAACATGCAGTGTACAACACAAAAGCAATATGCACTAGGAATGTATACACAGTATTGACTACAGACTGGCCACACAGCTCATGGGAGTCCAACGTCACTGTGTAATTCACTGTCACTTGGGCACACCCTTTGCAAGTCCATGGAAACGGGAAGCAGGAGGGGTGTGTGTGACTCAAACTCAAGCATCTGAACCAAATACATTACAAGCCTGCATGTGCCCAGCCACAATGCAGCGTATGCCCACAGGAACCACGGAAGCCAACAGATTGTCCCAAAAAAATTGGGAATAAAAGAAATCAAAATAAAAATAAAAATAAGAAACAATCAAAAATGGCCATTGATGGGCCCGGGGGGGTTGGGGAGGCCACCCAGGAGGTCCGAGGACAGGATGCACACCAGAACCCACCTGCGTGGATCCTGGGAAGATAAAACACCTCCATGGGCTCATGGCCCACACGGCTACCCTATTGTGGGAGTATCACTGCTGTCGCTATTATCACCCTGTGCAGCTGCATCCGGAGGTGGTTGCACTATGGGAGGCAGCCCACGCAAGGCCCTAGTCTGCTCCTCCATGGCTGCAAGCATGCGGGTGTGGTAGGTCTGGTTCTGGAGGATGAGTGTGCGGAGGTCCCCATGCAACAACTCACGGGATGCCCGGACCTCCGCCCTCGTTGCCTGCATCTCAGCTGAGAGCGTACGGGTGAGACGCTCCAGCTGCTGTTCTGTCCTTTGGTGTGTTGAAGCCTCAAGCTCAACAAGAGTCGTCCTGAGGTGAAGGAGCTCCTGCCTCAGGGCTTCCCTGTGGCCCTGGGACTCAATGGAGATGGCCTCCTGCAGAGTCGCCAGTGCCGCCCGCCTGTCCCTGTTGGACCCCAAAATGTCCTCCCTGTGTGACTGGCAGATGGAGTGGGTTGCCTGCTCTAGTCGCTCCATCAGCCTTTCTGGGGGGACAATGGAAGTGGCCACCCTATCCATGGCCTGAGCCATCATCTCGGATGATGCAGCCTGTTGGGTTGCCATACCGTAAATGGATTGCTCCCATGCGGTATTGCTGGGTGGCGTACGGCCACCACGTCGGCGGGCACCACACCTGTCTGGGGCAAGGCGAACTGCGCCTTGCTGTGCCGGCACTGCCTGAGGCTGCAGGACTGCATTCCCCCTCTGATCTGCTGGCCCAGGAACAGGATCAGATGTCGCGGAGTGTGACCCTGCATCCGTAACCACCGAAGGCGTAGCTGCCAACACTGACATCCCCATGGAGGGTCCTGACCCTGGTGCAGGTGGGTGAGACAGAACAGAATCCCTCCCTGGAACACTCACCTGCGACGGCACGTAGGTCTCATCCGATTCAACACCTGAGTACAGCTCGGGGGAGGTGCAGCCAGAGACACCCCTTGAGAGCACGACCTGCAGCACTTGTGGGTTCTCCCCCACCACCACACCACGTCCCTCACTGGTGGTTGGTCGGCCCTCGGACCCCTCCTGGGTCTGCACCATCTCCACAACCCCAGCAGTATCAGGTGCGTCTTCCCCTGCAAAGACATGAAAACAAAGAAATGGAAACAGGCATTAGCACCATGGCACACAATGAGGGCTGAGAAGCAAGAGAACCAGTACTTGATTGACACATGTCCCACATGAGTAAAACCCTCCCATGCATGCACCCTCACTGCGTATGAAGTGCAGGCAAATGGCACACACTGATGACACCAAGATGGAAGATGAACACATTTTCGGCATGCTGCCTGGCAGTGGCATCACACATTGGCCTGTGATTGGCAGGTGAAACACACATGCCATCACACAGATGGCATGTACCATTGCTATTGAGTGAAGATGGAGAGGAGGGCAGCACCTATTCATTCAGTCCAGTTCCCGCATGTAATTGCTTTTCTAATTCTAACAGGTCAGATTTTTCACCTGGAGCTGCCAGTCACAAATGGTCCAATTGCACAGGGACATGTGTGTACAAATGATATCCAGGTAACAAAGTCACTCCACTTTACCATACCCATGTCAGACATGTGACTAGTGGACAGCGACATGCCTAGTGAAAGTGGTGGAATGCAAACAAACTGACTGAATGAACAGTGAAAAATAAGCAAATATGTTGTGGGAAGGTGACACTTCAAGGGCAACTGGCGTGCAGTTGGGCTAGATGTCTACTGTTGGCAGAAGGGATACTGCTATGGCCAAATGCAGCTGCGCAGGAAGGATTGCATGAAGCACATGGCTGACCCATACGACTCAGGCGCACACACTCTCACCTGGCACACAAACAGAAGCCCTCACACACACACCATGCACATGGATGACACACACATGCATGTGCACTCACCGGACAATGCCTCGTAATCAGCCAGATCTCCCACGCCTTGGATCTGTTCCTCCGTGACGTAGGTCCCAGCGACTGACTCATGTGGAGTGAGTTCCATGTCTACTACTGGAGACCCACCTCCAGTCACTAGAGTTGCGGCATGACTTGAGGCCAGCTTACTCTTTGCCCTGCGCTTTAGGTCATTCCAGCGCTTATAGCAATCATTGGCTGTGCGCCTCACAATTCCAAGGGCACTTACGATGTCCGCAACGGTCTGCCAGTGTGCCTGGCGTTGTGCAGGTGTGGTCTTGGATCCTGCAACAATGACCATCTCGTTGTCATGTCCGGACACATACTCGACAAGTGCATTCAGTTCGTCATCCGTGAAGCTGGGCTTCCTGGATGGGCCGGACTGTGTAGCCGTGTCTGGGGCATCAGCCTGTGCCGGACGAGCACTCTTCCTCTTCCGCTTGGAAGGTGGTGGTGATCCTGAGTGTCCTGCGCCGCTCTGGACACTAGGGGCAGGAGCCCTGGTGGACTCTGTATCAGGAGTGTGGGATTGCACACTCAGCATGGGAGTTGGTGCAGGCATTGGCTCTAGTGTGATGGTGTCAGGGGGAATGTCAGCAGCATGGACTAGGACCGACACTGTCCTGGCTGGGTGTGTGAGGGCTGGGGTGGATGGAGCCGCAGCTGCCCCTGCAGCCTCTCCGCCCTGCCTCCTTGGTGCAGCAGATGACCTTGCTGCCCCAGATCCACGTGGCATGATGGCATCAACGTGCACCAGCGCACGTGTAGTAGCCCTGCTGACCTGGAAGTCAGCCATGGAGTCAGCCAGGTCTGGTGCCACAATGGGCTGGTCCAACAAGGGCTGAGCATGGATGGTGTCAGCCACATCAGCCTCAATGGGAGGGGGGGGGGGATTATGGGTGCCCGTGACTGGTCCTCCACACATGGGGGGACAGGCTCACCCTGCAAGTTACGACCACGTCCCCTACCGGATCCACCACGGCCACCACTTGTGGCTCTTCCACCTTTGCCACCCTTACGGAATCCTCGCCTCCCAGCCATGGCACTGATGTTAATGTGCGTATGGGAGTGGATGTAGACTATTGTCCTGGGCAATTGGGGGTCAAAGGGGTTGGGTACCAGATGGTAATTGTACCCTAGTGCTCTAGCAAGGCTGAATGTAACCCCTGGGGAAAGATGACGGGTCACGCAACGCACAGGAGGCCCAAAAAAGGGAGATGACGTGCACGCAACCCCTCCTAGACCACGTGTGCAGAAAGAAAAACCTGCACTACGCTGTGGCACCCAGAAACACAAGAATGAACGTATGCGTGTCACACGCAGCCTAGAATGACCTCTGAAGGGGTAGGCTACACACGGGCAAGCACAGATGTTAGATACGTGCGTGACTCACCGTCTGCCTGGTAAACGAGCGTGTAAAAGGAGCACGTTTGGTTGGCAACACCCCCGCCAAAAGAAGATTTGTACGCTGTCTGAGGAGACAGGACAACAGTAGAAGGGAACACTGTTTGAGGGAACAGGCCCAGGTAAACCAGTAAAAGAGAAAGAAGAGAAAAAGCTGTCAGAGGTAACAGGGAATACGAACTTGAAACGCCGTGAAGTAAATTGTGTGTGAAACGACAAGAAGTACAGAATTCACCCACTCGCTCTCCACGAAAAGCACGTACAAGGAAGTGGTGTTCTACGCGTACCTTTTATACAGGCCCACACGTCCAGCGTCACTTACGCGGCGTGTACGCGCTAGGGCCATTTCCACCAATTACACGCTTTGTCACTTCTGCGTGTAGGGACATTTCCTCCAATTACACGCTTTGTCACTTCTGCGTGTAGGGACATTTCCTCCAATTACACGCTTTGTCACTTCTGCGTGTAGGGCCATTTCCACCAATCACACGCGATGAGACTCTGACGTGCAGTCTTTCCACGTGTGCTCTGTCATCACGTGCTGTGTGGGAAACACCCGTGCGGGTCACGTCACAGACGCGCTTACGCGCTGAGGGCCTTTGGTCCAATAGAATCGCGAATGCGTGCTGACGCGCTTACGCGCTAAGGGCCTTTCCTCGATTTTCACGCTGACGTGCAGGATTTTCACGTGCCAAATCACTCCGTACCAAGCTGGCCACGCGTAAGCACACGGAAGACCACGCTCCTGCCCAGAAGGCCGAACTACTGCCCCCCAGAGCCCCGAGCACGCTCCCACCTACCATCTGCTGCTGCCTGACTGCCTGCTGCCCACGTGCACTGCCATTTGCTGCCTGCACATCAGCCAGGGGTGCTGTTGCTGTGACCACCCCTGCTGGTACCGAAGACTCCCGACTGGAATTCCATCGCTCCACAGCCCAGCCCCAGGACCCAGTTGCCCACCCACTCCTGCCTCTGGGGTTGTCATGTCGGGGCAAACACCATCTGTGACCACTGACAACCCCCGGCCAGAGAGGCAGAGGGGCACCAGCTTCAGTGCCACCGAAGTTGGTGTCCTGGTGGAGCAAGTCCTGGGGCAGTATGATGCCCTCTTCGGAAGTTCCCGCGCCGACAAGGAAGGACGGACTCGGATCTGGACTGACATCGTGACTGCCATCAACGCGGAGGGGGTGGCAGTCCGGGACTTACAACATGTCAGGAAGCGCTGGGAGGACTTCAGGTCCAGGACCCTGAACAAGGCCCGACGCCTCTTGAAGGCAGCGGATGCCAAGGGGCGCCGGGGCCACTTGTCGGAAGAACAGATGGGGGTCCTGGAACGCATATCCCCAGCGCTCCACGTCCAGGTCCTGGAGAAGCAGACCCGTCTGGAGTCGAGCGGTGAGTGTACATGCATCCTGATTGTGAGCAGTGCGTGTGGTGATTATTCGGTATTGTGCAGGTTGCACATCTGTTTGTATGGGGTCGAGTATGGGTGGGGGTGTACATGGCCGTGGGGCTGACACATGCGAGGGCTGTAATGTGTGAGACATGGATGGTGCTTGTGTGTGTAGGCTTGCATGGCAAATGCAGTTGTGCGTGCACACATGTTTGTATGTATGTGTATGTAAGTAGACATGTCCGTGATGTCACGCATGTATGTTGTATTGGGCTGCATGTATGAGCACTGTGTACATGTGCATGTGTGTGTATTTGACAAGGGTGCAACAGTGATGCAACATGGATGCATGTGACTGCGGTATGTGTAAGCCTGATTGGCAGATGTGACATGGATGCCCGTCTGAACAGTGCGACACTTGGCCGAGGTGTACACATGCATGCAAGTGTGGTGGTGTGTGTACATGTGTGGTGCACTTCCTGTGTTGCATGTGATGTCTGGGTCACCTTTGGCTACTCATGCTGTTGTATGTGTATGGATGGTGGTGGCAGTTGCGATATGGCTGTGGTATGGCTCATGTGTGCGAGTTGCAATGACATGTGTGTTGGGGATTGTGATGACATGTCTGAGGTTTGCCAATGCCACTCATGTGCAACTGTCATGTGTGTATGTGTCCATTGTACAGTGCCCTGATGCCTGTGTTTTGTTTCTCCCTGTCTGCAGCGTCAACTGATGAAGAGGGCGGAGAAGGTGCTGTGGAGCACAGCGGCGGGGATCCGACCGCCAGCCGGAGACGCAAGGCCCGGCTCCCCTCCTGTGTTGTCATCTCGTCGGGGAGTGAGGAGTCCGGTGCCGCGTCCCAGGCCGCAGCTGCCGGGGGGAGGTCCAAGAGGCGGAGGTTGGAGTTGGACTCCTCGGCAGCAGAAGGGGCAGCTGGGACCCCACAGGGCCCAACAGGGGAAGATGGCACGGAGTCATCCAGGTTGGGGGGGGGGGTCTGGTGGAGGAGGAGGCCGTGCAAGCACCAGAGACGGGGTCTGGAGGTGGGGATCCCACTGGTGCTAGTGGTGCAGTCCAGGACCAGGGACAGGAGGCAGCACAGGCCGCCGCGGAGGTGCCTGTGTGCAATCCTGTCCCCGATCCTGTCCCTGCATCATCTTGCACCAGCAGGGATGCCTACGTCCAGACCCGTTTCCAGGCAGGGGATGAGCTGACGTCAACTGGCCTTCCTCTGCCTGCGGACGTGGCTATCCAGGTCCGGGTTGAGCCTGTCCTGGCTGGTGTGGCGTTGCGTCAACGGGCCATGCGAGGTGACCTGCAGTCTTTTCATGGAGAGACTGCACGTCATCTCGAATGGCTCGTTGACCACGTCAGCCTGCTGGGACAGGTCACCCAGACCGGATTCCTCCGTCTGATGGGGCTTGTTCCGACCCCCTCCTCAACTGGACCCCCTACGCGCCAGTCGTCCTCTGTGCCCTGTTGAGCTGCCTCTGACAGTGCGGCCAGGCTGGTGGAGGAGGCATCCCTGCCACAGTCGGGAGTCGGACGTCCAGCAGGGGTGGCCACATCAACAACTGCACCCCAGCCGGCGGAGGATGTGCAGGCAGCAGGAGGCAGTGCACGGGCAGAGGCAGAGCAGCAGCAGCAACATGGTGGGAGCCATGAAGGCTCGGGGCCTTCGACATCGGAGGGGCAGGCATCGGCCGGAGGGCAGGAGGACCCAGGACAGAGAGTGTCTTCCGTGTGGCAGCGGTTGGGCCACGCCATAGGTGCGGAGCGGCGGCGGGCGGAAGAGGCGCGGCTCACAATGGTCAGGGCGGAGAACTCCATGCGGAGGGCCCTGAGGCGGGCCGAGTGCCTCGAGGCAATCCGCAGGGGGTTGGAGGAGGACACGGCGTCGTCCCTGCGGACCCTCGGGGCCATGGAACTGGACCGCCTCCGGGACATCGAACAGGAGTTCGATGATGCCCTGGCCCGGAACACCACGGAGTGAGCCGCTGGACTTGCCCGCTGCCTTTCTATATAGTTCTTTAGTTTTAGGTTTCCTTTGTTTTTTCTTATGATTTGGAGTCGACGGACACTGCTCCACTTTTTGTATATAGTTGATATTTAGATAGGTTTTTTAGGAGGTTTCCTTAGTTCAGTTGTGATGATGGACCCTTGTTATTTTTGTACATAGTTCTTTGTTGCATGGAGAGTTTTTACATTTCACTTTGGACAATATTTTATGGATTTGATTTTCTACTTTTGTGTTTTTATGCGGACATGCAGCTTATTTTTTCACATTTACATTGTAGTTATTTTTCTTTCATTACCATTTGTATTTTTGTCCAATACATTTTTTTTTCCATTGTTCACTGTGTGGTTTCATCTCATTGGTTTCATGCATGTCATGTTGTGTGTTTTCCCATTCAATTTGAAAATCTGTGTGTGACGGACATGGGTTCATTTGCTTCATGAACATTGGGGGTGTAACATGTGTTTTCATTTCCATTTGGGTGAATGGGTTACTTGGTAGGGCTTTTTGGCTGTGGAGGCTGACCATTACGCACATGATTGGGGATTGTGAGGACCTGGTGGGGGCTGCACATGGTGGCAGGGGGGTGGGGGTGGTGGGAGACATGAGTGGGGGCCTGGTGGGGGCTGCCCATGGTGGCAGGGGGGTGGGGGTGCAGGGGGACATGAGTGGGGGCCTGGTGGAGGGTGACCCTGCACTGCTGGGGGGTGGGGGTGCAGGGGGACATGAGTGGGGGCCTGGTGGAGGTTGACCCTGCACTGCTGGGGGGTGGGGGTGGTGGGAGACATGAGTGGGGGCCTGGTGGAGGGTGCCTCTGCACTGCTGGGGGGTGGGGGTGGTGGGAGACATGAGTGGGGGCCTGGTGGAGGGTGACCCTGCACTGCTGGGGGGTGGGGGTGCAGGGGGACATGAGTGGGGGCCTGGTGGAGGTTGACCCTGCACTGCTGGGGGGTGGGGGTGGTGGGAGACATGAGTGGGGGCCTGGTGGAGGGTGACCCTGCACTGCTGTGGGGTGGGGGTGGTGGGAGACATGAGTGGGGGCCTGGTGGAGGGTGACCCTGCACTGCTGGGGGGTGGGGGTGGTGGGAGACATGAGTGGGGGCCTGGTGGAGGGTGACCCTGCACTGCTGGGGGGTGGGGGTGCAGGGGGACATGAGTGGGGGCCTGGTGGAGGTTGACCCTGCACTGCTGGGGGGTAGGGGTGGTGGGAGACATGAGTGGGGGCCTGGTGGAGGGTGCCCCTGCACTGCTGGGGGGTGGGGGTGGTGGGAGACATGAGTGGGGGCCTGGTGGAGGGTGACCCTGCACTGCTGGGGGGTGGGGGTGCAGGGGGACATGAGTGGGGGCCTGGTGGAGGGTGACCCTGCACTGCTGGGGGGTGGGGGTGCAGGGGGACATGAGTGGGGGCCTGGTGGAGGTTGACCCTGCACTGCTGGGGGGTGGGGGTGGTGGGAGACATGAGTGGGGGCCTGGTGGAGGGTGCCCCTGCACTGCTGGGGGGTGGGGGTGGTGGGAGACATGAGTGGGGGCCTGGTGGAGGGTGCCCCTGGTGGCTGGGGGGTGGGGGTGGTGGGAGACATGAGTGGGGGCCTGGTGGAGGTTGACCCTGCACTGCTGGGGGGTGGGGGTGGTGGGAGACATGAGTGGGGGCATGGTGGAGGGTGCCCCTGCACTGCTGGGGGGTGGGGGTGGTGGGAGACATGAGTGGGGGCCTGGTGGAGGGTGACCCTGCACTGCTGGGGGGTGGGGGTGCAGGGGGACATGAGTGGGGGCCTGGTGGAGGGTGGCCATGGTGGCAGGGGGGTGGGGGTGGTGGGAGACATGAGTGCGGGCCTGGTGGAGGCTGCCCCTGCACTGCTGGGTGGTGGGGGTGGTGGGAGACATGAGTGGGGGCCTGGTGGAGACTGCCCCTGCACTGCTGGGGGGTGGGGGTGGTGGGAGACATGAGTGGGTGCCTGGTGGAGGGTGACCCTGGATGCTGGGGGGTGGGGGTGCAGGGGGACATGAGTGGGGGCCTGGTGGAGGGTGGCCATGGTGGCAGGGGGGTGGGGGTGGTGGGAGACATGAGTGGGGGCCTGGTGGAGGGTGACCCTGGATGCTGGGGGGTGGGGGTGGTGGGAGACATGAGTGGGGGCCTGGTGGAGGCTGCCCCTGCACTGCTGGGGGGTGGGGGTGGTGGGAGACATGAGTGGGGGCCTGGTGGAGGCTGCCCCTGTACTGCTGGGGGGTGGGGGTGGTGGGAGACATGCATTGTTGATCAGTAGTGCAAGGTGACATGTGGGTTGGCTGGGGGGCATGCCCATGGTGGATGGGCTGCCTGCGGGACATGAGCAGGGGTGCAGGGTAGTCCCCCGTGGTGTGGGCTGCCTGCAGGGTCCGTGGAGGTTGTGGAGCGTACACCTGGGAGGACCCACACGGCCAATTCACGTGTAGTACTCCCCAGAACCCCTGAAATACACATTCCCTGCTGGTATCGCGTGTGCAACTTCCCGCGCACCCCTGAAATACACGTACCCTGCTCGCACTGGGACAATCGCGTGTGGAACTTCCCGCGCACCCCTGAAATACACGTGCCCTGCTCGCACTGGGACTATCGCGTGTGGAACTTCCCGCGCACCCCTGAAATACACGTACCCTGCTCGCACTGGGCCAATCGCGTGTGGAACTTCCCGCGCACCCCTGAAATACACGTACCCTGCTCGCACTGGGCCAATCGCGTGTGGAACTTCCCGCGCACTCCTGAAATACACGTACCCTGATGAAATCGCGTGTGGAACTTCCCGCGCACCCCTGAAATACACATACCTTGCTGAAATCGCGTGTGGAACTTCCCGCGCACCCCTGAAATACACGTACCCTGCTCGCACTGGGCCAATCGCGTGTGGAACTTCCCACGCACCCCTGAAATACACGTACCATGATGAAATCGCGTGTGGAACTTCCCGCGCACCCCTGAAATACACATACCTTGCTGGAATCGCGTGTGGAACTTCCCGCGCACCCCTGAAATGCACGTACCCTGCAGAAATCGCGTGTGGAACTTGCCGCGCTCCCCTGAAATACACGTACCCTGCTGAAATCGCGTGTGGAACTTCCCGCGCACCCCTGAAATTCACGTACCCTGCTTGCACGGGGCCAGTCGCGTGTGGAACTTCCCGCGCACCCCTGAAATACACGTTCCCCGCTTGGCGTTTGCTGTTTGCCAGCCCGGTGAACTGGTCCAGGGTTAGCGCAGCCCTTTGCGATGATTTAGCGATTTTGATGCCTTTTCCTTGCGCGAGGGCGTTCTTGGGGGCGTTACTGGCGCTTCTGCAGGGTCGCTGCGATTCTCAGCGCCACGGCTGGTTTGGAAGCCTGGAATCCATGAATACGCTGTGCGCGGAAATCGGTTTTAGCGCACGTGCCTGGCGCAGTCAATCGCACGCGGACACTCTGCGCCAGCCGCTTGCGACACTTTTCTGCGAAATTCTATGAATTACCCTGAAAGTGTGTGCGTGATCCTCTTACCTACATACAAGGAGGAGTGCACTTAAGCTAAGGCTGCACGATTGTCCATGGATTGCAGACTGCACATTGTTCAATGTCTGTTTACATATTTGTCGTATTGCGCTGTGAATGCTCCGCTTTTTTTTGTGTGCAACCATTGCATTTTCTCAGCACACCTTTCTACACGCCGAACTCATTTCACACATTCTTAATCAGATCTGCAGTGGATTGTGAATTTGCAGCCTGTTCACACATCTTAATGCATTGCTTTAATTTCCCAATCCAATTGATGTTCTTTGCATGCCCGTTTGACCAGGAGTAACCTTTGAAGCTTCAGCAGCTGGTGATATTTGCAGAACAGTGCAAGCTGAGCCTTCTGTTTGCAAGAGGCAGGAGAGCCAATACCTGCAGATCAATCAATCGATACAGGTTGTAGTTCAGGCATTCAGACATTAAGACATGCTGCGCTGTGTGAGACGGAGACCCTTCCATATATGTTGCTGCCGTCTAAAGTTCAAATTGAAGCTAAACAAATCTAAACTCCAGCTTCGATTAAAATCTTCATATGAATTGATTTTCATAGGTAAAACCTTTGTGCAGGAAAACCAAGGACACACTATGCTCTTGATTTTCAAAAGCTTATTCAATGAGAAAAGCTTTTGCAAATCAGTCCATATATGTAAAAAGAGCCCAACTTTGCTTGACATGATGGTGTGCTCAAATGAAAAAGTATATTTTACAAATTTGATTTTATTTTTTTAAACAGTAGGAAATATTTCAGAAGGTTACATGACCAGAATTTTGAACAAAGGATTTGCTCTGCTATGAGATACATCCTTCCATCGTCAGAAGCACACGAGCATCATATAAACATGTGCCCTTGCTTCCAAATTCAGAAACATCGCCAGTGTGCGACAGTGGCCCCCAAAACCTGTTCACGGTTTATGTGACATCTCGTTGCATGCCCGAGCGCACATCCATGCCGATTTGCCCAGCCTGCGCTGCCTTTGTGTGTGCTGAGGAAGCCCAAGCTTGCCATTTATTTGGAGAGTTCAGTCTATGAGACCTTTCTTATTCCTCTATGTATAACCTTTGTTTATTCTCCCCTTCTTGTTTTGGAACAGTACTTGTTCTGTAAGGGACGCATACACTAAAACATCCAGAATTCATTAGTTTCTTAAGGACTGTATCCACAGACCGTATGACACACTCTTACTATAATGTGCTGGCAAAGAAATTCTGCTACACAGATAGATATAGTTAGGGGTGTTGCTAGGTCTGGCAAATATCCTGGGCTATGCTAATGATGGGTCTGTCAGGACTCTGGGCTAGCTAGCCTTTTGGTTGTAGGCAGCCCCAGAGCTTCTATCCGGGGCTACAACCAAAAGACCCGGTCTATAGCCCCATCAGCCCCGCCCCCCTTCCCTAGCAACACCTCTGGGTATAGTAAAAGGTTATTTGAGACCATTGAAATTCTAAAGCCGGGAGTGTGACTCTTGTGCCTCTCAGTAGTTTATATAATATTGAACTCTCCATTAAATTTATATTTCACAGTAATTGGGCGATGTGAGAACTGCCTAAAACAATTTCCCAAATTCACCCATAGCATTTCTAGACATTCCACATTTAACAAGCAGTAACTTGCAAGCAGAATTGACACTTTTCCGGATGTTCAGAAATCCAACTGGTTGTGCATGCATGGAACCACTAAATATGTTATCTCTGTGGAAGTGGAGAAGTGTGGAATTATTCAACATTCCAAAGGTGATATAACCCCTGGATTATCAGAAGATTTGACAGAATTGTGACCATTCTGCAGAAGCACATAAATGTTTACTGAGGGCATCTTGGTAACATTGCCCACATTAGATGAGTGAAGCTCAAGGCCATCTTTCTAGACTGTATCCAAAACAATATCCTTGATCCCTTCAGCAATGGGCAAATAAATCTTGGCACTGAGCCACCATGTAGTCCAGCTTCACTCGCTGAACCACAGTCTTGCTGCCTGATACCCGCAGCTGACTCTTGTCTCGAACTCTGTCACAGAAGCCTGCAAAGCGCCCTGAAGCCAATTCGACCCTGTCGAGCACCAAGAACACCTGCAGCGCAAGGTACATTGTGGTTCTGTCCCCTGGTCCTTCCCAGAAGGCACCTAGAGACATTTTAAGATCCTTTTCCACCTTTGTGCTAAAGCTTAGAAACCTTAACGTACTGTTGTGGTTATTGACCATATTGACTACCCTCCTGTCAGTATCGAGAGTACATCCCTTTTCCTTATTTGAAACTGTCTGTCCTCTTCATTCTTTTACAGGGTGGGTTGTATTTCACAGTGTTGTTAGACTGTCTGTTGTGCTAATAATAAAGTAGTTATTTGTATACAACCTTGACTGGGAACTCCTTTTATCATTGGGTAATAATAATATTTTCATTAAGTTGAAACTAACCAATGATCCACAACCTTTTGGAGATAAACCTGCCGTTCTGTCCACATTACCAAAATTGGACAAGGAAGATTAAAATGTTCTTGTCATTCCAATCTGTTTGGATCCATTCTGGTGTATTAGAGGTGTGGGGCTGATTGATGTTTTAGAAACCGATATTCGCCCCTGCCCCACTAGTAGCACATAAGTTGATTTATCACATTGGTGTCCCCCTCCACTTTAAACACCCTGATCACCACCCACAGGGTGAAGCGCAGGGGAAAAGGGCATAGGTGTTTTCGGCAAATTCCACCTGCTCTCTGCCTGGGGGTTTGCTGTACTGCTGGGGCTGGAGCCACGACCCTCCACTTTAAACACCCTGGTCACCACCCACAGAGTGAAGACCACGGAAAAGGGAGCAGGTGTTTGACAGCTGCAGGGTGTTTGGCACATGAAGGAAAAGGACAGCACCTCAAGACGTTAGACCGCGGTGCAGGGCAAGGCAGAGGCAGAAAGTAAGGTTGAAGCAGTGTTTGCACGGTACATGATGAGGCTTGAACAGGTGAGAGGTTGGGCCAGGTTGGGGGTCCCCATGCCTGGCGCTGCACCCCTTACTGCCATGACTGTCACTCCCCAAGAGAATCCCCTCACCGCACACATCACCTCTCCCCTCACTAGTGCAATGTCAAAACCGAAAATACTACTTTAAAGCAAAAAATCCCATCCCAACTCTCCTCCCTTGGTGCGGAAAAGAAGCAGCCCCACTGCCCCATAAAACTCACGGGAGAAGCATACACCGTGATCAATTAGATAACCAGTTTCATGACGCTAATCAGGATGTCAAAGACAAGGAGGCTAAGGATAACCCATACACTAACAGCAGGAGCAGAGCACGAGGGTCAGCCCAGGTGTTTGCTCATCGCCTTATTTGGAGGTAGCTTATGTGTGGGGGATTCAGGGGGCCAGATTCCCAGTACGCACCCAGTGACCATCCTGGACACTCCTGACATTCCTTCATTCAGCTCTGGCGTGGGTAAAGAGGACCTAGTACCGATGAGGGCCAGCATATCCCAGAACCTTGAGAACCTTGAGAACAGTGCGCTTCGAAATTGGTCACAAGCGGGGGTGAGGGGATGGTGCTCCCTAGCCGGGAAAAGTCACAAGAGAGACAAAAAAGATGATGTGATCCCAACTATGCGGGGACCTCAACCCGAAACCCACAATGCTGGCACTTCACCTGGCCCCCAATAGCCTAACTGCACTTACAGAAAACGTGGACAATGAAGGCGATGAAGACGAAGTGAGTGCTTCTAATGATGCCAGCCTGCTCTCTGAGGGCACATATTCAAACCATAAAGGGCTGGTTAAGTGCAGAGAGAGTGGCCTCTTGCTGCACAGTAGCCTCCACTGTCCACCTATTCCCCTCCCCCGGGCTATCAGATGGGCATACCACGGATCCAGCTACCAAGGGGGCGCCTGTGGCCAGTGGGTGCAAAGTAGTTTTTCTTTTAAACTGAGTTGGCAGATCTAAAGGGACTCCTCCTGGCTCTTCTTGAAGCACACGGAAGAGGGGTAGCCTTGGAGGTTCGATCAACTAGTCCAGAGGACCGCCTGCGGTCTCTAAACCCATCAGAGGTGGTAGATCCCCACCACAACCCTAATGTCCCTTTAAATATGATCAGCACTAACACGATTGGGCCGGGGCTCCTTAGTGAAATCATAGGGAGCACCAGCACTAATATGGTTTTGGTAGACCACGGGCCTCTCGCTCTAATCTATTCAGGTAACTTAGCCCCCACTTCTAGATCACTGAAGTACGTAGTGCAACTACCCCCAATGACTTCTCCCCAGAGGGCATATTGTGTACCTAGTGTTAAACCCATGGCTGGCAGAACTTATGGCCGCCCCATATGGTGGTCGCCCCAGAGCATTTAGATCACAGTATGGGCAGGGCATAAAAAACAGTATGCGGAGAGGGAGCTGTGTGGGGGATATGATTTTTGCACAAGATCCCAACATGCTCATAAACAAATGTATCCACAGATTCCATGCTGTGCATCGTTGTCTATGTGTAGTCCGTGAGAACATCTCAAACTGCACCAGACTTCCCTACCAGGGGAGCAACGCTCTTGATTTTATTCGGATTGAATTCAGGGAGTTGAGGGTAGTTCATGGTAGTTAATGGTATCCAGGGTGTTGATGCCCTCCTCCACTCAACAACAAGACAGAAATCAGATCCCACCTGGAGCATAACAATGATCACTCCACTGAAACTAGGTCACAGTACCCCGTGCTCTCTGGTGCCAATGCAGTGCCGCTGGGAAAAAGTACCTTGGGCTACCCCACCGGAACAGTTGATTCTGTGTTTCCGGCCGAGTGGAAGATCATTTCATTTGGAATGCAGTTTGCTGGCTAATTGCTGGGCTTTGGACCATAGTAACTGTTTTCACTGTATTATAGAAGGCTGTATATTCATTTGTTTAACTCCTTTGTATGAGCTAGGATGTACTTTTATGGCCCGAGGCCGAAATAAAGTTAATGACTGACTGACATTCGGAGATAAGCCTTCCGTTCTGTCCACATTACCAGAATTGGACAAACAGGTTTATCATTTTCTTGTTATTTCAATCTGTTTACAACCTTCTGGTGTACGAGAGGTGTGGGGCTCATTCATGGTTTAGAAACCAATATTCACCCCTGGACCACTGATACCCCGGAAGTTGATTTGTCACTTTAGCAGATTGCAAATAATTCTTCAAAAAATAATTCAACCAAACATTAACACTTTTGACAAACTATGCTTTATTCCACAGTTTGTCATCCAGGGTCCATCTCAGAGGTCCCTTTGTCTTGGTAAGTCAATTGTATTTGCAGATAATCATTACATGCACAGTCAGCATTATTCATGGTTACCCAGACTAAGGATGGGTGAATACCCGCAAGTCTGATCTCGCAGAATGATCCAAATATCACCTTTGACATTTTACAGTGCACAACAGTAATCTCAGCACACATCTGAAACAAACAAGGGCACATTTTATATGAGCCTGTAATTCGGTGGCAGGGAGATGTTATGTCTAAACATAATCATAGGTGTGTCAACGCTGCAGAGTGTTTGTCATGTACGCCACGTTTTGCCTTGCACTTTTGAATTCCACCGTGCAAAGTGAGTAAATGCTTCCTGCATGTATGTCTGGCAGGCAGCATTTACAATGAATCCCTGTTTTTCTTGCTAATGCATAAAGCCGGAGGACTCTCTACATTCCACAGAATTTGTGCTGGCATGAAAACCATGCCTGCGCAAAGCTGGGAGTATTGTTACAGGAGAAACGAAGGGCACGGTGGAAATGCAAGTTTTGTATTGACCCTTTTCCCCCCTCTTCCCCTCTATTCAAATGCAGGAAAATGGTGTGTGACGTAAGCAAAATGCGAAAAAGCCGTAGGAAAACGAATCCCAGAATGTTCTGTAGAGATTTGGTAGGCTAATCAGAGCCCTGATTCTCTGGCAAGGTTTTGTGAAATGATGAAAGGTGCCACTCTCTCCCTGGTTCTTTTTAGGTCCTGCTTGAGTCTTAAAGGGAGAAACAGGTTTGGACAACATGAGGAGAGAGCATAAGAGTCTGTGCTGCAGCTACAGGACAAATGATTCTGTGTATCATTTTCATGTCATTCCCTATTGAGCTGTTAAATATTGTGCTTCTTTTATGAAGTTCATTGAAGTCAGACTCCCCCTTTTAGAAAACCGGTATCTCCTTTGTGATTAGATTGCTTTTTTACTTTCTCCCATTTTTCGTCCTGCTTTCCACCTCAAAACGAAAAAGAAAGTGGAACAAATGATCCCCTTGTAAAAACCCTTTGTGATGATTTTTGCTCATGTATCCCATTCCCTTTTAAATGTTCCCCTTCTACCGAGAAGAAGCGCACACAAATAAAAAAAAATAGCCCTTTTGTGATATCTATTTGTAATTATTCTTTTTAAAATCCTTTTTCCTTACAGCACCCTAAAAATATAAAAAGAGTAACCAGCCGTGAAAGCCTTTCAATAAACCCTTTTGGAATCGTTTTCTGTAGTGCCTCCTGGAGCTGTTCTCGAACAGGTAGATCTCTTTGGTAGACTGTCATGTTAGGAAATGTAATACGGTCAGCAGGAGGTGGAACATGAAAAGAAGAATGTTGTGCAGAAGAAGAAACATGAAGATATGGATTTGGGACAGCCATTTGTACATGAGGACATGACAGAGCAGGAATAGGCAGATACAGGCCTGAAAGAGGTAGATATGGGGCATGAGGAAGAGGATGAGATACATCAGGAATTGAAACAGGAGGTGGATGCAGAAGAAGAGAAGGATGCAGATATGTGGGAGGAGGAAGAGAAGCAAGAAGAGAGGACGTATCAACCAGAGGATATGTAAGAGGTAGAGGCTCATAAGACTGATACTGATAGCTCTTCTTTGTAGATCAGGCAAAGTGTGCCTGAGGCAGGGACAAAAAAAAGATGAATCTCTCAAACTATCTATTGCAAGCCCCATCTTGGTGTTGCAGTACATCCTTTTCCCTTGGAAGAAGGAACAAGCAGAGGTGTGTGCAGTTGTGTGTAAGCTCTGCCATAAGGTAGCGCCGCAGAGCTATAAAGAAAATGGAGCATTGTTAATTGGACACACATGAAATGTGTAAGCACATTTTGTATTGGTGCAGTCAAGATGTAATAGCCGTATGCCAACCGTAGCCCCGCTGCCACAGTAATCTCCTCCAGTGTGTCAGAGGAGGCATCTGGCTGTATGTCAAAAGATGCAGGTTGTTCCACATACAATGTAGAGCATGATGGTATGGGGTAGAGGCCCAAACTCAGTATGTACCTCAGACCTCAGTGATCTATGTCTATGTGCCATTTGGCAAAGAGCAACATTGTGGAAGGATGCCAGCATAAGGCTGCCCTCGCAAGGTTGCTCTCTACCTCTACCCCTGCCCTTTTCTTCTTTCGGAGGGGTCCCCTCAATCTCTCATCTTTTGCATCCCACCACACCACTCAAGCCACTTCCTGCTGCTCCTCATCCCACCCACTCGGTCAACTTACCTTTTCTCCCCTTAGCTCTCCGGATTCCAAGGGAGAACCCTGGTGCACTCTTGACAATTAGCGCATGTGCAGTGCAATTTTGTGCATCAGACTTCTCCCTAGCATGATCTAGACCGCTAACGGTTGGCTTTGACTTGTGGAAGAAAGCAGACATATGTCAATAAAGTAAATAAACTATACAATGATTTGTGGCACAAACCACAATTAGAAGCGGGGTGCATCTCGGTTCTTTTCCTTTCAGGTAGAAAAATATACCTCCAATCATGACATCATCCTGTTTCCTCACCCCAGTGTTTGTTATTTGTAATTCTTCTTTCCCTCCTAACTGACTTTGGTTAGAACGCCCCTTTTGGCCACTATTGACTTCAGGTAATGCTTGATCATTTTGAACTAGACTGCTCATGTGCGCCAAACCCTCTGATTGTGATATCTCTGCCAGAAGGAACTGGAACAAGGACATTGAACAGAAGCTGATGGCTCCCGCCGGTACAAACCAGCCAGCCTGATGAGCCCATTCAGGAGACTGTTACTTGGAGGCCCTACACCCCTCGCCTGAGGATGACAAGACCACAAGCAGCATTTAGTGGCCATGTTTACTATGAAATGGAGCATCACGTTGTGTCGCACAGCATGTGCACTGATGATGGACTTCTGTTTGGGAAAAAGGGCGTTATTATTTTAGGGGAGACAGGAAAAGTGTGATGGAAGGCCTGGTAAGTGCATTTTCCATGGAGAATAAAACATGGTCAGATCTGGAGGGCAGGGGCGGTTGGGAATGTTTAAATGGCTAGGATGCTGTCCGTTGGTCTTGCAAGCAAGCTAATGAATCCTTTAGCCTTACGATCACAAACGGGAACAGCCGGTGTGAGCATCTGTTCTAGCATTGAAGCAGACATTGCCTGTATTGCTGGGTGGGGGTCACCCGGGGAGTGCCGTAGGTGAGACTGGTCTTAGATACCCTGCAGTGTCATCACCATGCCCATCACACAAAATATATCACAAAATTGAGGGTAAAAGACTTACAATTGTTCTATATTATCATATGAACTAACTTCACCTTCTGCTTCTAGCCCTCACCAATCTTCTCCTGGCATCCTACAATCTAGCACACCCCTCAATCTTTCTATCCCTCCCTCATCTGGGTGTATCCTTTTGCTTCTGCTAATTCTACATACTTACCCCACCCCATCCTGTTGGGCTTGGCTCGTGAGATCAAAAACATCAGCAGCATATTTACATTCACATTGGCCTTTAAAATCCATCTCCAAGATGTGGAAGGGGCTTCCACACTTTTCCAAAACATTTTTGCTCCACATGACTGCCTGTACCTGCCACCAATATTTATATGCTCACTAATATCACCATGCAAACTTTTCTATTTATTCCCCTTTTGGTATTGTCTCTTTCACCAGATTATGTCCTACTCTTTAGTGGATTCACCTGGGAGACATTAAGAAAAATGTCATGTCTGTGACTGTCTCGTATTGGTGGGTCTGAGTTAGCCAATAAGTCTTGAAAAAAAGTCTCATATTGACACATCTCGGTCATGTTAAAAAGTGCCTCTGATCTCCACTTCTATGGTTTCAAAATAGCAGAAGCAGGACCTAGGGTATTTGCATCAACATGTGTAATCTCAGCCCAGACAAGGTTTCCCATTGGTAATAATACAAGCAGCTGCATGTCTCTTGCAACAAGATCACTTGCTGCTCTCTAAAAAATAAAATTAAGGAAAAACAATGGAAAGAGTGGGGGCCACCTTGGAATTGCTCTTAAAGTTACTGTTTTAGTCAGCTTGTGCCACATGTTGTACTATGATCATTCATCAAGCCCCTGGATCTATGTGTCTGTGCACGTTATTGTTTTGTGTTTAGTTGGTGTTTTTTTTATTATTTTGATGAAAACGTATCCTCCGGTTCTTAAGAGTCAGCATTATGAGAACATACCTTGGAAAGTTCTTCAGTAATATCTTGGTAGTTAAAATCTCACTTCATTCTCCCAGTCTCATTTTCATTCTTTGTATTCATCTGGCTACAAAGGACTGAGACAATCTGCCTTTTTACTACACAGTCTGCAGCTTCTTTCTCTCCTTTTCATTTCCCTATTGAGCACAATGGGCCTCATAACAGGTCTGGCGGTAACCCGCCGGTGGTACCGGCGGGTTGCCGCCATACTCTTAACACTGTTTCCGCCGCCTAAGTTCCCGGTGCTACTGGGAGATTGTCCCGGTGGCCCAGGATATCAGGCGGCAGAAAATGTAAGTCCCCATTCCCATAGAGTCACATAGGACTCCATGGGAATGGGGAAACGGAAGGACTGGCATTATTGCTAACGGTGCTTCTGTGAAAACACTGCAGACAGTTGCTGTAACTCCCGGCAGGTCAGACCTGTTGGGTGCAACGGCCTCCGCCTGCAGAGTTGTAGTGTGGCAGTCCAGAAAGGATGCCGGTACGGTGCAACCGGCACTCTTATTTACGGACCGCCACACTTCTAATGGGACCCAGTGAATTTCTTTTGTTTATCATTGTCATTGTCAGTTATGTTACTGCTAATTTTACAAAATCACTTTGGCGAACTTGCAATATAAATCCAATTAAAACACAAATACAAATACAAATAGCAACATGTGTGTACTCTGGCAAGACTACCTAAATAATTTACTGATGAATATCGCTCCAGGTCCTGCTACTTGGGGACTGAGGAAGGCAGAAGTCCAGACAGCCATGCCTTAGGTAATTCAGAGCAGACATTTATGTCAAGATTTAGTGAAAGTGTACCTGTCATTCTTAACAGAACAATGGGTGAGATCAGGGAGAAATACACTGAACCAGTAGTCCTTTGCTTCATACTGTTGGCTGGCATTAATTTATATGCCTGATTTAGCAAAGACAGAGACCTTTCGTTCATAGATGAAATCTTTACAAGCAATGTAATCTATGTACAGCCAAACCTTAAAGTAAGATTATGGGCCTGATCACGACCTCGGCGGTAACGCTAACGCTATTAGCGCGGGGGCTATTAGCGCGACCGCCATAGCCCCCTGCGCTAATAGCGCATGATCACGAGTTGGGCGGACTTTGAAGTCCCCATTCCCCATTGAGCCCATTCGGGAATGCCCCATTCCCCATTGGGCTCAATGGGGAAAATTTGCACTCTTACCGCCGGCGGATTTCCCGCCTGCGGTAATAGCGAGTATTTTCGGCGGATTTCCCCCCAGCCAAGAGCTGATTCGGCGGACCCTTAAATCCGGCGGTAAAAGCACGACCGCCGGATTTAAGGGTTACCACTGAGGTCGTGATGAGGCCCATATGTGTTGCTCTTCATCTAAATATTGAGATTAAAATAAACTCTCAAATTAAAGAGGAACAATATGTTAAATCAGGATTCCCTCACACCTGTTTGCATGGTTCAAAATGAAGAAGCATTGAAAGAACAAGTGCCGAGCCTTTCCAGTTGTTGTTCTCTGCTGCTTTTCATCCAAAGACAGAAAAAAAAATTTACTGCCAAAAGAACAATAAAAACACTAACTATGTACTTGTTCAATTAATTTGATCAGATCCGATGAGGAGGTTTCACAGCCATCGGCTAGGAAACACATTACTGAGGAAACACTTTGCCATTAGCTACTTACAAGAAGGAGACTACTTACTTGCAAATAAGTGTTATTTTTCATAAGTATCTTTTGTCCAGCATGCCCATCTTCAGCCACCTCTGACATGCATGTCCTCAGTTGTAGACCAATCAGTCTTCTTGATGTCAAGCCAATCACCAACATCGACTTACCTCTAGGAATGCCAAGCACCATCTCAAGCCCCTCACGCATTCAACATTACATTGCCTATTAATTTACAATTTTCCAAAAAAAACAAATACCATAACACTTTAGGACATACCTGTTTACTCCCTTGTGTAGAGTGTATTTGGGTGCTATTCTTTTTTCCTCATACACTGCTCATTAGGGGACACATTTAAACTGATGAGGGTAGTTTGATGTGTTTGTCGCATGCTATCACAAAACCTTCTTTCTTGCTCCATTCTGGTGTTTGTAGCGTCTGTTTCCCGCTTCCCAATCATGTTATCTTTCCTTCACACCTTTTCTTTCCTCCAGCATACTAATGTCTGTATAAAACTGGTGGGGTCACAATACACCACTCCATTGAAAAGCCTAGGAGCTCTTAAACTACTAAAGGGGTGATTTGGCACAACATAAAAGCATATTAGCGTCAGAAAACCTAACTGTCTATAGACCAAGATCCTCCAGAATGAAAAGAAAAACACCTTCTGCCTTAGAGTTTTCTGCACACTGGTATCCACCACAGAGCCTCTTTTACCAACATGCCTGTCTCCAGCTCCACATCCACCTCTGACATACCACTCCAGAGGGCTCTCAAGGACTCTTGCCTTATTATAGCCAGTGACCCACAACCTTTCAGCCTTCTGTTCCAAATGGACCAATAGCATGTTTCCTTTCTGCTTCTGGGCCTCTAGTCACCCTGCCTTCAGGTAATAGACGCCTGTCTGATTTTGGGACTTTACTATCATTGTATTCTACCTTTTTAGCCTGAGAATTCCACTGGCTCACTGTATAAGCTTTACACATATCCGTTCTCAGTTAATGAGATTTCAATTGACCTCTGCTCCTTCAGCAGGTCTTTCACCCCTCAACTGAGCTTACATTTTCTTACTAAATCATATTTCTTCCCCATGTGATTTTAGGGATTCTCCTTTTCTAAAACCTGATATTAGGTCTACAGGCCATGTGCCTGGACCTTTAATCCAGCATGCTATCTCTGGTTGATTAGAATGGCACTCCATATGGAATTGGATCATTATCCTTGGAGCAAATGTCCCCGTTCCAGTTCCAGATGGCAGGAGGAGGCTGTGAGAATGTCATATGGTCACCATCTTCTTTTTTTTTAAACTTAATTTATTCAATGGTCACCTTACAAGCAGCACGATACATATTTATCTTCATACAGTGCGCAACACATCATCAGTAATGAACACGTAAAATATTGTCAGATATATACCAGAATGGGTTCAAGGACTGTCAGTATCAGAAATTATCTCACACAAATACATTCTGAATGGTGCCAGAATGTCCTTAAGGCAGCATGTCATAGATACAGAAAGAACAAATTGCTCTTCACGTTTGTTAACATATGTTAGCTCATGTAGCCAGTCGTCCAGGCTGGGTGCATTTTTTGATTCCCAGCGCTTTCATATACATTTCTTTGCAAATGCACATGCAACATTAAAAAAACTCCTTGTCGTCTCAGAGGTCATGCCAATATCCCCAAACAGGTACTTGAGTGGAGTCAGAGAGGATGGAATGTGTACTATGGACCTCATTACGAGTCAGGCGTTAAGGGGTTAACGGCGCCGTAAACGGCGCCGACCCTTAACGCCTGATTACAAGGTCCCTTAGCGCCATGGTGATTTTAACGCCTGCTTTTTGCAGGCGTTAAAATCCATGACGCTAAGGGACCATGGTGCTAATTACGCCACCGTAATTTACGGTGGCATAATTAGCGCCTTCCCCACTCCCATTATGCCCTATGGGGCAAAAATGGGAATGGGGAAGGGTAAAATGGGAAATGGGGATTTACCGCCCCACTCACCTTGGAATGGGGCGGTAAATCCGCCATCCACCATGGTGTAAACGTAGTTTACACCATGGTGGTAAGGGTACGACCCAGGCGGTAACTTACCGCCTGGGTCGTAATGAGGCCCAATATCTTTTATGGCCTCGGAGTCCCTACCCCAGAATGATGCAATCAGGGGGCATGACCAGTACATATGGAAAGCATCAGCCTGCGGACTTCCACACTTTAAACATTCACCAGTACAGTCTGGTACACACTTAGCCATTCTAGCAGGGGTGTTATGTAATCGGTTAAGAATCTTAAACTGAATCAGCTGCAGGCCAGCTTTCAAAGATATCAATTTAGTCAGTTGGCAGTATTTATGCCATTTATTGTCTCCAATTGTGGCTCCCTCGTTCCCTTCCCATATTAGTTTAATGGAATTCTGAGGCAGAATGTGAGACTGTATTAGCCCATATAACCTGGACGCTCAATTTTTTCGTGCCATCATTAGCCATGATGACTCTTATACATTCATGCAAATGTGGTTCCGTCGGGAATGATGGCCATCTCTTGCGGAATGCAGCTCTCATTCAGTGGTTGTAGCAATTTCAATTGCCCACCCCCTATAGTATCCACAAAATCTTTTTGAGGGACAAATTCAGCTTCAGGGTACTTGTCACCAATCTTCAATTGCTTTTCAGGGTCCCACGACTTTTGGAGCATCTCATCAAATGTGGGTGATATTCCCAGAAAACACCATAAAGGAGCTCCACGGTCATATGGGATCTCTGCACCAACTTTCCCAACCATGCACTTACGGTAATACGGACTGGGTCAAATGTGCATGAGTCCATATATCTTTCACTAAATATAACTGGTCTAATGTCTGCGGGGGATGCCGCATATTTTTCTAGTGGTAATTTTCTAGTGGTATGTGCGTAGCTGTGTCCTCAGGGTCACACCAGTGTCTGACAAATTGGGCCTGTGACGCCAAGTAGTAGAGTTCAAAGTCGGGTGCTGTGAGGCCTCCACTTTTATAGGGTTCAGTCAGCTTACGCTAATATATTCTTGCCACACCAGGACCCCAGAAACATTCAGAGGCTAATGATTTAAGCTTGGTGAAGAAGGCACATGGGGGTATTACAAAAGAAATACAGCATCCGAGCCTGGCGCCTTACCACATGCTAGTGAGTGAATGGTGCTGACAATCTCATCTTGTGTTATAGGCTGTTCCAGAGTGAGTTTGGCTTTATGCGAGATTGTGGGGAGTTCCAATGCCATTAAGTATCGGGAGAGTTTGTCCTCTCTGACCACATCATGATTGGAATATTGATTAGAATAGAATTGTCAAAAAGCATCATTGATGCCATTGTCATGGGTAGTAATCGTACCATCCGACACCTGGAACCCCGCAATGGGGTTACGATAATCCTCAGCTTTTAACAGGATTGCCATTGATCTACCAGCTTTGTCTCCCTCTCCATATCTGTGAGCTTTGGCCACATACAGTAACTCCCTATCTGCTAATTTATGGAATTCCCCCAATAGTTCCTGAATTCGTTCTAGGGTATCCCCCTGTGTGCCCTGCTTTATTCGGTTTCTTGCTTCCTGAGTTGGTTTTCAATGCTCTCTTCTAATACTCTTGAGTGATCCAGAAGTTCTGGCCATAATAATAGCCCTTACTCAAACTTTGAATGTCTCCTCGAGCACCCGAACACCGCATGGGTCCGGACGGATCCCAGACTAATAGCGAATAATTCAGCGATTTCAACATGTAGGGATTCAGTCACGCGGGGTTCCCTTAGGATTGCTGAAGGTATCCTCCATTATGGTGCCTGTGGTGGAGAGTCAGAAAGTTTGAGGGTCAGAGATACTGGAGAGTGGTCAGACAATGTGTGTGGGAGGATCTCACAACTCTGAGCCATATTAGCGACCAGGGTAGTTAGTAACCAATAATCTATCAGGGATTCCGAGTCATGAACTGTGGAATAGTATGTGAACTCCTTGCTATCTGGGTGAAGTTTTCACCATATATCTTTGTGGGGGAGCTGTGGTAAGATTTGGTGTAGCATAAGTGCAGCTTTCGTGGGCACCTGTGGAGCATCAGAGGATCAATCCAATTGTATGTTTAGAGTGGTGTTAAAATATCCCCCAATATTACCCAGGTGTCATTTAGTGGAATCAGCATATCAGCAATCGTATTGTAGTACTCCGGGTCATCCAGATTAGGTCTGTAAGCATTTACCAACAAAGCTGATTGGACAGCCACCTCCCCCCATACCAGTACATATCGACCAAGGGGATCAAGCCTGCTTCTAGTAAACTGGAAATCCAACGAGGGATTGACAAGAGTAAGGACCCCTCTGGCCTGCGTTGAGTATTCTATGTAATATCTCAAAGGACCCCAACTGTGAGCAAAATAGGTATTTACTTTCTGCAGAGCATGCGTCTCCTGCAACATATCTGGGGGCTGTGTCTTCATACATTTGCACCGACTTTCCTTTCCTTACCCGAATTGATAAGGCCATGGACATTACAAGTCAGCAGCTTAATTTGAAGCACTCTACCTTTGGGTCCTTAAGTTGCCATTTACATCAAACGCTGTCAACAATTATACTGTGTGCACACTTATTGCTCATGAAATTGCTTTCTACCTGACCATTATTTTCAAAATGTTCAACCTCTTCAAACCACCCCATCTCTTCCTCCTCCCCTCCTCTAACCAAAACATGTGTACTACACAAAACCACCCCCACTGGCACCATCAACCCCAACTGGATGATCTACCCCCCTACATCTTGTGGAACTTTCCCGAGGTGTGTAATCTGTAGCAACCCATGGCAGCCACCAACCGCACGCCGCCGCCCGGTCAACTCTAGAACTAATATGTTGGTGCCAACAAACTACTCAGATTTATCGTGCAATGAATAAAGGATATAACAGGTTTCTTAGTTCAGTCTGGAGGATCCCGTCTTTCATTGTCTGGCCTTGGGCTTCTGTTCTAATCTTCATCCTGGAGCCGAGGCGGAAGTGGAATAGAAGATTCTACATAGTTCATAGCTTCAGTAGGATTCTCGAAAAAGTGTGGCCGGCCACTGTGCTGAATCCGCAGTTTTGCCGGGAAGATCACGCAATATGAGTTGTATCTTCACTAGGTCGTATAACCACTTCTGGGCTTTTACACCCGCAGGAAAATATAGGTAGATATGAATATTACTTTCCTTGTATCTCAATGTCCCCAGTTCTCTGAACAGTCTCAGGATTAAGTCTCTGTTGCTAATTTAGCAGCCTTGCTACACTAGTGCAGGGCGGTCCCCGGGTTAGGGTATCAGGGCTAGGGTGCGATGCGCACGTTCCACCAGGAAATGGTCAGAGAATGAATCTGTGGCAAACAGGGATTCAAGAAGTGCTTCCACAAAGATTTCCATCTGACTTTTGCAGGCCGACTCTGGGACTCTGATAATGCGTATGTTGTTCCTCGTTCACCTTGATTCCAAATCGTCACATTTGCCTCTAATCTTGGATAGTTCTCCCTTTAGGTTTGTTATGTCGTGGGTGTACTAATCTACCTTATCCTCTGTCACTTATTCTGGCTTCAGTTTCTGTTATCCGGGCACTCTCCATCTCAAGCTCCGATCAGAGCGATCCAAATGTTGCTACTATGTCATCAAGTTGGACGTGTACTGTTGTTAATAAGAGGTCTTTTCTAGAATTACCATTGGACATTGATGGTGCTTCATTTGCCAGGATTGTCAATGAGCTAGCCACCGGAGTCTGAGAGTTAGTGAAGGAATCCATGGGACCTTCCTTCTTGCCACCTGCACCCTTCGTCATTGTCGTCAATGGATCATAAATCAGATGTCTCTTTCTGACCTATTGGATCTCTCTTCAGCCACAGCACCCATGAGACGGAGGCTATGCTGGGAGTTGGAGTCGGCCCACTTAGACACCTCCCACAGGTACCCACAGCATCAGGCAGCCGCTCGGGCACGCCTCATTGTAAGTTATGTCTCGACCCTTGCCGGTATGTTGCCCCACTTAAGATTAGAGATCTGGGGTCCGAATACAGATCAGGTTGCCTCTCTATCACTGTATCAGGATCCTAGGGGCCAATGGCGGACAGTTTAGTCCCCAACAAGTACATGCATTTGTGTGGGTCCTGTAGCTGAGCTTTAATACAACTGGCTTATGCTGGTCAGGGACACAACTATCCAATGTTTATTAGAGCACCAGTGTGTCAACAGTCTGTGTAATTGACCAACACTACATCCATTTGTCCATACACTTTCAGCCTTGAGCAGCTGAGGATGGATTGTATCCTCTCACGTATTGCAGGTCTGCTATGTGCACTACAGGTTCCCTGTAAGATTCCCCAACCCACCAGGACAGCGTGGATTTATCACAGTACCGCTGTCTCCCCGGTGCAGTATGTACTTAAGTTGCAGCAGCCAGCAGTGACCAAGGATTTAGTGTCCAGCAACAAGGTCAGTTACAGTCTCATCCCCACATATAGGGGAGCACGTGCACACAGCGGTCGTGTGGCAGGGCAAAGGACAGTTAATACTGTGCACTTACTGGAGTGTGTTAACACCCATCCCCCTTATTTTGATCAGGGGCATTCCCATCCAAACTTTATTGGAGCACCGAAGACTCAACAGTCAATGTAAGCACCCAGCAATGCTTTCATTTGTAAGTGCCTTTCCTGGCCAGCCTTGGGCAAATAAAGTTGAGTTGTAGCCTATCTCGTAGAAGATCGTTCTATTGGCCCCGGGCCTCCCGTAATAACCCCACCACACGAGGAAAACATAGATTAGTGTTGGCGCTGCCGTCTCCAGGGTACAGAATATATTTAATTTGCAACAGCCACTGTGCTCAGGTTTCGACGCGTAGAAGCAGGGCCCTTTATGATTCACCCCCATACACAGGAGAGCACACACACGAAGCGGCCGTGTGGTTGGATAAGGATATACAAATCTGCGCACTTACTTGCGTGCATTGTATTAGCCAGCTAGCCTCCATGTGCGGCCCACTGAAGGTTTATGGTCACAACACGTCCCGGCTGCCCATGCACCCACCTCAGGGTGCATCAGCGCTCCATCCAGATGGGTCATCAAATGTTGCCAGATAGTTGTAGGAGGGTCCGGTGAGGGTTGGAGCATAGACAGGGGCCGCCACTGTAGTTAAAGCAAAGCGTAGCTGATTTGTTTCTCCACCATCTGAGGGGGGGGCGGCTCAATCGGCACCACTCTGCAGCACCCCAGTGGGACAGTACACTCTCACACGATCACTGTAGCGGCCACCATGCAGATCTCACCACCCTGTGAAACTGCCAGGGACGAGGGTTCCAGACCGGTGTAGTATAATTACAGGGCTCGCAGGGCAGGATAGCAGTGCGAGCAGACTTGGAGTGAGTGGTCTGGCAGGGGGATGGTCTCCTCCTCCATTCCATCGACCATCCCATCTTTGCCAGCAGTCCCGGTTGATGCAGATGCAGGGAGTTGTGCTGAGGCTTTCCCAAAGGCCGAGAGTGGATGGATCCTCCCTCACAGCAGGGCGTCTGCAGTCACATAAATCCGATGTGGGCTGCTATCACTGCTTCTCCTGGCTGATTAGAATCACAGATTACTACATTGCTGCAGCCCGTAGAGAGTTCTAATCGAGACAGTCACTGTGCAATATCTTCCCCTGTGCAGTCTTCGCACTTCTGTGCAGAAAAGTACCACCGTTAAGGATCTTTAACTGTTAAGGATTTTGCCCGGGACAGAGCCTCATGGCTAGGCAGGCAGACAGCCATCTCTGATGCTGCCCAACAGCGCCCCCCCATATGGTCACCATCTCAATTGTATTATTTTTATGAAGAGTACGTTCTTTTTTTACCACATGCATCGGAGGAGAAAAAAGCAAAAGCCAATGTTATTACTTCTAAAATAAATGTCAAAAGTAATGTTCAAGTAAGAGTTGCAGTAGACAATGGCTGATTTGGTGTAGTATACAAACATTTACTGGGGTCTCATTGTAAATCTACCAGATTAAGTCAGCAAATTAGGTGAACATCAATCAGTAAACCGTAATATTCAATACTTGCACCATTTCATTACCCCACACACCAGTATAACAGGCAGGATCGGAAAAGGAACTGGGAGGGAGTACAAATTGCAGATGCTGCTTAATATGCAAGACCACTTCAGACAATAACAAATATCCTTTAGACTTCTCTGGGTAATGTTATGGGTGCAGAAATCCACGCTCAATTGCTATAACAGATGCTGAAATTGCAGAAAGGTGAAGTCGACATATGAACACACCTGACACTGGAGCTAACATTCGGCTGGACCTGAACGCATTGTCATTCAGCAACCTATCAGATTATACCAGCTCATTAGTCGCAACCCAAAAACTGTGGTCCAAGGAGACTCTGTCTGGAGTAATAAACTTTTACTGAGGAACCGGAAATGTTGACGGCAGGTCAAGGGATACAAAGCCCTTTTTTAATAAAGTCTAGGATAGCTTAATTTAATTGTAAGATGACTGAGCAATGTCTGACACAATGTTCTACTTTCACTCTTGTTCCCAAACCAATGTGGCATGCATGAGGGCTTTTGGCACTCTGAACAGTGTGCTCAGACATGGTGGCATATGGTTAAAGTGATGTGAAATCTACGGGATTACATTCGACAATTCTCTACCCGTTCTGATCAATTGCATTATTGTGGCTTTACTGTGGCACTTGATATGTTTTTTTTTCCAAAGATTACATTTCCCAGTATCCTTGCACACAGCTTCATCTCCACCAGTGTAAGACAAATGGTATTTAATATGGACAACCCATTCTAGTCAGCCTTGTTGGTAGAGCAGAATGCAAGACTCCAGTCTGTTCGGTCTACTTCTAGAGCAATGTAGTTCAAGGCTCCCCCAACAAAGGGGAATACAATGAGCCCTCTTGTAGACTTATATGGCCCCTACCCAATGACATATCAGGCCCAGAGTTGCAGATAGCCAGGGGAGCAGCATTTCCTTGCAGTTTATTTTCAATTTACTGGTTTTCATTTTTTAAATATAAAACACATTTTATTTTTTGAGTGTGGCTGATGCACAACACAGGAAGGAATTTGGGGCTATTAGTAGTCAATACAGTCTGACAGCTAAAGTTTTGAATGGCCAAACCTATTGTGAGGGAGTGTACATTCTATACAAAATGGACCACTTGCTCATGCACTAGCGGGGGATGCCTCCATTGCCCTTATGCTCACATCAGCATAGGTGGGGATATTGCTAGATATACTTTGGTTCCATTTTGTGTGCCCTCGACTGCATCTTTGGACTAGGCTGCACTCCGATACTACAAAAAAGCGTCTCTCCTCTCTGCAGCGCCGTACAGAGCACGCTCATGGCCCCCACCTTTTCTTCCACTGTCTGAAGCTTCACAAATCCCTTTCTCACGGATGCACCGGGGATAATTGAAACAAATAAAATGTATCTTCTCACTCGTCCTCTAAGATCACTGTCCTGTGAGTGAACCTGCTCGAGCCATGATCTGTAGCTCATCCATCTCAACAAACCTGCTCCTGCCCTCTTACCCCCGCTGTTGGAATATTACTGCTAATGTAACCCTGTGTCCTCCTAAGGTATTCTCATGATGTACCAGAAGTGTGACCCTGCTGTGCAGCCCGCCCTAGAGTGCCCGCACTAAATCCAGACCTCTGTTGCAATATATTGTGTCCTAAAACTAACATATGTCATTATACTCCACACTTGCCTTGATGTGCTAAGAACCACCAAGTCACCCAGGTTATCACAGAGGACAAGCCCCATAAGCCATGTACCTCATAAAAGTCCCAATGAAAGATGATGTAATCATGTGTATGCAATTTATAGGTCTGCAAGGTTTACTCAAAGGTATACCATGATTGTTTATTATATGTCTAGTGGTAGTTTCTCATGCCAGCTTAGTTAGTGTCAACTCTATCTCGCTCTGACCTAACCCTCACCCCATCCGGACACAGGCAAATGGACCTTGTGACACACACCCTCCCGCCAACTAGACAGCCCATCCTGAGGAAGCAGCGCCTACAGAGCCATATGAGACATCACTCTCCAACCAGTCATGTGCCAGCATTGTAACCTATATTGTGATGATGATATTTTGCTTTATAATCCTGTGTAATCCTAATGTTTGCCAGAGCACTCTCGAGGCAGCAGAGTTCTCTGGATGCCAATTTTACATAAAGACTTATTAACCTTGCAACCTGTTCTCTGGCATGGGAGACTAAGGCAGAGGTTAGTCTCATTCCCTACTGGGATGTGTCATTTATTATAAGTTTGTATTGGTGCAACTGGGAGTAAGCCTTTACATTTGGTGACCCCTGTGATGTGATCGAGAAGAGTGCGCTGAGAAAGGCCCCTGTGCTGTGTGGCGAGATCCGGTATGCCCCCAGCAAAACCATCACCTCCACGGTCGACCAGTGTGCACACAAAAAAGAAAGGTTCCAAGTGTCCCGGTCATCTTTGCAAATACCCAACTGCTCACCGATGCGGGTCACGGCTTGGCTAGGGTGTGGCCCCGATTGTGGATAGACCGTTAACGGAGGCTCTCGGACCACCCCGGTTACGTGAGTGCTGGTTGCGAGATTCTCAAGCAAATGGAAAAAATTGCGAAATAAAGTGGTGTAAGGATAATGTTGACAGAATAGTGGGAGGTAGACTTTGGGCCTAGGGACTGTATGAGTGAAACTGATAGGCTTTTTCTTATCTATCCTTTACATGGCCATTAGGTTGTTGTGGACAAAGAGGTAAAGGAATCCGGGATCCTAGCTCCGAAGGGGGTAGAAGGCTGCGCTGCATACCATTGTCTTGATCAGTGCAGGGTATAAGTGGAGATAAAGAAAAAACGTAGGAGTCTCATATATTTAGTAGGCTCCGAGTAGTCATTTAGGATATTATTTTTCTGTGTGAGCAGAATTCTTTTAGAAGGTAGCCTGAGGGGGCTCAGAGGTGGGGAGTGAATGAGAAAATAAGAATGAGAAATAAGAGACTAGAATAAAACAAAGGGGCGATTTACACCAGAGGGTAGTACATTTTATGTGTTCGATGTTGTTGTAGTTAATTGTATTGGTCTGTCTATAAAGCATGTGTGTACTTATGTTGTCTATGGAATAAGTATTGATGGACAGTGTGTTTTGCGGTTCCTGAAAAAGGTGTAAGTAAAAAAGGTTATTGAGATTTACCCCGGTGCGAGCCAGAAGGTGTTGATAAGAGTAACTAAAAGTGTTTTCTCAGTTGTATTTTGTGATATACCAAGTAGAGGAGTGAAAACACAAAGAATTAGGACAGGGAGTCATGGGAGGGAATACACTGTTAGCTCATATTTGTCAACACCTCCCCTTGTACAGTAAAAAAATACAGAAGTTCCATGAAGAGTGGCTTGCAGTGATAAAGGGAGAGGGCTCATCCCAAATATGGCCGGGAGGAGGGTCCTTTGAAAAAAGAGTGTTAGATCTTGTAACAACCCATTTGTTAGCAAAGTATCGAGGTAAACAACTGCAAAACAGATGTGAAATATTACATTTATGAAGGATGTTTGAAGAGACATCCCCGAGCAGTGACGCGAATAAGGACATGCAATCGGAAGGGCCAACTCCCCCGATGGGGGAGGAGGGAGTTACAGCAGAAGAGTGTACAGTAAAAACAGGAGAAAATGACCTCACCAGGCTTTACCCATTATTAACTAGGCCCGCTGCAGGATACAGTGATCCTATGTATGTGCCTACACCAAGCGCCGCGACAACCCCAGCTGCCACAGCCCCACCACCTTATGACCCAAGAGGCCTATACGGGCCCACTAGTGCCCCTCCGGTAAACATAGCACGGCTGACTGGGGACTTAGAAAAACAACTTGCCATTACACAAATGGAGTTAACGCGATTAAGGGCTCTGTGTGGTAGAGGACAGATGTTGCCTGGGGGAGGGAAGGCACCACCCAGTGTAGCCGGTGATTTGAAACCTCCACCCAGTATAGCGGGAGGGTCTACACCTCCCCCACCACCACAGGGAAATATACACAAAGGGCCGTAAAATGAGCGGCAATCAGAAGAGTTTTTCTTCCATTTGAATGACAAGCCAATAAGAATAGTGCAAGCAGAACCCACAGACAACCGGGCAGGAGAGGGACAAGGAGGTGGGGAGTCAGATAGAGAGATAGATGAAGTTTGGAGTGATCTAACTAAATATAAAGAAGGAGCAGCAGCGACAGGATTATCGTTCCCATTACGGGAAGACCCAGAGGATGGTGAGGGCTCCAAAGATGGCATGGGAGACTAAGGCAGAGGTTAGGAAACATGTCATTAAGCAAAGCAAAGAAAGTAATGGTAAGTAAAAAAGGAGGTAAGGCCAAACTACAGATGCCCCTGATACATAAGGGGACAGGGAGGCCCCATTACACACCATGGGCACAGATGGACAAAAACAACTTGTTGAAAACCTCCCCCCACTTTCAGGTGGGGCGGGGAAGTGAATGCACACATTCAAAAAGAACACGGCAGGGGTTCCCTTGTCTATATGGCATGTAAAAAGTGTAGTTTCCGCAGTTGGAGACCAAGCAGATGAGGTGTGGGTGAAGGCCGGTTTCCAGGGAGTAACAATAAACTGTTACCGCCATGATGGGTCATCATTTAACAATGTGAGGGCACAAGTATGGGATGCATTGCGGAGAACATTCCCAGACACCGCAGATTTACACTTAGTAATGCAATGTACTATGGCAGAGGAGGAACAGGCTGTGCAATTCATCCTTCGAAGGCAGAACTTGTGGAGATCACAAACGGGCACAGCGTGGGACCAATCCACCACCCTGTTTTATTTTATAATTAAGCGAGGGCTCCCAAAGGAGGTACATAAAGCCTTGGGTAAAATAGCTGTGATAGAAGGCAAAGGCTGGCCGGAGATTCAGAGCATTATAGTACACCATTGTAGGAGGATCAAAGAGAGGGAAAAGGAGATAGCACAGAGAATGTTGGCAGATGAAGCAAGTTGGTTCAGAATAAATTAGTGAGGTTGCGGCAATCAATACAGCCCTACCCACAGAAAGACAGGGAGAAGGGGAGGAGGGGCCAAGAAATACACCAACGAGGATGGCAGCAACTTGGTCTGCAAATGGACAGAAGCAATGGGCGGGATAGGAGCAATACGAAGGACCCAATGGCAGGGCAGACCCGCAAGAGGACAAGGTGGGCACCGGGGGCAAAGAGGAGGATTTGGGATGATGGTAAATAGAGGGTTTGGAGGACAAGGTATAAGGGGAAGACCCCAAGGGTCATGTTGGAATTGTGAGAGGTGGGGACATTTTTCTAGAGAATGTCGAATGCGACCATTGGAATATTACCAAGGGCCCCCTCACATGGGAAACGAACAGCAATTTGGCCACCCACATCCAGGCAGTCCCTATGGGTTACCAATGGATGGAGTGGACAACACGAACAGTGCTATAATAAGTACCCGCAGAGAACACAAAAAATGCCACCCAGACAGCAACCCCAGCAGCAAGGTATGCAACCACAGACAGCACGCCAGAAAACAATGGGAAACGCACACACTAACATTTTCACAACAACTGCAAATGGTGCACTGGCCCCGTTTCGCAGCACAGCCGTGGTTGGAGACAATGTCTTTTCAGTCCCCGGAACAGACACATACCCAGATCAGGACAGCCCACAGAAAGCACTTGCGTGTCCAGTCCTATCAACTACCCTACATGCAGAAGAGGAGCCACTGTTGGGTGCGGCGATAGGCAGCAAACAGTTAATCTTCATGGTGGAATCGTGAGCTGAAAAATCGTACCTCATGGAAGGCCGGTTCCCACTTTCAGGAAACACAGGGGTTTTCTGGGGCTTTTTTGAAAGTTCCTTAAACAAAAGATTTAGACATAACATTAGGGGGGGGACAGTGTGAGCACCTCTACTATATCATGAAGACTCGCCTATAAATTTGTTAGGAAGAGATCTCCTGAGTAAATTGAATATGACCACCTCCTTCACAGAACGAGGGATAGTATGCTCCACTCCAGGGGTATGTCCAGTAAGAGCCATGTTAATGATCAGCACTATGACAAACGAAATTGCAGTGAGAGGAGTGCCCGTAGATATTGACATGTTCATTTATGGGATACGGGTCCTTGCTAGAGTGGTGCCTGAGATAACACGAAAGGAGTGGGAGTGCCATCTGATTTTGTGTTCCGCCCCATTGTAACCTCAGATGTTGTACCCGGCACGATCTTGTCTATTGATTTGGAAGGGGTACAAGTTTCAAGCAAACGTATTGCAGTGATAGGACTGGCCACACATGGATGCGAATGGAGAACAGTGTTGTGCATAGATCCAAACATACCTTTGCGTGATTTGACTGATGAAGAGTTGTTCACTGACAGTGATACTGATGGGGAAATTATAATGGAAATAAGTGTACCATGTGACATAATGATTGCAGCACAGAGAAATACAAAACCGCCTCATGGCCAGCGTCAGTGCACCACCCACTGTATTCAAGGAAGATATAGAAAAGGTGTTGCCAGAATTATGGAAAACAGGCCCACACGATGTAGGGATTTTGCAAAAGGTCATGCCCATAAAAATAAAAATAACACCAGGTGCAATTCCACCAAGAGTGAAGCAATACCAGTTATCAAGAGAGGCAGAGGAAGGAATAAAAGAAACTATAAATGCATTATTACAACAAGGTATAATAGTGTCATCAAATTCACCTTCTAATACAGTGATTTACCCGATCAAGAAAGCAAGGGGCGGGGCTTGGAGAATGATACAGGACCTCCGCCCACTTAATGACATCATACAAAAGGAAATTCCTCTAGTGCCTAACCCGGCATCAGTGCTAGCGTTGGTAAAGTGCCAAGCGTATAACAACAACACAGACGCGATCTCACTCGGAAACACGGCATGCACGCCAATCTGGTCCCAACACATTGCAAAGCTCACATGGGTTACAGCTCTCGAAAAACCCATCAAAATACAGAAAGAAATTCTACATGAACTTTGTTTCCACAGCGAAGGGAAAGTACAGATGGGTTCCAACAAACAGTGCAACAAAACAATTATCATTCCGGACATGAAGTACTAATGGACACTTACTGGTTATGTGGCAAACAAGCATACCTGCATCTCCCGCCATCGTGGAGGGGTACCTGTGTCATGGCCACACTGCATTTGGCATTGATGGTGATTCCAGAAAGCCATATCCAAGGGGGGAAAAAGTCGGCTGACATATCGGCAGCACCCCAGCGAGCAACGAAGGAGCCCTCCACATGCGACATTCTGTTTGAAAATGAACTACAAGACAGAGTGTCCCGCAAAAGAAGGTCATTCAACTATATCTCCAGCAACTCATCAGAACTCCTGGCTGAAATTCCGGATAGATACAAGCTCTTCAACTCTGCCGAAACCTTCTTTGCTTCCCTTCTGGTGCCAGGTCATCAGGCATGAACAAATGCCAAATGGCTGCAGATCGTCCATTGGGAGCTGATCCAACTGGCCAACCACACTGAAGATGCATTTAACGTGGTCAAGGTGGAACCCCCCGCCCTGCAGTTGATGACCATGCAGAACTGGTATATCTCCTCACAGCAATGGATGGTGGTGTTTGCCAAAAAATTGGGAGTTCCTGCTGTACATTCGTATCTTCTGAAGACACGGATAATGGAACCCTCTGCCACGTCATCTCGGCGGTGCATAATTTGGGGGAAAGAATGCAGAAGGAAGGAGGAATAGAGCCAAGCAACTGATTTGATGACATCTTTAACTGGATAGCATTTTGGTTCAGCGTGACGATGAAAAGTTTTTTCCCACTCATCGTTTTCATCTTGCTATTTTTCTGTGTGCAGCAGGTGGGAATTCGATATTGTGCAAAATCAATGCATAATTCAACAATGATGATGGTAACAATGGGCAAATCGACAAGGGTACAAAATATGAAAGATGCGCAGATCCAAACTGGGGAGTCTGGTCCCTCTAAATATTGCATGCCAGCTGTATACCGCTATCCTGGGGATAGGGTGGATAATTTATATCACACCACAATCAAAGAGCCACGAGAATTACAATGGTATAAAGATGTCTGGGTGGACCTGAATGGAGATGGCAGAATATACATGATATATACACCTGATGAATATGCTAGAAGAGGTCAGAGCTTACAAAGTGTTTGTAGGGCTTGGATGTCAATAAAGGGGACGCCTGCATGGGACGCAGCCGTGCAGGAAGCAGAGTACTATTGGAATGAAAATAATCATAAGGATTAGTTTGTTACTTTAGATGTAACAAAAGGGGGGAATGTGAGGGAGTGAAGGGCTGTTTGGGCCCCCCTGTACATTCTATACGAAATGGACCACTTGCTCATGCACTAGCGGGGTACGCCTCCATTGCCCTTATGATAACTTTAGCATAGGTTGGGCTATTGTGAGATACACTTGGGTTCCATTTTGTGTGCCCTTGACTCCATCTTTGGACTAGGCCGCACTCCGATACTATGAAAAAGCTTCTCTGCTCTCTGCAGCGCCACACACAGTGCGCTCATGTCCCCCACCTTTTCTTCCACTTTCTGAAGCTTCACAACTCCCTTTCTCACGGATGCACCGGGGATAATTGAAACAAATAACAAAATGTATCTTCTCACTCTTCCTCTGAGATCACTGCCCTGTGTGTGAACCGTCTCGAGCCATGACTTGTAGCTCATCCATCTCCACAACCCTGCTCCTGCCCTCTTACCCCCGCTGTTGGAAAATTACTGCTAATGTAACCCTGTGCCCTCCTTGATGTACCAGAAGTGTGGCTCTGATTGCAGCCCACCACGGAGTGCCCCCACTAAATCCAGACTTCTGTCACAGTATATTGTGTCCTAAAACTAACATATGTCATTATACTCCCCACTTGCCTTGATGTGCTAAGAACCACCCAGTCACCCAGGTTATCACGGAGGTCAAGCCCCCTAAGCCCTGTACCTCATAAAAGTCCCAATGAAAGATGATGTAATCAATTGTATGCAATTTATAGGTTTGCAAGATTTAGTCAAAGGTATACCAATGATTGTTGTTTATTATATGTCTAGTGGTAGTTTCTCATGCCAGCTTAGTTAGTGTCAACTCTATCTCGCCGTGACCTAACCCTCACCCCATCCAGACACAGGCAAATGGACCTCATGAAACACACCCTGCTGCCAACTGGGCAGCCTATCCTGAGGAAGCAACGCCTACAGATCCATATGGGACATCACTCTCCAGCCAGTCATGCGCCAACATTGTAACCTATATTGTGATGATGATATTTTGCTTTATAATCCTGTGTAATCGTGATGTTTGCCAGAGCACTCTCGAGTTCTCTGGATGCCAATTTTACATAAAGACTTGTTAACCTTGCAACCTGTTCTCTTAGTCTCATTCCCTACTGGGATGTGTCATTAATAATAAGTTTGTATTGGTGCAATGGGGATTGATCCTTTACATTATATATGCTTCATATTCACAAAAGTGTTATTCTTAGTGTGAATAAACAAAAGAAAAAGGAAATGTGTACCAAATTCAGCGTGCTTTCTGTATTTAGTGATTCAGTCACACATCTCTCACAGACATATGACAGATATAAAACTCTTTGGTCATGCTTATCTTCCCAAAATGCTCTTTAATATGCAAAACATCCAAAACCTCATTTGTTTTACTCGTGCCATCTTTGGAATTCTTTCTGATCAATTCACACATACACTTTGTTAAGCAATCACTGTTATATTCTTATACACTACATGCATTTTTAAACTGTTGCAAAAATTAGGGTATTCCCTTTAGAAAAGAAAAGATCAAAAATGATTCATCATTTCACAAAATAAGTTTGCTAATAATAATAATTTGCATTTATATGGTGCTATGAACCCTCAGGCATCGGAGCGCTGTTTATCATTACCCACGGTGTGTGGTGCTCATTCATCGACCTCAGAAGGATGAAAGGGTGAGTTTGGCCCTCCCAGGATTCAAACCTGCATCAGCAGGATCTGCACAGATGCCAAAATAAGCGTTCTACTCGCTGTTCAATCTGACCTATGCTTAAGTCAAGCACAGAGTTCCTACAGGTGGCACTAACATGATGTTCAGAAGCAAGTACCATCTTTATAGAAGTTGCTCAGTGCTAAGTGCCTGCACCTCTCTGGCCGGCCTCCCTTGGCCCTCTTCCTGTTCCTACTTGCAAGGCAAAAAACCTCGGGGTCATCTTCGACTCCACACTCTCCTTCTCTCCTCACATATCCGACGTCTCTAAGAAGTCACACTACCAGCTACACCTCCTCAGAGGTATCCTTCCTTTCCTCTCCTTCCCCCAGAAGCTCACTGTCTCTAGAGCCCTGGTTCTCTCGAACCTGGACTAATGTAACAGCCTCTATCTAAATCTGCCTGCCTCTACTCTCCACCCTTTGCAATTCATCCAGAACAGGACTGCGAGACTTATCCTTGGCCTCAAGCCCAGCGACTGTATCTCTCCAGGACTGAAATCACTACACTGGCTCCCAGTGTTGTGAGGATCAAGTTCAAAACCCTCTGCATTGTCCACAAGGCCACCTGGGGCCTTGGGCCAAAATACCTTCAACTCTCTCTTCCTAAATATCTTCCTTCTCGATCTCTTCGCTCATCCGCCTCCAACTCCCTCAGGGTCAGCCGGTTCTCCAAGCAACGAGTTGGTGGGAGATCTCTCTCCGCTGCAGGGGCCTCCCTCTGGAACAGCCTTCCTGCCTCTCTGAAACTTGAGGAGAACCATCTCTGGTTCCGGAAGCACCTCAAAACCTTCCTCTTCGCCTCCGCTTTCTCTCCCCCTCTCCCCTGCTAAAGTTACTGAAACTGCACTGAATCTGCAACTGGGCCACTCACCGTTCTCGGTCCTTGGCCCAGCCACTCTCCCCTGCACTGCCTCCCTGGCACCCCCTGCACTACGGGACTGTGTCTGTATCCCTACAGCCCACCTTCCCAGCACTAATCTGCACTTACTCGCACTTGCCATGAGCTGGCCCTTGTTATTTTCCTGTATGCTATTAACCCTGTACTGCACTTCCCCTCTTCCTTCCCCTTGCACTTCTCCCTTTCCCCTCTACCCTTGCACTTGCGCGATCTGAATGACACCTGGCCTAGTAGGATCATTGTCTGTCTCCCCTTGTTTCCCCCCCGCCTCGTCACGCCTTGAAGCACTTCTGTATAGGCGTGTTACAAATGCCAAATCATATCATCATATCATATCATATCATATCATAAGCAGGCAAATGGCAACCCTGCTGGGTTTATCATATGTCTTTGATGACATTCTGCTGCACAGGTACTACTAGCAGGAGAACCAACTGCAAAGAATCTCACACAATGCCTAACTGTGATGTTTATAATTAATCTTTAGATGAATTATATTTGAAATACAAGGTAAGACTTTTGTTGTGTCAAACAACAGCATGACATCTATAGCCATACCCACACATTTCAAAATGTTCCTATGTATTGTACAGTCCAACCAAATGTACGGAGTCAACACACATTTTAAATTACCTTAAACGCAAGCTGTCAAGTCCCATAGCCTAAACCACACCCACAAAAGGAATATTGTGCTGGAATGCCCAATCCATTGCTCAATTTCACTCTTGGAGCATTGATTAGTTTGAACAATTGCACAAACAGCAATGATTTAAACAGTGTATCACTTCATATATTCTAAAAGGTGCATGCATTATATAGCTACGAAGAATGGTGTTGGTTCCCACACATGAATGCTCAGGGTTGCCTTATCCATCACTCCACCATGAGAATGCACAGCCAAAGATTCCAAGAATCTTCTCCAACTGTCTTTACTCTACACAGGCGTTTATGCCTAGCAAGAGTTTGCAAACTTCACTTGTAACTTTGCCATATTTTAATGGAGTTCCAGCCCAAGGGATTAAAAGTACATCAGCTGAGGGAGGTAACTTGCCTTATTTCCATTTTGCCCCCTGCTAACACCATATCTGTGAACATGAGAATGGGGTTGAGTTCTTTGTATTCAGCCTTTTTATAAGATGTGCCTGTACCCATTGCATATATTGCATATGTAAACGTCAATATTTGACAAGACTGGATGTAGACATTTAGTCATGTTGCATTCATATTACAGACAGTCTAGGTGCCTCTCATAGAGTAACAACAAGCTATTTGTGAGAGAAACCAGATATTAGTATTGAAACAAGAATTCCTCATTACAAACTTCTCTCACTTCTGTCCAGCTGGCAGTCAACTTATTTTCTTATCGCTTCCTCTAAAAGATTGTTTTCAGGCCTAACCAAAAGTATATAATTACATGTCAGAATTTCCTCGAGTGAACTCAAATGTGAGACACACTGCCTTCTCCAAATCTTGGGCAGCAGAGATATGAAAACACTCTGACAACTAACATAACTTATAGGATGACAGGCTTGAAGTAATACAGATGAATCAATAACTTTCTAATCCCCGCAACCTTTGAAAATGTCCTTATAATGTTATGCAGCCAAAAATAGGGAACACATTGAAGTTGAAGGGGCGTAGTTTGAACAACGCGGACAGAGCTGTTGAAGGGGTGGAATCTGGTGAAGGTGCAGCGTCTGGCAGAGGTGGAGTAAAGTTGGGGAGGGGGGTGCATGCACTTATTGGCAGAAAGCCTAAATATGCCACTGACCCTACCATCAGTGAAAAAGGTGACACATTACTTCAGATGGTAACTATCATTGCACTGTGTCAGGATCAGACCACACAAAAGTAGATCTCTCCTCAGTATTAAGTAATAGATGGCTTATCACTGTAACCTCCCTGCCGACGCTGCTGAATCTGCAGTTAACCCAGGGACGTAAATGTGGGCACATAACAGGCAGAAACATATGCAGGGCCATGGATGGTATACAACTGGACCTTCAGCAAACAATAAGTGCAAATTAAATGGCGTAGAGCACAGAAACAAGCACTAAGGAAAGTAGAATGTTGTCTTTTCTTCATCCTATCAACCTATTCATGAATACTGTGGTGAATTTCTTGACCTACCCCTTGTAGAATTTGGGAATGGTGGGCCAGTAGGGGTGGTGTGATTTGCCCACTGACCTTTGTACTTCCCCGAAGTATGATGAAGCAGGATCCTTTAGGACCTCTTCTGCACCAGAGACTTTCAGGTACCATTTTGATGAAGATGGTTCCAAGAATTATGCAACAAATAAACCCTTGCACATATACCCATAATGCAGGGAACAGAGAACACATGTATTGAATATCACACAGTTTCTAAAATTTCAGGATCTGCAGAGTTGAAGGAAATCCTATCTGAACTCAAGACCTTCCTTCTCGCCACTGTTTTCTCTGTCTCTCTCCCATGCTGATGTACCTGCCTGCTGTGCCAACTGGTCACCTGGCCACCTTTTGAACCCTAATGGGCACCAGGCTCCCTCACGACCAGTAGCTTCATGCACTGCCTCTGGGTTTACCGTACACTTAGGGACTGTATATGAAACCCTACAGTCCCTCGCCTCCTTTTACTTACTCAGAACCCATATGCCCCGTGGAACTCTTCTCTCACCTCCCCTTGCAGTTGGACAATCTGAACGTCACAAGGTCTAGTAATATGGTTTGTTCTGTCCTCCCTTTGTCTCTCCTTCCTTGTCTTGTCATGCCTAGAAACACTTGTGTACAGGTATGTTATGAATGACATATCATGTCATATCATATCATAAGCCTATCAGGTCAATAACCACTCCAAAGAGACCACCAATAATACCCTAATGAGAAGAATTAAGAAACGATTGGAGAGTATCTAATCTGAATACCGAATTAAAATTAAATGCAGCACAACCTGTAAAAAGAAGGATGAGCAGCCAAACCCAGTTTAGGGACTATATAAGGGCCTGAGGATATGCAGATGGTGAGAGACGCCTGGAGAAGACAGGCGTGCATGCTCAAACTCACTTGCTACATGTTGAGAATCCAGAAGAACCAACATGAGGAAGACACACCCAGTGTAAATCTAAATACTTTATGTGCTAGATAGCCTAGCCCTCGTCTGGAGAAGTCCACACCTCCAGACCCTGCCTTTAGGTGTCAAGCAGAATCTTTATTGCTGTGATCCAAGCTTGAGCGATTTTGAAGGCTCTGAGCCTAGAGTCTTGAACTGGTGAGTTGGGAGAAAGGATTGTATTCATGGCAAGATTGTCGAACAATATTGTCTGTCTGACAAGTATCATAATGATGACCGCCAAAATACCCAGTAATGTACTGAGGATACTGAGGTTCAGAAAGAAACATTTGAGAAGCCTGAACAAGCCCCTGGACCAGGAGGGAGCGTCTGTAAATCCTGAAGTAGGACACAAACAACCCTTTAAACATCCTGAAGAAAATCATTGTCCAGAAAGGCCTGGAGAGAATTCAATGATCCAAGAAGGGATGTTTTGAGAACCCTGATCAAACCCAAAGTCCAGGGGCATCTAACGAGAAGCCTGAACTGAATCTAGGGACAGGAGGGGCTCAGAGATAACTTAGAACAAAACTCAGGTCCAGTAGGGAACTGCCAAGAATTGGTAAAAGAACCAATGATCAGGAGTTACCTGTAATGAATCCTTAACCAAACTAATGTTGGGGCGAGATTTGCTGGAATCCCTGGTATAATTCCACGGGGCAACACTGACAATCTCAAATCCTGGGAAAAAGCACTGGGAACCTTCAGAGATATCTCAAATAAGGTGGCAGGAAGTTCATGAACTAATGTGATGTCTTGAAAGAGTGGAAAGAAAACAGTAGGGCAGCATGAGCAAAGACGTACTGTGAGTAACCAGTACAAGAGTCTGTAGGTTTTTGTAGGATAGTGGCTGAATTTATAAAGAGATTTATGAACTTTTGTGTGGGGTCAAACATTGGAAAATGTGTTGTAGAACTCTGTTGCGTGCCCAAGGTACACATGGTGCCAAAAGCTAAACAAAAACGTTTCCTTCTCTTAGCATAAACCTTTTAAATATTTGCTAAGTATACACCATATTATTTCTAGCTTCAGTTACTGGTTCCATAGGCTCTGATTCACTCCTTATCTGTTGAAAACACATCAAACAGATCACTAATGTTATAACTTAATACATTGTTTCGTGGCTGTCATTGCTTGCCCTACCATAACACCTAGCTGAGTAAAGTGACACAAAGAGGGCATCTCTTGGCTGGCCAGATATTAATAGTAAATACATCCACCATAATATGCATGAAAGTTATAGAATGCATTACTGCCATTGTGCTTACTGCCTCCTTCCTTGCCCAATCCTCATTGAAGTCAAGAAACACAAATCACTTTTATCGGCACCAAGACAGTACTGAAGTCCCAGAACACAATGCTGAGCAAACTTCTTCAACAAGCAATGCTAACGTCTCACAACAGCAAACAATGAACTTGGCACATCATCAGGAATCTTGGACAAGTCAGTCAAACCCCTTTATTTCCAGTCCCCTTTTTTGTCCTAGAAAAAGTGTTTTAAAATGATGTCCCAACTACAGAAAAAGCACAAAATAAGTAGCCTTCCAAGACCTATCACACACTAGGTAACCCTTCCAAAATGCCAAATACTGTAAAACACATGGCAATCCTGGTAATCATTGAAAACTCATAATTTCCATTAGCAGAAACCGAGTGAGGCAGAACGGTTGAATGGCAAATTCCATTTCAGAAGGTTCAACCTGAAAGATATGACATACTTGATGAATCTTTCAATTATCTTCAAAACAGAGATGATGAGCCACAGTATGCATCCCTGTCAGCTCACTGTATCCTAAGATGGCAAAGAAGGAGTCGAGCAGTGATGGGCCCAGAAAGCAGTGATCGACAACTCAGGCAGGTGAGTTGGTCAAGAAGAACAAGATTAGGATATTAGATATGCTGGAAAGGAGGTGTATCTGTGGGTCTTCTAAGACAAGAGGGAGAATCTTATTTTAGTGTGTTGGGAGAGTGATTGTGCTGTGTGTATCTTTAAAACTTCCTTCACCTTATTTACTGGGAATCAGGTGACAAGCAATTCCAAGACTGCACCCGGAAATCAGGCAATTAAATGAAAAAATGAAAAACTGTCTTTCATCCTGACTTTAGATTCAGATTTCACCAATGTGTCTTAAGCTCCTGAACATTGAAGCCTGTTATCATCTGATGCCTTAAGCAGATTTCCTGATGACTGACATTGGACACAATGGGCCTCATTATAAGGTTGCCTGTTCAGTAACAACAGTATTGGTAAGCTTGCTGGTACTGTTGTTACCGGACGGGCAAACTACGGCACATGAATGGTGCCAGTGTATCTGGCTTCCCCATTCCCATTTGAGTCCAACAGGACTCAAATGGGAATAGGGACTAATATTTTCCGGGCCCGGTAATGGGAAATTACCGGCTCTGCCAGGGCTGTAATGTCTCGGTAACTGCCCATTCCCGGGCACCAGAAAATTAATGACTCCGGCGGCAGCCGTGCCGGTATTTACTGGCGCGGCTACCGCCAATGTCGTAATAAGGCCCAAAATGTTCTTTCTAGGTAGTGGAAGGGCTCACATTTCTTTCGTATTTTCCTTGGCCTGATGTGCCACTTTTCTTTTCCCTGAACTAGCTTATTTATATATGTATTTTAGAACTGAACTGGTGATTGAATCTCTTGCCGTAAAGCCCAAGCGTATTTTCACCCATGTTCAGAGGACAAAGACTGTCCAGAGGTCAGGATCTCACTTCACCCATGAAGTTCTCTTTTTCCAACACAATATGATATTTCCTGTATGCAGCAGCCCACTGAACATGGTCATTTTAACCACACTAATCTTCCTGCATTTGTGTGCTGGAATAAGTTGGGTACCCTCAACAACACTAAAAGCGGTCAATAATGGTGCTCATCTCCATAGCCTGTTTTACCTTCTAGTGAATTTCACAGCTTCTTAAGGCTGTGCTTTTTGGACTTTCTGTCATTTGAGCACTAAACCTCATAGGAGGAGTATATGCTTCCCGTAAATGACAGGGGTATAGTTTCTCCAGGATAATTTCAGAGGATCTTTATTGATATTGAAGCCACCAATTATTTTACATATCCTAGGAAAGGTAAAATGATATAACTGGGTCAGAGTTACTAACTTAGTTGGAAATAGGGACAGCCACGGAATGCTTATACTAACTTGTTTAGGCACTGGCTTAAAGACAAACCTTATACTGAGAGAAGTTATAGATTAAAAAGCAAATACTATTGAAAACCAGTATTGTATTACGGCAATTAAAGAAGTTGGATGAGTAATTAGATTCTGTAACTTGCAAAATTGAAGATGTAGACAGATCAGATTGCAATACATTGCTACATAAGACATAAGTATCATATATCAAGAATTTCATCTTCATACTGATTATGAAAGGTGTCCAGTTAATGTATAGGCTGAAGTAGAGGGAAAGGGGATCTTGAGGAAGTCACATTAAATGACTTGTACTTTTGTTAAATATTTTCTCTACAGATATCTGATTGTTGCAAGAAGTCTGGAGGTCTGTTGCTTTGTACCAGTCTCTTTTTGCCTCAGGATTGTAACAGTTCTGACAGTAGGTTACATCTGTTCCAGTCATAATGTCTAGGGGGTCTGTGGGGAAAGTGACTCCTGTGGATTCCATCTGAGCTGGGCCTGGCAATCACACGTTTGGGCACATAATAAAGATGAGACATTCCCACAATCAGGTAATGGCCTGGTACAACAGAGCAATAACCAAATCCTGTTGCATGTTTGGGAGCAAGGATTATAAACGCATCAGCTAATGCAATCATGGTTGTTTCTGATGTTCAAATATGCTCCACCACAGCACTTTGAATGTTCTGCAACTCCTGTAATGAGAAAAAGAGCAGAAGTGTGGACATCTGCTGAGGAGGACCTATGTTGGAAAAGAGACAGGGATGCACACAAAAATAAATGAATGGTGCTACCAAGCAGAACTTGCAGAGAATACACATATGCACACTGTTGTTGGATGTAACATGTATTTCTGTATGTGAGATCTTTCTGAGATCCAAAAATACAACATTTCATTTCTCCTAACTAAACATTTAACTAGCTAAAAGTGTTTTTGTTTTAGTTTTCAAGGTTTCTGAGTCGATGCTTAGTCCGAAGCTTTTCATGTTGACTTCAGGAAAATATTTGATCACATATGACAAGGAGTGCTTCGGGGGATGATAAATAAGCAAGACATCAGCACAAAGAAATGTGACAAGCAAAATCGACTCAACAGCAGTGCAAAGGTCACAGACCTTACAGGCAAAGCAAAGATTTACTGGCGGTGCACAGCATTCAAGGTAGAATATGGCTGTCTTTTTCATTAAGACATTTCTGCGGCACAATTTTAGAACAAAAAACCCACTAACAGTGGCCACTCCTTACTTTAAGAAGAACAGGAAGGATTCAGAACAGAATCGAGCACAACTAAAGAGATCTTAAACTTTAGAATGTTGTTAAAACAGCTGTACTAAACCTTAGAAGGCAGAGCTTAAGATTAACTTGATTTCAAATTCCCCATTTTGTAAATTATTTGGCTTGGTGTTTTTCTGAAAATGCACACTAGTTACGTGAAGGGTAGCGACACTAAGTGATCAAAATGCGAGCTGCAGTAAATCAGCAGTGTGCTCTGTTTATATGTAATATGTGTGTGCAAGGATGTAGTGTGCCATAAAATTGGCTTACACACAAATAAATCGACCCACAGTCGTAAAAGGCACTACATTCATTTTATGACCGTTTTTGAGTAGTAAATACGATCTAGCCGGTATCCTGGTGGTAAATCCGCCAGGATACAGGCAATTGGTAATATCGATACCGGCACATGGTCCGGCGATGTTACCGCTGGATTCCGGGTGCCGGGGTGACAGTGTTAATCCCCATTCATGGAGTCCCATAGGACATTTCGGGGATTAGCCGTCATTACAAGCACCGGTATTACCAGCACCTGTAATACCGGCGATTTTTGCCGGTAGTGTGTCCGAATTACCCCCACCGGAAAACTCGTTGTTGGCCAGTAAGAAAACGTTCTGGTATATGTAATTACCGGCACGTAAATTCAACACTGGCCAATATTTAAAACGAAGCTTAAAGGGTGAATTTTGTTGGTAAAATGTGTTACAATTGTGCTTTCTTAAGAATGTTTAGTAACACCAGTCAAAACTTCGAGCTGCACGGAGAAATAACTCATAGATGTGACACACTTTGGCAAAAATGTTGCCCATTATGACCCACAAACGTGGCCCACAATATTATGTTGGGCATGCACTTCAGCCACAGCTCTACTGCCCTGTAGGCCAATCCAAACCTGGAGGTGTGATATCGTCGTGGTCATGTCTGCAGAACATGGTCTTTTTGTGTGACATCGAGGTGGATCTAAATGGGTAAGTTATTAGAGATTTACTTTGACTTACTGATTTTTGTTTTATTCCTTGTGTAGCAGGAATTTCAGCAGATAGGAACTTTGATAGATGCTTTTGTTTGGGTTTCTCGTATGGAGCAACTAATGTCATGTGACAAGTTATTATTGAGTGTTTCAGAGGGACAACAAGTAACTGCAAGCAACTGCCCAATATTAGATGCAGACAGGTCTAGGTAGGAGATAAGAAGGTTATTGCAAGTAGAAAGTCATTTCAGTTCAGCCCCTTACATTGAAAATACTGTGTCAACCCGCAGGGTTTGCAAGTGCTGGGTAAGAGTTCATAGAGAATCTTTCGATTTCTTTTTTTGCCTTTGCCTCTTGATCAAAGGAATGTACTCTTCAGTGGGGACTCCTATGTATGGGTGGGGGTGCTACACCCTCGCTCGAGTGCCCCTTCGCTTGAGTGCCTGGCAGCACATTCAAGAACAGTGCTTTATTTTCACGGGGTACTGTGTCGCCTCTGAGCAGAGGCGTGCGCCTCCGCTACATATATATAATTTTTAATGCAGGGCTCATTGGGCTACACAAGAACCTAGCTATTGATAACAAGAGACCAGTGGCGCATAGAAAGCCTGGCCTGCCACCTCTCATTAATGTGCTAACAGCGCACACACACTGAATGACAGGACATGAGTCCACTCCTGTCAGTCAGCATGCTCAGACTTGTGAGCATAAGGGTGTTCCCTCCATTTCGGTTTTATGGCGAAGGTGTGCTGAGGGTGTGAGCAGGTAAATGAAGTATCATTAATGTATAAGAAATGTGTGTGTATTATGTTGAATGCTATGATGTCATGACTCCTTTTCCGGAGGTAACCTCTCCTCATGTGGCCATGAGAGGGATGGCAGCCACTATCTGATCCTGCCCCTTGGGGCAGCTATTTGAGGGAGGACCATATGGAGGAGGCGACTCTCAAGGGGGTGAAGCAGCATCTTTGAGTGAGTCATGGTATTCCCCATACCATTTTAGGGACACTCCTTCAGTACCTCAGTATCTCAGGCCCTCATGTCATATTGTGGCAGTAACCCTCAAAATTCCACAACACTTAGTCAAAGAACTTTTAAACATCACAAAGTTGCATCAGTAAGAAAAACTGACATGAGGAAGAGGTCAACCAGAATGAAGATTGCTCAACTGGACCAAAGGGAGTGGTCTAGTTTTTGGAGAAATCCGATTGGCTACAAATAGCTCACTTCAGTCATGCAGGAATTCAAAGATGCATCTGTGGTGTACTGCAGGAGATCCAAACGGCAATGCTCTGCCGGGGAAGCCAAGCTGTCGGGAGGACATGAAGCACAAAGAAGAGGCGCGGCAGGGAAGCGGTACAGAGAGAAGGCAAAGTGTTATCAGTAACAGAGATGCATTTCACCAAGCAGCAGAAACGCTGAAGCAGGAGCCTGTTGCCGGCAAGGTAAGCCGAAGCAACGCACAGATCGCCATCGGCCCCAGACCCTCACCGCCCAAAGTGCAGAGAGAGAGCGAAAGCTGAGAGAGACCTAACCAGGGTGAGAGAAGCCACGGGAGCCATCCTAAAGCCAGTGAGCCCACAGTAAAAGGTTGGGGGCCCGGGAGGGAGCTGGAGAAGGCATTCCTGATCCCTAATTGAAACGGGAGGCAAATTCTCTATGGCTTGTATCACAAACTGAAGAGTCCCAGTATTTGGGGAGATTCAACATTAGTGATAAGAGGAACTTGGGGAAAACACATGCCCCTAGATCTTGAGAGAGAATTATATCATACATTCTTGACAGGAGAGCATACCATGTCAAGGTCGGATCTGGAATTCACACCCTAAAGAGTTGTGTTGTACAGAAATCCTGGCAGGAGAGTGTACCTGGCATTTGCGAGTCTGAGACCTGCACCCAAGCTGAGGTACTGTTAAAGAGAATCCCAAGGAAGATTCATACCCTTAGGATTTCCTTTTGCATTGAATGTGGAAAAGACCTGCGGAAGGGAGTCATTTTTCATGAAGTGAATTGCAACCCCTAGAGGAGAAGATTATCCTTCTGAGCTATAAAGAACTTGGTTATTTATTTATTTTTCACTTTTGCTTTGGTGGAGGGACACATGCGGGAGGGAGCCATTCCCTGGAACTGCGAACATTATCCATTTTGAGCTTTTGTAGGAGGTATACCTTTTTTAACTTAAATATTTGTGCACTTTTTTCAAGACAAAGACAATACCAATAACACATTAGAGTTACTTTTAAAATGATAGGGCTAGGATAGGATGTCAACAGAGAAACATTTTGCTTTTTACATCTTCACACAGGACAAACCCTTCGTTTTTGGTTGACATTGGAAATGCATCTTAGAATAGGGACAGTGAGGCATGTTCCCACCCCTTCATCATTTCAATAAAAGTGTATATCAATCATCATGAGTCCTCTGTGTCCGTGTCTCATTCCTCATTCGTCACAGTATGTATGTGCCTGTGTATCTTTGTGTGCATGCAAGAATACTGTATGACTGCATGGGTGGATGAGAGAGTGTACGTTGAATTAATGTATTTGAATAGGAGTGTGTGTGCCTATTTTTGAAAAGGGGAGCGAGTCATTAAATGCAGGCCTTCTGGGTCCATGGCTTTCTTCACTTACTTACTGTGCATTAAGCATAAACCAAACATGAAAAGTGTTAATGCATAGCTAGAATGACCTACATTGGTGCTGACAGTCTGGCCATATGGTCTTACTGCGGCATGGCATGTTGTTACTGTATATCAAGGGAAAGGCAAAGATGATAAGTGCTATTACCTGGCATGATGGGCCTACATTGGTATCACCAATCTTACCATAATGGCATGACATTATGTATTGTTTACACAGGGTAAAGCAAACATGAAGTGTTATTATGTGGCTTGACTGGCCTACATTGATGGCACACATCTAGCACTATATTCTTATTCTTAAAGTAGCATCACATTTTTCAGGGTGCATTAAGGGTAAGACAAACATGATAGGTGTCATTATGTGGCTTGACTGGCCATTGGCAGTGCTAGTCTGCATGCAATTTATAATTGAAACTGTGAAAAGTGTTATTACATGGTGTGACAATTTGAGGTTATGTGTCCCATCTCCCCAAGAGGAAGCCACCCTTTTGGGGTTAGGGAGGTGAGCCTGCTCCACAAGACCCTGCCTAGGGTTCTGGGAAAATGGGACTTCATAGGGAGTGACTCCCTTTTAGGGGACAATGACTCTCATTCCCATGAGGAACTCCCTAGACTAAGCACCATATCAGCAAATAAGGGACTGCCTGCCATGCAGAGAAATGCATCATCCTTACATTTGGCTGAAGCGAACCAGTCATCAAAAGGAAAAGAAGATGTCTCTTTAAGAAGAGATCTGTATTTAACTGGGATGAGTGGGATGAGTGGGATGAGTGGATCACGAGGAGAGAGAGAGTGTATGGTGCACAGGGAAATCCCCCTAATGTAAGAGCCGAGGAACCAGCGACTTTTGGAAAGGCGAACAATGGCAACTTGAGATGCTGAAGGGTCGGCAAGTCCAGCAACGGGGATACCGTTGGCAGCAGGAGAAGAGGCGTCTCATACAAGGTGGTTGTGTGTCTTTGACCATATCACGTGGGCGAGACGCTTGGCTAACAATGCCAAGACCATCCTAGCCGGGAGCCTTATCAGCTCCCTACCGATGGCTTCTGTAGATGGGAACAGTCTGCAGCAAAGCCGAGAACAGAAAACCGGTGAAAGCAAAGACTGAGAAGCCAGACACCGAAGTCGATTACCCAAGCAAGTGCCAAGTCCTGTGAGGTTCCCCTGCATACACAAAGATCCCGGGGAGAACGGGAGAAGTGGGAGGCCGCAGGGGCAACAGTATATGAGTGGAGAAATTTGTCCCAGTCATAAGGACGAGATACAAACAATAAACCAGCCTAAGTGGAGTTGTGAGCAGCCAATAAAGAAAATAACAAATAACTCTGTATGGGAAGTAAAGAGAGACTGGAAACAAATACCCTGGGAAGTAAGGGAAAGACTCTGTGAGAACAGGATGCAAGGGTGCAGAGAAGGGTGTGAGATAAAATTGACAGTTGAAAGTGAGACATTTCTATAAAGTGAATACTAGTAGATAAGAAAAGACCGGGAGAAGAGAGACATTCTTTTGGCCTACTTTGATTTGTTCATACTAGTGGTAGGGCCAGGTAGAGTTAGGTTTGGACTGAGGACATTTATTTTGTACTTACTAACAACAGGCGAGCACCTTTGGTTTGGGTAATCTCTTTAATGATAGGGAAAAATAGGCCTTTTTCTTACAGTTTAAAAAAAAGAACCGTTAAAATGTCCTTAACATGTCCAATACATCTTCCAACCCGACAGAATGGCTAGATTGACTTACAGTGCAGTCACCCTCAATAACATTTATTTCTGTGAATTTCATTTTTTACTGGCTGTCAACGCCAACAGGAATACATTTTTACATGTGTAATACTAGCATAGATTGGAGGAGCCCGCATTGACAGGAATGAGTGCATATGTGTAATAGGTCACACCCAATATTTTTTGTTTTTGGGGGGCCTGTGTTATAATAGGGCAAAGAGCAATATGAAAAAGAGGGTGAAACACAGGCTAACCCTGTCTCCTGTTTGTCTATCACAGTAAGGGCCACACACTCTATGACATATAGATGATTATATCATTCTAAGATCATTATAAACCACCCAGACTCAGAATTTTTATACTTAAATCAAAATGATATATTGAATAGTTTATTTTATAACCATAATTTTCCTTATTTTAGCAATTTTACACAAAAAACATCACATTGCAGAGTATAAATAAAAACGTTTCAAGGGTTGTATATGAACTTGATTTTCTTAGTGTTTCATCTCGTCACAGTTTTGCATTTGTTTTCAAAAAATCATTAACACAAATTTACTAAATGCGAGTGAGTTGTTTCTCAAACTAATATATCTTTGGGATGTTTTGTCGACGCGCCTCGGCCTATTTCTGTAGAATAAACCCCACCTAGCAAATGTTTTTCCGGAGGCCTTCCTCAGGACAGATGATGACCTTTATTTCTTGTAGCTAATACGTCTTCTAACCCTTAATCCTTCCTATGCTTTTTTAGTAGAATTCAAAACAGGGACATCTTTTTGAGGGTTCCTTTTAATGAAGCCACAGATTTTTGTTCTCACGTATACAATGATGTCTATTGTGGTTCTAGGGAGTTCCACACAGATCATCAATATCGTCTTCCATGTAGTTCCTTCTGGTTATATCGCATTGTTTTCATTCATACGGTCCAAGCAGCTATGTCTCAAACTGTGCGGGACGTGTGATAGACAAACAGGAGACAGGGGTATCCTGTGTTTCACCCTCTTTTTCAGCAACGAGTGCAACCAGCACTAACATGGGTTTTATATGGGCAGATATTGCTTGGAAAGGCAACATGAGAATCCAATGGAAAATGCTCCTTTGCATTGTTGGTGACTTTCATTAATTGGAGTTTTTCAAGTGCTAACAAAACCGATTGCAGATTTCTTTTTAGCCAATTTTTCACAGAAACTGTACAGTAAAAGGAACAATGTTAACCCATTATTTAAAAAAAATGTGTTGAGAACCCTCTCCTCCGAATCCCTCTCATTTGTGTCAAACATTTACGGCCATCCAATAAAAGACAAAAAAATCACCAGTCATGCACTCTTTTGTGCCCAACACTTGACAATATCTGAGTAAAACCGTCCATGTCTATACAGTCTTGTGATGCCAACCAATGCCTCTGCCCATTCCTAAAGACAACGCCCTTAGATGCAATATGGGGACAAATAGTTTTCAGTTATACACCATTGAAAACCATCACCACATCAACTGATATCTCTTTCTTCTATCTGCTAGTCTAAGCGTTTGGAAGGTCTGTTGATAAGTGATAGTCCACTCAGCCAACATGCTTATTGATACTCATATCCTGAGTAATCTGTGTTACTGCCATGTTCCACTTATTGGCCTGACACAACAGGGCTCAATGTCACTATGTAAAGTTCTCAAATTTCTCACCCTTTCTATGTCTATTCTCCTCACTAGACTGTCTACCTCGCAGTGCTCAACAAGGCCCTTAGTCATGGCTGCAAGTCATCTAGGCTTAGGAAGCCTTGGAAACAGGAACTCTAGGTGGTAGGTGCATTGATAAAAGGTGAGACTTCTGAAGTGGCAGTAGACAGGGGTGATGAATGAATAACCACAGTCGTGCTCAATATGGCCATGAGCCAGTTTCTACATAGTGTTGGAGGACCCACTGGAGTTTCCCTTAGTGCTAGGAGAGCAAGGCACGACTCGTGATTCTAACACTTGTATCATGATTGTGGTGGAGTGACATTTTCTGAACCATTGATCTTAACTTAGGTGGTAGGGTCATTGATAAAAGATATGATCTCTGAACTGGCAACAACCAGAAGTGGTGGATGGGTAAGCACTCCCATGGCCAATATGGTTGTTAGCCTGCTTCATGGCAGTGAAGGAGCACCCATTGGAGGTAATTGTACTAATGGGAGTGCAAGACAGGACTCTGGTGATTCTAAGAGTACTATCATAATTGTGGCATAGTCCATTTTCGGAACCAAGAGTATAACTAGGAAGCTTTTCTAGGCTCCTCGCTCATAAATCCAGACACCAAACAATAGAGTTTTGGAAATAATGCAAAAGACTAAATATCCACTGCTATCTGGTTAGCCACAACCAAGAATAACACAAATATAGGGCAGCACTGAACAGCACAATAATAGAAATGCATGTCACGCAACAATCTTAAGCCACCGCCTCAAAACATACCCTGCCCATCATCAACCTCACTCCACGCCCTCACCTACAATACTCAATCCACTACATCACCTCAACACCCCATAATTCTCACCCCTAAATCATCCTTTCCCACAATTCCTCATCAAAGCTCATACCTATGTCCTGCCTAGCAGTCCCAACAGCCTCCACACTACCTCATCCCAGAAACACAGAATAAGATCTTAAGGGAGTGTAGAGGAGGAGTCAAGTACCCCCACCAAAAGCTCTGCCCCCATGTTGCCTATATGTTGGGAATCGGAAATAGCGACATGTGCAGTACCAGTGAGGATGCCTGTACTGCAAAGAATTCTTCAAATAAGGTACCCATTAAGAAAACCCTTTATGCATGCACGAAGAAATAATGGTCTTTTGTACAAAGTCCCGGGAGAAGTGTGAAAATGAGTGAGCAAGAAGACTGGTGACATCATGCAAAGCAGAACTGAAACACCGAGAAAAGATACACGAGGCAAAAGAAAATAGACATTCTATAAGATCTGAGAGGCGGTGTCGAAGATGAGCAACATTTCGGGCTCGGGATGAAGATGCTCATGCTACAGAAATGCTGAAGAAAATGCAAAATCAGTTTACACTTGTACAGATGCAGTAACGCAAGTAGACAAAGTAATCTTAAAGCTGGCCACCTAGTGAATTGATTGAGACGATGCGCCAACATATATACATAGGAAGGTATAGAACCTGGATATTCCACGGTGCACTTTAGCAAGGCTTAAAACCGATGACTAGAAAGGATTTCAGTGTGGCACAGTTGGAAAACAGCTAATGGCGAAGGAGAATTCAAGAAAAGCTGGCAGGCCTAGGACCAAGAGTCAAGGCCACCGTGTGCCTGGTTGTCCATCCAGTAGTTACATTGACAGTGAGAAAGAAACAAACTTCTGTTTGAGGTGGAACAGAAAAACACTGAATGCATCAAGAGTTCATCATTTAATAGTATTAAAAGCAGCAAAGAGCTCGAACATGCGGTCTCCAGTCACATGGTCAGATCAAAATAGACATTGGTTCGAGATACACCAAAACCAGGAAATAAACTATGCCATACTCCCTTATATTCTCAAGCACAGAGAGCTTCTGCAAAACCAAGTTCAACGCCTTTATTGACTGGCAGACTGCAAGAGTGATGATAGATGTTGGCCTAATTGTGTGGGGAGGCATGACCAGGACAACCCCCCCCAAGCACCTGGGGTACCAGTGTGTGTGTTTCTTGCATGTGGAATATTCCAGAAGGGTACAAGTGGGACAAACAATTGTAGAGGGCCACGTATCAAAGAGCCCTATAGTTTGTGTAACCAATGAATCGTCATATATTTTGTGATGATGAAGATGACTTGCACTAGAAGAGGGCTTAGTTGCCCACCTGATGTTAGAGACCCAATCACTACCCCCGTTAGTATGGAACATATACTTAGATGTTCCCCGTAAGCGTATCACATCCCCAAGTAGGTTTTAGGGTTCCATGTGTTAATATCCCCGCAAAAATATCGCGATACAAAAATATTGCCATATTTTTGCTGCAATATTGAGCCATGGACCCTGCGGGGGACACCCGCATTATTTTTAAATGTGCAGGGGACACACCCGCAACCCCCGCTCCCACAAATTATCCCCACCCAAAAAAATATTGCCTATGGCGAGATAAACGACCATATGTACCGCAATATATTTGGTGGGACTAATATGTAGGGATACCTGTCTTCGTAGTTTGCCGCATAGTGTGATGTCATTGAAGATGAGTTTTGACTATAAAAGTTGTGTTTTTTATCAAATGTGTTGAGAGAAATCAAGCGAACGTCCGTGATGTCCATTGTAACTCCCTGTTTTAGATAATTGCAAATAAAACAGTACCCTGTTTTGCCAACTCCCTGAGGCGGTTTGATTATTGATGTTTGATTAAATTCTGCATCCCCATCCATCTCTAAGTATTGCTACCTTGCCTTAAAAGGCCCTAGGTCTATGGGTTCAATAGCACACCAAAGTAATCTATCAAAACCCTAACTTACAACACTAAACCTAACACTTGCCCATTCCAGCATCACAGCTCAACTAATTAAGCTGCACCAAACCATATTAGCTCACCACATTGAAGCTAGCACTACCACCCATTTCACCCATCAACCCCACCCTACCTATCTATGTTCACACAGCATAGCTCACCACAGCTGTACAAACACGCACCCTAGGTTCCAGCAGATAACAAAGCTCATACGAGCTCCCAAAAGCCACCCAAGCTAGCACACCGCAGCGGTCAATCTCACAACAGCTACAATGCTCACACTTTCAATGCAACTCACCCAGGATACCAAGACTATCCAAAGACTAGAGTAGGTGTCTGCTGCTGCCAGTCTACCAGAGATCACAGCAACTACCAAGACCCATCCACCCTAGCTAAGTAAAGCTACAAAGCTTGCACCAGCTACAAAGCTTACCCACTCACCCAGCTACCAAGACTGTCCACCCAACCTAGCTTCCCTTTCCAAAGCTCATCCCTGCCCACCACCATCCTCACTTATGCCCCCAGATTCACCCCACCTACCTCACCCTTGCATCACAATTACTCACCCAAACACCACCAGATGCAGTGAGTATGTTCTAGTGTGACCTGTGGTTGGTGGGTGCTTAGGGGAACTAGCCAGTTTACACAGAAACGAGCGCGCGTGCACGTGCGCGCACGCACACACTCACACACACACTTTTAAAAGCATGTCACAGAACCTCTTGCTATCAGAGGCTGGCTGGGTAAACATGCGTGCAAGATATTGTAAAAACACTTCTGTTCACTGCGGTCAATGGACGCCTGTGTCCTATGCTTATCACTAATGTTCTGTGTCCCAAAGGCTAATATGTCGAAAGATATAACTGTATTTAAGGCCAAAGTAAGCAATTATGTCAATTTTGTGTGGATTTTAAAATGGTTATATTAACATCTGAAAACGTACTGAAAACCCATGATAATTCGTCAAATAAACCCAAAACACAGCTTAATTCCAAGCATGCCTGCACGTTAGTGACGGTTTACAGCTATCATTAGTGAGAGATATAGGACACATATGTACGTGCAAAACTGCAGGTCTCTTACTATGTTCATTACTGATGCAGTGTGTCTGTAAACACTATTTCGCAGGCACGTTTAGAATGACTGGGTTTGGAGGGTCTGGGTATTTCCTGCATCCGTGCCTGTAAATGTAAAATGCAATTCATAACTAAGAACATCAGAACTATTGGCTTTGACAAATCTTGTTATTGAACAAATAACAGTTCATCGTTGGGCATATTGAGGAAGGGAAACTAGGTAGACATGGTTGACATTTTACAATTCTACTTGCAACTCAAGTACATGCGTGACAAGAAGTTGAAATGTGTGTGTCCAATTCTGAGAGCAGGCTGTGAGTGAGTGAAGGATGGAGAAGGCCAGAATTGTATGCCTTAAAAAGAGAATGCCAGCAATGGCTGGCACCTAACCTGTAGGAGCCAAGAAGAATCTAATGCATTTTTCTATGCCACTTCTTGGCCCCTCTCTCATTTACTTTGGCCACGTTTGCTGGAAATGGCTATAGTTATGTACGCCTTACATCCCGCAAGCGCAGTGACGTACGGCTCATCTAAAATAAAGCACCCGCCCTGCCAGAAGACAGGTCAGTTCCGAGTACGAGCTACTCTAAGTGTGTCGTGCCTTTTGTTCAGCTCCTCAGCCCGGCCGCCATGCAGGCCCTGACTCTCTCTTCCTCCGCCGGCCGCACCGGCAGGGAGGGACTCAACACTGGCGACGAGGGACGGATGAAGTACATACCAGCTTCCTAAGCCATAACTCGTCCCACAAGCCCTCGGCAAGGGCACATTTTTTGAGACACGGTGGGGGGCCCATCCCACACCCAAAAAAGAAAGAAAAAAAAATCTCTCTTCTCCTACAATGCTCCAACATCCACAGAGCACAGAAAAAAAAACAGTGGAGGTAGCTGAGAACATTTTTGGCTCGCCTGCTCCTTAACTTTTAAACCAGGTGACACAAGAAGTACCACTACACCACCTGCAACAAAGAAGCAGAGCTGCTTGGTTCCTCAGAGTCCCATCAACAAAAAGGTGACAAAGGTGAGGAGAGACCGATCGTTCACACACATCGACCGTGGTAACTCCAGCACTGGAACATCATGGTGCCTGGCCTTTCCACACCCAGGCCTGGCACACCGTCAAGAATTGCAGTGTTGTTGATGCCCACGGCACCGTCCCCTCGACCTCATGGTGGGACCACAGCTGCGCTAGGGCCGTTCAACCCCTACAATGACCCATCGTCAGTGGGACCCCGCTGGATGCTGTGGATCCAGAAGTTTGAGATGGCGATGACCTGCAAGGACATCACAAAGCCCAGGAAGATGAAGTCACACCTTCTGCTCAACGTGGGTGAAGACGTCCTGTGCATCTTCAACACGCTGGTCATCGGCGATGGTGCAGACATCTACCAACTGGCCAAAGATGCTCTCACAGCACATTAGCACATTTCATGCCACAGTTGAACCCGGACTATGAAACCTTTATCTTCTGCACCACAATTCAGATGGAGGAGGAAACATTTGACGCCTACCATACAAGACTCAGGAAATGTGCACTCTTGTGTGAATTCGACAACGTCGAGAAGGAGATAAGGCACCAGATCATCAACGGTATGCACTCCGAAAAACTGTGCAGAATGGTGTTGGGTGAGAAAGGCATTCACCTAGCTAGAATCCTAGAATATGGGCGTCAAAGAGAGCTGTCGCGCGCGAGGGCAGCACACATGGGCACCACATTGCAGAAGCTTCAACGGATGCTGACGCCAGCGGTAATAGCTCAAATCGTCAACCGCCAACCACCGAGGGAGGAATACAACGAGACAAGCAATTCACCACGTTGGCAACCAAAGATCCCGGGGCCCAGTGAGTGTGGATGATGCAGAGGTTGTTAAGGATTTCAATCAGGCGATACACCCTGGTCTCAGCCTAGTATGCAGCGCACAAATGAAATGCTTATTTTATTATATGAGAAAAAAGTTCCGCACACATCTATTACTACGCCACTTGAAATAATAATCAAGAATCATATAAGTTTGCTTCTTCTTGCATTATTCTGCATGTTTATTTAATTCTTTTTTCATCTTTTTTATATATATAGCCCATGTTGATGACACGTGTTTCGGCACACTAGTGTGCCTTTTTCAAATCTGGGCAATATTCTCTCCACAGGTTACTGTCCCAGTTAAACAAAAATGTATGAACATAATTTTCATAATTATTATAAAAGAGTGCAAAAGAAAACATATTTTTCAAAGGGATGGTTCCCAACAATTATCATAATGCAAAGTAAAACATGTTTAGCATCACAAATTTCCATCATATAAATTAAAATTATCACATACCATTATGACGACCAGTTGTATGGTTGAAATATGCGTAATGGTAAGTATTTTCAGAGAGAGAAAAAAGGGTATAAAAAAACTAAGAAATAAGAAGAGAAAAAACAGCATAAAAAAAGGGGGGTTAGCGCCATTTTCTTTCAAAAGTTGCATTTGTCTGCTAATGTGATTAAATGTAAATATTCTCAAAATAAAGCTTACCTATCTCTTGGTGTTCAACAACTCTCTAATAACGTATTTTCAGCATATAAAAGCCAGAGTCCCATCAGACTCTTAGACGATGTTCGTACTTGTAAAGGTAAGAAGATGTAATTTGGGTAATGGGTTAGTTTCTCCTTTTTACACTCCCGAAATGTCATTAAGTTGTTTCAGGTGTTAAAACTATGCGACACGTGCATTTGCTTAATTAAAAAATTCCAAATTTAATCCAAACTTAAAATATTTCCCGGTCGTTAATTTCATTTGTATTTAATTTTATCCTGCGCGCTGCATTGTGTTAAAGCAGTTAGGCTCCTATCGAAGTTTGTCACATTGAAGATTCAGCGGCCGGTTCAGACCGCCTCTTCACTATACATATGTTGCATTCGACTCTCTAGCAGCAGTTCTGTGCGTGTGTAGTTTTGTGTACCAAGAAAACTGTGGTTCGCTACGACCGCCTGGTCTTAAATGCAGATCTTAATACGATTGGGAATAGGAATGGGTGGTCTTCCACAACGTTAGTGCTTACCTGCAAAATCACGGTTCCTGCATCACGCGTCGCATCCTACTAGGAGTTCACTACATTTGTGGTTTAGAGTATGTATACTGTTGCCATGGCAACCCGTTAGTCCTACTGTAGTTTCAGCTTCCCATGCCGTCGGCCATAGATTGGGATAATTTGGCTCTATTGATCTATGGTACGTTGTTTTGAGCGAAAAGTTTCACAATTTGTATTATATTTGTAAAAATTCTGAATTTTGTCAACATTGGTGCCGCGATTCTGTCATCAAGTTCTAAATAGAAAAGCGACCTCTTCTGCTCAGGTGGAAATAAAGATTAACCCCATATCTACACAACAGAGTCACATGCATTTATTTTACCAAAGCATCATGGGAACTGTAGTTCTACTAGCCAAAACTTTATTTATGAACCATATTTGTTTTTGCTTCTCATTTCTGAATGGATAGGTATATGAGATGGATTATGTTTCATTCCAAATGCAAGTATTTTAGATAAATCTCACATAAATACCAAATTTTGTGCAAAAATAAATATATGCAGTTGCTTTTTGTTATAAGCAGCATGGATTACATATGATTTAACATTTCATAGATTCTGAACATACATAGAATACATCGTAAACATGTTTCCAGGAACATTTTATCCTGGAGTCTTGGTTTTTTTCCCTTCATTATCTAACATAGTTCCTTTTGTTACAAGAAATGATTATAGAAAATTGGACATCTCATTGTCTGTGTTCAGACTGGTTTCTATGCATCTGAAATAATTGATTAGTTTTGCTTCTTCTTGTCCTAGTCATACTTCCAAGTTTCCACCTCTGCATCCCAAGGACACTTTTTTTAAACCAATGAATCTAATGTCCTGCTTCCAGTCCATCTGGTGACATTTCTGCCAATGTTCTGCCAATGGCAGATTTTTATCTTGACTTCCCATCACTGTCAAATGTTCACGAATTCTCGTGCGAAGTTCTCGAATCGTACTTCCAATGTACATTTTGCTGCAAATGCAGTTGATTGCATAGATCACATACTTAGTACGACAATTGATCTGTTTACGTATTTTCAGTTTAATTCCATTCTTGTTCTCATAGTAGTCGGTCATGGTGACCGCATGCTTGCACATAGTGCATGTTCTGCACTTTCTAAAGCCTAATTTCGGTTGTAACCAATTTGCTGGTTTTTCCTCGTTGTCATCAGGTAGTAGTGACGGGCTGAGACACAGTTTCAGCGTTCTCGCCCGTCTGTACACTATTGTTGGGTGATCTTGTAACAAAGGTCCGATATGTGGGTCCAATTTGAGCAGGCCCCAGTGTCTTCTGAGGTTTTTTTTTAATCAACTGGTTGTTAGCGCAGAAGGTTGTAATTAATTGTACCTCTTTTCCTTGAGTTGGTTTATCACATTGTGTTAATGTTTGCAGTCTTGTTGTTTGATGTGCTTTATTGTAGGCTGTTTTGATACTTATTCCAGAGTAGCCTCTAGCTTTAAATCTAGTAGACAGGATTTCACATTATTTCTGAAAAATAGTTTGTTCATGACAGTTCCTTCTGGCTCTAATATACTCGCCCTTGGGGATATTACGAATGACAGGTGCGTAATGGCAGCTGGTAGCATGTAGTGTGGAGTTCACTTCTGTACTGTACCCTACCCCCCTTTTTTTATGTTGTTTTTTTCTCTTCTTATTTCTTTGTTTTTTTCATTCCCTTTATTCTCTCTCTGAAAATACTTACCATTACGCATGTTTCAACCGTACAACTGGTCGTCATAATGGTATGTGATAATTTTAATTTATATGATGGAAATTTGTGATGCTAAACATGTTTTACTTTGCATTATGAAAATTGTTGGGAACCATCCCTTTGAAAAATATGTTTTCTTTTGCACTCTTTTATAATAATTATGAAAATTATATTCATATATTTTTGTTTAACTGGGACAGTAACCTGTGGAGAGAATATTGCCCAGATTTGAAAAAAGCACACTATGAGTGCCGAAACTCGTGTCATCAACATGGGCTATATATATAAAAAAGAATAAAAAAACATGCAGAATAATGCAAGAAGAAGCAAACTTATATGATTCTTGATTATTATTTCAAGTGGTGCAGTAATAGATGTGTGCGGAAATTTTTTCTCAATTTTGACAAACAAAGTGGGGGAACTCTAGGTCTTCGTTTCCTGCACACACCATTGTGACACATTAAGATATATAGATTTCTGAAAAAAGTCGCGGAGGTTCAAGAGTGTGATCAGAAAAGCTCCCCAAGTTTGTATACTTATTTTATTATATATATATAGGTTCAATATTTGAGACATATACCACTCAATTCACACCCTCTTTTCAAATACCCCAAGTCACAATGGACCAGGAACCAGGCTGGTAGGTAAAGGTAATATTTATTTATTTATTTAGAATTTCAAGAAAATCACACACTTTTTAATATATGGGGCAGCAATCACCAATGTGGTGACAATAACAAATAGGAACGTGAACAATGTGATTAAATTAACCCTTTAGCAACACAGATAGAAAACACCAGAGATTTGAGACACTTTTGAATTTTGGGAAAGATAGCACTCAAGCTAGGATTTCCCCCTGCAATATTCCTCAACTCACAAAAAGTTCTAAATAGATATAAGGAAGCAGCAGGTGATCAGGAAGGAGGAATAATAAACAGAATTCGAATCCAACCTTCCCTTCCCAAACAAGAGAGAAAAACAGGTTTGAACCTTTGCAATGTTAAAGTGACACTCAGAAATGGCTGAATAAATCAATGAATGTGTGCAGAACTCCTTAAATAAGTACAATTCTCTACGGGAGCAACACTGGAAAGTTACAAGCAATCATAAGCAATAGATTGAGCAAAATCATACAATCCGAAAATGAATGGAATGTTTAAAACAGTTGATAGTAAAAATAACACGTGTTGAACTTTGCAAAAATGCTCATTCCCGCCTGAAATTAACCAAACGGTTTTTAATAAAAATGGGTGAAATATTGTAAATCTGGATGCGGTTGGGGTTGGGAGGTAGCTAGGGATCCTAGGTACAAAAGGAAAGTGAAATGAGGTCTCTAGCTGTTAAATGGAGTGAGTTATGCAAGATCTAGTGAGGTGCGTTTCTGGAAATAAGGCGTGAAAAAGGAACAGAAATCAATTTTTACAAGGACAGTTTTACTTTACCCTAAGTCGTTCATGCTAGGCGACCAGATTGAGACACAGTAAGCTCCAGAGTTGATCCGCGGAACATCCCTAGCACCCCTGCGCCCCCACCCTGGCTGACCCGGTCCGATTACCCGTGGGAGGACTAAGGGCTTAGGATTTCACAAGACAACATTATTAAAGAAATTGGTGCTAGCACAAGGAATCAATGCATGGTTTCAAGAATGATTGTGACAATATTACAGTTATCTGGATGAGGATTGGAAGATTTAGAGATTGGGATGGACCACAGCAAGGCAAGGTTTACTCTGTTTCTATGGTTCCTATTGATACTTACAGTCCACTTTTTGGTTTGGATTTTGGACAGTCAGCGCTCTGGATCACCACACGGATCTGGTCTAACACAGGGCAGCCGGACAAACTCAGCGGGACAGAGTCAGCTGGGCAGGACCTGGATACCAAAGAATAGTTCTTCTGGACTAGCAGTTCTGGTTACTGGATACTATAGGGCATCAGGATAGCAGGATAGCCGTGAGTGGCAGCAAGCCAGATACATTCAGGATGCTCCCCCAAAACACCACAGCTTTCCTTTAGTTATTGGGATTATTTTAGAATTGAGGCCTAGCTGAAGCAGGATCAGCAATTGCTTGGCCTTGTGGTTGGGATCTGGAGTTCTATGGATAGATGCAAAATGAAGACAGGAACAGAGAGGAACAGGATACTGGCGTAGGAATCAGGAATCAGTGTGTGTCCTAAGTGCTAGTCAGGGGCCCTTATTTATAATGCCAGATGACATAATTACAGTATAAGGCAGGGGCAGGATTCACTGTGCCCGCCTCTACACTAGGATTGGGCAAGGGCATAATCTTTGGCTTGCTCACAATTGGTTGGATATCAGAAAAGTGATGTCATATATAAGGTGACTCTTACTGGATCTAGAAACTCCCTAATTTCCTTTACTGGCAATCCGATTGTGCCAAAAACAGGTTTTTATGCAGTTGTCAACTCTTAGTAAATCAGATAAACAGGTTACATATTTTGGGCAGCACAGATTAGTCCAAACCTCAAGTCTGTGCGACCTTGCTTCGCCTTTGTGACACATTTTGGTAATTTTACACATTAAAAATTTGGCCTAAAATTCCCCAATTTTGTACACAGACGCAAATTGTCCCCAGGGATGTATGTACAAAATTTTAAATTTGCAACATGGATGCTTTTCTGGTAATACAGCACATATCACCGTTTCTGTCCAGAGTGTGTCATGACGGTCTACCAAGTTTTCAAACACAGCCCACAATTCCACTTTTTTACGCTGTAAAAATGTCACCTTTTTACCAATTTTGACAGCTGAGATATGTCTTTTTAAAGTTCTTTCTAAAACATTCTTAAGGCAAATGGGAGTCATTGGGCCTCATTCCGAGTTTGGAGGTAGCCATGGTGCTATTAGCTACATGGCTGCCTCCAAAATGGGTCCGTGTCCGGATTCCTTGCATGAGGAATTACCGGGTCATTCCAACCTTGGAGGACCCAGTAATTCTTCATTCAAACACCCATCCCCATTCCCATTGATCCCCATAGGGCTCAATGGGAATGGGAAGGGAGCTAATAATGGGCCCGTTAATAACGGGCCGGTTATTAGCTCCCTGGTCCCTTAGCGGTTCCAGCTAAGGGCGGCTGGTAAAACCAGTTGCCCTTAGCGGAACCCGCTAAGGGACCTTGTAATGCGGCAGTAAGGGGTTAACAGCACCGGCATTCTTACTGGCACCGTTAACCCCTTACTGCCGCACTCGTAATGAGGTTCATTGTCTGTCATTTCTTTCTTCCCAGCTAACACCAACTAGCTGTTTCTTTGACGCAGGATGAGGGCCTCTCTCTTGATTGAAGGTTTTATTGCCCCTCACACTTGACAGGGGAGAGTCCCAGGGCTGCTATTGTCCTAGCCTGGAGCAAAGACGAATGTCTAATGACCATGTGAAATCCCTTTGTCCTTGTCCATTCAAAGTCTTTCAAGCTGACAATTAGTGCTTTCCTGTGCCAGGAGTTTATAGTGTGCCTCTATTCCTGAAGGAAATCACAGCGCTGTAACTTAAAGAGCAGGATTTATTTTTATAGCTTGTCCACTTAGCCTATGAGTTTTAGCCTTCATTCTCTCATTTTAAATCTTGACTTAAACAAAATCTGTGGAATCAAACTAGCTCATAGGTGTACTTTTACCAGCAACAAATCCTTTATATTGCTAAGTAAGCAGGCCTTTAACCAACAATTTACTTTTAAATAGGCCACTTTTTCTTCAATCAGCAAAAGCACATTTTACCACATGTGTTAACAACTAATAACATTTCTTTCTTTTTAAATTCAACTTGGCAGTTTCTGAATATGCAAACATTGCCTTTTCCTGGAAGCCTGAGTTTTATCAGCACAATGAAACATGACACTAACTATGTGCAGATAGTTACAAGTTCTTTGAAGACAGCTGATGTTTGATACATTGTAGAAACATACGACGCTTTTCCGTGCGAGTGAAAGCAGAGTCCTTGGTTGATTTTTCAAAGTTGCCTTTTGACTGGAGCTGTCATCCAAATGAGGCCTGGTTCGTCTGAGACATAATGAATGATCCTGGAAATGGCAGGGTTTTTTCAATCACGGTAGTTTCATGAGAAATTGATGAATTTAGTGCCAAGCAGCACTTTTAATGTTGAAAATGGTGTCGTTTTCAAATGGGAATTTTGAGATTTCCAGCAAAGCAATGCTGCCTCTTTCACTTAATTTGTAGAAACATATTGCAGAGCACACTGGCAGACTCCTGTGGTGTGTACTCTGTTCCTCCGTCTGAAATGTGTGTGGCAGGGTGATGCAGCCATTATTTTGGTGGTTGTAAAACGCAATTTTGAGATCCTGGCACACACAGGAAGAAGAAACTGCCCAGCATAAGGAACCAAGTGCAGAGCATTTGGCTGGAAGGACCACTACGCGCGTGTCTGCAGATCATCAGTGCAACCACAATGCCCACAACCCCAACCCCAACCACAACAAGACAAAAGCCTCCCCAAGATGAAGAAGCAAGCTAACACCCACCGCATAGAGGGCCTCATCACGACTTGGGTGGTAACCCTTAAAATCGGCGGTAGGGCTCATAGCGCCGATTTTAAGGGTCCGTCGGATCACGACTTCAAATACAGCCGGTGCAATAAGAGCGCCAGGAACCTTTAGCGCTAAAACATCATCGATCAGGAGTCCGGCGTAAACGCTATTAGCGCCATAAAAGCGGCGGATAATCCGCCGATAATACCTCTAGCAAAAAGCTGGAGGTAACAGTACACAGGCCACAGCAATGAGGGCCCAGGTGTAAGCAATGCAATGCAGAGGCCTACAAAGGACCCACCCATGCACAACACCCCCTCCCCAACCCCATTACACCAGCAGGAGCAAGGAGGAGACAGCAATGAGGGCCCAGGTGTAAGCAATGCAATCCAGAGGCCTAAAAAGGACCCACCCATGCACAACGCCCTCTCCCCAACCCCATTACACCAGCAGGAGCAGAGAGGAGACAGCAATGAGGGCCCAGGTGTAAGCAATGCAATCCAGAGGCCTACAAAGGACCCACCCATGCACAACACCCCCTCCCCAACACCATTACACCAGCAGGAGCAGGGAGGAGACAGATATGAGGGCCCAGGTGTAAGCAATGCAATCCAGAGGCCTACAAAGGACCCACCCATGCACAACACCCCCTCCCCAACACCATTACACCAGCAGGAGCAGGGAGGAGACAGCAATGAGGGCCCAGATGTAAGCAATGCAATCCAGAGGCCTACAAAGGACCCACCCATGCGCAACACCCCCTCCCCAACACCATGCTGCCATTTGGAGCCGGGAGCCTTGATGTCGACTTCTACCTGCTGCACCTGGAGCTACAGAGGCCAGTCAACCAGGCCAGGGCCCTGGGAGTGCAGGCGGCAGTGGGGATGAGGAGAAGGAGGAGGAGAGCAGCAGCAGCAAGGCGCCCAGCCATCCCCAGGGTCAGGCCAACACCCTGGGCCCTAACTGATGGTCAGTTGGTGACAGAATATCGGCTGGACAGGGCAACCATCACCCAGTTGCTGGACACAATCCAGGGTGACATATGCAGCCGCATAGTGAAAGGAAGCGCCCCCAATTTCAGCACGATCCTCCCCGCAATGAGAGACAATAAGGGACTCTCCCGTAGTGGGAATAAGGCCAAGACAGAGTGCGGGTGAGCGTAAGTGGGAGTTTATCCAAGCATAGGGCATGCAAAGAACTCTGCAACCTCCGAGAGCGCTCTGTCTGACAATAGCAAAGACAGGCGTATTTCTAATACAAAAAACGTCATCAGCACCTACACACTATAGGGGGCACAAGTTAATTGGGATTGGGTGGCGTCGACTAACTATAGGTGTTGCTGCAGCGTGGTTGGTCTTGGCGTGAGGACGTCACTGGTCAGCCTCGTGGGTTGGGTTGGGCCTGGCAGGCCAGCTTGAGGTCATCCGCGCTGTGTTGGTATGCTGGGGCAGCCTGTGACAAAGATGAATACCTTTCCTGACTCGTTTGCCCTAGGCCATGCACACTGCAGTTATTCAAGAAACGACATTTAAGTTCATCAATAAATCGCTCAGCAGTTTATCTTATAAAATAAACGCAACACATGAGGAATGCACCTCGTGAGAGGTCTGGTGGTTGTTGGTTGGGGTGAGATTTACCTGTGTCCTATTGACCGGTATTTTAGGTCGAGGGACTGGGCTTTGGGGCCTGGGCCGAATGATACATGTCTGTCTGCCGCGTTAGAAGTTATTATATAAATGGGTCTCTGTGTCGTCCTTGCACGGGGTCATGATTCTTGGGGGGTCTAGGGGGGTTGTGGGATTTACGAGAGGGTGCTGGTAGATCAGTGGATTCAAACGTGGGTTTATTACCGTGCTGTAAATAACACAGGTGGCGGGCTGTGGCCTTGGGTGCGGTACCGGGGCCTCTGACTCTCTGAAGTAGCTCCAGCTTGGTTGGGGGAGGTGAGGGAGCGCGGCACAAGTCTTAGCTTTTTTATCTGGCAGGCTTGGTAGGGTGGGAGGGAGAATGGCCTTGCATATATTCACAAAGGTCTTTTCCTCGTGCGTTGCTGACTTTTGAATGCAGAATTTTTATAATGTTCTGCCTTATTTTGATGTTATTTAACCACACATATATATATCAATTTCGTTACACATTTCTTTAATACAGTCGGTTCCAGTACCTTTTCATTACCTAACATTATATTCACTACATTGTGTGCGTATTTTATGTACATTAGACGTTATACGAGGTAGTTCTAGGTTATGGCCTACAGAGACTGATGCTCGCCGCTTTGGGTGATTAAGTAAACATATATGAATTCAGGTTTCTACATAATATTGAAAGAACACTTATACAGATAAAGGTTACACGTTTGGTCGACATCTTTCTCTGTGGTTATAGCAGCACTAGTCCAGACCTGGGGTGATATCATATAACGTTACATCTTTATGGTTTATTCACAGTTTACAGGATCTGTTTAAACAGAGGTAGTTCGTTAATAGCAATACTTGAATTGTTTTCTACTTTCTTCAGATAGTGATGCTTCAGCTTTTTCCCCGTCACCCCGGCCTCGCGGATCAGGTCATGCGGGGTGCAATATTACATTGTGAATGATAAAATGTTACAGTGTTGGCATCTCGGGTTTAGCTCATATCCGACTTTCTCATGGGAACGCGCTCGCAGCGGATCTACCAGGGCTACTGCGGCGGCAGAGATGCATGAAAGGCCCTCCAAAGGTGGGGGCCGCGTTACAGTGTGCTGAACTCACGCCATGTTTGCTAGACAAGATGGCTTCTAGGCCTAACTGAATTTTGGTAAATGCAAGGAACGGATACGTGTGGGCAATGTCGTCGGCGGGTGAACCCTCCTCCACCTGGGCCCGGGTGGCATGAGGGGACGCCCACCGAGTCATGGTCCTCACCTGGGGAGAAGGCTGCAGGTGAGGAGGGCCTCGCGGCCAGTCCTCCCCTACATTTCCCCCCTTTCGTTACTAAAGTAACGAATTCTTTAGCTCTTCTAATCTTCTACATTCTTGTTCCTCTATCACTGCGTCATCCCATGCAGGTGTTCCTTTTCTAGGCATCCATGCTCTGCACACCCCCCTTAAGCTCTCACCTCTTCTAGCATACTCGTCTGGTGTACATGTTAAATATATACAGTCACCAGTTCCTTCCAAGTCTACCCAGACCTCCTCATACCATTCCAGTTCCACGTCTCGTGGTTCTTTGATAGTGGTGTGCCATAGTTTATCTACTATGTACTTATCATGGTACATAGGCACTAACTGGTACCTGGGAGTGTTATCTGTTCCTGTCTGTACATGTACTTCTTGTGTCGCCTTAATTGTACCACCAGAGTTGCCCATTGTCACCATCATCATTGCACCGTTAGGGACTGCGTTAGCACAACATCGGAGGCCCACCTGGCACAGGCAGAACACCACGAGGAGGACCACCACAATTGGTATCAAGAACTTCATTGCCATTCCAAGCCATGAGGGAACCCAGGAGAAGATATTGTCGAACCATGAGCTATCTTCAGCCCCACCTTCCATTTTCATCTTCTCGCCCAGGTTATGTACTGCTTCAATGACGTGGGACAGGGACCCATTTTCTGCGTCTTCGGAAGGTACGAACGTGCAGCACGCACTTCCTATTTTTCGGCAAACACCTCCATCGATCGCTGTTAACAGGTCCAGAACATACCTGTTCTGCATGGTCATTAGTCGCAGAGCTCGTAGTTCCACCTTTATTATGTTGAACCCTTCTTCAGTGTCATTGGCCAGCTGAATCAGTTCCCACCGTGTGATCTGGAGCCATTTTGCATTTGCTCTTGCTTGGACACTTGAAACTAGTGAGGCAAAAAATGTTTCCACGGAGCTGAACAGGCGATACCTGTCTGGGATCTGTGCCAATAAATCGGATGATGCTTGTGATATGTAGTTCGATGCTCGCTTGTTCCGTGATAGCTCCTCTTCTTTCCCTCCGGAGGACAGGACATAGAGGTGCGCTTTTGCAGTGGGAGAAGTCACATCCTGGTTCACGTTTCCTTGCATCCTTTTATTTCCGTCGACGTGACTTTCTGGAATCACCATTAGGGCTGAATGCAAAGTGGCCATTGAGCAGCTGCCACTCCATGCCTGGGGAAGGTGCAGGTAAGCCTGATTCCCGCATACCCAGTATGTGTCCATTAGTGCTGCTGTTCCTTTTTTCATGTCTGGGATGGTGAGAGTTTTGTTACAGTTTTTATTCGTTCCCATTGCCACTTTTCCTTCTCCCTTGAAACATAGTTCGTTTTGTATTTCACTTTGTAGCTTGAAGGGTTTCTCCATCGCTGTTACCCATGTTAGTTTAGAGATGTGTTCTTTCCATATTGGCAAGCACGTTTTTTCCATCCACCGCAGCTTGTCTGGTTGGACACCTCTCAGTGCTTCCGCTTTGCACAGTACTTCTTCATCTTTCCATTTGTTTTCGGAAAACAGTGTCCCTTGTATTGCAAAGAAAGGTTCTTTAAGACAGACCACTCCAGACGCTTGTGAATAGCACGTTTTGTTGTTCTGTAGCATTTTGAAAGAGACATCGTGTGCTTGGAAGGTGTTCTTTATTCTACACAGCGTGAGATGAAGGAGACATTGGGCATCCACAATGGGCAATTCTCTTGGCAACAACACTTTGGGTGTGCCTGATGCATGGGGGATGAGTGAACAGACATAACAGCTTTCATTGGTTGTCTGTTTAGCTGTTGTACTCATATCTGCATACCATTTATTTGCTTGGTGGGGGTGTCGTGGGTCTTCCATCTTGTCTAATCCTAACCCATAATACTCATCATACCCCCTCCTACTTGTCTCTCTTCTCCGCCTACTTTTCTCCCTCCTCCTATACCTTTTAGTTTCGATAGGTGAAAGAATAGGCCCCCCTTTCTCCTTCCCACCCCCCTTTTCCAATTCTTCATATAGGAACTTGTGTTCTGTCATCGTAATTACTTTTCCATTTTCCTCAATAAACAACAAATCGCTGTTTTGTATCGGGGCGGGAAGGGTCGTGGGGCTGTTATATATTTCAGGTAGGGACATTGTGTCATTTTCCATTTCTTTATTTCTTGATTGTGACAGGGCAGCAGTGGGTGGTGTAGTATAGTAACCCCATACAAAGTGTGATCCATCCCAGACCAAAAAATCACCTTCTTTAATATTCATACTTGTAATTGAATTCGTGCCAGGGGCAAGGGTGGTGTTATTCCCCCCTCCCCCCTCGTTCATCTCGATAGAGATGAACGCTATGAACCAATATGTTACCAGGCAAAATATTGAGATGAAGAACACAATAACACACATTGATAAACCACATTCGTATGAATATGTCAATCTATCTACTAACATTTCTCTAAATCTAACACATCTATTAGTTGCAGGCTGCCCATTGGATGCCATGGTAAATCCTGTTTGAAACACAAAAGTGCATTAAGTACAAGCATGTAAACATTTCTAACGTTGTGACGTTGCTTCGACAAAATATAGGAATGGGTGAGGGAGGGGGTGTGTCGACAGACAAGGTAACTTTACAATCATTACTATCCGTACATTATTTTATATATAAAAAAAGATGAAAGTTGAGAGACAAAAACTTCTTCAAAACCAAAAAAAAACCCCACAAAAACCTTCAAAAGTTGTAATCAAAAAAAAAAAAAAAAAAAAATCATATATATATATACATATTTATTTCAGTACACTTGTCGTGCGCCAGTCGCGTTCACTGTTCATCACTTAATGCACACAAAATTCCCATCATTCATTCTGCACAACTTCATTGTCCGCTGTTGCCTGTGCCTCGTCCTGCACCTCACTTTCCACGGCGCTGTAAGCTCTGCGTACGTCTGTCAAATGCACCCAGTATCGTAGGCCCTTCACCTTTACTGCTGTGGGCGTGCAAAACACTACCTCATAGGGGCCATGGAAACGTGGCGCATTCCACCTCCGCACAAAACTTCTGACATATATAAGGTCACCAGGCATTAGTTGTAATGGTTTTTCAGGCAGCGTCTCTGCTTCGGTTGTGTTCCCCTCCTCTCTTGTAGAGGGGGGGGCTAGTTGCTTCGCAATTACGCGCGCTGCCCGTGTCAGTTTTTTCAAGTACTCTGTGAACTCCTCTCCCAATATCGCTGCGCTTCTGTGTGCATCAGAACGTTCACGGAGAGGCGAATGCGCTGTGTGCATTCTCCTTCCCGTGACGATCTCATGTGGGGACAAGTGGTGGTCTTTACTTGGCTGATTTCGTAACTCGAACAGGGCCAAAGGCAGGCAGCACATCCAGGTCTTTTTAAGGGAAAAACACAGTTTTGACAATCTGCTTTTTAACAGACCGTTCATCTTTTCCACAACGCCATTACTTTGAGGATGATAAATCGAACATAATTTGTGCTTTATTCCCAATAGCGTAGTCACTTCCTTGAATAGTTCATTAACAAAATGCGTGCCGTTGTCTGAGCGAATAACGTCGCAAATTCCCCAGCGCGGAAATACTTCCTGCACTAGGAACTTCGCGGCGCCCTTCGCATCAGGGCGCGCACAAGGGCCTGCCTCCACCCACCTTGAAAATGGACATACAACCACAATCATGTAGCGAGCCCCGTTACACCTTTCTCCCATGTCTACATAATCAATGTGGAGCTCTCTGAATGGGCCATTTGGTTTTGGTATCGTTCCTCTTAGTGTGCGCAATGTCATACCTGAGTTGTAAATCTGACATGTCGTGCATTCTAAAGCCAGCCTTGTGATGTGTTCCTGGAGGCAAGGTGCAAACCAATCTTCTTGTATTTCCGCCACTATGTGTTGCTTTGCGTTGTGTGCGGGAAAGTGTAGTTGTTGAAATGCTATTTCTAACAATGTAACTGGCATTACCGCTTTTCCTGAACTTTCTTGTCGCCACAATAAATCAGTCGGCGATTTGCTGCATCCCCTCTTAGTCCACAGCAATTTTTCTTCTGCACTAGCTCCCTCTTGCAGCTCTATTATTTCCTGTGTGGGCATCATGTTGTATCCTGTGGGGACCTCTTGGCTTGCTGTGTGGTGCAACATGTACTCTCCTACTTCACTTTTCTGTAAATACGAAGCTGCTTTGGCAGCGGCGTCTGCTGCCGCGTTCCCCAAAGATATAAAATCTGTATTTGTGGTGTGGGCTTGGCATTTTACGATGGCCACTGCCGTGGGGTCTTGCAGGGCCTCAATCAGTTCTTTCAATAATTCTGCATGCTGAACCGGTGTTCCATCTGCTCGTCGAAACCCTCTCCGCCCCCACCGTGCCAACCCGCCGTGGACTGTTGTTGTCATGTATGCTGAGTCTGTATATATTGTCACTGCGCACCCCTTGGCGGCATGCAATGCTTCTATTAGCGCTATTAGTTCTGCTGCTTGCGCTGAATAGTGTGATGGGAGGCGGTGTTGCACTAGTGTCTCGTATTCATCTTCCTCTAATCGTACCACTGCCATACCCACATGTTTCTCTCCTGTCTCCATGTCTATTGATGCTGACCCGTCCACGAAATACACCTCTCCCTCGTTCAGGGCATTCTCAAAAATCACTTGATCCTGACCTTCGTCACCGGTGTACGTGGCGCAGTTGTGGTTCTGCATGTCCTCTACGGTGCACGCCTCTGTGATGAATGTGGCCGGGTTCACTGTTTTACATCTTACTATATGGATGTTTGCGCTGGACAGTATTATTTCATATGCTGTGGCGCGTTGTGTCGTCAATGTGCTCTTTGATCGCTCTAATATTGCAAAGAGTGAGTGTTCCACAAACAGTGTCACAGGACAGCCCATCACTATCGTGGCACTTTTTTCAATCGCGAACGCGGCTGCGGCTAGGGATTGCTCGCACGCGAAATGACCTTGCATTACTGCGTCTAGGGTGCCACTATAGTAAGCCAATGGTTTGTGCCCTAACGATGTCTTTTGTGTCAGTACTGCTGTCATCAGTGTTCCTTTGCAGTGTGAAAATAAGAAGAATTCGCGCCCATAATCTGGATTTGCCAGTACTGGAGCGCTTGATATCAGCTCTTTTAGTGAGTTGAATGCTGTGTTCATCTCCTCTGTCCATTCTATGTGTTTGTTTTCTTGCTGTGCTTCTTTTAGTGCCTGTAACAAGGGCCTTGTGTACGCTGCATAATCCAATATCCATGCTCGGCAATAGTTGCACATACCCAGAAATTTCTGCATCTCTTTTACTGTTTTGGGCTCCCCAACTGTTCTAATCGCCTGTGCCCTGTCTGGTATGATCCGCTTTCCATCCTTTGATATCAGCTGTCCCAAGTATAGGACCTCTGTCAGACAGTATTGTAACTTCCCCTTGTCCACCTTGTACCCTTTATTGGCCAATAATGTCAGGAGTGTTATTGAGTCCTTTCTACACTCCTCCTCAGTTTGTGCACAAACCAATAAATCATCAACGTACTGAATCACTGTGCTTTCTACAGACAAATTCCCCAGATCTTCATGTAGTACCCTGTTGAATATGCTTGGGCTCTCGCAATATCCTTGTGGTAGTCTGCAGTGTTCGAACCTCCTCCCCCCTAGTGTAAATGCTGTTAAGTACCTGCTCTCTTCTGCTAAGGGAATCGAGAAAAATGCATTTTTCAAGTCAATAACTGTGAAGTGGGATGCCGTTTTCGGAATGTTGCACAGTATTGTCGCCGGGTTCGGGACTAAAGGGAACTCCTTCTGAATCACATCATTGAGTGGGCGTAAATCTTGTATCATCCTCCATGAACCTCCCTTCGCCTTTTTAATCGGGTAAATGCATGTGTTGCATGGGGAGTTTGAGGGCACTATTATTCCTTGTGCTAGTAGTGCATCTATTGTCTCTCTGATCCCTTCTTCTGCTTCGCGTGACAATGGATATTGTTTTACCCGGGGTAGGATTGCTCCCTGTTTAAGTTTTATTACCACAGGCTGAACCCCATGTAGTAACCCCACATCGTGGGGGCCATTTGTCCATAGGTTAGTGGGTACTGACCTCATGTCATCATCAAAAAATGTATGTGGTGCTCCTACTACTGCCATTAATTCAACTTTAGTTTTTCTGGCTGTAACTACAATGTCGCATGGCATTGCTAGTTCCATCACTATTTCGCCATCTGTCTAAGTGTCAGAAAATAGCTCCTCGTCCGAGAGCTCCCTCAGTGGGATATTTGCATTTGTACACAGTACTGTCCGCCACTCACATCCTTCCATGTCAACGCCAATCACACATATTCTGTTTGCTGACACGTGTACTGCGTGTAAATCCAACGATAGCACTGACCCAGGAGCAGTGTCGGGGCTTGCTATGGGGCGGAAAAGGAATTCGGCTGGAATCCTCCAATCCATCCTTTTTAATTCCGGTACTATGAGAGCCAATGTTCTCATGCCCTCAATAAACATCTCCTCGTTTCTTGGCAACCCTCTGATCTCTTGCATGATTGTGTGGCCGTGTATTACTGCTAATATGCGGAGGGGGCATATGCCTGGCGTCGAGCATACGATACCGCTCCCTGTGAATGATATTGTCATATTTAGTTTGCTTAAGAGATCTCTCCCCAGCAAATTAATGGGAGAGTGTTCATAGTACAGTAAGGGTGCTTTCACTGTTTTACCCCCTACTGTCACATCCAATACCTCTGTGTAAGGAACTTCAATTACAGCCCCAGAGAACCCCTGCGTCTCTAACGTTCTATTAGATAACGGGAACCGGCCCTCTCTAATGCATGATTTCTCCGCTCCCGAATCCACCATGAATATGAACTGCTTGTCTCCTATCTGCGCTCCTATCAATGGTTCCTCTGATGCATTGTGGGTCGTAGATAGTACTGGACACGCAAGTGCTCTCTGTGGGCTGTCCTATGCGGGGTGTCTCATTGCCCCCCCTTGATCGAAAATGTTCCCCGAAACTACTGACACTCCGCTGTAAGGTGCGGGGGCAGGCGCTCCATTAGCTACTGTGGCGAAAGTGTTACCTGGCGTGTATTGCACATTGTCATTATTCTGTGGGTGGTTTTGTGTTCTGTACTGATGTCCGTGTAGTTGTGCGTTACTTCTTTGTCCTACATTTTCTGGTTGCTGGTATTGTCCCATGGGGAGGCCGTAGGGGCTTCCTGGGTGGGGGTGTCCGTACTGTTCTGTCTCCTGGAACCCGTTGTTTTGTCTGCTCCTGCACTCTCTTGAGTAGTGCCCCCATCTCCCACAATTCCAGCAGCTCCCCTGTGGACCTCTGGGACCCTGCCACCCATTTCCTCCCATTCCTCCATACCCTTGTCCTCCTCTTCGGCCCCTGTACCCACCTCTTCCCCCTCTTGGGGCCCACTCTTGCCACGTTGGACCTCCGTTCTGCTCCTGCTCAGTCCACTGTCGTTGTCCTTGTCCTGCCCAATTTGCTGCTATTCTTCCTTGTATTGCTATTTGCCCCTCCTCTCCTTCCTCTCCCTCCCTCATGAGTGGGAGCCCTGCTACCGCTGCTGCGACCTTCACCAGTTTTGATTGTACCAACTTTGCCTCGTCTGCCAACCTTTTCTGTGCTACTTCCCTCTCTCTCTCTTTGATCCGTTTGCAATGGTGTACTATTATACTTTGGATCTCTGGCCACCCCTTTGCCTCAACGCCCGCTATTTTATCGAGTGCCTTCTGCACCTCTTTTGGGAGCCCTCTCTTAATGATAAAATAAAATAGAGATGTGGATTGGTGCCAGGGCGTGCCCGTTTCCGCTCTCCACATCTCCTGCACCCGGAGAATGTAATCCATAGCATCCTCCCCGTCATTCATTGTACATTGCATTACTGACTGCAAATCAGGGGTATCTGGGAATGTCTCCCGCAGTGCGTCCCACACCCTTGCTCGTACTGTATTAAAGGAAGCCCCATCATGGCGATCACACTCTAACGTCACGGCCGGGAAACCAGCCTTAGCCCATACTCTGTCCGCTTGGTCTCCTACTGCGGATACTAGTAGGCTTTTCACATCGCCCACTGCCAACGGTATGCCGGCGGTATGTTTCTCAAATGCATATATCCACTTGCTCGCCCCTCCTGACAGCTGGGGCAATAATTTCATTAAATTAGCCTTATCCATCTGAGCCCATGGTATATAGTTTGGTCTCCCCCCCCCTCTGTGTATCAATGGAAGTTGTAACTTCCCTTTTGCAGTTGCACCCTCCCTTTCCTTAGTCGCTGTGGACTCCAATGACGCCATCTTCCCCACCCTATTTCTTAGTCGTCCCATCCATTCGTCATCTATAGTCCCTAGCGAACATGCACCGTCCACCTCCTCGCTTTCCCCTCCTACTGCCATACTCAACCTATCACTCTCATCCAACCCTCCTCTGACATCACATAACAAGTCCTCTCTGATCCCTCTCTTTCGTGATGCATCACCAATGCTCCCTTCTACTGCTCCTACCTCTATTATTCGTGTCGGCTCTTCCTCAATTCTGAACAGTATTTCCCCCTTTTTCCATCCTTCCTCAATTTGTCTACTTTCGCTCGACGCTCTAGACGTGCGTCCTGATTGTGTAGGGGCGCACGCTGTGCGCTCACATATGTCTTTTATTCTTGAGAGTTCATCTCTTGCCACAGTAAGCCTCGACTCTAAGTCACTCGTTAGCTTCTCTATATCCACCCTCTGTGTGCTTCCCTGGGCGCGCTCTCTGGTGCTTTCGTATGGCGGGGGGGGCGGTTGGTCTTTGTGGTGTACTAGTTGAGGGGGGAGGCACATAAGTAGGGTCGCTATATCCTGCTGCGGGGGCTGGTTTATGTAATATTGGGTACAAACTAATCACCTCCGCAGGTTGTTCTGTACTTAGCTGTTCCTTTTCCTCTCTTGGAATCATCAGTGGATTATCTGTGGTGGAAGGTAGATCAATATTTGGTGCCGGAGCTTTGGGTGGGGGTATTTCCTCAAACAATCTCCAGAGATCTAATATCTCCTTCCTATTTTGCCATTGTTTCCCCTTATACTTGAGGCTAATACATGCTCGTACCATATCAAGAACGCTTTTGTCAAAAGACCCTCCCTCGGGCCAAATCTGGGGCAGACCCTCCCCTTTCAATTCTGTTACCCATTGATCGTGATATTTATTTATTCGTTCAGCGTATCCCGGTAAGCTCTTACAAATGTGTGACAAGGGAGTTTCTGCCCCCATTCTCTAAATCACTAACACAGCCGTGTCCACCTTCTTTACTTTTAGTTAGGTGTAGATATGCGTATGTATACCTTTATGGCACAGACAAGAGCGGACGTCTCAAAGATTATCACCCAATTTTATTCACTGCGCAAATCCTTTCTCACTCACCATAGCTCATCTCCTTCCCATTCCCAGACACTCTCATGTGATTTCACTTGCAACTGATCAATTACTAGTTATGGCCAACACTCTCTGGCACCACCTCGCGGTCAACCGTTCGTCTCCAATACTCACACGGTGCGCGCACCCTTCACAATGCTTTTCCACTCACACCTCGTCTTTTTTCCTCCCTTTCCTCCCTGGCCAGCTGTCCCTGTTTTTCTGCTAAGGTTACTGTGTTCACGTCTGTACGTGCCACTACTTAGTCCCCACTCCTCAAAATGTGCTCCCTATTTTATAGTTCTTCTACAAGTATATTTACCTTATACCCTTTTCGCTTTCACCCCCTGCCCCGTGGAATGGAAAAAAGAAATAGAGAGAGTAGCAATCACTAAAAAATATTCCCGGTGTCTCCTTTTGCTAGACACCAATAACTTATTTCTTACTTCTTCATATATTCCCAGTACTAGTTTAGATAGCACTATGCGGCGCCGCCTTCCACCCCCTTTCGGAGCTAGGTTTCCGTCACTTCTACCACTTCACTTATTTCTTACTCCTAATGGCCATATGCAAAGAAAAGATAAAGAAAGTTTCAAGACCCGTCTTTAGTAGACCCCCGTTATTCTTCTCCTCTACCTGTCCCCGTTCTACTGTTCACAATTCCCCTCCCTTCCCCTTTACGATCGCTCGCACTCAGTACTCACGTGCCCGTCTTGAACCGATAGTCTCCGAAACTGGGTCCGTCCAGGCAGTGTCACCGGTAACTCAACGGTTAGCCCCTGGCTCCGGCGAGCGGCACTCAAAGGGGATTTTTTTCCAATCGGGATCCCGTACCCTTTCTCATTGAGTGCGCACTTCTTATTGTGCCGGTCGCCGTTGGCGGGCAGCCTCCCGGAGCCGGCTCACCGTGCGTATCCCTTCTCGACCGGAGATTCTCGTGCCACAAGGGGGTCGTTAAAAAGGAGTTAGGAAAAATAATTTGGAGATATCACGCTATCGGGGTCACCACTGAAAGGAAGCGCCCCCAATTTCAGCACGATCCTCCCCGCAATGAGAGACAATAAGGGACTCTCCCGTAGTGGGAATAAGGCCAAGACAGAGTGCGGGTGAGCGTAAGTGGGAGTTTATCCAAGGATAGGGCATGCAAAGAACTCTGCAACCTCCGAGAGCGCTCTGTCTGACAATAGCAAAGACAGGCGTATTTCTAATACAAAAAACGTCATCAGCACCTACACACTATAGGGGGCACAAGTTAATTGGGATTGGGTGGCGTCGACTAACTATAGGTGTTGCTGCAGCGTGGTTGGTCTTGGCGTGAGGACGTCACTGGTCAGCCTCGTGGGTTGGGTTGGGCCTGGCAGGCCAGCTTGAGGTCATCCGCGCTGTGTTGGTATGCTGGGGCAGCCTGTGACAAAGATGAATACCTTTCCTGACTCGTTTGCCCTAGGCCATGCACACTGCAGTTATTCAAGAAACGACATTTAAGTTCATCAATAAATCGCTCAGCAGTTTATCTTATAAAATAAACGCAACACATGAGGAATGCACCTCGTGAGAGGTCTGGTGGTTGTTGGTTGGGGTGAGATTTACCTGTGTCCTATTGACCGGTATTTTAGGTCGAGGGACTGGGCTTTGGGGCCTGGGCCGAATGATACATGTCTGTCTGCCGCGTTAGAAGTTATTATATAAATGGGTCTCTGTGTCGTCCTTGCACGGGGTCATGATTCTTGGGGGGTCTAGGGGGGTTGTGGGATTTACGAGAGGGTGCTGGTAGATCAGTGGATTCAAACGTGGGTTTATTACCGTGCTGTAAATAACACAGGTGGCGGGCTGTGGCCTTGGGTGCGGTACCGGGGCCTCTGACTCTCTGAAGTAGCTCCAGCTTGGTTGGGGGAGGTGAGGGAGCGCGGCACAAGTCTTAGCTTTTTTATCTGGCAGGCTTGGTAGGGTGGGAGGGAGAATGGCCTTGCATATATTCACAAAGGTCTTTTCCTCGTGCGTTGCTGACTTTTGAATGCAGAATTTTTATAATGTTCTGCCTTATTTTGATGTTATTTAACCACACATATATATATCAATTTCGTTACACATTTCTTTAATACAGTCGGTTCCAGTACCTTTTCATTACCTAACATTATATTCACTACATTGTGTGCGTATTTTATGTACATTAGACGTTATACGAGGTAGTTCTAGGTTATGGCCTACAGAGACTGATGCTCGCCGCTTTGGGTGATTAAGTAAACATATATGAATTCAGGTTTCTACATAATATTGAAAGAACACTTATACAGATAAAGGTTACACGTTTGGTCGACATCTTTCTCTGTGGTTATAGCAGCACTAGTCCAGACCTGGGGTGATATCATATAACGTTACATCTTTATGGTTTATTCACAGTTTACAGGATCTGTTTAAACAGAGGTAGTTCGTTAATACCAATACTTGAATTGTTTTCTACTTTCTTCAGATAGTGATGCTTCAGCTTTTTCCCCGTCACCCCGGCCTCGCGGATCAGGTCATGCGGGGTGCAATATTACATTGTGAATGATAAAATGTTACAGTGTTGGCATCTCGGGTTTAGCTCATATCCGACTTTCTCATGGGAACGCGCTCGCAGCGGATCTACCAGGGCTACTGCGGCGGCAGAGATGCATGAAAGGCCCTCCAAAGGTGGGGGCCGCGTTACAGTGTGCTGAACTCACGCCATGTTTGCTAGATAAGATGGCTTCTAGGCCTAACTGAATTTTGGTAAATGCAAGGAACGGATACGTGTGGGCAATGTCGTCGGCGGGTGAACCCTCCTCCACCTGGGCCCGGGTGGCATGAGGGGACGCCCACCGAGTCATGGTCCTCACCTGGGGAGAAGGCTGCAGGTGAGGAGGGCCTCGCGGCCAGTCCTCCCCTACAATAGCCACCAGCACGGCAGTACCTCCCCTAGTGAAGCTTGTGTCTGTGCTTCTCTTACTTGGGACTGGCAGCTACCAACATACCATGGCCATGATGCATGGAATGGCCCAGTCCACATTCAGTGCCATGCTGGTACAGGTGCTTGATGCACTGTTGAATCATGTGAACGAAAACATTGCATTGCCAGCCACACAGGCACAGGTGCACCAGCTAAAGGGTCAATCCTATGCCAATGGCCAAGTCCCGAATGTAACAGCAGCCCTGGACTGCACACATGTGGCACTTGTACCACCCCAGGCACATGAGGCTGCCTACAGAAACCGGAAACAGTACCATTCCCTCAATGTGCAGATGACATGTGGCCCTGACCTCACCTTCAGCCACTGCTGTGCCCGCTACCCAGTCATCCACCCATGACTCCATGGTCCTACGCAACAGTACCCTGCCAGCGTACATGGAAAGGCACCGAGGCCAAAACACATGGCTACTGGGTGAGTAAAAATGTATACCACTAAGCATGTCAATCCACAACTGATGGTGCCTGTCACAGAATCGATCATTCCCAATGGTCAGCAGCATCACAGCAGCATACACATCCAAGCAGCTTGCACGATGAACCTTGGACATGTCCAACACAGCAGAACACACCCATGCAGGATGTAAGACATGTGGTGGCACAGTGACATATGGAATCCCCACCACAACAAGGCCTCCTGTGTGAGTAGCACCATGGCTCCCAACACTGACACAGTACAGATATCCCAGCCTGGACATCCGACAGCAATGAAATACCAAACCATCAGCTGGCACATCCACGAATGCTCCACACATAAGTAGGCCGAGTGATGACAATGCACATCCCACAAACACTGTCCCCAAAATGACCATGGGAATGCATGGAGAATAGTACAGAATAGTGAAGAGCAGCAAATGCAACTGTAGGCCAATGGATTAGCAATGACACATGAGGCAGCCACTTCTGTCAAGCAGAAGTAGATGGAAGGGGCCCCTCATCCTGCGACATGTGAATGAGTACTGTTACATATCGAAACATAGCCGTACCAAGTGGAGAGTACCCCATTGATTCAATCGTGCCCATAGGACAGCGCACACCACAATGTCATAGGACAAATGACAAATATTGCAAAATCACACTAATGACAGGGCTCTGTACACCCACTGGACTTACCTTGTCCCCATACCGGCTTTCTCTCCCCTACAGATGAATCTGGATATCCCCAGTACACGTGGCTCATTAGCCCTGTGCGTCACCCACACACGGCTGCGGAGCGGGCATACAACCTTGGCCATGCCCGTACACAGATCTGCGTGGAGAGGGCATTTGGACTTTTGAAGGCACGCTTCCGGTGCCTCGACCGCACGGGAGGTGCTATGATGCATGCACCAGAAGAAGTTGTGAAATCTTACTGACATGTGCCATGCTGCACAACATCTGTTGTTGCTGAAATGTGCCACTGCCCCCTGATGCTCATATGTAGCCACCTGAGGATGGTAGTGAGGGCGATGAAGTGCCAGAAGGTGTAGCACATGCACAAAGGGTGGGCCTGAGGGAAGGGAGGTTGGCCAGACAGGGATTGATTGATGGATTCTTTTCGAAATGGGTAATAGGTAAATGGTGGCTTCTACATTAAATTGCATTTGTAACAATCACTACTGTCCATGCATTGTGATTTTTGTAACGTGATTTATTTTCCCTCAAACAATCCCCCCTCCCTCCAGTGAACACCCAACAATCACCCCTCCCCCCAGTGAACACCCAACAATCCCCCCTGCCCCCAGTGAGCACCCAACAATCCCCCCTCCCCCAGTGAGCACCCAACAATCCCCCTCCCCCCAGTGAGCATCCAACAATCCCCCCTGCCCCCAGTGAGCACCCAACAATCCCCCCTCCCCCCAGTGAGCATCCAATAATCCCCCCTCCCCCAGTGAGCACTCAACAATCCCCCCTCCCCCCAGTGTACAACCCCCAACTGTGCTGTTGCCTGATCAGGCCCACACCAATGATGCCATGCACCGCTATGATGGGCGCGGGCGCTTCCCTCTCCCAGGACCCTCCAGTGTGTGTGCCCTCAGGTGGCGCAAGGACCGGGGCCTTGGAGATGGATCCAGTGAACCCTCTGTTGGTGTGGTTGAAGTTGAGTGCACGGAAGCGCTGGCCATCATGTGCTGGTGCATGAGGGCATTTGCCTCGCGTTGTTGTTCTGCTAGTGCAGACACAGCCTCCGTGAATTCACGTACCCTTTGGCCAAAGCCTGTCAGGGCAGCAGTGCATTGTTGCACGACATGGCGTGTGCGTGCATTGTCCCGGGCAATGTACTTGCAACCATGCCTAATCGAATTGCTCACGGCCTTAATGTGCCGGCTCTGGACTTTGGCCATTGCTTCCACCCGGGCCTGTTTAGCTTCTATTATGTCCAGCCAGCCCATAACTGCTGCCCCAGTGACAAGGCCCTCTCCTGGCACGTCAGGTGGTGGACCGCGAATTGGGCGCTGTCGGGCGGGGGGCTGCATGGTGGCATGCCACCAGACTGGACTGGGCTTCCTGACTCTGATCGATGGCCCTCTGGGCTCCCATACGACGGGGTGTCCACATCGGGCTGGGGTGTGCTGCATCGACGCACAGGCACATGCCGACTCCCTACCTGCTGTCTGCCTGTGCTTGGCCTTCCATGGGGTGTTGACGCCCCTTCCCCATCACTGCTGCTGTGGGTGTGTACTGCAGTGGCATGATGCCCACGTGGAGGTGTTACTCCCACATCGGGCTGCGATTCCGGCCTCTCTCCCTCAGCGTCGGGGCTCTGGATGTTGGCTTCTGGTGAGCTGCCGGGAGCCTCCCTGCGGCCATGTGGCTGCCGCTGCTGTCTGGCGGGGCTGAGTCGGGGTGAGGTGGGTGTTCCCGGTGTTCTCTCCCGTGGGTACGGCCTCTTGGGGGGGGGGTGGTGCTGGTGGAGGCACGGTGTCGTGGGCACATTTCCGGTGTGGCCTCATCGTCATCATCAACAGCCTCTTGGGATGGACGTGTGCCTGTGGGGCACATAGGGGGTGGTTTGAGTACAGTGCTACATACATTTGTGTGATGCAGGTCATGCCAACAAGTGTGAATGAAGACAGTGACAATGACGCATTCAACTTGCATTCTGTTCAGTCAACATGTGGTGCTTGTTGTGGATTTGCATGGAGGGACCCTGCATGGGAAAGTGTGGTTGGGGTGGACTGCGCTCAGGCTTTTGTGGTTGTGTTGATGCACAGTACCACTCTACGTAGCTGTCCTATGGCTACGGGAGTCTATCCTCTGCCCCTGTCATTCATGCACTGCACGTACAGGGTCGTCTAGGCAGCACTGACGTTCTAGGGATGTGGCCCTCACTTACGGGTGTATGCAGTACCTCAGACACATGTCTTCACTCTCATTCAGATGCATGTATTCGGGGATGGGACTCACCTGCCGTTGGATCAATGCCAGTCCCTGCCTCCGCTCCACTGATGCCCTCAATGGTCCCGACATCAATGAGGCCCATCATTTTCTCCTCCCATGGTGTGAGGTCGGGGGGGGTGGTGGGCCTCCTCCTGTGGCCCTGCTTGCACTCCTGTGCTGGGACAGGATGCCTCTCACTCGAACCCGCAGGTCATTCAGCCGCTTGCGGCAGTCTTCCCCATCCCGGGGCACGCGGCCAACTGCACTGACCCTTTGTGCAACACTTTTCCAGATTTGGCCTCTGCGCAGTGCGCTTGTTTTACGCTGCTGCAGCTCGTGATGGTGAGTCACTGCCTCATCCACAAGGACCTCAAGTTCTTGGTCGCTAAACTTAGGTTTTCTGACCCTGTCCATGGCAGACTTGCCCCTGGTGCGCTCCTGACTCATTTTCTGCCTTCGAATCAAGTGGATGGCTTCCAGTGCCTGAGATATCCGACATATTGTGATTTCCAAAATGGCCGCTGCTTTATTTCCCGTCCCGGCGGTGCGGTGACGCATTTCCCTATTAGCGCGACGTGGCGGTAGCGCACGGTGCGCCGGATTTAAGGGTTCGCGCTAATCTCGCTAACGCCTTGGACCGGGGCGCGTGCACGATTAGTCGTGATCTGGAGGATTATCCGCCGGGTGCCTTGGCGTTAGCGCTATTTAGGTCCGGCGGATAATCCCCCACATTTACCGCACAAGTCGTGATGAGGCCCAGAGACTGCCAACTCATCAACCGACGAATACGGTGATGACGATGGAGACTCAGCAAAGGTTGCGGGAAGTGGACGGACGAGAAGAAGAAGGAAAGTCTACTTGGTCTCGGCACTTGAACACAGAGGCGTGGAGTCGACAAAGAGACAGAGAAGGTGCAAATGTCTTGTGTTCATACAGGGCCTTGAGACATAAATGACGATTGACACTGGAGCATCAGTACACGTAATGCTGGCAACAATCTTCCAAACAATGTCTCCCCGTCCTGGCCTCAAGCCAACCGACACACTATTATTTGCCTACGGATACAAGACCCCACTACCAGTGGAAGGACGTTTCAGAACAACACTAAGCAGGGGTAACCGAGTCCTCCAGTCAAAGATATACGTTGTTAATGCAGGAATTGAATGCCTGTTCATTGGGAATGCAGCGGAAGAGTTAGGATTAATCAGTTTCATCTACAATGTCACAGACTCAACAGACATCTCAAGCCTCCTGGGGAAGTACCCGGGCAACCTCAAGGACATCGGATGCTTAAAAGGAAAACTCATAAAGCTCCACATCGACCAGACAGAACAGCCCCAGGCAGTAGGCCACAGAAGAACCCCATTCCATATGAGGGACCTGGTTGAAAAGGAACTGTGAGAACTCGAAAAGGCTGGAATCATAGAAGAGGTCACAGGGCCGACGCCTTGGGTGTCACCCATGGTGGTGACAAAGAAGCCGAAGCAGCCAGGGAAAGTAAGAATCTGCATTGACATGCGCCTACCAAATGCAGTAATCAAAAGAGAACAGCACATTACCCCCACGCTGGATGAAATCATTACAGACCTTAGAGGATCAAAAGGCTTTTCGAAAATTGACTTAAACGCTGGGTACCACCAGTTAAAACTACATCATAACTCAAGATACATCACTACCTTCTCCACGCACCTGGGCCTATGCCGTTACAAGAGACTGAGTTTCAGCATCTCCTCAGCGGCAGAGGTTTTCCAGCAGGCCATTCAGGAGGTAATACAGGGCATCTCAGGAATGCTAAATTCATCAGTGATGACATCCTCATCCACGCCAGTGACAGGCAGGAACATATGCATCACCTCAAGATGGTGCTCAGCAGGTTAGAGATCACAGGCTTGACCATCCACCGGGAAAGGTGTGAGTTCCTGAAAGAGGAAATTACATTCTTCGGGTACATGTTTGACAGCACGGGAGTGTCGGCTGACCCACAAAAAGTTTCGGACATAAAGGAGGCCTCCCCCAACAACACCCACAGAGATACACAGCTTTTTGGGAATGGCGACATACTGAGGGAGGTTCATCGCCAACCTGCAACGATGTCCGAGCCATTCAGGGAACTCACCAGATCATACACCAAATGGAACTGTAGCCCCGACTGCCAGGAGGCATTTGAGAGGATCAAAACATCCCTCCTAGCCTAGACCACAATGGCATACTATGACCCAACACTAACAATGGAACTGTATGTTGACACCAGCCGTGACGGCCTCGGGCCATCCTTGTTCAAGTATCGCGAACAGGGGAACCCAAGCCCATCGCCTAAGCATCCCGTGCCCTCACACTGACGGAATAACGGTACTCGCACATCGAGAAGAAGGCCATAGCAGTGTTGTGGGGATGCCGCCACTTCCACATCTACCTCTATGGACGAGAATTCCGGGCTAACACAAATCACAAGCCTCTCATCCCGATTTTCACAGGGTCATCCTCACACCTCTCGGCCAGAATTGGGAAGTGGCTACTTCACCTGCAGCAATACGAGTTCGAGTTGGCCTACCAAGCGGACACGGACAACCGGCAGAATTCCTATCCAGGCACCCGAGGGCTGCCACCCTAGGAGAAGTAAGTGAGGCAAAGGAGACAGAAGAGCACATATGCCAGATCTTCCACACCATGAAGCCCAAGGCAGTCAGCATCAATGACATTGTGAAAGCCACACACACTGACCGCTGTTGCGACCTGATCAAGAACACCATCATATCGGGCGAGTGGAAATCTTTCCTCCACAATGCGCACAACCACACGCCGGCGGCCAGAGACTTCCTCACGTGTATGTTCCCAGTACGACAGGATCTGACGCTCACCAGCGAAGGGTTGATCCTGGAGCCAGCATCGTGATCCCCAGCAGTCTGCAGGATAGAATCGTGGCGCTGGCACACAAAGGCCATCAAGGAATGGTCAGGGCAAAAGCCAGGATCCGACACCGAGTGTGGTTCCCACACATTGACACCAAGGTGGAGCAACTCATTGCATCCTGCCTCCCTTGCCAGATAACAGGAGCACCGCCAAACCCTGAACCCATTCAGTCGGCAGAGCGTGGGTCCTCAAGATGGGACGCAATCAGCATTGATTTTTGCACGGTTCAGAAAGGGACATATCTACTGGTGGCCATCGATGACCACTCAAGATACCTGGAGGTGGAGATTGTATCCTCAACAGCAGCAGAAATGGTGATACCTGCGCTCGAGAAGATGTTTGCAACACATGGCCTGCCACGACGCATCAAGAGTGACAACGGACAGCCATTCCAGGGTACAGAGCTCAAGAAATACCTGGATGATCTGCACATCAAATATCACCACATCACACCGAGGTGGCCACAAGCAAACAGCGATGTGGAGAGGTTCTTGCAGACTATTAACAAGATGCTACGAACATCCAGGGCCCAATCCAGCCCCTGGAGAGTGGATCTGTACAGATTCCTACAGAACTTTCGAGTGACACCCCACAGCTCCACAAGTCTACCACCGGCAGACCTCATGTATGGGACATTGGTAAACTCATCAATTCCACATCACCCAAGCAGGGGCATAGACACCTATGACAGAGATCAGACCCACTGAAGGAGAGTGGCAGCGAATGAACACATGAGCGTCAGGAGGCATGCAAGGAAGTCGGGACACCAGGTCGGAGACCATGTGTTGGTGGTGTGAAACCCCACAGAGACCAAGCTCGAAACATGGTATGATTGTGTACCCTGGGCAGTGACCCAAACAGAAGGGACAATGGTGACGGCAGCACAAGGGCACCAGTTGATCACCAGGAACGCATTGTGGGTGAAGAGGGTGCCCCGACAAATGTGGAGTGATGGGGACAGGCAGCCCCCGGCGGAAGCGGAGCAGCCGCCGGACGGTTCAAACCATCAAAACGAGAGAGAGGCGACCCCGAGGTATGAGTCCTATGAAATACCCAAAGGACATGATGAGGCGTCTCAACATGATGAAGGTGAGCCTGAAGGGGGAACTGGCCCGAGCACGGTCCCTCAGTCGAGGCCTGGGCATTATGCTTTAAGGACAGCACTGAGGGCTCTGGAAAAGTTAAGAGACTACGAGTGGTAAAGTGACATTGTGGGGAGTGCGGCACTGTGCTGGACTAGAGAGCACAGTAGAGTTCATCTGTTTGTTGACATAGTCACGTGTGTTGTGTGTTATTGTGTTTTGTTGGAAAAAAGGAGGAATGTTATGTATGCCTTATGTCCGGCAAGCGCGATGATGTAGGGTGCAGCGGGAGAAGCACATGTGAAGGATGTGTTGCTGGTTGCATGTTGGAGGTATCAGGAGGCTGAGTGCTGATCTGCTTTTTAGTGGTTTACCAGAAACACAGGGGAGGATGTTAACTGAAAGGAAGATCCCAAGATCTGTGGAATACCTTCTCTTTGCCACTGCTATTGGGTAATTGCTACAGGGCTTAAGAGAAGAGCTTAGTCATAGCTTGATTAATGTTCCTATGCAAATAGCGAAACCTGGGTTGGCCGTCTGTAGGTGTTTAGTGTGTGTAGTGTATGATGAAAGGGGATCTTGAAGTGATAGTTGAGGTTTTGAGAGAGGAGTAGGTGAAGCAGGGCAAATCAACCTGTTGTCTTCCTTTCACTCCTATCACGGGCCTCTTGCAGACAGGTCCATTTTCGCTTTCTCACATTGCCCCTAGCTATCTCTATCTATATCTCTGTCTCTGTCCCTCTCTCTCTCCCTCTCTCTCTCTTATTCTCTCTCTCTTTTCCTCGCTCCCTATATCTAATATTTACATTGTACCCAATTTTCAACAAAGATTTGTGAACTGGCAGATGAGGGACAGAGGCAGTTGGGACCTTCCACTCATTATCCTACACTACATGCTAAGGGTATGAGAGTCCAGAAATGTTGGTTTGGAGGAAGAACTACAGACAATATGAGGACCTCATGTACTCATTTCACCTGCCTCAGTATGTTGATTGGGAGGCTGAAATGTGCCTCGAATCTCACTAAAACGTCTTCAGATGTCATTCTCAGTGACGATCTGTGACACTTCCACACTACCCAAACCCTTCACACAGTGAACAAAGACTAAGACAATATTTCATTCCCTCCCGCCCTCAATAGCTATATTTCAAGTAGTGATGAGGCAGCAGCATAACATCAGTTTCAGATGATTGCTCTAACACTTCTAAAGGTGACCATATGGGCCTTCATTTAGGTAGCGTGTCATGCAGGTGGATGGGAAATAGAATAACTCTGTACTCCAATAATTAGGCCATTTCAGGAAGAAGGCAAAGTCTTTTAACTGTTTTAATATCAATTATCTAAAACAGGGAGTTACAACGGACATCAATGGACGTTGCGCAGCGTTCTCTCGAACTCAACTTGGAGCATTTAATAAAAAACAACACTTTTATATCAAACACTCCTCATATGCAACATCATACTATGTGGCAAATACGGAAAACCTACGGGGGCTTGTGGTTGGCTAAAGGGGAACATCTAAGTGTACTTTCTGAGTACACTGAGGTTGAGTTGTGGTTGGGTCTCTACGGTCAGGTGGACAACTCATGCCCACCCCTACTACAAGTCATCTTCATCAGTTATTAGAAACAGGGTACTCTAGTGGCTCTTTGTTATATCTCCCTGTTCAATTTTTTTGGCATGCTTGTGCCCTTCGGGAAGATTAAATTCACTTAGCAGCATGTGAGTTCAGACCCAGGTGCCATGAGGTGGACTTGACTCTACCTCCCCACCCAATTAGCACATAATCTCTCATCACCCATGCCTTCTGCCGTGCAGAATGTCTTTGAACTTGGCATTGCAATGTATTCTCATCTCTAGATATATAAGGGAGTACAGGCACACGCTTATCAAAGATCTGGACTGCATGCCTACTCTATTCCCATCCTTAGTTGACGTGACAGGAGACCAAAATTTGGCTCATTTTATAGCATTTAATTGACTTGATGTAATAAACTTGGCACTCATGATGTTCTTTCTCTTAACGAGGGATAATTCAGCTTCTAACGTTCAAGGAAAAATAACCAGTTCTTGGCTGCCTTCAGTCTTGCCAGCAGGCCAGGCAGACCTTCTCACTTCTTCCATGCTCCCAGCTAATTCTTTGCTGCAACATAGTCTTCAGCCCTTCTTCCATGGTCTGAATTTACTAAAATTGTGACATTTATGTCCAGCTTCTATACAATGGCAGCTTTGCCTGCAGTCTATTCACTACTTATAGCCATCAGTTAGTCTACTTGCGTTGCTGCACCTGTACAATTATAAAACAGCTTTCATTTTCTACAGTGCTTTTCACATATGGAATTTTCATTTTGCACATGAAAGTTTACATGATTCTTTACTTCGTCTTCAGTTTCTATAAGGTCCTTACATTCCCTTCGTCAGCCAGTCTTCTCAGTGCGTCACGCCCGTTTCATGTGACGTCTCCAACTTTCTCTCTTTTTCATATTCCTTCGGGGATCTTCTCCATGAGATGGTCGTCTCTTCGGGAGTACATCTGATAGGGTTTTCTCAGTGGGTACCTTTTCTCAAAGACTCGACGCGGAATAGTCATAACTGCTGGTGTCAAACATGGCACTATTTCAGACTTTCAGTATAAAGATAGTAGGGGGGCTGGACTTCCTGCAGAGGCAGTTGGCTACTCCTCTACAAAGGTTTATCAGGATGAATTTAGGAGGATGGAAGATAAATGTGGACTGTTGATTGCTCAATGTACCCCACAAAGCTGGGTGCACCATCCATTGGCCTAAAGGGGGTGTGGCAGCTGCAGGAAGTAGAATAGTAGAAGATTGCAAGAGAAAGAACAGCCGTTTAGGAAGGAAAATGGGCTGATCAGTCCCATAATATTTTAATTTCGAATTTACAGTATCTCTGGCCCCTTTCTAGCTAATAGAACCTACCCGAGTTCCTTGACAGCATTCAAATATCAAAATCAGGACAGAGGCAGGTCCTCAATATACCTCTCGTTTTAAGGACTATCCTTCTTGATCTAGGGAGAGGCTCTTATAGATTATCTTAGTCACAAAGTGTGCGCTGTTCCCACATGGGGTCTAGAAGAGCCAGGAAGGAACTGTGTCACTGTGTAACTTATATTTACACTAAAAAGAGAGAGGAAAGAAGAAAGATACTGCCTTTCTGTATTTCTATGGGGCTGATGAGGCGTCTCCAGATGATGAAGGTGAGCCCGAAGGGGCAACTGGCCCGGGGACAGCCCCCCCTCGGTCGAGGCCTGGCCGTTATGCTTTAAGGACAGCACTGAGGGCTCTGGAAAAGTTAAGAGACTACGAATGGTAAAGTGACATTGGGGGAGTGCGGCACTTTGCTGGACTAGAGAGCACAGAATAGTTAATCTGTTTGTTGACATAGTCACGTGTGTTGTGTGTTATTGTGTTTTGTTGGAAAAAAGGAGGAATGCTATATACGCCTTACGTCCTGCAAGCGCAGTGACGTAAGATGCATCTAAAGAAAGGCAGGTCAGTTTCGGGCACAAGCTCCTCTCATTTTAAGGACTATCCTTCTTGATCTAGGGAGAGGCTCTTATAGATTATCTTAGTCACAAAGTGTGAGCTGTTCCCACATGGGGTCTACAAGAGCCAGGAAGGAACTGTGTCACTGTGTAAATTATATTTACACTAAAAAGAGAGAGGAAAGAAGAAAGAGACTTCCATTCTGTATTTCTATGGGGCTGGCTGATTTGTACCCTAATGTTTACTAGGTTAGGCAATTGCATATGATTTCTTGACAGTGTAGCAAAAAAGGATATTTGCATAGTTCTGAAGCACTTGTTCTGAAATGTAAAAAAGACATATTTTTGCAACGTGAGATCCCTTTGGTTGCTTGAACAGCCTTCTTGCAACATGCAGGGTGTTCAAGGTCTGCAACATGTGAAATTTACAGCAGGAGCTCTGCCACCTGATGCCTGGCCATCCAGGGTTCGGATGGGTGATTTAAGGTTACAGCTATTCTCTCTATAGCCTGATCTTGTATCATGCACTGTATGAAATTTAGAGGATAACTGCAGTTTAAAGCCTGAACATGTAAGTTGCAGTATATGCAGTTTAGAGTGATAGCACTGCTGCCTGAAACTTGGCAATGTGGGGTTTAGTGTATTGCCCTTAGGGGGAAAAGTATTATCTGAAGCCTGCACTCATAGTGTGCAACATAAACACTTTAGTAGGGCAGCTTTCTGTATACTTCCTGACCATGTACAGTGCTGTTTGGGAAATGTAGGATGATATCTCTGCTGTCTAACACATGAGCCTCTATGTTTCAGTATGTTTGATTTAGAGGGAGAGCTCAGCGCTCTAAGGGATGTGTGGAACAGGAAAGCATGGTAGGGATGGGGAAGCAAGAAGAGCAGAAGAAACGTTGGGAGAGGATTGGACCTGGGTTGAGTGGAGATAAATAAGCTAAAGTGGCTGGGGGTAAAAGGAGATGAGAGCGGATACTGGTATAGGCTTTGGGCTGGGTTGGATGAAAGGAGAAAGTACAGAGTTGTCGGGGCAATAAGAGGAACAGGGGTGACACTAACAAGAGTTGAGGCTGGAGTGCATAGAAGGAGAAAGGGTGGAGGGGATGTGGATGCAAGGGAAGCAGAGGACAAGATGGGAGAGTGCTGCCACCAAGTTGAGTAAAGAGGTACAAGGAGAAGAAGATGGATATGCAGGAGAAGAAGGAACCTGGGTGGTCTGGAGCTTGGTTGACTGGAAGAAGAAAGGTCTAAGTGGGTGGGTCTGAAAGAACAGGACACAGGATTCTAGGGAAGGGGACATTGTCTGGGACAATTGGAAGGAGAGACCATTGGGGGCTGAAACAAAGTTAATACTAGGAAGGACGGGGGCCACATTGAGTGGAAGGAGAAAAGCTGGAGGGGCGAGGGATTCAAGTCGAGCACACTGCAAGCAGGGAGTGTGTTGGGACAAGGATGAGTGTGGCACAAAAAGGCCAGAGAAGCTGGTATGCAAGAGGACCACAGTGGATGCATGGTAGGTGGTTGGGACCTGGGTGAGACTGGGGTTGCAAGACAAATAGAGGGGACACTAGGGAAGTGTTGTGGATATGTTGATTGGAAGGGGTACAGCTGGATGAGCGGAGTTATAAGAGAAGGAGAAGGGATACTAGAAGGTGATGGGACTCGTTTCAGTGGAAAGTGAAAGGCTGGAGGGGCAGTGAATGCAAGGGGAGCAGCGTGTAAACTGGGTAGGCGCAGAGACTACAAGGCCAGAAAGAGAGAAAGCTGGAGGGTCTGAGGGGCAGGAGATGCGAATTGTGTAGAGGGATAGCAGGTAAAGGGTTGAGAAAAGGAATAAAGACAAGAGGGAATGTGAATGAAGAATGCTGGCTGGGGAGTGGGTTGTCATTAAAAGAAGGGAGAAAGGGAGCAGGGGCAGGGCTGCATTAGGAACCAAGACGATTGTAGCAAGTGATTGCGGAGGCTAGGGGAGCAGAGATGAAGCTGGGTGAAGATTCGAGCTATACTAAATGGAGTGCAACAAATCAGAAGGAACTGGAGATGGAAACAAGGTAAAGGAGATGCTGGGAGGGCACTGGGGACGGGTTGTGTGGAAGGCAGGAGGGACTGAGGCTGCAAGAGAAGCAGAGGGGGTAGGAGAAATGGCCTGGAAAGTGAAAGGAGAAACAGAGGACCTGCTGGGAATACAAGGTGAACGGGGGACTCAAAGGGAAAGGGTTGAGATGGGTCAGATTAAGTAAAGGGAGAAGAACTGGTATACCTCTCGATGCAAGCGGAGCTGAGACGTTTCTGAGAGGTGTGTGTCGCCTGATTGAGTGGATGAAGGAAAGATGGGAGTCTGGGGCTGCAAAAGGGAAAGAGTGGATACTGAGAAGTCATTGTGGTCATGTTTAGCATAAGAGGGGTGAGGATGCAATGAGAGTAGAAGGCAAACTAGGGAATGGTTTGGATCATGTTGAGTTTGGAGTAAAAGGTTTCAGTGGTTGGGTATGCAAGAGGAGTAGAGTGAAACCTTGAAGAAGACTGATTCTGCATGGAATGTGAAGTGAAAGGCTTGAGGTGATTGGGTTGCAATAGAACAAAGATTACTAGGAGAGGTCGGGACCATGGTTAATGGTAGGGGAAAGGTCAAGAGGCCATGTGAAAGCAGGGTAAGCTCGGGAGAAGATGAGGATGCATGAGGTGCAGAGAGGATATTGTTGGGAAAGGCTGTTTGCGGAAAGGCTAATTAAATAGAAAAATGCCTGGTGGCTTTTGATGGAAGAATACTGAGGGCCTACTAGAAGGGTGCTGAGGCTAGGCTGAGTGTAAGGAGAAAGGTGAGAAAGGTTGTGGCTACTAGAAAGAAGAGGGGGTGCACGCAGAGCTTTGGGTTATGTTTGAAGGGCAGCAGAAAGGCTATGCTGGCTGGGGCTGCAAAGGTATCAGAGTAGATAAGACAAGGAGACTGGGGATGATTGAGTGGTAGATGAAAAGCCAGAGGGGCCGTGGATACAGGGGCAGCAGAGGGCAAACTGAAAGGAAAGGCTGAAGGAGCTGGGGATGCAAGGTGAGCACGGGGTTAGTACAGAGGCAGTTGGGCCCAATTGAGTACAGGATGAAAGCTAGAGCGGAATGGCTGTGGATACAGGGGGGCGAATGGTATTCTGGGGTGGGGTGGTCCTGGGTAATTGGAGGGAGAAAGGCAGGAGGTGCTGGTACTTAAAGAGGAATAGAGAGGATACTCAAAGTTTGTTGTGGCATGTTTAATGGGAAGGAGAAAGGGAGAGGGGCCGGGAGTGCAAGATGTGCAAAGTGTATACCTGTTGAGGGTTTGGGCAGGTTCATGGGGAGAAGAAAGCCATAGGGTCGGGGACTGCAAGAGGATCAGAGCAGGCATTTGGAGGGAGTTGGGATCAATGTATAATGGCTAGAAAGGCTCGGCATGGAAGGGCAATCATTTTTAAACCCTGCAGGTGGTTTCACATGATAAAATGGGGACTAGGAAAGATAAAATGTGATTTCATGTGAAGTGTTTTTTGTAGCTCTCTTCTGTCCGTTGTATTGTCCTTGATGTGCATGGTGCTTTAGGAATAGTGTGGAATAGGGTCCTTAGTGGGATAAAGAAAGAAACAGATGCAAAGCCTATGGTGTAGATCAGTGCAGGTCGGATGTATCAGGGTCCTGAGTGCCAATCTGCTTTCTATGTATTTGGAAGAACAAACTTGGAGTAGGTTATCTGAAGGGTGAGCCCAAGAATACATCAAAGAGCTCTGAGACTAGTTAGGTGCTGATATGGACGGTAGTCTGGTCGGTGGGTAGAGCTACGTCGGTTATTTTTTATAAAGTTTGTTGCTGGAGGATTGATTTGACTGGGGCACAGCAGGAGCTGTTTTAAACTGAGCAGCAATGCATGAGCGTGGGTCAAGTGCCGCATGTGCAGTTTGGCAGTGTTGTCTTTGAAGAGGAGTTGTACCTCGAGGATCGTTTTGAGTGGGGCACAGCAGAAAATGTTTTAAACTGAGATGCAGGGAGCGGGAGTGCTAGTGCTGGCCAAGTACGGTAAGCACAGTTTGGTAGTTTCAAAGTGGGGGGGTGAGGACTTTGAGACTTTCATGATAAGGCCCCCAGGTTTGCTTCAATGAATCTATGTTAGCCAAACATGTCCGTTGAGCACAAGACAAGTCCCCAGCACAACCTGAGGAGTGTGCCTCATATCCTGGAATCAATTATTTTATTCTATTTTATTCTAATGTTTTTTATATATAGTGCCAACTACCCCACAGGCCTCAGAGCGCTCAAACAGGACAAGAAAACATAAAACAGATAAAGGTGAAGGCATCAGAGATCCAAGTTAGCAGAGGTCAGCAGGCAAGCAGGATGAATGGGCTACATGCCATCTCCATCAAATATGAGAGCTTTAAGAACTTTCCTAAATTGTGCCAGAGATGGCAGCTGTCTGATGGATACAGGTAGACTATTCCAAATTCTCGGCCCCCAGGCGCCAAAGCTCTGGTCACCAAAAATCTTCAACTTGAAGCAAGGTTGTAAGAGGAGATCCTTATTGTAAGATCGTACAGTACGTCTAGAAAGTTGTTTCACAATTCGTGCTCGGAGATAGGTTGAAGCAATGCAGGAAAGGCACTTGTAGACCAAGCACAAGGCTTTAAAATGAACCCTTTCAAGGACTGGCAACTGAAGACTTTTCAAGTTGGCTGTGGACTTACCAGCTAAAAGACTATCACAATAGTCAATTTTTGAACTAATGGTAGCTGTCGCTATCATAGCTGTTATCTTCTGAAAGGTGGGGTCGAATTTGCCACAGAAGATGGGTAGTGTAGATACAGCTGGCACTAATATGAACCACTTGTTTTTCAGAAGTGAGGTTACTGTTGAAGAACACACGGAGAGTCTTGACTGAACTAGAAACATGGATGATGGCTCCCCCCATCAAAAATGTTTCATATCGTGGTTCAAGGGCTTTCAGTTTAACTGGGCTACCGATAATCAAGATCTCTGTCTTTTTATCATTGAGTGCCAGAAAATGATACTGCATCCAAGTTTTTATAGCATCGTGCACCCTAGTAACCAAGAGTGTGTATGCCTCATAGGAACCTGTGAGTTCCAGGACGTTCTGAGTGTCATCGGTATAATTTGCAAATTTGACACCCAGACCATCCAAGACATCAAAACACAGTTTTGAATAGCGATTGTAAAGTGGGGGGATGTACTGGATCCCTGAGGGACTCCGCAATTAAGGACGATTGCGCAGACTTAAAAACCCCATGAACAACTCTTGTTCTCCTGGGGCATAGAAAGGATCAAAACCAGTTGGCTCTGATCTTGAGCAGCCTCCCACCTCCATTAGTCTGTCTGCCATCCTGTCATGATTGAAAAGATCAGAAGCGGCAGACAGGTCTAGCAACATCAACATTGCCACTTTCCCTTTGTCAACTATGCTAGTTAACAAGGATTTAACATCCAACAACGCGGTTTCTGTACCATGGTGTTTCAAAAACCCGACTGTCTGGTGGATAGAAGACCCTCTCCTGAACAAACGCGTCATACTGAATGTAAGCAACTTGTCAATAATCTTGAGGAGAAAGGGCACATTGGTAATAGGGCGATAGTTTGACGGTTCATGTGGATCCAGACCATCCTTCTTCAACAGGGGAGAAATCCAGGCTTCTCTAATAAACTCTGGAACTATCCACTGTTGGAAGGAATGGTTTATGAAGGATGTAACTGGGGGCAGCAATGTAGGAAAATAATTTTTTGAAAAGAGATGCCTGGAAAAGGTCTCCACTACAAGAAGTGAGTTTAAAGTTTTCCACAATGCTGGCTATATCGTTCACTGTGACTTGCTTGAACGAGAAGGTGTCCCTGTTGTCGTCCACTTCCTTACTTACAATAATGGTAACTGGGACAGCTTTGCGGCCTCCAGCGTTTTTTGTTTGTCTGTTCTCTTGGTGTTGTTTGACCTTTTGTAAAAAATGATTATGAATGTTCTGACACCAGGCATCGTTAACGGTTAAATGCAATTCCTGAGGCTTACCCTTGAATTCACCAAGAATCAGAAATAATTCTTTAGGATGCAAGCACAAACAAGCGGGATAATTCATAGATAACAACGCAGAGGCAGCGCACGTGAGCAGCGCAGAGAGGGATCGTGCGCCAGCATGCGCCAGCCGTGTGCGCCAAACAGCATTCTGGCGCACTGCGTATTCATGGAATTCCCAAATCAAAAAGAGCCCTGGCGCAGAGAACATACCGCAGCGCCAGTTACGCCCCCAAGAACACCCCTTGCGCAAGGAAAAGCCATCAAAATCCACAATCCAGCGCAAAGGGCTGCGCTAACCCTAGACCAGTTTACAGAGCTGCTACACAGCAAACGCTGAGCAGGGAACGTGTATTCCTGGGCTGCGCTGGAATTATCACACGCGGTAGGGTCTGTGCGAGCGGGGTACGTGTATTACTGGGGTTTGCGGGGAGATTCACACGTAGTAGGGCCTGTGTGAGAGGGGTACGTGTATTACTGTGGTTTGTGGGGAGTTTCACATGCGTTAGGGCCTGTGCAAGCGGGGTACGTGTATTACTGGTGTTCGCGGGGAGTTTCACACGCGATTGGGCCTGTGCGAGCAGGCTATGTGTATTTGGGGGGTATGTGGGGAGTTTCACACGCAGTAGGACCTGTGCGAGCGGGGTACGTGTATTTCTGGGGTGCGCGGGAAGTTTCACACGCGATTGGTGCAGTGTGAGCGTGGTACATGTATTTCGGGGGTGTGCCGGGAGTTTCACATGCGAATGGGCCTGTGTGAGCGGGGAACGTGTATTACTGGGGTTTGCGGGGAGTTTCACACACGATTGGGCCTGTGCAAGCAGGCTACTTGTATTTGGGGGGTAGGCGAGGGGTTTCACACGCGGTAGACCATGTGCGAACGGGGTACGTGTATTTCGGGTGTGCGCGGGAAGTTTCACACGCGATTGGCCCTATGTGAGCGGGATACGTGTATTTCGGGGGTGCGCAGGGAGTTTCACACGCGATTGGGCCTGTGCGAGCGGGGTATGTGTATTAGTTGTGTATTATTGGGTTCGCAGAGAGTTTCACATGCAATTGGGCCTGTGCGAGCAGGCTACGTGTATTTGGGGGGTACGCGGGGAGTTTCACACGCGTTAGGCCCTGTGCGAGCGGGGTACATGTATTTCGGGTGTGCACAGGAAGTTTCACATGCAATTGGCCCTGTGCGAGCAGGGTATGTGTATTTCGGGTGTGCGCGGGAATTTTCACACGTGATTGGCCCTGTGCGAGCGGGTACGTGTATTTCGGGGGTACGCGGGAAGTTTCACATGCAATTCCGCTGTTAGAGCGGGGTACGTGTATCCAGTGGGGTGCGCGGGGAGTCCCACACGTGAATTGGCAGTGTGGGTCCTCCCAGGTGTGCCCTCTACCCCCTCCACGGGCCCTGCAGGCAGCGCACACCACAGGGAACTACCCTGCACCCCTGGTCATGTCCCGCAGGCAGCCCATCCACCATGGGCATGCCCCCCAGCCAGGCCACATGTCACCTTGCACTAGTGATCACCAACTCATGTCCCCCTGCACCCCCACCCCCCAGCAGTGAGGGGCACCTGCCAGCAGGCCCCCACTCATGTCCCACTCATGTCCCCCTGCACCCCCACCCCCCAGCAGTGAGGGGCACCTGCCAGCAGGCCCCCACTCATGTCACCCTGTACCCCCACCCCCCTGCAGTGAGGGGCACCTGCCAGCAGGCCCCCACTCATGTCCCACTCATGTCCCCCTGCACCCCCACCCCCCAGCAGTGAGGGGCACCTGCCAGCAGGCCCCCACTCATGTCCCACTCATGTCCCCCTGCACCCCCACCCCCAGCATTGAGGGGCACCTGCCAGCAGGCCGCCACTCATGTCCCACTCATGTCCCCCTGCACCCCCACCCCCCAGCATCGAGGGGCACCTGCCAGCAGACCCCCATCATGTCCCACTCATGTCCCCCTGCACCCCCACCCCCCAGCAGTGAGGAGCACCTGCCAGCAGGACCCCACTCATGTCCCCCTGCACCCCCATCCACCCAGCATTGAGGGGCTCCTGCCAGCAGGCCCCCATTCATGTCCCACTCATGTCCCCCTGCACCCCCACCCCCCAGCAGTGAGGGGCACCTGCCAGCAGGCCCCCACTCATGCCCCACTCATGTCCCCCTGCACCCCCACCCCCCAGCAGTGAGGGCCACCTGCCAGCAGGCCCCCACTCATGCCCCACTCATGTCCCCCTGCACCCCCACCCCCCAGCAGTGAGGGCCACCTGCCAGCAGGCCCTCACTCATGTCCCACTCATGTCCCCCTGCACCCCCATCCACCCAGCATTGAGAGGCACCTGCCAGCAGGCCCCCACTCATACCCCACTCATGTCCCCCTGCACCCCCACCCCCCGGCATTGAGGGGCACCTGCCAGCAGGCCCCCACTCATGTCCCACTCATGTTCCCCTGCACCCCCACCCCCAGCAGTAAGGGGCACCTGCTAGCAGGCCCCCACTCGTGTCCCACTCATGTCCCCCTGCACCCCCACCCCCCAGTATCGAGGGGCACCTGCCAGCAGACCCCCATCATGTCCCACTCATGTCCCCCTGCACCCCCACCCCCCAGCAGTGAGGAGCACCTGCCAGCAGGACCCCACTCATGTCCCACTCATGTCCCCCTGCACCCCCATCCATCCAGCATTGAGGGGCTCCTGCCAGCAGGCCCCCATTCATGTCCCACTCATGTCCCCCTGCACCCCCACCCCCCAGCAGTGAGGGGCACCTGCCAGCAGCCCCCCACTCATGCCCCACTCATGACCCCCTGCACCCCCACCCCCCAGCAGTGAGGGACACCTGCCAGCAGGCCCCCACTCATGTCCCCCTGCACCCCCACCCCCCAGCAGTGAGGGCCACCTGCCAGCAGGCCCTCACTCATGTCCCACTCATGTCCCCCTGGACCCACATCCACCCAGCATTGAGAGGCACCTGCCAGCAGGCCCCCACTCATACCCCACTCATGTCCCCCTGCACCCCCACCCCCCGGCATTGAGGGGCACCTGCCAGCAGGCCCCCACTCATGTCCCACTCATGTCCCCCTGCACCCCCACCCCCAGCAGTAAGGGGCACCTGCTAGCAGGCCCCCACTCATGTCCCCCTGCACCCCCATCCACCCAGCTTTGAGTGGCACCTGCCAGCAGGCCCCCACTCACGTCCCCCTGCACCCCCACCCCCCAGCAGTGAAGGGCACCTGCCAGCAGGTCCCCACTCATGTCCCCCTGCACCCCCACCCCCCAGCAGTGAGGGGCACCTGCCAGTAGGCCCCCACTCATGTCCAACTCATGTCCCCCTGCACCCCCATCCACCCAGCATTGAGGGCACCTGCCAGCAGGCCCCCACTCATGTCCCACTCATGTCCCCCTGCACCCCCACCCCCCAGCAGTGAGGGGCCCCTGCCAGCAGGCCCCCACTCATGTACCCCTCATGTCCCCCTGCACCCCCATCCACCCAGCATTTAGGGGCACCTGCCAGCAGGCCCCCACTCATGTCCCCCCTACATGACATAAAGATGCACAATCATGGCCCACTTCTACACCAAATTACCACAGCACGCCACCCCAGTCTTGAGACGCAATGATTTCCCAATCCACCCCACACTGACATGCCTATCTCAAGACACAAACCAAAAGTCAACTTTGTACATCAACACATGTCCGTCACACACATACACTGGTTGGCATTGATTGCGTAAACCCACATTTTCACATGCATGAACCCAATGAGCGAATCACATACATGGAAGTCAAATATCAAAATGTATTATGGACAAAAATAAAGCAATGAAATGAAAGCATAAAAAATAGCAAACATGAAATGAAAAGCATGTCCAAAAGATGAGTAAATGAAAAGTATAACCAATCCAAAGAAATCCAAAAGAAAAATAGTCCAAACTCTCCCTCCACCAAAGCAAATCCAAAGGAAACGTAAAAAGAAAAATCAATTAATCCATGGTGAAATCCAAAGAAAAAGTTCAAATTAACCAATTGTCCAACTTTGTACAATCCATTTTCAAAAAGAAAAATCCATTAATCCATTTTCAAATCCAAATGAAAAGTTCAAATAAATCCATTCTCCAACTATGTACAATCCATTGTCAAGGGTCCATGAGTCCAACGAAAGAAATGAAACCTACCTAAGAAACTGCCTAAGAAAAAATACTATGTACAAATGTGTGGGGCATAGTCCATTCACCCCAAATCAAAGGAAAAAGAAAATGAAACCTAACACTAAAAACTATTTACAATGGCAGCGGGCTAGTCCGACGGCTCACTTTTTGATGTCCCGGGCCAGGGCATCATCGAACTGTCCTGGAGGCGGTCCTCTTCCATGGCCCCGAGGGTTCGCAGGGACGATGACATGTTGACCTCCAACTCCCTGCGAATTGCCTCGAGGCACTCGGCCCGCCTCAGTGCCCTCCGCATGGAGTTCTTCGCCCTGACCATTGTGAGTCATGCCTCTTCCGCCCGCTGCCGCTCCGCATCTATAGTGTGGCCCAACCGCTGCCACACGGAAGACACTTGTAATCCTGGGTCCTCCTGCCCTCTGCCGGTGCCTGCCCCTCGTTATCGATGGCTCCCACTTTGTTGCTGCTGCTGCTGTGCCTGTGCCCCTGCTCTTGCTGCCTGCACGTCCTCCTCTGGCTGGGGTGCAGTTGTCATGGCGGCCACCCTGCTGGACGTCTGCCTCCCGACTGTGGCAGGGATGTGTTCCTCACCAGCCTGGCCGCTGGGTCAGAGGCAACTCCACAGGGTACCCAGGTGATACATGGGTGGGAAGATGGCATGGAGGACGACTGGCGTGTAGAGTGCTCAGGTGAGGAGGGGGTCGGAACAAGGTCCAGTAAACGGAGGAATCCAGCCCTGGTGACCAGTCCTAGTAGGTCAACGCGGTCAATGAGGCATTCGAGATGACGTGCAGTGTCTTCACGAAAACACTGCAGGTCACCTCGCATGCCCCGTTGACGCAACGCCCTCCCACTCAAGACAGGCTCAACCCGGTCCCGGATAGCCACGTCCGCAGGGAGAGGAAGGCCAGTTGTTGTAAGCGGATCCCCTCCCTGAAAACGGGTCTGGACGTAGGCATCCCTACTGGTGCGGTATGATGCAGTCACAGGATCGGGGACAGGATTATACACAGGCACCTCCGCGGTGGCCTGTGCTGCCTCCTGTCCCTGCCCCTGCACTGCACCACTAGCACCAGTGGTTACCCCACCTCCAGACCCCATGTGTGTCCCTTCCACGGCTTCCTCCTCCACCAAACCCCCCACCAACCTGGATGACTGCGTGCATTCACCCTCCGTCGGACCCTGTGGGGTCTCAGCTGCCCCTTCTGCTGCCGAGGAGTCCACCTCCAACCTCCGCCTCTTGGACCTACCTTCGGCAGCTGCGGCCTGGGACGCGGCACCCGACTCCTCACTCCCCGACAAGATGGCAACCTGGGAGGGGAGCCGGGCCTTGCGTCTCCGGCTGGTGGTGCAATCCCTGCCGCTCTGCTCCACAGCACCTTCTCCGCCCTCTTCATCAGTTGACGCTGCAGACAGGGAGAGATAGAACACAGGCATCAGGGCACTGGACAATGGACTGATACACACATGACAGTTGTACATGAGTGTCAGTGTCAAACTTCAGACATGGCATCACACTCCCCAACACACATGTCATTTCAACTCACACACATGAGCAATTCAACAGCATTATTCCACCAGGCAGCACCATCCATACACAAACAACAGCACGAGCAGCCGAAGGTGAGCCTGATGTCACATGAAACACGGGGAGTGCACAACACATGCACACAGGCCACCACACTTACATGCATGTGTACATCTCCAACAACTGTCGCAGTGATGAGATCGCCATCCATGTCACATCTGCTATTCAGCCTTCTACATGTCAGTGTCTCATGCATCCATGTTGCATCCCAGTTGCACACTTGTCAAATACACACACATGCACATGTACACAGTACAGATACATGCAGCTGGAACCACCATCCATGTGTGACACCACAACCATGCCAATGTACATACACAGTAATTCAAACATGTGTGCTCCCACACATGCATTTGGCCTGCATGCTTACCAACACATACACCATCCATGTGTGTCACACATGAGAGGACTCACATGTGTCAGACTAATGCCCCTGTACATACACATCCATACATGGCCCTACAAAAACACATGTGCAACCTGCACACTACTGGCACACCACAACACGCATAGCGTCCAATCAGTATGCATGTACACTTACCACTCGACTCCAGACGGGTCTGCCTCTCAAGGACCTGGACGTGGAGCGCTGGCTGTGTGCGTTCCGGGACCCTCAATTGGTGGTCCGACAGGTGGCCCCGGTGCCCCTTGGCATCCGCTGCCTTCAAGAGGCGCTGGGCCTTGTCGAGGGTCCTGGACCTGAAGTCCTCCCAGCGCTTCCAGACATGTTTGATGTCGCGGACTGCCACCCCCTCCTCGTTGATGGCAGTCACGATGTCCATCCAGATCCTGGTCCGTCCTTCATTGCCGGCGCATGAACTTCCAAAGAGGGCATCACACTGCCCCGGAATTGCTCCACCAGGACACCAACTTCCCTGGCACTGAAGCTGGTGGCCCTCTGCCTCTCTGGCTGGGGGTTGCCAGTGGTGTCAGATGGTGTTGTGCCCGACATGGCAACCCCAGAGGCAGGTGTGGGTGGGCAACTGGCTCCTGGGGCTGGGCTGTGGAGCGATGGTATCCCAGTCAGGAGTCTTCAGTTCCAGCAGGGGTGGTCACAGCAACTGCACCCCTGGCTGATGTGCAGGCAGCAAATAGCAGGGCACATGGGCAGCAGGCAGTCAGGCAGCAGCAGATGGCAGGGCGAAGCATGCTTGGGGCTCTGGGGGCAGGAAAATGGCCTTATGGGGAGGAGAGTGGTCTTCCATGTGTATTCGCGTGGCCAGCTGGATACGGAGTGATTTGGCACGTGTGTCGGTACCCCTTCAGAGGTCATTGTATGCTGCGTGTAACACACGTACGCTTATTTTTGTGTTTCTGGGTTCCACAGCGTAGTGCGGGTTTATTTTTCCACGCACATGGTCTTCCAGGGATTATGTGCACGTGTGCTTTTGTTTTTGGGGTGCCTGTGCGTTGTGTGACCCGTCATCTTCCCCCAGGGGTCACATACAGCCTTGCTAGAGCACTAGGGTACGAATTCCATCTAGTACCCTACCCCTTTCACCCCAATTGCCCAGGACAATTGTTTACTGCAACTCCCATACGCACAACAACATCAGTGCCATGGTTGGGAGGTGACCAAGCAGTAAGGGAGGCAAAGGTGGCCGACTTCCAAAAGGTGGGTGTGGTGGGCGCAGTAGGGGACGTGGCCAGGATTTGCAGGGTGCCCCTAGACCCCCGTGTGTGGAGGGCCAATCAGGGACACCCATGCCCCCCCCATGGTTTTGGGAAACATAGCTGACACCAGCTCAGCCCTTGTTGGACCGGCCCATTTTGGCACCGGAACCGGTACAGGATGACTCCCAGGCTGACTTTCATGTCAGCAAGTCTAAGCCACGTGTGGCGGTGCAAGTTTCTGTCACCAGGCCACGTGGATCTGGGGCAGCAATGTCATCTGCTGCCCCAAGTAGGCAGGGTGGGGAGGCTCCAGGGGCAGGTGCAGCTCTATCCACCCCAGCTCTGAGTCTCCCAGCCAGGACAGTGTTGGTCCAGGTCCATCAAACCAACATTGGCCCTGCCAACGTTACCCTGCAGCCAATGCCTGCACCAAGACGTATGGTCATTGTGCATTCGCACACTTCTAGTACCCAGTCCACCTGCGCTTCTGCCCCTACTGACCAGAGCGGCGTAAGCCACTCAGGATCTGCACCACCTTTGCAAAAGAAGAAGAAGGGTGCTCTGGCACTACAGGCTGAGACCCCAGACACCGCTACACACTCCGGCACGTCAAGGAAGCCTAGCTTTAATGACGCCGAACTTGATGCACTTGTGGCCTATGTGTCGGCACATAGCCGCAAAATGGTGGTGACTGCAGGGTGCAAGACCACACCTGGTCAACGTAGGGCGCACTGGCAGACCATCGCGGACCACATTAGTGCCCTTGGATTTGTGAGGCGCACAGCTGATGATTGCTACAAGCGGTGGAATGACCTGAAACGCAGAGAAAAGAACAAACTGGCCTCAAATCAAGCCTCTACTCTGGTGACTGGCGGTGGGTCTCCACCAGAGGACAACCAACTCACTGAACATGAGTCTGTTGCTGGAACCTTCGTCACAGAGGAACAGATCCAAGGTGTGGGAGACCTACCAGATTATGACGCATTGTCCTGTGAGTGGCCATGCATGTGTGTGTAATCCATGTGTATGTTGTTTGGGTGACGGGTTCTGATTGAGTGCCAGGTGAGGGTGTGTACTCCTGAGTGGTATGGGTCAACCATGTGATTCCTCCAAAACATTCACCGGCCTTGGATTTGGGTATGACAGTATCCCTTCTGCCCACAGTAGCCAATTAGCGCCACATTACTTCAGTTGCCCTTCAACTGTCCTCTTGCTACAACATTCTTCTGAATTTTTCAGTGTTCATTCAGGCTGATTGTTTCAATTCTCCCATTTTTGCAATGCATTTTTCAGCCCTAATGCCATATATGTGACATGCTTCTGTCATTGATTACACCCCACATTGCCCACATTTGTTGCCTTGTTATGTGAATGATTAGACCATTCAGGCTGATTTAGTATTGGCCTGCTCACATACATTTTTGGGGCCTGTTTGAATGTGGAACATGATAGTTGTTCCCTGTCATGTTGAAGTGACCAACCAATGATGTGTACATCTGCCTGTGATCACTGTATTATTGTACACTAGATATGTTGCACTGTGTGGCACATGCGTATTTTGTCACACTATTTAGCATTTTCCATCTAATCATGTCCATTTCACATGGATAGGTGACAGTATTCATTCACTGACATATGGCTGTACTTGTCAAATGTAGCATGGCTAGGCTACATGCCATCTGTGTGCTGGCATGTGTCATGTATGTGTATTGGACATGCCACTCACAGGCTAATGTCTGATGCCAGTGCTATCCAGAATGCAGCAAATGTGTTGCTTTTCCATCTTGGTGTCCACAGTGTCTGCTTTTTGCCTACCCTTCCAACTCATTGACAGTGCATGCATGCCAGGGTTATTGTCATGTGGGGCATGTGTAAATCATGTACTGGATCTCTGGCTTGTCAGGCCTATGTGTGTGCTATGGTGCTCATACCTGTTTCCATTTGTTGTCTTTCATGTTTTTGCAGGTGATGACGCACTTGATGCTGTTGAGGTTGAGGAGATGGTGCAGACCCAGGAGGAATCTCAGGCACAACCGGGCACCAGTGGAGGACGTGGTGTTGTGGTGGGTGAAAACCCAATCTTGTTGCAGTCTCTGGTTGCACCTCCCCATACCTCTTTGATTCAGGTGCTGAATCGAATGATGAGACTAATGTGCTGTCACAGGTGAGTGTTTCTGGCAGGGATTCTGTTCTGTCCAACCCACCTGCACCAGGGGTAGAACCCTCTATGGGGATGTCAGTGTTGGTAACTCCGCCTTTGGCGGTTACGGATGCAGGGTCACACTCCACTACATCTGATCCTGTTCCTGGGCCAGCAGATCAGAGGGGGAATGCAGTCCTGCAGCCTGGGGCAGTGCCAGCACAGCAAGGTGCAGAACGCCTTGCCCCAAACAGGTGTGGTGCCCGCCGACGCGGTGGCCGTGCGCCACCAGGCAATACTGTATGGGAAAACTCCATGTACAGTATAGCAGCACAACAGGGAGCATCAGTTGAAATGATGGTTCAGGCAATGGAGAGGGTGGCCACTTCCATTCTCCTCCCTTAAAGGCAGATGGAGCAACAACAGCAGGCAACAGACTCCATTTGCCAATCACGGTGAAGACATGTTGAAGTCCAACAAGGACCGACGGGCGGCACTGGAGACTCTGCGGGAAGCCATTTCTGTGGAGTCACAGGGCCACAGGGAAGCCCTGAGGTTAGAATTCCAGTTCCTCAGGCAGACTCTAAGTGAACTTGAGCCTTCCTGAAATTTAAGGTCAGAACAGCAGCTGGAGCAGCTCACACGTTCACTCTCAGCTGAGCTGCAAGGCCATGCGTGCAGAAATGCAGACAACCCATGAGGTGCTGCATGGGGATCTCCGCACTATCATCCTCCAGAATCAGAGCGTCAACACCTGCATGCTTGCTGCCATGGAGGACCATACCAGGGCATTGCGTGGGCTGCCTCCCATAGCACCACCACCTCCTGATGCAGAAGCAGAGGGTGAAGAGAGCGACAGCAGCAGTTCTCCCACAATAGCGTAGCCGTGCAGGCCATGAGCCCATGGAGGTATTTTTTGTTCCGCAACATCCACGCAGGTGGGTGTTCGTGTGCACCCTGTCCTCAAACCTCCTGGGTGGCCTCCCCCCCTGACCTCCACATGGCCAGTTTAGATTTTTTAAATTTATTTTTTACAGTGTGTTGCCTTGTGTGGCTCCCGTGGGCATCCATTGTGTATTCCAGCTGGGCACATGCAGGCTTGTCCTGTGTTTGGATTAGATGCTTGGGTTCCTGACACACACACACCCCTCCTGCTTCCCTGTCCATGGGCTTGCAAAGGGTGTGACCAAGTGACAGTGACTTACACAGTGACTTTGGGCTCCCATGAGCTGTGTGGGCAGTCTGTAGTCAAAACTGTGTGTACATCCCTAGTGGGGATTGTTGTTGTATTGAACACTGCATGGTGTATTTGTATGTGCTTGTGCATCCATGTCTTCCTCCTTATTCACAGGTACCTTCTTCATGTCTTTACAAGGCCGTCTCCTTTGTTGATGCAGTTCATGTTGTATGCAGTACACTGACACATTTGCCTGATGTCAACACTCTGCAGTTGGAAGGGGTGGATGTGCTGTCTTATTCAGGTTGTAAAACTTGCACTACTTTTATTTGGTACTGTCATATTTTGGCAATGGTTCATCCTGTGTTGCTGTATTGTGTTGCTGGTAAGTATTTGGTCATGTGTGCTATTTGTTATTGATTACTGGGATCATATTGTCTGTGGCCTGTTTCCATTTGGGACAATGCACTTTGTGACACTTGTGTCATGTGTTGTGCATTCCTTTGTTTGCTTTCACATTGCATGACATGCCATGGTGTGCTGGGTAGCGGAGATGGGGAGGGGTTGGGTGACATGCCGCTGTTTTCATGTTGTATTTTGCAAGGGGGTAGTCATTCATGCAGCATAAATTTGTGTCTTTTTGTGACACAGCATTGGTTGTCTTTCGGTAGGTAGGGATGCACACAATGTAACACTTCCAGGTGACCAATCTCAGGCTGGTATGGTTGTGACAGTTGACTGTTCCTTATGTCATCATCATTGATTGTCAGCTGGTATGTACCAGGGCTGTGTGCACTCCACAGGGGTGTCATTTTAGGTGAAGTAATTAGCCACCAGCTGCGTATGGGCTGCCTCACCACATGCCCTTCCCCTCCCATGCGCAGCGGCCGTGCATGTGATTGGGGATGTGGCGGCACCAGCCTGTCCACCGCTGCCCCGGCGGGTTGCAATGTTGTGCAGGACACATGCTGCCACTATGATCCTGCACACTACTGGGGGCGAGTATAGCAGCTGCCCACCAGAGCAGTCAAGGGAGCAAAAGCGTGACTTGAGCACTCCGAATGTGTGCTCCACTATGCCCCAAGTTGCAATATGGGCTGTGTTGTATCTTACCCCGGGTGATGTGGTAGGGTTCTGAATTGGAGTCATCAGGTGGGTGCTCAGAGGGTAGGCACTGTCCCCTGGGGAGGTGATGATGGGTATCATTAGTGGGGTTGTGATATTACTCAGTATCTGACATGCATGCATGTGCAGAGGCATTTATACCCACCAAGCAGCCATGTATCGCCATGCCGCCCAGCTTCTAGGCCCCAGTTTAGGGTTGACATTCTGTAAATGAAACTGTCATGGGTGGACCCTGGATAGTTGGCATATACTGAGGTGATGATTCCCTTGGCATCACATACTACCTGCACGTTGATGGAATGCCAGTGCCTGCGGTTTCTGTAGATGTGCTCAGTTGCCCTGGGAGGACGTAGAGCCACATGTGTGCAATCAATGGCACCTAGCACTTTGGGGAAGTGTGCCACCCTGTAAAAATCCTGGACGGCAGCCTGCCTTTCTGCAGGTGTTCTGGGCAGGTATATGTGCCTTGCGGACTGATGGGCGTGCAGTCATGATGGCCAACACCTGGTGTAGGCAGTGTGACTGCATAGCCTGTGACACCTCCCCCCACTATGGCACTTGTCCACTGAAATGAACCAGTGGCCAAAAAGTGCAGTATATTGAGCACCTTTTCCAATGGGCTCAGTGCTTGGGAGCACAGGCTGGGTGATGTGAGGTCATCCTCCCACTCACTCACCAGGTCGAATATTATGTGAGGTGGAAACCTGTACCTCCCATACACCTGGTCATCAGGCATCCCAAAAGGCTGGTCCTGCGTGTAAAAATTCTGGCCCTGACTATCCTCCTCCTCCTGCGGTGTCCCACAACCACTGCTGCGAAGAACGGTATATTCATCGTAGCGTCTGAGCTTGTTTGTTGTTTGCGCACACTTTTATGCTGCGCGGGTCAGCGTACACCTGCTTCCTGCTGGCGTCTTTTTTGGAGCACGCGTTTCCCCTGTTCAATTCCATGAATACGTGTTGTAGGCGAGCGTGTGGGCATTCCGTGCATTTGCCTCCTGTATTTCCCACGTAACGCCCACACGCGTTGTTCCCCATTCCGCGTGTTACAACCCGTGTTCCGCCTACTTTTGTTGTGTGCGCCGCGCTATTTGCGCTTTCGCTGTGCGTGTAGCGCATGCCGTTTGATGACATGTGCGCCCGCGTGCACCACGGAGGATTATAGCGCACATCCCAGTATTTACACGCGCACAGACTTCCATGAATCAATGTGCGTGGCTTTCGCACGCTTGCACTGCGATTTTTGCACTTGCGCTGCGATTCGCACGCTTTCGCACGCTTGCGCTGAGATTTTCGGCGCACATAAATTCCATGAATTGGCCTGTTAATGTTTTAACTATCCAAGCCTCTGCGATCCTCCTGCCTGCGAGCCGGAGCCCTGAGCCCTGAAGATGAACAAAGTTTATATTCAAATGTCTTGGGGCTGCAACCTTCAGGGAATACTAACTTAAGCAACCTGCCGACTGGTAATGGGTAGATACATTCGACACCAACACCAAATATAACGATTGGGGTAATCCCCCTTATCTTAGTAAGAGAGACCAGTTTAATTTTTGGCGTGATAATATTTGTCTAAGCACTAAGAACAAATATAACGAATTACTTACTTATCATGCTCGTCCCAGTGAGAGAATAAATTGTCCAGAGACTGAGAATCAATATACTTGTCCAGTGAGATAATAAGTGGGAAAAAGACTGAGAAACATTGCTGGGATTGTCATATTTGTCCCAGTGGGCGAATAAGTGGTCAAGAGATTGAGTATAGTTACTGGACCCATCCTACAAATCCCAGGGAACCGCAAGGTGATCAAGAGAGTGAGAATCGTAACTGGGTTCATTATACTCATCCCAGTGAGAGAACTGAATTTCAGAATATTGGAACACCTAGTGTAACGCTCACCTGACTTCCACGGAGGCGCTGATCTGGTCTGGGTTGCTGCGGCCTCTTCTAGGGTGATGCGCAGAACTCGGAAGACCGACTGGACAGGACCCCCGAATCTTGCTTGTCTAATCCGCAGGAGAATCCTTCTGCAGATGGAGAAAGGGGGTTAGCTTTCTACGGAGAGACTCTTTGGCTTCCCACCTCCCAGTTCACTCTCCGTTGGCCACCTCCTAAAATTCCCCCCGCTAGGTCTCACCTTAGGTTTTGAAAGGATGAACTCTCCATCCTGCTTCTGGTGCAGGGGTGCGTGTATATCCAGTTACTTCACTGGTTAGCTGGAAACGTGAGGTTCAAGTTCACCTGACTTTCCAGGCAAGCGCCGTGAGTATGTAGTTCGTAAAAGTTCAAGAAAAGGATCTCCCTTTCATCTGTCTTCGAAATCTGAAGTCCGTTCCTTATTACAGAAACTGCGGGAGTTTTAGGAGTGAAGAATGGAATCGCCGGAAATAACTCAGGTGGATAAGAGGTAAGATGATTCCTTGAAAATGTCTTTTAAATATATCCAGTAATGCTTTGTCTTTTTTCCCCTTAGGGGCCGGGGTACGGTAACTGCCCAAGAAGCAGCGCCGACCTGAGATGCTGACAGGACCCGCCTAGTACAGACTGGTAAGTATTAAAGATGGAACCCAGGTTTCATCATAACGATCCTGCTGCTCACCTTTTGTCTTTCTTCTTCCCCTAGGTGCAGGTATGCGGTGGACCATGCAGAGGGTCGCGATGAAGAATGAAGATGTTTCGTGGACAGGTGAGTGAGCGCGGCGATGCAACGAGCGACGCGAAGCGTTTCAAATAAACTCTTCTTCTTCAGGTAGCCGGCGTGACGACTCCGGACACAGGTAAGCAACTGGCAATGTTCTTGTTCTCACCTTCTCTCTTCTCTCCTCTCCTTCTAGGTGTTCCAGGATCTAATCGGACGTGGCTGGTGCCGGGATGCAGGAGCTGACATGGTGAGCGTCCAGCTGCTAGGAGCAGAACAACGCGAAGCGTGAGTTGCTGTCTGGGCGTGGCTTAAATAGCCTCCAAAGAAGTTCCAGGTATGTATCCTTCCCCAGCCAGGTATGTATCCTTCCCTGACCACGCCCGAGTGGCAAAATAGTCCCACAGGTAAAGTAGTCCCATTCAGGCCTCAAGGAGGCCTGGATGTTGCAGCATGGTCTGCATCAGGTAAGTTTACACAAAATCACTCTTTACATAAGTTCACTTGTTATGAGCCTGGCGCCTATGGCCGGGGGAATGTCTAAGGGTTGCAGAAGACCGGCTGGTCTTTTCTTTTGACCTTTATTTTGGGCGCAAACCCCGCAGGACATCACAAAAGATTTAATATCCTTCCGCCAGGATGGCCACCAGAATTGCCGTTTAATCTTTTCTTCTGTCTTGCCAATACCTGGGTATTGCGCCAGGACTGATGTCCAATATGAGCCTGGCGCCGAAGGTGCCAGGACTGAGTCCACAGGGCCCCTTCCAGGGGCCGCTGGACCTCCCCCCAAGAACATGATGTCTGCTTCCGGGGACGCTGGATCCGATCTGGCTCCTTGGGGGTAGGCATCATGACACCTACGCATCTTTCAGAAAGGAATGCGGAGTAACCAGAAGATAGAGAGTTTTGAAAAAAACCTGATCAGTGGTGATTTAGAGAAGAAACATTGGGAATCAAAGAAAGAGAGACATTTGTTATCTGAGAAAGGTCAAGTGGAAGAAAACCAAGATCAAGAAACGTCAGGGAAAAAGTCCCCACACATTCAGGAAAAGGGGGATCCAAGTAGCTGGAAAATTCCCTTAAAGGAATTGAACAAGTTAATACAACAGGAAGCCAAGGACTATCTAAAAATCCTATACTAAAATCCAGTGTTGTAGATATCCAGGAGAAGGGAGTCCATCTTCTGTACTTTTAGTTGTTTTTGATTAGTGTTCGGGTCAGCATATATAAGTGTTGGGATCGAGGACAGACTTTACTTTTACACTTTACAGTTGACGATGAGCACCCTAGTTATTTTTGCTAGGTAAGGAAACCTATAGCATAAGGAAAGGGAGGCCTTTTTCTTATAATTTGGAATACACTTTTGTTGATCATTGCAAACTCTAGTCTGTCTCCTGCTTCTTTCTCATCCCAAAGGCAAGAATATTTGGCTCAGTGAATGGAATGCTTGAAACATGAAGGCCCCAGAAACCCACTTCACCTTTCACTAATATATTGCTTTGCAGGCTCAATGACACCTCATTCTAATTTGCATGGGTGCTGTGGGCAGTGGCCAGTTTGAACTTTTGCCAGTCAGGGTAATGCCTGCTGGGGCAAAGAATGACCTTTGTCAAATGTCAAGTGTTCTTCAGGTATTCAAGTTAGAGGCCAGAATGCCTGGTACTTTCTCCCTTAGAGCCTATGACTGTGTTTCTCACAGGCCACAAGCCCTTCTCACATAGTGCACACCGCCACACACAAGGATGCATGTTCCCATATCCACACCAACCATCACTCTCCTTGTGCTGACACAGCTCCATCATTTTGGTGTGGGAATCATGGTGCAACCGGGCAGTTTGGGGAAAGGGGAGATACACATTGACTCGATATGACCTGTTTCCCACAAAGCTGCTCGCGCCATTCCTTGGCCTAAGGGGGATTGCAAAAACTGCTCGAAAGTGAAGAGAAGCATGCTGACAGCGAAAGAAAGGGCGTTTGGATAAGGGGATTATATTATCAGGCCTGGTAATGAGCTCTGTCCAAGCTCCTTGGAAGGGGTGGTTGTGCAGCAGATAAATAATGAAACCAGGACAGAGACATTGTATTCATTTCATTGCAATGGCTCCCCTTGCGGGAAAAGGCAGGTTCTAATCGGGATTATTGTTTTCAAAAGATGTAACTGCCCACACATGGGCGGTCCTATAGCCAGGAAATTACAGCCTCAACGATTAACAGTGATTTACACGACACTGCCTTTCTGCATAACATTACGGTTGACTGATTTGTGCCCCGATGATTACACGTGTAAACATTTTGTTATGCATTTTGGGCATAGTGTCAAAAGAACTCTGCTGGTGTAGTTTTGAAACCATGTTCAGCTATTACGAGAAGATGCATGTTTTTGCACTGTTGCCTCCCCTTGTTTGCCGGGTCATGTTCAGCATTCCTCTGACACACAATCCCTTCAGGTTCTGCAGTGGTGTGATTGTGGACCAGATCTGCTGTCTAAAGACTGCCCATTTAAGGTACAGTATATGTGATTTTGGGTGGTAGCTACGATTTATATTCCCTGAATCTGTAGGGTTCAATATATACAATTTGGGGGGGGGTAGCTTTACTGTCTTACGCCTCGCAATGTAGGGTGCAGTGTGCATTTTAAAGGGATAACATAACTCTTCCATCTGAAGCCTGACCCTGTAGGGTGCAGCATGTTCAGAATCGGGAGATATATCAATTGTCTGAAGCCTGACTGTTGGGATCACTATAAGCTATTTTGGGGATACCACTGCTGTCTAAAAACGTACCACATGAAGTGCATTATGTACTGTGTTGGAGGAGAGCTCTTCTGACTGAAGCCTAAGATTGTACGAGTCTGAATTTCTGATTTAGGGAGACAGCTCAACTGTCTAAGGGTTGAGTGTAGAAAAAAAAGGTCGGGGATGCAGGGTGAGCAGATGAGAAGTTGGTAGTGGGGTGGGGCTGGTTAGAGTCAACAGAGTAAGGCTTAAGGGGCTGGGGATTCAAGAGAAGCAATGGGGATTACTGGGAAGAGGGTATAATCCAGTACGAGTGGAGGGAAACAAGTCAGATAGGACTGCTGATGCAAGAGGAGCAGAGGGGATGCTTGGAGGGTGTTGCAGCTGCTTTGACTGGAAAGAGAAATGTCCAAGGGGCAAGGCTTCAAGAGGAGGATAAAGCATAATGGGAAGGGGGTTGGGGCCATGTTCAATAGAAAGAGAATGGCTGCAGAGCCTGGGGCTGCTAGAGCAGCAGAGTGACTATAACGGGAATCAATGGGAACATAGCATATGCTGAGGCCAGGTTGAGTGGAGGGGAAAAAGGCCAGAGGGGATGGGTATGCACGTGGAGCAGATGAGTGACTGGGAGGGGGTTGCAACTGGGTGGAGCAGAAGGAGAAGGGCTGGGGGGTCTGAGGCTGCAAGGGGCGAATGGAATATACTAATAGGAGTTTGTGGCTAGGTTGAGTGGAATAAGAAAGGCGAGAGGATTTGGGGATGTAGGAACTGCAAAGGGGATACTAGGAATGGGTTAGGGCCCATTAAGGGGAAAGTGAAAAGCCTCTGTTACAGGCCACCTGATTGGCTTGTATCCCTTCAGTGTTTCCTAAAGCACCACACTTACCTTACAGCAACAGTTATGATTATAGTCAAGCTTAGGCTAGAACAAAAGATTGGGCCCTGGAAGAAGAGTGAAGACCGTGCCCCTCGAGGCATACATACACCGTCTATGCTATTGGTTGACAGACAAATGGTAAACTCCTGAAGACATGCTATCCTGATTCCAGACATTCCAGGGGTCCCCAGGCAGAATTGACAGTTACTGAATTAGCCTGGCAATTTCCAGCCTTAAGCCACACCTGAACATGAATACCAGAGAAACGCTAGTATCTTGGAACTCTCATTCTGCCACAGAAAATAACCCCAAAAATCCTCTGATTTCATCCTTTTATTATGACATGAAGTTGTGGAACTAAAAAGCAAAGTGCTTTTTGTGAGGAACACAACATAAGCACCCCCAAATAGCCTGTAATGTTAATTTAATGAACATGGAACTAATAATATTAAAGTTTAAAAATTGTGTGTTTCTTTGAGGCGATATGCTTCGAGGTGGTGGTTTGACCCAATAGGTAACGGACCGCCACCCAAGTTAAGGGCCCGGGCACACAAGGGTCCCCTATTGAGGGTGGCAGTGCCACTACCAAAAATGTTGGCATGCCACTGAGGGGCATATCACCATTAGCACCCGTGTAGCTCTGTGCATGGGTGCGTGCTAATGCTGTCTTTTCTTTTCTTTTAAAATAAACGTACCATTCTTGCGCTTCCTGTTGCTGCAGCAGTGTGATGTCATTGACATGGAAACGGACTTCATGAGAGCAGCACTGCTGCTGCACCGGGCCGTGCCAGAAAGATACGTTTGTTTATTTATTTATTTGTTTACAAAATAAAGTCACCATTATGTAGGAAACGGCATGGGTGCTGAGTGCTGAAGGGGTAGCAGGGAAGGAAGGGGTGGGGGCGCTGCCCACCAAGGCTTCTCGGAATGCAGGCTTGCAATCTAGAATACAGCCTGTGTTTCATGAATCCTGATTGGACAGTGCCCCCTCCCAGGGTGCTATTGATGTTTGATAGTCTGGGGAATCGAACTGATCAAGCCCCTCTATGCCTATACACAGTTGAAGACAATTGTTTCTGTGCTGCTGGTCAGACGGCTGCAAACCAGGTCTATTCCAGAGATTATAGACCGCAATCCAAACTTCCTGATTGGCGGAGAGGAGGACAATAATAGAATCTATGTGCTAATGAGAAATATACATATGTCTGCTTTCCTTAGCACTGAGGAACTGACGTGATATTAGCAGACCCCCCAGCATATTGCATTATCACATGGAACGTTTTATTTTTTATTGTTTTTCACACTAAAACATTTTATTTTTCACCACCAAATTGTATTTTTGGCAGCCTTTTTTAGCACGCCTTTTTATTTTCCTGTATGGTGTGTGAGAGCGAGGGTGTGATTATTAGTACTTTTGTGTGTGTTACTTCTCCTATTGTGTAATAGAGAGAGTCCCAGATGTCCCAAGGTTGGTTTTCTTCTATTTTATTTTGTTAAGAGTGTGTGTCTATTTTAGATTATTTACTTTGATGGTTTTTTTTATTGTAATGGTGTATATGTATGTCTTCAGTAGTTGCTGTCTTTTGATTTTCGCCACACAGCACATTTATTATTGTACACATACTGAATCCTTAACCACCATTCTATAAAAGTATCATGATTTTGAATAAATATTTTTAAGCAGCTTAAATTAATTAGTTAAAGGATGGGATTCAAGTTTAAGGTGTCTAAAGGAGCACATGTTAATGTAAATGTTAAAGGACATTTGTACCGCGCACTATCACCAACGGAGTGGTCCCCTTGCGCTCTGGTGGCTCTGAAAGAGGAGGGGAGGTTGAGTTAGTGGGAGGAAGCAGGAAAAGTGCCGGAGAGCAGTGATATGCTGTTTGCAGCCTCAGCCCAGTGGGTCTGTTGGCTGGGCCTCGGGTGTTTGCGGCCGGTAGTCATTGTGTACTGTTGTGTGAGTCTATGTGTCTTTGTTGTTTTGTTGTTGCAGTGTAGTGAAGTTTGTGCGGTTTGTTGTGCTGTAGGTTTTGGTTGTGTTGGTTTGGAATGTGAGAGGTGTATGCAGAGGCGAAAGTGTTAGTGGAGTTGGTTAGTTGGCATCTCTATCCTGAGTTGAGGCGCTGGGCTTGTGTAGTCTCCGCTGATGCACCTGTCCTGATCTGGGTCCCTCTGACATTCAAGGTTTCTTACTCCTCTGGTCCCCGCCTCTATCAGTCTCTCTCATAGCCCACTGGCCTCCCTTCATACTCCTGTGGCCAGTTCACCTGCCAAAGTGAACGAGTCAGGTTGTGTGCTAATTGCCAATATGTTGGCAATTCCACAACACTGTGGTACCTGGTGGTAACTAAGGGGCGGGTGGGGTAGTTGACTCAGTCTGTGTGCGTGTCGTCTGAGTTCCAGTCTATCCAGTGTCACCCGCCCAGGTGCCGTGGGAGCTTCCCCGTCATTTCTGGGGCTGTCCGTGTCCTTTCCAGTTTAGTCGTCCTTTTCTCTGTTTTGGTTTTCAGTATGAATCAGTGGTGTTGAAGAGACAGGTTTTTAGTAATTTCCTGAAAATTAGGTGATCTTCAGTGTTTCTTATTTCTTTTGGGATGTTGTTCCAAGTTTTTGCGGCTAAGTGGTAGAAGGAGGTGCCTCCAAGTTTTTTCTTAAGGTATGGTTTGATTTCCAGGTGGACTTTGTTGCTTGATCGGAGGGGTCTTGTTGGTTTGTAGATTGTTATTTTCTTTTGTAGTAATTCTGCTCCTTGTCCACTGATTGCCCTGTGCGTTATGCACATTGTTTTGAAGGTGATGCAAAGTTTAACTTTTTGCCAGTGTAGTGTTTTTAGGGCTGGGGTGATGTGGTCTCTTCTGGATAGTTTGAGGACTAGTCTTAATGCTGCATTTTGGATCCGTTGCAGTTTCTTCAGGAGGTGTTCTGGTATTCCGAGGTAGAGGCTGATTGCATAGTTGATTATTGACATGATTAGGGTGACGATAGTGAGTGTTTTGTGCGTGAAGGAGAGGAAAGCTGGAATTCTTCTTGCCGTGTAGAGGAGGAAAAAACTTTTTTCACTGTTGCATTTATTTTTGGTTCTAAGGCTAGGGTGTTGTCCATTAGGACTCCCAGATTTTTTTACTACCTTCGATGGTGTTGGTGCGTTTCCCATTTCCATAGGCCACGGGATGGTGGTCTCGTTCTCTTGGTTTTTGGATACGAGCATGATTTATGTCTTTCCTGGGTTGATTTTCAAGTTGTTGGCATTCATCCAAATGGAGACTTCTTTTATGCAGTCGATTAGGGTTGAATGATCGGCATCACTGTCTTTGATTGTGTAGATGATGTGAGTATCATCTGCGTAGTTGTAGGATGTAATGTTGTATTTTTTGAAGATTCTGATGACCGGAGTCTGATAGATGTTGAAATATAGTTGAGATAGTGATGATCCTTGTGGCATTCCACAGTCGTTAACTCGTGGAGTGGATTTCAATGGTGTAATCCATACGGTTTCTGTTCTTTCTGCTAGGAATGATTTGGTCCAGAGTAGGGCTGTGTCTGTTATGCCTATGTCTTCTAGTCTTATGGTCAGGGTGTCGTGGCTCACTGTGTCAAAGGCTGCAGAGAGGTAGAGCAGAATAAGGGCTGAGGTACTGTTTGTGTCATGCATGCGCCATGGGCACATCCATTTTTGCTCCATTTGGACTTTGCTACTTAATGATTATTGTCAACTAACTACGCATACCATAATGCACCTGGCCGCAAGCATTGTTTCCTGGCCGTTCCTATTGAATTTCCATGGAACTACACCCCCCAGAAGCCTTAGAGTCTGGTCCTGCTTCCACCAGCCCAGGAACAGAAAGGGAGGTGGCCGATTGCCTGCAGGTGTGATTCGCCAGGTGAAACCAATTGGCCTGCCTCTGTGCTGGGCTAGGCAGTATATAAGGCTGCTGTCTGCAGTGGCTCAGCCTCTTGCATTGAGAGTCCTTCCTCCACCTTTCGCGAGTTCTTCGGATCCTTGTATGCTGTTTATCCTCACTCCTGCTTGGACCCTGCCTTACAGCTTGTTACACCCTGCTGCCTACAGGCCTAGCCTTTTGGGCTCCCTGCCTTGTTGCTTGCTCCACCCTGCTGCCTCCAGTCATAGCCTTCCAGGCTCCCTGCCTCTCAGCCCTGCTCCTCTGGGCTCTCCACACTGCAGCTGATCACGCTCTGCTGCCTTCCAGTCTCCGCCCTTGCCCTGCCGGGCTCTCCACATTGCAGCGGATCACGCTCTGCTGCCTTCCAGTCTCCGCCCTTGCCCTACCGGGCTCTCCACATTGCAGCGGATCACGCTCTGCTGCCTTCCAGTCTCCGCCCTTGCCCTGCCGGGCTCTCCACATTGCAGCGTATCACGCTCTGCTGCTTTCCAGCCTTTGCCCTTGTCCTCAGGGCTCCCTGCTCTGCAGCCTGCCTCTCTCCGGCTGCCTTTGCCCTTGTCCTCTGGGCTCCCTGCTTGCAGCCTATCTCACACCGGCTGCCTTAGCCCTTGTCCTCAGGGCTCCCTGCTCTGCAGCCTGCCTCTCTCCGGCTGCCTTTGCCCTTGTCCTCTGGGCTCCCTGCTCTGCAGCCTGCCTCTCTCCGGTTGCCTTTGCCCTTGTCCTCTGGGCTCCCTGCTCTGCAGCCTTCCTCACTCCGGCTGCCGTAGCCCTTGTCCTCTGGGCTCCCTGCTCTACAGCCTACCTTTCTCCGGCTGCCAACAGCCCTTGTCCTCTGGGCTTCCTACTTGCAGCTTATCACGCTCCGCTGCCTACCCCCTACCTTTTTCCCCGCTGGGTCCTCGGCCTAGCAGCCCTCTGCAACCTTCTACATTCGGAGGCCCTGCCCCTCAGGGTTCACTCCTTACTGCCCGGCCCTTCTGGGATCCTTGCCGTGCAGTCTGCTTTACTCTGTTGCCCTAAGCCCTTTTCCTCTGATATTTCTACGTTACCGTCCCACTCTTGTGGGCTTACTCATTGCCTTCCTGCTCCTCTGAGCGCTCCACCTACCTTTCTGTCCTCTGCTATCATATCCTGTTACTCGACTTTCCCTTCCTATCCTTCTGCTAGTTTGCTATCATCTCCTTTCCTGGATTTGTCTGTTGTATCTTCTCTTGTACTGTTTGTAGACCCTTTGTACAGATCTTGTCTGCTGGTTCCCATCAGTCAACCTCTGCCCCTTCCCTTGTCTCTTTTCTATATCACAGACACCCATAGCTGCTGTTCCAAGTTATGAGCAAGCAGCGTGGGACTCTGTTATAGCAAACTGTGCAGAAGGCTAGAGTATTTCCAAGGTTCGTGGAATACTCTTTTCCTATTCTGCATACACCCCAAGAGGGTATTCACTCTATACCTTTTCCCTTGCCACTCTTCCCTACTCTTCACTCCCTTTCCTTTCCGCGGTGTGTGTTCCTATCTGTCCACTTTATTTCAACACCCAAACTCTTCTGGGTGTCTTGTGCCACTCGTATTAGAGTGCCATCCCTGACAGAATGCAAGAGCCAAAAATTTCTTATTCCATTGGCCGGAAGGGCACACACAGACCAAAGATGCTTCCCTTTCGAGTTAAGAAACCTTTGCATAAACCTATGGTTTCCCTAAGGACAGCAAACAAGAAACTTAGTCTAAAGGACAGTATCGCCTTAGAAAACAAAGATTTACAAGCACGGTACTATACCCACTGGCTAGCTGACCCTTCTTCCATGTACAATTATTATGACATTTGCGACTATGATCCGCAGTCCTTATCTGTTGCAGAGCTACAGCAAGATAATGAATTCTTACAGATCTTATTAGACCAAACAGTGGAAAACTCTCCTGCGTCTTCTGACAAGCCTTCTAACACCGTAACAGCTAAGGACATATCACTCATTGTGAGAGAATCTAAACCAGAATACGCTGTTGCCAGTGTATTATGCGCAAGATCAGCTTGGCAAGCTCCCCAGAATGCTGGAAAACCTTATTCGACAGGACAAGGCAGTTATTATCCTGAGGTTTGTGCATCTGGTTCCGGGTACAAAAGACCTATACTAACCATCGGTTGTCCTAATACTTCCACAGTATCTATTAACCACAATAACCCTAAGGTCAGTCTTCCCATTGCTACAACCACATTTTCTCCCACACCCGCTTCTGAAGCTGTAGATCAAACTAATGATACTTACCTGCTACACAAACAACTCCTACGACTTAAAAGAAAGACCGAAGACCTTTATGATGACTTTGTTTATTTGTATCACAAGAATCTTATGAAGGGACACAAGTCACCAGACCTTTTGACACTATGTCCAACACCTGACATCTTATCTTTAGAGATCGACATGATAAGGCCTGGAGTTGCCATACAGAAAAGTATACAGACATTTACCAAGCAGATGGAAGACCTAAATATATCATATGTATCCCTTCTAGAGATTGACACAGCTCTTTCACCTTCCAGCCGCAGAAGCTCAGGTGGTTGTACTGATAGAAAAGAATTAACTCCTCCGGTGGGTCATATCACGCACACAGTCATTACACCGCTAGACAAGGGTGGTCCACTGATTGAAAATCCTTCTGAGTCAAAGGATGATTCCGCCCTCACCCGTGCCTATCGTCCAGTACCCACACCTACAACCTCCTCTGCAATGACAATGGCAGCTGAAGAGACTGGCACAGTTCACACCGAGCATGCGGAAGTGGCAAGCGGGGCTTGCCAAAGTGTGGCTGTGCTATCAGAAATCACTCTCGAGCAATTAACATCTTCTGTTTCTTCGATACCCCCTGAATCGCCAGTGGTTGTGGTACCCGATCTACCAGTAGTTGCAACACCTGATTTGTCTGTAGCTGCTATAGCACTCGAACTTCCAACTGCTATTCATGATCTGCCTACTGCTGTGGTTCCTAAACCCCCGGACACATTTGAGACTCCTGAAGTCCCTACTACAGATCTTGAGGTCGCTATAGCTATTATGAATCCTGAAACTACTACTCCAGTTGTTCCTGCTGGTATATCTATAGCACTAAGACTGCCAGACTTTACTCTACCAGTCTCAGGTGTTTTCCAGCCCGCTGGCTCTCTCATGGCTCCCTCACACCTAGTTGTTACAGCCTCGATACCCCCTACAGCCATCCAAGATCTCACCGCTGCTGTATCCTCTGAACTCTCTATGGCAAACCCTAATGTTGTCATTACTACTTCGGATGTCTTGGAAAACCTGCCTAAAGATACCAACTCTGCTGTACCTATGGCTCCACTTTCCAGCATCATACTGTTGCCCATCAAGGAAAAATCTATCTTGGAGCCTGCAGCAGTTTTTCGCAGTTCCTCTCTTCATGCACACACAGTTGGGGTCTGTGTTCCAAAGACTTCATCTTTTCTGAATTCTACATCCAAGGTTCAGAACATTGGTACCGGCTCCGTCATTCAAGACTCTCACCTTACAACTCGTTTCTGGTGCCTCATGATGTGTCTTTTTGGAGTAAGACTCTTGTACTGTGGAACAGACACTCTTCCTACAGGTCGGTCTTCAGGGAGCCTGGAGAAGGGCCTGGAGAGGGGCATACTGTCATGCATGCGCCATGGGCACATCCATTTTTGCTCCATTTGGACTTTGCTACTTAATGATTATTGTCAACTAACTACGCATACCATAATGCACCTGGCCGCAAGCATTGTTTCCTGGCCGTTCCTATTGAATTTCCATGGAACTACACCCCCCAGAAGCCTTAGAGTCTGGTCCTGCTTCCACCAGCCCAGGAACAGAAAGGGAGGTGGCCGATTGCCTGCAGGTGTGATTCGCCAGGTGAAACCAATTGGCCTGCCTCTGTGCTGGGCTAGGCAGTATATAAGGCTGCTGTCTGCAGTGGCTCAGCCTCTTGCATTGAGAGTCCTTCCTCCACCTTTCGCGAGTTCTTCGGATCCTTGTATGCTGTTTATCCTCACTCCTGCTTGGACCCTGCCTTACAGCTTGTTACACCCTGCTGCCTACAGGCCTAGCCTTTTGGGCTCCCTGCCTTGTTGCTTGCTCCACCCTGCTGCCTCCAGTCATAGCCTTCCAGGCTCCCTGCCTCTCAGCCCTGCTCCTCTGGGCTCTCCACACTGCAGCTGATCACGCTCTGCTGCCTTCCAGTCTCCGCCCTTGCCCTGCCGGGCTCTCCACATTGCAGCGGATCACGCTCTGCTGCCTTCCAGTCTCCGCCCTTGCCCTACCGGGCTCTCCACATTGCAGCGGATCACGCTCTGCTGCCTTCCAGTCTCCGCCCTTGCCCTGCCGGGCTCTCCACATTGCAGCGTATCACGCTCTGCTGCTTTCCAGCCTTTGCCCTTGTCCTCAGGGCTCCCTGCTCTGCAGCCTGCCTCTCTCCGGCTGCCTTTGCCCTTGTCCTCTGGGCTCCCTGCTTGCAGCCTATCTCACACCGGCTGCCTTAGCCCTTGTCCTCAGGGCTCCCTGCTCTGCAGCCTGCCTCTCTCCGGCTGCCTTTGCCCTTGTCCTCTGGGCTCCCTGCTCTGCAGCCTGCCTCTCTCCGGTTGCCTTTGCCCTTGTCCTCTGGGCTCCCTGCTCTGCAGCCTTCCTCTCTCCGGCTGCCGTAGCCCTTGTCCTCTGGGCTCCCTGCTCTACAGCCTACCTTTCTCCGGCTGCCAACAGCCCTTGTCCTCTGGGCTTCCTACTTGCAGCTTATCACGCTCCGCTGCCTACCCCCTACCTTTTTCCCCGCTGGGTCCTCGGCCTAGCAGCCCTCTGCAACCTTCTACATTCGGAGGCCCTGCCCCTCAGGGTTCACTCCTTACTGCCCGGCCCTTCTGGGATCCTTGCCGTGCAGTCTGCTTTACTCTGTTGCCCTAAGCCCTTTTCCTCTGATATTTCTACGTTACCGTCCCACTCTTGTGGGCTTACTCATTGCCTTCCTGCTCCTCTGAGCGCTCCACCTACCTTTCTGTCCTCTGCTATCATATCCTGTTACTCGACTTTCCCTTCCTATCCTTCTGCTAGTTTGCTATCATCTCCTTTCCTGGATTTGTCTGTTGTATCTTCTCTTGTACTGTTTGTAGACCCTTTGTACAGATCTTGTCTGCTGGTTCCCATCAGTCAACCTCTGCCCCTTCCCTTGTCTCTTTTCTATATCACAGACACCCATAGCTGCTGTTCCAAGTTATGAGCAAGCAGCGTGGGACTCTGTTATAGCAAACTGTGCAGAAGGCTAGAGTATTTCCAAGGTTCGTGGAATACTCTTTTCCTATTCTGCATACACCCCAAGAGGGTATTCACTCTATACCTTTTCCCTTGCCACTCTTCCCTACTCTTCACTCCCTTTCCTTTCCGCGGTGTGTGTTCCTATCTGTCCACTTTATTTCAACACCCAAACTCTTCTGGGTGTCTTGTGCCACTCGTATTAGAGTGCCATCCCTGACAGTTTGAGTCTGCCTTATTTTTGAGGTCGTCCCAGATGGATAGTAGTGCTGTTTCCATTCCTTTTGCTGGTCTGAAACCGACCTGAGCTTTGTCTAGCAGGTGGTGTTTTTCTACGTGTTCTTGGGTTAGTTTATATACCTAGGTTTCTAGAAGTTTTGCCGGGTAGGGGATGATAGAGATCGGCCTGTAGTTGGAGAGGTCTTTGTGGGATGTTTTTACCCATGCATCCGAGCCCTACCAAAAAAAAACTGTGCATTACTGGCATTGAAAACATCATGATGGCCAGAGCTTCCCAGAAAATGCACAGGGAAATGCATGAAGAATAGGCTGCCACCCATTTTTGCCGATGTTATGGGCACAGAAGGGCACTGCCTAAAACCACCATGGGCTACCCACACAGTAGCCTGAAACCATAGGGAATGGCAATGCTGATTGCCAAAAGCAACTTAGAACTGTGGGGAATTCATTTTCTTAAATCCCAAAAATGGTTGCATTACCAGTACTCACAACTATCAGAAAGCCGGCGTTTTAAAACAACACCAGACATTTGTGTAAAACTGAAAATATGAACCCAAAGCAGGCCTAAGAAAGACTTACTGAGAGGTGGATACAATGTAAAGTTATATTCTGAAGTGACTTGAAGGTTTATAACAAGACTGGCTGAGCTCTGCAGGTCTGCAGCGGCTTAAACTGAAACTGGATTTAAAATTACCAAAAATCGAAATGTGTAAATAAACTGAGGGACAGACTTGTGACTGCCACATAGTTTGTCACTGTTAAAATGTCATAGTTTTGAACTTAGAATCAGCATTCAAGCTGCATGTGTAAAAATGGTTAGTTTTATTTGAATGCAGAAAACTGGGTAACTAAAAGTGACAGTAGCTGGGGCCTGGCTTAAGGAACTGGATTCTGCCCGACAACTTCCCCCCAATTGGATTGAAACTGGATCCACAGCAGTTCTCAGGCCTGGCTGCATTCTGAGGGGAGGTTACCCCTCTCTGATTGAAATACCAAGGGACTGCTAGAGACTAAACAAAGGACCCAGGCAGAGGGTTTATTGGGGGGAGACCATAAATGGCTTCCTCTTGAACAATGGGCCTTCCAGGGCCCAGGCAGATGGTTTATTAGGGGGACCGTAAAATAGCTTCCTCTTGGCAGAAGCTGGGAGGGGCAGGGTCTCTGAGCTTGGCAGAAACTGGATAAACTGGTTTCTACACCATGTGACCTGAAAAGACACACCCCTGTTGGCCAGAATATGATTCTAAGAAAGATGTATAACTCACAGTGCGGACTTGTCAAAATTATTTAAATGATACCATAATTCTTGTGAATTTACTGTGCACATTTTAAGACACGTTGGGAATTTGTGTGATGTTCTGGGGCAAAACCCCGCTATTTATGGATACTAGAGACTCGGTGTTTAAGCTAGAGACATGGGAATTTGCTGGAGTATGTAAGGACAGGCCGTGTATATGTGTATAATTTTTAATGAAGAACCAAGGTTGCATAACCCACTAAAATCGAAAATAAGTTGCCATTTTTGAATGCAAGCCCTCAGGAAGAGCAGAGTTTGAACAGAGTATACCTCATGTGATAGGTAATATGTACATGCAATGACAAACCACTATGTATTTGAGAAATGTGTATTTTGATCAAATATAGATTTGTGTGCAGGGGAGTGTCCTTTCTGCAAGCCATTAAATGACATCATTCTGACACACAATCCTGCTCTCCAGTGAGAACGCAAAGAATTCTCCAACCTATCAGAACTCTGAAGGGGTTGGGCCTAGTGATGCTGCACACACACCCACTTTCAAAAGACATAAAAAGAGCCACTGGAAGCTAGAGAGGACATTCAATTCCATTTTCTGCGGAGCATGCTGACCGACGACTTCACACCCAGAGATCCTACACTTAGACTTCCAAGCTAAACAGAGACTACATAACTTTGAATCAAGAAGGCCCACTGCAAGCAAAAGTATTTGTCAGCAGGCCCAAAAATCATTTGCAGACTATTCACAGCCGGACCCAGGTGTTGATTCTGGCCTGAAACCCTGTGCCAGAAAGATCCAGAAGCAGTGCTGTACCCAGAGAAAGCAGAGCAGTATCCAGAACCAGAGGCCAGAGATCCAGAGTGACCCAGACCGCTGCTAGCAGAACCAGAGAGCTGATCCAGATCACTGTGAAGTGCCGAGACCAGAACCAGAGTCCAGTCCAAAACCTGACCAGATCCGTGGCGAGGCCTAATTCAAAAATATATTGTGAGTACCTAGCAGAACTGTGCAGAACCAATCTCTTAGTTAAAATAATCTAATCCAAACTATTTTAATCTAACCAGAACTGCCTCCTAACTGTCACCTGTCATTTTCTAGCACAAGCTGTAACCTGTCGCTTTGAACTTTTAAAATTTCAAATCCGAAAAACTACCTTTATTTAATCTTCGGTATCTCTGGAACCGTTTGTGCTAGGAACTTGGTTTAACTTTCCTCTGAAGGCTTAGAATCCCGGCTTTTCAGCGAGCTTAGATCCGACTTGCCTCTCCTTATACTTTTGCCATAATCACGATTCTCGCACTCGCGAATTTTGCCGCGATTTGCGATTTGGCCCGATTTCTTTACTTGTAAAAAGATAGCTGCTTTTGCCTGAGCTGCTAAATTTCGTTTGCCTCTTAAGAACCATCCCTGAATCATTGCTAAAGTGAGCCTGAACTCATATTAACTAGATACCACTCACCCTGAACCTCCTGAAGGGAATTAAAAGCATTTTCAGCATATTTTTCACTGTATTGTCATCATATTCAAAGCCTTTTGCCTGTGTTTCAAAACTCCTATCTGTTGTCTAAGCTTGCTGGGGTGAACTGAATTACATTTGATTGCATTTCTAAGAACTGTGTGCTCTCCCCTTCATTTACTTACATTGCATAAGGGGGGGAGTGGATTGCCAGAGAAAAGTGATTACATTGTTTTGTTGAAATCATATTGAGTATTTTCTGTATTGCATTTTCATTCCACATTGCATCCATCTGAAACTAGATAAAGCATTCTCTACCACCTCATTCTTCTGTTCCTATTCCCAAGCGTGCTACCTCATCCTTTATACTACTCCTGGGTAATCAAATCAGTTTATTAGTAGAACATTACCCATTGTTGTTAACTGCTCATGTTCTGAAGTGTGATATTAATTATTAATTTATTATAAAGTGTGATATATATATATATTGTTTACATTCTCAAATAAACCGTTTAAACTTGCAAAACAGAACTACTTCTTGGCTCAGTGGGGTCAGGGGGGTTCCAAGAGAGTTGTGTTATATAGGGGTAGTCATCCAGAACTCATGAACTGGACATAAAGATATATCAATAAGGGTTTCCATTCAGTATCCCAGACTAGGCATTGACTTAGCTGTAGTGCTGGATTGAATCCTCTTACATCTTCTACGTCGCCACTTGTGTTTTTCAAGAGTGGCTTGATATATGCTGATTTGAAGATCCTCGGTACAGTCCCTGTCGTTAGTGATAGATTTAGAAGGTTTCTGTAGTGTTCTGCTGGCGTTCGTTGCGCGAGGATTGATTTGTAGATGTCTGGGGGACATGGGTCCATGGGTGATCCAGCTTTCTTGCTTAGTTTTATCCTTTTCTCACTGAATGGCTGGTGGCAGTGGTTTTGTTTGAACTACCATGGTGTGCATCTACCACGGGTTGCATTTGCAGCTGCAGTAAAGCACCCAAGAGTGCCATTTTTATCAAAATGGCCCCAGTCTTTTTTCACCATTTCTTTGTGGAAAGGTCCTTCTTGAGATTTACTCTGCGTGCCAAACCAGGTTTGGTCCCATTGTTTGCTTTGCCTATGGCTGGATTCACAAGTGAAGCCCGCCTCTGGCTCCAGGGTGTCTGGGGTAGGCAGGAAGTGAGGGAGGTGCCCGGATCTCCCTGTGCTTAGTCTCGTAGGAGACCCAAATGCACTCTGTTGATTGGCCGGCTGACTGTACATTGTTTTGTTGCACAGTAAGTGTTGATATTAAAAAAACACAGACATAGACCTTCCAGAATTGTACAGGGTTTGAAATTCTGGGAGCCATTTAGCTCCTGCTCCTACCCTGGGAGAGCCCGGTTAGCTTGAAACCAACAGCTTCCAGGAGCTACCTTTGGCTCTGCAGCCCAACTGTTGACTTACAAACATGCAGACGTTTCATTAATTGTGTGTGTTTGAGAAAGTTAATAAAGAAGAATTAGGACACACCTAGGACACATGTAAACATAATGGATCATACATAATTGCCAACAAATTAAACTGCACTGTCTACTCTGACCTGCTTCCCTAGCAGTAGCTCCTGCTTACTGGCTGGTGCCCCGACACCCAGGAGCTGGTTTTAGCTCCTGCTCATCGAATCTTAATGTTGAGCCCTGTGGTAACATGCAAACAAGGTGTACAGAACCTTTGTAGAGCTACACACATGTGTACTAGGGTCCACAGGAGTAGTGAGACATGTGTTTAGCCAAAAAGTAGTAATCTACATGTCTACTAGCCGAGAATGTGCTAAATATGGGAATATTAAAGCCAACCAAAGCTAATAAGGCAGTCACAGCACAGCTAAGTTTACTCTTCGAAAATCACTACCTTGTTAACACTCTAGTTTATTAAACATGTGCTAATAATGCAATTTTCAGAAATTCCTGTCATTTTTAGTGCACGTCCTTTTGCACTCTTGTACACTTTCTAAGTGTTGTACTAAAAGTGCCAGAACACAACATAAGAACCTGAAAGCTTGAAACTGTTGATTATTTCACAAATTGAGATCTCCATCAATTATCCTAAAGGTTCTGCTAATCTCACTACTTTGACAGGCCCCACCCAGAAGAGCCTTTATGGTAAACCGATCTGAGGCCTGCAATGATGTGTTATTAGGTGGATGTGATTGCATGTGATTTTATGGGATTGTGCATGCAAGATAGCGGGTGTGATTGCACTCTCAGAGGCCTGAGAGAGGCGAGGGTGTGTGCATGCTAGTGTGTCAGAGTGTGCGCACAAAGGGTGCAATAGTGTGGATGTGGGCGTGTGAGTAAAGCAGGTGTGACAGCAGTCTGTGTGTGTGTGTGTGTGGTAAATGTGATGAAAGTGGCACATGTGTGAGTGCCAACAAATGAGTAAATGGAATGTCTGAGTGGGGCATCAAGAGGAACAGAACAGGGGTTGAGAGGCACTCAGGGTATCAGCCAGGCATTGGCAGATCAAGGATTTGAAAGGAGCACTTCCTGGCACTCCCTCCTGATACAGTCTAGGAGAAGGTAGATATTATGAAGCACTGCTAAGTGTTACATGTGTGTCCATCTGCTCAATCATTATCTCATATTATGCCCCTTTATTTGCCGAGCCCTCATGTGTTGCCATGCTATTTTGCCACTCTCTCCCCTTTTATCTTGCTCTTGTCTCATTCGCCTTTACTGTTTGCTCTTTCCCTCTGTTATGTGTCCCTTCACTGCCTCTTTTTCCTTCCCTCTGTTGTCCCTTCTCACTCTCTCCCTTTTCACCTGCTTTCTCTGCTTGCTTATGAATTTCATTGACGCTTCACTGTTTCTCTTATCTGCATCCCTCGTATTCACTTACTTCTCCATTTTCTCTCCAGTTTAGCCTCTCGCAAGTTCTCTATCTAGTATTTTCGCGTTTACTCCCATTTTCTATTATTGTCTTCTGTTTCTCGTCTGCGCTCTAACGTGCTCCTTTCACTTACCATTTCTTTCTCTATTTTCCTGTGTTTTATTGTGTTGTTTTTGCTTTTTCACTCCCTTGCCTTTCAATAGTTCACTTGCACCTCCAACTCTATTTTGTTTTCCTTTCCCCTCCTCACTACTCTTCCTCTCATCGCCATTTCTCATTCTTTATAACCCCTTCTTCAGGCTGTCTGTCCTTCCAAACCCAAAGCCGTTTTATGCGCATTTACTTTGTCCCCTTTCACTTTTCTCTAGGTGAACGCTTTGCATTTAACAGCTCAGAACTGACCTTCATTTTTAGCGACGGTTAAATAGGCAAAATAAGAACGGATAATTTAAGAACAATCATAACTTAATTGTTCACTTCGTCCATTAGTTCTTTGAAAAGTCGCTGGAGACAGAAAATGGTGGGTTCTAAACTGTAAAATGCAATGTGTTTGGCTGAGAAAGGTAAATGGCGATGGACAGGTTATTCAAAACCATGCACGATTGGGTTAATCCCAGCGGAAGAATAGGATGGCAAATGAGACACCTTGGAGGCCGCCCACAGAACAGCTAAGATTAAAATGTTTTTTTTTCAGGCCATTGTCAGGTTTATAGCAGCAATTGCAGCAAACAGCTGATTTTGCAGGTGTTTTGCAAATCGCAAAATTGCTATAAGCTGGATGGTCTGTATTATGCTTAAAATAATTACATACCAGTCCTTATCGAAATGTACACTTACATTTATACTACCCAGCTATATAAGTTTCCATCAATTACAGTTTAGCTATTACAACCGGTATAATTTACAAATTCCAAAAGATAGACCAACTAACTTAGAAAGATTCTACCCTTAGGACAAGAGTATGTCTGTACCTTCCTTTATTTCGTACTGTACCATACACTTATTTATCAGTTGAGGGTCGTTGAAAATAAAGTGAGTGAGAAAGAGAGGGTGGGAAAGCGAAAGAGAGACAGGGAGACAGAGAGAATTATGAATTTAAACATCATTGGTTGAACGATGAGTATGCATGAACCATAGAACGGAATGAACAGATTGTCTACAGAGGCAAAAAACTCAAACGAATTTTGACAAATAGTTGTACACTTTGAAGAGGATTCAACATTATTTAGTGCTGGGAATTATATTTTAATTCGCGTGTTGTATGCAACATATTCACAACAATAAACACAAAGTATCCTAACGAAGGACCCAATTGTAGCAGGTCATTTTGGAGGTAAGAAAGATCAGTCCAAATGGTAGCAAAAGTGATATACTTTTTACTTCAATTTTTTACTGATCCATAGGATTTTCTATAATTTGTCATGCAGAGTTGGGGATCGCGACAGACTTTACACATCTGTCTGCTGTTCTTGCTTTGCCTAACACATGTGGCTGCTTCACTGCCTGAATGTATTTCCATGCTATGGATCTCCTTTGCAACCCACATGAAATTGCAGTCAGGTAAAATCGGGTGGATTCTATACTAATCCATCATAAATGTCTCCTGCAGTAAATACTTGTCAAAGGCATTTTTCTCTTTTCCACAAATATTGTGGAAGAGTTGTAATGATATATTGAGTCTACACTTAACATGGGGAGTTTGTTCCCCCCATCAATGTAAGTGCCACTCGATATATCATTTATTTGATTCTGCTAGCCCTGTCTATGACTCATATGGAGCAACATAGGTTTCTCACCCTGCGCCCTCAATAAGCCAAGAATAGTTTGGGTCATGTAAAATGCCTCTAACGCTTTGTGTAACCTCCCATCTTTAAGTCAAATGTCAGTGCTTACTGATGTAACCGCTTGCATCATTCCAGTTTGCCACCCCTCAGCCTCTATCTCTGGCCACTCACCACAAATAAATAACTTAGCTATAAGATGCTCTCTGGCCTTATCCATCTCAATAGCAATCATTTTAAAAACAGCGTTCTGCTCCCTTTTACACTCTCGCTGCAAATTCTCACCCTATTTCAGCTAGATTTCCACAATCAATGCCAAATAAAATGTCAATTCAAATCAGATTGCTTTTGCATTACTCTGTACAATCCTTTTCTCTATACACCTCCCTGATTCTTAGGGGCCAAGCCACAGTGGTACTTTAACAATTGCATAAACAACCTGCCATCCACCTTAATGCAGTTACACTAGAATAAATATCCTGTCCACAATGCACTTGTCATGAATCAAAAAACAGCAAGCTAGATCTCGACTACGAGCCCTCACTTGCAACAATATATTGAGAGACAACCCTTAACATGGGGAGTTCACCCCCCAATGAAAGTGCTGTTCGATATATCATTTATTTGATTCTTCTAACCCTCTCTATGACTCATATAGGGCCAGATAGATCCCTCCCTCTCTGCCCCCAATAAGCCAATAACCAGGCCAGGGTACAGACAGAATATATAGTTATTAAATAATAGGTTCCAAATATATACTACATGATTACACACACAAACTTCTCTCTGGCATGAAACAAAGGTTCAATACAAAAACTCTCTTTTGGGGTACACAGACCAAATAAATAGTTCAACACTCCACCCCACAAACCCCTTTTGTGTCAAAATTAAACAATACCTTGAAACATTTCAAGATCATGAGCATTAACTTTCCCTGATAAGGTTTAGATTTAAATCAAATGCAAAATATTTCTATTTTTCAAAACAATTTCACACATGAAGCACTTTGTATGTTTAATTTCCCTGTACACTTAAAAAATACTAGCAGTTTTGAAAGTACAACATAATTTTGATTATATTTTTTGGATTGATAGAACCCTTCTTCCTTCTTCACCCTGAAGCAATACAAAATCTGTCTTCTATCAGGGTCATTTTCTCACTCTCAGGAGAGAGTGTGCATTTTTCAATCAGGAATTACACTTTGTTTCATTGAAACCAAGCACTTCTTTTACACAGCACCAAACCCAGACCTTCAGTTACGTTCAGCACCCCATAGCTCTGATATGAGAAATGGTGCAAGTTAGGAATTTCATTTTTTAACAAGGACATCCATCCCTTTAGGGAATTTTGGGGTTTTCAAGGAAAATAGGAATAGCAAATTACATTTACAGGCTATAGTTTTTATCGACGCTGAGAATTAATGTTGTTAATTTTGAAATATTAACAAAATCACCCTGTGTTATTTAGCTAAAGGGGAAACTAATAGAATGATTATTCATCAGAATATCCTAAGGGTCTACTTCTATATCCACAACCATGAACTAAGGAGAAGATATTAAATCAAACAAAGTGCCACACTTGGTTCAGTTGGACAAACGATTTACATTGGCTTTCTAGATTTGGATCTCAGAAAAAACATCAGCATTTCAGGACCCTCTCTTGGGGAAGCATTCATCACTCTATGTGGCGCTCCTCGTAAAATCCCAGCCTCTTTATTCTTTTCCAATTGCTGTCTCTCAGGCAAAGTTAAGACTTCAGCATTTCCAATAGTTACACCCAGAGTACTTCAGGCAGTTGTCCTGGCAAGCTTTAATTCTGCAGCCATCTTTTAGTCTTCAGTAATGATGATTTTTAGGTAGCTTTCCCCTCTCTGGCTTCTGCTGTCCCTTTTACCTCATAGTAACACCTCTGAAATATTGAAAGCGGAGGTGTTAATTTCTTAGCTGTGAGCTTTATTTGGACCACTACGATCAACTCCACCCCCAAGGCCCAGCCCCTCTTTATGGATAGGTCCCCAGAGATATGTGGTTGAAATGATGGGAGGGAAAAATCCATCCACCAGCATTTACATTTGACACTTTTAAAAGTGTCACCTAATTAGTCACTGAAACTTTCTTTATTTTACACATAAACATAACAACATATATATTTGTGTGTTCCTCTAATCATGCCACACTTATTAAGATGAATCCTGTCTCTGCTGTAGGTTGCACAGGTGGACTGTGGTTTTTTGCCATTTAACCACAAATTATAATGATATGATATGATAATTAATTTATAATGCTCCTCGGCGTGAAACAGTTACTATCACCAGATTTTAAACACAGTTACATAATTTCCTAATATAATACCTGCCTGAGGCTTCAGCCTCTGGATATTTTCTGGGGAGCTAGAATACATTTTAGGCTGTAACTCTTGTCCCCAAGGTCGAATTGTGATGGAGGTTGTGGCAACAGATAGGCTTTAAAATGATACATGTCCCATTTCTGTAAATATCATTTTTCCATAGTTACTTGGCAAAATGTGATTTCTAATATAAACCTATGGGAACATAATTACATACATATATTTCTGTCCATCAAACAGCATACTAGTTTTCATTTCTTGTCCGAGGTTTAATTTCCCCTCGACATCTGCTACAGTCTCTGATGCTTGATTGTTGATTTTAGCCTGGTGTAAAATCATCAGCTTTTCTTCTAACAGGACTGATGACCTTATCCGTTGCTTATCTGAGAGAACATTCATTCATGGTCACTTAAACTTTTTGAATAGAAACTGGGCCCTTCTTAGGAAATAGAAACTTACAGTCACGCCTCTAGAAACAGGGCCTCATTACAAGAGTGGCAGAATGGGTTAACGGGTGCCTCAAAAGGATGTGGACCCTTTAACACCATTCCGTCACATTACGAGGTCCCCTTGCGGGACCTGCTGTGCACGATTGGTTTCACAGTCGTAATCGGCCCATTGTTAGCTCCCTCCACCATTCCCATTCAGCCCTATAGGGGCTGAAATGAGAATGGGGAAGGTCCGGCCCCGGGTTCCTGGAGGGAGGAATTACCGGGCCCTCCGAACTAGGAATGGCCCGGTAATTCCCCATTCTGGGAACCAGGATGTGATTTTGGCGGCAGCCATGCCGCCAATAGCGGCATGGCTACCGCCAAAATCGTAATGAGGCCCACAGACACTTATATTTGTGAAGGTTACATTTTCTCATTATGATATGTTCATTTTGGCAAGGGAAATGGTAACTCCATGTGTTTCATATTTCCTCTGCCCAATGCACCCACGCCTATGATCGTAGTTTCTGTGTTTGCAAATGCCATGCTTTCCATGTAGAATAAGCCTTTAATTTTTCTTGGTTTTATCAATCATATGCATGGCCAAATAAGTATGTGAATTTCTCTCTATTTAAAAACAGCATTATGATATATGGCAGATGCAAATGAAATGCTGCTTTTCATTTTTCTTTATAAGGTAATGAAGGGTAGTCCTTTGGTTGTCAGTCGCAATGTGCATTTCCATTTACGTTCTACAGCCTGTTTTTTTTCCGCATGTCCCTTGCTTCCACTGCAGAAGTACATACAGTTTGAATTCACTAGACACATTAGCAATGTGGAACTTTTTTTTCTGTTGACTTTTTGATTTATTTATTATTTTTATTATTTTTATTGGCTATTTCATGGTTATACAAAACAAAAACCTTTAACCCATTTTATCCAACTGCTAGAAAGCACTATAAAATCAATTAAAATGTCCAATACGTTTTCCATGACCAGCGTGCAGTTGCTGTCACTCTGACCTGAAGATGCAAGCGCTGGTACTTCCAGTCTCCGAAAGATTGCAATAACCAATTTAATAAGAGCCAGAGTGATTGAGACTCTCTCACCTGCCAGTAAAATTGTCCACCATGCTTCTGTAGTTCTACACCCATATTTCTCGACTATTTCAGTCATTAGTTTTGTTGCAGGGCATGTCATTACTAGATGGTTAAGAGATTCCAACGATGAATCTACTTTGCATAGTCGACAAGTAAGTGAGTCCCCGCCTTTCCTATGTGATTTCAAAATTTCCCTCGTCGGGAACAAGTTCAAGCAAATTCTTAGAAATTGGGACCTAAAGAACCAATTGGGGAAAAGCTGTAGGTATTGTGGTAAGCAGTTATTTTGTTTTCCTCATTCAGTGTCCTTCCATAATATTTGAGTGCCTGTCTTTCATCATGGCTCTGGGTCCAATCCCGTCTGTACAGATTTTGTGTAACCTTGTCAGGGTTTTGGACAAGTGATAGGTCTGTTTCTCCCAAGTCGAGTAGTACCATTTTACAGACACTTACCCACTCTGTCAAGGAGGGCTCTGTTTTTCCCTTTATGGCTCTCTGCAAAACATTAAATCCACCCCTCGGCTGATCTTCAATGCACTTTCTGTAGAGCTGAAGGGATTTCCACCTAACAATTGCTTCAAGCAAAGTTAGTCCAAGTTCCATCCGTATGGCCTGCATTGGCATACTTTTCGGTAGGCCCAGGACCTTCTTCCAGATTAGACCTTCAATGATTTTCCCGATTATAATATTGCAGTTCAAGGATGTCTCGGCAGCATATGTTAGTTTAGGTATGGCTTTCATCCTATAGAAATCGACCACCAGGATCATCGAATAGCAACAAAACTTTTTCAGGAGAACTCGATCTTGGGACGCCAGATTCTTGGCTTTATTTCTGAGAGTTGCACTCCTAGGAGCAACACATGCACTGATGTTGAGACAGGTTCTCTATGTAAGAGACTTTACCTTCGGTATTCTTTCTCCCTGTAGATACCATGCGTTTGATCTATTTTATTTTTTTTTTTGCTGATTCACCAAAGGCCATAATCTTTGACTTTGCAGGGTTTATCAACAAACCATCTGATGCAATATATCTTTGCAAAGCATCTAATTGCCTCTGGAGGCCCACTGGTGTTAGGTCAGCCAGGACGATATTATCAGTAAATAACAATCGGCCAACTTCCTCAGTTCCCAATTTCAGCAGAAAGCATCTAATGCTGACAAAAGCCTGGTCATGTCCGATATACATAGATTGAATAGTTCATGAGCCATTGGGCACCCTTGTTTCAATCCTTTGGTCGTACCTATTGGTCCTGACATTGCTCCCATGATGTTAACCCTAACACTTAGAGTCGTGTCTGTGTAAAGATCTCTGATTGGCTCCATGATGGCTCCAGGAGAGCTCCATTGGTTTATTTTTTCCATAGGCCGGCCGCTCAATGGTATCAAAAACTTGAGTTAAGTCCACAAAAGCCAGATACATCTTTTTAGCTCTGTTTCTCTCAGAATGTGATTTTAGGAGGTTTATTATAAAGATGTTATGGGATGCTCCCACTCCTTTACGAAACCGGATTGCCAGTCGTCCCTGTGCCGAGATGATAGTGACCACTGGGATATGTTCTGCAATAGTAAAGTGGCAAATATTTTTCCAGCCAGCAGCGCTATCGTCCGGTAGTTTGCTGGATCAGACCTCAGGCCCTTTTTGTAAATGGGGACGATTATTGATGTCTTCCATGATAAGGGAATCATCTTTGCCTCAGCAATGTATGAAAACAGCACTGACAACAGTTTAGCCCATTGGCCTGGATTTTGCCTTAGCATCGCATTCGTCAACACATCGGGCCCTGGTGCTAGTGAGTTACTAAGCTTGTTGATAATCACCAAAATTGATTCCGGAGAAAGGTTGACACATCCAATTTAAGTGGTCACCTGAGATGTCCTGAGGCTTGCTGTCAAAGAATTTCTTAAAATACTCCATCCATGTTGCAACCTTGATGGGATTTGTCAATAGAACTTCCCGTGGCACATCTAGCCGTTTTATTGTTGACCAGATTTCTCCAGTGTTGCGAGATCTTATCTTGTCCATCATAAATTCTGCATCCTTTTGGAGCAAGTTTTTACTATGCATCTTCAAACAATTTCTATACTGCTGTTTCAATTCACGAATTAGCTCATCCATTTCGTTAGATTGATCTTTTCTTAATTTCCTTTCACAGGATATTTTTTTTTTGCTACAACCGCTTGATCATACATGTGGGTGTTACAAATTGCCTGTCGTGTCATCTTTCCTTTGCTCACTTTGAAGTTATTGAACAGACGGGAATAATCCAATCGCACTTTTCCTCTTATAGATTTAATTTGGTCGATTTCTTCTACGAGATTCTTCGATATCTGACTAATTTTACTGGCTGGAATTCTCAGCCTATTTCGACCTGGTGTATTTCTAAATCATTATGCCTATTGTTGCCCTTTTCAAAGCATACAGTTAGCCAATTTACACTTAGCAGGTTGTGATCCATAGAATGTTCTTGATTACTGTCATTCTTTGTACAACTGTTAGCAGGTTGTTGGATATACAAACATAGTCCAAAATGTGACCCTTTCTTGTATTTTTTTGTGTTGCCTTACCCGGGATGTCTCCCTCAATGCAGCCGTTAAGAATAATTACTATCTCCCTCAGAGTTATCATTTGTTGCCAGCATAAACCCCGTTTTTATGCATCCGTAGTTTGAACAAGATCAACGTCACATAGTTCTCCTTTAGTGTCAAATCATATGCAATTCAGGTCTCCACATAGGCTAAACCATGAGTCTTTCCACTTTAGACGCAGATCTTTGATCAAATCGACCACTTGGTCGGTGTCTGCCTCACATTCCTGGTGGGCTGTGTTCCAATAATTGTTCATAAGGAATAGGGTCATTTTGGCCCTCGCCGGGCCCATGGTGAAGGTACCCACCACTATTTGAATGTATGGATTTGGAGAAAGTGACTCAAGATGATGAAAACAAAGATGATCTATGATCGCGATCAACAGGCCCGATGACGGCCTTCCCTTAGTGCCCTTGACTGCCGGGTTGAAATAGACTTCATATCCGTCTAAAATGGGCTCTTCTCTTAACCATGTCTCTTGGAGACAAATTATATCATGTTCTTCCAGGGTTTCGTCCTCTCCCACAAACAAGTGCACAAAACCCCTCGTGTTCCAGCAGGCAAGAGTCACTGGATCCTCTTCTCCTGACTGTTGTCATTATAATAATAATAATTTGGCATTTATATAGCGCTACAAACCCTCAGGTATCTGAGCGCTGCTTATTATTACCCACGGTGTGTGGTGCTCATTTATCGACCTCGGAAGGATGAAAGGCTGAGTTTGGCCCCGCCGGGATTCGAACCTGCGTTAGCAGGCTCTGCACGGGTGTCAAAGCGAGCGCTCTACTCGCTGTGCCACTTGACCGGTATATGTCATCTTGATGGCCAGGAGGACCACCAGCCATTTCCAGTTGTCACCAGACCCCTTCTGGTCAATTGGGTTCTTTCCGTTCTTTTTCAGGATGGGAGTTGCATCGGACCTTGGATTTTCTGTTCTCCTACTCCTTCCACGACCAGAGTGTTTCTCTTTTTGGTCTAATGTTTCATGTCTCCTTCCCTTGGGTTGTGAATAAGCACTTCTTGACCTTGGAGGTTTAGATGTAGAACTCCACCTTCATGTGTTTGATGATCTTCTACCATTGTCTCTTTTATAATCTTGTCTACTGTTCCAAGTGTAATTCGGGGAGTTTCTCCGACTCAAGTATGCCAAATGGGAGTGCCTTCTTGGAGGGTTAAATTCCATCAAGTCGAATCCCAAAGGTCTCAGGCGACTCCCCTTGTCCACCAAAAGCTGGGTGATCAGGGGCATTGAAGGGTGCAAGGCAACCCTGTCTGTTTGAGCCTTGTCAAATAATTCCACTGTCACCAGATCATCTGAAGACAGTAGTCGCAATCTTGGAACATGGTGAAACAATCGCACTACGTTGGACGTGTCTAATGTCAGGCCGTCATCTGATGGCTCCATCATTTCTAGCAGCAACCCGTCCTGGCATTTTGGATTTGATTTTTGAAAACTTCCCTCTTTTTTTACTCTTTTCTCTGCAGAAGTTCTTATGTTCTGAGTCTTTTTCATGTCATCCTTCAGGAATTGGTTTCTTTCCTTGCAGCAGTTTTAATGGAGAAGTTAGATAGTCTTCTTGATTATACCTAAGAGATGCTTTGTTCATTTGAGGTACTTCACTCTGCTTGATCCTTGAGTCAGAGACTTTGCTTACCAATGGTGGATTGTTTAAGCCCATGTTAGTCGGCTGCTTTTTGTCTTATATCAACTTTGGCTGGTTGTTTTGATATGCTTTCGGCATGTTATTGGTTCCTTTTAGCAAGTCCTTGGCAATAACTTGGTTATTCCCTGCTTCAGCTGCGTTAGTCCTTTGAAGCAATGCAGCCGACAGCAAATGCATCTGCCTATCCGAAGATCTTTCCTCTTCACCATCGATTTGCTCATCTTTTTTCCAACTAATACAGCTGTTTCTGGGTTCTAGTATGGGAAGTCCTATGTTGCCAGGGCCTTGGGTCGTGACTCTCCTGTCTATGGAGAGTCGAATAGGCCTGTTAGGACTTTTGTCCCAATTTGGTTGCTCCGAGGGATCCTCTTCAGACTTCCCGTTTCCCCTTGTGCCCACCTCCACACCATTTTCTTCAATGGTGTCCATGTTGACACCTTACTCCTGGTCCGATATAGAGTATGTGGATAGGTCACATAGATCAATTGAAACAGATTCCACAAGGTCTTCGATATCCGTCTGAACTTCATGGTTTGTTGGTAGATGTTTCTTTGTTATTTTCTGCGTTGGTCTAGTGGTCTCTTGCAGAGACTTAGAGGTCTCCAGTGGAGACTTTGTTGATTGTTGCTTTGGGACGTTGATTCTTTTTACAAAGACATGGGTCCCGATTGATGTAGGTTTTATGGGTGCTTTCATGTTCTTGGTCGTTTTTGTGGGATTCATCTCACAAGACTTCATCTTGACCCTTAGTAAATTTTGTTTTTGGTCATTAGTACCTTCGGTGAGCTGTGTCAGACACAAGTCGCTTTTTGCTAGTTGTTTCTTTTAAAAAATTGGACACATTTTGTGTTGCGGTTGCAGGGAGTCGGTTTCTAAATCTGCAGTTTGGTCGTTGTCTGTCATTGTTTCTTTGATAGAAGGTTTCTGGGTCAAGACAGGGTCTTCATCTTGACTTGTGTCAGCTCCCGGGGTACTCTTCCTATTGTCATTTGTTATTAGCTCCTCTTTTTGAGTATCGGCCATTGTACCTGAGGAATAGGGACTCAATCGAGATGGATGTTGTGAGTCATCCCCCCCCCTTCACAATTAGCTAAAACATCCGATGGCGTAGGTAAATTATGTGGCTTAGTTGGAAGTGCTGTATCCCGCAGCTCCATGTCAATTCCATCAGAATTCTGCTATGCTCTCCTGCTCTGCTTCTCTTTTATTATGGAGTCCAATATGGTGTGTAGAAGATCTGCTACTCTCGCTCTACTGTTCTTCAGGCTATTTTGGATCCCTGCAACAAATCCTTCCACAAATAGTGCCTTGGAGTGTAACATCACCAACATAGTTGTCTGGTCCCTTAGTTGTTCTCCAAGATGCTCATAGAGCTTCATGAAGGAATTCATTATGGATGTCAGCATCACAATTGTTTGAAAGTCTGATTCCCTTCGGCAACTCTGGCACCCTACACCTTGTATTTGAATAAACTCTACTGTGTCAGTTTGAGTAGCAGTTTGTTTGCTGCTCCCTCTTTCTTTTTCCCCCACAGAGTCCAGGGATTCCATCATTGATCTTTTATAGGCGCCACTTTGCTTCTCTCTAGTTAGCCCAGTGGGTGTAATGTTAGATGTCCCTATAATTTGTGGAATAACGATGTTTCCTCCTTGATTCCCTTTGAGGTGTACAGAAATGTCTAAAATCGCTGGTTGGACTGTCTCCTCGTTTCGCAAAGTACTCTGTAACAACAGGTAGTGTGGAACCTATTCTGTTGGACGTGGTTTATTTGAGGCACCAGCTAGAGGGAGAACCATATTCTTTCTGTATGAAAGGACACGTTGATCACAAGCCAAGTTAAGGGCGAGCCCCCTGGGCTTCCAAATGTTGTTTTATGCGTGGCTAGAAGGAGGCGACTTCTTCCAGTGAGAAATGTTGCCTTTGGTCTTAATGGGATCAAGTTCCCTTCCCAACTTAAGACGTTCGTTCACATTGGAGCCACACATTTCATTATCCCCTTTAGTAGCAGATTGGGTAGCTTGCATACATTCCAACAGAACGTCTTTGTCTAAGTATTGACCCTCCAGTCATCCAAGGTGCACTGAGACTTTGAGAAGACATCAGGGGAATCCTTCCCAAAGTGCCCTGCGCACTAGGCATGATAGACTGTTGGCACCCCACTCCTCCACTGCCAGAGCCACTACAGCCGCCCCTTGCATGAGCGCTGATGTGCTGGCTCCAGTTTTTACTTCCACAGTAAAGGGAGGGGGGTCCGTTTTTTGAACCTCTGGCTGCCATCAAACCCCACAGAGTGAAATGTAAAGGCAACCATTTCTGTGTTACGCTCTTTCCTTGTCCACCTCATGGTGGAAAAGTTCTAAATTACATGGGCCCTCATTACGACCCTGGCGGAGTGGGTTTACGCCAGCGTTATTCGCGGCGGACCCGTCCGCCCTACTACGAGTTCCCGTAGCGCCATGGAGCGCTTTCCGCCTGGTTTTTCCGGGCGGAGAAATCCATGGCGCTACGGGACCTTGTTGTTAATTACGCCACCGTATTTTACGGTGGCGTAATTAACGCCTTCCCCACTCCCATTATACCCTATGGGGCAAAAATGGGAATGGGGAAGGGTAAAATGGGGAATGGGGATTTACCGCCCCGCCAAGGTCGGAATGGGGCGGTAAATCCGCCAACCCCCATGGCGCTATCGGCAGCTTTCCGCCGTGCTCCATGGTGCATTTTGCACCGCGATTTCCGCCAGGGTCGTAATGAGGGCCATGGAGAGAACTGATTACACTTGCAAATGGAAGTGCATTAACCTCATGGTATTTTAGAAAGTTCTTGGAATTAAAGATTTAAAAATTAAAAACATGTGATTTTAAAGTTGAATGTGTTTTTTTCCCATTTACTCCACAGAGAGTTGCACACATAAAACAAAAAATTGAAAAATGTCAAAGTAATTGCGGATACACTCAATCTGGCCCTCATTTTACTGAGTACAAAGGTAAAAAAATGATACATTTGGGTATCTGATCATTAGGTTTGGGTGGATCGTCCAAAAGTAAACAAGGCACTTTTTTTTTTATCTAAACACATATTTGCTCCACGTGATAAGCATAGTCAGCGTTGTTTGCATTTATTAGTTTTGACTGTAAGAAAGCACCACCTACAAGCCAACACTAATGCATTGGAGTGCAGCTAAGAAGAGGTGGCATATGAGGATGGACAAAACGCTTGTTAGTGTTGTTTGTTTATTTACCCACCCATTAGCCGCTCAAGGCCAAGCTAAGCCCTATGGCCATTCCCACCGACTTCCTGTCCCTCGAAACCCAAAGCACAACATCCTGGGATATCTTTTGAGCTGACTTTAACAAGCCTTGAAATCAAACTTTACACTCCAAGTGCTGTCAGGGTTTTTTCAAAGCAGTATTGTGGGGATCGGGGTTGGTTTCTGCCAGCTCTTTCGTCCCCAGAAGCTGAAGTTTTTGGGGCATGGGTGCAGAACTTGACGGCTAGTGGCTGCTCTTGGACTAGAAACACTGGAAGTTGCTTTAAATTTCCCTACTTTAGCCATTTCCTGGGGTGCTCTGGACTCTGTATATCGATACATGGATGTGATCCCTCCACTTGGGGTTTGACGCTGGCCCTATTTAGAGGGGGGGTCCTATGGGGGGCTTGATAACTGGTTTTGAGCCTGGGCGGGCATCACATGGAAACCCTATTGCTGGCCCAGCTTCTGAGGAGGGACAGACTCTGCATAGACCATCGTGGACAGCTTTACGGCCCGATGGGGGCTGATGAGATTACAGTTCTATTATGGAACATCAATGGACTTGTCAGCAAAGTATTACATCCTGATTGGCAAGCCCTGATTAATAATTACAAGGTGATATGTTTGCAGGAGACATGGTCACTTTCACAGGTGCATATGCCCAATTACCGGGCTTTCCCTTCACCAGTGGTTAGATCCTTAAGGGGACACCCTAAGGGAGGGCTAGTGATTTGGATCCATGCAAGCATCAAGGCAACATGCAAAGTCCTGGATGCAGGCTCACCGGACCTACTTTTTGTGGTGTGCAATTTTAGGAATGGCTTGTCTGTTTCTTTCCTAACTGTATATTTGAGGCAAAATCAGAGCGCCATTAAGCGCATGGAGTTAGCTTTGAACAAGCTCTCCTTACCCATTGCTGCTTCCCCCAACTGGCAGTTATTTGTGTTAGACGACTTTAACTGCCAGTTGGAGAAACCGAGCCAGCCTACGTGGAACCTTGCCAAGGAAGATGAATTATGGGGTGTTCCGTGGCTGTCGATCCCCCCAAGCATGCATTGCTACCCCTTGGCGGGCAGGGTTCGGTCGATGTTATATGCACATGGTCCGAGGGCCTGCAATGGGAGGTTCTTGGAAGACTCTCCGGCACACATAACCTTTCACACGCAGACCAAGGAGAGCTGTATTGATTATATTTTTTGTCTTGCTTCTCATTCGGGTGTGCTTGTCTGTTTTGCCTCATTTGTATTAACCTACTCTGTCTACCATTGCTGCCCATTTGTGATCTGGCCTAGGTGCTCAGATGCCTCACCTGCACGGTAGAATCTGTGTTGCTTAAACTGCCAATTGTGAATAGCTATCTCGCCCAGTTGCCTATTGGCACTGCCATACTCCTGCTGCTTGGTGGTGAGCTGGCCCAGGTGCCTCACCTGTTTTGACCTACTGTGTTTTCTCTTGTTGTCCAATTGTGATCAGGCCCAGGTGCCCAGTTGGCTATTTCTGCTGCTTGGGGCGGTGAACTGGCCTAAGCGCCACACTCGTACTGATTTATCTGCTTATGATTGCTGCTAAACCGTGACCTGGCCTAGGTGCCTTACCTGCATTCACCCACTCTGTTTATTCTTGCTGCCCAATTGTGATCTGGCCCAGGTGCCTAGTTGCCTCACAGGCCTCTCAAGTACTGCCTTATTTGTGCTGACTAATTGCTACCCAGACTAGGTGCCTCTAAAAGCACCGCCATATTCCTGCCGTTTAACTGAGTAAGATGTTAACTCTAACTATTCTGTTTTGCACAATGGCTGCCACATTATACACTGATACTAGAAGCCAAGTATGCTTCACTGAGCTCCCTCTAGTACCCATACTAGATCCTAGCCCGCTCAAACTGACAAATACAGCTATACACTATGCTACGTCCCTACAACCTGCACACCACAGTGCCCTAGGGCCAGCATCCTTTGCTTTTCTACCATGTGCCACATCTAATGGAAACCTTAGACTCCGCTCCAGATTAACAAAATTATACGAACCACTGAGAAGATCCCTACCTCCCACCAACCTGAAAACTATCAGCATATTTTGAAACCTATTCATATTAATTTGTCACCTCCACATTCTATCTCCAAAACAAATGCCCTCCAAACCAATAATCATAAGCGTAAGTCAAGCGATAATATTACAGCCAAACTTGTCCAGGTCAAAGCTGTAATTGAGGCCCCCTCCCTTAAAGGAGCACTTCTCAATGCAAGATCGCTTGTCGCCCATGCCCTCGACATTGCTGACCTAATCGCAGAAGGCAATCTGGATTTCCTTGCGATTACCGAGACATGGCTATATAACGCGGCAGGACCGTGCTTATGTTAGCCATCCCAGATGACTACACAATAGCCAGACAAGATAGAGATGGTGCAGGAGGAGGCGGTATCGCTATCATCTCCAGAATGTGTCTCTGCCTCAGACTAGCCCCTACCCAATTGTCACAATCCTGTGAAATTCTATCTGCTAAATTCCAGATAAATAATTCTCAATCACTTACCATCCATCTATTATACAGAACGCCGGTACTCTTGGCACCTTCGTGGACAATCTGCATAATATACTTACTAACAAACTCAAACCAACCTCTCAATTAATCCTATTAGGGGACTTCAACATAGGATTTAATGACCTGAAGGACAAAAACGCCACAGATATAGCTAACACAATCAAGGCATTAGGCTTGTCTCAAAAAGACAATAAACCCACCCACCTGAAGGGGAGAACATTGTATTGGATAGCGGATTATAACTGTACAGTTACTATCTCATCCATCATGCCTCTTTCCTGGACAGACCACTCACTGGTGTCCTTTCACTTATCCATGACCAGACCTACTCTGACGGCCCCTCTACTAGTGCCACCATGTCTAACAAGAAAAAAAAAGCATTACAGTTGACAAGGTAATCCCTGCGATCCTTCCCACTCTAAATGCTTTACCAGAAAATCTAGATCCTAGCATCCTAGTCCATGAATTCAACAATATCATGCTCACTACATTGGACAAAACTGCCCCTCTTAAACTTAGATCTAGCAAACCCAAAGACCACTTAAATAAATGGTTCACACCACAACTCAGAGACCTACGCCTTCTGAAAAGAAAAGGTGAAACCAATTGGAGACTCTGCCCCTCCACTGATAACAAAGCCAAATTAACCAAATTATCCTCGCTCTCCTCACACTATAAGAATGAAGTCTGCCGGGCTAAACGTAATTCTTATGACGAGCGCATTGCCAAATCCAACTCTAGCATGAAAGAACTCTTCTCTATACTAAAAGAACTAGAGTCACCTATAGCTACACCTGATATTTGTACTAAGGATAAGTCCTGGTGTACAGACTACCAACAGGCACTATCAAACAAAATTAACATGCTAAATTAAATAAAATCCAGCACAAAAAAGAAACGCTGAATCTACAGCACTCACCTAAAAACCCTCTGCCTAGTGACCCACTGAAGGCACGTGATAATATATTCCATTTCACCAAAATGTCTACCCTGGAAGTAAAAAAATCATCCTTTCATTGAAGCCCTCTAATTGCAAATGCGATATCTGCCAAGCGCAACTAATAAAAGATGCTGCCAGGGAACTATCTCCATTCATTGCCAAATTGATTAATGCCCCCTTTACCTCAAGCTTCATCCCTGCTAACCTAAAACAGTCTTGGGTGCTCCCTCTCCTCAAGAAACAGACATTAGATCCTCTCATCCCTACCAACTACCGTCCCATTACCACAGTACCATTTCTACTCAAAATATTGGACAAAGCTGCCTATAACCAAATTCAGAAACACCTAGAATTGCATAAACTCCTAGGAGACAAACAATCTGTTTTCCACCTCTATACGGAACAGAAACTGCCCTTATCGATTCAAAATGCCAAATTGATGAACTGAGAGACAAAGGGAAGTCAGTACTCTTGCCCCTACTTGATCTCTCTGCTGCATTTGATCTTGTGGACCATAAAATCCTCTGCAGACACCTTGATTCTGCCGTTCACCTCTCCCCTGAGGCTATCAGATGGATTGAATCGTTCCTGAGCGAGAGAACCATGAGAGTTTTCTCTCCCTAAGCAGCTGCAGACCCTACCCCTATCCTGTGCGGTGTTCCTCAAGGTTCTTGCGTCTCTCCAACTCTATACAACATCTTCACCAAGCCCCTGTTTGATGATTTGGACCTTCTGAGTATCATCTACACCAATTATGAAGATGATACACAGATTCTGGGGATCATAGTAAGGACACAGAGTTGGTGAATAGAGTACATCTTATCACCCAGGCATGGATGGCCACTCATGGCCTATGCCCGAACGATGATAAAACCGAGTTGATAATCATGGGAACACATGCCAACATCAAAAAACTAGGTCAGGAAATTTCCTCATTCAACATCGACGGGAATACCATCAAAGTCTCCAAGGAAGTAAAAACCCTTGGCTTCTACCTGGATTTCACCCTGTCTATTGATAAACAGGTAAAATCCCTGGCCTCCACCACAGTTTACACCTGTAAGCTGATAAGAGCTGGCAAGCCATTCCTCTCCAATGACAGCTGTTTGATCTTGGCTAGAGCATTAATACTATCTAGAATTGACTACTGGAATGCCCTATACAGTGGTGCTAATAGAATTACCATCCAGCGGCTCCAAACATTACAAAATAATACCTTGAGAGCAGCACATGGCATAAATAAAAGAACCCATATCGCCTCCATTAGACGCCAACATAAATGGCTGTCTACTGGTAACAAAATACAGCTAAAGACCATATCACTGACTCACAAAGCTCTAAATAACGCTGCCCCTAGCTACCTCACAGATAAACCTCATAGAAGAATCTCTCTCAGACCTACTAGAGCTGGCAATGCTAATTGCTTGGCCATACCTAGATACAGACTTACCACAATCGGTGGTAATAACTTCCCAGTGAAGGCTGTTAAATTTTGGAATCTACTGCCACTAGTCTAAAAGTAGACCAACCTTACCCACTCTTCTGAAAAAATGCCATTAAACACCTCATCTCTACCGACCCCTAGTCTCCTACCCTCTAGGCCAACTCCGTACCAAGATCAGTTGAGTTTCACTCGCCTTTTATTCTCATTTAAACTCTGTGCCTCTCTATAACTTGTATATTTGTACATTGCATATTTTTGTAATCACATAAGCCTTTATTGTATGTCTTGTATATTTTATAACCATGTAAACTATGTAAGCCTTTATTGTATATATTGTATAATATGTAACCATGTAAGCCTTGCATTCTCCTTCTGCTGCACCCTGTTACTTATGGGTCTGGTGTGCATAAAAAGTGAATAAACAAACAAACAAACAAATGAGGTCCTGGAGAGAGTTGAGAGCGACCACAACCCGCTGGTAGTGTCCTTTTTGGTCTCTTCCAGCACTGGTGGCCCAAGTGCCCTGTCAATGCACTAATCAGCACTGCTTCCCAGGCCCGAATGTATCACTGATGGCCCCACCTACCAACAGCTGCATTTCAGTGTCTAATCTATGAGGCTCTGCTACCAGTATTGGTAGCCTATGTGGAGTCATATTCTCCTTTATCAATGGCTGACTTCCATAGACTATTGTTATAAAGACTTACCCCGTTTGTCACCAAGGAAAGATGACCTCAAGCCCTGGCTAACAATAAACCTGTGAGTTGGTATGACCGTGATTATCGGGAGGCCAAGACTGTCTTGGTTAACACACTTAAGTGCAGGGTGGTTACTACCCTAGGGGTGATAAAAAAACATAGACATGACTATAAATGCATGCTTATTAAAAAGAGAGCGAACAGGGTAAATGTACTTGGTTGGCCTTTGGTAGGGCTGCCGGGTCAAATGGCTCTAAAGAGTTTTGGTACCTGGTGAAAAAAAACCTTAAACCCGACCAGTTGTGTGGTGTAACCAACATTACCCTGGAAGCTTGGCATGATCATTTCACTGTCTTATATGCTGCAGGGCCGTCTGAGCAGGCCAGAATGGAGACGACTGGACAGGCACTGATACCCTTTTTCCCCCTAACGAAGGTAGGGATGATGTGTTCACATCCCTTGAAGTAGCACAAGCATTGTCCAAAGAGAAAGAGGGAAAGGCCCCTGGCCCAGATTGCATTCCTATTGATCTTTTTAAAAGTGAACCCATGCTTTGGGTACCCTTTTTAATGAAATTATGTAATTATATTTTTTCTAGTAATGAACCACGGAGTAGTTGGGGGGAGGCAACCATTATTCAATTATAGGCCAATCTCATTGATTGACTCACTGACAAAACTTTATTCCAGGGTGCTTTTGCACCATCTGAAGGACTGGGTTGCCAGTGAAGATATCCTTTCCAATGTGCAAGTGGGTTTTAGAGCAGGTATCTCCACGGTCGATCAGGCTATGAGCCTGGACCTCTTATGCCCGAAATACTTGCTTCTTAACTCACAATGTTTGTACCTGGCATTTATGGACCTACTGTCGGCCTTCGACACAGTCCTGAAGGATTATATGTGGTCCGTGCTAGAGGAACTAGGCATCCCATCATCCCTGGGTAATGCTATTAAGTCACTTTATTCTGGTAATACGGCATGGATACGTTGGGGGTCTGGTGCACTAACCGATCCAGTATCCATTGATTTTGGAGTAAGGCAGGGGTGCGTTGCAGCGCCTTTGCTATTCTTATCATATATCAACAGTCTAGTCCCTGGATTTTTAGAAGCTTCAAGGCACGCCTCAATGTTGGGTAATAGAAAATGGAGCCTTTTGTTGTTTGCGGATTACACAGTTTTGTTGTCAAAGACTCTGGATAGCCTGCAAAATCAATTGGATGTTTTTGATGAGCTTTGCTCCGCAAAAGGCCTTAGAATTAACTTCCCCAAAACTAAAACCATGAAGTGTTCTAGCACTGGGAAAAAGGCCAGAGTACGGACACATTTCAGGTTACATGGCCAGCCGTTGGAGTCGGTGGACTCATACACATATTTGGGGTTGATCTTTTTGAATAAACTAAAATGGCAGGACCAGATAGCAAGGTGTCCGTTATTGCACTTGCGTCAGTGTGGCCTCATTAGGAATCTGGTGATAAGATTGGATGGTGAGGCTCTTTCGGTACTTCTCAAGATCTACCAGCCCCAGACAATCCCAAGGATGATCTATGGTGCTGATTTATGGGGTGCAAATGATTGCACTGTCATTCAGATAGCCGTAAACAGATTTTTGAAATTTTTGTTGGGTTTACCCCTTAATGCGCTGTCCACGCCAGTGGCATGCAAATTTGGCCTCAAAGAGATACAATATGCTATTATGATGCAGCCAGTATTTTCTTGGCTGCCGATTTGGAATAACAAAGCCTTAGCTTTGTTTAGGGAAGGTTTGGAGGAGCTTCTTTCGATGCCAGGTGGTAGGAAACTTTCTTGGTTCAATCATGTAAGAACCATGCTTTTTAATATTGGGCTGGGGGGTCTATGGAGTGACCCCACAAGCTTGGGTAGTGCCTATAAGGTGGTGGTCAAGAATAACTTCAGAGAATGGGCATGGAGTATGATGGTTGATAACTACCTAAGGGGGAAAAAAGCTAGGGCCAATTTGCAGTTTAAGGTCGTCTGGGGATCAGAGGTATATCTGGACACTCCGATGGCAGTAAAATTAAAAAGGTGGCTTGTTAAATTTCGATTAGGGATACTCCCATTGGCCCACGAGTTTGCCAAGTGGAAGAGTGGGCCTTTCCCCTCGTCTGTATGTCCTCTTTGTGGCAAGGGGTGTGAGGATGAGACACATCTTTTCTTTTTTTGCAAGGCCCATTAGTGGGCAAGGGGCTGTTGGCTTGCCCCAGTTTGGAGCCACTTAGTTCAGCTCTCAATCCCATCAGCTATCCGAGCCTTGAAATGTTGAACCCAACCTGTACATGTGCCAGCAGTCTCAACATTTCTAAGATCTGCATTTAAGAAGAGAATGCTAGAGACTAGAATAAGCACTACATCCGCAGAGCAGTAGGTTGGGTGGGATGCGCGTACCAAGGTTGGGATCTACATAAGATGATATTGGTTTTACTATTGTACATATAGGGCCTCATTACGACCCTGGCGTTAAGGGTTTAACGGCGCCGTTAAACCCTTAACGCCTGATTACGAGATCCCTTTGCGGGACCCGACCTTAAAGGCTGTTTTTCCAGCCATTAAAGTAGGGATCCGCAAAGGGACTTTGGTGCTAATAACTGTACCGCAATTTGCGGTACCGTTATTAGCGCCTTCCCCATTCCCATTGAGCCCTATGGGGTAAAAATGGGAATGGGGAAGGGCCATGGCAGCATGGGGAATTACCGCCCCACCAACCTCGGAATGGGGTGGTAATTCCCCATTCCGCCATGGCGGACACCGGCATGGACCATGGTGCTAATAGCACCATGGTCCTCCGCCTGGGTCGTAATGAGGCCCATAGTCTATGCATAATGATTTTAAGAAACCAAGAACAATGGAGATCTTAATGCAAATTGTGTTTTTAATGTTTTGTACTGTGAAAATTGCACTTTGATGGAGATCTATTTTCCGATTAAAGTTCATTTTAAAACTGGTGTAAATGCTCCTGTAAACATACTACTGGTATAATATACATTTTTTTTTTTTTAACCAGGTCTGCCTTCAGCCACTTGATTTATAAGCAGTATGCGTGTCATTTACTGAAGTTCTGTTGAAAACAAGCTTTGGCAAACCAAGCGTTTTGGCTTGTGTATATGTATTAGATATGTATTTGCCAATCACTGCTATCCTATGCACAGACCCACGCGCCATGTTCTAGCTGCAACCAGTAATTGACCATTAGTACCATTGTGGCAATGCCTGCCAAATACCTTTATAATGTATGCAAACAATGCAAAACTGTTGGCATTGCCATTGCTTGTTTGTATTTTTCCAACCAGGTATTATTGCCAGAGTTATACAGGCTAGTGGCTTCAGGTTGCTTTTTTTGCAAAATGAATGCTTCATTCGATAGCCACCAGCCCCGGAATATAGGACACCAGAGTGACGGTTGGGTGCTGTGTGCAGAACGAGTCTAAACAGCGTTTTTAAAGCCTTCTTTGCACAGCTAGGTGTCGTGTGCACGCCCGACACGTAGCCACTGGCACGCTGCACTAACGCACCCACAGAATGTGCAACGCAAGAGATGGGCCTTTCCACGTGATGGGCAAAGTAATTAAGGACAATGCGGTTCAAATTTTATAAAAAACAAAAGGGGATTGCCCTGCATCAGTCACTCCGTGCGGCCGTGCCTGGCCCGCAAAGACAGATCATATTAGTTGTAGGGGCAACGTTCGCAGATGGTGCGCAGGTAAAGCGGGATGCCGTCCGGGATGTGCAGCTCGCTACGCACTTACGTTTTCTTTTCGAATATTTGGCTTGCTGCATGCCAGGGACGGTATTTTGTGAAATGACCGCTATTTTCCGAAAACAGCGTGACCACAACAGTAATGAGTAGAATGGGTCAGTGCCATGTCCGATTTCATTGCTTCAGGGTGGGGGCGAAACATCTTTCTCTGTGTTATATATGTATTAGTGTGGTAAAGACATATAATTAAATCGTGCAATATGATTGATACTTATATTCGGATAAATCATAAGGCGATTGCTCGATTGCAAAAGGCACGGGTCCCCTCCCATGACAGTTCCCGTTGGTTATCGCTTTCAGTCACATCATTAAAAAAATATATAACTACAAAACCGTGTTCCCTATTAGATGCAGACTGTGCAATTTGAAGATACCTGATTGTCGGGATTCCTAAATGAGCTTTCTGATTGGTTATTTCCTTTTTATTGATATGTGTCTCCCATAAAGGACAGCATGACACAGATAACAAGGGCGGGAGTGAATGGGGGGTCTTCGCCATGGCAAGCTTTGCAGATTAGAATGTGTGATACGAGTTCACTGCGGTAACTGAGCGATGGACTTCACTCAGCACCAGGCCTTCTTCGCCTGCTGCACCGTAAGCATAAATGGGTATGCATACATGATGCATGCTGAAGTAATCATGTTTCGTTGCTCGGCAACTAGATTACTGAATTAATAATGCATGTTAAATAAAGGAAGCACGATTCCAATTTAACTTGCCCGGTTCATCCCGTTGGGACAAATGTATATTTAAGGTCTGCAATTGCAAACCCTACCTTGTTCCTTCCCAGCATGTCCCAGGGGTTCACGTCCATTATTCCCAGCTGCAATTGTTCACCGTTGCCTCATGGCCCTCTCCCTGCTCCCACCTATAAGAAGTCACTCTACCAGCTGCACCTCCTCAGAGGTATTCTTCCTTTCCTCTCCTTCCCCCAGAAGCTCAGTTTCCAGAGCTCTGGTTCTCTCTAGGCTGGACTACTGCAATAGCCTCTTTCTAAATCTGCCTGCTTCTACTCTCCACCCTCTGCAACTCATCCAGACCAGGACTGCAAGACTTGTCCTTGGCCTTACGCCCAGGAATCGTATCTCTCCAGGACTAAAATCTATGCACTGGCTCCCAGTGGCGGTGAGGATTAAGTTGAAAGCCCTCTGCATTGTCCACAAGGCTTTCTGGGGCCTGGGACCTCAATACCTTCAACTCACTCTTCCTAAATATCTTCCTACTCAAGCTCTTCGCTCATCCGCCTCCAACTCCCTCAGGGTTAGTCGCTTCTCCAAGCAGCAAGTTGGTGGTAGATCTCTTTCTTCTGCTGGGACCTTCCTCTGGAACAGCCTTCCTGCCTCTCTGAAACCTAAGGAGAACCATCTCTGGTTCCAGAAGCACCTCAAAGACCTTGCTCTTTGCTTCTGCTTTCTCTCCTCCTCTCCCCTGCTGGTCTCCTCGCTGAAACTGCACCAGTTACCTGGCAACCCTCTGATCTCAGGCCCAGGTCCCCTCCCTGCCAGTTGCACACCTGCACTGCCCCTGGCAACCCTTACACTCGGGGACTGTTTCTGTATCCCTACAGCCCCTACTAGCGCTTGACACCTGATGCCTGCCCTTACTCTTGCACTTGCCACCAGCTGGCCGCACTTTTATTTATTATTTATTGTCTTTATTTATTTTACTGTCATCCTATGTACTGCACTGCCCCTCCTTTTCCCACCGCACTTTTCCCCTTCCCCTTCTCCCCCTTCCCCTGTACGTGCGCAATCTCAATGTCACGTGGCCTAGTAGGATCCTTGTCTCTGTCTTCCCTCTGTTTCCTCTCCCTTTACTCCCTTTCCTCGTCACGCCTTGAAACACTTGTGTATAGGCGCATTATGAATGCCATATAATATCATATCTTATCTTATTGTTGGTTCAACAGCCTGTGTGTCCCATGAGGTCTAGTCGCAGGGACTCTTTTTATGGTGGCCACCTTAGGTAGTTCTTTGTTCTCGTTGGGTTGTCTATATGCCATTGTTTCTATATTGTTTAGGGGTTCTTTCCCTATTTAGATTTTTTTCCCCACTGAAGAAGACCCCTGAGCCTCCTGTACCAAACTTGGGCTTTTGATTTGACTGACAACTTCATTTTAAACCACCTGTAAATCTAACATCTAGTGGCTCGTTATATGCTCTAAAGGTCGGTGTGTTTTACTTTATTTTCCCTCTTCTGACCTCACGGTCACTGTTGTCTTTCAAGTGATATCCTTTCCCTAGGACATTGGAAACATCTTTTATCTGGACCTTCTTGAATATTGACTATGCCTCCTTCTGGTGCTTTGAAACATAGCTAGTCATCTATCACAGTGCCCAGGCTTTGCCTTTGCTTGCTGAGCTCCTCGGGCTATTTGCCAGAACATAACATTAATATGTTCTGTTGGGTCCATTGGGCCTGTTATGGGCAGGACCTTCCTTTGATCATCTAATTTATTGGCTATATCCTTATTCATTCTATTCACTTGTCTCACTATTGACAACTAAATATTCCCCTCCAAACATCTCCTCCCGTAAAGGAGGCAGGGCTTTCTCCAGGCTGGGCCTCCCTGTTTGAATGAATCTCTCACTTCATGTCTCTTCTATCTATATTCATCGACTCATTGTTTATTCCCTAAAAACCCTCCTATTTCCTCATTAACTTTGTTCTTCTGCATGATCACCAACAGAGACAAGACACTGGGCCTCATTACGAGTTTGGAGGTAGCCATGCCGTTTTTAGCAGCATGGCTACCCCCAAACCGGATACCTGGTCTGGGTCCCGCAAAACGGGATTTACCGGGCCTTTCCGACCTTGGAGGGCCCGGTAATTCCCTTTCACAGGACCCGGACCCGGTACATCCCCATTCCCATTTAAGCCCCCGTAGGGCTCAATGGGAATGGGGAGGATGCTAACAACTGGCCCGTTAATGATGGGCCCATTGTTAGCATCCTGATCGGCTAGCGGGTCCCGCTCTGCACGTCTGGTCTGGCCAGGCGTCCAGAGCGGGACACGCCGCAGACCTCGTAATGTGGTGGCTCGGAATGAACGGTGCCGGTCCCTTACCGGCACCGTTCATTCCGCGGCCACCTACGTTGTAATGAGGCCCATGTGGGAAACAAAAACTTCTTTATCTTAGCCCTATGCACTGCAATGTTTAAAATATGTTGTAGGGGATAGTTACCCAGCCTGCTCTTCATTTGTTAACCCAATCATTTACCTCTCCCTTCTTCATTCTTGCGCTTTACTTTTATTATTTTAAAGTGGGTCATGTTAGTTCCCTGCATAGCATCCCTGCACAAGGACCACTTACCCAAGCAAATCAGAACCAAGATGGCCCTATGTGTTCCTTGTCAGCTTAGTAGCTGATCAGCATGAGGTTACTAATTGAGGAGTATAAATCAACCTAAACGCTGTTGTTATTCAAACGTGAAGGAGATTATCTCCAAGAAACCGAACAACCAGGGAATAACCCGTGGCTGGAACTTTGAACTAAAATAAAGTGCATTCAGAAACCAATGTTAATGTCCAGGTTTTGAAAAGGGCCAGGGGCCAAAACACGTGTTATCCAAGGGATACTTTCTGATACAAATTGGAATTAATATAACCAAGGGACACTTTTTGATATCATTTGTAATTAATGTGATTAACTAGAGGGCACAAGGGCACTAATTGTGAATTGATGTGGAAATAAAAGGACACATCTAACCACAATTTGAACCATTGTGAACAACTAAGAATGAATGTGGAAACAAGATAACACATCTATTCAAAGTTTTGAACTAATGTGAACAACTTCGCGTGTGACCTAAATACCTATGGTTGAAATAAAAAATGAATATGAAAAAAACCTGATTGAACTTTAAAGTGCTCAGCGCTCATTGGGAAACGCCAAACTGACTTTATCTAATAACAGGAGAGAAGGGGTGCAACTGCTAGGTGATTCCAGGAGCGAAGGGGTCATTCCACAAAAACCAGAACCTACAGCACTGTGACACACTTTCTAATACCCCAAATTGCAGAATAATATATATCAACCTAACCTCATCATTCTGTCTACAGTGGACCACTATTAAATGGAAGTCATCCATCATGATATCTGTTCACAAAAGTATTCATTCAATGCAAACGTTGCTAAACCTGTGTGCGGGCTAGGCTGGATGTAGCCCAAGTGGAAGCCCACAATAAATACATAATGTTCACCTTTTTATAATATGATCTTGAGAATTTGAAAATGCAAAATGTCATCCGGCAAGACATGGAATAGAGTCTGCGTTCCGCGCTACAAGTAAACAACTTGAATTAATATCACACGTCAATGGCCTCGCAAGAAGCACGAATGCCTGCATAGATGTGACATTTAAATTAAAGAGGATATTTAAATTATAGAGGAAATTGTTATCTCAATATGGCCCCGAAGTAAAAGAACCGCGTTCATTGTACGAGGTCAGGGTAACTCGGATCTCCTCTCATAGTTCACTAACAATGTAGCAATTTAGCTGACACGTTCAGAATAGCGTATTTTGAAACCTAGACCCCAGAACGCAAATATATTTGTAAAGAGTCGTCTCCATACTCATGACCTGATTCTGGCACCATCATATTGAGATAGGTAGAAGGATTAGTGGGGAGCTGTGATGATTTCCAATTGGAAAATATGCTGAAACCCAGTGTGGTGGGGGTAGCGGGCACACCAGCCTTACAAGCAAAAGATTTGCTGAACCTTTAGATGACTAGGACTCTTTCAGTAAAATAGAAAATTGGCACAGCCTTCCAGGAAAGGCTCGTCTTTACACAAAATGTTAATTAATAGTAGCTGTTAATGGCCCCTCACAGGTGCCGTACTATAAAACCTTTTATTGCAGTGCAAAATGTTGCTTTGAGAGGAAAATCTCCTTGCAGTATTAGCACTGCTATGCTGGCAGTCACATGGGCAGTTTTTAGTGTGTACGGTAGGGACAAGCAAAAGTGTAGGCTTCGATTTCAGATGCCAAATTCTTTTTTATCACAGAATGTGGTGCTTTTATGAAAATTGTTCTTCCTCCAGGGAACAACACTTTTTAAATGTTTACACAAACCTCTGAATTGGGCCCTCGGTGATTTGAACATTTCCAAAGACAGCTAGTTACGTTTCTTTCTCTTTTTCTTAGAAACTGTAGATGCACCCCACCTCCAGAAAAACAGTCTCGCTTTAAGCTCTACTTAATACAATTGACATGAGCAATTGCACTAGGTAAATTATGCATCAACATATATTCACAAACAAGAGGCAGTGGTGCGAAGTTGCAAGCCATTTCAACTAAGTCACACGTGACACAAGTCCACCTAGTAGCCAACTTCACCCAGGAAGTTTATTCCAAGTTCAGAGCCACATGACAAATGTGTCTTGGGTATGCAGATTAGCCTTTTCACTCCAAAAATAATCCGGTTGCAGTTGTCTTGTATAGTACTGGGGAAACAGGTATGCAGGTGTTTGAATCCTTTACATTGATCTATCTTGCGTTAAAACAGTCTATGTATATAGTAGCATTGCCAAATAAGCAAACATTTTAAGATTCCCATGGCCATTCGTGGGGAGGTGATCCAGTCCTGTGGTTTTCCTACATTTCAAATGGCAAAGAAAATAATAGATGTAGCAGAATCCAAAGGGGGGAAACAGGACAGCTCTACAATGCGAAGGCAATTTTGTAGAGTAAAATTGATTTAATTTTAAGACACGGTGGGTGGGACATGGGAATAAAAAAAGGGGGGAGTTAAATTGGCCTAGTGACAATTCTACCGTGCAAGTGCATGACAAGGTGGTAAATGCAAGTGGGAGGGGGTAGAGGATGAAGCAAGTGTAAGGGAAATATGAGGGGAAGGGAGGTTGAGTGCGGTGGACATGGAGGACCAAGTTGGATTAGTCCGGGAATTGGAGCCCAAGGGCAAGTGCTGGGACAGGATGCTGGGGGGACAGGTAGATGGTGGTCTGGCTCCTTTAAGACTCAGGCGGGACCAGAACCCAGGAGAGGTAAGGAAGAGGAGAAATTAAAGTCTTAAGAAGTTTCCGGAACTTAAGAATTTAAGAACTTAAGAAGATCCGGCTCAAGTCTGGGGGTTAGGGGTTGTTCCAGAGGGAGGACCTAGCCAAAGAAAAGGGATCTACCTCCCACCCTCAGCTTGGAAAATGTTTGACTTGCAGAAAGTTGGAGCCAGAAGACCGATGGACTCTGGCCGGGAGGTATTTAGGGAGAGAAAGCTGGATGTAAAAGGACCCAGGCCATAGACAGCCTTGTGGCTGTCTATGGCCTGGATGATGGAAAGAGTCTTGAATTTGATCCTTGCGCTCACCGGAAGCCAGTGAAGAGATTTTGGGGAGATGCTGTCCCTGGTCTTGAGGCAAGGATACACTTTGCAGTCTTATTCTGGATTAGTTGGTGGGAGCAAAAGGCGGAAAGAGGCATTTTGAGGAAGAGGCTGTTGCAGTAGTGAAGCATAGATAGAAGCAGGGCTCTGGAGACATTGAGCTTCTGGGGTAAGGCGAGGAAATGTATAATGCACCTGAGGAGATGCAACTGAAAATTGGACTTCTTGGCAAGGTCATGGTGAGTGGAAAGAAAGTGAGGAGTCAATGATGATCCCAAGGTGCTTTTCCTCACAACTGAGAGAGGGGAGAGGACCCAGGGAGTCTGGTTAGACAGTGGGGGATGCAAAGATCAGGCGCCCCAATGAGAAGGATCTCTGCCTTACTGGTATTAAGGCAGAAATCATTGGCCGAGCACCATGCCTAAATAGCAGTCAGTCAGGTATGAGGGAGGAGGAGGAGGTAGGGGAAGGAAGCTTGAAAGAGAGCTATGTGTCACCTGTGTAACACTGGAAATGAGGGGAGAAAATGGAGATCAGGTGGGTCGGGGGGGGCACGTAAATGTTGAAGAGCCATGGCAATAGGATAGAGCCCTGGGGGATGCCACAGGTAGAGAGTGAGGTTGAGGAGAGAAAAGGGCCCATTTGCACTTGGGAAGGTCTGTTGAAAGAAAGGAGGTCAGCCACACCAGTGCCCAGTTTGTGATGCCTAGGGTATCATGGAGGAAGTTTATGAGGATGGAGTGGTTGACTGTGTCAAAAGCAGATGAGAAATTGAGGAGGATCAGAACAGAGGGAGTGTTAGAGTCCAGGTTTGAGAATAGGTCTTCACAGGTGTTTAGGAGAGCAGTTTTCGTGCCTCTGGCTGCCCTGAAACCTGACTGCTGGTCATGGAGGCAGCCTGCCATTTCGTTATGGATAGTCAGTTGGGGAATGAGAAGCTTCTCCATGAGTTTGCCCAAAAGAGGGGAGATATAGATAGGGCGATAGTTAGCCGGGCAAGAAGGGTCAGCATATGGCTTTTTTAGGAGTGGGTGCAGGAGCCAGTGGTACATGAGTAGTTGCAGAGGTCAGCCAAGGCTGGCGTGACAGAGGCAATGTTGTCCTTGATGGTTCTGGAGGAGCAGGGGAGCACCTGTTCAGAGCAGATTTTCATAGAGCCGACAACTCTAGAGACCTCATCTGGTGCAAAGGTGAAGAAAGATGAGTGTATGGGGGCGGAGAGGGGGGCCAAGGGGAGGCGAGAGTAGGTTAGTGTGGGGGGGAGCAGATGGCAGGGAGGACAGGTTGTCCAGCATTTTGGAAGAAAAGTGGGTGGCCAGTGCAGAGCAGAAGGCCTGAGAGGGAGGAAGAGAGGAGGAGACTGCGGTAGGATTGACAATTTCCTTGCAGATTTTAAAGGGTTCAGCCGTGTTATTGGGCTCCAGAGATGTGGGCTTGGACATGGGTTCTCTTCCTGTAGCAGATAGAGAGACAGTATTGCCTGTGAAGTCGGTGAAAGGCCAGTGTGTCAGAGGATGAACTAGATGCCTGCCACTTCCGCTCTGCAGCTCTTGCAGCACTTGCGTTTCCAAGCGGCCAAGTCAGAGTCATACCAAGAGTTGCATTTGAAGGCAGGCTTCATGCAGATCCTCATGACGGGCCAAAGATGTCCAAGGTGTTGGAGAGAGAGAGAGAGATAGAGGTTAGCTAGTACAGAGTCAGACAGAGAGTCTGATTAAGGGAGGCGGAGGAGCAAATGGAGCGATTGACACGCTTCAAATTAATTTGTTTACTTACAATGCTTTGCTCATGTGGTTCTGAACAAGGAATTAAGTTATAGCAAAGCTGCTGGTTGGAACTGCGATATGTATGCCTTTCTTCGGTTGAACAAGTTGTTATGAAATTGTAGAGAAGGAGCCAAGTACCCCCACCTCAATCAACCCACCCCTTTTACCCATATGCTGGAAACCAGAGTATGAGCAGAATATGGATTTAGTCCAGTGCCAGTGAAAGGGCCAGTACTTAAGAGAATCTGGGAGCCAAGGTACCCATTGAGAAAACCTTATCTGCATACAGAGAAATATGATGGCCATCTGAATGAGATCCCTGAAGAAACAGAACCAATAAATGGCAAGGATGAATGGTAGTATTACCAGCCATTGCTAAAGTATATGTTATATGGAGCTGGAGATGAAATACATAACAAGATACAGTGATCAGAGAATGCGGATATTCTATAAGGCATCAAGAAACTAATAAGGACAATTGACATCTTGGGTCAAGGTGAAGAAACTTATGCCACAGAAACAGATGAAGATATTAAATCATTTTACACGTGTACAGATGCAGAAGAAACGCAAGCAGCAAAGTAATCGTGAAGCTAGCTCTAAGCTCATAGTAAAATAGATTGCGGCAAGCGCCAATGTGTACATATATAGAAATGAGAGAATTATGGATGTTTCCACTAAATGTATTAAAGCAGGCTGGACATTAGTAAAAAATGCCTCAGTTCAGTGTTTTGCAGTTAAAAAAGCAGACATTGAAATACATTGCAGACATTGAAAGCAGAGCTCAGAAAGGCGAGGTTGGATGAGCCCCAAGAAGCCAAGGTCTTATCAAACTAGAGTAAACTGACTTTGGATACATAATTGTGTGAAAGAACAAACCTCCTGTCCAGAAGGAATGAACACAACAGGGAAGGCATCAGAGGTCTATTGGAATAAAATATCAAATACACAAAAATGCTTGATTTTATTGTCTCTAGTCACATGGAAGCATGATGTTGGATGAACAAGCTGGTTGCACCTACGCATGAAGGCAGACTGTGCTGCTCATTCCCTAATTTTCTCAGAGCTAAGAACACTCTTAAGGACGAAGTTCAAAGGCCTAATTGGCAGTAGACCACTGAGGTGATGATGGATATGCTAATTGGTGGGAAGCTAAAGTTAAGCCAACCTCACCGGCATCTGGACGGCCAGTCTGCAGGCTACTAATGTAGGTAGAAAAGTCCTGAAAATGGATAGAGTGCCAACCAATTGGAGAGGACCTGCGTATTCAGGTTCCTATAGTGTGTAAATCAATAGGACGTGTATTTAGTGACATTCATAGTGGTCATTTTTTAGAGGAGGGTTTAGTTGCCCACCTGATGTTAAGCAACCAATCACATAATTACACCTTTTTAGACTAGTATGGATTATATACTTAGATATTCACTTAGAACCAATCAATCCCTCTGTTAGGTTTTTGTAGTTTGCCACGTAGGATGATGTTGGTAACACGTAGGTTAGATGTCAGTGATAACACATTTTGCTTATAAAAGTACAGTTTTATTCTTAAATGCTTTGAGTTTGAAGATCGGGAGTTTGCGTTGATGTTCGTTATGCTCCCTTTTTTAGATAATTGACATTATTCCTTTGGTGAACTTCCTGAGTCGGCTTTATATTTGGTGTATGAGTAAGATCTGCATCACCATCCATCTCAAGGGTAATTGCTGCTCATCAAAGGGGCTGGACTATCCAGTCCACTTGGTAGCAGAGAGAGGATGGTTTATGAGCCATTGATCTGAGTACACTTTAGAGTTTCGGTAATAACGTATGAACTTTGCCATTCACAAAGCTCCCCATAGATAGTGGCTGGTATAAAACCAAACAAGTGTCTTGCAAGACCAAGTGTGACAGGTCCCTCACTTTCAGATAGAATCCCCTCCCACATCTACGCAAAGCAGATCGATCGGAAGGTTGAAGATGCGATAAAAAAGGCAGACGATCCGGAGAGTCGGAAGAGGAGAAGGTGATATTGGTGATTAAAAAACTGAGCGAGCTGACAAAAGCATGGGTGATGAGTGAAGAAAAAAGAAAGTAACGTGGGAGGTGGGATAAAATATAACGTAAGTGTATAATATATGTGGGGAATAAGATATTGACTGGAGTGTGGCAGAGCAATGATATAAATCGTGAGAGTGGCCACGATAAGAGAATACGCCCTGGCCTGTGTTTTTTATGACGTAACAGATAAAGTTTGAACCCAAAGTTCCATAGCGGAATACTAGGATACAATTCCCGGTTAAAGACGGGACCAAAGGGGTAACCTAAACTCCTGTCTGAGTATTTTTAGAGAGCTAACGAGTATTAAGAAGAGAATTATGGGAAATCTATGTAACCGGTTGAGCCTGTTTGTGTTTTTTATGTGGTTTTATGAACAATTACGTCATAAGGGGAACATATTATTTGTTTAAGGAGAACTGAACCTGATGGTTAATTTTTATTAAGATTAACGTAAAAAAGTGTGCTTAGTGGGATTGGAGCTTGCGATGATTGGTGCTCGCTCATGTTCATGTTATGTTATTTTTCTGAAACTTGTTTTTAAATCTGTGATTAAAAATTAAACGAAGTGCCACGCAAAGTTAAGAGTAGACGAGTCAAAAATGGAGGATATTACGTCACTTGTGCATCTCTCTAAGCAGCTATCGGAACACGCACCTAAGCTTAAACAGTACAGTGCGGAATGTGTTAAGGGGACCACGGATAAAAGGTTTATGCCATTGCCACAGGGAGGTTCGCTATCGAAGGCAGTCCTACAACATATGACGACGTATCTGCATGCAGCATACAAAGGAAAGAAGCTAGAAAAGCAATTAGCTAGTTTAGAACTTTGGAAGCTGTACCAACAGGAGAAGGAGGAAGAACCTCCTATAGATTGGATACTTAATATATGCAGAGAGGTCGTGAGGAGCCTTCTACTCCCCCGCCCCAGCTGAAATAGGAGACAAAAGCAAGAAAGAAGATGGGTTGTATCCATTAAGGGAGCTTAAAGCAGCAACAGTATATAGTCCCGGCATATGAGTCACCTGTGCAAAGCAGCGACGAAGGCACAGGGAACAATACTGAGAAAGATGTAATCTCTAAGGTGCCAGGGGACAAAGAGAGACGCAATAAGGAAATGAGTGATCAAGCAAGTACTACTGTAGATATAGGAAGATAGATAAAATGATGGAAATGAGAAAGAGACAAGGCTGATGAGGTAGCGCTTTTACAGAATGAATGGATGGGTGGTCAGATTTTATTAAAACTCGATGTTAAGAACATTGAGGATGTAAGACAACGGGATGATCAAGACAAACAAGACAAAAAAGATAAGGAAAGAGAGGAATGATTGAAAGATAAAGGAGCGAAAAGAAAGGATAGGCAGAGATGAGAGCAGTTGTACCGAGAGCAACAGTCGAGAAAACAAGAGAGAGCAGAAGAACAAAGAAAACGCTGTAATAGACAGAGAGCGATCGATGAGCAGGAAAGGCTAGAATAAAAAAGAATAGAAGTAGAGGAACAGAAAATAAGGGATAAAAGAATACAAAGGCAAAAAGATGAGGAGATACACAGGGCAAACGATAGAAGAGATATGAAGAAAAAAGAGGAAGACAGAGTAAGAGAGGCAGCAAGGAAACAAAGAGAATTTGATGATGATATGGAATGAAAAAGAAGGCAGAGAGCCTGCAATCTCAATCGCCTGGAGAAGGAGATAAGAGATCCTGAGCCAGAGGTAGCATGGGACGATATAGAGGAATTTTTTCCAGAGTACGAGTCATTACCAGGCCCGTCTAGAGTAAATCTAGAAGACAAGTTTGACTCGAGGAGCATTGGAGAAGCGATCGACAAAATATATCATGAAATGAAAGCCCAAAAAGAGTTAAAGGGGAAGGGAAAAAATGATCGACTCGAGAGTACTCAGTTGTATGACACAGAGGAAGCCTCATGTAGTACGAGGCCAAAGGAGCTGTCTCTAGATATAAGGAAGAAGGTACGTGTGTGGCCCTGAGGGATGTTTTTCAATGGAGAAAGAAGTCAGATGGTCAGATTTAAATGCACCTGTAACCAGGGCGCCAGAGCCACTGACGCAGTCAGATCAACCTAAGGGATAATTCCACAGTGAGAGGGGAGAATCTCTGCCTTATGTTAGTAGATTAAGAATGCTACCTGGTAGAAGGTGATGTGTTAATATCGTTCCTGCATTGGACAGACAAATGATGAGAGATGAGAATCAGTTTGGGGCTTCGCAGTTTCCCTTATTGGAAAAAGGATGGGCCAGACCACAATATATACCATGGCCCCAGATGGATAAGGATAACTTGAGGTGTAAGCTCCCGAGCTTAACTTCAGGCGCTGGGAAGTGGATGCATGAGTTAGAGAAAATGACGGGAGGAAACACATTAGCCATAGGGGACATTAAAGGTCTCCTCATTGCCATACTTGGTGAGAGAGCTGATGACGTATGGACGAGGGCAGGGTACCCTGGTGTAACTCTATATAACACCGCTTGTGATGGAGCACCATTCAATAACTGTAGGGCGGCGGTCTGGAAGGCACTCAGAGTACTATATCCAGACACGTCAGATATGGGAGCTATAATGATGAAAAATATGAGGGACGGAGACAATCCGTTCCTTTGCATTCAAAATGTTCAGGAATCTTGGGCTTTGGAAACGCGCGAGTCTTGGGCAAAATCTATACCAGTATTTTATCATATATTATCCCATGGGCTACCAGAACCTGTACAGAAGCAGCTCATGAAATTAGTGGCTATTGAAGCCATACCATGTTCAGAGATTCAGGTGACCAGTGTGCACTATTGCAGGCTCTTGCAGGAGAAGAATCACAAAAAAGACGATGCCCGGAAAGGCGAAGAGGCAAAATGAGTGCAGAAAAAGCTGTCTAAATATGCCATTGAAGGGGCGATGTTGATGAGTGTAGATGGACCAAATCCACAGCAAGCATGCCACAGGTGAATAACCAGAGGCAGTTTGATCAAAGTAATAATGGGTATACTCCGCATGTCAGGGGTGGATTTCGAGGAAGAGGTTTTCAGAATATTCACGGACATTGGCAGAATAATCGGGGAGGTTTTCAGAACAATCGAGGTGGGTTTCAATACAAGCAGAATGACGGTCAGAATATACATGATGGGCAGGTTAGGAGGCCACCACTATGTTGGACATGCGGGATGAAAGGGCATTTTGTATGCATGTGTACAATTCAAGGGTTTGTGCAAAATGACCAATTTTCAAGAGGGGGGTTTTAAACCCGCCTGCATATTCGTAGCAGTATAATGATGGGTTTGCTCAGAATCAAACGATGCAACAGCAGCAAGTGCCGAGAGTGCAGCAAGGCCTGCAGACTGAGCAGGAAGCAGTGGCTCCACCACAAGGGCAGTCGCAGCATGCGCCCATGCAGATTCAACTGAGTACAAGTACAGGGCAGTTAACGACACCTAGGATAGGGAGTGTCACAGTGAGTGGAGGAAATCCGTTTTCAGGTAACAGAATGAGTCTGTACCCACAATAGGACAGCTCATTGGGGGACTTGATGTGTTCAGGCCTATCCGTGATGTTGAATCCTCATGAGGAACCACGGGTTGACGTCACTTTAGGGGGCAACATTTTTTTTTATTTCTAATAGACATAGGTGCAACACACTCATGTATACGTGAAGGAAAGTTTTTAATGTCTGGCACTGCCATGAATACGCAAGGCTTTTCCTGAGCTACAAGTCGAGTTCCTTTCACTGAAGAGTTACCAGTCTCTATAGGGGAATGTCATGTGCGATATGGAGGTGCCTCTGCTATATTCTAGGCAGACATCTGTCAATATATTGGGTCGAGATTTGATGACAAACCTCAATATGACCATCTTGTTTACCAATGAAGGCATAGTGTGCTCAAATCCAGGGATGCATTATTTAAACGTGTGTGTGATTATTAGAGCATTTGCAGGAAAGGTAGCCATGAGAGCAATACGTTTAGAGCCAGAAATGTTTCATTATGGAGTGCGTGTTCTATTGGCATATCTGTCAAGCATAGCTGGCATAGCTGGCAAGGCAATAGAATAACTGATGAATTTCTGTTTAGACCAAAGATATCTATGCGCGAAGAAGAAGGGCAAGTATTTCCTTTGGAAATACAAGCAGCCATAGTGTGAGGTGAAATGGCTTTGCTTGATGGTAATGATGACAAATGCAGACAATGGTGTGCAGTGATTGCCATTGGAGAAGGTTATAGATTAACTGACGTCACCGATGAGGACATATTTGGCAATCATCTATCTGATGACGAAGTGGTATTTGAGATGAGTATTACTTATTGGGTTAGAGCAATCAAACGAGAGGTACCTTAGAAAATGAAGTTGCCACAGCAACGTCCTGAGTATTTTGAGGAAGATATGGCAAAAGTGCCAGCTTCATTATGGACCACATACCCCTATGATGTTGGCCTATTGAAGGGGGTTGGAGAAGTGAAGATTAAACTGAAACCAGGAGCAATTTTACCTCGAGCACGACAGTATCCCATGTCTTAAGAGGCAGATAAAGGTATTTTCAAAACAATTTCCGCCATGATGGATCAAGGTATCGTCAGAGTCACCGTGTAATACTGCTGTGTATCCTATCAAGAAATCTAAGGGGGGTCTTGGAGACTAATACAAGATTTGAGGCCAATAAACCAAATTGTAGAGGCCGAGTTCCCTCTGGTCCCGAACCAATCTACAATTCTATGTAATATACCTGTTGGAGCACGATATTTCACTGTGATTGATTTGAAAAATACGTTTTTCTTAATCCCATTGCACAAAGACTCACAGGATCTGACGTCATTTACGTTCAGACAATCGCGACTGAAAAGCAGTCGGCTGCCCCAGGGGTATTGCGAGTCTCCATCGATTTTCAATAGAGTCCTGCAGATGGACTTGAACAATATTGATTTGGAAAGTGTTGTTCTGCAATATGTAAATTATATATTAGTTTGCAGTACTAAAGAGGAAAAGTGCAGGCGTAATTCTTTTCAGCTAATGATAATACTTGCTGACAAAGGATATAAGGTTGACAAAGAAAAGTTACACTATTGTCAACAAGAAGTGTTGTATATTGGCCAATTGATTTCACATGAGGGAAAGAAAAGTTACTCCAGAGAGGGCTGAGGCTATTTTGAAAACCGCAAAACCATAAATGATAAAAGATGCAGAGGTTTTTTGGGATTATGCAATTATGTCAGAGCATGGATCTTTGAATACAGTTCATTTATAAGGCCTCCACTACAGGCTTTAAAGAAAGCACAGGCAACACAGGAAAAAACTGCGTGGACTGAGATAATGCAGGAAGCATTTGAAGAGCTGAAAAAATGAATTTGTACAGCTCCAGTTTTAGGGAGTCCTAATTAAGCTGAGGAATTATTTTTATTCTCACACACAGATGGCACTGTTATGACAGAAGTCCTTACGCAGAGAACCACGTTGGGGTACAAGCCCCTTGCATATTATAGTGGGATTTTAGACCCAGTAATGAGAGGTTACTTCCCGTGCGAACAGTCTTTGGCTGCCACCGTGTTCACTATAGAGAAAGCTGCAAGCATAGTGATGGGATTTTCCATGGCGTTATTTGCTATTCTAGAAAACCCCAAAGGCGCATTGACTTCTCAAAGGGCTTCTGCCTATGAGGTTATTTCAAATCCAGTGATCAAAATAGTTTTATGCAGAATAGTGAATCTTGCCTTGTTTGTGCCGAACTACTGGCAGAGCATGAGCATGCGCATGACTGTGCAAACTATGAAGAGTTCTATGATGAAAACCCAAGAGTAAAAGAAAATGCCTTGCCACATGGAGAAATTGTTTTTATTGACGGTTCGTCGAGATTCTATCAAAATGATGGACAGAGATTTACAGGAGGTTCAGGGAGATGCACCTCAGGATGAGAAAGATTTGTGGACATGACAAGGGTGTTCTTTAAATCCCTCTGAAGCATTGTGGTGACAGGACAGCACTGGTAAACCGGTGATGCTGATATCCTTTCTGAGGGTGGCGCTGGAACAGCTACACTATCCTGCACACACAACTAGGGAGAAGCTTGCTGCAATGATTGCTGAAGATTGGTTTGTACCAAATCTGTTAGAGCATGTTGCCTTCTTTATGACAAACTGTATAATTTGGGGGGTTATTCTGAAATCCAATGGCCCCTTTCAGCATTTGCATATTGACTACGTCAATATGATTCAAGTATGTAATGGATATAGATACATGATTGTTGTGGTGTGTCCCTTTACAAGGTGGATTGAGGCAGGTCCCTGTAGGCATCCAGACTCCACCTGTGCTGCTAAATATTTGGTGTGGGAAGTGTTCCTAGATGGGGAGTATTTGAGCTAATAAGGTCAGACAATGGTCCTCATTTTGTGAACCAAACCTTTGAGCAGATCAGTTTGTTGCTTGGAATGAAGCACAAGTTTTCCTTGGCTTATCATCCACAAGGAAAAGGGATCTGTGAGAGGCTCAATGGCTTACTTAAGGAAAGGATAGCCAAGTTGAAGCTTACTCTGAAGAAAGGGTGGTTACATTGCCTAACACTGGCAGTATATGCTTTGAGGAACCAACCAGGTTCTGACCACCATCTCACGTCTCGCAAAATTGTGACTGGAAGGCATATGAGACCACCCCTAATCCCTCCATCTAGAGTTAGAAGTGATGCTCAGTCAACTGCAGATTTATTTGGAACAGAAATGCATGATTATTTGAACTGTATGACTTCCAGTATTTCTGTCATTTCAAGACAGCTGCAGCGACAAGGGTGCAGGGCAGTACAGAACACAGAAGGAGATGGTTCAACAAAACATCCTCAAGAACTTTGTCTTTCCAAATTATTCACCGGAAATGAGGTCCTAATTCGGAACCACACGAGAAAAAGGTGGGATGAACCTCGTTTCAACGGCCCGTTTATAGTAGAATACATTATGCCATCTGTTGTCATGGTTCAGGGCAGACATGCTTGGGTTTTTATTGGAGACATCCAGATTTTTGCTGGAAAAACCTCTCTGCCCTCCGCACCCCAATGAGAAGCAAGTATAAGCATTGGGGAAGAACCACAGCATGTGCAGATGAGATCTATGACGAGGAAGAAGGACGCAGAAGCTCACAAATAAGACAGATGAACAGTGTTGGACTGTGGCTTGATTCGGGACACTCCTTCTGCTGGCTTTGAAAGGGTTAAAGGAAGCTGATGTGAACATTCTGTGCTGAGATATCAGAGTGAAAGAAAAGTATTTGTTTTTGAGCCACATAGGAGCTTATTGACTTTGGACTGAGGCATGCTTAAGCCATGATAAGAAGAGAGAGATGCCAGACTCTGATCGTGGCTTTGATAACTGGAAGAGAGTGCAGTATCCTGATTTGTTCCATACTGAGTTCTTGTTCGGATTTTCCCAGGGTGTTATCCAATGACATTGTTTCAAGGATTATATTTGAAGTTTTTTTTCTATGTGCAGCGTTCATATCCAGCGATTTTGGGGAGAACTTTTAATATGCGTACATTTTTGCAAGATCCTAAAAATTGCCCGATTCTAAGGAGACTACTTGAGCATAGTGGGGATAGGACAAATGCCCCTGTCACCTGTGGCCTGTGACAGACTTGTCAATGTGGTGTTCTTTCATCTGATTGAAAAATATCCACATCTTTTGGCAGACACACAGACGGGCTCATGTCCCTAAGGGATCCCAGAAATACTGAAATTCTGACTGTGATCTTGGAGGGAATAATAATTCAAGTGAGCCTATATTCTGAGAGAACCCACAGGATGGTGGTGTGAAACATTCCTTCGAGGGACAGATCGAGAAGGTTGCTGGCAAAGACAGACATTGTATTTTATGCTGAAAGAAGTTCATCATGTCGTCTGGCTTAAAGCAAATTTTAGGAGTGGACTGGGAGCTGATATATATCGTGGCACTGCTCTAGACATATGAGAGCAGCTTTCTTCTTGCTGGAGACATTTATATTTCGCTAGATTAAAAACTGGTTCCAGAAGAATAAAGATCAAGAGTTAATTTCTGTTATTCAGCAAACAGGCCAGTGGATCAAGGACGAAGGTGCCAAGGCAGGACAGCAACTTCCAGGAGGAGTGTGTGATGCCGATTTATTAAAGAATTACTTTTTCCTTCCTTAGGCAAAAAAGATGGGTAGTAGTAGTAGTAGCAACATTGTGATCCAGGCTGCAGAAAGACATTCATGTTGTCCATGGAATAGGTGTTGTATCTCAACATACCTTTGCCTTATTTATGGATACATTTTGTTTATAATCATACTGCTCTCACTCACAGTCTGCACATCCTACTACCTTGATATAGATGGGGCTAAGACTCTAGTGAATCTTCCTGAGGAAATAGCAATTGTGGCAACTACGAGACACCCAAGGCCCTATGTAGTTATTCCTATTCCAAAGAAAGATGACCAATTACCTGAGTTTGAGATGAGCACCATTAGCAATCATTCACATGCAAGAAAGGTTGTAGAAGTTCTGTTTGGACACAAGAAGCATGTCTGGCAAGATTGGCAAGATGAGAGGTTTCCAGACAATGTACCTGTACAAGTAATGCATGCTAATACATCTGCTCTTGTAATGAAGAACCCAAAAATAACTCCCAGAAGACGGACAAATATGGAGTTTATGCAAGACTTTGTATGCCTCAATAGGCATTTGAGGAAAGGAAGCTCTCTGAACTTTCTCCTACCAGGGGAACATTAACAGGTTTACCTCGTCCACTGACATATGTGCCTATGATCTATCCAGAAAGAAGGAGTTATGCTGATGCACTTCATGACATGATTCTGAAAGATCACATGAGGAGAATGAGAACTAAAAGAAACACTCAAGGAGATGATCTCGAGCTGAATGATTACCTGGACAGTACAGCACATAATAACATTTAGTACCAACATATGAAAGAAGTAGGAATAAGTACCTCAAATGGGGAATGCTTTGTGTGTGCACGCATGCCATATAGTATGTGAAAGTCTAAAATCTTCATATCTATCGAAATAGACGTCCAGACAGCTCATTGTCTTTCACACATACCACTTTGAAGAGCCAGAGGCCATTTCATGGGTCGAGATGCCTACCTCTAATTGGCAACTGAATGGACAGATCCAGATGAAGATGACTATGTGCGAGATAACGAGACAAGAAACAAAGCTCACACTAAGAATCATGTGATCAGATATGAGAAGCCTGGAGTGAAAGGAGCTGGAATCAGATGGGAAGTGAATAAGAAATTTGATGTTGCAGGAAAATCTGCAGAAGACGCTCGAAGATGGAAGAATAGAAGTCAAATGCAGATCTGTGTTATCACCCGATGGATGGGAAAAAGGAGTGGTCGTCTGCAGAGCCTGGGTAATCATTGGATGCTATAAACCAGTGTCACAAATATCCACCTCACTTCCCGATTCCGACCCCTCACACCCTTCCTCACCTGAGTATTCGGTCTTGGTTAACTTCTTCTTTCTTTCTCTGACTGAAGATTTCTTTTTGTGGAGATATGGCCTACCGCGGAACGACGCCACAGTGGTTGCCCATTATACCGGAAACTAGTGGCCCCGGATCCACAGCAGCCGACAGGGAAAAAGCCACAAAGGCAAAAAACCCCGAATGCACCTTCCCAAGGTCAGGCGAGGTGAATCCAAAGCCGGAAAGAGGAGGTGCAGCAGCTCCGGAGGAAACAGAGAGCCCAGCAAGGTAGCAGATACGTGTAAGGAGGGCGAGACCTTTCACCTAAGGCAGCCAGGAAGCAGAGGAAAGGACAAGTGAACGCACCAGGTAAGCACAGGAGGGACATGCCAAATGGTTACAGGGGGCCAGGTCAGGACAGCAGGGCTCCCCTGAGCCAAGGGAAAACACTGTGAGCGCTCACAACAAAGTGGAAAACAAACCCAGTTGCAACGCGGCCGCTGCCGGACCGGGGACCCTTATAAACCCGGTGGCGGCCATGATGAGAAAAAGAAAAAAAACTAGACCGCAGCCAGATGTTGCGGTTTAGCATGATAGAGTAATCCCATGGCGGCTGCGTCTCCATCAGTCCCATAGGTGCACATATAAGGGGCGCATGACAGTATGCCCCCCTCCGGTGCGAGAGAAACCAGGCTTACCAGGGTGGGCCTGGTAAAACTTCCTCACCAATCGGGGGGCCTGGACATTGGAACTGGGTTCCCATGAATCTTCGGATGACGGATACCCCTTCCAGGATATCAGGAATTCTAGTCTTCCTCTGCGGTAACAAGTGTCTTTGATATCAGCCACTTCAATCTCTTTCTCCTCAGGAACCCTAACATCCTTTTGCCGTCCTACTGGGGCAGAGGGATGCCCTGTAAGGCTGGGCGCAGCAATGATGAGTGGAATACCGGATGTAGTTTTCCCATGCTCTTGGGTAGCTGAAGACAAAACGTTACCGGGTTGATATGAGATACCACAGTGTAAGGACCCATGAACCGAGGAGACAATTTGGAAGGATGGATCCATCTGGGTAGATATTTAGTGGACAGCCAGACCCGGGATCCTATTCCAATAGAGGGGACCTCTGTACGTTTTAGATCAGCCAAAGTCTTGTAGCGAGAACGAGCCTCAGTCAGAGCCCTTCTGGCTAATCTGTGTGAATCCGAAATTTGCTGCAACCGGTCATCAATGGTGGGGAACACCATATTGGGGTAAGACACGGGCATGATAATGTTAATGTTAATGTTAATGTTAAAGGTCATTTGTACCGCGCACTATCACCACCGGAGTGGTCCCCTGGCGCTCTGGCGGCTCTGAAAGAGGGAGGGAGGGGTGGGTTAGTGGGTGGAGGCTGGAAAAGTGCAAGATTGCAGTGATGTGCTGTTGGCAGCCTCAGCCCGGTGGTTCCGTCGGCTGGGCCTGGGGTGTATGCAGCCGGTAGTCGTCGTGTGCTGATGTGCGAGTCTATGTGTGTTTTTGTTTTGTTGTTGCAGTGTAGTGAAGTTCGTGCGGTTTGCTGTGCTGGAGGTTTGTGGTTGTGTTTGGTTTGGAGTTTGAGAGGTGTATGTAGAGAAGGAAGTTGTTAGTGGTATTGGTTAGTTGGCATCTCTATCCTGGATTGAGCCGGTTGGGCTCGTGTAATCTTACACGACGGGATGCTTGTACACCCTGTGCCTCAGGAGGTACGTGCTCGTTTTTTTTTTTTCTCCATTCGAGGCCGTTTGAGGATTTAGCTGTCCCCTCCGCCCGCTCCCTTAATAACTTTGCATGCTCCTCACCCCCCCACATGACTAGCGCAGCTGCTAGTGTCCATACTTCCGTTTGTGTGGTGATTAGTTGTGTCTTGTCCGTTCCACAGCTCGTGGTACCTAGTTGTGGCTGTACGGGTGATGGGGGATGGTGAGGGTGAGATAACCCTAGGGTGTTTACCAAAGGTGCAGAAGAAGGGACTAAGTTCAGTGGCAGAATGCTTAGAATTATTATAAGCAAACTCAGCGGTTGGCAGTAAATCATACCAGGTGTCCTGAGCGCTATTGACGTAGATCCGGAGGTACTGCTCTAAGGTACCGTTGAGACTCTCAGTCTGTCCATTGGTTTGAGGGTGGAATCCTGAAGACAGTGCCCATTCTATTCCCAATTTGCAACATAAAGCTTTCCAAAATTTAGAGGTGAATTGACTCCCTCTATCTGAAATGATCTTGGTGGGTAAACCATGTAAGCGGAAAATATCACAAATGAACACCTCCACCATTTCAGATGCAGAAGGTAATCCTGGTAATGGAGAGAAATAAGATAATTTAGTAAACAAATCCACTGTAACCATTATCCAAGTATGACCTCGAGAAACTGGAAGTTGCACTGTAAAATCAGTGGATATTTGCTCCCAGGGGTTTTCAGGTAAGGGGATTTGTTCCAGTAGTCCTATGGGCTTTTGGTAGCGATGTTTGCTTTGGGCGCATTGAGCATAGGTTTGGACATCATTTTTTATGTCAGAAGAAATCTCCGGCTAAAAAAAGACCTCCTGACCAGTTCTTCAGTATTCTTACTGCCTCGATGCCCGGCTGTACAATGATCGTGACACCACAACATAATCTTAAGGCGTAAGTCAGGGTGGGGTACATATAGCCTCTTGCTGACAAAGCACAGTCCTTCCTTCATGTCGACCTGGGTCCTTGGCGATATGAAGTCTGGGAGAGGAATGCGAGCGGTGGCAGTCTTGATTTGAGAGAGGAATGAAGCAGTAGACGCAATAAACACTCTGTCAGGAAAGAGTCTTTCCTTGAGATTAGAAGGTTGGTCTTCTATAGCCCACCTACGGGACAGCCCATCAGCCACCACATTCTGACTGCCAGGGAAGTAGGTGATCTCAAAGTCGTACTGTGCAAAGAAGTGAGCCCACCTGGCTTGCTGAGAATTGGCACACTCCATGTTCTGTAAGGACTTGAGGTTTCTGTGATTCGTCCTGATGGTGAAGGGACCTAACCCTCCCTGTAAGAGATGTCTCCAGTCATCACAAGCTAGTTTTATTGCCAGAAGTTCTCGCTCAATTACTGAATAGTTCTTTTGACTGGTCTTGAGTGTCTTTGAGAGATATGCAATGGGATGTTCTATACCTTCATGTTCTTGAAGAAGGACCACTCCCACCGCATTGGCAGAAGCGTCCGCTTCCAAGATAAACTTCCTAGACTGGTCCGGCTGCTTCAAAATGAGGGCTGAGCTTAATCTCTCCTTTAAGTCTCGAAATGCAGCTTCCGCATCTGGTGACCACATAAATGGTTGTTTGCCTTTCTTGAGTAGGGTAGTGATGGGAATGACCGTGGATGAAAAGTTCTTGATGAACTTACGGTAGAAGTTGGCGAACCCCAAAAACCTCTGAACTTCCGTTACGGAGGAAGGGGACGGCCAATCCAAAATTGCAGAAAACTTCTTTGGGTCCATCTTAATCCCTTCTCGGGAGAGGATGAATCCCAGATAGGGGACCGAGGATACCTGAAAAATGCATTTACTGGGTTTTACCAATAAGTGATTTTCTTGAAGACGCTGGAGTACCTCATGCAGGTGGGTAGAATGTTCTAGTGTGGTTTTAGAAAAGACCAAAACGTCATCCAAGTAAATGATTACAGACTGAAATAGCAAATCAGAGAAGGTTTGTTCCATAAATTGTTGAAACACCACGGGAGCATTAACCAATCCAAAGGGCATCACTTTGTATTCGTATAGGCCGTATGGTGTTCTGAAGGTGGTCTTCCATTCATCACCAGCTCTGATGCGTAGGAGATGGTAAGCATTCTGAGATCTAACTTTGTGAAAATCACCACTCCTTTTACTGCCTCAAGAATGTCCGAAATGAGGGGCATGGGATATCTGTTACAAATAGTGACCTTGTTAAGCCCGCGATACTCAGTACAAGGTCTGATTTCGGTAGAATCTATTTTTGTGATAAAGAACAAGGAAGCCCCAGCTGGTGATTTTGAGGGTTGAATCAAGCCATTCTTGAGGTTAGCATCAAGATACTGGCAAAGAGCCACTTTCTCCCTTAGGGACAAGGAAAACATCCTAGCAAATGGCACTAAAGCTTTAGGAACAAGATCAATGGCGCAGTCTTCAGGGCGATGGGGAGGCAAATAATGTTCAACCTTTTCCAAGAAGACTTTGTCATATTCTTGGAATTGGGGTGGTACCGAATTAATTGTTCGAGTTTGGGTTTCCACAGCTTGCAATATGGTTGTTTGGTAACGCTGAGATGCCAAGCAAGACTGACTGCAGTAGGAGGAGAGAAAACTGAGTGTGTTCATAGACCAGTCTTTAATTGGATTATGTCGGCGGAGCCAAGCTATGCCCAAAATGATGGGTACATGGGCAGCCCGAATGATATCAAAGAAAATCTCCTCTTTGTGGTGTTGAATGGTAACTTGAATGTTCTCGGTGCAATGGGTGATGGGTTCTGAGCAGAGGGGAGTTCCGTCGACTCCTTCTACTTTGAGATTTTCTTTATTTTGCACTCGCTGGATTCCCATCTTGTTGGCCCACAGAGTGTCCATGAATTTGCCCACTGCGCCACAATCAATAAGGGACAAAGTGTCCACTGACTTATCCCCCCAGGACAGATGCAGGGGAACCACCATAAGGCGCGCATCTTCAGTCTGACGTGTTGGGGAAATCGAAAGAGTTACATAGGGGCCTCCATAAACTCCTTGAACTGTGGTCCCACCTAGGTTCGAGGCGATCTGTTTCCCAAACGCCTTGATGGAACGTCTGGACAATTGCGAAGTAGATGGGCGGCGGATCCACAGTGCATACAGAGACCTGTGTCTCTACACCGTTTTCTTTCTTCAGTAGTGAGCGGAGATCTCATAGATCTGATTTGCATGGGTTCTTCTTTAGAGGCTCCAGAGGAGGGTGGGGGTGTCGGTGATAGATTAGGAAGACCCAATGTCCCTCTTCCTTTCTTCTTCACTTGCCTCAGTTCATTTATGCGATGCTCAATGTGCAGAGAAACTGACAACAACTCTGAGAATGAAGAAGGGCGTGGAACTCTTGCTAGTTCATCTTTCAATTCTTCAGAAAATAGTGAATTGAGCTTGCTCTGGCCAATTGGACTCTGTGGCTAATCGTTTGAATTTAGTAATGTAGGACAAGAGATCCATCTGTCCTTGATGAACCTCTAGTAACTCTTCGCAGGCCATATACTTGATTTCTGGCCTTCCAAAGGTTTGTTTGAATTTCGCAGGGTAGACTCTCCAATCTCGTAGAACGGGTTTGTCAATAGTAACAAAGGGGCTAGCCCAAGCCAATGCGTTCCCCGTCAAATTGGAGATAAAAAGCCAACTTTACTTAGATCCGTAGAAAAGGTTGTGGGACGAAAGGCAAAGTATACATTACAGGCTTCAATAAACTCTTTGAGATGTTTTGATGTTCCATCGAACTTTCCTGAGGACAAGGGCATGGGAAGGAGGTCGGAACTGTGAGGTTCCCGGTTTGCCACAAACTGAAGAAGGAGCGTATTCTCTGCCTTGAGATTCTGCATCTCTTGATTTAGATTCCGTACTTCCATATTTAGAGACTGAACTGCCGCAACTAGCTCTTGGACATGTTCAGCAGTAGTCATTTCAGGAAGAATTGGGCGTTGCAAGATGTCACAAATATCCACCTCACTTCCCGATTCCGACCCCTCACACCCTTCCTCACATAAGGATTCGGTCTTGGTTAGCTTCTTCTTTCTTTCTCTCACTGAAGAATTATTTTTGTGGAGCTATGGCCTACCGCGGAATGACGCCACAGTGGTGGCTGGTTATATCCGTAAACCAATGGCCCCAGATCCGCAGCAGCCGACGGTGAAAAAGCCACAAAGGCAAAAAACCCTAAATGCACCTTCCCAAGGTCAGGCGAGGTGGATTCAAAGCCGGCAAGAGGAGGTGCAGCAGCTCTGGAGGAAACGGAGAGTCCAGCAAGGTAGCAGGTACGTGTAAGGAGGGCGAGACCTTTCCCCTAAGGCAGCCAGGAAGCAGAGGAAAGGACAAGCGAATGAGCAGGTAAGCACAGGAGGGACAAGTCAAGGGGTGACAGAAAATGCAGGCAGGGGAACAGAAATGAGAGAGAGCGGCGTGGAAGCACGGAGATAAAGGTAAGGGGAAACAGAATGATAGTACCTGGAGTGGAGGGCCAGGGGGCCAGATCAGGACAGCGCAGCTCACCTGAGCCAAGGGAAAACAATGTGACCACTGACAACAAAGCGGAAAACGAACACAGTTGCAATGCAGCCGCCGCCGGGCCGGAGACCCTGATGAACCCGGCGGCGGCCATGATGAGAAAAAGAAAAAAAACTAGACCGCAGCCAGACATTGCGGTTAAGCGTGATGGAGTAATCCCTTGGCGGCCGCGTCTCCTACGGTCCCATAGGCGCACATAGAAGGGTTGCATGACAACCAGTCATTGACATTGTGCAGAATGGCTGTACGCCATTACGGACAAGACTTGCTAAATTACTGACTTGGGTTGAAGACAGAGGAGTACCTCTGCAAATTGTAGCCTTGAACAGTTCAAAGCTGTGCTTCAGAAATAATGGCACAAGAAAGTTGGAGAAAATAAGAATTGTGGCCGAATCTTTGATGTTCCACGAATGGTACACGGTACAGCAGTGATCATGGATCATTATTGGGCTTGTGCAGCTAGAGCCTATATCAAATTGCCTGCAGATTGGGGAGGAATATTCACACTGGTGATTCCAAAAGGTGATTTACACATTGAAAACTTCCCAAAAGCAGATGTTCACCTGAGGAAGAAGAGGTCTGCAGAGCTGATAAGGAGGATGAAGAGAGAGAACTATTTCTCAGCTAAGTCAATAGAAGCCTTTGATGCCATTCCATATGAGCCAGACCTCATCTATGTTCACGTTGATCTTCACGCCAGCTGTTCAGGTTGGAGCAAACACCAAGTGGCTACAAATCACCAGATGGGAATTGGTGCAGACAATTAACACTACAATAAAAGGATTCAATGCAATCAGAGAAGAGATGATAGCCATACGATTGATGAATCTTCAGAACAGATATGTTGTAGACATGATCACAGCAATGGATGGAGAATCATGTTGTACATGTACACCTTCTCATGATGACAAGAATGGAACATATACAGAGGCCATAGACATGCTGACAAAACTCCATGGCCAGATGATAGAGGAAATAGAAGACATTTTTTTTTATTTGATTTAGCTGATTAATCAACTTTTCAAATACATACAAATTCATCAAATTTTTCTGTAATTAGTTTAAATTGAAACATAAATAAAAATTTAAAATACATATCAACATTTGTTACAAACTCTTCCATTATTAAAAAAAAAAAAAAACATATATATATATATCATTCAAAATTTATAAAAAGCTAATTTCAATTTGGCAATAATCAATCATTTTCTTTGGGGTAAATTTCATCAAGAAATTGTACAAATGCCTTCATAACAGTAAATGTAACACTTTGGAAGAGTAAAATCCATATCTCTTTTTCTTCTGCATCATGGAATAGTTTTAACTTATTAAACAAATGTTTCTTTCATTGAACAATCAATTGCGGACATGAAACTATAATATGTTGTATTGTTTCATTTTCTGTACGATTTTGACAAAATCGACAGAAAATCAACGTAGGAGGTAACATTTTTCTCCTTACAAGGATGTCTCTAGTGGGCCACAGATTCAATCTAAAACGTAAGTATTTCTGCCTTATTGATGTTGAAGGACACTTTAAAAGATAAGTGGACATTTGTCGTAATCTTTTGTGACCAAAACTTAGCGTGTCAAAGTCTTTATACTTTAAACAAACGTCCCTATTTTTCATCCAGTCCCATTGATAGAATTTATTCTTAGCGCGAGTCTGATTCCAAGAAGAAGTTCAATTGTAATATCCGCCTCAGTTAATGTCTTCAGAACAATATTGCGCCATCTAGTGGGGAAGTTGGTTTTAGCAGAGGCTAGTTGCCAGGCTACCACACTTAGATGATAGAGGAAATAGAAGACATTGCTGATGACAGCTGGTTTGGATCACTCTTCTCTTGGGTCCCAAACTTGATGGCAGACATGTTCAAGTTCCTTGGAGCCCTGATAGTGATGATATTGCTTGGATTTTGTGTGATCAAGATAATAATCCCACAATGCAGGAAAACAGCAAAGAAAGCCATAGGGATGAAGATCATGATCGATGTCGAATCAGGATGGCAGCCCAATGACCTGGCAGATGAAGAAATCAGAGACTTAGTAAAAGCCAGTATCCATGCACCTGAGGGGACAAAGTTCCTGTAACCGAAGAATCATAAGAAATATGTGGGAAGGTGGATATACTGCAGTCCAAGTGGACAGTGCCAGTTTATGACATGGAATAAGGATGAACATGTGAAGACAGCAGGATGCCTGAAGGGAGTCAGAAAGATATGGGTCCCAAAAAAGTTGTTCTTCAGGCCAAGTTGCCTTGATGTGAAGGATGATGGGGGAGTGGTCGATGAATCGCCCAGAGGGGGGAGTGTAGAGAAGGAGCCAAATACCCCCACCTCAGTCGACCCATCCCTTTTACCTCTATGCTGGAAACCAGAGTATGAGACATATACAGAACAGCTGAATCAGCAAAGAACAGAATATGGACTTAGTTCAGTACCAGTGAAAGGGCCAGTACCTAAGTGAATCTGGGAGCCAAGGTACCCAATGAGAAAACCTTATCTGTTTGCAAAGAAATATGATGGCCATCTGAACGAGATCCCTGAAGAAGCAGATCCAATAAATGGCAAGGATGAATGATAGTATTACAAGCCATTGCTAAAGTATATGTTATATGGAGCTGAAGATGAAATACATAACAAGATGCAGTGATCAGACAATGTGGATATTCTATAAGGCATCAAGAAAGTAATAAGGATAAGTGACATCTTGGGCTCAAGGTGAAGAAACTTATGCCACAGAAACAGATGAAATTAAATCATTTTACACGTTTACAGATGCAGAAGAAACGCATGCAGCAAAGTCATTGTGAAGCCAGCTCTACGCTTATAGTAAAATAGATTGCGGCAAGCGCCAATCTTTACATATATAGGAATGAGAGAATTATGGATGTTTCAACTAAACTTATTAAAGCAGGTTGGACATTAGCAAAAAAGGCCCCAGTTCAGTGTGTCGCAGTTAAAAAAGCAGACATTGAATTAGTGAAAGCAGGGCTCAGAAAGGTGAGGTTGGATGAGTCCCAAGAAGCCAAGGCCTTATCAAACTGGAGTAAACTGACTTTGGATACAAAATCGTGTGAAAGCACAAAGCTTCTGTCCAGGTCTGTTGGAATAAAATATTAAATACACAAGAAAGTTTGATTTCATGTTCTCTAGTCACATGGAAGCATAGAGTTGGACGAACAAGATGGTTGCACCTACATATGAAGGCAGACTGTGCTGCTCACTCCCTAATTTTCTCAGAGCTAAGAGCACTCTCAAGGATGAAGTTCAAAAGCCTAATTGGCAGTGGACTGAGGTGATGATGGATTGATATGCTAATTGGTGGGAAGCTAAAGTTATGCTAATTGGTGGGAAGCTAAAGTTAAGGCAACCTCACCGGCATCTAGACGGCCAGTCTGCAGGCTACTAACGTAGGTGGAAAAGTCCTGAAAATGGATAGAGTGCCAACCAATTGGAGAGTACCTGCGGATTCAGGGGTCCTATAGTGTGTAAACCAAATGAACGTTGTGTACTTAGTGATGTTCACAGTGGTCATTTTTTAGAGGAGGGCTTAGTTGGCCACCTCATGTTAAGCAACCAATCACATAATTACACCTTTTTAGACTAGTATGGATAATATACTTAGATCTTCACTTAGAACTAATCACTCCCTCCTTAAGGTTTTTGTAGTTTGCCACGTAGGATGACGTTGGTAACACGTAGGTTAAACGTCAGTGATGACACATTTTGCTTATAAAAGTACAGTCTTTTCTTAAATGCTTTGAGTTTGAAGATCAAGCGTTTGCATTGATGTTCATTATGCTCCCTGTTTTAGATAATTGACATTCAAACAGTCTTTCTTTTGTCACTTCCTGAGTCGGCTCTATTATTAGGTGTATGAGTAAGAATCTGCATCCCCATCCATCTCAAGAGTAATTGCTGCTCATCAAAGGTGCTGGGCTATCCAGTTCAAAATAATACTGCCCTGTAAGATAAAGAGATTTTTCTGTAACTGAAGGCTTGCATTTGGGTTGATTTGAATATCGTCAATGCTGAGAGAGAGAGAGAGAGAGAGAGAAATCTATGGCAAATTAAGAAAGTGAAATTGGACCTGTCTGCAAGAGGCCAGTGGTGGGAGTGAAGGGAAGACTTGCCCTGATATGCCTTGCTTCATCTACTCCTCTCTTGATTCTCTCTTGAAGATCTTGTTCCATCAGACACTACACATAGCTGGTTGCATTCAATGCATTTACGTATGTATTTATGTATTGTTTTTTTATAATGCACCTATACAAATGGACCCAATTCATGAAATATTTGCCTGCTTCAAAATGAATTTGCACTGCTGAAAAGCGACTTTGCACTGCCATCACAAACCCTGATTCATGGAACCATGCAACGTGTATTTTTGCAGTGCAAAGTCAGCGCATAGGCGTTTTTGCAGTACGAAATGACTTTACATGGCAAAAATACTCTTTTGTACGGTTCATTATTAAAGGCAATGCATTCAGAGAGTGGGGGTAGGGGCATTGAGGGGGCACAGCTACAGCGATTCAGACCTGTATGGACATCCCAGTATAATACTTGGCACGGGAAACTGTAGATTGGACCAGACATGAAGCAGCAGGGTGACGCCACCAAGGAGAGCTCCGATATCCAAGGAAGGGGACACTATGATGGACATTCACGCTTTGCTTCTCAAATTCAACTCTATTTCAGAGTTTTCTTTTACGTTCTCAAGCGATCTGTTGCTAATCCAATGTTTTGCTGGCATGACCAGCGAATGTAGATTCTGAGACCATGGTTATCTGTAAAGCAGCTTTATTCTCAGACGCCAAGGACGAGTGATATTAGTCTTTAGCCTAGAACAGCCTTGGCACATGGTACATTTTAAACGGAATGTGCGTTTAGGCGTCGAACAATAATGTCCGTTAGTCAGTCGTCATTGTTCTCACGCAATTAAACGAACACTGTGTTAAAACTTTCCTTCCAAAACGGCGCATTCATTGAATCTTTTCTTTAACGGTATAACATCATACGGACGGAAATACGTTTGCTGTATGAAATAAAGGTATCTTCCTCCCACGCTCTTTCACGTTAACGAGGGGCTGGTGACAAAGGGTGCGGACACTAAGGGCAATGCCAGCCGTGCCATGTGAAAAGAAGAGAAACCTTGCAGGCAGAGAAAAGGGCACCTTCTATTCCTCAGCTATTGCAGGAATGACATGTACTTATCACCTACACAATGATTGTTTCAAATGTGTAGGCCTTGAAAAAGGAAACCTCTCCAATAAGCTAACGTAGCCAGTTGACCAGGTTTCCATAGCACTCAATATTGGACAGACATTTGGACATATCGCTCTGTCTTCACAGACGAAAAAGAATATCAAAGACACATATTGCTTCTTAATCGGCTCCCAAATCTCCCCAACATGTGGCTCTGCGAGCTTCTGCTTATTCTCAATTTACAAGGGAGGTCATTTTGACAAAGCCAGCAAAGTGAAGAGAGAGGAACTGTTACCATTATACCGGCATGCTAACAGGTCTCTTCTGTGCAATTTGAGTTATTTGCACCGCAAAGTGCAAAAAAAGGTGTAAATGCACGCCTTTGATTTTGCACTTTCCGTTGCAAATTGAGTAATGCCGCCTTCCATTTTCGTGTGGCAGGCAGTGTTTACAATGGATTCCAACAGAATCCAAAGAATTTGTGTTAGGAAAAAATGGCCTTGTGTGTTTGTATGATGCAGAGAAAAGAGGGGAAAAGCGGAAAGAATAATTTCTTTCCATACCCCGCTCATCCATATACGTGAAGGAAATGTAGAAAGTAGTAAATGCACCCTTAAATGTGCATCCATGCTTTTCACTCTACTAGACAAAGAGCATGACCCCCAGCATGTATCCTTGTCATTCAGTAGGGGTTATCATGCTTGGTCATACTGTTCCTACCTGAACACAAATGAGTGCACTGTTCCCAAGAAAGCAATCACTCAGGTGCACATTATGGAATGCTATTGGTTATGACAAATTATTTATGATAGATGATTTATAACGCGCTAAACACCCAGGGGATCGAAGCTGTATCTTTCTGTGTTGTCTTCCTTCCAAGTCGAGCACGTTGCCCCTGAGCTCTGCTCCCGCTTGAATAGCCTAGCTTCTGATTTGCTGGAAACTGATTTTGAGCAGCAGCTAATTGAAGAAAGAGTGTACAGGGTAACCTGCCTGTTCCCAGGGTAAGATTGACACACACCTCAAATGATCACTTGCACTCGCTGTTGGTATTGAACAGAGAGAGTTCAGTGTTCGAAAGGTATGACACCTTGTTAGGTATGATACAGAATGCATTCTGGAACAGTCCTTGTCAAATACCTGACGATTGACTTAAATATATGAGACAAGAGCTTGAAGGAAGTAAGGGCGGAGAAAACAACGTTTAAAAAAGCAACAACGAAAGAAGAAAAACCTGTATAACTATCAGATCCTTAATTCAAAGTTTTTGTTTAATAAATCATGTTACCATGATGACAAAATATATGAGACATGTACAAGTTAATGACAAAAAATCTGGGTTGTTGACATATTTTGCAGTGTAAATATTTGATGCTGTATATATATATGGTTTAAACAGCCCTCATGACTGTAGATAATCGTTATTTCTTGTTTTATAAGAAAAATAAAAGAAGATAAAGGGTCAAATCTCTTCAGAGCGGGAAGAGTGCTGTGAAGTTTAGTTGTCCTTGGTTCAAGATGTCTGCTTGTGGCAGCAAAACCGGCCAAACCACTAGTGACAAGGCCTAAATGATGGAATGGGTGTGATTAAAAACCCTGTTGTATACAATCTCAAGACAACAGATCATTACAAATATTGTGGCTCAATGTTTAGTGGAAACAAGTTGTGCAATGAAGTTACTGTATGTGTGGTATGAAACACTAGCAAATATTACACATCCACAATTTCGGATTTTTTAAAATCAAATCTGTCACCATTTTGTATTATTTATTTATTTGGTTTGCGCTGTCCCTACCCAAAGGGTCTCTGAGCACCTAACATGGTTCAAAATTTAAAAAGGTGGGAGTTGGAAAAAAGAAGTTACAGTGTTTTCAGGAAAAGATAAGAAGATGAGGATGGACAGCGTTATGTTTGGGGAAACATGTTTTCAGACTCTTTCTGAAAGTGGTGATGGGGATGCACTGTTTATTTGAAGAGATAGGGTGTTCCACGCCCTAGGTGCCCAGTAGGTAAATGCTTATCTTTGTGTGCATGTGAGTTTTGTAACAGATTTAAAGACACAGCACACTCCAGACAAGGACTGTTTCCACTGGCAAGGCATGTGGCGCACAGTAACAAAGCTTTTAAATTTATTAATTTCGGATACTAGTTTGAGAAGGCAGCCAACCAGTCTCACACACCCCTTGACAAAAAACCTGTGTCGCAATGGACCATAAACCAGGCTGGTGTGTAATAAAGAAATATTTATTTATTTTTAAAATTCAAATGCACAATCAAACAAATCAAATTTAGGCCAGCAATCACCAGTGTGGTGATACTATAAAGCAAAATGTTATAATACAATTACTTTCACTTTCTAACATCAGTTACAGAAGTGGAGTTGTAAGCAAGATCACTCTGTGTTATACTTTTAGATTGCACTGAGGTTATGCACTCCCCCGCAACACTCCCCCAGACACCTGCTGACCCAGTTTTGCATGGGTGGAAAGAAGTAGCAAGGAGTCAGAAATAAGAGGCAGATTTGAATTCTGACATATCACACCAGAATGGGAGGCCAACACAAAATGAAAAACCCTAGAAAAATGAGCAAAATGGCACTCGGAATTCACTGGATAGTTAAAGATCAGTTTACATGTGCGGTAGATTGAATAAGACAGGAATTCATGTGGCCGGGCTAAAGAGGCAAGAAAGCTTACAAGCTACAAGGCAAGGTACTAAACAACATGAATACAGGTGAGAAAATCGACTTTGGGAAGAAAAGCAGTGCAGAAAAAAATCACTAGTGGCAGAATTGCAATTTCTTATTTTTCACAGGTTTAAAACAAGCAAACAACTGAAGTACAAAGGCACATAACAGGTATGATACTGAAGTGTATGGGTTACTCTTATGGGGTGACAGTATGAGTTTCTTTATAAGAAAGAAAAATCAGATTTTAGAATGGAAACAATTTCATGGGCAAACTCGGTTTTCTTAGCAAAATTATTTGTTTTGCTGAGAATGTATTTTAATGGCTAGATTATTAAAGAACGACACTGCACGCAAGGAGGTGAATTTGCAATGTTAACCTATTCGTGCTGTGTTCATCCTTATGGGAAATTAATTTATTTATTTAAAAATGGTACTACAGACTTACACAAAGGACTGAAATGATCTGAAAAGAATTACGCTAACACATGGAGACTAAAACATATTCTTCTAAGAACAGGATACACAAAGGGTGCTAACAATTTGGGAAGTTACTAGGGTACTTATATTATTTTTAAAGGGTTTAGACAGAATGCAAGGCAACAGAGCGGGGTATGCAGTTTTTGTTACTGGGGAGGGTGATACTTACAAAATGCACTTGAGTTGGGTAATTGGGACGGCTTAGCTGGGTTTCTGGACAGAGGGACAAGAATCTGGACATTGTGCAGCCGCTGGGCTCTCCTTTAAGAGAACAGCCGGCAACCAGGGTCTGGTCCCTGTGGACAGTGGGATGCATCAGCTGGGCCAAAGACAGGTCTGGTCACTGGATTCTTCCAAAAGGGATCAGTAGCCTTTCCTCCTTTCTCACTTATTTATTGTGATTTTTGTAGAGTTTAGTTCTGGATAGGTGGTTCTGCCTGGATAGGTGGTTCTGCATGGATAGGAGGTTCTGCCTGGATCGGGATCAGCTACCTCTGGGCCTGGCTCTGGAGTCTGGAATCTTGCAGAGTGAATTTTGAATGTTGAATGTCTGATGGTCTCGATTTTGAATGTCCGGTTTTTGAATGTCCTGACTCTCCCTATGCCTCCTCCTTTTATAAGCAGGATGACATCAGAGGATGTTTACTATGTGGGCAGAAATAACCAGGACCTACCTCTAAAATGGGATATGTCAGGCTGTGGATGTCGCCACCTACCTGCAGGTAGATTTGGTCCAGGGAAGTAACATGAGTTTTAGTGTTTATGTTTTATGATGTTCTTTGTTTCACCACAGTTACTGTTGCCAAAATAAGTTATGAAACAAAACCCTTATATTTACAATTGTTATCCTCATGAAAGTCAGATAGGCAGACCCCATATTTTACAAGAAATATTCCATTTCAAACCCCTAGTCTGTGCGATACTGCATTGCCCTTCGTGCACCATTTTGCAGTTTTTCACGAGAAACATTTTACCTACTATTCTTCAAATGGCTACACCTAAGCCTAACAGTGTTGGGCATATTTCCATCAAGTTTCATATCTGTGTCATGTACACTTTCCACAGAAATGCCTCTTAACTGCCATTGACGTCCACCACATATCAAGAAGACCCACATGGTCTCTTTTTACTTGCGCAAAAATGACATTCAAACTGTCATGATTTCAGATTACTGCTTCTTTAGATTACAGAAATAAATGGTTTAATGTAAAATGTCTTTTAAATCAAATGGATGGCATCTGTCACTGTAGGACGGACCTTCAAATCTCCACAGCCAGCCTGCCCCCTCTGTGTCAGTTTTGAACAACAGGGTTACCATAGCGCCCTTTGATCCTGGGCAGTTGAAGTTGAGGAGAGGTGTCAAAGGAAGTCACACTTCTCAGGCAAACACATTGGTGTGAATCTTCCTTTGTCCCTACCAGCATCTCTGCCATGCAGTCTGAGGCAGCCTGTAATTATCACACTTCTCAGTCCATAGAACAGGGCCCCTGCCCTGGCAGTATCAAATCACGGGGAGGTGTGACATTTGGCCTTCAAACCAAACTGGTCTGACAGGAATGCCTGCCTCAGCCAGGATGTTGAAGTTCTTTTTGTGGGGAAAAATAAAATACACAGAGTATAATATACCTATGTTTTTGCAGCCCCTCTTCCCCAAATGTACAGTTTTGTTTCTGGGCATTTTACAGTATTATTTACCGTTTAGCTGTCACAATGCTATTTCATTGCTTTGCAAAGCAAGTTAACACGGGTTAATTTTTTTTCTCATGTTCATTTAACAAAATGCAGTTTTCCTCGCATTTTGCTTTCTGAAAGCTTTCATAGCTCTGGTCAATTTTTACACACAGGGATATGCTTGGGAAATGGGTTCTTTGAAATGGACATATAGCAAGAGAGAGAGAGCTTTCTTTGAAGTGCTTTGTGTGTTTACATTTGTTTCCAAAGTGAATGGTAGCCGTGCTGACTGAAATGAAATTCCCTGCTCTTCACAGACTTTATTTTACAAAACAATGCCATTCAGGGAGGGATGGCCCTCATTTGATGGTGTTCAAACTGAAAAAGCTGGACATGGCTGTGCTTTACTTAGACTGTGTGATGTTTAAAGATGAAAGTAGCACAAGTGCAAGGTCGTTTTAAGTCCAGGACATTTTCTTGTGCAAGTTTAAGTTTTTGAGGTGACAGCACAGCAGTGCTGAGCCATTCTGCCTTTGAATTCTCCTCTTTGGATTCACATGAAGGAAATAAATGCAGCCCTTCTCGGGATGTATATGTTCCATCTCGCCGCATATGTGCTCAGCTGACACCGCACAGCCATTATTTCTGTGACTGCTAAAATGCAGTTTTCTGATGCAGGGGATTTCTGTTGGGCTGGTAAATGTACCCCACAGAATCCCCCCTGCTTTCCAGGGACTTCTTGTTTAGGGAGAGTAGGGAAAAGTAGGGTTCATCTGGTGAAGTACTTGTTTTATCAGGGAGCAGTACGCCAAGATCTCCTTCCATCTTTCGGTTGGAGAGTGTGGAGCAGCATCCCCATTTCCTTCCTTCCCTTTGCAGGTCCCCGGGGAGGTCCTCATCAGTTTAGGAGGGAATGTAGTTAATAATCTAATAGGAGATAGATAAAAACTGTTTTTAGAATCTTTCATTAACAGTCTTCCCGGAAGAATTTCAACAGCGTAACAATGCATACATTTACAATTATCAGGGTAATTTGAACAATATCATCAAGCAAATTACTCGAAAAGGCAAAGACATGCTTGGACTTTTACACCATGGATTCATTATACATTTTTCTTGCAATAACAATAAAGAAAAGTACTCCATGTTAGATACATATACCTAGCGACCTACCTAGTCCCTTCTGCTTTTTCTTTTTCTTTGTTCTCATTGTCCAGATGTCTCCCCTATTTGATTTTCCTTTGGGTCCTTAATCAGCCACAAAGTGTGTCTGGGGTGACAACTTTTTAACTGATTAATGTAGACCCACATCTCTTCTGACAGCTCTCCTATGGAGATGTGGATTCTGTAGGCGACAGAAGGAAGTCATTACCTCCGGAGGAAGTCATTACCTAATAGACTATAACTGGGTGCTTCACATTATGTCGCCCAATTTTAATTTCCGGATCCGCAGTCCCCTCAATGGGAATTTTATTCCCGTCGAAGTTTTGGAGTTGTCCAGGAAGAGCGGTGAGAGGGATCTGGTGTCCCTCCCCCTTCCTGAATGTAGCTGCTCGAAGGCTCTTTTGGACAGAAGAATGGCTTGGGATCCAGTGTCCACCAGTGCTGAAAATGCATATTGCCCTTGCACCTGGACGGGGGTAAAGAACCTACCTTCTTTTCTCCTCGAATGGGCAAAGGTAATGGGCATTTTGGGCAAGCTGGGCGGTTAATTTCTTTATTTTGGACTCTGACACAGTGGGAGTTTTCTGTGTCGGAGTTTGGGAATCTGTAACAATAATTTGGCATCCTGAAATATGTGGGATTTCGAAATCCCCTTTTCCCCTTAGCTCTGTGCTGCCCCCTTTTACCTGGTGGCAGTCACTAGAACCAGTTTGTGGGGAGGATCCCTCTGTGGCCGTTATATTCATAGTATGACATTTCTGGGGTTCAGGGATGGGTGATTCTGAATCAGTCCCCACACCTACCCACTCTAAGTTCTGCTCTCTTGGAACCCAATTTTCTTTGGGAGGAATTCCCCTGTCCTTGAAGGAGAAAATGTTCTTCCCAGAATCCTCCAAGGACTCTTCCCCTTCAAACTGGAGGACACTGACTTCCTCCACAAAATGAGCCTTTTTGGTTTCTCTGTTTCTCCTGCCCACCCTGTATTCACTGGGTTTCCGATTTATAGGGGCAAGATATTTTAGTACTGGTTCCGGGGTCTCTAAGGGCTTTTCACGGGTGAGGAAGGAAGCTTCCTCTAGGGCTTTTTGCACCCCCCCTTCCTCCCGTGCTTCCTCCTCTGGAACCAGTGGGTTGGCAGGGTTTTCTCCCCGTCATTGTTCTGGGGCACCAGACCCTTGGTTTGAGGGGTTCTGAGTCATCATGATCATCTGAGGGTTCTGCTGAGCCCTCAACATGCGAATCAGATCCTGAGTTAGGTTCTGGACCTGGCGCTCCAGTTGGGACACCCGCTCCGGCTGGTAGGGGGTCTTTGATCAAATCTAGGTTGTTCTCGGGAAGGGTAACTATCCATTCTCCCGGAGTACCTTTCTTACTTGGGATTCCCATGGTAATCCTCCACCCTTGGCCTCCCCTCCTCCGTATTGAGTGGTCCGGACTCCTGAAAGCAGGGATTGAAAGGAGGGTTGTCCTGCATGTTGGGGTTTGGAAGGTACTGGGGGAAGAAACTGAACCCAGGATTTGGAGGATTAATGCGCTCCTGAGGGAAGTTAGGAGGGAAGTTTCCTGGGGCAGTACTCACCTGATTGGATCCCCTCCTTGGGTCGAGGAGTCCACATGTACCCCAAGATAGGTCTATTGCCCTTATGCCTGGGACTGATATAATTAGAAATGTTAGAGGTAACATTGGTGGGGTTTCCTACCTGACTACCACCTGCTGCTGATTGATCAGAAGGTCTTCTTTGCCTCTGATTTAGCTGGTTTTGGGAAGGTCTGTTTTAGGCCCTCCTTTCTAGATACGAAATGGGGGCAACCTTCACATCCGCCACCTTAGCAGCAGCGGGGCTGTTGGTTGGTTTGGGGTTTTTGGTTTGGTTTTTGCTCTCTTCAGGTTTTTGGACCTCGTAGATCCTAGTAGCCTCCTCCATTTCCCAGTCCAGCAGCCTGTTATCATGAACATCTCTTATCAGCTGTGTCATAATATATTTTGGGAGGGCATGGAAGTAGGTGTTTATGAATTTTCTACTATTCATGCGCACCCGCCTTGTAGTTTGCGCAAATGCCTGTTTTAGCTCCTGAACAAATTCTCTTGGGGACAGAACCTATCCACACTGCAGATTGTAGGCCACCTTGCGGGCCTTCTTGGGGTTTCTGTGTGTGGAGAAGTGTTTCATAATGGCCGCCTTATAGGTGGACCACCTTGAATGGTTCTGGTCTTCCAGCTCAGCAAAGAAACTGGAGTACACTGGAGAGAATGTCCATTTGGCATAGTCTATGCAATTCTGGCTATTTTTAATGTCAAAACAGTTCATCATCTGTTCATATAGCTCCAGATGCTCCTAGACAGAATATTTGGTATTTTTGCGATATAAGGTCATGACATTTCTACTGGTTTTAATCTATTTAATGGGGTCTTTCACCAGAAAACTCTTTTGTTTATTAGCCTTCTTTTGCTGCTTCACCTGAGTCCATTTGCCCTCAGACTCAGAGCTGCTGCTACTAGATGTCCCCTCTTTATCTTCTAGGCGCTCCCTGATTCTTTGAGCTTGTTAGTTGCTCTCAGAATGGTGGGCCTAGTTCCTTCTCCCCTTTTGTACTTTGGGCTCTTTGGGTCACTCCCCTTGGACTCCCTCTTTTGTACAGGAGAGTGGTCTTCTGACTTTTCCCTGCTTCCAGAGTTGGTGGAGAATCCCCCCCACTGCTCTGATTGGGTGGAGGGTTTCAGAATGCTCTTTGGTGCCTCAACTCATCCTCTTTCTTCTCTGCAAAGCAAACCAAATGGTCCCTTTGTAGATGATGCTTCTGCAGGTCTAGCTCCCTGAGTTTCTTCTCATAGGAGTCTTCCTGGCCATAATATTTTGGAATCTGTACAGGGACACCTGTCCATCAATCCCTGATGGGCGGTGGCCTGCCTGTTCAATCATGCTGGACGTACTAGAGTCTGGCTGCCTCATGAATCCCGGTTCTTGTGAACCGGTGGACATGAAGTCAGCAGTGCCTGGCGCATGCAAAGTGGTAGATGAATTTGAGGCCTTTGGTACAGAGGGCATCACACTGTGATCAGGAGTGGCCCTGTCCCTCTCTATTTGTTCGCAGTCCCTCACGTTTTGGTTTAGTCTAGCATACTCTTTTTCTCACAGCTCAGGTTTCTCCCTCTCAGCCCCATCTCCTGACAGTAAGCAGAGGCCTGAGCCTTTTGCTCTGCTATCAGGGCTTGACTTACCTCTATTACCTTTTCTTGAGCTGCCGCCTGTTCTCATCACAGAGGGCCTCATTGTCTTTTAGTGCTACCTGTATTGCCTGGGAACCCTGAGACTATTTTTGTTGCAGATGATACATCTCCAGACTTTGCATGCTTTTGACTTGGGTGGTCTCTTCTAGAGCACCTTCTACTTCTCGTGTGTGCCCCAATAATTTTTCAAATTCTACTTTTAATTTGTTCAGTTCCTGGAGTTCTAACTCTCTTTTCTGTAGGTCTGTTTTTAAGTTGCACACTTCCTGACATATGGTATCTTTTTCCTGGTACACTGTTCAGCCAGGTCATCCCGTTGTTTTTTTTTTTTTGGTCAAATTTTGTTTGAAAGTGGAGTTCTTTAATGATTAATTTATTATTCTTTTCTTCCAACTTTTTTGATCTGATTTTGTAACGCAACCATGTCCCCTAAGCAGGTTCTATTGTATACCACCTGTTGGTTTAATTTGAGTTGACTCTCTTTCAGGGACTCAACCTTCTCCTAACACTTCACTTTGAATGTATCTAATTGGGCCTCTTGGTCTGAATTATTTTGTTGTTGTACAGTGAAGTCCTCTTTTAAATGGTTGATGTAATTTTCAAATTCTACCTCTGAATCTTGGTTCTTTTGCAATTTCTCTTCTACTAGTTTTAATTCAGTCTGGATTTGGTTTAAGAGCTCAGACTGGTTTTGCACGAGAGTGCTATTTTCCTCATATTTTTCCTCCATAACCCCTATGTGGAGATATATGTACGCTGTGAATCGGACCATTTTAATCTGCACATCTTTAGTATTCAGAGTCATATACAACTCGCTCACGGCTTGATGTAACAGGCCACTGTCCTGCCACCCATCATGTTCATGAATGTGAACTGTTGCATCATTTCTACCAGCCAGGCCACCTGATCTTGCTCTGCCCATTCCCCTCTAACGAATAGTTTGTGCAGAAGGTGCTGCTTTTAAGGATTTCAATCAGGCACACACCCGAGTCTCACCAAGCATGTAATGCACAAATTAAATACTTATTTATTATGTATATAGGTTCAATATTCTGAGTGATATACCACTCATATCACACCCATCCCAAAATACCCCCCAGGTCACACTGGACCAGGAATCAGGCTAGTTGGTAAAAGTAAATATGTATTTATTTATTTAATATTCAAATCACACATACATTTTCATATATATATATATTATCATTAAAAGAAAGACGAATCCTGAAAGATCTACAAAGTGTCAAAAGCATTGTCATAAAAGCCTCTGACAAAGGCATGAATGTGGTTATCCAAAACTGCACAGAGTACAAAAAGGAAGCATACAGACAATTGCGGGATGTAAACTGCTATGAGCAACTGGAAAGCAATCCAACAGAGGAAACAAAACTCAAAGTGGAGGCCTTTCTCAAGAAATGGTCTGATATGGATCTCCTTGATGAAGACGACTGCAGGTTCCTTTTCAACAAATTCCCAAGTATACCCACCATATACTTTCTCCCAAAAGTCCATAAACATCCAACTCGCCCCCCAGGCCGACCTATTGTCACTTTGAATGGAGCTTCCCTCGAAAATATCTCAAAATATGTGGATCAGACCTTATTACTGCTTGTATTCACGCTACCATCATAATTGCGGACACCAAAGATTTCCTCAGCAAGATAAAAGGTATATTGTGGGAGGAAGATTATATGTTTGCCACATTGGATGTCATTTCATTATACACCTCAATTCAACACAATGATGGCAAAAAAGCGTGCAAGTATTTTCTTGACAGGAGGTCTCTTAACTATCTCGCACATGGAGAAATGATAATAGAAATGATAGAAATGTGTCTCACCAACAATGTCTTTCTATTCGACAACATATTCTACAATCAACTTAGAGAGACTGCTATGGGCACAAGCTTTCCCCCATTTTATGCCAACTTGACAATGGGGTGGTGGGAGAATGCCATGTATGGACAGAAGGTAACCATCGGTACACTGACCAAGTGGTTTTATGGCTTAGGTTTATCGATGACCTCTTTATCCTTTAGAAAGGTGAAGAAAAAGATTGGCTTGAGTTTATAAGTATGCTAAATGTGAACAATCTAAACCTACAATTTACTGAAACTCATAGTCGGCAAGAAATAATTTTTCTGGATGTCTTGGTGAAGACCAACCAACAAGAAATCATGACTGAACTATATCGAAAGCCAACAAGCTCAGATATGCCACTGTTCACCACAACTAACCACCCAACATCTCTAAAGTGGAGTATTCCATACAGTGAATTTGTAAGAATAAGAGGTAATTGCAGTACAATTGAAAGCTTTGATAAAGAATGCAAATATACAGCAGCGCAATTCTTAAACAAAGATGCCGAAAGCAGTTTTAGAGAGAGCATACACTAAAGCCCGCAACTTAAACCGAAGGACTCTACTCTCAACTAATAAATCAATAGAAGACAAAGAACAAGATGATGCAATAAGACTTATCCTTACATTTGGAACACATGCCAATGTCATAAGAAAGATACTACATCGACATTGGCATGTTTTGCAGTCTGATGAAGCTCTAGCACCGATCCTAAAGGAAAACGTTTTTTAAAAAAAAACATTTTATTGAATATTTAAAACAACAATACAAACCAAACTTGCAGTGTTTAAAATAGCTGTTCAATTGTACATTTTCCAAGTCGCGCTCACTGCATCCCTTATCCCACCCCCCGTTACGAGCCTACTTCTGCTAACGTTCTGTTTCTGCCTCTGATGATGGGGTATCTCTGCCCGCGGGATCTGAAGGACCTTGTGTTGACCCAAACAATTCTGCTATGAGGAGCCTCCAAGCCATAAGGGTCTCGGTCTCTTCCTCCCCTCCAGCGCTGCTAGTTTCTTGCCATACCACAGTTTCCGCCTCCACCCATTTCTGCAAATCATTCCACCATGCTTCTATTCGTGGTTTATGGCATGTCTTCCACCCCATAGCAATCCTCCTCTTCGCAAGCGCATATGCCAGGTCCCTCAGTTTGCTGACATGCCTAAGTTTCCGTGGCCTAGGGAACCCCCCCAACAGGCAGGCCCACACAGTATCGACCTGCATCTTAATGCCTTTTTCTGCCAATTTTTGTGCGACCTCACCCCAGAAGCGCTCTATTACCGGGCATGACCAAAACATAGGTACCATGCCCGCATTTTCCTCATCAAACTTATGGCATGCCTGCCTTCCCACATTTTTAAACTTGGATATTCTGTGAGGTGTCAGATACGCCCTATGTGTAACATACAATTGCAACTGCTTAAGTCTTGCGTTCCTTGACACTTTCTTGTGATACCCTTGGACTCGTTCCCACATCCCTTTCTCCATTAGGGCTCCTACTTCCTCTTCCCACTCCAGTCTCAATTGCACTATCTCCTTCCCTACTGTGGCCATCATCATCTCATATATTCTGGATATTTCGCTTCCCCCTTCCGCTATATCGTATATTGTGTCTATAGCTGCATCTGGTTCTTTATCAAGCACAGGTTCAGACTACCTTCTCTTAATCCTCCCCAGCAGTCTATGGTGCGTGATATACTGGCCAGTGTGTAGCCCAGTTTCCGCCCCTAACTCCTCAAAGGTTTTCATGGTTCCTTCTTGCCAAATGTCCCCCAAGGTCGCTATACCGACCGACTCCCAATGGTTCCTGATTATCATTCTTAACTGCTCCTCCCCACCCGCCAGTACAACCAGTGGTACCCCATCAAGTGACAGGCCCTGCGCCACATTTTCCATCCCAATACCATCATCTTCGGGCGCCCATCCATCTCTGTTTGGGACAACCGCATGATCTCCTTCAGGTAAAATGGGGCACAATCTCGCCTGAACAATCTGGTTTCAGTGGTTTCATCCTCCGAAAAGCCATTTTGCCACATATTGTAGCTGACTTGCAACATAATAGACCTCATAGTTGGGCAGCTTTATACCACCTTTCTCGTAAAAGTTCTGTAGTTTCCAGAGAGCCCCCCTATTTCGTGTGCCATGCCATAGGAAATCTCTACACATAATAGCTAATCTGCTAAAGAACTTATTTGGTATCATATACGGGATATTCCCGAAATAGTGCAGGAGCCTAGGCAGGACCACCATCTTTAGCATTGCGCTACGACCCTTCATTGCCAAAGGCAGCTTTACCCAGAACCGCATGCAATTCTCAATTTTCCTGATGGCTACTTCTGTATTACACATATGCTCTTCCACCCCTGTGTGGTATATGTCTATTCCTAAGTAGCGAAATGTACTAACCGCCCATGGTACCTGCAACCTCGGTAGCTGATTCAGAGGGGTCCCTTTATATATGCCCAATGGAAACATGCTAGACTTCTGAGGATTCACTGCTATGCCAGATAATCCCGCATATCTCTCTATCACCTCCAAAACATATTGGAGGTTTTCTTCCGGGTATCGCAAGTATAATAATAGGTCATCTGCATATAATGATATCAAGTGACGTTCACCACCCACAGAGATGCCTATCCTGTCATATTGCTGCCTTAGATAAATCACTAAGGGTTCCAGGGCTCATATATATATAGCATAGGGGACCATGGACAACCCTGCCTAGTTCCCCTGCCCAGCTTCCACCTCTCCGATATCACTGTTCCTGTTTTCACCCTGGCCAGCGGTTCGTTATATAGCATCTTAGCCCACCGTAGATATCCTGGACCCATCCCATTGCCGGCCAGGGACGCCAACAGCCATGGCCACTTGACTGAGTCAAAGGCCTTGATTGCATCCAGTGACACAACCACCAGTTCATCTTCGCTTTTGTTCCCATATTCAATGACCCTGTGGAGCCTCCTGAGATTATGGGATATGTTTCTGTCAGGGACATAGCCCGTTTGGTCCGGGTGTATCAATTTACCTATAACCTTCCGTAATCTATTTGCCAAAACAGTGGTCAGAATTTTGCTATCTTGATTCAACATCGACAGGAGTCTGTAAGAACTACAGCTATGCCTTGGCTTGTTAGGTTTGGGAAGTGGTATAATAGTCGCTTCTCTGAGTGACTCTGGCAGTCTTCCTAGCTCATACGCCTCGTTCAGCATGTCTAACAGAGGTGGGAGCACCTCATCCCTAAATATCTTATAAAATTCATTTGGGAGTCCATCAGCTCCCGGGGCCTTACTGGTTGGCAGCTGTTTCACCACCTCCCCCAGCTCCTCTAAGGTAATCGGTACGTCCTGCTCCTCCCTTTCCTCAGCAATGATCTGCGGCAATCCTATATCCTCTAGGGTTTCCTCTATCATCGTGCAGTTCTCCTCCCCATCGTCCCCATATTGTTGCCCATAATAGTTTGCGAACTCCAGATTGACACCTTCTTGAGTGTCCACCACATTCCCATCATCTCCTATTATTGATCTAATTGGGGGTCTAGGGGTCTCACTCTTGTATAGCCAGGCCAAGATCCTTCCCGGTTTATCTCCCCACGCATGCTGTCTCTCTATGTACTTTCTATAGTTAAGGTTACATAGCCTCTCCCAGTGGCCAGCGCCCTTTTGCTGCAGTCTTAGTATCAAATTGGCATCGAGGTTGGAACTGTTTTCGCCTCCAAGAGCCCTCTCCAGTTCTTCCTCAGTTTCTTGCAGATCCGCCAGGATCCCTCCCTGCAGCCCTTTCGATTTTGCAATAGCCACTCCTCTAATCACTACTTTGAAGGCCTCCCACAACATGCCCGCCGGGTCCACACTGCCCGTGTTCATCTCGAAGTAACTAATAATCACGTCTCTCATGTCCTCCCTGAAGAAGGGATCTCTGAGCGCCTCCGCCCTGAGGCGCCATGTCGGGATTCTTGCTCTCGGGGGGCAACACTGCCACCCAAAAATCAGGGGCGAGTGTTCCGAGAGGACTCTCGCTTTATATTCAACGTGCGTGACTTCTGTCAGTATCTCTGGAGTGGCAAAGACATAGTGCAGCCTTCTGTGTAGTTGCTGCGGGGCGAAATAATGCGAGTATTGTCTCTCATGAGGATGACATGCCATCCACACATCTTCAAACCCAAAGTCATTCAGCAGCGTCTGTAACGCCTTAGCCGGCGGGGTGGGTTTATCAAATTTTCCACTTGACCTGTCCACCTTGGGATCTAACACGCAATTGAAGTCCCCTCCCCAGATAACCACACTCCCCACACAGTTGCCAAGGTTATTACACAGCGTTTTGAAATATGCAGCAGTATTTTGATTTGGTGCATACGTGTGTACAATGCTTATTTCCCTATATTCTACCAATCCCCTCACCACCACCATCCTTCCATCCGTCTCCACCAGTGTGTGTAACAGCTGGAACGGAACATGCGGTGCCACCCAAACGATCACTCCCCTGGAATAGGCCGAATATGTAGAACCCACCATAGTTCCCTTCCATTTCTTCCCAATCATCTCCATCTTGTCTTGCGTCAGGTGTGTCTCTTGCAACAGTGCAATCTCTATCTTTTGCCTCCGCAGGTAAAGCATAACCTTGTTTCTCTTCAGGTAACTATTAAGCCCCCTGACGTTCCAAGTGACTACTTTAAGTTCCCCCATAGCGTGTCAGATTCCTACCACGTCCCCCATCCCTGCAGTCCCATTTCCAGAGCTTGACCCGTCTATGTAGGCTCATACCCCAACTTAAACTCTCTCTAGCTATTAACACCACAAACCCCCCTGGCCCCCTCCCATCCTCTTTCCCCCCCTCCCCAACTAACACCCCCCCAACTGTTGCCCAGCTCCATCCCTGGATCTCAGGCACCCCCGCATCTAGCCCCGTCCGGCAAAAGCCTACGCCCGTGGCTCAGTAGGGTAAAGGCGCCCTAGCGGCGGCCTTACTACTAACTCTTGGGGGTGAGAGAAAAAGGGTATCTATTCTATTGCTCCTGTTTGTCTTTAATTTGCTGCGCTTAGCGCTACGCAGCTCACTTATGCAATCAATGCACTATATTCCAGTCCAACAGGTTAATGGAGTCCGAAAGCCACATCATATCGAGCAAGTGTTCCAAAGCTTCATACTAGGACTCCCCCCTGCCACCTTATCCCCACCATGTTTCTGATACATTCCCATCACTTATCGTGCTTCTGGCGATCTTGCTCCTCGTCCTGCTCCGGGCAGCCCTGCAAGTCCAACCAAGACGTCACTTCCTCTGGGGTGTCGAAAAAAAAGGCTTTACTTTTATGCAAGACCTTCAGCCTCGCAGGGTACAGAAGCATGTATTTGATACCAGCTGCACGTAGTCTTCTCTTAATCGCCAAGTAACTGTACCGCTGTCTTTGCACCAACATAGTATAGTCAGGGTATGCAGTGACATTAATGGATGCCCTTTCTATTGTACCGCCTTTGCGAAAATATTCCAAAATCTTCTCTCTATCTTTGTAGTTTAGGATTTTCGCTATTATCGGCCGCGGTGGGGCCCTGGGTAGTGGTTTCCGCATCAAAGCCCGATGCGCACGCTCAACCGCAAATCCCTGCGAAAGCTTGCCTGCCCCTATCTCTTGCAGGATCATGTTCTCCACATAATTTGTAGGGTCCTGGCCCTCTTCTCCCTCCGGCAGGCCGACCACTCAAATGTTGTTCCGTCTCGCCTGTCCTTCCGCCTCTTCCACTTGGTTTTCAAGGTTAGCCACCTGCTGTTTAAGTACATGTACCTCCTTTGCATTATTTGTGCTGACATCCGTGTTAGTCTTCACAGCGCTCTCTAGGCCACTTGTCCTTTCCGCCAGCGTTTTAACGTCTTGTCGCAGCAGGGCGACTTCGATTCCTACTGCGTCAATTTTGTTTTCAAGGGCCGTACGCAGATCTGCCATTGCTGTGCGCCATTTAGTACTCAGTTCTGTTATGGCCACTAGGACCTGATGATTGCCTCCCTCTGGGGCACTATCCACAGAATGCACCGTCGCACCTTGCGTCGGGGTAGAAGGGGCTCGCTGCGTCTTTGCAAAGGTCTCCATTGTCGATAGTTTGCTTTTTGGCCCCTTCACTGACATTGTGTAATCTTCCTTACATGCCCGTTCTCAGGCCTGCAATGTTATTTCACTTCTCCAATTCAGTCCAGTGTTGCGGTAACTATCCCCGTGGGTTGCGGTATGCAGTGGCTCGAAGATTGCATTTCGAGTGGGCTGTGTCCTCCCACGTTTATCCAGTGACCTCTATAGCGTCTTTCTTGAGAGCCCGTTAGTGTTTGGCCTGGTCACAATCAAACATTTCCTACTGATGGGCACTTTCTAGAGGTGCGCTCTGGCCGGTTCCTCCTTTCTGCACAATCCAGTTCGCTGCGCCATGCTCTCAGTGGGCACTGCGCCACCTGCCCACTACAGCATGTGTGCACCTGGCTGGGTACAGCGTCCTCATGGGCTCCCGAGTCTGGTCCAGCACCTCAGCCCGTTAGCAGCTTCTTGTGCACCTCCTCCGCCTTGTGCGCAGTCCCAGCTCTTTGTTCTAGATGCCCTCACACTCGCATGGTGCAGTCCTTTGTGTCTGCCAGACTATTTTGGCGGCTCATGTTTTCGTGCGTGAAGCCCTTTGTTTCCACTTACTGCACTGTGTTCTGCGTGCAGCACCTTTCTGGGCTGCCCAATCTGCTCACGCTGACTTGTCCTTGCCACCTCAGCAGTGCCCACTGTAACAGGCCTTGTCCGTTATAGCCAGTGCTCACCCTGTATTAATGTGGTCTAGCCTGGGGCAAACGTGCACTTTATATATTTTATCTAATCATCTCTGATTTATGGAGGTGCCCGCCAACTCCGACGGCGCGCCTGCAGTCCTGCAGTCCACGGGGCCCAGGGTCTCCCTATGCTTGTGTCAGCGGGCTTTTATTTTCGCTCCGGGTGGACATTGCATACTCTCACACGTCGTACCGCTGCTCCCTCCGTCTGCCTCCCGTCCGGCCTGCTGCATGCATCAGTGAGCAGCATTGGAGCCCTGCACGTCCTCAACAAACTTCGTTTTGCCAGGCAGCTCGGCACCAGTCACTCACGTGCGCCCATCGCAGTTCGCTCTGTCAGGGTGCACCCAGCGTTCGTTCGTCCTCACAGGGGGCCGGGTCCGCTGTAAACGTGCCACGGAGTGCGGTCCCCATCACCCGCCTTTGCCGCGCCTTTGCCGTGCCACATCAGTATTTCGGTCTTTCTTGGTCCCTGCTATGTTCACAGGTGGGGCAGGGCGCAGTGAGTCCCTGCAGGCATTCTAGTCATAGCGGCCACGTCCTAGTTCCATCCGCAGCTCATAATGGATGCGCTCCGGTTATCTTCGTGGATCTCTTTGTTCATCACGGGCTGCCATTTTGTTGCCAGTCAGCTGCATTCAGTCGCCATACAAAGTATCAAAGCGAGCGTTCACATGCGCTGATTCAGTCGCGGGTGGGAGCATCTTTCACCTTCCATATTCCCACGTCCATAATGCCGTTTTGTTTGTAGTAGCCTGTGGTATGGAAGCACCAGCATCCCAGGATCATCGTCGGATCACGGAGCAAAGCAGGAACCCAGCCTACTCCATGGCTACCCAAGCCAAGTTAACATAACTTTTAGAAAATCCACATACATTAAAGACTCGCTGGTTAGCAGTTTTCTGTTGCCCATAAATGAAAGTCAAAATACCACTACGTGGTTACATAAAAACACCAATGGCTTCTTTAAATGCTCGAAATGTAAGGCATGCAAATTTGCCCAGAACAAAACAAACTATATACATCCAATAACAAAGCATCTTGTAGAATTGGGTAGTCACATTACATGCAATACTGAGTACGTGGTTTATGCCCTCCTATGCTCTTGTAACCACTGGTACATTGGCAGTACCATCGGTAAATTGAAACTTAGAATTCTACACATATGAGAGCGATAAAAAACTGTGACCCTTCTTACCCAATGTCAGTCCACTTTAAAGACATACATGTGCAAGTTGGACAGCCTGAGATTCTTTGGATTACATCATGTTCGAGCTAACCCTCGTGAGGGCAACAGAGAACTAGCACTATGCCAAATGGAGAGTAGATTTATTTTGGACCTTGAATCGAAAAAACCTAAAGGCCATAACCTTGATGAAGAGTTATACACATACCTAGGAACTTGAGAAAATGGTTTAGCAAGAACTAATGATCGTTTTTAATTGTTCTTATTGCCTTGTGGAAATATTCTGGGTCATTAGTGTATGTTAATTTCAGTTCATTTTTTAACTGTCAGTTTGTATATCTACAAGAACTTTAGAAAGCAAGGCTTGGTGGTATGATGCTTTTATTACATCTTACTTAAGATTTTAACAATTTGTGATTAGTGCCTCGTTGTGGTTATATGATTGTTTAATCAATGGTGTTTATATGGGTTTTTTATTCATTTTTTTTTCTACTCTGTGGTGGTTCCCATACAAAGATAATGAGAATGATCTCTAGTAATAATTACATTTTGGCTACCAATATTTAAATACAGAAGGCCTAGCTTGGATTCATGCTTATATAGATGTTAATTTTACTCATAGATTATATTTGCATTATGCACTTTATTATTCTACCTCAAGTGAAATTCCATTTGCACTATGCACTTTATGAATCTATTTGAAGTGACAACTTTATGCAAATTCGCACTTTAGGAATGGTTACACGAAGCTAAGCACTATGCACTTTATTGATTAGCATTCGACATATACAGTTTATTAGCATTATGCACTTTATTGTAAAGGTTCAGACTTTTTGTCTGTCCAAGGTTTATACACTATTCGCCTTAAAAAGCATCTGTAACTGAAGTGGTTGCATTGTTAACTCACGTTACTTTTCCTCAGGCAACGTTTAAATATGAGCAATACAATTTGGTAAAGATGCCTAAATTAACAACGCACTACTGAACACATATAAGAATGTGTTAAAAAGGCTGGGTATCCAACTATACTCCCACGGTTATGTCTGCCTTTACAAAAGAGTATTAGCAACCAAGTATATGCGAGAGCTGTTGCAATAGCCATTACAAAATGGCAACCATGTTCATTAGCTAAAATAGGCTGAGTTCTGGTAGCAATGAAAACTAAAAAGGGACCACCACTGGTAGTAGAACCATAGAGTTGGATAATGGTGGGTATATTTACACAATGTCACCGAGCACTCTCACTTGTACATGATCAAGCATCACGGAAGCTGTGAAACGCGTTGTACCGTGTAGTTTCTAACTTGGCTAATGCCGTAATAAAACTGGATATTTTTTAAGGACAATTTATTGCTTTTTGTATTCAATAACGGATGAAACATTTCTCTGGCGAGTTTTTCATTGTTTGGAGTGCCATCCCCTCTGAGAAAAAGAAGAAATAATTTTCCCCTTCTTTTGTTTGTTTGTTTGTTTATTTGTAGAGCCCTCCGGACCCATGGGTAGAAGGGCACTTAAGGACACGGTTACAGGCAAAAGATATGCATTTACATTTACAAAGTACATCAATTTACAAAAGATGTACATAGTACAACAATTTACATATAGTACAGGTATGGTTGCGGTTGTTAGATATTCGGGATGATGGTGGATGCTACTCTTTGTTCAGTAACCAGCCAATAACAAGTTAGCTAAAGATCGGGAACGACCCAGTGGTTTTGATTCTGAGTGGTATGGTGTTCCAAAGTTGGGAGGCTAGTACAGGCTAGTACTTTTGGAATATATATATATATATATATATATATATATATATATATATATTATATGGGGCAGCAATCACCAGTGGTGACAATACAATTCCGAAAATAAGTAAAGCAGTTGAATTCACTTATAGTAATGCAGAATACAAAACACAGGAAAAAGAACAATTTTTGTTTGTGAACAGATAGTGTTTAGGTTAATATTTACCTCTGCGGCAGGTATTCAGGAATGGGACAGAGTACAGTGTTTGAATCTAGTCTTCCCCCCCAAAACAAGAGAGAAAACCACTTTTGGAACTTTGACACTTTTAAAATGGCAGGTGAAAATGGCTTTGTGGAACAAGGAAAATGAGCAAAAATTATTACATTGATAGAAATTCTTATGGGAGCAACACTAAACAGGTCCTAACACACATGAACTACAAGATGAGCAACAGTACACACTTTATATTGGAATGGAAGTTAAGAAACACTTTGGATGGGAAAAGACATGTGTAAAACTTTTATAAAAGCTAAATTCATGGCAAAATTTCACGATGCGATTTCTAATAAAAACGGCTCAAATATACTGTTCCACGATTCTTAGTTGTGGATGTAGCTACAGATCTTAGGTTTCAGTGAGAGTTGAAATTAAGTTTCTATCTATAAAATCGAAGAAATTATGGAAGTTTTAATAAAAGTTTTTTTTTTAAAAAAAAGGGGCGCGAAAATGCAAACAGAAATCAGTTCTTACAATGACAATTATGCTCCAAACTATGGTATTCAGGCTGGTTTCCAGTTTGAAACACAGTAAGCCCCAGAGTGGTCCACGGAAACCAACCCCAGCACCTCCGTGTTAGCCTTGGAGGACTCAGTCGGATTTCCCGTGGGATATTAAGGGTTTGGGATTTTCAAAAGACAAAATGATTTTTAAGAAATTATTACTATTACAAGAAATCAAAGCAAGGTTTCAGACTGGTGTGCCAATATGATAAGTTCTTAAGTTAAAGAGAGGATGGGTTGAGATTTGGATAGGACAAGGCAAATATATACTATGGGTTACTATTTTTCCTGTTGATACTTACAGCCCACTGTAATTAAGATTGGACCGCCAGGGTTCTGGCCATCGGATCGGGTCTACTGCCAGCAGGGCACTTCTGGCGGGATTGTTTCAGCTGTGCGGTACTGGTCAATTTGGACTGCACCGCAGACTGGATTTGGATTGGCCCTTCTCATCACTGGACACGGTAGATTAGCAGGATGCAAGTTCAGTAGGCAAGCTTGAATGGTGGCAAGCCAGACTGGATCAGAATGAATTTCTCTTAAGTTTGGGATGGTTCAAGAATTGGGCATAGCTGAAGAAGAGTTCAGCAATTGCTGGGCCTTGGTTTTGCAAAGAAGTATAGAATCAGGACACGATGAAGAAGTCAGGAACAAGATGAAGAAGTCAGGAACAAAGCGCTAAGCGGAAATCAGGATATGGTCAGGAAGCTGTGTGTGTCTATGTGTGGTGAAGTTCCTATATTTATCCTACCAAGTGACATTACAAAGTTTATGGTATGGGCAGAATTTCAAACCACACCCCCATGGCTGTGAGTGGTCAAAGGCACTTACCTTGTTCTGGTTGGCAGTCAGAAAAGAGCTGTCATCTTTATGATATGATTGGGAACTCCCACATTGATTTGAACCACATTTTAACTTTCTCATAAATACACATTTTATAATTATTCCCTCTACTAAAATCATACACATGCATTACATCTTTTATGGGTTATCCTGGCATCTCACTCCCATCTCACTAAGAGCTACCTTTGTCGTTCTGTGGAATTTTGTCAATTTTGATCATAACAGTATGGCCTAACAATTTCTAATTCAGTACATATCTGGGTGATTATCACTAGAGCATGGTTATACAATTTTAGACTTGCAGCATTAATAGTTTTGCTACAATTAGGGTTTTCCTGTAAAAGTGGGTCCTTATGTAGTACAGGGTTTATGAACGTCTTCAAAGCAAGGGCCTAAAATTAGATTAACAACTACAAATTTTTAATTTGTCCTCCTTCATGTTGCAAAGTTAAAGAGTTTCAAACTTAATCACAAATAGGTCTTTAAACACCAAAAGTTCTGGGCAGTTTTATTTTTCTCTTTGTAACTTTCCTTTCAACAGGCAGCAGCAGTCACATTCCTTTGATCAGAGAGGGGTGTCCTCTTCCTTGAGAGGGAAGCTCCCCTGTGGAGATCAGTAGGCAGCCTGCCATTGTCCTTGGCTCAGCCAGAGATAAAAGTCTGATGAGCTCTTTGTTGTCAACGTGTGGGAACCTCCAGAATCCATTAAGCGTTCCTGTAGCATGGGAGTGTCAACCTGAGGTGTCATATTTCCTAGGCTGGGCACTGTCCAATCAGAATTAACCAGTTAACTTCAACTGGGTTACTTTAAGATTCACCTACAAGCTTTCAATAAAAAGATATAAAATGACAATTAAAGGAATTAAGCCCCTCACAAAAACATGCTTTTTAACAGGCACATTTTTCACTTCTTCAGAGAAAAACACTGTTAAACTGAGTTGTTTACATCTTATTTTCTTATGCAGCACACACACATTTAACGCAGCATTATTCTGTCTTTGAGTGCTGGGATTTGTTTTGCATGAAATACATTTCTTAGCTGCTGTCAGTCAGTGAGGCCCGGTTTCTTCTGACTGCACTGGATGATCTGTGGTTTCAGCACACTTTTAATTTCAATAGTTAACTTGGAAAATGACTGAATTTAGCACAACACCACTTTCAAGGTTGCAATTGATTGGGGAAGCTGCATTTGTAAAGGCCATTTTCAGTTTTTAACCCACTTCTGTGGTTCTGTGGCCTTGCTTCATGTTACATGGAACAGCACTCACTGGCATTCTCCTGCAGTGAGTTCTGTTTTTACACCAACTTTGACTGTGTGTGGCAGGGGGGTGCAGCCTTTTGTGATTTATGAACCATGCGCAATTTTGTAGCTTTTCTGCATGCACATGGGTTAGCACATCCATTTTTGGCTGTTTCTTTCCCCATTGGCAAAGGGGTGCAGTGGGGCGCATCAGCATGGGTAAAAATATCCCACACTGCCTAACCATATTAATCTCAATGGTGCATATTATGAAGAGTGTTTTTCCTTTATTACATTATTTGTATAACAACAAATCTGTACTATGTTGCTTTTTGTTTAGTTCAGGCTTAATTTTACTTTATTTTACTTAATTTTACTTTATTTTTATACACAGGCCTGATACTTAGGGTTTAAGGGTCTTAGACTTAGGTTCTAAGTTTTGGGATGGTGCTTTTACAGCGTAACACTGTTTTCTAACCACAAAAAGTATCACTACTTTTTCTGGGTTAGCCTGCTGTTTTAAGCTGTCATGGGTGGAAACACTTATCTCAGTCCCGGCAATAAACCCCCACTGTGTAATGGATTAAAAGACACGGCACACTCCAGACCAGGACTCTTTCCACTGGTAAGGGATGAGGCGCACAATAAAAAACACTTTTAAATTTATTAATTTTAGATACTGCTTTGAGAAGGCAGCCAACCCGTCTCACCTCCCCACCCCCCACCCCGACCCCCTGACAAAAAACCTGTGTCGCAATGGACCATGAACCAGGCTGGTGTGTAATAATGAAATATTTATTTATTTTTAAAATTCTAATGCAAAATCAAACAAATCAAATTAATTTGATACTATACAGCAAAATGTTATAATACAATTACTTTCACTTTCTAAAATCAGTTACAGAAGTGGAGGTGGAAGCAAGATCACTTTGTGTTATACTTTTAGATTGCACTGAGGTTATGCACTCCCCCACAACACTCCCCCAGAAACCTGCTGACCCAGTTTTGTGTGGGTAGAAAGGAGTAGCAAGGGGCCAGAAATAAGAGACACAAATCTGATTTGAATTCTGAACTACCACCACAGAATGGAAGCCCAAAAGGCAATGAAAAACCCTTGAAAAATGAGCAAAATGGCACTCAGAATTCACTCGATAGTTAGATATCATCTTACATGAGCAGTAGAATGAATAAGACAGGAATTTGTGTGGCGGGGCTAAAGAGGCAAGAAAGATTACAAGCTACAAGGCAAGGTATTAAACATCACAAATACAGGTGAGGAAATCGACTTTGGGAAGAAAAGCAGTTAAATGGCTCTGAGATGTTTCCAAAACATCATTTTCTGTGGCACTGCCTACTGTCTCCTCCTCTTTTTGTTACTTGTTATATATGTCATATAGTGCCCTCACGCCTTCGGGTCTATGGCTGCGCTACATAAATGCATTAAAGTAAAGTAAAGTGCAGCAAAAAATCAGAAATCCTTTTTTCTCACGAGGTACAAAGGCACATAACAGGTATGATACTGAAGTGTATGGGTTACTCTTATGGGGTGAGAGTATGAGGTTCTTTATAAGAAAGGAAAATCAGATTTTAGAATGAAAACTATTTCACAGTCAAACTCGGTTTTGTTAGCAAAATGATTTGTTTTGCTGAGACTATATTTTAGTGGCTAGATTATTAAAGAAAGACACTGCACGCAAGGAGGTTAATTTGCAATGTTAACCTATGTGCGCCGTATTCATCCTTATGGAAAATGAATTAATTTATTTAAAAATGGTACAACAGACTTACACAAAGGACTGAAGTGATCTGAAAAGAATTACGCTAACTATGGTACTTGTAGGATTTTTATAAGGTTTAGACAGAATGTAAGGCAAGAGAGTGGGGTATGCAGTTTCTGTTACTGGGGAGGGTGATACTAACAAAATGCACTTTATTTGGGTAATTGGGATGGCTTAGCTGGGCCTCTGGACAGCGGGACAAGAATCTGGTCACTGTGCAGTGGCTGACCTCTCCTTTAATGGAACAGCAGGGCAACCAGGGTCTAGTCTCTCTGTACAGTGGGATGCATCAGCTGGGCAAAGACAGGTCTGGTCACTGGATTCTCCAAAAGGGATAAGTAGCCTTTCCTTCTTTCTCCCTGAATTATTGGGATTTTCGTAGGGTTTATTTCTGGATAGATGGTTCTGCCTGGACAGGTGTTTCTGCATGGGTAGGAGATTCTTCCTGGATCTGGATCAGCTATCTCTGGGCCTGGCTCTGGAGTCTTGCAGGGTGAATTTTAAATGTTGAATGTCTGAAGGTCTGGATTTTGAATGTCCAGATTTTTGAATGCCGTGATTCTCCCTATGCCTCCTCCTTTTATAAGCAGGACGACATCAGTGGATTTTTACTATGCGGGCTGTAGTAACCTGGACATACCTCTAAGATGGGATAGGTCAGGCTGTGGATGTCGCCACCTACCTGCAGGCGGATTGGGTCCAGGGAAGTGACATCAGTTTTAGTGTGTATGTTTGATGATGTTCTTTGTTTCACTACAGTTACTTTTGCCAAAATCAGTTATGAAACAAAACCTTTATATTTACAATTGTTATCCTCATGAAAATCAAATAGGCAGACCCTGTATTTTACAAGGAATATGCCATTTCAAACACCAAGTCTGTGCAATGCTGGTTTGCCGTTCAGACACCATTTTGCAGTTTTTCACTGGAAATGATTCACCTAAAATTCTACAAATAGCTACACCTAAGCCTAACAGTGTTGTGCATATTTCCATCAAATTTCATATCTGTGTCATGTACGCTTTCCCCATAAATACCTCTTAACTGCCATTCCTATCCACCACATGTCAAGAAGACCCACATGGTCTAATTTTACTTGCGCAAAAATTACATTCACAATGTCATGATTTCACATTATTGCTTCTTTAGGTTACTGAAATAATTGTCTTAATGTAAAACGTCTTTCAAATCAGACAGCCTGCCCCGTCTGTGTCAGTTCTGAACAACAGTGTTACCATAGTGCCCTCTGATCCTGGGCAGTTGAATCTGAGGAGAGGTGTCAAAGGAATTCACACTTCTGAGGCAAACACATGGGTGTGAATATTCCTTTGTCCCTTGCAGCATCTCTGCCAGGCAGTCTGAGGCAGCCTGTAATTATCACACTCTTCAGTCCATAGAACAGGGCCCCTGCTCTGGCAGTATCATATCACAGTGAGGTGTGACATTTGGCCTTTAACCCAAACAGGTCTAACGGAATGCCTGCCTCAGCCAGTCTGTTGAAGTTCTTTTTTTGGGGAAAAATAAAATACACCAAGTATAATATACCCGTGTTTTTGCAGCTCCTCTTCCCCAGATGTACAGTTGTGTTTCTGGGCATTTTACAGTATTATTTCCCATTTGGCTTTCACAATAACATTTCATTGCTTTGCAATGAACACAGGTTCAATTTTTTTCTCATGTTCATTTAACAAAATGTGATTTTCCTCGTAATTTGCTTTCTGAAATCTTTCATAGCTCTGGTCAATTTTGACCCACAGGGATATGCTTGTGAAAGGAGTTCTTTGAAACTGACATATAGCAAGAGAGAGAGAGCTTTCTTTGAAGTGCTTTGTGTGTGTCAATTTGTTTCCAAAGTGACTGCTAGCCGTGTGGACAGAAATTAAATTCCCTGTGCTTCACAGACTTTATTTTACAAAACAATGCCGTTCAGGGTGGGATGGCCCTCATTTGATGGTGTGCAACCTAAAATAGATGGACATGGCTGTGCTCTTCTTAGAACAAGACTGTGTGATGTTTAGAGATGAAAGTAGCACCGTTGCAAGGTCGCTTTAAATCCAGGACATTTTCTTGTGTAGGTTTAAGTTTTTGTGATGACAGCACAACAGCGCTGAACCATTCTGCCTTTGACTTGTTCTCTTTGGATTCACATGAAGGAAATAAATGCAGCCATTCTCGGGGTGTCTATGTTCCATCTCGCCCCATATGTGATCAGCAGACACAGCGCAGCCATTATTTCTGTAACTGCTAAAATGCAGTTTTGTGATGCAGGTGATTTCTGTTGGGCTGATAAATGTACCCCACAGTTTGCAGAGTGGAATGTGTAGAAGATGTTGGCTATCTTGTCTGGTATTTGTGTGGGTTATGGGTTTGAGTTTGTCATAAAGTAAAGCTGGAGGTTTGAGGTGGGTGGCATTGAATACAATGCAGAGCCCTTTGAAAACAATTCTCTGGGGTATTGGGAGCTAGTGGAGCTGGACAACGGGGGAGTGATGTGTGAATGCTTGGGTAGGTGTAAAGTGAGTCTGGCTGCTACATGTGTGTGGCTTGCAGAGGGGGAAATGGTGCAATTGGGAGTCGAGTGAGGAGATAATTGTCATAGTCCAGCTTAGAGAAAACCAGTGCTTGGACAGCAGTGCTGAAGTCATCAGGAGGAAGGATATGTCCGATTTTGCATCGGAGGTGTGGTTGTAGATTGCATGTTTTGGTTACAGTGTCCTGATGCCTGCAGGCTTTCAGCACACTACAAATGCATAAATAAAATAAATATGTCGTGTGTGAAGGAAATGTAATGGTCAATGGTGAAGCCAGGTGTGTAGAGGGATATGCGTGGGTTGTCTGTGGCAAGTTCTTGGATCAAGGGGGGTGAGGTTCAGTGTTTTCCTGGGCTGAAGATGAGGAGGTATTCACTTTTGGAAGTGTTGAGTTTGAGGAAATTAATGTCCATCCAACTGGTGATGTTGGAGAGTCATTAATATGTATAGACGATTATGCGAGTGGGAAGATTTATTAATACTACATATGATTAATATTAAAGCAAATACGGTGAAGAACAGCTATGACATATGTTTTCACCATAAATAAGAAATATATCTAATTTGGTGCAATGTAGTTTACTAAGAATTGTGAAAATTTGACACTATTTGTAAATGGGACTGTGTGTGTATCTTTAAACTTCAGTTTGAGGCAAGAATGCTGTAAATTGCAGATTAATTAAGGAATCATCTTATTGAAATGTTATTGAAAATGCCCAGTGAACATGAAGGGTTAAATAATGTGATAGGTATGATGAATCTTGCCAATTTGTCCCTTCACCTCACAGTGGAGCCAACGTCTGTGAGGCTAGTGAGGTAAGCCCGCTGTGTAAAATCCTCCGTAGGGTTCTGGGCAGGTGAGACCTCATTGGGAGTGACTTCCCCCTTGGGGACAAAGACTCCCAGTCTGATAAGGACTTCCCAGACCAGAATGCATTGTCTGCCTATATGGGACTTGTACAACCTAATTGTATTCCTGCTTTAACTCCATCCAACCCATGACAGCGCGTCCTCTCTGTTGGCTTCAGGGAATGCTGGATTTCATCTGAGCACCAAAGACATGGAAGAAGGACAAGCATTTGTGTTCGTGATGCACATTTTTAAACATTTTTTTTATTGTGTTATGGCTAAAACCTTGGCCTTTCACAATATTTAGACAATAAAATTAGACATTAGATACAACAGTAAAAAAGGAATCCTCACCCTTTGACCGTGCATATACAATTTCCCACGTGGGCAAAAGATTCACCCTAAAATGTAAAAATTGACTTCCAATATTAGAGCATGTAAATTGATCAAGATATTTACGAAGAATACCCAAGAGTGTATCCAGATATGAATATGTGGAATTCATTTTGTAAGTACATAGTTTTCTTATCGTTTCAATCCAATCCATAATCTTAATGTTTTGTTAATCAAGTTTTGATTCTCAATCAGATAATTTTTTGTCCTCCCACAATGATCTAATATATCAATGGTTTTGGAGTCCAAAATTTTAAAAAGATTGGAAGGTGTATTATTCAATTCCAACTGAAGGCAGTGATACAGTCAGTTTGCAATAGGCGAGTACAGTTTAATTATTAGTGAAACAACTCTCCACTGAAACCAAAATTCAAGCGCTGAGAGTCCCAATTCATACCTGAGCGATGCAATAGGGATCGACGGTGGCAATACCAAGAACATCTTCCAAATTCTTCCCTCAAATCTCTGCCATGGCAGAGATAGTTATAATGTATCAAACGCCAGCCCATATAGTATTTTTGGAATTACTTTTCCTATGCAGAATCTAATCAAAGTTTTAATAGAGAATTTCCAAATGTACAATAGATTCTTCTCATTTGATGTATCAACTGGTCAATTTTCTTTTCATTCCTCTTAATAATAATTTCCTCTTTGGAATTGCCTAGCAGATAAAAAAGCAAGATAGATAACCTCACTCATAACTTCTCAATACCATCAAGGAGCCATTTAAATTTGCTGAACTGAATTATGCAGCCTTCTTGTAAATAATTATCAATTCATTATTCTTGGCGTACCTACTCATGGACACTAATAGTCATTGCAAACCAATGGGTGTCATATTGAAAAGAGTCATATCATCTGCATATGCAAGCCAGTTTATAGGTAAACCTCCAATTATTGGGCTAACCAATGGTACATCTTGTCATGCTTCCTGTAGGTCTGATAAATAAAGATTAAAAAGACATGGAGCAAGTATACAGCCTTGACGTAACCCCTTAGTAGTGGGTATGTATTCTGGATTCTGTTAAATCACCCTCAGTATCAAGCCTGGTTTTTATTCTGGTGTCTTCATGGATAAATTCCAGAATTGATAACAATGAAGGGGATACTTTTCATTTCCTCAGCTTTCGCCACAGAAAATGTTGATTAACCGTGTAATTTGCCTTATAGAAAACAATCATAGATAAATATAACACGGGCCAGACAGTTCATCTGAAGACCACACCTTCTCTCTCACAACTGAGATACATAGGCCATTAAGGGTTGTTGGCATCCCCATTCTAAAGCCTCTCTGGAACTACGATAGAATACCAATTTCCCGGGCCCAAGCTTCTAATTTTTTGAGAGCCAAAGAAGCAAAATTGGCGTCCAAGTTGGCTATTGGCCTGTAATTGGAAGGATCCTTATGATTCCTTTTCCTGAAAATTGGTATTATGATTGATTCCTTCGATGTTTCGGCATTGCTTCTACAGTATGACTTTAAACAACATATCTAACAGTAATGCCCACAATTATTTGTTTCATTTCAATGTGTCATTTGCCAGTCCATTGGGCCCCGCAGCCCTAGAAGATGAGGCATTGGCTATAACTTGTTCTATTTCTTCTTTATCAAATTGCACTTCCCAGGCCACCTTTTTTTCGGAGACTTTACATGTTTTCATTTCACAGTTAATTTTAAGCTAGTGGGAGTGTTAGTCTGCCTCACTTACACCACTGCCTTGCAACTCAATTTGAGGATTGCATAAATTATTAATTACAGACCAGAAGATGCATGGTTTTTTTTACACAGCGTTTTCAGCAGGTATTCACAATTTTTTGTACCATCATATTTTTGTAGTTTCACATCCAATTTGTATACCTTTTGATGATTTCTAATTTTTTTTGTAACCCTCAACATTCATATGATTTTAAGAAAGTTATCGTAATTGGTGCCGAAATATTTTCATCACCCATATTTCCTGGTCCAATCTATGTTTACGGTTGGATCTAAATAGCTGTACATTTTTAGGCATTTCTTTCTCCCACAGAAAGTTCTTTAAATGTGTCCTAGAACAGACTGTTCTCAATTCACTCACTGAAGCAAAAGCAACAAACTCTTCAATGTTTTTTATCTGATTTCCTGTGCAGATAACCTTCAGGTTACTGTGCATTTTGGATATGGTTCTGTTGGAAACCATTTGTAATGTTGCCCACAGCATATTGTGATCATTAGAGATTTTGTGATTCACTTATAATGAAGTACATTTGTCAAATATAGATTTGGAGAGGACCATCTAGTCAAAGATTGATGATGGTCCACCTCTTTTCCAGGTGACTTTTGGTGGCAAATCATCCACAACAATGCCATTTGCAAATCCCCATTCCTCAAACAAGGCTCTCCACCCTTTCCCTTGTAGGTCTTTATGGTTTTTATTTTTTTTGGCCACTGTCCAGGCAATATGAATTTAGATCACCAACTAAAATGACATGAGACTCATTTGTGGATAACTAATTTCACAGGGCATCCAAAACCGAGTCCAGATCACTCATCGCCGGATTTCAATACAAATTCGCCAACAGGGTACGTTGGATATTATCCAACTGATTAAACTGAACGTCTATTGCCAGAATGCTCAGGCATTTTTCAGAAATTATATTGGTGAAGTTTGTTATGCATTTCTAATTGCTTTTAGGAAGCCCAGAGATGGCCTACCACCGTTAGAATTGATAGCCACCTGCTGTGCTGTACTGTTGTGAAGCCATCCCTCCAGATATTAGTGTTGAGCCAGGTTTTTGGGAGAAAAATTACATCAGATTTATCAAAGAGATGGGCTTGTTCATCATTTACCATAAAACTATTAAATCCTCTAATATCCCATGCTAGAAGCTGTAAGCTGTCATAGCCTACTGTTTGCACCGTCAGAGTTTGTCAGTTCCTGCTTCAGCATGTCCAATGAGCAAATACAATTTGACTGACTACTAGCGTGTGCGCAACTACCTAAATGGTCGCAAACTGAGCCATCCCAGCAAAGCCATACCTAATGTAATAATTACCAAACCACTCATCACTAGCTTGGCTATGTACAGATCTTCTAGGTATGCTATCAAAAGTTTGTAGCAATGATTTAATTTTGGTCCTGTCTTGATGGACAAGGCAACCAAATTTGAATATTTCTTTCTTTTCTTCTAGTATTGATTTTAATGCAAACAAGGATTTCAAATGCACTTCCACAAGATCAGTGCAGGCTTGAAAAGGGAAGCTAATTTACTCAATGTCTGCTGTACTAATTCATTCTAGGGCAGACATTTCACCCAGCAATCTTGATAAATGTGCTTGATTTAGAACAATATCTAGCTCAAGATGTTGTTGAAGTTCAAAATATAGTATCTTTCCTTTTTCTTGAGATATGTGGGTGCTGCCATTGCTAGGGCCATCAAATGAGGAGCTTTGCTCTTTTTAAATCCCATTCATGTTCTTGTTTTTAACTGAGCAGCCATCATTTAACTCAAATATCCTAGACAGTTGTTCTGTGTCCCCCACTTCCCATTTCAGGGAATCAGCACCATCAGCTTTAGCTGTTACCCTGGTGTTGGGATAAACTTGAGTGTGACGCCGCATATTAAGATTTTGGGATATTAAAGATAGCGGCCCATTGACCCTTTCCCGTAGTCTGCCCAAAGAGAGCTAAAAAGGCAGATGTGTCAGGAAACAGTCCTAGAGAAGGGAGTTATTCAAATATGAACGTTTTGAGTTGTTTTCTGAAATGGGAGGTAGCGTTCCTCTAATTGCAGTCCTGTGGGGAGGGAGTTCCATGCTTGTGCTGTCAGAACTTGGATGGAGATCCCAAAACGTTGTGTTTTCTTATGCTTTGGTACTTGCAGAAACCCATAGACACTAGAGCGAAGTGGTCTAGAGGGAATGCATGGTTTAAAAAGCTCTTTAAGATGGATGGGCACATTTCCATATATACATCTTTCAGCCAAGAAAACAGCTCTGAATATTACTCTGGCAGACACTGTTGAACAGTGAAGTTTCCTTCTTGCAGCTGAAACGTGCTCTGTTTTGGGAAGGTCACAGACAATACAAACAGGCTCATTTTGCAGCACTTAGAGCCTATCGAGAAAGCCTTCATTTTCTCCAATCAGCAGGCATTGCAGTAGTCAAGACACATTATTATAACGGCTCTAATTAATGTTTCTTGGTTTTTAGGTGACAAGAGTTTTTTGGTGTGTCTTAATACTCTTAGATGGTAATGTGAAATTAAACAGTCCACTTGAAATTCTGTTCCGATAGTTGCTTCCAGATAAGTTCTTGACATTGCTTAGGATTTCTATATGGCATCCTTTGATATTCATGCACTTATATTCTGGGCTTAGTTTGGCTCTGGCTTCGCAGGACCCAAAGATCATCTATTCGGTCTTATATTTAGACACATCCAGCTATTAGACATTCAGTTCTTTATTGTGTCGTAGGTGTGTTCTAGTCTAGCCAAGTCAGTCCTGTTACATCCACTCAGCTCCATCAGGTGCTGAGTGTCATCTGCGTAGTTCATAAAAAGAGTTCCTGTAGAAGTGAAGAGATCATACAGGGGCCTGATGTATAGATTAAATAAAGTTGGGCACAGACAAGCTCTCTGCAGAACTCCACAGCGTATTAGCTTGGGTGCCAAGTTAGCTTCTCCCAAGCATACTCTTGAGGACCTGGTGCTTAAGAAGGAGTCAATCCAACTTATAGCTTCCTTTAGCAGTGGAACAGCTGCAATAACATGGGAGCAGCTATCTGGATCTGAAGCAAAATGAAGAGCCCAAGATTTTGAGCTTGGAAATTGTTGCTTGTGTGGCCAAAGAAGCATCTGCAACTTGTCAGGGTTAATCTGGGGTTAGTGGCTAAAACTGTAGAAGAGTGACTGGAAGCGAAGGTGACTGCAGGGGGTCAAAAAGAGTATAATGGGACTGAAGGCCAGGTGGATTAAAATGGTGGTCAGCGTGTTTGGAGAAACAAAGGGATAGTGCCTGATCAAAGGAGCCTTTTTTAGCTCTCTATATCCTCATAAATTGAAGTGCTCATGCCTATACCATTAATGTGTAGATTTAGCGTTGAAGATCTGTGGCCAAGTGGAATCAGCACTAAAACTGTATTGTATGGCTATGTGAGGGTTGCTTGTCCTGCAGCAAGGAACCCAAGAAGAGGGTTGGGCTTGTATTTGAAATGTCATGAAATTGTATGTCTAAGGGGATGGTGCCATAGTGAAGGCAGCCAATGAGGTTGTGTGGACTCGATATCCTTGTATAGTGCTAAACAATTTGTATTTTGGGTGATGACTTGTAAGGAAAGATGAGGGAGTTTGTTAACTGTTCTGAAAATGTATATCTGATGTATCTGTTCTGTGGTTCAGGGAGACTTGGGTTAGTTCAATCTCCAAGGAGTTGTCTAGCCTTACAGCAGTGGCCGTTGTGAAATAAACATGTTTTAATGACAACAGGCATTCACTCTTTAAGAGGTGGGCTATTTTAGAGTGCAGATCTCTGAGGTCATCCCTGACATGAACAATTGCATTTTAATATGTTATCTTTAATCATGCTTATATTCATAATAGCATACAACTCCAGTTTCACACATGGTGAGTGGGTGTCTGTTTTCTCTCAGGGCTTGGTGTACTTACTGCAATGTATTTCTTCCATGCTATTGTTTTCTGACTTGGCCACAGATATGGAAACATGTGTTAATCTCCTGTAAATCGCACAGCACAGCCTCTGATGTTGATTCACATATTTCGATAGTGTGAGTGTTTTCTACGTAGGATAAAAAGGCTTACTGGAGCTGATTGTTAATGCCCCAAGCCTGTAAGCCAGTACGGGAAGAGAACCTCAGTCTAAGTGCTGGTAGAGGCGACTCTCAAAGGTTTGATGTGGACCCACCAAGTAGGGGCCACAGGGAAGTGCAGTGGGGGCGGGGGGTGCTGGTGTTGACTAGGGGGAAGGGCCTGGGATCTGTGAGATTCATGTGGAGCAGGCCACTGGTCACAGTGGTCTGTGGGTGATTAGCAGGGAAGGGAAAGAGGGAAAGAGGTAAAGAAGAGCAGCCAAGAGAGAGCTCTGCCCACCACTCTTCTTGGAGACGTGTTTGACAGTCTTAGAGTTGAAATTAGAGGAGTGTAGGGCTCTATCAGGGGAGAATTTAGTTAGGATAAGTTAGATTAAGCTTGGTCCCAAACCCCGGAAGGCCTTGTGGATGATGCAGAGGGTCTTGAATTTGATTCTTGCAGTCACTGGGAGCCAGCGGAGAGATTTGGGGCTGGAGTTATACAGTCTCTGGGCTTGAAGTCAAGGATAAGACTTGCAGCCCTGTTCTGGATTAGCTGGAGTGGGCAAAGGGAGGAAAGTGGGTGAGTGAGAAAGGGTTTTTTGAAATAGTTCAGCCTCGAGAGGACCACAGCTCTTGAGATATTGAGCTTCTGGGGAAAGGTGAGAAAAGGAAGAATCCTCTGCAGAGATGTAGCTGGAAGTGGGACTTATTGGTAAGGTCCATGATGTGAGGGGTGAAGCAGAGTCGAAGATGACCCCAAGGGTTTTGGCTTTACAAGATGTTGGGGGTAGAAGGCCCAATTAGGGTGGCTAGAGGGTAGGAAGAAAAGAGGGCACAGGTTTCCCGATGAGGAGGACCTCAGTCTTACTGGCATTGAGACAGAGATCATTTGCTGCACACCATACCTGAATTGGTGGACAGACAGTTAGGGATGCGAGAGCAGGAAGAGGTGGAAGTAGAGCAAAGTTCAAAGGAAAGCTGTGTGACATCGGCGTAACACTGGAAATGAGGAGAGACAGGAGATCAGGTGAAGAGGGGAAAGATAGATATTGAAGAGCCATGGTGATAGGATAGAGTCTCCGGGGATGTCATAGGTAGAGAGGGTGGTGGTGGAGGAGAAACGGCCCAGTTGCAGCTGGGAAGGGTGGTTAGTGAGGAAGGAGGTCAGCCAATCCAGTGCCCAGTCAGTGATGCCGAGGGTGTCACGGAGTCGATTTATGAGGATGGAATGATTGACCGTGTCAAAGGCAGAGGAGAGATCAAGGAGAATGAGAAAAGCAGGTGAGTTGGAGATAGGATTTGCGAACATTGTTTCACAGGTGTTCAGGATGCCCAGAATCCAAATTGATAGTCATGAAGGCAACCAACAAGATCAGTGTGGCGGGTCAGTTGGGGAGGACCAACTTGTCCACGAATTTATCTAAGAAGGGGGTAGTTGAGATAGGGCGATAGTTAGCTGGGAAGGAGGGATCAGCAGACAGATATTTTAGGAGAGGGTGTGAGCGTAGAGCCCTTTGGGTATTGTGCATGCAATGGATGGATATGCAGAATAACTCCGACACCAAATAATCAAACCAACTCAGGAGGATGTCAAAGTTTGCTGTTTTAATATCAATTGTCTAGAAAACAGGGAGTTACAATGCACATCAACGGACATTCGCTCGAGCTCACTGTAAATATTACCTAAAAACACATTTATAAACTAAAAATTAATCATACGTGAAATCACAATACATGGCAAGTAAGAAAAACATACAATGGGTTGTGATAGGCTCAGGGGGAACATCTAAGTATACTTTCTATTACGTGTGGGACTGTGATTGAATATCTACTGTCAGATGGACAACCTATGCCTACCTTAAAACCTGTCATCTTCAACACTATTAAGTACACAGTATATTATTGGCTCTCAAACTGTAAGGCCCTTTGTTACATGGTCCTTTATAATTAGTTGGCCTTGCAAAGTATTGTTGTCTGTGAGAACATAAGGCAGTTCAAGCATGCACTATCGCTGTTCTCGGACTCCAAGTCCAACTCTATTTCCATCCTTAACTCACGTGACAGGAGACCATGATTTGGTCCATTTTGCAGCATTTAAATGTCTTGAATAAAACGTACTTTGCACCTCAACAAGGGATGATTCAGCTTCTCACGTTCACCATCTTCAAGAATACATAACCAGCTTTGGCTGTTTCAGTTTTGACATCAGGGCAAACAGCCTCACCATTCGTATCCACGATCTCAGCTAATTCTTGATGCAACCCAGTTTTCAGCCTTTCCTCTCCATGGGTCAAGGCTTAATAAATTCATATCACTGATGTCCAGTTTCTATACAATGGCGGCTCTGCCTACAATCTATTCACCACATATAGCCAGCTTCTAACTTCTAAAATTACTTAATCTACTTGCGTTGCTGCATCTGTACAGTTATTGAACGGCTTGCATTTTCTGCAGTGCGTCATCTTCTTTTCCCATTTGAAAGTTTACTTGATTCTTAACTTCGTCATCAGTTTCTATAAGGTCCATGCATTATCTTCAGCCAGTATACTCAGTGGGTCACGCTCGTCTCTCGTGACGTCACTAGCTCCTCTTTTGCTCTTTTTCATATTCTTTCAGGGAGTGCATCCCTCAGATTATCATCTCTTCGGAAATACATTTAATAGGGTTTCATCAGTTGGTATCTTCTTTTGAATATTCGCCATGGTATGGTCACAACTGCTGGTCTCAAATACTGCACAATCTCAGGCTTTCAACATACAGGAGATAGGCGGGCAGGATTTCCTGCAGAGGCATGTAACTGCTTCTCTACAGGTGCACAGGGGAGTGGTTAAGGGATAGAGGGAAATAGCCAGTGGTGAAGGAGTGGTTACAGAAGTCAGCAAGAGCCGGGGTGAGAGAGGAAATGTTGTCCTTGATGGTTCTATAGGATCAGGGCTGCACCTGTTTGGAGGAGGCCTTCATAGAGTGGACCACTCCGGTGCTATAGGCAGGAGAGAGGAGAATGAGGGGAGTGGGAAGAGGGGGGCCAAGGGAGGCAGGGGAGCAGGTGTGGGAGACAAGATGGGGTGAAAGAGTGACAACAGGAAGTCCTGAGTTTTGGATGTGAAGTGGGAGTCCAAGGCAGTGCAGAGATCCTGGGAAGAGAGGGGGGATCTGTAGACTGCACGTGGATTGGTGAGTTCATTGTAGATTTTGAAGAGTTTGGTCATGTTGCTAGTGGCTCCAGAGATGTGGGCTTGGATGTGGGCACACTTCTTGGAGCGGATAGAGAAGCAATATTGCCTTCAGTGCAAGCGGTGGGCCAGTTTGTCAGAGGATATGCACAAGGTCTGCCACTTCCATTCAGCATTTCTGCACTTGCGTTTCAGAGATGCTAGATCAGAGCCATGTTCTTGGCGGTAGGTCTTAGGTGGATCCTCATGGCAGAGGCAAGGATGTCAAGGATGTTAGAGAAGGCAAGGTGCAGTTTAGCAAGGACATAGTCAGTGGGAGAGTCAGGAGTGGGGGTGGCAGGAGGAATGAAGGTGGAGGCAAAATCAGGAACTGACACTTGTTTCATCGGTTAAATGACAGCGAAGGAAGCTGGCGGTGCAGGGATGGCTTGGATAATGAGTGAAAGGGCTCCTGGTGGGAGGAAAGGAGAGAGTGGTCAGACCAGGAGAGGGTGGTGGTGACACAGTGAACCCGGAACTGAGAGGTGGATGATTCAAGAGAGTCGAGGTGGAAGTTGATGTCACCAAGGAGGAGGAGTTTGGAAGAAGAGGTTGAAAGGGAGGAGTAGTAGGAGAAAGAAGAAACAGTGGAGACCAGATGGGTAGTCCATAAGTCAGGAGAGCGGACAGTGAAGAGGATGTCTGTAAAAGTCTGTCTGGAAGTAGAATTGACCTATGTGTCAGTGTTAGGTAGGCCTGGATTAGAGTCCAGCAGAGCATTTTTCAAATTTTTGTCTTCCAAACTTTGTGAGAGAGGTAGGATATGTGATAGAATAGCAGTTAGAATAGATAGGAGAGATGGAGGTTGCCAATGGGCAGTGGAGTGGGAGAGAGAGATAAGCAGTAGAGCTCCACAGTGCAAATAGAATCGAAATTGCCAAAAAGCACTAGAAACAGAACAAAATGGAGGATGCAGTAATAACGACAATCTGGAAGAGGAATTAAGTGTTCAGCTTTAGCAAGCAGCACAAAGCAAGCTATATGTGAAATGTATGGCAGATACACATATCAAGTGAGAGGAAATACAGGTTGCAGTCAGGCTGTAAGGCAAGTGAGGCAGGATTTAGTAGGCATCCATGTAGAGGGTTGTGTTGCAGGAGCAGGTGATCTGGGGTGCTTACTGGTAAAAATGTGTAGCACATTTTTCATGGTCCTGAAATGCAGGGGTACAATAAGTGTGTTCATTGTGCAGCGTGGGCCATGGGGTAGTTGCAGGAGTGGTAGCTTGGAGGGGGGGTCCCCTCCAGATAGGGACAGTAGCAAACAGGGGCCTTTGTGTGGACTTTCATTTCGGGGGCTGGCTCTCGCCTGCTGGCTCCTAATAGGCCTGGAAAAAAGCAGTGGCAGCAAAACCAGAGCGATCTGCCAGGGCGGCATGGCAACGCTCAGGAGAGGGTGTGCGGCCATCTTGAAGCAGGAAAACTTGATGTAACTAATTTATTGAGGAAGGAGCACACCATGCACCTTTCAATTTCTGGTGCAGAAATGCCCAGAAAGTGCCTGGCAGTCGTCTTCCAGGGTGAAGAGGCTAAATGCCATCAAATTGGGGGCACGATCAAGCCCAAGTGGCTTACCTCCAAAATAGCCTTCAGCACTCAGCAGGCCTTCCAGAATCTGATGTTGCTGCAGTTACAGGTAGCAGGTCAGCCAGAGACCACCCAGCAATGAGAGGAGAAGTGAATGGATGACACAAGGCCAGTCAGGGACCTTTGTGTGGGACTTTATGTTGGGGGCCGGCTTCTCCGGTGGCTCCCAATAGGCCTGGAAAAAAGCAGTCGTAGCGAATCCAGTGCAAGCTACCAGGGCATAATGGCAATGCTCAGGAGAGGGTGTGCAGCCATTTTGAAGCAGGAAAGCTCGATGTAACAAAGTGATTGAGGAAGGAGTTCACCATGCGCTCTTTGGTTTCTGGTGCAGAAATGCATAGAAAGAGCCTGGTGGTTGTCTGCCAGAATGGAGGGGATAAATGCCAGAAAATTTAGGGCAGCGATCAAGAACAAGTGTCTTACCTCCCAAATAGCGCTCAGCACTCAACAGGCCTTCCAGAATCCAATGTTGCTGCAGTTAGAGGGAGCAGAGCAGCCAGCAACCACACAGCAGTGAGAGGAAAAGTGAATGGAAGACAGAAGGCCATAGAGGGGCCTTTGTCTTGCCCTACATGTTGGGGGCCGGCTCTCGCCTGCTGGCTCCCAATAAACCTAGAAAAAAGCAGTGGCCCCAAATCCAGAGCGAGCTACCAAGGTGTCATGGCAATGCTCAGGAGAGGGGCTACAGTCATCTTGAAGCAGGAAAGTTTGCTATAACATAGTGATTGACAAGGAGTGCCTCCAATGGCTACACAACCAATCAGGTGTGCGCCACAATCAAGACAGGGGGATTCCATTGTTATTCTCACTTTCCTTTGCATTCCAAGCAGGAATGAACTTACCCTCTGAAATGTGTGAATGTACACATTGAAATATTGTCTTGTGTGTCATACAGAATAACCTGGGGCTTGGGTGAAATACATATGGCCCGCAGGCCAAGTGCGGCCCGGGATGTTTCTTTTTCCAGCCTGCATGCAATGGCCACCCTCCATTAGTAAAGTCTTTCTTTACCTTGCCATACCAGGAACAATACTGACGCTCTATTGGTTCAGTGCATTCACTACATAGCTCTTACAAGTCACGTAGTGCGTGTGCTGCACCCTTAGACGGCCAACACTGTGGCTGGTGTAGCTAATAAGGATTGTTACCTTAAAGCATTTCAGCCTTGTCACATCAGCCACATAGTACAAGTTTAGAAGAGATCCGCTCGCCCTCTAACTCATCAGCGTGCCACGTCGCCAGCCAGACAGCTCGCCAGCCACCTTCCCAGCCAGCCTGCCTTCAAGCTCATCTGCCCGCCTGCCCACCCCTTCACTCCCCTGCCTGCTCACCCACCTGCTCGCCCAGCTAAGTACATTTTTGTTGTGGGGGAGGGGAATTTGGGTGAGGGTTTATGGCATTTTGTTCTGTGGGTGAGGAGTCATGGGGATGGCTTTTGTTGGAGGGTGAGAAGGCATGGGGAAGGCATTTTGTTTGGGATGTGGGGGGTCATGGGATGGCATTTTGGATGAGGGGTGTTTTTTATGAGGATGGTGTTTTGGGGGTGATGGGGATGGCCTTTTGTCGGGGGGTGAGAAGGCATGGGGATGGCGTTTTGTTTGTTGGGGTGAGGAGGCATGGGGATGGCATTTTATGTGGGGATGGGTGTCATGGAGTTGCTGTTTGCATGTGGGCCCGTGTTCATAGTCATGGTATTTGCCTGGGGGATGGGGGTCATGTGGCATAGTGTTTCGTTGTGGGGGGATCATGGGGCATAGTGTTTAGTTGAGGTGGGTGTCATGGGACACAGTGTTTGGTTTGGGTGTGGGGGTCATGGGGCATAGTGTTTGGTTGGGGATATGGGTCACATGACATAGTGCTTGGCTGTGGGTGGGTAACATGGGGCATAGTGTTTGGTTAGGGGGTCATGGGGCATGGTGTTTGGTTGGGTGTCATGGGGCATAGTATTTGATGGTTGTGGATCATGGGACATAAATAGTGTTTAGTTTTGGGGTGAGGTCATGGGGCATTTTGGTTGGTTGGGGTTGTGTTCATGTGGCATAGTGTTTGGTTGCGGGTGGGGTCATGGGGCATCATTTTTGGTTGGGTGTGGGGTTCATGGGACAAAGTGTTTTGATGGGGCTGGGGAGCCATTGGGCATAGTGCTTGGTTTAGGGTTGGGCATCATGTGACATAGTGTTTATTATAGAGTGGGGTTCATGGGCATGGCATGTGGGTAAGGGGAGCTAACACGCCTACTCAGCCCTCACACTCCAAGAGTGAACACAATCATAAAGCTAAAACAGGCACAGTTAAGAGATGCACCTCCTTGACCTTTTTTGGAAACCTGGCCTAACGAAGGCCATTCTCTCAAGAGTATGGCCAACCCAAACAGCAAAGAATAGCAGTCCAAAATAATGAAATATTCAATCAAGGGTGAATAATATATATACACTTTAATTAAACAGACCACATGTAATAACTAAATAGAAATAAGTACAAAAACCCACCCCTGTAGAAAGAACACAACATATGAAAACCGGACAGAGGGAGAAAAGACAATAAAAGCCCCAGTGTTCAAAAGGATATAAGTTGGAAAAAAGGGGTTAATTGAACTGGCCTAGCCTAGCCAGCCTCCAGGGCCCAAAATTAACTCACCCAAACAGGGATGGGATTGCTGTTTCTTTCAATCATTTCACCGAGACGTGCTCTTCAGCAGTCTATCACAGTGAAATGCGCTCCCAGCAACCACGTGTCTGTCATACAGTAAGGTTGGGAGCTTGCTGAACAGCCTGATCTCCCCCCACCGTCTGTCTTGGCACTGCCATCTACAGCCCCAGTTCAAACATGGGACAGGTTACTTAATATGTAAAAGTGTAAAAGTCATTCTTTCTTTATATATTCCCTCTTTTTGGCAAAATTGTTGTCTACAAGTTTAATTTTGGAAGGGTCAGTCATTGTGTTCATGGAGTTTAACATCTGGGCTGTTTATGCGTATGTTCTGGGCTTAACAAAAGGAAACTGACACATCTGTCATGCAAGATATTGAATGGGTAGCTGACTTTGCTTTTCTGGCTGACCTGACAGGAAATTTGAAAGACTTAAATTTAAAGTTGCAAGGAAGCCAACATCTTATTGCTGATCTGTTTGAGACAGTGGGCCTCATTACGAGTTTGGCGGTAACCCGCCGGTGCTACCGGTGGGTTGCCACTGAACTCGGAAGACAGTTTCCACCACCTGATATCCTGGTGCCACCGTGACATTACAAGGCCAGATATTAGGCAGCCGAAAGTGTAAGTCCCCACTCCCATGGAGATGGACTCCATGGGAATCGGGACACAGAAGGCCAGACCTGGCTGGCGCAATAGCCCAGGAAGTCAGAGTTCGAGTGTGGCGATCTGGAAGGGATTTCGGTACAGTGCGACCACTACCCTTATTTCCAGACCGCCACACTCAGAATGAGGCTCAGAATGTGCTTTTGAAATAAAGTTAAGAATTCTGACAGCCCAATTGGAGAAAGGGATGTTGGTAACGTCATTGGAGCCTGAAAACCACAATCTGACATCTGAGAAACACTGCAATGATTCTCACTGATTAAGTATGTCTGGATTGGGGTTCATCTCCCACTTAAAGAAATAAATAGCATTTCCCAATCCCCATGGTTCAATCCTCACTAACAGCAGTTCCAGAAGTTGTGCAAGTGGCAGAACGTGTGCCTTTCAAATCTAAGGCAACATAATTTGGGAAATGTTTGAGCCAGTGTTTCTCCTGAATGATTTGGCTACTTTTTCTACTATTGTCCTATTTCTGAAACAGAATGTTACCAATATGTCCTTATGAAATAAATACATTATAAATACAGAAAATGTGTCTTACAGAATTTAAGTTTGAAATACAAATAAAGACAGGTATTACACCTCAAAAATGTATACTTTTTCAATGTGATTAATCCAAATTGGGCTTTCAAAATGTCACCTACCATGCCCCCCACCCTGCATGCTGCCCGCCCCACATTTACTTTTCTGCCCACTGTAGGCAGTATGTAAGGTATATTCGGTTTTCTGGCAAAATCAGTTGTGCACCCCTGCCCTAGGGAGAGGCTCCAAAAACAAATAATAATTAGCATGAGAGAAAGTGGCCCCCAAACCACGACCAATAGTGGAAATTCAGTCACCCCTGAAGCGTAGACATTACTTGGCTGGCCAGAGATCTGACTAGTGATAAAGACGTGCAGTGCCAGTAGCTCGCCTCATGGGACCCGTTAAACCGACAGCATTGATAGCAACATTATAGATTGTAATGGAACATTTTGCATTTATTGGATGTAGGTCAAGATAATTACTTGATTGATCCTGGCCTAATTAATTTCCTGCTAATGATTCAATAGCAAAACTGAAGGATGATGACTGGAAGGTTTTGAATTAGCCATAACCACTGGCACTGCTCTGGGCAACCTTTCCACACCATAGGTTTTCATAGTGCCATGCCAATAAAAAAGGGAACATTAAATTCCACGTGGAAATCGTGAATGTTCCCTTGACCAAAGAAGCGCAGTCCAGAATGCTAGGTTGCATTCCTTCTGAATGAGACCACAAGCAGCCGAGACTTGTTTTCTGCTGGTTCCTAAAATATCTGTCTTTATGCATATAAAAAGGTAAAGATTAACTAGTTTCTTAAATTGTAGCACATTTCTTATATGAGCATGCAGTAATTAACTAGAATTTTGCAAAACAGACAAGCTGACTTATTGGTTCAAGGTTACCACAGGTTTACAGCTATATTTGTGTGTTCGCTTATAAGTTGTAAACAGTGTGTTTTAATACTAGGCCATTAATAATGTTCTTCTTCAGTGCCAAAGAGTGCAGTTTAAGTGTAACATATACAACAAGGAGAGCATTCATCTGTTTCCCAAGTCTAGTGTCCGAACCTCTTCACTGCCAAAGCTCTATTTACAATGTGTGTGCAAGGATGTATGCACTAAAATGTGCCCTGGCACACCCTTTAAATGTCCTCATCATTGCTTAAGGTTTGAAATTGTACTGCCCAATGTATACAATATTTTCACCATTTTGTGTCCCAACAGTCAATTCAAATACGGGCACTTGTATGAATTTGTGAAAACCAATTCCCATAACACATGTGTCAATGCTTTGCTGCATGTGGGTTGCCCCTCAGAAGAAATGTGTATATTGCAAGTGATTACAGAGACTGTTAAAAAATGCATCCCAGGAAGCATCCATTATTCACAAAAGAATTCACTTTAGGATGTACTGCGCATGGGCCACCAATCGATCCAACTTGTCAACCCAGTTCCAGACCATGCACATGGGAATAGACAAAGCATAAAGGGTCATTGTAAGACCCATGACAATCCTCCTAAAGCAAGAACAGAAATGTTCAAGCAATGCAATAGGGTTGTAACATGTATTGACAATTTATTAGCAATGCATGTCTATCACTCAGATAGGCGGAGAAGTAGCAAATGTCTCAACCCTCCACTCACGTCTCTGCAGTGGTCTATTTCAATGTCATGTTTTATCAATGCCCATCAATTCAATATGCTCCAAAACACTTATTCTCAAAGCCCAAATCTATTTCTATAATCCTTTTTGTTATTAAGTGAACTTGTCTACAGTCACTGACAAGTGGTTTGGATGTCCCAAATCTCTAACAGCCTGCCCACTGCTTCTTTTGATTCCCCATGACCAGGGGTCAAGTCCTAAAAATGAAAGTGGGGGGACTCATCAACAAATGCAATGGGATGTGGCATCGCCAGAAATTAGCATATCAAGGTGGAATATGCACAGTTAATTAAATTGGCTTTGCATAACCAACAAAATTGCATAGGATGAATGGCATTTGCCTTTCATAAAATCAACACACACACAAAACCAAGAGAGGATATTTTCTGTTGTTGAGAACGTTAAAAGGTGTGCATGTTTTAAACTCCAAGATCCAATACAAATGTTTTCCCTCGAACATGCAATACCAAAATGGGACATGTCACCTTCAGTTGTTTGTTATTTTTCATCAGGTTATATAGTGCAGTGGTGAAGTGTCCGGCCTGCAAACCTGGCGACTGTGGTCCGAGAGGTGGGCTTTATTTCATAAATTCAAAGAGGATATTCAATATTTCTCATTTTACCTGGGGGGACTGAGTCCATCCTCTGAAAAAAGTGTGTGGACTCCGTCCCCCTGTGTGTACCCCCGACTTGAGCCTTGTCCATGACCTCCAGCATTTATCCTCCCATTCAACCCAACTCCAAACCCTATGTTAGGAAACATTTAGATTTTGCAAATTTCCCTCCATAAAATTCTGTTTGCTTTGTTTTTGATCCTGACCTGACATTTGAAGGGAAGTAAAGCCTTCAGTTTCCCTTTCCTTGCCTTTTGCTAATTTGTAATGTGGAAACTGACTAGTTATTCAAACTGTCAGTACTGGGAAACTTTGTTTCCCTATTAAATTATAGTACTTTTACATAGCACTCAGCACCTGCCAGTGCAGTGCAATGGTGATACATTTGAATCTCCCTAGCGTTTTACAATTACGATTTAATGTTACTTTTATATGTGCCTAAAGGCAAGCTGGTGGCAGCAGTGACATGTTTACCAAGTTCGTATTTGCATTTTCTGTGTATGGCTACTAAAAGTGGTTAGTGCCCAAAATGGCTGTGCGATGAGATATTTGCTTGTTCTTTGGCAATAATGTAGTTTTGTATTCTTCCTGCTCTCCCAGGTCAGGAAATTCCATATAAGGTCATGCTCTTGCCCAGGAAGCTTCTGCTTTCATAGGCTAGTGAACCTTTGTGTGAGTGGGTGACCCAGAAAGGGGGCAGGGACTTTCTAGTCCCAGTCCACATCCCTGGTACCTGAAAGTCTGCTCCTGGGGCAGATGTGAAACTAATAGTTGTCCCTGGTTTGACAACTACTTGCTGTTTGAAGGGTGCACATTATTTTCCACTGGTGGCCCTGGACTTGTTTTCAGCACCCATTTTGGATAAAAGGAGGTATCCTGCAGGCATTATTCAGATCTAGATTGGAGGCAATAAAGCTGAGAAGAAGAGCAGCCTGTTGATGGCCGAAGAACGACTTCTTCATTGGACTAGCATCCCCTCCAGTGAATGGCTGATTGAAGCTCTACTCCTCTGCCTGAACTCCGAAGACCCTTATTCATCCTTCAGGCCTGGGGCTAGTGGACCAACTAGACTCAATGTCGCATGTTGCATGCCTCAAGAGCCTTTTGAAGTGTCCCTGTACTGCCTGGTAGACTGACCAGGTCCATCATGGCCTATCTCGCCCAAATCATCCCCGTTCAGCTTTCTAGCTTCAAGGGAACCTGCCATGGAATTGCTTCTTTCAATGCGACTGGAAGGACGTCTGTCGTCGCGTGCAAATTGTGATCATCACTCTCTGTAATTTTCCTCCATCCTGTGAAGTGTCCTAAAGAGGTCCGCATCCCATAAATCTGCATTTTCTGCATCGACTGGGCCTGCACTTGCAGTTGCACCCGCCCAGAAGAGCACTTGAACCTGCATCCCTGGGAACCTCTCAACCAAACAAAGAACAGAAGACTGCGCTCTCAGAAACACTCAAATAATCCATCATAACCCCTAGGGAAATCAGAGTCAGGGGGTAAGTGAGACTATCTGTGCCTGTAGATCCATCCCTCTGTCCTCCATAGGATAACATTAGGTGCAAAGCCCTTTGTCTTCTACCTCCCTCTTACTTTCCTTTGGTCGTCGAACCTTGGTCAAATATCCTGCCCCTGCATTAGACTTGGATCTGGAAGACAGAGGAGAGCTTACCTGCCTTCTGACAAATTGTTGCTGAAATTTGAAACAGTTTGAAACTGTTTCGAAATACTAACACATGTCCGTTGCAACCCTTTAGAAGACACCTCCCTGTGAGAAACCTTGTGTTGGAACCTCTGACATTTTGGCACTAGGGCCCATACATCATGGGATTGGACTTCTAAAGTATAGGGAATTGTTTCTTGACACTGGTTTTAATAATTCTACCTACATCTGAGTACTTATCTGGTTCAACTGGTTAGTTATTTAGTGATGTATTGTAAGTGAACCTAGTAGTGAATGTATATATTTGTTTCACATAAAATAAAGGCCTCCATAAATAACTGTATTTTTTTTTATAACAGACTGTCTAAGCTTAATTAGTGTGTGTTATTCTTTGAGGACTCATTGATGGCCCCTGACCACACTCACTGTCCTGATACTAATCATTGACTGCTCCCCACTGTACCTTGATTGGGTTTTGGTTAAACTATCAGATTCTACCATTTCACCATATCTAGGCTGGCCTCCTAAAATCAGCCCTCCAGGGTTGATTTTAGAAATCCATCTTAACACCCTCTGGGTATCTTGTTTGCTCCTATTACGTATGCTAAAAAATACACAGGTGCAAACAGGTGAAGGGGGGGTGCAAGGAAGGGGTACTGGCCTGCAGCACCTAGGCTGCTTGGAACACAGGCTTGTACCATATAACACAGCCCACGTTCCGAACATCCTCATGATTGGCCAGCACCTCTTCCAGGGTGCTTATGGTTATGGTCTCACCGAATGACATGGAAGGTATCTGGGAAACACAAAACATGTTAAAACTGGGCCATCTCAATATAATGATCTATCTGCTTACTCCAGAAACTTGAAATGAATTGCCCTGGCAACTGGAGAACAGGGCATCCAGTTCAATTCTGAGATAATTTCCAATTTGTTTTACCTAACGATGGGTGGTCTTGGTGCTGTTTTTCGACCTTCGGGAGCCAGCCACTGGTGATCGAAAAAGCTCTCAAATAGAGAAGGTTGTAATAGATTGGCTCCACGACTAACAATGTTCTCTCATTTTCGTTCAAAAATGGTGTAACAATGATGTCCAGCTGCAGCTGAAAAGTACAGATCTTAAGTACCTCTGATTTTACTTTCCTGTGGGTCTGATCATATTGGGGAGCCATAGATTGCTCTCCCATTGATAGTGAGTTCTAATCAAACTGACACACCGACGTTTGAATGAGATGGGAGTCTCTGGCGAACCCTTAGATCATTGCACAAGTTCAGATCCTACACAAAGTAGTGTCTTAATTCAGTCCCCTATGCCAGGATGGACTTGCGCCGAGGGAGGTGAGTAGGATGGTACTAGAGTGAGTCCCTCTTCCACCTTGGCTTAATTAAGTAAATCACCAAAAGCATGTCCCCAACAGAAAAGTAATCTCATGAAACTGTCAACATTATTATCAATACCCGATTTCTGATGTCACACACCATAATGATAGGACATCACAAGCAGTGTATGATGGTGGTGAGGTATGTGTGTTTTACAAAAGGAAATGTGTGTTTTTTCTTGTGTTACAGTGAAATTGGAAAGTCCACTGAATGTCAATGTTTTTTTCCATTGTCAACCTAACTGTAAAGACCACAATTTATGATCTGTCATTGAGTATCAATGCTTTGTATGATAAATAATGTCTAACCTACAGTACCCACTCCTCATTGTCGGGACAATGCTTCCTGCCATTTCTTCAAACTCCTGAACAACACTATCTACCAACAGGGCCACTTGCACAGGGCAGGGATGCCCCCACACTGCTCGATAGACCCACCAGTCAATTTCATTGGTCGTATCCAGTGGCTACTCTATGCAGAGTATGGCCTTCAGCCATGCCTTGGTACCACCTAGCAACTGAAAGGGCAGACAAGCCATGTAGAGGAACACTTTCCTTGGGACATAGCTTCGGCCAGTCGGCCAGATATCTATCCCCTCAAAGGCACCCATAGGGTCCTCTGTTCATGGCCAAGAAATCCCACTCATATTTTAAAACAAGAGGTTTTTAACACATTCAGAAAAATCAAATGGCAGGCAGTAAAGTAATGGTTAATTGTAAGTAATGGCTATTTGTAAGGACCCCCATTTTGTATTACTAACCCCATACTCATAATCACAATTGTTATTTGTAAATCCTTCATAAATAGAAATCCTTGCATTTTAGGGATAGAACCCACAGGCACGTAACTTGATCCTAGAAAATGAAGGGCATGGAGTAATTGTCTCCTGCCAGAGAGAAAGCTGGAAAAGGAATCAAAACCAGATTACAAAATGTATTACAACACTTCATGTATGTCTTGGCAAGTGGAGGAATGAGCTCCTGATCCTGCCCTGTACTTGTAAACACTCTTCCCCCTCACTAGTCTGCATATCTGTTATAATACCAGGTCTCGTTCTTATGACATTACTTCTTTTCATTTTAATTGGGACCTTAGAATAATTATTAAAATACATGTAAAGCCAATATAAACTTGACATTGTCGCATAGCATTCAAATTAGAATTGATGTTTTTGCATAAACACTCTATGCAGCTACGTCTATCTCAGTGAGGTGAGCCGTATAGATTGAGGACTTTGATATTGCCTGTGCCTCAATACTTCTAATGTCCAGCTCCTCCCTAAAGAGGATATTAGGAACACCCTTACACAGAGATATCGGTGACTATAAGACCTTATGTTCATCCATGTCCACCTACCAGAGGAAAGGCCATCCCTTGAGCTTGCACCCAAAAATCCATAAAGCCCAACATGGGCATCCACAGCTGCCCTTGCTTGACAGACAGAGATTTGTGCCTTAACTGATCTCACTCCAATCTTGCTCCAGTCATGTTGGTGACCCTCTTTATTCGCTCTTTTTCTTGCTTGTGATCAGGGTACTCCTTCAGGCAAGGGGCTGCTTCCAAGTGCAGTGAGTGACTTCTGATAGAGGCCCTCAGACCACAGAGTGACTATATGTAAGCATTGTATGCGAATTGAACACAAATGAGTGCATTTTAATTTGAAAACTCAAAGTCTAATTTCACCAGCCAGGCACTACTTTTGTTTTGCTCTACTGGTGCAAATTGGAGTAGAATCGATCTTCAAAGCAGAATATTTTTGGTATGTTTTTATAACGTGTTAACTCAAGCACACTTTAAACCTGGCAAACCAAGGTTCTTTGAAAAAGCATCTCTCTCTGTGGTGGTTCAATTCAAGGACGTGATATTTTAAAAGTCGGATATTACATTTTCCAGTTTCTTTCTCTCTGCACTGTTCTCTTTTCCTTTCAATTTGGACAAGGGAAGCAGGATCATGCAAAGACACTGTGCTTTTATCAAAAGATGTTCAAAAGATGTTGTTATATTTGAACTTCAAAACCAGGTGCGTGATGAATTCCTACAGAATACTGCTTATGTTTTGATGTCATATTTGTTCGGGAAATGTGAAGCTTTAATCAGATTAAACTAATACTCAGTGTGTTGAGCTAAATGCGTCACGTTTGTCCTCCTTTTGAAATAAATACATGTTTTAACACAGGTTCTGCCTTCTCGGTCAATGGCATGATGACTGTATGTGAGAAACACAAGGCATTATTTCATGCCCATTCAAACTAGAGGTGAGCTGTGAGGATTTTCCATTACACTGAATAATGGTGGCAGACTGCTGTATTCCACTGCAGTGCTCTTTACACAGAAAATGAAAGCTGAGTAACACATGAGTAGGCTTCTAGGAGAATTGATAAATCCGCGAGACCTTCATGGCCGCTGATCTCCCAACAAGAGGAACTTTTTCAATAATTAGACTCATGGATCAGACAATTAAAAGATTATTTGGTTACAATCAATTCAGTCGATACATGAATTGGCTTAGTTAGCAGTTAGGAAGGTCAGAGCAGAAGCATAGTGGATGGTATATCAATAAATCACCTCAGAAGGGCAGAAGAGAATTCCTGAGATGTTTCTGCTTGAATGCAGACAAAGGTTGGTGTTGTGTGGGCAGTGTAAAGCACAGGTCACATCATTTTTCCTCCAAATATTGCTTACTAAAATTCCAATTCAGTTACAAGCAATAGGATCAGGCAAAGAAAATCCAGGAGAGTTTCAGTCAGTATTGGTCAGTGTTGAACAGATCCCAGGTTTATGTAAGCACTGCAGTCCGTACACCCAGAGTAAACAAGCAATTTAAAGGCAGGAGAGAACAATTGGATTAGAGGAAACATATGGTGAGAGAGGTGGGAATACGACAAAAAAGCCAGCTGCTGGCTAAAATGCAGAACTGTCTTAGTACATGCATTTCTACATGCAATTCCAAAAACCTTGATCAGATTCACCTGTGCATGTCATGGGTCTCCTCTTGAAGAGATCTTCTCCTTGCCAAGGTAGCCCATCTATCCAGGCTGGTCCTTTCCCTTCCATACTCTCAGGGTCACCCTTTTTTAAGCTTGTGATGGCACGCAAAAAACCAAAGAAGAGCACACTAATTTCTTTATCTTGTTGTTGATTCCAGGACTTACATTAAATTGGACAGCTGAAACTGTTGGCCAAATTACCAGTGAGAGCCTCTCTCCAGGTCTGGCCCAGATGTCTACTACTTTCCTGCAGGTCCAGATCATGCGCTGTAGGCCCACATCCCGCTACCTGCTGAAGGAGGTATGGCCTTTTTGTTTAAGGCCTACCTTGAAAAGTTGAATCATGGTCCAATATCTCTTGAAGATCATTGTCTGCTGCATCGGCCATAATTCAGATCCCTCAAGCACTGCCTGATATTTTACAGAGCACTGAGCCCTTCGTATTGTAGATCACCACCCAATGTGCTCATAGGGGTATAGACCCTCTTCCATACATCTAACCAGCTCTCCATATACCTAGGACAACCTATGCCTGACACTGCCTTGCTCATTATTTCTCTTGTTGTGTTTTTGTACACCAGTTAAACTGGGTTTTTATCCTGGCCCCATGTCAGTATTTCTCCAAACCATCTATCTTTGCCCCAAGGTGCATCACATCTACTCAGCAGATCACGCCAATCCCACAGGTCAACTTAGCACATGAGTTTCTTCAGTGTTCTAAGAACGTTGATGAGCCTCACCTCCGCTCAATCAAAAATTCCGGGTTATGCAGGAGAGGTGCCTCAGTGTACACAAATGGGCCTTTACCAAGAAATGCATTCATTTGGTTCTAGGCAGCCCTGTTATAAAATTAAGGCCTAATGATGCAATCTCAGAACTGGTAGGTGAAAGCACCCTTTAGACATCAGCTGGGTCATATTTGAGAAGCCTATCTCACATTTTCGCATTTCCTCTTTCAGCATATTTCTCTGAAGGGTGAGAAGGTTCCTTCCATATTGGATCAGGAATCTGCACAGGAAGAGCTTAGAGTTTAAATAGTATATTAGTGAGCACCACCATTTTGAAGGTATTCATTCTATGCCACAAAGATAGATGCAAATGTATCCCAGCGCATTCTCAGCATGCCCATTTCCCACAACAACGGATTTAGGTTTCTTTCCTTTGTCTTCTATCTTTCCAGGGTACAGAATTTTCTCTGTTTACAAGTTCATTTGTAAAACTACCAAGCATTGACAGTAACAGATCCTCGAGAGTAGAAGCACCTTGGACTTAAATTAGTTAATCTTGCAGCTACACCGCTTCCCAAAGTGATGCAATGTGGCAAGGCGAGAATTGAGTGAGGTAACATCCTCAGATAAGAATACACGCATTTCATCCACCTATATTGCTACCTCATGTCCCCTCCACCCACACACAGCTGCTATCCACTTAATCTGTGCATTTTTCCTTATTGCGCCACAAGTGGTTCCATCACTACATCAAAGAACAGCGTTAACAGCAAGCACTGCTGCCTTGTTCCATACTGAAGTCAAAAGGGAAGCATTCGCACACCATTAGCCTCCATTATTCCAAAAATCTATCTACAAAATTTAATTTCCAGAGTGTCATGAAAAGGAAGCATCGGTTGACCATATGAAATGTTTTTTCAGAGTTTAGGGATAGTGCTGTAAGCAGAGAACTTGAGTCTTTAAAGGAACTTCAGATCCAGCAGCAGCCAAATGGCGATGTTTACCTATATTCCCATCCCAAAGCCTACTTGATCTCTTTTAATTAGATGCTGTATCACAGGCGCCCTATTATGTTGTATTACCTGGCCTATATCTTGGTGTCTATATTGATCAGGGAGAATAGCTCGAACAGTCAGTACTAGCCCTACCATATTTGCTGATCACCAGTATCAAAGCCTGTCTCTGGGTGTGAGTCATGTATACCTTATGAAATGTGTTCCTATATACATCCAAGAGCAGGAATAGGAGCGGTTCCCTAAACTGCTTTTAAAACACCACCTTGAAGATGTCAGGTCCTAGAGATTTCCCAATAGGCATGCAATGCAATGCAGCAAGAAGTTCTCCCATTGTAATTGGGGCCTCCAGCTTTGCCAATCTCACCTCCTACAACCTTCCATGGGTATTTCATCCAGGACGTGTTCCATATCATCTTCTATCACTTCTGAGTCTTCAGAATAAATTCCCAGTAGTATGCTATGAATTCCTCGCAGATATCATTCACGTTTTTCACTAATGACCCATTAGAATTCTCTTTTTTCAAGTATAATGTTTCTCATTCTCATCTGACGAGGTATGTACGCCAGCAGTTTTGTGGGATTATCCCATTTCCAGAAATCATGATTCAAGTTATTACAGTCGAATTACACTCTCCCTATGTAGTCCTCATTCATAAGTATTTAATCATTACAAGTTATATTAGATTCGTTTCACTCAGGACAAGCTTATAGACGCTAGTCTGTTTATTTCATTGTAGCCTCATTGCCTAGCAGCACCCTTTCCCTTTCTTTCCTTTTCCAAGAGGCATATGTGATAATGTTCCCGCTCATTAAGGCTTTCAGAGACTCTCACAGTGTTGGTTTTATATCCACTGAGCCCTTGTTGATATTGATAAAGCAATTAATTTCCTTTTGCATCGATTACTTGGCAGTATATCAGCCAGAGGATAGTTGATGAACTACCTCAATCCACATCCTTGTTTTTCAATTGCTGGCCATTGAGTTAAATCTTGCTAGGCATGGTCTGATATAACAATGTTCTCCATTATAGCCACCCTCCATCTCTGGAACAAAATCATCATCAACCCTGACCAAGAAAAATCCCTACTACTCACAATTCCTGCTCAGTCTCGCAAGGCAGGACAGCGCTCCATTTAGTTCTTCGTCCAATGGGTCTCCAAAGCTACGACCCCACTCACACAACTCGTTGCCCGTCCCAAAGATCAAGCCCACACCCTAAGTCATACACCCCACCCCTCAAAGCTCTAAAAATCCTCAAGCATTGCCTAGAGCAAACTTGAAGGACCAACACTCCTCCACAAAACACAACAGCCTTTGCAAGACTGAACAGGACATACCTGTGTCCTCATCTTACTTGATCTCTCTTCTGCTTTTGACACGGTCAACCACGCCATCCTGCTCAACCATCTCCGTGATAACCTGGGTATCACCGGTCAGGCCCTGGCGTGGGTGACTTCTTTTCTCTCTGATCGACCTTCCCTGATCCAACTTGGGTCCTTCCTCTCCTCTATCTCTACCTGTGGTGTTCCACAGGGGTCTAACCTCTCTCCCTGGCTGTTCAACCAATACCTGGCACTTCTTGCCCAGTGTATTTCCGCTCTCTGCCCAAACTTCCAGTGCTATGTGGATGACACTCAGCTCATTTTCAGGCTACTTTCAGCCACCTCCTCTCCTTCACTCATCTCTGACTGTCTGTCTGCTATCCAGGAGTGGTGTGCCACCAATGATCTCTGCCTTAATGCCAGTAAGACTGAGAGTCTCCTCATGGCACTCCCGCTCCCTCCTTTCCGGTCACTCTCGGGCCGGCCTCTCTTGGCCCTCTTGTTGCTTCCACCGGTGAGGCTAAAAACCTTGGAGTCATCTTCGACTCCACACTCTCCTTCTCTCCTCACATCTATGACTTCTATAAGAAGTCACACTACCAGATGCACCTCCTCAGAGGTTTTCGTCCTTTCCTCTCCTTCCCCCAGAAGCTCACTGTCTCCAGAGCTCTGGTTCTCTCTAGGCTGGACCATTGCAACAGCCTCTTTCTAAATCTGCCTGCTTCTACTCTCTGCCCTCTGCAACTCATCCTGAACAGGACTACAAGACCAGGGATCGTATCTCTCCAGGACTGAAATCTCTGCACTGGCTGCCAGTGGCTGCGAGAATTAAGTTCAAGACCCTCTGCATTGTCCACAAGGCCTTCTGGGGCCTGGGGCCTCAATACCTTCAACTCTCTCTACCTAAATGTATTCCTTCTCCAGCTCTTCGCTCATCTGCCTCCAACTCCCTCAGGGTCAGTCACTTCTCCAAGCAACGAGTTGATGGTAGATCTCTTTCTTCAGCTAGGGCCTCCATGAGACTTGAGAAGAACCATCTCCAGTTCCGGAAACACCTCAAAACCTTTCTCTTGCTTCTGCTTTCTCTCCTCCTCTCCCCTGCTGAATTCCGGGCTGAAACTGAAACTGAAACTGCACTGGTTACCTGTCCACCATCTGACCTCGGGCCCAGGTCACCTCCCCTGCCAGTTACACACCTGCACTGTCTCCCTGGCAGCCCCTGCACTAGGGAACTGTTTTTTCGTTACCCCTAAAGTCCCACTTCCAGCACTTGACACCTGATGTCTCCACTTACGCTTGCACTTGCCACCAGCTGGCCGTATTTTATTTTTATTATTTTTTGATTTATTGCATGTATCCCATGTACTGCACTGTCCCCTCCCCCTTCCACCCCAGACTTTTCCCCTTCCCGCTTCCCATGCACTTGCGTGATCTGATTGACACCTGGCCAAAAAGATTGTCTCTGTCTTCCCTCTGTTCCCCCTCCCTTGCCTCTTTGCACCTTGAAACTCTTGTGTATAGGTGCGTTATAAATGCCATATCATATAAAATCAAGAAAGACAAAATCATAGAGAAATACAATTTCCCTAGTTGCCTTACCCCACCTCCCCTAACACACAAGCTCTGTGCGATGAACTGTCCAGACACTTTCATAACATTGCGCTTGAAGATCGCACCATCACTGCAAAACTAGCTTTGATCACCCCCCCACCCACTTCTTGGTCTCTCTTCAATCCAATCCTTGACCAGCCTCCACCAACCTTCTCTTCATTCACACCTATTTCCCAAGCCGTTTTGCACATCCTACTAGCACTTAGCCGATCCTCTGTCTCACCTGGAGATCGTGGCGCACCCAGCCATCTAAAAAAGATCATTATCACCACCTGTGCAGGTAGCCTTGTCTGCTCCATCATCAATAACTCACTTTCATCTGGCACCTTCTCATAGGCCTTCAAAACCTCTTATGTCAACCGCTACTCAAAAAATCCAGCCTCGACCCATTCTCCAAATCAAGCTACCGCCTAATCTCCAGTACCCACTTAATTTCTAAACTAATTGACTGCGGTGCATACAAGCATGTGGCCTATACACAGAAGCCAATCGACTCCTCGACCCAGCCCAGTCTGTGTTTCGACCCCTTTGTGGAACAGAATCCTCATTAGTCTCTATCTGGGATGACCTAAAAAGAACTGCAGACTCAAAGGTATGCGCTGCACTCATCCTCCCTGATCGTTCCACGGCCTTTGACACCATCGACCACAAAATACTCAGGAACAGGCTCCTCACCCTGGGCATCAAAGATTCTGCCCTGAGTTGGATTTCCTCATTCATTTCTAATCATTCAGAAACTGTTCTCCTCTGCCCCTCACTCTGTCACAAAAGGGCCCCCACAAGGAGCCTCCCTTTCACCCCTCCTTTTCAACATCTACGTAAGCCCACTGCCAGCTCTCATCCACACTCACAACCTTACCTGCTACAATTAAGCAGATGATTTTCAAAATTCCCAAGAAAATATTCTCCCCACTCAGCAGACCTCATCTCTTGCCTCTCAGATATCAAAATATGGATGATCACCAACCACTTTATTCTCAACCCGGGCAAATCAGAAATCCTAATGCTGCAAAACTGCTCTCATTCCCCACCCCTTTAATATGGCCATGAGCCCTGGAAGCCCCACCTGCCACCTCTACCATGCACCATGGATGCCGACCTATCTCTTTCCAAACACTACAACTCCATATCCAGAACCTGCCACTTCCAGTTATGCATCTTAAAGCAAATCATTCCCTATCTAACCTATCCTCAAAGAGTCTCCACAATACTGGCCTTCATCACCTCCCACCTAGACCACACTAACTCCCTCTATCTCAGCCTCCTGGCATACCAGCTCAGGAAACTCCAAATAATCCAAAACTCAGAAGCCAGACTGCTCCTTGACCTCTCACCCCGAGAACATATCACTGCCACACTCAGAGTACAACACTGGCTCCCTATCAGCCTAAGTGCAACCTGCAAAGCCGTGTGCATCTCACACTGAGCCCTCCATAAAACAGAGGGCCTAAAGAGAAAAATCACCCTCTACCAACCCCCCAGAAACCTCTGCTCGGCCTCAGCTTTCCTCCTCACTATCCTGCTTTACCTCTCCACTAGAGTGGGCAGCTTGGCCATCTCTATCGTAGCCCCCACCATCTGGAACACTCGTCCTCTGCACTCCAACACACTGAGGACTACCTTTCATTCAAATAAGTCCTCAAACCTGGCTGTTTCCTGCATTATCCTGAAACCCAACCCTAACCTGCCAATTCCCAATCCAAGTATATGAACACTCACCACCAGGTAGTGCCAACTGTTTTCGCAGCGTCTCTGACCTTACAACACCAGCTATTATTATGGCAGCCCAGACCTCACACACTACCAAGCAAGATTTGCCCGAAGGCCATAGCCGAAAATGTGGTTACGGTCGATGGGACACAGCCTGCTTCCACTGCTGTATATTTAAATCTAGGTGAATTTTCCCACTGCTATATATTTAAAACTAGGTGCATTTTCCCACTACTGTATATTTTAAATCTAAGTGCATTTTCCCACGTCTGTGAGTTTTGAATGTAGGTACATTTTCCCACTACTGTGAGTTCTGTATCTGGATGCATTTTTCCACTACTGTGAGTTTTGAATCTGAATGCATTTTCCCACTACTGTTTATTTTAAATCCAGGTGTATTTTCCCACTACTGTGAGTTTGAATCTTGGTGGATCTTGCCACTAGTGTGAGTTCTGAATCTGGGGCATTTTCCCACTACCATGACTTTTGAATCTGGGTGCATTTTCCCACTAATGTATATTTTAAATCTAGGTGCATTCTCCAACTGCTGTGAGTTTGAATCTTGGTGGATCTTGCCACTAGTGTGAGTTCTGAATCCGGGGCATTTTCCCACTACCATGACTTTTGAATCTAGGTGCATTTTCCCACTCCTGTGTATTCTAAATGTACTCAGAATGTTCGATTAGATCGATTGTTGGATGTAGGAAGTTTGTCGTATTCAGATGGATTTTAGGGTTAGGAAATCAGCTGTATTCAGATGGAATTTGGGGGTAGAGGAGGTGTTACACTTAGATGCATTGCTGGTGCAGAAATGTGTTTCACTTATATGCATTGGTGGGGTAGGAAATGCATTATATAGCCATAGAGGTAGCCTGTTCATTGCACCTAGAAAATCCTTCTATCCTAAATCCTATGGCAGCTGCCTAGTAGATATACTTGGTCAGTCAGCATATTACGCAAAGAAGACTTTAAACTAGCCCCCTCCCCTCTTTGGTGCCTAGAAGAATCTAAGAGGGGAGCCAGATTTTATTTCACAGACTGTCGGACAACACAGTGACATAGGCTCCATCGGTGCTCTTGGTACATATAAATGCACCACTTTGGTGGACATCTACCGCAGGCATGGCTATCCATCCGCTCACAGTACTCTGCAGCTACAACCTACGAAAATGTTCAGGCTAGATGGATACTTATTGTTTTTATGTTTTTTAAGCCTACTTATATCAGACTTTGCCACAACACCCCTGACATCAGTATGCAGTGAAGACCTATGACAAATTCTGGCAGTTTGGACACATAGCGAGTCTCTTGCACACTCACCACCTCTTGACCCCCTCGGCACGCATCCACATGCCTGATCTTCATGGGTTGCTTTTATTGGATCCGGGGCAGCCCTGCTAAGCCTTATAATGTCCTATTGCACACATGCATTCCTACTCCCTGATCTCCAACACTCTGGACTTCTGTCCACTACCAGTGCTTTGAGACTATAAAAATGGTAAAAAGCTCTAAATAAATGACAAGTACAATACAATGCAATACAATATTACTTTCACGTACTGAGCCTATGAGGCACTTTGCCACCAAGATGAAGTTGATCTTTTAAAAGCTTCCATGAGTACTAGACGAAATATTTTCTCTCCTGTGGAGGTCTCAGGCACGACCAATCACAAATGTTCAAGTCGGATATCATTTGCGAGATTGCTTCCCTATCAGTGGAGCGTTGGGCTCTACCTCCACTTGATGTGTCTACCACTGCATCCATGGGAATATTCAAGTCTCCTGCCACTACAACATTGTCACAGTTCATTTCATCAATTGCCTGCCACCGGTTGATAAAAACAAACTCATCACCAATATTCGAGGCATACGCAATAGCACACATAACATGTGTTCCAGCTATTTGGCACTAAACTGCCACTATTTGGCCCATTTGATCCATAGATTCTTGCACAATATGGTACGTCAGATGTTTCTACATAAATACATTGACTCCACACAAGCTCCTACAGTGCGAGCTTGATACTCTAGCCTCCCCCCAGCTCTTAATTAGTAGTTCATGCTCCTCCTGACTGAGATCAATCACCTGTAAAAATGTGACAACTGGTTAATTCTGTAGCAAGGTCAATCCTTTGCATCTGTTTATTGGGTGGTTCAGAATGTTTACATTCAAAGAAGGGAATGCAAAGTGGTTTCTACTCCTAATACTCTAAGATTACACAAACAACCCCTGTAATAACTGCACCTTTACACCCAATACAGGCAAAATCAAGTATTGGCATATCGTGTTCAGCTGTACCATGAGGCATACGTTTCCAAAATCTGAGGAGAAGGTCTGAGGACCAAGCAGATAAGGAAAGGGGCAGAACCGAAAACAGAGGAAAACAATATATACACATAAAATGACAACATTCAAGTTAAATAACAATCTAGTTACCACCCAGCTGCTAGAGCATATCTTCCACCTGCCCAGATTCAAGCTTTGGGTGCATGTATGATATTTGTGCACCACCTCCTCCCATCCCCACCCATACAGCCCACCCTTAGTAGTATCATACAGTCACTACACAAACACAGAGCTTCATCAGCCATCCCATGGCATGTAACAGGAAGGCTGATGCATCAACAACCCCCACCCCATTCCAATGGATTCCTCACTTCTGCAAGCCTCAGAATCTACATTCCTGGTGTCTATGTGAGCGTATTCCCAGCCTATCGACCACCTGTGCATCCTCCTTGAGGACATCAATTTCCTTCTTTCCCCGCTACACACTTTCTTGACCATTACCTGCAAACAAAAGTGGGATCAAAGTGTTGGTAAAATAGTACCATTACAACCAATATTACTTCTGTCGTTAACCTTATTCTCCTTTCGCTCATCGTACATAATCAAAGAGACAGCTCTGCAGAGCATCACAAGGCTGATGCAAACACGACCTCCCAGAAAACAATTCAGGATAGAGGTGTCACCTCTTTTATTGCAGGAGGGGGATCAGTCCATACATTTCCATGGTAGGTTGTATGTTCCCTTTCATGCCTTCTCTATGACACCATCAAATAGAGAACAGAAAGACCAGGATAGCAACTTTTCCCCTATGTACGCATAGCAATCCACCCTGTTCCCATTCGTTTTCAACAATCTTGTTCTTCAAACACACAGACCCTTATTCACAGAACTTTTTCCAATGGAGTTTTGCCATTATAAAATTCTTCGGTGAATTAGGCCCATAGTGTGCTTTCATTGTAGTAGCACACCAACCTTTCAAACAGCAACCCAATATATTTTATGTTATTGTATGTTATGGAAGGTTATGAAATTGGGGTTCATACCACACTCCACTGCCAATTGCATGGTCTCCACACATTCTGTTATTTCTGGAAGAGAGAGGCTGTGGTTGCAGTTAGTGGGGAGAGAGGGAAAATACAAGAGAACATTGCTGTTGTGTTGAGGCATATACTCTCGAAGTACCCTGAACACTGAGTGCAGGTCATTTTCTAGATGTTCTGCATCAAGAGTACAGAGATATTTATGTCCAAAGGGGAGTCTCCTTTGCCGATTGTGCTCTATTTATTTGTATACAGGAGGAACAATGCTCCTTTGATCACAAAAGAATGTACATTAGATAAGAAACGATCAACATCAAACTGAACCCAGCAAAAACGTAAATAATGCTCTCACCCACATAAATCAATGCATCCAACCCACAACTGGACTGGCCAACTGGCATAGGAATATAACCAGAGACTTCGAACATAATATATAACCTAGTGATACTCATGGACAATGAACTATCCCTGGAACCGAAAGTCAAAACAATCACCAAAAAATGCTTCTTCCTTCTAAGACTACTCAGAGGACTACTCCCATACCTATCCTTTCCTCATAGAACCCTCACAATCATATCCCTGATACTTAAAAAAATTGACTGAACAAACAGCCTCTACCTAGGAATGCCGAAAGACTCACCAAGAAACTCCAAGGGTGCCAAGCACCAGAGCCAGGATTCTACTAAGATTAAACAGACCACATCACTCCACCTCTGAAAAGCCTATAATGGCTACCAATAAAAAAATGCATTAAATTCAAAGCACTCTGTATCACCCACAAAGCCTTAGGTAGATAAGGAGCCAAATTCTTCCAAGCCATGATCAGCCACTACGGGCCAAGAAGGGACCAAAGATCAAGCAACAACCTACAAACAACAAAAATGAGACAAAACAATACATAAAAAGGAAATCCAGAGGAACAGCGTTCTCACGTCTATTTGGTAACCTCTGGAACACCATGCCCAAAGAAATTTAAACCACAGGAGCCCATGCCACCAGAACATTACTGAAAAACTGATTATTCAATAGACACTGAGAACCTTAAAGGGACGTCGGCAGCAAGAACATTGCAAACCAAAAAAGAAATACATTAAGGGACATGGTCACAGACAACAGTGGCAATATCTTAGAGGACCAGAGCACTACACCACCCCCACCTCCCATCTGCATGTCCAAACATGCACAACAACTACAATGATCCACAATGAGAAGGCTATCCAACCAAAGGACAGAATAAGAGATAACACCAAGCACAAGGGAACTCGGGCAAGTAAACCATTAAAACCCAAACATCTGCCCATCCTGCCCACCCGCAACTAGGGCCACCTAACCTGCCCACCCATAACTACAGCTGCCCGGCTGTGCAACTGCTCTTCTATCTTTATAACTCCTGTTACGCACCCTTTCAGCAAATGAACTGACATCAGGTCCAGATCCAACAGCCTTGACTAACCTGGATGTGTCACAAGAAACACACTAAGTACAACCATGCACCAGCCACCATAACACGCAGGGAAGTCAGACCTCTGACCTCGAGGGGAGACGATATGAGCCGATGAACCACAACAAAGAGCGTTGGTAAATACCATTAAGCAGCAACCAAAGACTCAAACCAGAGGCATCACCAAACCAACCAACTTACTAACCCATTTTCCCTTCCCGCTCCTCCAACATAACCAAAGCCACTACAGTTGACTAGGGGCTAGCCACACAAACACCCTAAGAATCAATATAAGGTTGCACCCTACCATCTCTCTGAGATTCTGGAAGCAAACATAGAGGGAGTTCCCTGGCACATAGTCCACAATTCCATCAAATATACAATTATACACCAACACAATAGAGTTATACACCACATCAGGTGAACTATTTAGGATTCTCAAGGATCCTCAAGGAACTGGAAGATCCATGGCCAGGCATCGTGCAGATGGTCAAGGACACCAGTTGGTGTACATCCACCCAACAAGCCATGAGAAACAAACCAGAGAATATACAGAAAAACCTAGAAACCAAAATCGACTTGTGTAACAAGGCTAATGTGATCCTCCCATCAGTACGACCCATTGAAGACACTGTTATATTTGAGTTCTAGCCCATCTCCGAGCAACACTTGCAAAAACACTTGCAAAAAGTACTTAGCCATCTTAAACCAACAAACTGTAAGGGGGACATCTGTCCTGCCTCAATAATCAAAGAAGGTGATAACCAACTTGCCCCGCTCATTACCAAATGTATAAACCGTTCTTTTAAAGAGAGTGTTGTCCCTATCAGTATAAAAAAAAGCCTGGATCTCACCTCTCTTAAAGAAACTCAATCTTGACCAGAATGTGCCGAGTAACTATTGGCCAATTACGAGCGTGTCATACTTATTTAAGATTCTGGAGAAAGTGGCACAGCTAGAGATTGAGGAGTTCCTGTCCAGATATAAGATTCTGGGGCCAAAACAATCAGGCTTTCAACAAGGTTATAGCAAAGAGTCGACTCTTCTCAACCTGAAGTCCAATATGTTCAAGATATTCGACAAAGGGAACTCAGCTCTGCTGCTGCTACTAGATCTGTCTGCAGCATTTGATCTTGTGGATCATACAATTCCCGCAGACAGACTATGTGACACAGCACATTTTTCTATCGAAGCAGCTAATTGGGTTCAGTCATTTCTATCTAACCGGACTCCAAGAGTTTTTTTTCAGGATTCGCTGGCTGAGGAATTCCAGGTTTCCTGCGGAATACCACAGGGATCCTGTATATCTCCTACACTATTTAACTCTTTATGCTCCCCATGTTCCGATAAATTGATGCTTCAGAGACCATCTCCACAAAGTATGCCGATGATACTCAGTGCCTCATACCACTATCTGGGGACTACATCACTGATTCCACTGCCTCATCTTTTTCTCTCTTCAAGAAGGGTCTGAAGACAGTACTGTTTTGCTAAAACTCTTAATCTAGTAACCTAATAATCTCCTCTCCTGTTTCTCCCTTCTCTGTTCTATGTACGTATGTTATTGTTTAGCGCCCCCATGCACACTGGCTCTCGTCTTTTGCTCTATATAAATAAATAAATACCAACATCCATCCACGACTGTGGACCCTTATGGATACAACTAACCAGTGTGCACAACCACAATCCACCCTAACATCACAGAACACACACACCAACGCAAACACTAGCACATAGCCGATGCACTGAGTCCTACCCATATGGTTTCAACACAGAGGGCCTCCTGAACCAACTCAAATGTGCAAAACAATGCTCACAGCCACCAGTTCCTCTTGGTTCTGAACCTATTCTATCATCCTATGCCACTAATAAACCCAGCCCTCCTCTTTTGCAGAGCCATGTGAGCACCTGGGGACCACCCTTGGGTGGTAGTAGTGCACAGTATAAATCAACATAACATAACAATTCAGATTTGACGGGAAGCAGTGACCTTCTTACAATGGGGTGAATTTCAGGGACATTCTGACCAAGTTGTGGGAGGGTGTAAATGAAACAGTCAGCAGGGACAATACATAAGTGGACATACATAGAATAAGGACAATGAACATTGCACATTATTAAGTGCAGGTAGGTGCTTGTGAAGTGATCATGATGGGTGAAGTGCTATAGTGAAGGCAGAGGAAGTGAGGGACAGAGGCAGGTTAGAAGCGGGGCAAAAATGTTACCTAGCAGGCAGATGAGAGGTTGGTTAAAAGGGGAACTCAGAGGCGAGGAGGTAGGCTTTTAATTTGGTTTTGAAGAAATCCATGTGGACTGTTTCTCAGATGTCCAGGGGAGATGTCCAGGGAGCAAGAAGAGAGAAAGAGCGGAAGAGAGAGGAAGCACAGGGAGGGTGAGCAGCCACAACTATAGTCATGGAGGCGAGCAGAGATTATGAGAAGTCTTGTAGAGTTGGATAGAGGAGGATAGATACAGTGGTGCCTTACTATAGATAGATTTTTGAACCAGGAGAAGACATTTAAATCTGGCCCTGTTTTGCATCATCAGCGTTCCAGCCTGGTGACGGTAAGCGGAAGTAAGTGTGAAGCAAGAGCTTTCAAACAGAGTCCTGGTAGCGAAGTTAATGATTTTGTGAGTGGACAGAAAGCATAGTTCGGGAGTAGTCCAGTATAGAGTTAACAAGAGTAGTTAAGTGGTGCTTTGCAGCATTGAAAGGAAGGAGGTGCCTGGTTTTCCAAATATTTAGGAAGTTGAGGTGAGGTTAGTTGCTCTTCCAGTTTTGGAGATAAAAGTAGAGAAGATGTGAGAAGGGTCAAAGATGATGCTGAGGTTTCTATCTGAAAAAGAGAATGGATAAGTGTCAGTTGTGAACTGCATAGGCAGAGAAAGAGATGAGAAAGAGCTTTTGGCTGGGAAAAAGAGAACCTCAGTTTTGGTAGAGTGTAACATCAAAGAGTTGAAGGCACGCCCCTAAACACTCACACCAGAGAGAATACAACCCGCTAGGGAAGAAAGTCCCAAGTTTATCTTGTAAGGATAACAAGTTTTAATCTTACACGCAGATGAGCGCAACAGCAAAGAACTTGGCTGCTAAGAATATTCTGCCGAAAAGTAGTACAAGCAGAATCTTATAAAGGAAAACATTGTCATAAATGATGCAATACATACAATAAAAACCTGCAAAGGTGGTTAGTGTGCACCTATACATGATCCACCTGCTCCATTAGAGACGCCAGGTCATTGGTTCCAGCTTCCAGCCCAGTCCGTCCATCTTCCATCACGTGAGTGCTGTGGCGATCATCTTCTCACGTCGAAGGTTAACTACACTCAACAAACAAATTAGCTACACTCCTGACATATACTATTTTATCACTATAATGCGCACCTGGCAGGCCTTAAAACTGACACAATGGAGGTTCTGGGAGCCTTTAACCTTCACAGACACATTTAATTCACTCCCTTCCACCCCACCTGTCTCCAAAGTCTCCACCCTCGTTTTGAACTATAATGTATTCCTCCCACTACTGCGCAATACAAATCACACGATTGTCGCCCAACAATGTGCCCTTTCCATCCTCTTTGAACATTTCAAGACTTGTTACTTTAGGATTGGTGGTCGAAGGGCAACTGGTGCCAAGGAATTCAGGGATCTTAAGGTTTAGTCAGTTATATGGGCTATAACTCATGGTCGCCTGGGGAAGGGCTGGGTCATGCTTTGGCCAGTGTGAGATAGAAAGCACACCAAGCACCGGTCTGTGATCACAGCCTTGTAGGGCACATTCCTCTTGAGTAAAAACCACATCTTTGCAACACTGTTAGAACAATGAATAGGCATTATGGCGGTTGGCGGTGTGGGCTGTCCTCATGAAAGCTTGGGCAAGGCTGGAGATTTTCTTCATCTCTTAATTTGGGCCTAGTGCATGCAATTCCGCATTTGCCGTGCAGGACTTCCCTCCTACCTATGATTATTAATATCTACATAAAAAAGCAAAGCTGCTCACGCCATGACCTACACTATGTGGCTTGATTACATTTGATTATGTTGAAGTGTAGGCCCTTGTATTGGGAGGTGGTCCTTTCACCGTCCCCTCTCTCCCTTGGCCCATCATAGTGCTTCAGATGCATCTCGCCTCACTTTAAAACACTTAGGGGGGGGGTGGGACGGGGCTGCTCAATTCCCAACCGAGCGCAAAGCCATCCAATATTTAATGGCATAGAGACAATTGGACATTTCGATAGAGAGATCAGAGGAGATTCCAGGAACGTAGAGAAATATTTGGGCGTTGTCCGCAAAGAGTTGGTACAAGAAACCAAAGGAGGAATTTAGTGCCCCAAGAGCAGAGGTGTAGACTGTAAAGAGGAGTCTTGTGGAACACCACCAGTTAGAGTAGTGAGTTTAGAGGTAATGTTGCTCCAGGAGAGAGAGAATTGGCAAGGTGCAAGGTAGGATTCAATCCACGAAAGGGTTCCATCGCAAATCCCAAGAAGAAAGAGTATTGCAGAGATCAGAGTGATCAACCATGTCAAAAGCAATGGATAGGTCAAGGGTCAATGAGAAATAGGATAGAGAATACGTTGGAGTGATTAGCAGAGGCAATGAAGTTGGACACAGTCATGAGAAGAGTTTCTGTGCAGTGACAGGAGAAGGAACCTGCTTGTAGGGGGTATGGGAGGTTGTGAATGTCTACAGAATTGGTAAATTCGGTTGAACACAACTCTTTTGAACACTTTAGAGTCAGCCCCTAACATTTTTAGGAGAGGGATGACCATGTCTGTTTTGAAAACAGAGAGAAAGCCAGCAGAGTTGAAGGACAGGTTAAAGAGTTCCACAAGGTGAGAGACCACTAAAGGGGCAATAGGCTTGACTAGCTAAGAGGGTCTGATGGGGCTCAAGAAGGGTTAGTCTTCATCAATAGAAATAGCATTTATCAGTATTAGTGTGACTAAAGTGGGAGGAAGAGGCAGATGATCATGCTAGAGTAGGGAGAGTATAAAATGTAGGAGGAGGGACTGTGAGTAAGGTCAGGAGAGAGTCTCTAATTTTGGAAATGTTTTCAGCATAGTATTTAGCTAGGTCGTTAGCTGTGAGACTGGAGTTGATAGTCATAGACTTAGGAGGAGTAAAGAAGGAGTTTAGGGTGCCCATTATCTGGTAAGGATGATTGGAGTGAGATTCAATTGGGTTAGGTAGAATTCCCTTTTTGATCTATGAAGAGTGGACTTGAAAGAGTTGAGGACGGAGAGGTATAGTTCAGGGTCCTCTTGCAAGTGGGTACTTCTCCATTTGCAAAGTAGCTGATGCATGTCTGTGCAAAGAGAGCGTATGAATGGGGTGTCCCATGGCTGAGGATGATGAGATTTAGGGGTGGAGGTAAGCATTAGGAAGTGAGAGGAGAATGAGTTATATAGTAGGGTTTGGAAGCTGGAGAAGGCAGTGTTGGTGGAAGAGGAATCGGGTGTGAGGGAGGAAAGTGAGAACTGTATGTTTGGAGAGAAAGTGGGGAATGGCAGAAGGTTTACATTTCCAGAAATAGCTGAAGCAAACAGTAAGGAAAAGTCAGACGGTGTAAAGGAGATGGTGGTGGAAGCAATTGAGTGATTAGATAGGGATGGTGTGGCAGTAGTGTCAGTGGCTGAGAGAGAGTCAGTAGAAGATAGTGAATGAAGGATAGTTTGGAGTTATATGCAGCCCCCAGATTGGCAGTGCCAGATGGAGAAATCCAGGTTTCAGTGATAACAAGATGGTCTACAGGAGGAGAGCTTGAATGAAAGTAGTCAGTGATAAAGAACATTTTGTTAAATATAGATTGAGAATGTCACAGTGTAATGTTCATTTGATGAGGTAAGGAAGAGTAGATAAGTTGCATCTCAGAGGATGAGAAGCAAGCTGGCTAGGTGTTAGAGAAGGTATGGTTAGCTTGTTGGCTTTGCTTGTTGGAATGAGGTGGAAGAGAGATGGAGTGGTGGGAGTTTCGATTTGTGAGCTTTATCATAGGGATAGGAAAGGAGGAAGTAGTAGCTTGATTGGCGAAATCATAGTGAGAGGTGATTAGGAGGAGCAGCAAGAGGAGCAGGAATGAATGCATTATAAGTGAGCAGCACAGAGTGGAGAGACAGTACAGTAATTAGGAAGCTTGGGGTAATCACAGGCGCATCATGGAGAAAGGAAACAATCAAAGGCTCATAGGTTAAGTGGATTAGCGTGGGATGTACAATGTAAATGGTCATAGAGCAGTAGTGTACTGAAGTGTGTTGGGAGGCGTCTTCAATTGCCATATGTGGCTGGCTTAGTTGGTACGTGTATTGTGTGTTGTAATTTGACCATGTTAGTGTGGGGAGCTGTCAGAAACCTCTAAGGCCAGGCAAATCTGAACCAACATATATAAGATATGCATTGCATTGGAATCGCGAACAGCTCTGCTCTACTTCCACTGATGCTGTCACCAGTTTGCTTTCTTTTTTCTGGTGCAGAGCTCTAGCTGCGTGTTCTGAACCAAGGAGGATTCCCTGCCCAAGAATTTGAATGGCACTACTCCTCCTGGGCTCCACATGTCTCCAGGGTCATCTGCCCACATCCTGGCATTGCTGCAAAACCCACCACATCTGCCTCCTCACAAGCAGGGTCCCCTGATGCTCTCTCCCACACAGGCCTCCCTGTTTCTTCCTTTGCTGGTCTCGTGGTCTTCTCTTATCTACCTGCAACCCCTTGACAGTTTGCAGGTGTGAACTTCTAATTGGACTTGCCTGACCATCACAGCACTCTGCAGACATCGTTTTCGTCCCAGTACTAGAGGGGTGCAAGGAGTTACTGGTGCTTACAACTCCTAGTCACCTCTTCCTCATCTCAGTATTGTCGGAGGAAAGGTATGGGAAAATGTGGGGAGATGTTTCACATTAGCCCATAAAGGCCGTGGGAGGGTTAGGTTGGTTTTCAATTGGCAAAGGGGATCCCATGTCTCGCCCATGTCACCCCACTCCCAATGCCCAAGGACCCTCCACACAGGTGATTCTCCCTCGCCTCTCCACCCCCAGGTTCAGGATCCAAAAGTGATGGTCTTTCCCTGGCCACCTGAGAAGAGGATCCAGAGGATTTAGGAGTGAGGATACCCTCAGGTATCTCAGGTAGCCTTCCCCAATGTGGGTTTGACTGGGGTGCTTCACAGGGAAACCGGGAGAGGAATTCCATGTTACCTTGCTCTCAGCCTTTCCGGTGTTCAACTATTAAGCATTATGGTTGCAAGTCCAGGGACCACTGCATTACCCAAGGGTTGGATTCCTTCCGCTGACTGATCCAAACTAGATGAGAGTGGTCTGTTATTAGGTTAAACATACGGCCCAGGAGATAATACTTTAGCTGAATCACGACCAACTTGATTGCCAATACCTCTAACTCAATGACTGAGTCGGTTATCACTCTGGGGAAGAGCTTTCTGCTGATGTTCAGAATTGGGTGTTATAAATCATCATGTATTTTTTGACAGAACAGCTTCTAATCCCATTAAGCAAGCTTTGGTCTGGAGGATGAATTCTTTAGCGAAATGTGCAACTTTCAAAATGGGGCTTTGGCATAGGGCGTGTTTTAAAGTTGTTTAACATATTTCATATTTCTCTTCGCATCTGATCTTTTGGGGCTTGCCATTTTTCAATTTGTCTGTCAGTCTGGATATTTTACTAGAGAAAACTGTATCAAATCTGCGGTAGTACCCAATTAGTCCCCAAAAGGCACTTAGATCTTTCTTAGTTTTTGGAGTGGTTGTATCGAGAACAGCTCACACTACATCTTGCTGTGGTTGGACAGTGCAGTTACCCACAAATAACCCCAAATACTATACCACAGATTGGGCCAGTTTTCCCTTTCTGGGGTTAGTGGTCATCCCTGTTTTTCTTAACACTATCATTATTGTATAAAGGTGGTACAAATAATCTTCCAATGTCCTGCTATGTATCACGATGTCACCTATGTAGACTCTTCAAAATTCAGAGTATGGTTGTAAGATTTTACCCATGAGTCTCTGGAATGTTGCACAACCACCATGCAGCCTGAAAGGCAAGACTTTAAAATGAAACAATCCTATGGGAGTGGCAAAGGTAGTTTTCTCTTTATCAGTCCCATGCAAAGGAACTTGCCAATACCCTTTCATGAGATCTATTGTAAGGTAGACAGCATTACCCAGCCGATCTATCAGATCATCGATACAGGGCACTGGGTAAGCGTCAAAGGTAGAGGTGGCATTCACCTTTTGAAAATCTATACAGAACCTCCAACTTCCATCGGGTTTGGCCACCAATACGATGGGGGAGGACGAAGGGCTATTAGAATGTTCATTGATTTTAGCCTCTAGCCTGTTTTTTACATCCGGAATGATAGTCTCTTTTCTAGCCTCAGGTAACTGATAAGGTTTCAAGTGTACCACTTTACCTACAGGAGTGATGATGTGATGATAAATACCCTTTACTCTTCCAGGCTCCTTTCCAAACACATCAGGAAATTGCCAGCTAAAGTCATACAAGTCTTGTGTTTGATTGTTACTGAGGTCAGGGGATTTTAAGGTTTGTTTTCTGTGTCTTCAGGTAGAAGACAGGATTATATTATAGCCTGGGACTCTGAAGAATTTTCCTTCCATTCCTTCAATAAGTTCACATGGCAGATTTGGCCTTTAAGACACTGGTTGGGTTTTCAGATCTTATAATTACAGGGACCCATGTGTTCCCATACCTTGTATGGACCCTGCAACCTGGATACCAGCTTATTTTCAGAAGTAGGCAATAGTACCAGCACTTTCTGACCTATGGAAAAGGATCTGAAGGCAACTTTTTTTTATCATAAGAGATTGTTTGTTGTTCCTATGCTTTAACAATATGAGTCTGGGCTAAAGATCTAACCGCTGTCATGTGTCCTTTCAACCTATTTGCCATTTAGTAAAGTGGAATTTGGGCCTCCTCTCTCTCTTCCCATGTTTCTCTCAACATATCCAGGACATCCCGCGGTTCTCATCCATAAAGAAGTTCAAACGGGGAAAATCATGTTGAGGCCTGAGGGGTTTTCCAGACTGCATACATGGCCCAGGGTATCATTTTACCCCAATTCTTACAATCTTGCTCAACTAACTTTCAGAGTATGGTTTTGAGGGTTTTATTAAATTTTTCCACATGGTCATCTGTCTGGGGATGATACACAGCTGTTCTAAGGGAGGTGATATGTAACAGTTGTTTAACTTCCCCCATAAGCTTGCTCATGAAAGTAGAGCCCTGGTCAGTCAATATCCCTTTTGGAAACCCTACTCTAGAGAAGAAAGGGAGCAGGTGTTTCAGGATTTGGTCTGTTGTATTGACTCTCAGAGGGAAGGCTTCTGGATAATGTGTGACGTAATCTACAATAACCATAATTTATTTGTTCCCCAGTTTGGAAGTTTCCATGGGTCCCACAATGTCCAAACCAATCTGGAAAAATGGAACCTCAATTACTTGTAATGGATTTAAGGGAACCGGTGGTGGTATGTATGTACAAATTTTCTGGCTGATTACGCACATTTGGTTGATGTTTTTAGTGTCAACGTGAATTGCGGGCCAGTAAAACTTGTTCGCTATTTGTGTCTGAGTTTTGGACAGCTGTAAATGTCCTCCCACCAGATGTGAATGGGCTATCTCTTGGACCACCTGCCTGTGACTTTAAAGGACTACTAATTGGGTTTTACCAGGCCCTCTGAAGCGGTGTCTCCATTATAAAGTAGGTCACGTTTCAAAAAGAAAAAAGGTCCCCCTTTCTCACGACACCCTGGCTCCGATATTACTTGCAAAAAGGCTTCAGCTAACAAGGTTTCTTTGGGCAAAGGCTAAGTCCGGAAGTGTCTAGGGCTCTTCCTCTTTAGCTTTTCTGGGTTCAGGGTTGGGAGGACCATCAGATGTTTCATCAGCCTCCACAAACCCTTGAGTTCCTCTATCTGTACTTTCCTTCCTGAATTCTTCCTTTACCCTAGAGAACGCAGCTTTCTCACACATCCCTTGGGCAAATGTATCCCCTTGATGAATTTGGAATGGCTCCTTCCTGTGATTTTTTAACAATACCGTAGCCTCACCTCTAAAGTCGGGGTATATTACTCCCGCTAATACATCAATTCCAAATCTCCATGCCAGCCCTGATTTGGGTGCTAGTCTGATGTATGTATCAGGGGGTGAAATTAGTAACAGATCAGTGGGTATCAGTCTTCTTTCACCTGGATGAATAGTTTCATACCTACTGTTACAGATGTCAACCCCAATAGAGCCCTTGGTGGCTACTGAGGGGTCTGATGCCCTGGCACTTAGTTTTTCAAATCTGTGGGTCCCCCAACTTGTATTGGTTCAGCCAAATTCCGCTCCTGGCACCATTTGTGAAGGCATCATGAAGCAAGTCACAGAGAACAGACATAGGGGGTAATTCATAGAATTCAGCGCACAAGTGGCGCACGCGGCTGGTGCACAGTGTGCACGTGCGAATCCCTGCGCCAGCCGCGTGCGCTAAAATCCATTTCCGCGCACAGCGTATTCATGGATTCCAGCTACCAAAACCAGCCGTGGCGCACAGTGGTGCAGCGACCCTGCAGCAGCGCTAGTTACGCCCCCAAGAACGCCTCTTGCGCAGGGAAAAGCCATCAAAATCCCCAATCCAGCGCAAAGGGCTGCGCTAACCCTGTACCAGCACGGCAAGCGGGCTACGTGTATCACTGGGGTGCGCGGGAAGTACCTCACGTCATTTCAGCTGGGTACGTGCATTTCAGGGGTGCGCGGGAAGTTCCACACGTGATTTCAGCAGGGTACGTGTATTTCAGGGGTGCGCGGGAAGTTCTGCACGTGATTTCAGCAGGGTACGTGTATTTCAGGGGTGCGCGGGAAGTTCCACACGCGATTCCATCAGGGTACGTGTATTTCAGGGGTGCGCGGGAAGTTCCACACGCGATTGGCCCCGTGCGAGCAGGGTACGTGTATTTCAGGGGTACGCGGGAAGTTCCACACGTAATTTCAGCAGGGTACGTGTATTTCAGGGGTGCACGGGAAGTTCCACACGCGATTGGCCCCGTGCGAGCAGGGTACGTGTATTTCAGGGGTGCGCGGGAAGTTCCACGCGCGATTCCATCAGGGTACGTGTATTTCAGGGGTGCGCGGGAAGTTCCACACACGATTTCAGCAGGGTACGTGTATTTCAGGGGTGCGCGGGAAGTTCCACACGCGATTCCATCAGGGTACGTGTATTTCAGGGGTGCGCGGGAAGTTCCACACGCGATTTCAGCAGGGTACGTGTATTTCAGGGGTGCGCGGGAAGTTCCACACGCGATTGGCCCCGTGCGAGCAGGGTACGTGTATTTCAGGGGTGGGCGGGAAGTTCCACACGCAATTCCATCAGGGTATGTGTATTTCAGGGGTGCCCTTGAAGTTCCACATGCAATTCTATCAGGGTACGTGTACATCAGGGGTGCGCGGGAATTTTCACACGTGAATTCAGCAGGGTACGTGTATATCAGGGGTGTGCGGGAAGTTCCACACACGAATGTCCTGGCTACGTGTATTTCGGGGTGCGCGGGAAGTTTCACACGCGATATCAGCAGGGTACGTGCATTCCAGGGGTGCGCGGGAAGTTCCACACGCGAATGTCCAGGCTACGTGTATTTCGGGGTGCGCGGGAAGTTTCACACGCGATATCAGCAGGGTACGTGTATTCCAGGGGTGCGCGGGAAGTTCCACACGCGAATGTCCCCACCTGCCACCTCTACCATGCACCATGGATGCCGACCTATCTCTCTCCAAACACTACAACTCCATATCCAGAACCTGCCACTTCCAGTTATGCATCTTAAAGCAAATCATTCCCTATCCAACCTATCCTCAAAGAGTCTCCACAATACTGGCCTTCATCACCTCCCACCTAGACCACACTAACTCCCTCTATCTCAGCCTCCTGGCATACCAGCTCAGGAAACTCCAAATAATCCAAAACTCAGAAGCCAGACTGCTCCTTGACCTCTCACCCCGAGAACATATCACTGCCGCACTCAGAGTACAACACTGGCTCCCTATCAGCCTAAGTGCAACCTGCAAAGCCGTGTGCATCTCACACTGAGCCCTCCATAAAACAGAGGGCCTAAAGAGAAAAATCACCATCTACCAACCCCCCAGAAACCTCTGCTCGGCCTCAGCTTTCCTCCTCACTATCCTGCTTTACCTCTCCACTAGAGTGGGCAGCTTGGCCATCTCTATCGTAGCCCCCACCATCTGGAACACTCGTCCTCTGCACATCCAACACACTGAGGACTACCTTTCATTCAAATAAGTCCTCAAACCTGGCCTTTTTCTGCATTATCCTGAAACCCAACCCTAACCTGCCAATTCCCAATCCAAGTATATGAACACTCACCACCAGGTAGTGCCGACTGTTTTCGCAGCGTCTCTGACCTTACAACACCAGCTATTATTATGGCAGCCCAGACCTCACACACTACCAAGCAAGATTTGCCCGAAGGCCATAGCCGAAAATGTGGTTACGGTCGATGGGACACAGCCTGCTTCCACTGCTGTATATTTAAATCTAGGTGAATTTTCCCAGTGCTATATATTTAAAACTAGGTGCATTTTCCCACTACTGTATATTTTAAATCTAAGTGCATTTTCCCACGTCTGTGAGTTTTGACTGTAGGTACATTTTCCCACTACTGTGAGTTCTGTATCTGGATGCATTTTTCCACTACTGTGAGTTTTGAATCTGAATGCATTTTCCCACTACTGTTTATTTTAAATCCAGGTGTATTTTCCCACTACTGTGAGTTTGAATCTTGGTGGATCTTGCCACTAGTGTGAGTTCTGAATCTGGGGCATTTTCCCACTACCATGACTTTTGAATCTGGGTGCATTTTCCCACTAATGTATATTTTAAATCTAGGTGCATTCTCCAACTGCTGTGAGTTTGAATCTTGGTGGATCTTGCCACTAGTGTGAGTTCTGAATCTGGGGCATTTTCCCACTACCATGACATTTGAATCTAGGTGCATTTTCCCACTCCTGTGTATTCTAAACGTACTCAGAATGTTCGATTAGATCGATTGTTGGATGTAGGAAGTTTGTCGTATTCAGATGGATTTTAGGGTTAGGAAATCAGCTGTATTCAGATGGAATTTGGGGGTAGAGGAGGTGTTACACTTAGATGCATTGCTGGTGCAGAAATGTGTTTCACTTATATGCATTGGTGGGGTAGGAAATGCATTATATAGCCATAGAGGTAGCCTGTTCATTGCACCTAGAAAATCCTTCTATCCTAAATCCTATGGCAGCTGCCTAGTAGATATACTTGGTCAGTCAGCATATTACGCAAAGAAGACTTTAAACTAGCCCCCTCCCCTCTTTGGTGCCTAGAAGAATCTAAGAGGGGAGCCAGATTTTATTTCACAGACTGTCGGACAACACAGTGACATAAGCTCCATCGGTGCTCTTGGTACATATAAATGCACCACTTTGGTGGACATCTACCGCAGGCATGGCTATCCATCCGCTCACAGTACTCTGCAGCTACAACCTACGAAAATGTTCAGGCTAGATGGATACCTATTGTTTTTATGTTTTTTAAGCCTACTTATATCAGACTTTGCCACAACACCCCTGACATCAGTATGCAGTGAAGACCTATGACAAATTCTGGCAGTTTGGACACATAGCGAGTCTCTTGCACTCTCACCACCTCTTGACCCCCTCAGCACGCATCCACATGCCTGATCTTCATGGGTTGCTTTTATTGGATCCGGGGCAGCCCTGCTAAGCCTTATAATGTCCTATTGCACACATGCATTCCTACTCCCTGATCTCCAACACTCTGGACTTCTGTCCACTACCAGTGCTTTGAGACTATAAAAATGGTAAAAAGCTCTAAATAAATGACAAGTACAATACAATGCAATACAATATTACTTTCACGTACTGAGCCTATGAGGCACTTTGCCACCAAGATGAAGTTGATCTTTTAAAAGCTTCCATGAGTACTAGAAGAAATATTTTCTCTCCTGTGGAGGTCTCAGGCACGACCAATTACAAATGTTCAAGTCGGATATCATTTGCGAGATTGCTTCCCTATCAGTGGAGCGTTGGGCTCTACCTCCACTTGATGTGCCTACCACTGCATCCATGGGAATATTCAAGTCTCCTGCCACTACAACATTGTCACAGTTCATTTCATCAATTGCCTGCCACCGGTTGATAAAAACAAACTCATCACCAATATTCGAGGCATACGCAATAGCACACATAACATGTGTTCCAGCTATTTGGCACTAAACTGCCACTATTTGGCCCATTTGATCCATAGATTCTTGCACAATATGGTACGTCAGATGTTTCTACATAAATACATTGACTCCACACAAGCTCCTACAGTGCGAGCTTGATACACTAGCCTCCCCCCAGCTCTTAACTAGTCGTTCATGCTCCTCCTGACTGAGATCAATCACCTGTAAAAATGTGACAACTGGTTAATTCTGTAGCAAGGTCAATCCTTTGCATCTGTTTATTGGGTGGTTCAGAATGTTTACATTCAAAGAAGGGAATGCAAAGTGGTTTCTACTCCTAATACTCTAAGATTACACAAACAACCCCTGTAATAACTGCACCTTTACACCCAATACAGGCAAAATCAAGTATTGGCATATCGTGTTCAGCTGTACCATGAGGCATACGTTTCCAAAATCTGAGGAGAAGGTCTGAGGACCAAGCAGATAAGGAAAGGGGCAGAACCGAAAACAGAGGAAAACAATATATACACATAAAATGACAACATTCAAGTTAAATAACAATCTAGTTGCCACCCAGCTGCTAGAGCATATCTTCCACCTGCCCAGATTCAAGCTTTGGGTGCATGTATGATATTTGTGCACCACCTCCTCCCATCCCCACCCATACAGCCCACCCTTAGTAGTATCATACAGTCACTACACAAACACAGAGCTTCATCAGCCATTCCATGGCATGTAACAGGAAGGCTGATGCATCAACAACCCCCACCCCATTCCAATGGATTCCTCACTTCTGCAAGCCTCAGAATCTACATTCCTGGTGTCTATGTGAGCGTATTCCCAGCCTATCGACCACCTGTGCATCCTCCTTGAGGACATCAATTTCCTTCTTTCCCCGCTACACACTTTCTTGACCATTACCTACAAAGTGTTGGTAAAATAGTACCATTACAACCAATATTACTTCTGTCGTTAACCTTATTCTCCTGTCGCTCATCGTACATAATCAAAGAGACAGCTCCGCAGAGCATCACAATGCTGATGCAAACACGACCTCCCAGAAAACAATTCAGGATAGAGGTGTCACCTCTTTTCTTGCAGGAGGGGAATCAGTCCATACATTTCCATGGTAGGTTGTATGTTCCCTTTCATGCCTTCTCTATGACACCATCAAATAGAGAACAGAAAGAGCCAGGATAGCAACTTTTCCCCTATGTACGCATAACAATCCACCCTGTTCCCATTCGTTTTCAACAATCTTGTTCTTCAAACACACAGACCCTTATTCACAGAACTTTTTCCAATGGAGTTTTGCCATTATAAAATGCTTCGGTGAATTAGGCCCATAGTGTGCTTTCATTGTAGTAGCACACCAACCTTTCAAACAGCAACCCAATATATTTTATGTTATTGTATGTTATGGAAGGTTATGAAATTGGGGTTCATACCACACTCCACTGCCAATTGCATGGTCTCCACACATTCTGTTATTTCTGGAAGAGAGAGGCTGTGGTTGCAGTTATTGGGGAGAGAGGGAAAATACAAGAGAACATTGCTGTTGTGTTGAGGCATATACTCTCGAAGTACCCTGAACACTGAGTGCAGGTCATTTTCTAGATGTTCTCCATCAAGAGTACAGAGATATTTATGTCCAAAGGGGAGTCTCCTTTGCCGATTGTGCTCTAATAGATTATTTATTTATTTATTTGTATACAGGAGGAACAATGCTCCTTTGATCACAAAAGAATGTACATTAGATAAGAAACGATCAACATCAAACTGAACCCAGCAAAAACGTAAATAATGCTCTCACCCACATAAATCAATGCATCCAACCCACAACTGGACTGGCCAACTGGCATAGGAATATAACCAGAGACTTCGAACATAATATATAACCTAGTGATACTCATGGACAATGAACTATCCCTGGAACCGAAAGTCAAAACAATCACCAAAAAATGCTTCTTCCTTCTAAGACTACTCAGAGGACTACTCCCATACCTATCCTTTCCTCATAGAACCCTCACAATCATATCCCTGATACTTAAAAAAATTGACTGAACAAACAGCCTCTACCTAGGAATGCCGAAAGACTCACCAAGAAACTCCAAGGGTGCCAAGCACCAGAGCCAGGATTCTACTAAGATTAAACAGACCACATCACTCCACCTCTGAAAAGCCTATAATGGCTACCAATAAAAAAATGCATTAAATTCAAAGCACTCTGTATCACCCACAAAGCCTTAGGTAGATAAGGAGCCAAATTCTTCCAAGCCATGATCAGCCACTACGGGCCAAGAAGGGACCAAAGATCAAGCAACAACCTACAAACAACAAAAATGAGACAAAACAATACAAAAAAAGGAAATCCAGAGGAACACCGTTCTCACGTCTATTTGGTAACCTCTGGAACACCATGCCCAAAGAAATTTAAACCAAAGGAGTCCATGCCACCAGAACATTACTGAAAAACTGATTATTCAATAGACACTGAGAACCTTAAAGGGACGTCGGCAGCAAGAACATTGCGAACCAAAAAAGAAATACATTAAGGGACATGGTCACAGACAACAGTGGCAATATCTTAGAGGACCAGAGCACTACACCACCCCCACCTCCCATCTGCATGTCCAAACATGCACAACAACTACAATGATCCACAATGAGAAGGCTATCCAACCAAAGGACAGAATAAGGGATAACACCAAGCACAAGGGAACTCGGGCAAGTAAACCATTAAAACCCAAACATCTACCCATCCTACCCACCCGCAACTAGGGCCACCTAACCTGCCCACCCATAGCTACAGCTGCCCGGCTGTGCAACTGCTCTTCTATCTTTATAACTCCTGCTACGCACCCTTTCAGCAAATGAACTGACATCAGGTCCAGATCCAACAGCCTTGACTAACCTGGATGTGTCACAAGAAACACACTAAGTACAACCATGCACCAGCCACCATAACACGCAGGGAAGTCAGACCTCTGACCTCGAGGGGAGACGATATGAGCCGATGAACCACAACAAAGAGCGTCGGTAAATACCATTAAGCAGCAACCAAAGACTCAAACCAGAGGCATCACCAAACCAACCAGCTTACTAACCCATTTTCCCTTCCCGCTCCTCCAACATAACCAAAGCCACTACAGTTGACTAGGGGCTAGCCACACAAACACCCTACGAATCAATATAAGGTTGCACCCTACCATCTCTCTGAGATTCTGGAAGCAAACCTAGAGGGAGTTCCCTGGCACATAGTCCACAATTCCATCAAATATACAATTATACACCAACACAATAGAGTTAACACCAGATCAGGTGAACTATTTAGGATTCTCAAGGATCCTCAAGGAACTGGAAGATCCATGGCCAGGCATCGTGCAGATGGTCAAGGACACCAGTTGGTGTACATCCACCCTACAAGCCATGAGAAACAAACCAGAGAATATACAGAAAAACCTAGAAACCAAAATCGACTTGTGTAACAAGGCTAATGTGATCCTCCCATCAGTACGACCCATTGAAGACACTGTTATATTTGAGTTCTAGCCCATCTCCGAGCAACACTTGCAAAAACACTTGCAAAAAGTACTTAGCCATCTTAAACCAACAAACTGTAAGGGGGACATCTGTCCTGACTCAATAATCAAAGAAGGTGATAACCAACTTGCCCCGCTCATTACCAAATGTATAAACCGTTCTTTTAAAGAGAGTGTTGTCCCTATCAGTATAAAAAAGCCTGGATCTCACCTGTCTTAAAGAAACTCAATCTTGGCCAGAATGTGCCGAGTAACTATTGGCCAATTACGAGCGTGCCATACTTATTTAAGATTCTGGAGAAAGTGGCACAGCTACAGATTGAGGAGTTCTTGTCCAAATATAAGATTCTGGGGCCAAAACAATCAGGCTTTCAACAAGGTTATAGCAAAGAGTCGACTCTTCTCAACCTGAAGTCCAATATGTTCAAGATATTCGACAAAGGGAACTCAGCTCTGCTGCTGCTACTAGATCTGTCTGCAGCATTTGATCTTGTGGATCATACAATTCCCGCAGACAGACTATGTGACACAGCACATTTTTCTATCGAAGCAGCTAATTGGGTTCAGTCATTTCTATCTAACCGGACTGCAAGAGTTTTCTTTCAGGATTCGCTGGCAGAGGAATTCCAGGTTTCCTGCGGAATACCACAGGGATCCTGTATATCTCCTACACTATTTAACTCTTTATGCTCCCCATGTTCCGATAAATTGATGCTTCAGAGACCATCTCCACAAAGTATGCCGATGATACTCAGTGCCTCATACCACTATCTGGGGACTACATCACTGATTCCACTGCCTCATCTTTTTCTCTCTTCAAGAAGGGTCTGAAGACAGTACTGTTTTGCTAAAACTCTTAATCTAGTAACCTAATAATCTCCTCTCCTGTTTCTCCCTTCTCTGTACTATGTACGTATGTTATTGTTTAGCGCCCCCATGCACACTGGCTCTCGTCTTTTGCTCTATATAAATAAATAAATACCAACATCCATCCACGACTGTGGACCCTTATGGATACAACTAACCAGTGTGCACAACCACAATCCACCCTAACATCACAGAACACACACACCAACGCAAACACTAGCACATAGCCGATGCACTGAGTCCTACCCATATGGTTTCAACACAGAGGGCCTCCTGAACCAACTCGCATGTGCAAAACAATACTCACAGACACCAGTTCCTCTTGGTTCTGAACCTATTCTATCATCCTATGCCACTAACACACCCAGCCCTCCTCTGTTGCAGAGCCATGTGAGCACCTGGGGACCACCCTTGGGTGGTAGTAGTGCACAGTATAAATCAACATAACATAACAATTCAGATTTGACGGGAAGCAGTGACCTTCTTACAATAAGGTGAATTTCAGGGACATTCTGACCAAGTTGTGGGAGGGTGTAAATGAAACAGTCAGCAGGGACAATACATAAGGGGACATACATAGAATAAGGACAATGAACATTGCACATTATTAAGTGCAGGTAGGTGCTTGTGAAGTGACCATGATGGGTGAAGTGCTATAGTGAAGGCAGAGGAAGTGAGGGACAGAGGCAGGTTAGAAGTGGGGCAAAAATGTTAGCTAGCAGGCAGATGAGAGGTTGGTTAAAAGGGGAACTCAGAGACGAGGAGGTAGGCTTTTAATTTGGTTTTGAAGAAATCCATGTGGACCGTTTCTCAGATGTAAAGGGGAGATGTCCAGGGAGCAAGAAGAGAGAAAGAGCGGAAGAGAGAGGAAGCACAGGGAGGGTGAGCAGCCACAACTATAGTCATGGAGGCGAGCAGAGATTATGAGAAGGCTTGTAGAGTTGGATAGAGGAGGATAGATACAGTGGTGCCTTACTATAGATAGATTTTTGAACCAGGAGAAGACATTTAAATCTGGCCCTGTTTTGCATCGTCAGCGTTCCAGCGTGGTGACGGTAAGCGGAAGTAAGTGTGAAGCAAGAGCTTTCAAACAGAGTCCTGGTAGCGAAGTTAATGATTTTGTCGAGTGGACAGAAAGCATAGTTCGGGAGACCAAAGTGGATTCTGGCAGAGTAGTCCAGTTTAGAGTTAACAAGAGTAGTTAAGTGGTGCTTTGCAGCATTGAAAGGAAGGAGGTGCCTGGTTTTCCAAATATTTAGGAAGTTGAGGTGAGGTTAGTTGCTCTTCCAGTTTTGGAGATAAAAGTAGAGAAGATGTGAGAAGGGTCAAAGATGATGCCGAGGTTTCTATCTGAAAAAGAGAATGGATAAGTGTCAGGTGTGAACTGCATAGGCAGAGAAAGAGATGAGAAAGAGCTTTTGAGCTCAGTTTTGGTAGAGTGTAACATCAAAGAGTTGAAGGCACGCCCCTAAACACTCACACCAGAGAGAATACAACCCGCTAGGGAAGAAAGTCCCAAGTTGATCTTGTAAGGATAACAAGTTTTAATCTTACACGCAGATGAGCGCAACAGCAAAGAACTTGGCTGCTAAGAATATTCTGCCAAAAAGTAGTACAAGCAGAATCTTATAAAGGAAAACATTGTCATAAATGATGCAATACATACAGTAAAAACCTGCAAAGGTGGTTAGTGTGCACCTATACATGATCCACCTGCTCCATTAGAGATTCCAGGTCATTGGTTCCAGCTTCCAGCCCAGTCCGTCCATCTTCCATCACGTGAATGCTGTGGCGATCATCTTCTCACGTCGAAGGTTAACTACACTCAACGAACAAATTAGCTACACTCCTGACATATACTATTTTATCACTATAATGCGCACCTGGCAGGCCTTAAAACTGACACAATGGAGGTTCTGGGAGCCTTTAACCTTCACAGACACATTTAATTCACTCCCTTCCACCCCACATGTCTCCAAAGTCTCCACCCTCGTTTTGAACTATAATGTATTCCTCCCACTACTGCGCAATACAAATCACACGATTGTCGCCCAACAATGTGCCCTTTCCATCCTCTTAGAACATTTCAAGACTTGTTACTTTAGGATTGGTGGTCAAAGGGCAACTGGTGCCAAGGAATTCAGGGATCTTAAGGTTTAGTCAGTTATATGGGCTATAACTCATGGTCGCATGGGGAAGGGCTGGGTCATGCTTTGGCCAGTGTGAGATAGAAAGCACACCAAGCACCGGTCTGTGATCACAGCCTTGTAGGGCACATTCCTCTTGAGTAAAAAACCACATCTTTGCAACACTGTTAGAACAATGAATAGGCATTATGGCGGTTGGCGGTGTGGGCTGTCCTCATGAAAGCTTGGGCATGGCTGGAGATTTTCTTCATCTCTTAATTTGGGCCTAGTGCATGCAATTCCGCATTTGCCGTGCAGGACTTCCCGCCTACCTATTATTATTAATATCTACATAAAAAAGCAAAGCTGCTCACGCCATGACCTACACTATGTGGCTTGATTACATTTGATTATGTTGAAGTGGAGGCCCTTGTATTGGGAGGTGGTCCTTTCACCGTCCCCTCTCTCCCTTGGCCCATCATAGTGCTTCAGATGCATCTCGCCTCACTTTAAAACACTTATGGGGGGGGTGGGACGGGGCTGCTCAATTCCCAACCGAGCGCAAAGCCATCCAATATTTAATGGCAGAGAGACAATTGGACATTTCGATAGAGAGATCAGAGGAGATTCCAGGAACGTAGAGAAATATTTGGGCGTTGTCCGCAAAGAGTTGGTACAAGAAACCAAAGGAGGAATTTAGTGCCCCAAGAGCAGAGGTGTAGACTGTAAAGAGGAGTCTTGTGGAACACCACCAGTTAGAGTAGTGAGTTTAGAGGTAATGTTGCTCCAGAAGAGAGAGAATTGGCAAGGTGCAAGGTAGGATTCGATCCACGAAAGGGTTCCATCACAAATCCCAAGACGAAAGAGTATTGCAGAGATCAGAGTGATCAACCATGTCAAAAGCAATAGATAGGTCAAGGGTCAATGAGAAATAGGATAGAGAATAGGTTGGAGTGATTAGCAGAGGCAATGAAGTTGGACACAGTCATGAGAAGAGTTTCTGTGCAGTGACAGGAGAAGGAACTTGCTTGTAGGGGGTATGGGAGGTTGTGAATGTCTACAGAATTGGTAAATTTGGTTGAACACAACTCTTTTGAACACTTTAGAGTCAGCCCCTAACATTTTTAGGAGAGGGATGACCATGTCTGTTTTGAAAACAGAGAGAAAGCAAGCAGAGTTGAAGGACAGGTTAAAGAGTTCCACAAGGTGAGAGACCACTAAAGGGGCAATAGGCTTGACTAGCTAAGAGGGTCTGATGGGGCTCAAGAAGGGTTAGTCTTCATCAATAGAAATAGCATTTTATCAGTATTAGTGTGACTAAAGTGGGAGGAAGAGGCAGATGATCATGCTAGAGTAGGGAGAGTATAAAATGTAGGAGGAGGGACTGTGAGTAAGCTCAGGAGACAGTCTCTAATTTTGGAAATGTTTTCAGCATAGTATTTAGCTAGGTCGTTAGCTGTGAGACTGGAGTTGATAGTCATAGACTTAGGAGGAGTAAAGAAGGAGTTTAGGGTGCCCATTAGCTGGTAAGGATGATTGGAGTGAGATTCAATTGGGTTAGGTAGAATTCCCTTTTTGATCTATGAAGAGTGGACTTGAAAGAGTTGAGGGCGGAGAGGTATAGTTCAGGGTCCTCTTGCGAGTGGGTACTTCTCCATTTGCAAAGTAGCTGATGCATGTCTGTGCAAAGACAGCGTATAAATGGGGTGTCCCATGGCTGAGGATGATGAGATTTAGGGGTGGAGGTAAGCATTAGGAAGTGAGAGGAGAATGAGTTATATAGTAGGGTTTGGAAGCTGGAGAAGGCAGTGTTGGTGGAAGTGGAATCGGGTGTGAAGGAGGAAAGTGAGAACTGTATGCTTGGAGAGAAAGTGGGGAATGGCAGAAGGTTTACATTTCCAGAAATAGGTGAAGCAAACAGTAAGGAAAAGTCAGATGGTGTAAAGGAGATGGTGGTGGAAGCAATTGAGTGATTAGATAGGGATGGTGTGGCAGTAGTATCAGTGGCTGAGAGAGAGTCAGTAGAAGATAGTGAATGAAGGATAGTTTGGAGTTATATGCAGCCCCCAGATTGGCATTGCCAGATGGAGAAATCCAGGTTTCAGTGATAACAAGATGGTCTACAGGAGGAGAGCTCGAATGAAAGTAGTCAGTGATAAAGAACATTTTGTTAAATATAGATTGAGAATGTCACAGTGTAATGTTCATTTGATGAGGTAAGGAAGAGTAGATAAGTTGCATCTCAGAGGATGAGAAGCAAGCTGGCTAGGTGTTAGAGAAGGTATGGTTAGCTTGTTGGCTTTGCTTGTTGGAATGAGGTGGAAGAGAGATGGAGTGGTGGGAGTTTCGATTTGTGAGCTTTATCATAGGGATAGGAAAGGAGGAAGTAGTAGCTTGATTGGCGAAATCATAGTGAGAGGTGATTAGGGGAAGAAGCAGCAAGAGGTGCAGGAATGAGTGCATTATAAGTGAGCAGCACAGAGCGGAGAGACAGTACAGTAATTAGGAAGCATGGGGTAATCACAGGCGCATCATGGAGAAAGGAAACAATCAAAGGCTCATAGGTTAAGTGGATTAGCGTGGGATGTACGATGTAAATGGTCATAGAGCAGTAGTGTACTGAAGTGTGTTGGGAGGCGTCTTCAATTGCCATATGTGGCTGGCTTAGTTGGTACGTGTATTGTGTGTTGTAATTTGACCATGTTAGTGTGGGGAGCTGTCAGAAACCTCTAAGGCCAGGCAAATCTGAACCAACATATATAAGATATGCATTGCATTGGAATCGCGAACAGCTCTGCTCTGCTTCCACTGATGCTGTCACCAGTTTGCTTTCTTTTTTCTGGTGCAGAGCTCCAGCTGCGTGTTCTGAACCAAGGAGGATTCCCTGCCCAAGAATTTGAATGGCACTACTCCTCCTGGGATCCACATGTCTCCAGGGCCATCTGCCCGCATCCTGGCATTGCTGCAAAACCCACCACATCTGCCTCCTCACAAGCAGGGTCCCCTGATGCTCTCTCCCACACAGGCCTCCCTGTTTCTTCCTTTGCTGGTCTCGTGGTCTTCTCTTATCTACCTGCAACCCCTTGACAGTTTGCAGGTGTGAACTTCTAATTGGACTTGCCTGACCATCACAGCACTCTGCAGACATCGTTTTCGTCCCAGTACTAGAGGGGTGCAAGGAGTTACTGGTGCTTACAACTCCTAGTCACCTCTTCCTCATCTCAGTATTGAGAGAGGGGGTAGAGGGGAGGGAGAGAGACACACGAGTGGTCTGTTATTAGGTGAAACATACGGCCCAGGAGATAATACTTTAGCTGAATCACGACCAACTTTATTGCCAATACCTCTAACTCGATGACTGAGTCGGTTATCACTCTGGGGAAGAGCTTTCTGCTGATGTTCAGAATTGGGTGTTATAAATCATCATGTTTTTTTGACAGAACAGCTTCTAATCCCATTAAGCAAGCTTTGGTCTGGAGGATGAATTCTTTAGCGAAATGTGCAACTTTCAAAATGGGGCTTTGGCATAGGGCGTGTTTTAAAGTTGTTTAACAGATTTCATATTTCTCTTCGCATCTGATCTTTTGGGGCTTGGCATTTTTCAATTTGTCTGTCAGTCTGGATATTTTACTAGAGAAACCTGTATCAAATCTGCGATAGTACCCAATTAGTCCCCAAAAGGCACTTAGATCTTTCTTAGTTTTTGGAGTGGTTGTATCGAGAACAGCTCACACTACATCTTGCTGTGGTTGGACAGTGCCGTTACCCACAAATAACCCCAAATACTATACCACAGATTGGGCCAGTTTTCCCTTTCTGGGGTTAGTGGTCATCCCTGTTTTTCTTAACACTCTCATGATTGTATAAAGGTGGTACAAATAATCTTCCAATGTCCTGCTATGTATCACAATGTCACCTATGTAGACTCTTCAAAATTCAGAGTATGGTTGTAAGATTTTATCCATGAGTCTCTGGAATGTTGCACAACCACCATGCAGCCTAAAAGGCAAGACTTTAAAATGAAACAATCCTATGGGAGTGGCAAAGGTAGTTTTCTCTTTATCAGTTCCATGCATAGGAACTTGCCAATACCCTTTCATGAGATCTATTGTAAGGTAGACAGCATTACCCAGCCGATCTATCAGATCATCGATACAGGGCACTGGGTAAGCGTCAAAGGTAGAGATGGCATTCACCTTTTGAAAATCTATACAGAACCTCCAACTTCCATCGGGTTTGGCCACCAACATGATGGGGGAGGACCAAGGGCTATTAGAATGTTCATTGATTTTAGCCTCTAGCCTGTTTTTTACATCCGGAATGATAGTCTCTTTTCTAGCCTCAGGTAACTGATAAGGTTTCAAGTGTACCACTTTACCTACAGGAGTGATGATGTGATGATAAATACCCTTTACTCTTCCAGGCTCCTTTCCAAACACATCAGGAAATTGCCAGCTAAAGTCATGCAAGTCTTGTGTTTGATTGTTACGGAGGTCAGGGGATTTTAAGGTTTGTTTTCTGTGTCTTCAGGTAGAAGACAGGATTATATTATAGCCTGGGACTCTGAAGAATTTTCCTTCCATTCCTTCAATAAGTTCACATGGCAGATTTGGCCTTTAAGACACTGGTTGGGTTTTCAGATCTTATTATTACAGGGACCCATGTGTTCCCACACCTTGTATGGACCCTGCAACCTGGATACCAGCTTATTTTCAGAAGTAGGCAATAGTACCAGCACTTTCTGACCTATGGAAAAGGATCTGAAGGCAACTTTTTTTTATCATAAGAGATTGTTTGTTGTTCCTATGCTTTAACAATATGAGTCTGGGCTAAAGATCTAACCGCTGTCATGTGTCCTTTCAACCTATTTGCCATTTAGTAAAGTGGAATTTGGGCCTCCTCTCTCTCTTCCCATGTTTCTCTCAACATATCCAGGACATCACGCGGTTCTCGTCCATAAAGAAGTTCAAACGGGGAAAATCATGTTGAGGCCTGAGGGGTTTTCCAGACTGCATACATGGCCCAGGGTATCATTTTACCCCAATTCTTACAATCATGCTCAACTAACTTTCAGAGTATGGTTTTGAGGGTTTTATTAAATCTTTCCACATGGTCATCTGTCTGGGGATGATACACAGCTGTTCTAAGGGAGGTGATATGTAACAGTTGTTTAACTTCCCCCATAAGCTTGCTCATGAAAGTAGAGCCCTGGTCAGTCAATATCCCTTTTGGAAACCCTACTCTAGAGAAGAAAGGGAGCAGGTGTTTCAGGATTTGGTCTGTTGTATTGACTCTCAGAGGGAAGGCTTCTGGATAATGTGTGACGTAATCTACAATAACCATAATTTATTTGTTCCCCAGTTTGGAAGTTTCCATGGGTCCCACAATGTCCATACCAATCTGGAAAAATGGAACCTCAATTACTTGTAATGGAACCGGTGGTGGTATGTATGTACAAATTTTCTGGCTGATTACGCACATTTGGATGATGTTTTTAGTGTCAACGTGAATTGCGGGCAAGTAAAACTTGTTCGCTATTTGTGTCTGAGTTTTGGACAGCTGCAAATGTCCTCCCACCAGATGTGAATGGGCTATCTCTTGGACCACCTGCCTGTGACTTTAAAGGACTACTAATTGGGTTTTACCAGGCCCTCTGAAGCGGTGTCTCCATTATAAAGTAGGTCATGTTTCAAAAAGAAAAAAGGTCCCCCTTTCTCACGACACCCTGGCTCCGATATTACTTGCAAAAAGGCTTCAGCTAACAAGGTTTCTTTGGGCAAAGGCTAAGTCCGGAAGTGTCTAGGGCTCTTCCTCTTTAGCTTTTCTGGGTTCAGGGTTGGGAGGGCCATCAGATGTTTCATCAGCCTCCACAAACCCTTGAGTTCCTCTATCTGTACTTTCCTTCCTGAATTCTTCCTTTACCCTAGGGAACGCAGCTTTCTCACACATCCCTTGGGCAAATGTATCCCCTTGATGAAATTGGAATGGCTCCTTCCTGTGATTTTTTAACAATACCGTAGCATCACCTCTAAAGTCGGGGTATATTACTCCCGCTAATACATCAATTCCAAATCTCCATGCCAGCCCTGATTTGGGTGCTAGTCTGATGTATGTATCAGGGGGTGAAATTAGTAACAGATCAGTGGGTATCAGTCTTCTTTCACCTGGATGAATAGTTTCATACCTACTGTTACAGATGTCAACCCCAATAGAGCCCTTGGTGGCTACTGAGGGGTCTGATGCCCTGGCACTTAGTTTTTCAAATCTGTGGGTCCCCCAACTTGTATTGGTTCAGCCAAATTCCGCTCCTGGCACCATTTGTGAAGGCATCATGAAGCAAGTCACAGAGAACAGACATAGGGGGTAATTCATAGAATTCAGCGCACAAGTGGCGCACGCGGCTGGCGCACAGTGTGCACGTGCGAATCCCTGCGCCAGCCGCGTGCGCTAAAATCCATTTCCGCGCACAGCGTATTCATGGATTCCAGCTACCAAAACCAGCCGTGGCGCACAGTGGTGCAGCGACCCTGCAGCAGCGCTAGTTACGCCCCCAAGAACGCCTCTTGCGCAGGGAAAAGCCATCAAAATCCCCAATCCAGCGCAAAGGGCTGCGCTAACCCTGTACCAGCACGGCAAGCGGGCTACGTGTATCACTGGGGTGCGCGGGAAGTACCTCACGTCATTTCAGCTGGGTACGTGCATTTCAGGGGTGCGCGGGAAGTTCCAGACGTGATTTCAGCAGGGTACGTGTATTTCAGGGGTGCGCGGGAAGTTCCACACGTGATTTCAGCAGGGTACGTGTATTTCAGGGGTGCGCAGGAAGTTCCACACGCGATTCCATCAGGGTACGTGTATTTCAGGGGTGCGCGGGAAGTTCCACACGCGATTGGCCCCGTGCGAGCAGGGTACGTGTATTTCAGGGGTACGCGGGAAGTTCCACACGCGATTTCAGCAGGGTACGTGTATTTCAGGGGTGCACGGGAAGTTCCACACGCGATTGGCCCCGTGCGAGCGGGCTACGTGTATTTCAGGGGTGCGCGGGAAGTTCCACACGCGATTCCATCAGGGTATGTGTATTTCAGGGGTGCGTGGGAAGTTCCACACGCGATTTCAGCAGGGTACGTGTATTTCAGGGGTGCGCGGGAAGTTCCACACGCGATTCCATCAGGGTACGTGTATTTCAGGGGTGCGCGGGAAGTTCCACACGTGATTTCAGCAGGGTACGTGTATTTCAGGGGTGCGCGGGAAGTTCCACACGTGATTTCAGCAGGGTACGTGTATTTCAGAGGTGCGCAGGAAGTTCCACACGCGATTCCATCAGGGTACGTGTATTTCAGGGGTGCGCGGGAAGTTCCACACGCGATTGGCCCCGTGCGAGCAGGGTACGTGTATTTCAGGGGTACGCGGGAAGTTCCACACGCGATTTCAGCAGGGTACGTGTATTTCAGGGGTGCACGGGAAGTTCCACACGCGATTGGCCCCGTGCGAGCGGGCTACGTGTATTTCAGGGGTGCGCGGGAAGTTCCACACGCGATTCCATCAGGGTATGTGTATTTCAGGGGTGCGTGGGAAGTTCCACACGCGATTTCAGCAGGGTACGTGTATTTCAGGGGTGCGCGGGAAGTTCCACACGCGATTCCATCAGGGTACGTGTATTTCAGGGGTGCGCGGGAAGTTCCACATGCGATTTCAGCAGGGTACGTGTATTTCAGGGGTGCGCGGGAAGTTCCACACGCGATTGGCCCCGTGCGAGCAGGGTACGTGTATTTCAGGGGTGGGCGGGAAGTTCCACACGCGATTCCATCAGGGTACGTGTATTTCAGGGGTGCCCTTGAAGTTCCACACGCAATTCCATCAGGGTACGTGTACATCAGGGGTGCGCGGGAATTTTCACATGTGAATTCAGCATGGTACGTGTATATCAGGGGTGTGCGGGAAGTTCCACACACGAATGTCCTGGCTACGTGTATTTCGGGGTGCGCGGGAAGTTTCACACGCGATATCAGCAGGGTACGTGTATTCCAGGGGTGCGCCGATAAGTTCCACACGCGAATGTCCTGACTACGTGTATTTCAGGATGCGCAGATGTAACACACGCGAAACTCCTGGCTACGTGTATCTTGGGGTGCGTGGGAAGTTTCACACGCAAAGTCAGCAGGGTACATGTATATCAGGGGTGCGCGGGAAGTTACACACACAAATCTCCTGGCTACGTGTATCTTGGGGTGCGTGGGAAGTTTCACACGCAAAGTCAGCAGGGTACATGTATATCAGGGGTGCGCGGGAAGTGCCACACGCGAATGTCCTGGTACGTGTATTTCGGGGTGCGCGGGAAGTTTCACACGTGATATCAGTAGGGTACGTGCATATCAGGGGTGCACGGAAAGTATCACACGCGATTCCATCAGGGTACGTGTATTACAGGGGTGCGCGGGGATCACCACACGTGAATTGCACGTGTGGGTCCTCCCAGCTGTTCCCTCTACACCCTCCACGGCCCCTGCAGGTGGCTCACACCACAGGGGCCTACCCTGCACATGTCCTGCAGGCACCCCATCCACCATGGCCATGCCCCCCAGCCAACCCACATGTCAACTTGCACTACTGCCCACCAACGCATGTCCCCCTGCACCCCCAGCCACCAGGGGCACCCTCCACCAGGCCCCCACCCATGTCTCCCACCACCCCCAACCCCCAGAAGTGTAGGGGCAGCCTCCACCAGGCCCCCTCCCATGTCTCCCACCACCCCCACCCCCCAGCACTGTGGGGCACCTGCCAGCAGGCCCCCACCCATGTCCAACTCATGTTCCCCACCACCCCTACCCCCCAGCACTGTGGGGCACCTGCCAGCAGGCCCCCACCCATGTCTCCCAGCCCCCCACCCCCCAGCAGTGCAGGGGCAGCCTCCACCAGGCCCCCACCCATGTCCAACTCATGTCCCCACCACCCCCACCCCCCAGCACTGTGGGGCACCTGCCAGCAGGCCCCCACCCATGTCTCCCACCACCCCCACCCCCCAGCAGTGCAGGGGTAGCCTCCACCAGGCCCCCACCCATGTCCAACTCATGTTCCCCACCACCCCCACCCCCCAGCACTGTGGGGCACCTGCCAGCAGGCCCCCACCCATGTTCAACTCATGTTACCCACCACCCCCACCCCCCAGCAGTGCAGGGGCAGCCTCCACCAGGCCCCCACCCATGTCTCCCACCACCCCACCCCCAGCAGTGCAGGGGCACCCTCCACCAGGCCCCCACCCATGTCCAACTCATGTTCCCAACCACCCCCACCCCCCAGCACTGTGGGGCACCGGCCAGCAGGCCCCCACCCATGTCCAACTCATGTTCCCCACCACCCCCACCCCCCAGCACTGTGGGGCACCTGCCAGCAGGCCCCCACCCATGTCCAACTCTTGTCTCCCACCACCCCCACCCCCCAGCAGTGCAGGGGCACCCTCCACCAGGCCCCCACCCATGTCTCCCACCACCCCCACCCCCCAGCACTGTGGGGCACCTGCCAGCAGGCCCCCACCCATGTCCAACTCATGTTCCCCACCACCCCCACCCCCCAGCACTGTGGGGCACCTGCCAGCAGGCCCCCACCCATGTCTCCCACCACCCCCACCCCCCAGCAGTGCAGGGGCAGCCTCCACCAGGCCCCCACCCATGTCCAACTCATGTCCCCACCACCCCCACCCCCCAGCACTGTGGGGCACCTGCCAGCAGGCCCCCACCCATGTCCAAATCATGTTCCCCACCACCCCCACCCCACAGCACTGTGGGGCACCTGCCAGCAGGCCCCCACCCATGTCCAACTCATGTTCCCCACCACCCCCACCCCCCAGCACTGTGGGGCACCTGCCAGCAGGCCCCCACCCCTGTCTCCCACCACCCCCACCCCCCAGCAGTGCAGGGGCAGCCTCCACCAGGCCCCCACCCATGTCCAACTCATGTCCCCACGCCCCACACCCCCCAGCAGTACAGGGGCACCCTCCACCAGGCCCCCACCCATGTCTCCCACCACCCCCACCCCCCAGCAGTGCAGGGGCAGCCTCCACCAGGCCCCCACCCATGTCTCTCACCACCCCCACCCCCCAGCACTGTGGGGCACCTGCCAGCAGGCCCCCACCCATGTCCAACTCATGTTCCCCACCACCCCCACCCCCCAGCACTGTGGGGCACCTGCCAGCAGGCCCCCACCCATGTCCAACTCATGTTCCCCACCACCCCCAGCCCCCAGCACTGTGGGGCACCTGCCAGCAGGCCCCCACCTAAGTCTCCCATCCCCCCACCCCAGCAGTGCAGGGGCAGCCTCCACCAGGCCCCCACCCATGTCCAACTCATGTCCCCACCACCCCCACCCCCCAGCACTGTGGGGCACCTGCCAGCAGGCCCCCACCCATGTCTCCCACCACCCCCACCCCCCAGCAGTGCAGGGATAGCCTCCACCAGGCCCCCACCCATGTCCAACTCATGTTCCCCACCACCCCCACCCCCCAGCACTGTGGGGCACCTGCCAGCAGGCCCCCACCCATGTCCAACTCATGTTACCCACCACCCCCACCCCCCAGCAGTGCAGGGGCAGCCTCCACCAGACCCCCACCCATGTCTCCCACCACCCCACCCCCAGCAGTGCAGGGGCACCCTCCACCAGGCCCCCACCCATGTCCATCTCATGTTCCCCACCACCCCCACCCCCCAGCACTGTGGGGCACCCTCCACCAGGCCCCCACCCATGTCTCCCACCACCCCCACCCCCCAGCACTGTGGGGCACCTGCCAGCAGGCCCCCACCCATGTCCAACTCATGTTCCCCACCACCCCCACCCCCCAGCACTGTGGGACAACTGCCAGCAGGCCCCCAACCATGTCTCCCACCACCCCCACCCCCCAGCAGTGCAGGGGCAGCCTCCACCAGGCCCCCACCCATGCCCAACTCATGTCCCCACCACCCCCACCCCCCAGCACTGTGGGGCACCTGCCAGCAGGCCCCCACCCATGTCCAACTCATGTTCCCCACCACCCCCACCCCCAGCACTGTGGGGCACCTGCCAGCAGGCCCCCACCCATGTCCAACTCCTGTTCCCCACCACCCCCACCCCCCAGCACTGTGGGGCACCTGCCAGCAGGCCCCCACCATGTCCAACTCATGTTCCCCACCACCCCCACCCCCCAGCACTGTGGGGTACCTGCCAGCAGGCCCCACCCATGTCCAACTCATGTTCCCCACCACCCCCACCCCCCAGCACTGTGGGGCACCTGCCAGCAGGCCCCCACCCATGTCCAACTCATGTTCCCCACCACCCCCACCCCCCAGCTCTGTGGGGCACCTGCCAGCAGGCCCCAACTCATGTTCCCCAGCCAACATGTCATCGCAATCTAGATCCCTGGTCCCTATGGTCAGCCTCCAAATGCAAAACACCCACCCGAGTATTGCATCCACCCACTCAGAAATGGCAATTACATGACAGAACACCAATTGCAAGTTTCGAAACAAACACATGTCCCTCACATACACCCAATGGGTGTCAGTGAATCTCAAAACCCATATCATGATATGCATGAAACCAATGAGATGATACTACACATTGAAGTTCGATAAAAAAATATGTATTAAAGGAAACATAAATAGATTCAAAAATAAAGAAACAGAAATGGGAATGTACAAAAATGAAAAGAAGCATGTCCGTGAAAAAAAGCAAAACCAAAAATCATAATCCAAAGGAATGGTGTCCAAAGTCACTGTCCACAAAAGAAAATCCAATGGGAAATAATAATTGAAAGCCATTGCTCCATGGGTAAATTGTGAAAGAAAAATAAAATCCAACAGTGAACTATGTACAGACGAACAAGGGTCCATTATCCCAACAAAACGACTTGAAACCTATCTAACAACACTAACTAATAAAATAAACTATATACAAAAATGTGGCCAATGTCCAAAAGGTCCAAAATAAATCAAAAAACAAAGGAAACCTAACACTAACTACATAACTATGTACAAGGGCAGCGGGATAGTCTGATGGCTCACTTTTGGATGTCCCAGGCCAGGGCATCATCGAACTCCTGCTCAATGTCCCGGAGGCGGTCCTCCTCCATGGCCCCGAGGTTCCGCAGGGCCGTCGACGTGTCCACCTCCAACCCCCTGCGGATTGCCTCGAGGCACTCGGCCCGCCTCAGGGCCCTCACCATGGAGTTCTCCGCCCTGACCATTGTGAGCCGTGCCTCTTCCGCCCGCTGCCGCTCCGCATCTATGGCGTGGCCCAACCGCTGCCACACGGAAGACACTCTCTGTCCTGGGTCCTCCTGCCCTCCGGCCGATGCCTGCCCCTCCGATGTTGAAGGCCCAGAGCCTTCATGGCTCCCACCACGTTGCTGCTGCTGCTGTGCCTCTGCCCGTGCACTGCCTCCTGCTGCCTGCACATCCTCCGCCGGCTGGGGTGCAGTTGTTGATGTGGCCACCCCTGCTGGACGTCCGACTCCCGACTGTGGCAGGGATGCCTCCTCCACCAGCCTGGCCGCACCGTCAGAGGCAGCTCCACAGGGCACCCAGGTGACTGATGGGTGGGAAGATGGCATGGAGGACGACTGGCACGTAGGGGGTTCAGTTGAGGAGGGGGTCGTAGCAAGCCCCATCAAACGGAGGAATCCGGCCTGGGTGACCTGTCCCAGTAGGCTGACATGGTCAACGAGCCATTTGAGATAACGTGCAGTCTCCTCATGAAAAGACGCAATGCCACACCAGTCAGGACAGGCTCAACCCGGACCCGGATAGCCACGTCCGCAGGCAGAGGAAGGCCAGTTGTCGTTTGCTCATCCCCTGCCTGAAAACGGGTCTGGACGTAGGCATCCTTGCTGGTGCAAGATGATGCAGGGACAGCATCAGGGACAGGATTGCACACAGGCACCTCCGCGGCGGCCTGTGCTTCCACCTGTCCCTGGTCCTGCACTGCACCACTAGCACCAGTGGGATCCCCACCTCCAGACCCCGTCTCTGTTGCTTGCATGGCCTCCTCCTCCACCAAACCCCCCACCAACCTGGATGACTCCGTGCCATCTTCCCCCCTTGGGCCCTGTGGGGTCCCAGCTGCCGCTTCTGCTGCCGAGGAGTCCAACTCCAACCTCTGCCTCTTGGACCTCCCCCTGGCAGCTGCGGCCTGGGACGCGGCACCGGACTCCTCACTCCCCGACGAGATGACAACATGGGAGGGGAGCCGGGCCTTGCGTCTCCGGCTGTCGGTGGGATCCCTGCCACTGTGCTCCACAGCACCTTCTCCGCCCTCTTCATCAGTTGATGCTGCAGACAGGGAGAAATAAAACACAGGCATCAGGGCACTGTACAATGGACACATACACACATGACAGTTGTACATGAGTGGCACTGGCAAACCTCAGACATGCCATCACAATCCCCAACACACATGTCATTTCAACTCGCACACATGAGCCATACCACAGCCATATAGCAACTGCCAGCACCATCCATACACATACAACAGCATGAGCAGGCAAAGCTGAGCCAGACATCACATGCAACACAGGAAGTGCACCACACATGTACACACACCACCACACTTGCATGCATGTGTACACCTCTGCCAAGTGTCGCAGTGTTCAGATGGGCATCCATGTCACATCTGCCAATCAGGCTTCCACATCCCGCTGTCACATGCATCCATGTTGCATCACTGTTGCACCCTTGTCAAATACACACAAATGCACATGTACACAGTGCTGATACATGCAGCTGAAAACAACATACATGCGTGACATCACGGACATGTCTACTTACATACACATTCATCCAGACATGTGTGCCCACACAACTGCATTTGGCATGCAAGCCTACACACACAAGCACCATCCATGTCTCACACATTACAGCCCTCGCATGTGTTAGCCCCACGGCCCTGTAGACCCCCACCCATACTCGACCCCATACAAACAGATGTGCAACCTGCACACTACTGAAACATCACCACACGCACAGCTCACAATCAGGATGCATGTACACTTACCGCTCGACTCCAGACGGGTCTGCCTCTCAAGGACCTAGACGTGGAGCGCTGGGGATATGCGTTCCAGGACCCTCATCTGATCTTCCGACAAGTGGCCCCGGCGCCCCTTGGAATCCGCTGCCTTCAAGAGGCGCCGGGCCTTGTTCAGGGTCCTGGACCTGAAGTCCTCCCAGCGCTTCTTGACATGTTGGAAGTCGCAGACTGCCACCCCCTCCGCGTAGATGGCAGTCACGATGTCAGTCCAGATCCGAGTCCGTCCTTCCTTGTCAGCGCGGGAACTTCCGAAGAGGGCATCATATTGCCCCAGGACCTGCTCCACCAGGACACCAACTTCCCTGGTACTGAAGCTGGTGCCCCTCTGCCTCTCCGGCCGGGGGTTGTCAGTGGTGCCAGATGTTGCAGTGCCCGACATGACAACCCCAGAGGCAGGAGTGGGTGGGCAACTGGGTCCTGGGGCTGGGCTGTGGAGCGATGGAATCCCAGTCGGGAGTCTTCGGTTCCAGCAGGGGTGGTCACAGCAACAGCACCCCTGGCTGATGTGCAGGCAGCAAATGGCAGGGTACGTGGGCAGCAGGCAGTCAGACAGCAGCAGATGGAAGGTGGGAGCGTGCTCGGGCTCTGGGGAGCAGTAGTTCGGCCTTCTGGGCAGGAGCGTGGTCTTCCTTGTGCTTACGCGTGGCCAGCTTGATACGGAGTGATTTGGCACGTGAAAATTCGGCACGTCAGCGTGTAATTCGAGGAAAGGCCCTTAGCGCGTAAGCGCGTCTGCACGCATATGCAATTTCATTGGACAGAAGGCCCCTCAAGCGCAAGCACCCCTGTGACGTGACGCGCACAGGCGTGCATAGGCATTTCAGCGCGCGTGAAAAACTGCACGTCCGCGTGTAATACGAGGAAAGGGCCAATGCGCGTAAGTGACGTGACGCACGCGTGCGTTTCCCTCAGCACGGGTTAAAGGTGAGCGGGCCCAGCATTTCGCTGTACGTGCCTTTCGTGGAGACCGACGTGTGTTGCTGCTTCCTGTTGTTTCGCGCGCCATCGCAACTTCACAGCTATCAAGGACGTATCTCTTCTTTTGGCGGGGGTATTGGCTACGCGTGTTTTTCTGCATCGCGCTAGTCAGACGTGAGTCGCACACGCTCTTTTTCCCACTGCGGGTGCACCTGTGTATCGCACCCATTTTCGATGTCATAGTAGCCTGCGTGTCCCACGCGTACGTGTTATTCGTGTTACTGGGTGCCACCGCGTACTGCTGGAGGTTGAATCCACACACGTAGGCTGCAGGGTTGCTAACTTCCAGCATAGAATCTGCCAAACATATGCCGTGTGGTACAGCCTTAGTACTTGATGCAGGGTATCTCACTTGTACTGTGCATAGGTCAGATGATCCGCAGGGACATGAGTGCCCATTCATGCTCCATGTGCATTGCACGCATGCCCCTATGTGTCCTTGACTGGATGATCACTGTAATACAGGTCCTTGGTTACATACATTGCCTGCCATCTCATCAGCCTTCCCATGTCAACTGTGGCTCAGTCCTGCGTTGCACACATGTTTAGGGTCTGACAATCTGTGTGGCTCACAGGCCTCAGCCTGTTCAATGGCCAATGACTCTGTCCACCTGTTGTTGTGTCTTCTTCACACCTGGGCGGAATCCAGAGTTTTCATCATGTGTCCTGCTTACTGTCCCAGCATCATTTGCAGTGTTGTCACTTGAATCACATCAAGCTGTTGATGCCAGTCAACACTGCCTGTCAATACACAGTTGTATGGTCAGCCTTTTGATACAATGCTAGGCATCCCTGCTTTGGTACTGGGGTGGAGGGGTGCTTGGCTTCTAGATATGGTACACATTGAATGCACAATGCACGTGATGTCTGAATTTGACATTGCACTGCCTTCACATTTCCCGGAACACACCATGGAGTCCTTGTACATGTAGGTAGTGAGTGGCGTACACATTTTCTGCACTGCATAGACCCACTTCCATGGAAACTGCCACCTTTCAACAGGTCTGATCACAGAAGCAATTCAAAGTTGACCCAGCATGCATGCCAGGTTATATGTTGTGTGTCACATGTCTGCCTGATGCGTTTGCTGTCGGTGTGTGTGTGTGTTGTGTGCTTCTGACATGTGTAGTGACCTCTTTTCTCTCTATTTTTCAGGTGATGACGCAATGGAGGCAGAGGATGGTGTTGTCATGCCATACACAGGGTTGTTACCACTACATCAACCCGGCACTAGTGGGGGTCGTGGGGTGGTAGGCCACGAAAACCCCCAAGTGCTACAGTCCATCTTGTCTCTGGCTGCCTATGAGTCCAGCCTTGATGACGACTCTGACGTCCATGTTGAGTTGGATGATGAGCATCAAGTCCATGTGTCAGGGGTGAGTGATTCTGATGTGGACAATCCTCCTGCGACACCTGCACTGAGGGATCAGACAGTCTTGGTTCGTCCGCCCGTGGTGGATCGGGACGCAGGGTCACCCTCCACACCAGTCACTGATGTGCCTGGGACATCACATCGACGGGGGCATGTAATCGTGCAGCCGCGGGCGGTGCCAACACAGCGAGGACCCCCGGTCCTTGGGTCCCGCAGGGGTCAAGCCCGGCAACGCGGTCGCCGCGCGCAACCGCAGTATACTGAGTGGGAGCAAGACATGACTGCCAATTCAGAACGGCAGGGGGCAGCAATGGAGAACATCGCTGAGAGCATGGAGCGTGTGGCCCGATCTGTGCTCCCCCCTGCTAGGCAGGTGCTTCTCTAGCAGCAGGCGGCACGGTCCACGGCCCGCTCGCTCAGGCTGGGCATGGCGGCCTCAGACAGGGCACGCCAGGCTGAAATGTCATCTCTGCGTCAAGCAATTGCTGCTCACGCAGAGGCGCACATGGATGCCCTGAGGGAGGAGTATGCTTCCCTCAGATCCACTCTGGGTGTCCTTATGATGTCCCAGAGGCAGCAGGCAGAGGAGAGGTTTGCACAGCTTGAGCGTACTATCTCGGCTGAGCTACAGGCTTGCCGGGAGGTGCAGCGGTTGTCCAGCCAGGCCTTGCAGGAGGAACTTCGTGTTACACCTGCTACCTTGCAAGAGGAAGCACGTGTATCACGTGAGGTTCTGCATGCAGACCTACGTCACATCGCCACACAGAACCAGGCTCACCCGTCCGGCAGACTTGCTGCCGACGAGGAGCAAGCTGTGGCTAGGCGTGGCCAGGCTACTGTGCCACGTCCTCCTTTACAGGATGAGCCAGACTCGGACGACCATCTATCTCCCACATAGGTTGGGCTGTGCAGGCGTTGAGCCCATGGAGGTTTTTTTTTTGGCTCAGCATCATCGCATGTGGATGTTGAGCAGCACCCTGTACCTCCCCCCTCCGGGGTGCCTCCCCTCCCCCCCGGGTCGTATGTGGCCATTTTTGATTTTTCTTTTAGTTTAGTTAGTTAAGTTTCTGTTTGATAGTTAGTTTAATTAGGTAATGTAGGTTTTCCATAGTTAGTGTAATTAGTTAATAGTTAATATAGTTTAAAATTGCTTGTCTATTGTGCTTTCATGTGACGGTGCGGTGCTTTGTGGCTTTTGAAGGCATCCACTGTCTGTTCCAGCTGGGCCCTTCAGGCTTGTCTTCTGTATGTGTTTGCTGCTTGGGGTCCTTGACTCACATATGCCACTCCTGCCTCCCTTATCCATGGGCTCGCAAGGATGGTTCGGTGTTACAAACTTTTACACAAGGGCTTTGGACTGTCATATCTGTGGCATGTCTGGTGCTGTGTGACTCGTGTTTACACCCCTAGTGGGGATGATTTTGGTGTTATTGTCCACTGTTCAGCTTTTGCTAGATGGGGTGTTTCATGATTAATGTGTACATTAATTGCTATGCATTGTGTAGTATGTTTCTTATCTTTACTGTACACGTGCTTGTTGTAATTCATGCTGTAGATAGTGTTCCACACTTTGGATGTGAAAGACGGACTGATGGTGTGATTTATGATGTGACTCTCTGACATGGTCAAGTAATGAGATGCCTGAAGAGACACACACAGATGACTTTGAAGCATTAATCATGTGTTTCATGCCCTTTCTGCAGGGGGATGAGCCTCCAGAGCACCTTTGCCAGCAGACATGGCCCATTGGACGACGGAATTCTGGACACGTTTGTTGGTGCCCACATGCACATGTGTGCACAAGCAGAGGCACAGGGATTGCAGACCTACATCCTAGAACTGCTGACGTGTTCCAAGGAACTCCAGGCAAGGTGAGCAGCACAGGGGGGCCACAACACAGCAAAGCTTGCACCAGGCGAGTTGCACATGCAGGCTTAGTCACAGCACTGAGGGTGAGCTTGGACGAATGTTTGTAGAGTAGTTTGTTGCTATGGGGCATGTTTGGTGGTGTGTTTTTGTGTAATTGGCACGTACAGGTTGTTGACTGTGGCTCTCTTTGCAGCATTGCAGTGCTCCTGTAACCGGACCTGAGAGTGCGCAGGCAGGAGGCCAGCACTCAAAACCAGAGCTAAGTGTCTTGTTGTTTTTCTTTCAAACTGCTCTGCATAGGCTTGCTGGGGGGTGCACTAATGCATGGATGTATGTGTGATTCAATTTGGTATGTTTTTTTCCCCCTAATCACCCGGAATCCTATGCAATTTTGAACCCTGTACCCTCTACCCAGCGTTCCTGCTTCCCGTGCCTATCCAAGCAACGTGCCCTAACCCTCTTTCCCCGCTGGTGTTGCGGATGCCTGTGTAAGCCCCGAACTGGCAGGCGCCAAAACCCTAGAGGGGGTGGTTGGTTCGTACCACTCCTAAGCCTGGACTACAGAAGGCCATGACAATGATGTCCAAGTTTGTTTGGATTGTGTATGTGTTCATGCAGGTAGTACATTTTCGTGCATTTCCTACTTTCATGTGTCATTCCTCCTCCCCTCTCCTGCCACTCATTCCAGTTATCCAGTGTGCCAACACCTGTCCCGACTGCATATCCCTGAACCTCCTTCCCCACCAGGGTCTCAGGGGCCTGTGTGAGTTTGACCTTGCAGGCACCCGGGACACAGTGGGGGTGGTTGTTTTGTGACACTTCCGCGCCTGTACACGGGACCTGTGACAGTACACATCCGTTCATGGTGCATCATCCTATGTTATGTACCACACATGGTTCACATCCTGTTGTGACATTGTTTTACTGTGCTACCTTGGTTGTTGCATCATTGTGGTAGTACTTGGCCTTTGTGAGGTACTGCTACTTCAAGTCATCTACTGGAGGGTGTTCTGGTTCGTTTTTATGCCTTGGATTTTGTGATTTTGGAAATGAGTGTGGATTCTGAGGGTGCAGGCACCTTTTTACACACAAGGTGGGAGATGGTGACGAAGGGTAAAGGTGATCCTGTGGCCAGATGGAATTGAGGGTTGAAGGCTCCATGACCCAGGTGCAGTTGTTCAGTGGGTCATGGTCATTTGTGAGGGAGGGGGGTTTGTTGTTGATAGTTGCCTTGCCCTGCAGTGTGAGGGGAACTCTGACATTGTAATGGTGGTATCCTATGTACATGTTGTGTTCTGCTGATCAATGCTTGTTCATGTGTTGTGTTTACCTTTCAGGTGCGAGGGGATAGTTGTGGTTTGACATGCTGGGGTGTACACATGGTGAATGTTCACATGTGATGTGTAGAGAACACTGATGGTCACTTGAGTGCACATGCATATGTTGAGAGCATGTCCTTGCAGACCCACACACTTGCACTCTGATGCACTACATGTACTCCCACCCTTGCATATCCACGTGTACACTGTTTGCCTTCTGGTGGCCACTGTGTCCCTGCAGCACATGTTCTGTGACCAATTATGGATCCTGTACATGCCTAATTTGCTTTTTGATGTGGTCTGTCGCTTAGATGTGATGCTGAGGGTGTGCATCACACACAATGGCTGTTCACTGTGCTGTGCGCTGAGCAGTGTGTTGCAGGAATAGGACACAGCACACAGAAGCTGCAGTGTTGATTTTGTAATGCACAATGTGCATGTAGACAGGCATTCATTGTTATGTTACGTCTACAACTCTTGTAATGCATTTGGGAATGACTTATTTTGGGTGGGAGGTTGTTGGTCTGTCATTTCATCTGATTCCAGGTCAGGCATCATTGTCGGATGCCACTGTACATTTTGGACATGGCAATGTGTACCTTATTGTTACTGTGTTGGTGTATGGGTATTGCTTGCCATGTCATGTTGTGGTTTGGGAGGGTTTGAGTGACATAACAGTGATGGCCATGGCCTGTTTTGCAGGTGTGTGTGATGCACACCTTGCATGTCAGGGTCATCCGCTTCTCAGAGCAACTACCTGGGGGTAGATCTCTCTCTGCGGCAGGGCCCTCCCTCTGGAACAGCCTTCCTGCCTCACTTGAACTTGAGGGGAACCATCTCCGGTTCGGGAAGCACCTCAAGACCTTCCTCTTTGCTTCTGCTTTCTCTCTGCCTCTCCCTTGCGGATTTCTTCACTGGAACTGCACTGGATCTGCAACTGGGCCACTCTCAACGACCTCGGTCCCTGGCCCAGCCACTCTCCACTTGCACTGCCTCCCTGGCAACCCCTGCACTGCGGTACTGTCTCTCTATCCCTACAGCCCCCCCTTCCCAGCACTTGTCTGCACTTACCTTTGCAGTTGCCACCAGCTGACCTATGTATTTGTTTTTTGGTCTACTTCCCCTGTACTGCACTCCCCCCCCTCCCCTTCCCCTTGCACTTTTCCCTTCCCCTTACCCCTGCATTTGCACAATCTAAATGACACTTGGCCTAGTAGTACCGTTGTCTGTCTTCCCTTGTTCCCCCCTCCCTGCCTCATCGCACCTTGAAATACTTGTGTATAGGCCATATCATGTCATATGTCATATGTTTGCCTTTAAGTAGCTAGGGATGCAGACGATGTGGCACTTCCATGGCAACTATCTCAGGGTGGTAGGGTTGTGACAGTTGACTGTCATTTTGTCATCATCGATTGTCACCTGGTATGTGCCAGGCCTATGTGCACTCCGCAGGCGTGGGAGTTTAGGTGAAAAATGTGGCCACAAGCTGGGTCCGGGCTTCCTCACCACGTGGCCTGTCCCCTCCCATGGGCAGCGCCTGTGCCTGTGGTTGGGGATGTGGGGGCACCACCATGTCCACCGGGACGCCCTGCCGTGTTGCAACATTGTGCAGGCAACATGCTGCCACAGTGATCCTGCACACTACTGGTGGTGCATAGAGTAGTTGCCCGCCAGAGCGGTCAAGGGAGCGGAAACGTGACTTGAGCACTCCGAATGTGCGCTCCACTATGGCCCTGGTTGCAATATGGGCGGCGTTGTATCTTACCTGGGGTGGTGTGGTGGGGTTCCGGATTGGCGTCATCATGTGGTTGCTCAGAGGGTAGGCACTGTCCCCTGGGGAGGTGATAATAGTTGAGATTATTAGGGTTTGGGTATTTGTCTGTGTGTGACTTGCATGCATGTGCAAGGGCATTTGTACCCACCTAGGAGCCATGTGTCGCCATGCTGCCCAGCTTCCAGGGCCCGGCTCAGGGCGGACATTCTGTATATGAAACTGTCATGGGTGGAGCCAGGGTAGTTTGCATAGACAGAGGTGATGATTCCCTTTGCATCGCATACCACCTGTACATTGATGGAATGCCAGTGCTTGCGGTTTCGGTAGATGTGCTCAGTGGCCCTAGGTGGACGTAGGGCCACATGGGTGCAATCTATGGCACCGAGCACTTTGGGGAAGTGTGCCACCCTGAAAAAATCCAGGACAACTGCCTGCCTTTCTGCGGGTGTTCTGGGCATGTATATGTGCCTGCGGACTGAGGGGCGCGCTGTCATGATTGCCAGTACCTGGTGTAGGCAGCGTGACTGTGTGGCCTGTGAGACCCCCCCCACTATGGCAGTAGTCCGCTGAAATGACCCAGTGGCCAAAAAATGCAGGACATTGAGCACCTTCTCCAAGGGGCTCAATGCTTGGGAGCAAAGGGTGGGGGATGTAAGGTCATCTTCCCACTCCCTGACAAGGTCTAGGATGATGTGGGGTGGAAACCTATACCTGCCTTAGACCTGGTCGTCAGGCATCCCAAAAAGGCTTGTCCGTGGTGTGAAAATGCGTGCCCTGGCTATTCTCCTCCTCCTGCGGTGTCCCACGATCAATGCTGCGACAAATGAGGCATTCATCGTAGCTGTATATACGTGTTTGTTGTTTGCGCGCACTTTTGTACTGTGCGCGGGGACGCTTCCGCCTGCCTTCGTGTGGCGGACGCGTTGATGCCTGTGTGCGTCTTTTGCTGTGCGCGGGTTTCCCGTATTCGGATCCATGAATACGGGTTGTTCGCGTGCGTGTGGGCGTTCCGTGTAGTTCCCTGCAGTACTTCCCCAGTTACGCCTTCTTTTTCACGCGTTGTTCCCCATTCCGCGTGTTACGCCCACTGTTCCGCCCACTTTGGTTGTGTGCGCCGCGCTATGTGCGCTTTTGCTGTCCGCGTAGCGCACGCCGTGTATGCCTGCATGCGCCATGGCTGGATTGGGCGCACGGACAGCGGGAAACACGCGCAGCGTCTTCCTTGAATCGCACGCGCATGGATTTTCTGCGCACGTTTGTTCCATGAATCGGCCCCACAAAGTTCAAAATAAGATAGCTTATTAAATCAAATGGCAGGATGGTTGAAGGCCTAACTTGCCCTATGCTCAGGTGGGATTTCCCTACCTGAAATAAACTAAGGAAAGTCGGAGTCAGAAAGTTCAAATAAAAAATATGTCTGTGGCCAAAACATATCCTGCCCTCACAACTATAACTAAACAATGTGTAGGGATGTCAGTATTAACATACATTGAGATTAACACAATGGCCCTCATTACGACCCAGGCATTGGACCATGGTGCTAATAGTACCATGGTCCATGCCGGTAACTTACCGACTCCGCCATGGCAGAATGGGGAATTACCGCCCCATTCCGAGGTAGGCGGGGCGGTAATTCCCCATGCCGCCATGGCCCTCCCCATTCCCATTTTTGCCCCATAGGGCTCAATGGGACTGGGGAAGGCGCTAATTACGGCACCGTAAATTACGGTGCCATAATTAGCTCCTAGGTCCCTTTGTGGGTTGGTTTTTTAACACCTGCTCAAAGCAGGTGTTAAAGTGCCACCCGCAAAGGGACCTCGTAATCAGGCGTTAAGGGTTTAACGGTGCCGCCACCTTTTACGGCGCCGTTAACCCCTTAACGCCTGGGTTGTAATGAGGGCCAATGTTCTGAGGTTCTTCCAGCTCCTAGATTCCTCTTCAGCTCCCCTTCCCCAAGTTCAAGAAATTTCCAAAAATCCTTGAGCTTCCCATCCCCAAGTTCAAAGCAGTACAGTTCCACACAATTCCTGGGGTTCCTTTCCCAATATTAAGGCACAACAGTTCAAACGAAAAGGGTCTCGAGGCTCTGTCCTTAAGACAACATTGTGGTTCATCAAGTCTCAGGGTTCCCTTCCCCAAGACTTCAACATAGCAATTCATACTGGTCTCAGTGTTTCAATGTTTAATACAACTCCAGGGCCACTTGACTCTCCTTCTCGATTGCATTAACAATCCATTCACAGTGCTTCTTCTTGATTTGTTTCACCATGTCTTTGGTTTTAACAACAGAAAGTTCCCTGGTCTGGGCGCAGTTGTCAGTCCACATGGTCCACCCATCACAGGTCGTGCAACCAGGAACCTCAGGTTCTTCAGCCCACAGAGGTTATTCTGTATCTCCCCTGTTTATAGATTCACACTCACTTAGTTTCTTCTAAGTGGCCTCTTGATGTATGGGCACCTTTACACTCTCCTGTCTTTTCCTGATTAGCCTTTGGCTTTGCCACACTTCCTATGCCAGCCTTGGGTCTTGTTGCACTATATTTATACACAAAGTTCACTTTGTGTTGGTCTTATTTCATTCCCCACCTTTCTGTCATGCGCTTTTACCCTTACGTTCATATTTCATCTGTTGCTTTAAAATGGGCACTTTCCCATTTAACTTAATTAACTTGTATCTTTGCTCTCAAAGTTTTCATTTAGTTTGGTATTCAATATTCATGTTTTTTCATCATTATTAACTTTGCTGCATAATGTCCATGCCACCAGTAACCTTAATTTTGTTCCAACTCTATGCAAGCTTTTCTGGTCTGCTTATATCCAGCCCCTCAGAGCACCCCAGTACTAGAGGGGTGCAAGGAGTTACTGGTGTTCACTACTCCTAGGCGCTTCTTCCTCCTCTCAGTATTGTCAGAGGAAATGTATGGTAAAATGAGGGGAGAAGTTTGACAACAGCCCATAAAGGCCGGGTGGGTTAGGTTGGTCTTCAATACGGAAAGGGGGATACTATGTCTCGCCTGTTGTTACCCCACTCCAAATCCCCAAGGACCCTCCACCCAGGTGCTCTTCCCTCACTTCTCCACAACCAGGATCAGGACCTAAAAGAGATGACCTTTCCCTGGCCACCGGAGAAGAGGAGCCAGGCGGAGCAGGAGTGAGGCTACCCTAAGGTTTCTCACATTTCCTATTTCTGCTCCTACCACTAGCAGCTTGCAGACAGGTCCCATTAAACTAGCACACATTCCCACTGTCAGAATCCCAATATATATATATATATATATATATATATATATATATATATATATATATATATATATATATATATATATATATATATATATATCTCTCTCGCTCTCTCATATATGTTTAACCCTATGTGCCACAATGATTGGAAGGGGGAGTATGGAGACTCCACTGATTACCATGTGCTAAGGGTGATGGTAAGCAAACATGTATGTTTCAGAGAAGCAAGTGTCTGAGCTATGAGGACACAAGTCACCTGTTTCAACTTCCTTAGTATGCAGGTTGACAGAGTGAGCACCTCTCACGCCTCACTCTAACTTTCTCAGGGACTGTACCCTGTGGCTAAATGGGGCTTATGTTCAGCAGGTCATCAGGCAGTGTATGTCAGGTGATCAGGGAAGGGGCTCTGAATCCCTGGTCTATTCTTCTAGAAGTGCACCCCTGTGTCTTCCACAAGCTTCAGAATCCTCTCACACAATGCACAAAGCCACAGTCCAAATCACAATGCAATTAAATCCCCCCTAAGCCCTTTCCTTGTGCCCCCTCCCCATAATCAATCTGGTTTTACAGCCTTTCCATAACTTCAGTTTCATGAAGAACCTTGCTGGTGTTCTTCTTGGGGAAATGAGGAACAGGAAAAATTCAAGCAAAAGGGACTCATTACAAGTTGGGTGGTGCATGTAAAATCGGCAGTAATACAGCAGTAAAAAAGTTACTGCTGCATTGCTGCCGCATTACCGCACCGCCCAACTATGGTTTTAGCGGTGGTGTGGATGAAAAACCTCCAGCAAAATGCTGGAGGTGATTCTGCCACCTTATGGCGTTAATTCAGCCATCTCGGCATAATTACTCCTGGGGACAATTCCACTGAAATACCCATGGAATCCTGTTGACTCCGTAAATGGGGACTAACACCTCCATACCACCACTTGTGATCTGGTGGTAATTCCACCAGACCAAGTGGCGGTAACAGTAAATCTGTTTGGTGGTATTTCGGCAGATTTACTAATCAAATATCCCCAAACTTGTTATGAGGCCCAAAGTCTGGACTTTCTCAAAAAGTCCCATGAAGCTGGATTCACCATCCTGCAGCCCTAAAGGTGTGCCACAGATGGTGAAGACAATCATTCTGGCAGTAAAAGATAGAGGCTTGGAGTATGTAGTATCTTGATAGACAGCTCAGTAACAATGCACTCTCGAGTTTGCAGTTTCTTCTCCCACTTACAAGGTACTGCACTGTGCTTAAGCTTCATGGGCAGCTTTGTGCCAGAACTAACTAATGATCTAACTAATGATTCCAGTGCAAGAGCAGGTATGCAGCATGTGCCTGTCTTTAGGGGTTGTCTTTCCAGAGGCATGGTGGGGCTATCAGGGATTATCACATGATCTGGACCAACAGGAGGTATAATGAAACGAAGAATGAAACACCTCAATCATTAACAGCTGTTTGAACTAGAAAAGCTGCATTGAGAGAAGGGGGATGCTTTACAGGGGCAAGGTGTTTTTTTCTGATTGTAACGTAATATGTACACTTTACATAAGTGTCACAGATTGTGCTTGAATACTTGCAGCTACTTCCAAATACTAGACAAAGACATACATTTTATCCATGTGGATTTCGTTTTTGTGACCCAACATTTTCTGCCTTTTTACTCTGCTCTCATGGGTCATAGCCCACCCATGCCTGATTATTACTGGTCATTCCATCTGCATATTTCCTACATTCTCTTGACAAACCAGCCCTATGTTGTCTCCATCTTTACCCCCTCCTCTTAAGTACCTTTTCCACCTTTTCTTTGCACATGATTCCGTCGTGGGGAAGGGAGTGGGGCAATTTAAGGGCTGTTCATCTGCTGTGCTGTCTCATAACAGATATTGAGTTATTAGTGAAGATGACACAGGAGGGGTCTTTGGAATTTTCAAATTGACTGGCCAATACTTTCCTGTCCAATTTCTGTAGTCAAACTGAGCAATTGAGAACCTCTCTGTCATCTACCTCATTCTCCTCATTTAGTGAGGGTCGTTTTAATATCCCTAATGTGTAAAGATGGCCTAGAATAATTGCTTTGTTGTCAAAAGTAAAACAAAAAACAACAGCTGGGAACACATATTTGTTTAACATCGTCATTGCAAATTGCACAATATGTGAATATAATGTAATTTGGAGAGTAGCTATGTTTGTAGAACTGACATGCTCTGGTGTTTTGATCCAATAAATATTGCAATACAAGTGATGTCTTGAAGTCACGCAGAGATACTGACATTTGGTTTGGCGTAATAAATGATGTGTCAGTAGCAAATCCCTTGGTTTTTTCTTCTTGCTGTTTTGCTATAGGAACACAAGGGTGTAAGGAGATGATCTTTGAGCAAATGACACATAAGTGTGTTTATTAAACATCCTATGTGCAGAAACATTTAAGTACTGTGACGGATGTGTGAATAGAAAAAAAAAGAATGAGAATGGTGGCTGTTTTAATCAAGTGTACACATGGGGGCACTATATGTGCTTTTCAAGAGCTGTTTCTACACTGCAACACAAAGGGGGCATCAACTCTACAACTAGTGAATTAATAAAAAACTGCTGCCAGGCTGGTGCAAAAGCCTATAACAAGTAAGGAAGAATGCAAGAACAATCCAATGTCTCTTTGTGCTAAATGCAACAGAGGCACATGCTTCATTTGGCTACATATCCCATTCCTGTGCCAGGCTGCAGAGCACCACCTACATACAGCTACGATACCTCCATTGTTGCTGCTCAGTTGCAAGCGCTGCCTATAAGAGACTTGTAGCAGTGGACCTACTTGGCAGGTGAGAAAAAGCCTTTGAAAAATGAAGAAACACAAATGAATAGCACATGTTTCAACTAATGAAATGTGCCTAAAGGATGGTATGGCTGCAGGTCCTTTCATAAAAGAATACGAGTACACAGAAATCAAGCACATAGCCAGAACAATATCAGTGAACTAGCCAGAGCAGGTCAAAGCAGATCTTACATGCAATGTTCTACCACCTTAAAAATTGTTTGGGAAATATTTTGAATACATTTACACTTTTCCTCGCTGCCAGAAAACAGAAAATGTTTGGTTTGAGGTGGGTCAGATTAATTTGAGTGTCCACAGGTTATAAACAGGTTATAATATAACCCTGTGCTGGTTTTGAACGTATTTTTGATGGATTATCCAGCTTACCTATTGCCTAATTCCCCATGTATCATGCTGCTTGCAAAGAGTCACAGACTTGCAGTCAGCTTTGCAGTAAATTAATTTGTGTTGTAACAAGTTTTAATTCCAACATGCCCCTCACTTTTAGTGTGCTCCGTTTCTCGGGTGGCAACTAGACACTACGCTTTACTAAACGCTCATGTCCTGATTCCAGGCAGCATCAGGCAGATGGGATACTGGCTTTTGTGCCCCTCCCCAACCCTTGATCTGATAGGGACAAGCTAAAATGACGGTCCTGAAGAAGATGATAAGCAGCAATCATCGAAACCGGTCGACCACATTTTAATCAAGGATATCCCAGAAACTCACCAGGGATGCCCTGTCAACTAGACCATGCAACAGTATACTATGGATGAAGTTCCTTGCTTTTAATTCTCCACAAACATTTTGTTTGCTTTTTCGAATGATCACCGAGTGAATCAACGACTCGGGGACCACACACTTCTTATGAAGGTCAATAAAATCTGAAACAGTTCCTCTTGGAGATGTGGCCCCAAGTTCCCTCTTCTTTCTAAATGAAACTGCTGACTCCTAAATGGGCAGCAGCCCCTACACATCCCGCGCCCAAGGACAAAACCCTTCATACTCTATGAGGAACCTTCTGTGAAAACAGTTCTTTGAAGTCACCCATTAACTGGTACTAAAATAAGTAATCAGCTTCCACACTAAAAATGTGGATCCCTATAAGTGTTTATGTGTGTTAAAAACATTGTCCCAAGTAACACTTTTGGGCAAAACGTGGAAGTACAATTCAACCCCTCCCTGAATGTGATTCAGTCACGCACATGCTCTCCATTCTAAGCATGGAGACAGCCCCGGGACTGTGGGCCTCAAGATTGTTCAGGGCTTAATACAAAAACAGTTTTCCCAGTAAACTGACATGTTTTATCAAAGCTGCCTGGGTTTATTCCTACTGCCACCTAATCAACTAACTAGGTAACTGCAGTTTTGTTAATAGTCTGGAAAGGGGTCATTTATATCCAATTATAAACTGAGTAGTCAAGCAATCACCTAAGAGGTGACCACTCTAAAGCAACCCGGGAATCCCTAAATAGTTGTTGGCACTGCACAATGCCACCTAGGGCAGCAATGTCAGGGTTACATCCTCTACAGGGAACCTTGATATTGAAAACCACCCGAACCTGGATGTGTCTTCGGAATCATACATCAATCCCTACTATTGAGCTGGTTGTGCATTACTGTTTGGGGCCAAGGTGCCCTTCAGTGCTGCCCTTTGGTCATACTGTTTCTTACATTGTTTGCAGCCTGAAAGGTTCTGTTGCTGCTCCTCAGTGGCAGCTATGAAGAGGCCTTACTGTGGCATTAAGTACCATACAAAGCACAATCATTGTTTACTTTTTTATTGAGAGCTGTATATACAATACTTGCGTTATTCTATCCATTCCACTTCCTTACCTATTGCTACAAACCACATGAACTCCCCCCCCCCACATCTTAGTCTTGGAGTAGGCCGCGTTCTGAGTAGGATCGGCTGCCTCTGAATTATTATTTGGGAATTCACCAGCAGTACCATAAGTAGATGCAGCAGGGATTTGAAACCAATGGGCCTGATTCACAGAATAATGGCACAATCCTATAGGAAAACGCTCTGTGAATCAGGCCCAATGTGCCTAGCACACGCTTGAGCCCCTCACTTTCCGAACAGCGCTAATTGATCTCTCTCGTACAATATTTCAAAGCAGCCTTCGAATCCCAATGTGCATATTAGCTCAAGACACACTGTTCTGTGTAACTATCTCTAGAAGATAGCCCCTATAGAATGGACAAACCCACACCCATACTAATAAAAGCATTTAGCCCTGACTAACTTCCTTCCTGTGTCTGCAAACTCCATTCTCGCTTTCCCTTAGCCATTTCCCATGCGATTTTTTCTGTATTATTGATTACATAGTTTCTTACAAACATGTATCAATTCCTTTAGAATTCATCATAATAATATCTGAAAATAAGGTACAAAAACAAAACATCACAACAAAAGTCATCCTACACACTCGTTCCAAATCAGAACCATCACTTTTCCACATAAAACATTTCTTTCAGAAATCGTATCGAAGCAAAGATTAAACCAAAATCTTCACCACCCAAGAGAAGTGTCCAGAAGCTTTCTGCCTCTTCACAATGTCTAGATGTTAGACACTCACCCAGAAACTAAGTTCTACGCATTTCCCATGCCTAGACTAGACTAGACTAGACTTCCTAGACTAAGGTTTTGTTTTCTTGGTTTCGGGTACAATACTCCTCAAGCAAGGATGCAGTGCTTTCAAACTACTACAGTGGTGATTTGGTGCAGTACAAAAGCAAAATAGCAGAACATAACATAACTCTAGCGCCAACATTCATAGTACCACTGGCTTCAACAAAATGGCAGATCTTATGCACTCACGGACCATTTTGCTAATTTTCAGACCAAGTACGTGCTTCCCTTTTGTTGTAAAGCTGTCCCTCATGACTGTTATGGTCTTTTCTAGATTGTGGTGGAGGGAAGAGAATGTTCCACCATTGTCAATATTTGTCTTTGCAGAATGGAGAAGCCTTACACAAAAAGGTATGTGTAGTAAATACAAATGCAACACATAGGTGGACAACATACCAATGCACTGCAAAAGCAGGTGATGAAAAGGAAGCACAGATTCATACCCCTATGTTTTACCTATGTAAAACACAAGGGTTGCTTGTCTGCAGGTTTACTTGTGCTAGACTGCACAGCCCCACCTATCAATCAATCAATCAAGTGTGGTGCTCGACTGCTGTTGTGTCTGATTGCATATTCCACCAATTAACAGCCTCAATTAACGGCCTCTGGTACTGCAAACTGCATCCAATGTTGGTGCCCAAATATAAGAATAGCCATAATAAAACCGCTGATAGTGAACTCGCCTGTATAGCAAGTGCAAGTGCCTAGCTCCACATTGCTGAGCAATGCCATACAAGCACGCTTACCAAATATTTGTCAGTGTTTAGACATAAATCGTTCAGCAGCATGCTCCCTTTACTACATACTACTTATTGCGGTGGGTCAGAAGAAGGAGTTAGGCACATTATGAACATATTCCAAAGCGTCTTTGGAGCATCAGCATTGGAATTTTGAGGTGGGATTGAACCCAGGAATTCTTTAGACACTGGCTAAAATAATTGTACCTTAAATGGGAACCACAGCAACATATAAAGGACTAGCCTGGATTTGAAAAAGGCGCAGTATATACGCCAAAACACGTGTCATCCACAAGGGGCTAAGTAATATAAACAAACCAAACAAATAAAAAATAGAAATTGTGAAACAACGGCTGTTTCATTGTTGTTACTGATTTATTTTGGTGCAGGAGGGTGCGGGCACAAGCCTATTTCTCATTCTATATGCACATGTCTCTCCTAAGAAAGAGGTTTCTTTTATTGATCTCCTCTGAGAATCTTTTGTGGTTTTATCCAGGAGCCCTAGCAGCTCATCCAAACCTTTTGTGGGACTTGATTTTTTTTGATAATCTTACACTTGTAAGGGGTCTCCTTGAGATCCACTCTCACATTCTTTCGCTTTACTTTATGCCGCTCATGTATTTTATATCCAACCTTTATGAGGTTTGTTAGTACTTAATCTGAATTAGAAATCCCACACTCCTGGGGTCTTTCTAGTGGATTTTGTCTCTCATTATTTTATTTACTTTGTAGTCTTGATTCACAACACTTTTTACACCTTCTTATGCAATGTTCTCCCCACTCTCCAGCAAATTCTTCTTGTGGCTTTTTCCCTCAATAAAAGGGTATTTGCTTCCACTTTCCCTCAGTTTCCCATTCAACCTTATTCATCATGTTCTTAACTTATTCCTCATATGTCCAGTTCAGCTGGTTCACTGTTCCAAAATCGCTCTCATGGCTTTCACAAGTTCTGCTCTTCATAACACATTGCCCAGGCAGCCTCCAGCTTCTCCCGTTTACCGTGGTACCTTGCTGAATCCACGGTTTCGTCTTGGGGCTCGGCACTCACTGGGGTAGATTGCTTTGCTTTCTTGCTTCCAGGTCTCAGGCTTAGTATTCATTCTGACTTCAGCATCTTTGCAGGGTGTTGTGGTCAGCGGATGCTGGTGGGTGGGAGCTTGCTGCAAACTCAGCTGCTCTGGTCGTGGCGTTGTTAGATGGGTGCCTGTCCCTCGCCGTACTGTTGTGGTCACGCCTCCATGTTGGAAGGTTCTTCTCACCCCATCCTTGCAATTGTTCCTTAGTTGTGTGCGTTGCCGGGCCCCTGGCAAATTAGACTGGCATTCTCTGCTGTTCAAATAGCTGGAGGCTCCTTTGCCTCCCTCTGCTATCCCACTCCAAGCAATAATTACATCAGGGGCTACCTCTGCGCACCATAACCTCCCCTCCACTGTGATCCACTTGTCCAACATACATTTGAATCTCTTCTTAAAGAGATATTTCCCTGTCCTTCTGATGGCTTATTTGATTCAACATTGCCTGAAGCCAAATAGGAGGATGGCACAGTATTCATGATGGAAGGCAGTCCCATATATGCAGATAAGGGGATTGCTTTAGGGAAATCCCAGTGGGAATGAGAGTCCTTGTCCCCAAAGAGGGAGTCACTCCCAGTGAGGCCCCACTTGCCCAGACCCATATGAAGGGTCTTGCAGAGCTGGCTCACCTCCCTAGCCCCCTTGGGTAGAAGGGACGAATACCATCAATTTGTCACATAATACATAAAAATAAAGAATCTAGGTGGAACAATTATCACTGCTCTAGACAGAACAATCTCAAGGAGCTCTTACAAATAACATTCTACAACTATAGACCTGACTGATACAGTAGCCCTGGATGCTGCAAAATGGCTGATTGTATCCACTCACAAGCCTTTTTGCTAATTGATTACATATATTGCATGCTTCTCCTTTGCTTTAGAAGGTCTCAATCTTTACATGTATCAACTTTTCTAGCCTAGGGTGGTGGCAGGTGAAAGTTGTATATTTTCGGTCTACATAAATAAATGTCTGGTAATGTTTATCCATGCATCATGAAGTAGCATGCTCTGTATAAACACATAATAATTCAAATAAATACAAACTCAGCACAGGGAGAATTAAAAGACTATTAAAGCCTCCCCTTTTTGGTATATTTCTCTAATTATGTTATTAGTTCAAGCATGACAAAGAACAATGGACATACTTTTGCACAGATGCATGTTCCATGTTTTAACTTTGATTTGTTTGCACTTTAAATGCACTATTGCGCTGTGATCTTGAATATGCGCTGACACCTATTTGGTGAACCGTTTCTCTTCTATGTCTATGGCTGGAGAGATCTACTGCACTTTAAAGCACTTTTGGGTAATGCCGCGTTTTGACCCAAGGATTCAAAAGTAAGTCCTACCTTTGTTCAAATGACGATGACTAAGCTGTCGAAGACATCAATGTTGTTGCTGTTTGTATCATGGATTAAATAAAGACTTTTTGTGCCGCAAGAGCCCCTTGGCACTTTTTCATTTTGTCTGTCGTATTGTGCCGTCCAGTGCCACCTATACAGCAAAAGAAACGTGCTTTCTTTGTGGTGTGTGACACTATGAAAACATGGTAAAAATATTGTAGCTCAGATTTATGGACCTGCATTATACCTCAGTCACATGGTTTGCTTGTCTACATGTATATTACTGGTGGGAGACTGCACATCACCACTTGTTAACAGGTTGAGGTACTCAAGTGCACAAGCAGCATTAAAACAAAACATGCATGTCTTAAAAGCATCATTAAAGAAGTCTCTTTCCACTGAAGACAGTTCCATGCCCAGCATAAAAGAGACAAATAATAAATATACACCAAGACTGGAATCTAAATAAGCCCTTTTAAGAACAATGTAGCACACTGTCATGAGTGAGTGCCCTTTAAGACATCTCACTCGTGAGATGTACGTCACTGGCGGAAGTGACGTGCAAAGGGTGAGGAGTAGTGCCGGTATGGCACTTCCACGAATGTATTTAAATAAAGAAGTTGTGTTCCACTACCCTGGTGTCCAATCCGTTATTTGAGGGCCTTCCACCCCCAACATTTGGCGACGAGGACTTTCCTCCTTCATCAGCGGTCCTCCTTCTCGCCACATCAGGGATTCCCCCCCCCCGTGGGCCTCCACAGAATCACGTTGGTGATCCCACCGACGAGCAGATCCCCGCTGTTACGAAGGGAGCGCAACTGAGGATGCGCCTCTGTTCCATCCTGTCCTCCTCCTCCTCCACTCGCGATCCCGCGGTGTCCCGCTCCTGTGTTTGCAGCCTCCTGGATCGTTGGAATACATGTGCGTGGCTGCCGTGCTACAAAGGCTCCATTGCACGCGGCGCCTGCTGCCATCCACGAGGCACACACGTGCTATCAGGTGCCTAACGAACATTGTAAGAAAAAAAAAAAACATTTTTTTCTCTTCCTCACGATACTACTCCTCATTCTGCAGCGGTCTTCTTCTTCGCCCCAGTACTATTGTGGTGGAGCACGCCTGCCTGCAGGATAACCTTTGACACCCCACTCGCCGCCGCGGCCACATCCTGCACGCCACCATGAGTACTACAGCTGCTCAAGCGACATCCAGCTCACAGCCGCCACCTGCACCAGCTGTCACACAATCCACCGTCACTGCATGGCGCATGTCGCCCCCGTTCTCCATGACGCCTCAAGCGGACAAAGGAGCACGATGGGTGGAATGGCTAGAAGACTTCAATAACTTCATTGATGCCGCCGGGGAAGAGAACTCCCCTTGTCTACGTAGCATGTTCATAAACACGGCAGGGGGAGAGATAAAAACATTGATCAAAACCATTCCGCCAATGGAAATGGCTGATTTTGACGCCCTCATTGTGGCCCTGAACAAACGCCTTGTCATCGCCCCCAACAGAGACTATGAACGTTATGTGTTTAACCAATGCTCACAGCGCAATGATGAAACTGTGGACGAATTCCTTACGAGGCTCTGCGTCAAAGGTGCACATTGCCAATTTGATGTGTTTTCGCTTGATGAAGCACTTCGACTCAGGGTAATTGAGGGCTGCGTGTCGGCGACACTACAGAAACAACTCCTAAACAAACCAGTCACTATAGAAGAAGTAAGTGAAATGGCACGCATACTTGAAAGGGTGGAAAAACAAGCCACACACATAGCCAGCAGCGTCGCCGGGAAACACGACAAAAGTGATATGATAGCTGCGGTTCATGCTGGAAACAAAAATGTCCATCCAAACAACGTGTCGACCCCGCGCATGCAGAGGCAATGCTACAGGTGTGGGATGTTGTTTCCGCACGCAGGATCCTGCCCAGCTCTCTCTCAAAAGTGTGGCAACTGTGGCAGGGAAGGCCATTTCCAATCTGTATGCAGGGAAGGTAGGCCGTTTCCCACCCCACGGGGAACGACCAACTCGCAAGTCAGGCCGAATCAAAGATTCTACACAAGCCCGCCTCAACAGCCACGTTCCTACCAACAGGGCCCAAGAAGATATGTGCGCGTGGTAGAGGAAGTGTACCCGGAAGTTGACGGCCAAGAATACGTGCCACAGGAACAAATTGCACACATCATTGACGAATATGATGGACCGCCAGCAACACGCCGCGAGTCGCTAGTTGAGGTGCAGAGAGAACACAACTAAAACACTGCATATGACCCACATGCGCATGATGAGTTTGTCAATCTCATAATGGACGAACAGGAAGCCCAGGAAGCACCCAGAATAGCCATTGACATTTGTGACAAACAATTCTGTTTCCTAATTGACTCTGGGGCGACAGTTAATGTCATGGGTGAGAAAGAATTCCTAACGCTCTGCCATAAACCGACGCTGAACATGTCAATGTCCAAGATCTACCAATGGGGGGCAGACACTCCACTGCAAAGCGTCGGGTCATTCAAAAGAAGACTAACGTTCGCTAATAAGACCACCGATACTGTGATCCATGTCATCAGAAGCCCCACTAAGGGTCGATGCCTGCTAAGTTACAAAACGGCATTCAGTCTAGGGTTAATTAACATTTTGGTTCAAGAGGGGGATGTAGTCAGGTCGTCGGATAGTCAAGTCACACAGCAGGGCCAGATTTGCGCCCTCATATCCTGCGACAAACCTGCCATCTCCAAGGATGACATTGTACGAGAATTTCCGCAACTGTGCCAAGGTCTAGGAAAGCTGAAGGGCCCACCAATAAAGTTACACATAGACTCGACAATTCAACCAGTCCCACAACACCCACGCAGGGTAGGATTCCACCTGCAGGAGGCAGTGTCCAAAGAACTAAACCAACTCCTCAGAGATGACATCATTGAGCCTGCCACAGGGCCGACACTGTGGGTGTCCCCTCTTGTAATCGTCCCAAAAGAAGGCGGCCGTCTGAGAATATGTGTGGACATGCGAGTAGCCAACACCACCATACAACGGGAGCGACACCCTGGACCCAAGATTGAAGACATGATAGTCCAACTAAACAAGTCTGTCCTCTTCTCCAAATTGGACTTAAATCAGGCTTACCATCAGTTGGTACTTCACCCCGAGTCACGACCAATCACCACGTTCGCATCACATGACGGACTGTTCCGCTATAAGAGGCTAAATTTCGGAATCTTCTCGGCGGCCGAAATTTTTCACGAAACTATTTGACAAGTCATACGTCCCATAAAAGGAACTCTTAATTATAGTGACGATATTCTGGTCCTTGGGAAGTCCTGCAATGAACACGACGAAGCGCTCCGCGCAGCATGCCGAGCAGTACAGGATGCGGGACTGACCCTCAATATAGATAAGTGTCGGTTCAGCAAGACAAAGCTGAAATTCTTCGGCCACATTTTCTCAGCAGATGGTATGATTCCGGACCATGACAAAGAAGCTACCATCTTTCACCTCGACAAGCCTTCCCACATCGCCTATGTCAGGTCATTTCTAGGGATGGCGGGATACTGCGCTCGATACATCCAACATTTTGCTTCCATCAATGAACCCCTTAGACGTTTGCTCCAAAAAGACACTCCGTTCACAAGGTCGGAAGAATGTCAGGTGGCGTTTGACACCATCAAACACTCTCTGATGGAGGCAAGGAAGCTGGCATATTTCGACCCTGAATGGCATACCGAGATAGTGGTGGACGCGAGTCCAGTAGGTCTCGGTGCAATTTTGGCACAAACCAGTGGACAAGACACCCACCCGAGCCACATCGTGGCATACGCCAGCAGAGCTCTAGCTCCGCCTGAAACTGCGTATTCCCAGGCGGAAAAGGAAAGCCTGGCAGCTGTTTGGGCGTGCGAACATTTCCATAACTTCATCATTGCAAAATAATTCACACTAATTACGGACCATCAAGCCTTGTTATCGCTGTTTGGTAATCCTCACACGAAAATGCCCCCCAGGATTGAGAGATGGGGCATCCGTCTACAAGAGTATGATTTTGACATAATTCATCGACCAGGGTGTGAGCACAACCCTGCAGATTATCTCTCCAGACACCCAGCAGGCAACCACACCCCAAGACAGGGCGATGTGGAATACATTAGTTATGTCATTGTCAATGCACTACCACCCGCCATATCCATTGACACCATTGCTACCGCATCAGCTGCAGATCCAACAATGGCGCTAGCGATCAGCTTGACAGAAAATAACAAATGGTAAGACTTTCGCAGAGCAGTCCAGAGTCACCCAGGTGCATGTCGAGATGAGATGGAGCGTTTGGCGAGAATGCATGTGGAGCTGGCAGTTCAAGACAAGTCCATTTTGCTAAGAGGGTGTAAAATAGTCGTCCCTACCACTCTGCGAGCAGATGTCATCAGGACGGCGCATGAAGGTCATCGAGGAGCAGAAAACACAAAACGCCATCTGAAGTGTAACGTCTGGTTCCCCTTCATGGACGATATGGTTGACCGGTGGGTGAAGAGCTGCACAGCGTGCCAGTGCACAGCAAAACCTGAACCGCCGGTACCACTCAGAATCACTTCAATCCCTGAACATCCTTGGGAGAGAGTGCAGTTGATTTCTATGGGCCACGGGAGGAAGGAGACTACCTACTATTGTTCATCGATGAATACTCACGATTCCCCATTGTAAAACGTGTCAAGTCAACGGCATTTGCTCATGTCGCAGCAACATTCGATGAAGTCTTCAGTGAATGGGGAATACCAGAGACTCTTAAATCAGACAACGGAGCCCCATTCAGTGGTCATGTATTCGGAATATTCGCAATGCATATGGGATTCCATCACCAAAGAGTAACACCAAGATGGCCGCAAGCCAACGGTATGGCGGAAATATTCATGGCGTCCATTAAGAAGACCATGCAAAGAGCACGCCTGGAAGGAACCGACCCCCATCAAGCACTATGTAGAATGTTGCGTGACTACCGCAACACGCCTCATGAAGCCACTAATAGAACCCCAGCAGAGCTCATGATGAAGTATCAAGTGAGAACCAGAGTCATCAACAACCCAGCAAGAAAGCCCAGAGTAGACCATGAAGTCATCAGAAGAGATGAAGCGGTGAAGGAGAAAGCCTGCGAACAGACTGACAAAAGAAGGAGAGCACACCCCAAGGAATTCCAAGTTGGAGATAAATTGTGGGTACAAAGAGCCATGATAAAGAAAACTGACTCACAGTTCGCACCTGAACCGCTCCAAGTAGTGGCAGTCAAAGGAACAATGATTACCGCGACTAACGGAGAGCAGGAAGTGACCCGCAACAGCTCAAAGTTTAAGCATGTAGTGCAAGGAACAGAGGAGAGATCACCGCAAGAGGAAGACGACCCACCAGAAAGAGACAGTCAAGATGAAGGATGGGTTCCCCTCGGATCGCAGGTCCAGCGCCAAGTGTATCCCGACAAAGACACTGGCGGCGGTTCTGACTCGGAGCCGCGAGGCAGACCTAGAGACATGTAAGGAGACCTTCCAGGTTAGTGGAGGAGTGTTAAAGGTGTTGCCACTCAGCCAAGTTATGTTATGTGAAGCGAGTTTGCAAAAAGGGATTTGAAAGGACATTTTGTCCGGGGGTGTTGTCACGAGTGAGTGCCCTTTAAGAAATCTCACTCGTGAGATGTACGGCACTGGCGGAAGTGACGTGCAAAGGGAGAGGAGGATTGCCGGTATGGTACTTCCACGAATGTATTTAAATAAAGAAGTTGTGTTCCACTACGCTGGTGTCCTTTCCATTATTTGGGGGCCTTCCACCCACAACACACACCTCTGACTACCTTAAGCAGCATCACGGGCGCTTACAAAATAGCCACTGGGGTAACAGAGCTTTGAGCAGGAAGCACTTGCTAAGTGACCAACACCAGGACCCCTTTCTGGTATGCGCCTTCATTAGCTCTCTCTGGAAGTAAGCAACGCCCACTCGAGCCAGGCATAAACATGTCTCTGAAATAAACATCTCTGAGAATAAATCATATACAAGCTTGGATTTAGGCAATGTAAAGACCATCCCTCGGAGTTAGAAAGACCACCTGCTCCAAAAGAAGGTGACTTCAGAGAATACTGGGTTATCATATCTTTCATATCAGAAGTAAGCACCAAGTCAGATTCAGACATACAACTTTCTGATTTACTGGGGTAACACACCAATTCCTGGCTTTCACTACAACCCCACTGCACAAAGGTCCAATGAATAAGGCATCACTTGATGGTGTCAGGGAGCTACAAGCTTGAAATATGAAAGAACAGATCCTGATGAAACCCATGCATGGCAACTATGAAGGTTCAGGGTGTGTGAGCAGGTCTCAAGTACCAAATGGGAATCAGAGAGATAACTATCAGCCAAGTGATCGGCTGATTCTAACCGCATCTCACATACCTATAAGAGTGTTACTGCTCAAGGCAGCTATTGTCCTGGCGTGAGAACACAATCGCCCCCACTGACGACTCATGAGATTGAAGGTATTACAAGTAATGCACACTGCCCATAATTGTGGCACTTACACAAGAGAATTCCTCCACATGTGAATCACGCAGGTCCAAGGATGTGCAGCAGAAGCAGACTGCAACATTCTCATAGAACAGGTGGTGGGTAGGTAGTGCTGAAATCAGCAAAGCAAATGGCAGCCTCCAATGCAAATGAGTGGCCCATGAGAGACCATGAACAAGGCGCAAGTAAGTGACTAATTACTTACACTCCCAAGCCAGAGGAACAGAATGAAGGGAGGGGGGTGCCAGGGGATTGGGGGGGGGAGGGGTTACAAGCAGATATACTCTTAAGGAAATCCTCTGAGTTATAACAGAACATAAATCCAGCCCAGGGAGAATGTAACAATGCAGGTCATTGTACCTGATAATATTATCATAGATTAAGAGAAGGTTGAGTGAGTTCAATCAGGCACTGAATCAATCAGTCAATCAATAGGTTTATTCAGATGCAACAACTGTTACATTTCACTGATACACAACACAACAATTATACACAATTTTCATAAAAGCCTACAAAAATACATCGTTTACCATATAAAAGGTTTTGTCAATCAGTACACATATTGATATAAAATATGCACAATTACATTTCAGATTCAACCTATAAGAATTCTTCTACCATTGATGAATGAGTTAAATCTCATAAGGTATCAATCATTAGTAAATAGTTTCAACACAAGGCAATATGCTTGGTGATCAATGTCCATGCCCTTTATAGATACACAAATAAGCCACATTTGACATACTGTTAGGCGATCCTCTGCACACCGATCCACTGCACACCAGAACACTGCTCACATTTCCCCGACACCTCCTTCCAGGGTTCGAGGCTCATGTGATTCAGTTAACCCAAAGGACCGAAAGCTCTGTACCAGGTATGGTGTACGGGCTCGATTGCAACCCTTCCTGCACTGGCAGTTGCCCTGGAGAACATACAGCAGAAGGGGCGGCCTTACATCTCCACGTCGATCACGTGATCCAGAGTGGCGTTCCTCACGTGACCTTGGTGGACGTCACATGACCCAGAAACGTCACATGACCCAGAAACGCACAGTATATAAGGCTTGAGACACGGAACACTCATTGCTTCTCAGTTGTCTTCAGATCCTGTTTGGCGTTACGTTTTGCTCTACTGTTTACCTTGACCTTGGAACTCTATCTTGGACTCCTTCGGATACTCCTTTGTACCTTTGCTTGGAACTGTTTACCTGTTGCTGGATTTTGGACACGACCCTGACTTGCCTTTGGATTATCCCTTGGTACCTTGTTGAACTCCTACGCCATTTCCTTCTTGGGATTCAAGTCACGCCTTCAGTCCTACAGGTGGCTTATCCTGCATCCACGCTATTCTGCGGTTCTACTGTTCTAGGGACCGCCTCATCTGAGTCTTGAACCTCCCTTCTAGGTTTCCTGGGTTTTCCTAACACCAGATAGGTAAGACTATTCAGATTCTTTGGTTAATGTGAGATATTGTAATTGCCTGGTACTTAACCTCGTTCTTTTTGACAGCAGCATCGGTGTTCCAGAGGTTCCGTGGATCCGGGAAGTAACATCTCCCACCTGTGGCCCCAAAGGTCGCACAGCGGGTTTCTTTTTAGTTCCCCTGTGCGTCACTTGAGGACGGAGGTTTCAACGGTCTACACGACACTCAAGTCAGAACACATACATAATATGTATTGATTTGCAGGATACTAAAGCATTTGTGGGAGTTTGTACCTCCTACTTAAGTAAACTCAGTGCATTGCTTACGCATAAAGTGGACAATTCAACACAAAATGAGTGTCTCTCCCTCTCTCAATTCCCACATTACAAAGAGTAACAATGTGTCAGATGAATAATGCAAGCTTGAGGACAAAAGGCGCTGGAGGTAAAGAAAAAAACACACGAGGTAAAGATCCCATATGAATTGTGATATATTCCACATACTCCAAATAATACCTCATATCCCAACATCTCCACATGTATCAGATAGGGGGTCGGGAGCTTTTCTTGTGCCCAATTGTTCAATAGCTCCCCCAGAGACCACATCTTGAAAACGAGTTGTATTTGGGCGTTGGTATTTCTTTTTATTGAAATGGGGGCCTGTTCAGACCATTAAAAAAGGTTTTACACAGATCAGAACCATATTATACCCCCTTGCCCAATATACCTAAAGCAAGTTGATGCGTGCCTTTCTGTAATTATTCACCATAATAACATATTTCTAACAGCAGAGAAGTGGAGGTCCTCAATGCTACATTCAAAAGGTTATTTAAAAACTCTAGTTCCACTCTGACCAGACATGCATCTCAATGTTCTGGTCAAAGGGAACAGCGGCCATTGACTGTGCCTTATCCACTTGTATTGCTGATTTAACAACACACCCACTGAATTGTCTATAGCAACTCTTACTTTCTCCTACAGACCTATTTATAATCAGGTTACTATAAGGAATACTCACAGAGAGTTAGTCAGAAAGTTCATTATGCTCCATCTTTTTTCTATCCAGTATTAAGATCAAACTGATATTGCTCCTTGAGTGGCAAGCCATAGCTTAAGTGTTCTTCAATTTCAGGAAAATACATTTATCAAAGAAGATATAATTAAATAAATGAAGTTGTCCCAGCACTCTGATTGGTGTTTACAAATGTTGAGCCTCATTACAAGTTGGATTGCTGCCAAATTTCGGCATAATTACCCCATTGAGTACAGTGGATTTTAAAAAAAATGGGGATTTACACACCACCAAAACTTGTAATGTGGCCGTAATACTGCCACCAGACCAGTGGCGGTAATGGTAATACAGTTTGGTGGTATCTGGGTGGATTTACCGTTCAGATACCACCAAACTCGTAATGAGACTTTATACAGTGTCTCCAAAACACAAAGCACATAGCTGTTTTTTCTATTGTTTATCTCAAGGGACTTTATCCAAGTTGGACTTCTCAAAATATTATGTTTCTGAAAGAGGGGGATGAGACAAATTACTTGGTCTGTTGTGGGCAATACTCTTCTGAAATTATGCTTACAAGTGTCACAGCATATTCATTTTACTGAACCGTCGATCTAAGCGGGACACAAAAACTTCATATGAGGGTCTTCTACAGTACCATACAAACACCGATAGTGGTTAACCACTTTATTAGCACAATATGGACGAACATCCATCCCAAAGCCCTTCTTCATTAGCTGGATTTCTTTTTACATTACAGTTTAAAATAAGGATCCCCATTTTCCATCTCTAAAATCCTGTATTTGATGTTTATCAGGTCCTAAAATCCCCTCCTAAGAATGGTTAGCTGGATAGCACCTTGCTCGTTTGTTTGGTTCATGTAATCTACTTTTGTCAATACTACATTATTCTTCTACCGATTTGCAACTGGAGTTTTCTTTCTAGCAATTTTACAGCTTATCATTAAGTGTGAGCTTGCTGTTGCTACCACTCTGGACTTAAAATCAGTAAAATAATAGTGTGTTGATTAGAAGAAAAAAGAAAACTCTTCCAGCAAAGTGATTGATTCCTTGTAAAAAAGGAGAATGTGTCAGGTTTTAGAAGGGTCCTGAAGTATATGTCAGCGGCTCCCTCAACTAGTTCTTCTTGAATCAATTTTAAGTTTATGACATCAAAGACGGGATTATATGTATCAGGTAGTTGCTCAGCCTTAAGAATATCATCTCCCATGATTAACAGAGAGCCCCGTCATTATCACAGCAATGGATGATTTTATTCAAAGGACAATCACTACCGGTATTGTATTTTTCAATTCATGATCACAGGAACATCTCTATTATTATTTAACATCCCCAAATTATTTGCGTCACCCTTTAAAAACCCCAAACTTTAGTTACAATGGATTTGGCATGTGGGACCTTGTTGCATTCGATGGTGGTCACTGATAGCTTTTTTAAAACTAAAACACCACTCCTAAAGTCAGCAATATTTCTCTTTCCAGATGCAGTTGTCTTGGCCATCCGATGGTTATGATGAGATAAATCCACACAAGTGCATAAAGCACCAATTTCATCCTTTGGCCATTTTATCTCCCTACGTAAAGCTTTACACTTGAGAGACAAATCAGGCTTACTAGAAACATAATCTAAACATGGCTACACAGAAACCAAAAGGGGGGTAAGACTAGTAGGCATGATACTACTTGCTTTATGAGATATCTCTGTCAATAACATGGTATCTTACATGCAAGGTGGTCCCAACATTTATCAATATTTTGGATTCAGTGATTCCTGGACTTGTTCCTCTCTATTACATATGTAATATTCAAATTTAAATGTTTGGTCAGTAGCAAGTGGGGGCATTCACATTTCGGATTCTTATTGAGCTGATCATGGTGTAGGCATTCATGGGATGAACCTATATGAACATGGGATGGCTTATATAATAGAGGCACGCTCCCTCTCAAAAAACACCCTCATTACCATGTTCTTCCCCAGGTAGGAAATGTTGTCCTGTCTTTTGATAGTGTCACCTTAACCACATTGGTAATGAGATTTTCACCAGATTGCCCATAATAATATGAATGATAGGTCCTTTAATACAAATCAGCCATGAAGTACTCACTGGGAAATGGATGGTAGATGTTTTAAGATGGGCCTTCCTGATTACCAATTTATTGGATGTAAATAAGTGCTCTGTAAAGCGCTTTGGATAAAGGTGCTATATAAATAATACATCACTATCATTATCATTACATCTCCTATTGACTTCCTATGCATTGTCCTCATGATGTGGGGTGCTCCCATTTTCTGCCCCTTTTGACACTAACCCTCATTGGCACATGTATATTATTTGGAGCTCTAGCATCTGAAATATTTCTCAACAAGGAATTAATATATATTATAATTTGCATGGCTTCAATCAGTGGTCTCCTGATTATCAATATCTTTTTGGAAGTTAGAGCTGAGGATAGTCTGCCATTGCTTTCCATTTGGGCATCTTATAGATGTAGGTGTATCTTATTTAAGTAGCTGAATCATGAACGTGTTCACACCTTTTGCACTAGCAAAGTGTCTAGGACAATATGCCCAACTTTCAAATCTGCTCAATTACAGCAGTTAAAAAATATCAAAATTGTAGGTTTCATCAGCAGGTGTCTTAGATGAAGTTTTTTTGTACTTAAATTATGGTGTACAGTTTAGAGCAGCCACAGAATGTCTCACTTAAGTAGAAAAAAGATTAACAATTATCCTGTTTTTGTTAAACTTCAATTTTTTGTTTGGGCTATTAGGTGGCGCTAAAAGCGCTACATTTAATCCAAAACTATTGTCAATAAAATAAGAGCTTTAACATAAGCGCTTCAAATATGGGTTTTGAATGAGGGTCTGTGATGCTGACCTAATGAAGATGACATTTGAGCAGGGATACACATAGGTTATTGAATCCCTCCCATTCCCTGCCCCTAGCCATGTTAATCCCTATGGCCAATCCCACCAATTCCTGCCCATCTCGGAACTCTTTGAGCTCTGAACTCTTCCATGGAAGCAGCCATCTTGGATGACTGTCTGTAAGGAAGATCTCTGGAAACAAGCCAAAGCTAGAGGTCATCTTTGAATGTGAAAGATAACAACACACATCTTCCAAATAAAAAGGTGCATGGTTTAAAATAGGTAAAGTAATTTGCAATTGCAAGTAATTTGGGAGCTTGTTTTGATTTGCAATGAAATGAGGGCTGGTTTATTGTCAAATCACAAGCATCACTCATGATATTACTATATAGTAATAACAGTGACCATTCATATATTGGACGTTGCAAAATGGATTTGTTGCTTGTGTTACTCCTGGCACTCGTTACCAACTTCACTGGATGCTAATTCAAAATATCTTTTGTTCTAGAAATTTGTTCTAAAATATGATTATAATTTAAATGACACTACTTCACCTACTATACTATTGCTCAATGAAAAACAGTAAGTAGGCCAGCATAGGATGAGAACCAATCAAGAGCGAGTTTTCAGTGGCCAATCTAAAACTACCTTTGGAGTGCCCAATCCAGAGCTGACTTGTATATCGGTGTGGTCATGGTGCCTTCCTGTAAAACACATACTTGTGGTGTTAGCTGTTTCCTTTGCTAGATAGAAGTTGCAGTGACAGTCCTGATCCCTACATACTAGTTTTGGGAGGGTGGAGCAGTTCTGCCATGCCCCACGCCTGATGACGTCTGTACAATGCTGCAGGTTCACAATGGTAAGGTGGAAAAGGTGGAGATGGAAGGTGGAAAATATCCCAAAGAAATGAATGAAAACAGAATGAATCCTGGTGGAGAGACACATGAGTTTTGGCTTGTGAAACAGAACCTGGTCTGGGAGAAAGCGCATCAGACCAGTGCCTCCTAGGAAATTTACTAAGTGAGTAAACTTGCCTGTGGCTTTTAAGCATTAAAGGGACCTTGACTCGCCGGGTTCAGAAGTCTTTACAAAAAGGAGAATGCATCCGTAACACATCAAATGGTTAGTTGTTCAGGTACAGCCTGGAAGTCAAAATGTGTGCTTGTGCATACTTCCATACTCAGTCGTGTACTAAAAAGCATGTACAAAAGACTCAGCAACCCCTGTGTCAGGGAAACAGTGTCCGTTTCAATACAGTTGATTGTAAGCACAGAGTTTGGTGCCTGTGTTGAACTGTAAAAGTAAACCCTGGCTTGCAAACTACCTGCCGAACACAGTGTAACAATCACAGTATTGTCTACCATGTTTTGCTTCATTAGAGGGTATTGCTTATTCAAATATGAAAGCAGGGTAGGATTTGAGTTTGTTTTCAATGGTGCACCAGTCAATTTTTAGTTTGGGCTATTAGGTGTCACTTGCTTTTGTAAGCTGCCACTATGGTGACATGACATTTAGGATTTATCACCCCACTGCTGCTGCCACTCTAAGGACACGCTATGTGTGTTCTCATTGCAGTGCATATGGCAGTAGTTCCATATGTAGTATGCCAAACTCATAATGAAGCCCATTGTGTTTTTTCAGCAATAATTATTGTGCTTTATAGCCCTTTTGGCGTGGACTTGACTGTGGCGCGTGTACGGAACAACTACGGACTATAAACAATGTTGGTGGATTCTACCAGCCATTGGTTGCAGCATGTGCCGCTTCCCATATTAAGCATTTTTCCTCAGAGATACCAGGTTCATCGTCTAGCACTCCATGGCTGAATAATCACTGGCACATCGCTCTTCTATAGCAGGCGGCACACTCGCTGTTGTATTGATACAGGTGCCTGGGACACACCAGCATATCCTGACAGACAGTGCAGCTCAGCAATGGACTCGGCCCTCCCTCGGATCCTAGAGGAGGGTGTATTCAGAGTGCACCAGTGCCGGACGCTTTCAATAGCCGGGAGTAGTCTAGTCCGCCTTCCTGAAAGGAAAACATCACCACGCGACTCCCCATGGCAACGGGTACGCCATTGGTACATCAGCAGTAGGAGATGATTGAGGGTTTGCAGCTTCATCTCCCTGAGACCATTTGATTGGTTAAGATGGTGAAAGCCGGCCTCAGAAAATTATCCCAACTTTAAGACCATCAAGCTCGACCATCAGCTGCGTTTTCCATTTTCTTCATGGAAACATGAGTTTTCTGCAACCATGAGCCACCATTATGTGGGGTAAGTACTGTACTACTCTCAGGGATGTGCCTTCTACCCTGATACACAGGTCGCCTTCTGGGCAGGTGGCTTCAGTTACTTTCCGTGATACTATACTAAGCAAGTGCACACACGGAAATGACAGGGTGACAGTGAAGGCTGAATAGTGCACAACTTTATTTCGCTAGCCTTCTTTCTTGTAGTCTTTGAATATGATAATGAATAGCAGAACTATATTCCACTCTATTCAGCAAATGCCTGTATCAGTTAAGGGACTTTATGAAAGACACACGTAATGTTTATAGTGAAGTGGGATAGTGAAAACTAGAGCATTTTGTATTTTTAACGTTTTGTTTTTGGGCAACTTAAATGGTTATTATTATTATTATCATTAGTAATTTGTATTATTATTATTATTATTATTATTATTATTGTATTTTATTATTATTATTATTGTATTAAAGGCCTAAACAACGAACTCAAACCGCAACTGCACAGAAACTCAAAACACATTGAGCATTAAAAGCTGTTATCACATTAGTTCTGCGGTTTTCAATTTTCTAGTGGATTATTTTTTGAGCTTTCTGAAAAATGTGTTCAATCCAAGATCTTGTCATATATCATAGCTTGATCTCCTGATTACCACATTTCCAGGACCGTAGAGTATTAACACAGATGTTCACACAAGAAAACGATGTCATGTTGCGAGAACAGCACATTTGTATCTACTTCTTTATTTCATATTTTCAAAACGGCAAAATGGAGCAGACCAGGGGATTCCTCCAGCACCTCTGAGATGCTTTTCAGCAAATGTTTGTTAATCGGGTTTGCAAGCAAGAATCCGGAATTTGCTAGCTACAGCCAATGTCTGGATTTGCTATAGTACGGCTTTGTGAATCAGGTATAAGTGTGGCAGTGCAAATCTGAAAATGCCCCTGGGCATCTTCTAGCTTGCTCCAGTAAAAACCTTTGCAAATGCTTTCCAAAGGAATTGCCTTCCAATGAATGCTCATCTCTACCCAAGAAGCACACAGTCCTCTGACAGCAAGATGCCTGCACCATCAACGCCAGGCCCAGCAGCTGCAGGAAGACCTATGAAAGTCACACCACCTCCAGCTGCGTCAACCCCACCAGCATCATCACCACAATCACCACCCACTGCTGAAACTGGCACAGCAGCAGCAGCACATGTGGCTGCCGCCATAACCACACCCATGGTCAGTGGCCCCACTGTCCCTCCTGTGCACTACACTCCATCACAGGCACAGCAGCCACCAGGCCATCATGGCAGTGAAAACACAGACGAGGAGGAGGAGGGCAACACCACCTACCCAACACTGTTTTTCAGACCCACAACACCAAACAGCCCCTCTCCATTTCTGCTTCCCAGCATGTGTTCCCTTGATGCACGCCTGAATGCAATTGAGTATCACCACACGGAAGTCACCGTACTTGCACGCTAGCAGTTGGATAAAAATGAGACTCATGCGGGAATACATGCAGGCCTACAGCCGAAGGAGTGCCCAGTCTAGAGGCAATGCCATTGCCGCCCTCCGCTCACCCTTGCCCAAAGTATGTGTGAGGGCAATGAAATTTCCTCTGCCACAGCCGAGGCCATGAGCTATGCCAGACAATTGACCCTATAACTTATGCATGCCAGGGGTCTGACCCACTGAAATCAATCACAACCACAGAGAGCTCCCAGCATGGCAACCCAAGACACTGCTTGCTGTGACGCAGGTCCCCAGTGGAGTCTGCAAATGACCCATGCCAAAGAGGGGCTGCAAATGAATGTACACTGACTGGGTGCTCCACAGAGTGAGTTTTTTGGGGGGGTTGGGGAAAGGGGAGTGGGATTTTCGGGAGAAGGAGGGGTTTAAATAGAAGGGGGTGTTTAGGGAGGGGGTTGTTTGGATGGGGGTGTTTGGTGAGGGGGTTTTTGAGGAGGGGTGTGAAGGGCTTGTGTGCATTCTGTTTGTTAGTTAATACATAGGTGTTACCTGCATCACTGACTGGGCATTTATTTATTTAAAACAAGTGTTTACTAGGATGGTGCATGATGACTATAAAAGTGCAAGGGGTGTACAGAGAGGAGGGCAAACTCAACAAAAGTTCTCAATCAGTTCTTAGTGGACCAAGCACCCATCCCTAGCCTCTATGTACACATGCATGGGCCCGGCCTGCGCTATATCATCATCATCCTCTGGTAGAGGAATGGCCAGATCTGGGGGCAGGGGTATGTTGCACATGATGCAGTTGTTGTGCAACATTACACAGGCCAGGACTATCGCCCACCCTTCCATGGCCTGAACATGAGTATATCTCAAGACCAGTGTAGACATCTGAAACGTGCCTTCAAGAGCCCGAAGGCCCCCTCGATGGTCACCCTGGTCCTCACATGGGCCCTGTTATATGCCACTTCCTGTAGCATCTGGGGTTTCCTCAGAGGGGTCATCAGTCACAGAAGCAGCGGTTATTCAGGGTCACCTACAGGGGATAAGGACACATGTATTTCCTCTGATGGTGGAATCTCAATGGTCAGTCTGTGCATGCATGTCCCATGTCTCATTGTATCACACTGTTTCACTTTACAGTCCTTTCATGCATATTGAACAGCTCAGGGGTTATTGCATTCTGGTAACTTAAGTGCATTGTGTGTGGCTGTCCTGTTGGGTTTGAAATGGCCTGGCCAGTGACTGCTACATCTCCAGTCATGTGATAATACACTGTTTTGTGGCGTGTGCTGTTGGGTACGTCATGTGCAGGGTGCTCTCTGAACATGCATTTATGACATTGTTGTGCCCCCCTTTGCCTGTCATTCATGCTTCTAGGTACATGGTATTGTACATGCACTCATCCAACATCCAGGTCCTTTGTCCTCTGTGATGCTCCATGCAGGCCATCGGCATGCTGTTCTGAAGGACCATTGTGTTGTGGTTTGATACTGGGAATCGGGCATAGCAGTACGTGATGGTAAGGTTGACGTGACAAGTGAATTGTACATTCAGCTAATGGAACGGCTTCAAGTTTCTGTGCAGCATGCGTGCAGTCCAATGATGCCATCACATTGGGCATGCCTGCAATTGCATAGAATCGGGCCTTCGTAGTGTTGAATTGTGCCTGGGTGGTGGCATGTGTGATGTGCTGGCCCACATGGTGCAGGAGAGCCTCCAGCATCTGCACCAACACTCTGGAGAAGGCAGGCTGCAAAATGCCATGCAGCTGGCTCACAGAGTGCTGGAATGTGCCACTGCCACTAAATGCCACACCAACACCAGCTTTAGCAGTTGTGGTATAAATGACCTGATGCCGATCCTGCTCTCAATGTCCTCCTGGATGTCGGTCAGGAGGTCAAGTATGGTCTCCCTGTTTAGGTGGTACATAGTACCTGCCTGTCAGTGAGGGCACAGGGTGTGGCCCTTGTGCAAGGGATCACTGCGCCCCTCTCCACCTGCATCTTCATCATCCTCATCCTCCTCCTCCACCTTCTCTCCCTGGCCTCCTTTTGCCTCTGCTGGCACTCCAGCCCCTGCAGCTGTAGATTGGCAAGTAGCGCCTCCAACTCCATGTGTGCAGCAATGAATGGCATCATGGCCATGTTGGGAAGTGTTTTTGGGGTAGGTGTGGCCCTTTTTTACTGTCCCTGTGTCATATTTACCGGCTGCTCTGAGGTGTTGTTATATCTGCCTTGAATTTACTGGTATTATTGGTAAATGTCAGCAGTATTACTGGCACATCCAATTTCATAGTATGCCAGTGATACCTTTCTGCCGGTTACCGGCGCACGTTACTGGCTTTGCTGTTATTTTCATTGCTGGTATTACCGGCACCGGTAATTCTGGATGGGTGATTCTGCACCAGTAATTTCCATCAACTGTGTTCTGGCACTCATACTTTGCAGGACCACCAAACTTGTAATGAGGGCCAATTATTGTACTGTTGCAACAGGCTTTATTTGTCAGACTATTAAATTAAACAAAATAAATCTAACGTCGATGGAATAGCACAGTGCAATGTGACACTGGCTTGTCACCAGCAGTGCTTGCCTCCAATCAGCAGCACAGGATGAAAAAAAAGTGGCTGTATGGGATGTCAGGGTAGTGTGAGCTCAAACAGTGCACCTGCTCGATAGAGGTTTTGAGAGATGGGCAGGTCTTACCGCGCCCAATTAAAGCCCTGGGATAAGCTAAGGCCAAGGCACATGCTTTGGATGAACAATACAATCCTGTACAATGCCAAATTTATCCAACATGAAACACACTGCTAAAATACTCCAAAAAGCTTCCAGAATACTTGTAATGAGCAAGGACAGAAGGTCAATCACCACAGTACAGCCACATCCTTTACATCAACAATCGTGTTTTGGTCAATGTAGTTTATGGAGTTGATAGAAACAGTATAGACACGCCTACATACCATGATGCCATTGCTGAAACCCCCCCTTTCAGGGTACTCAAGTAACACATTTGTGAGGCAACTTTGAGCTTACTCCTGCACTCTCTATGGACACACTTCTTATCCAATACAGATAAGTGCGAAGCACCTGAAAGCAGAAACCATGGGCGAAGATGTAGAGGCTGAAGGGCAGAGCAAAACAAAGTAAAGCTAAGCCCTAACCCGCCTTAACTACTCAAACTGACACTCCTGCCCTGCTAGCGTCTGGGTTCTTAGTTATATGCATCTTCGTGTGTGGTATTAGGGCTGGTGCTGATCTGCTGCAGGCGTTCATGCATGGCAAAAAGTGGGTTCAAGTCAGCTCCCAAAAGGCTTCAAGGTTCTTGGTTATAAGCCTCCTTCTTCATGGCCCTAACGCCCTCTCAGTCCATCCTAAAGTGTTACTGCAAATCTGCTGCACACGCTGACGCCAATCAAGTACGTGCCCCTGACAGAGACGTAACATGAAGTGAAAATAAAAAATACATAAAAAATAACAGCACACATCTTCAACTTGCATTTTCGACTCAAGAACTGAAAAAGCAACGAGCCAGATTGCAGACTGCTGACCAGATTCAAGAGGGGGGCATCTAAGAACAGCACAAACATGTATAGAGGGACGCCTGAGACAAATGCCAACCCATGAAGAGAAAATGAAGATTCAAGATCGATTGAACTCTGCCATTAAGATGTGAGATGTGGTACAACGTTGCTTTATAAAGTGTTCTGTATTCCTGCTATTGTCTCTTCAATTGTGAGCCACAGTAAAGATCCATGCACAGAAGGCGGTGTGCTAGTTATTACAAACAACATAGAACAGTTGGCAAAGCAACACAAATGAGCAAAGGGCAGGGAAACTTAGTATGAATGAATTACAAATAAGCATAGACAGACCTAATACAACTGACCTATGGTCTCCCTCAAATAGTGCATCTTGCAACAATAGAGTAGGATGACTTTTTAGTACAGCTGAACCCCAGATTGAATTTGAAGTACGCTTTCGGATCTGTTGCGTTGATACATCATTGAATCAGGATGCTGAAAAAACTTTAGTTGAAGTACCATTAAGGTGAAACAATCTGATGTATTGAAAGAAACCCTGAGAGAATTTAAAGCCCTCGCAGGACAAGGCCATGGTGTTCAGATGCTGCCCGACGCAATGTCGCATGCTTGGTACATCCACGCATCTGCACCTATAAGAACCGAGGCACAGACCCTCTGTGGAAAAGCCCTCGCAGGAAAAGGCCACGGTTTTGAGTGATGCGGGTGCGCAGGAGACGCTGCCCAATGAAACGTAGCGTGCTTGCGACGTCCACATGTCTGTGCCTATAAGAACCGAGGCGCAGCACGTCTGTAACAAAGCCCTTGCAGGACGTAGCCGTGGTGTTGAGAGATGCAGGTGCGCAGGAGATGCTGCCTGATGAAACGTAGCACACTTGCTACATTCACGCATCCACGCCTATAAGAAGCAAGGCACAGACCCGCTGCAGCAAAGCCCTCACAGGACAAGGCCACAGTATTGAGGCACGCAGGTGCGCAGGAGATGCTGCCTGACGAAATGTAGCATGCTTGGTACGTCGATGCATCCGCCCCTATAAGAACTGAGGAACTGACCCTCTGCGGCAAAGCCCTCGCAGGACAAGTGTTGAGCGATGCAGGTGTTTGGCGGAGAAGGGGATGAGGTGTAGACAGTGAGTGTGGTGAGAAGTTGAGTTGAGAGTTCAGCTTGCTTTACTCCACGTAACCCCCTGACCTGGTGCCCCTTCTCACCCTTGCACTCGAGCTGTTGTTTTCCCTGTCCTTAGCTCCCCCCTCTGACTCTCTGCTGCTCACTTCGCATCCTCACAATCTCTGATCACGTGTGGTCACTCGCACCCTATGCCATGCTTGCTCCCTCTCATCTTAGGCCCTCTCAACTGGGAGCGCATGCACTCCCTTGCATTCTAGAAGTGTGTTCGCTGTCTCGCAACCTTGGCTGCGTACGTTCCCTTGCAACTCTAGATTGCATGCCCTCCTCGATTCTTAGGCCGCATGTGTCACCTTGCTTTCCTCGATCGCATGTGCCCCATGCTTCCTAGGCCACGTGCATTCCAGCGTATTCCTTGATTATGTGTCCTCCTCACGTCCTTGGCTGAGTGCGGTCCTGCGCATGCCTTTGATCACGTGCACTCCTTGCTTCCTCAGCTGCAAGTGCCCCTTGCTTTCCGTGATCGCATGTGTTCTTCTCTTCCTAGCCCCTGTGCGTTCCCATGCATTACTTGATTGCATGCGCTCCTCGCGTCCCTTGCCGCATGCATTCCCTGATTGTGTGCACTCCCTCGTACTTAGTCCACGTTTATCCCTTGCATTCCTTGATCAGGTGCGCTCCTCGTACCTGGGGCCACATGCATTCCCGCGTGTTTATTAATTGTGTGGGCTCCTCGTGTCCTGGGCCGTGTGCGTTCCTTCGCATTCCTTGATCGCGTGCGCTCCCTCTCAACTCTAGTCCTTCTTCTGTGCTTGCAAGGTGCCCTCTGCTTCCCCTGCGAGCCCTTCCATCCCCCGCTTAATCTCCCTTCACCTGACCTACTGTATACTCTGATTTTGTTCTCCATGGTTTGCTGTTTTCTTTCCCTCTAGGTTCCCTTACTAGTTGTCCTGCCTCGGGCTGTTTACTATCCATGGTTGCTTGCTTACATCGTACTGCCTGCATCTTTGATGTTCATTCTTTTATAGGTTCGCTGGTTGATTGCTATGTCTTGGTGGTTTCGTTTCTCCTGATTGTTTGCATCATTTTGTTGCCCACACCCCTGCTGTTCATTCCTTCTTTCAGGATCCCTGTTTAACTGTGCTGTCTTCTAGCGGTGTTTCTCCTGTTTACTTGTCTAATTTTTTACTGCATCTGATTTTGGTCTTTGTTCTGTCTGTTGTGTGCCCACTCCTTCTCTGTCCTCCCCTCATCCTAGGGTTTCTCCCCCCTCCTCCCTTCCCCCTAGCTCTCCCCACCCCCTCCTCACTCAACTCTCCCTTTCTCCCCACTCAGCCATTCGCACCCTCTATGGTGCTCTCTGTCTCTCCCATCTTCTCTAACTGTGTTTCTATCGAGTAGCCCATACTTCTCACTAAGCCTGGTAGGAAGAAGTTCAAGAGGGATAGCCTGGTCTCCAGCTCAGGCCTCCCCAAAACTGATACCTACACCAGTGTTTCCTCCAGACAGACCCTTACCGACATCCTCTTTGTCGTTCCCTCTCCTCGGCCAATGGACCTTCCATATGGTCTCTGTTCTTTGTCCTTTTTCCTCCCCACCCAATAATGGTGGCACCTGATGGGAGGCCCTCCTGGCCCCCTTCCTCTCCTCCAAGACCATAATTAATGTTTACCTAAATGGCACTGTCTTGGTCCAAGGCCCTCATGCCACCCTCCTCCTTTTTGATAGAACCTTCTTGTGCCTTCTCTCCCCTCATTGGTTCCTCTGCCTCCCGCTCCCTCTGCCTCCTCTATGGGTGCCTCTGCTGCTTCTCTAGCCACCCTGATGCCTCTTTCTTCTACCACCTCACTGGCACCCACGTCCTCTTCCTTGGCTTTCTTGCCCTATCCTCCCTCCTCCTCTTCCCATCCTCAGGCACCTCCAACACTTCCTCAGGGAGTACCTCTGACCTGTACACCTCCACACAAGTCTTTCAAAGGTGGCAACCTGCTCCACATTGCCACTCTCAAATCTCGCTCAACTGTAAAACACTCCTCTGACATCTGCCGTCTCCAGGAAGATCTGAGGACAGTCTGATCGAGACGTGGTTCACGGTCAGCTTTGTCACAAGCTTTAACACTCTCCTTCCTGATGGCTAAAAGGCCCTCTCTGGGCCCAGAACCAACTGTCCCGGTAGGGATGTAGCCTTGATCTTCCCAGAGTGGATCCCTGCTTCTATCATTCCTATGCAGGACTAATCCTCCTTTGAATGCCTGGTTTGCAGGCTCTCTCTCTTCACTGGCCTTTCTCTCACTGTGGTCACTATCTACCAGCCGCCCAGCCAGGTAGCCACCTTCCTCTCTGAGTTGGCGGATCTCTCCGAACCTCTACCTCTCAACTTCTCCTCCTCGGAGACCTTAACACCCACCTGGATGCGTCTTGTCCTTCTGCAGGACTCTTTCAGAACCTCTGCAACTCCCTCTGTTTCTCTATTCTTCCCTCTGGCCTGTCCCACTCTGCAGGGCACACCCTGAATGTTCTGATCTCCTCAGACCTCCCCCTCTCCAACACTCTCACCACTCCTTTCTCCAGGAGTGACCACTTTCTCCTTTCCTCCAATCTCTCCCTCTGTACCCTCCAGGCTAAGCCGGCCCCAGCACTGACACCTACCTTCTACCTTTCTCCTCTGTGAAAGATAGTTAGCTAAAGACTCTGGGTAAGTCTCTCATAAATGGGACTAATGTCCCACAGAGGGACTACCAGTACTCCCCCTTGTTTTTTGCAGATTTAAGTAACTCTGGGTCTCACCCTACATTACTAGGGGAATCCAGATGTGGACCCCTTGCTCACTATCCTTAGAGAGGCACAGCTTCACCCTGCTGATGAGGTCCAAGCAGATTTAAACACATGTCTGGGGTTGCTGTTGGTACTCTTGTTCAGAGGAGAATTGCTTAGCATTTCTGTGCTGGACTGCCCTAGGGAAGGACAAAGACTGATATGGTTTAGATATTTCCTCTCTTTGAAAGATAATGAGCTACATATTCTGGGTAAGTCTCTGCTAACCGGGACTAATGTCCAGCAGAGAGACTCCCAGTACCCCCTTGTTTTTAACCTAACTTCTAGGTCATTCGATGTATGAAGCATGTATAAATTGATGCTTTTTCCGCTACTTTCTCTCCTCCTTCTGCACCTTTGGCTGACTCACATCCTGACACAACCCTCTCTAACCTCCATCTTTCTATCTCGGACAGTCTTGATGCACTTGCCTCTATCATGAGGATCTGCTTGGAGCCTAAAGTCAAGTGCAACTCTTGGTATGACTCAGACCTCATCACCCTGAAACGCAAGTGCAGGGTGGCTGAGAGGAAGTGGAAGGCTACAGGCGCACCCTCGGTCAAGCTGGTCTTCTGCCTGCTCCAAAGACAGTAGAAACACTCTATCCTCGCCAAGGAGTGAGCACGCATCCAAACCTGCATCTCTGTGGCATCTAACAACTCAGCCAAACTCTTCAAAATGTGCAAGGAGCTGGCCAACACTGCTGCAGTTTCTACCTCTTCTGTTCCTCCCAGGCCCGCTGCACGGCCTTGGCCTCCCATTTCATCACTAAAACTCAGGACATCCTGTCCACCTTCTCTTCCTCCTCCTCCTCCTCCTACTCCACCTCCTCCACCACCATGCCTGGAAGGCCTGTGGCCTCCTCTCCTCCTACCTTCTCTTCCTTTTCCTTGTTCAACCCTGACAATGTTTCTAGACAGGTCCGATCTATGAAAGTCTCATCAAAACTGTTTCTTCCCTGTTCTTCCAAAACCATCAAGGACCACATTGACACTCTTGCTCCAGTCCTGTCCAGTTTCTGCAATCACTCTTTTGCAACTGCAACTTTCCCCTCCCCCTTGGAGCACTCCCTTGTGCACCCACTCCTTAAGAAGCCCTCTGCTGATTCTTCCTCTTTGGCTAATTATCGCACGATCTCTATCACTCCTTTCCTGGGCAAACTCTTGGAAAAGCTGTCCATCTCCCAGCTTAAGCGTCACACTGAATCTGTTGGTTCTCTCCATGACCATTAGTTTGGCTTAGAGCGGCCAAAAGCATGGAAACTGCTCTCCTGAACATCTGTGAAGACCTGCTCTCCAACCTGACTCTAACCTTCCTTCTGTCCTCATTCTCCTTGATCTTTCTTCTGCTTTCAACACGGTCAACCATGCCATTCTGCTCAAGCGCCTCTGTGATAAACTGGGTATCACTGATCAGGCTCTGGCCTGGTTGACTGCCATTTTCACTGACCATCCCCTCTCAGGTCCAACTGGGGTCCTTCCTCTCTTCTATCTCTCTCTCTACCTGTGGTGTTCCCCAGGGGTCTAACCACTCTCCCTGGCTGTTCAACCAATACCTGGCTCCTCTTGCCCACACAATCGCTGCTCTCTGCTCCAACATTCAGTGTTATGCAGATGACACCCAGCTTTCTTTCACGCTCCCCTTGGCAACCTCTACTACTTCTCCCATTCCTGACTGTCTGTCTGGAATTCAGGAGTGGTGTGCCACTAATTATCTCTTCCTTAATGCCAGTAAAACGGAGTTCCCCCTCATCAAAACACCAGATCCCTCTGTTCCTCTCTCTCTCTGGCCACCCACTCTGGGTCCTCTTCCTTCTCCTACCTGTGAGGCGAAAAACCTTGGGGTCATCTCTGACTCCACCCTCTCCTTCTTTCCTCAGAATTCTGACTTCTCTAAGAAGTCAAACTATCAGCTGCACCTCATCTAAGGTATTCTTCCCATCTTCACTTTTCCCCAGACGCTCGCTGTCTCCAGAGAGCTGGTCCTCTCAAGGCTGGACTACTGCAACAGCCTCTTTCTAAATCTTCCTGCCTCTACTCTCCATTCTCTACAACGTATCCAGAACAGGACTGAGAGATCTGTACTTGGCATCAAGCCAAGGGATCATACCTCTCCAGCTCTGAAATCTCTTCATAGGCTCCCAGTGGCGGCAGGGATCAAGTTCAAGACCCTCTGTATTGTCCACAAGGCTTTCTGGGGCCTGGGTCCTCACTACCTCCAACTCTCTCTTCCTAAGTATCTCCCTTCTCGAGCTCTACACTCATCCATATCTAACTCACTGAGGGTCTGCTGCTTTTCCAAGCAGAGAGTGGGAGGCAGATCTCTTTCTTCGCTGGGGCCTCCCTCTGGAACAGCCTCCATGCCTCTCTCAAACTTGAACAGAATCATCTTTGGTTCCGGAAGCAACTCAAGACCTTCCTCCTCGCCTCCACTTTCTCTCTTCCTCTCCCCTGCTGATGATCCGTCCCTTCCACACACGTGTCACCTGGCCACCCTCTGAATTTGGGCCCAGGTCCCTGCCTGTTCAGTTGCACCTCGCACTTCCTCTAGGCCCCCCAGAGCTTGTGGTCTGTATCTGTAACCCTACAGCCCACCCTCTCTCTGCACCTATGAGCCACCCGCTGGCTGCACCCTCCAATTACCAGCACTTAGCCAACCCGCTGGCTGCACTCTATTACCTACACTTCTCCATCTCCCCCCTTTTTGCACTTCTCCACCACCGCCACCTTTTGCACTTCTGCCTTCCCCACTCCCTGCGCTTGCGCGATCTGAATGAAAAAGCCTAGTAAGACCGTTGTTTTGTCCTCCCTTTGTTTCCCCCTCATTGTCTTGTCGCGCCTAGAAACACTTGTGTACAGGAGCGTTATAAATGTCATATCATATCATATCATATCATAAACCCTTGGAATTTAGTGAGAAATCTTTACTTTATGTGACGTTTATGTGACGTTTAGGTGCCTTTTTAATGCAATAAAAACTGTAAGCTACGCCACCTTAACTATAAGGACCACATTTTGCAGCCTGTAAGCACCATGATGATGCCATAAATGACATCACAGATGATGTCACATATTACATCACATATGGCATCATGAGTGACATCACTGATGCAACATTTAAAAAGCGTGATTCTGCATTTAAGGGTGGATTCAGGTGCAAAGCTCAGTTGGAGTTTGCATTTAAAAATACTGTCTCTGTGAGAAGGCGAAGTATCTGGGTATGCTGCCCGCACATTTATATTTCCCAACACGTCGTACAGGTGCAATGAAATCGCACTGTGGCTCTGTCTCCATGTGACAGAGCCATGGGGATTAACACCATTCCGCCTCCGTGATTCCTGGGAAACCGGGGTTGTAATGCCACGGTAATTCCGGGAATCACGGAGGTGGAATGGTAATACGAGTCCGGCCGTAACCAGGCGATTTTACCGCCTCGGTTACCGCCGGACTCGTAATGAGGCCCATAGTCCCAAACGTGTAGTGGAATGCCAGCTTCAAACCCCAGCACAAAGACCATTACAACTTTTGTGCATCCATCAGATGATCTACTCGAGTCCTGATTACTGTGTGTCCTCACAACATGAAACATTGTTGACCCATTCACTCGACCTGCCGTAGGGTATACTTTTTACATGGTCGAGACCTACTATTTGATTTGTTAAAATGACAGTAAGTTGTTTGCCATATGTTGATACGTTGCATTCGAAAACTGCTCTAATTATGTAAGTTGCATACTTTAGAGGACATGTGTAAAGTCACAATTGAAGTACTTAAATCTCATCTCTCTTCTTTGCATGGGTGTTTGCCTTTAGAACAGACTGATAAAGATACTAGAGCAGTGCTATTCAAACTTGTTTATACCAAGCCCTCCCCTGACTAAAAATACTGTTTCCGGGGTTCCCCAAATAAAAGTTGGCCCCCATTGTCGGGCCAAAATATATCCAAGGGAGCCCCAGGCAGATTTTCTACTGCTTATATTTTCTATTGAAAGAAGTCACCTTAATACGTGTTTGTATTAAAAACAGTCATCTTAATCTCTGTTCAAAGAGTCTACCCTCCCATCCCTCAGACATTCCTCGGGCGCCCCTAGGGAGCCTGCCCCCCAGTTTGAAGACCTTCGTACTAAACTGCCTCACCATGGTGAATGCTCAATCAATACAGATGAACTGTGACGTGTAATAATAACATGGTTGTACATGGACAGTATTTTTAAATGCAAACTCGAGCCAACCCTTTCTCCTGATTCAATCCATGTGTTTTGTTCACTCTTTGCATTGCACATTTTAGCAAATACGTGTGTATTAAGCAAGGACCAGACTGCAGGCAATGCCAAGCCAGAAAGGACTATTCAGTAGTGGGGCAGTCGGGAATACATGTGTAATTGCACAGGGACATACACACCACATGTATGAAAAAAAAGAAACTTTGGGGACTGAGGCATAATTATCGCCCTGAAAAGGATGCATTGCATAATATTCAGAAACATTTGCAAGCACTTTGTACAGAATCAGCATTTATAGATGGGCAACATAACGTCGGCGTTTTGTTGGTTAATCCCACAGTTAAATTAGTGGGCGGGCTATGGAAATACTCAGAAATAGAATGGTACCGCAGGCTGCCAATCACCAAGCCGAAGAAATGCTGAATCTGAAATGTTCACGGAGGTGAAAGGATTCTCAAAGGCAACTGTGCAATTAGCATGTTGCAGGAATAGCAGCGACACCTTGGCATGTGGCTTTCGCCCATCTTTCAGACAGGCAGGCTACTGTAAAACCGTACAGCCAGGAACTGAGGCAGGACCTCACCTCCCTGGGGACCTGCTAACCCCATTCAAATATTCTGGACGGTCTATGCCCACAGAGAGCCTTTCCGCGGGTTCCCGTTGAACGGATGTGCAGAGTTACCCGACTAGTTCATCATTTCAGCGGCAGTCCATTCCAATCGAACATCGAAGATTGGAAATGGATAGAATATCACCGCCAGGCATGCTATTCTACCCGTTTCACTGCCGGATTTAAACTCTATTTAAAAAAAAATGTATTTAGTGTTGTCTTTGATGATAACGTCTTTACAACACTTCCAAAACAAGTAGATAAAATTACATCGCATCATTAAAAAAAAAAAGAAAAGACTTACATAGGATTAAAAGTAAGAGTACATTTTATATTGACTTTCTATCAGATAGGCATTGAGGGGATTTTTCGGATTTAAACTCTGTAATCTCAAACTCTGCATTTGTTTTCTAACTACTTGTACTGCTTTCTCATTGTCCCTTTTGTTTGTTTTTGAAGTCTCTTATTCATTGCCCTCTTTAGCCTTCCTGCTGATAAGGCGTTGTTGCATCGCTGTACCTCACCAGCCTTTTACTATGGCTAGTTTCCATGTGGTACTTCTGAAGCACACCCTTTTCCAGAAGTATTGTGTAACCGGAGATCCTAGAACCTCACCCCTGATGAAATATGCTCGCACAGAGGGGTGGGATGTGAAAGGGGGGCCAACAGGGCAATTGATCCCTAAGCTGTCTTGGCTGCTGCTCCCTGGGCCACAGCATCAACATGTACAAATAAACAACAACAAATGAAAACGAGAAAATCCTTCAGAATGTTGCCTGCCTTCACTCGTCTTGATTTCAGCAAAGCTGAGGATGTGCCTGGGTGGCCTCCACACATGGGCCTCCACACTGAGTGAGACGAAGAAGATTATAAGCTGCAAAGCCACGCCCATATGGCCCGCAGCAATGTACACATTTAAATGACAGAATCTGTGACCCAGGATGGCAAGGTTGTGAAGGCATGTCCCTGTTATTGCACACTCCAGAGAGAATACAACCCTCTAGGGAAATAAGCCAGGAGATAGCTTGCATGGATAACAAGGTTTCATTGTACAAAATATCAGCAAAGGACTCCGCTGCTCGAGAACGTTCTGACTCCAGAATACATGACAGTGCTTTTTAAGGGAACACATTGTCATAGATGACATCACATATAGGGTCTAAACTAGCACATTTAATTGGTTGGAGAGCATACATAATCCTGCTCCATATGGTATGCCAGGCTACAATGTGTTGGTCTTCCGCCGTCGGTAAGGTCCACGTGGGTCAGATAGACTCATTTTTTTTTTTTTCTGGTGAAGGTCAGGTCCCTCATGAAATACAGTGTTACATCTAATCTAGCACACTAAGGGCCTCATTACAAGTCTGGGGGTAACTGTGCCCACTGGGTCCACTGCCTTGCAGGGTTTGGCCACTGCGCTATGGGCCATACAATTATAGTTACCCCCAGGCCAATGGTTGCCAGTCCTCCCCTGCTCGACCACTATAATACTTCCTAGCCTATGACAGCAGGCACACAGCTTAAATAAGACATGCTGTAAAGCCATGTCAATCTCAGGCTGGGAGAAGATGTGGGCAGGTGGCCTGTTTTAATATGACACCAATCAGTATCAAAACCTACAGATGAAACAGTAAGAGTGGAAGGACAAAGTGTGATGCTCATAAATCATCACAATTCATAAGAGCCTTTCTTGTGAAATGAGATTGGATTACTGATTAAATAATTAATTAAGCACTTTTGTAAAGAACACAACACATTAAAAAAAGAAACAATCTCCAGAAAAACTATAATAAAAATGCATTTATAAGGCTTTGCTTGTTGTTTGATACAATGTAACCTTAGATTATTCTGAGATAAAAATTCAGGTCGATGTGAGTGAAGACTTTTTTTGCAGTGGGAGTGGGTAAATAATGCATGGTTCACTGAAAAAAATAATGTACCCTCTTATGTTGTGTTAGGTAGGATTAAATGTTCATTAACGAGTCTCACTACTTCAATGAAAGGGGGTAAAGATCTCATCTCAAAGAAAGAAGGGGTATTGCGATTAACTCAAGCATTGTCAAAAGCAACATTTTGTTTTTTTTACAGGCAACGTATAGGCAACAGCTGGAAAATGGTCTGGTTACCTAGGCATATGATAGCAGGGTCTTGCAAACACCTATCTAATAAATATACACAAGTCAGAACTCTTAGTTTTGCCAATATTTGTTTATAACAGGAACAAGGAACAGATATCAATTAGGTGGCAGAAGGCAGACTTGGTTAAGACATTTTCATTACAACAGTATCAAATGCATAGCTTCAATTAAGCATTTGACTGTCAGCAGACTTCTTGGAAATAAAACTGGCTGGCCAAAATGTGATGTTACTGCTTGACAGAGCAATATCAAAGAGATCCCAGTAGGATGTGTTTTGTGTAGGGGTGGCCAGCTAGTGGGTTGAATGGCCATAGGGATTAGGAACACGATGGACAGCTAATGAGTGGGTAACTAATCAAACAACACCCGCAAGCTGCCTGTCCATCTCCACATATCTTGTGCTTCTTAGCTGTACTCTAATGCAATAATTGTAGCGTTTAGGTGACACTTAGATACCACCTAATAAACCCCCAAAAAGGGAAAGAGTCTTCTTTGAACAACTGAGGACCTCAGTATATATCAATGATCAATTAGAAAAATTTAGCTTACAAAATGATTGCAAACATATTGCAGAATGAGGCATCTACTCCCTTTGGTGAAGCTGGAGCTGTGGGTTGCAAGCGCAGACTGATTTATAAGGTGCTCAATATTATTGTTCATGTTATAGTTTAAACACAGGAAGGGGACAAAGGGAAGAATGAATTCCCCCAGTTTGATTAAAACGTGCTACGGCATTTTGCCATACTGTTGTAAAGTACAATCTCCAGACACTTAGGTAGATCATTAAAGGTTATGTTCTTTCATCATTAGCTAATTCAGTTATGTCTTAAGCCAGTATGTACGGAAAAGGACCTACTGGGGCCCACTACTCAGGCAACATATGTCCAATTGTCTTAGGAGGAACACCTGGGTCTTAATATATTGCACACATTCTACATTCTCTTCCACTTCACACTGATGACAACACACTGACAGGGAAAGGCAAGCATATACTGCACACTGCCCTTCTTCACCACACACAAAAAACGCTACATCACCTCCCATACATCTGTCTTACCTTGCACAGTGCCTCTAACAGAGCCTCTATGTGCCTGTGCAAGAGTAAGCTAGCATATTAAGCTACAGAGTAAGCGACCATATAAATAGGCTTAGACTGGGCACATTTTATAACTACACATTCACATATGGTACTCAAACACTCCTGCATTGACCCTATAACTGTATTCTATACATTCAAATGTTTATATATTGGACATATCAATAACCATAAATATATACCCATACTGGTTCACTTACATGGGTTCCATAACAATAACTATCACTATACATCCACAATCGTCCACTCAACATAAACCTCTTCATGATGCCTTCATGAACAAAAATCCTGAACATTTTTTCTAGGTGAACATGTCTACCTGATGGCACTACAATAATCAAAACTCTTTTTAATAGCATACATACCACACCATGAAGCCACCATATTCACACAGCTAAGAACATCATAAAGGTATTCCCATCTCTGTGATGTCACTCCTACTATTGATCCTCACATAATGGATTGACACTACACCTTCTCTGTGAGAAACATTTTATGTTTAGAACTGACCAACCCATACTCCTCACAGGCCCTCATTACTTTGATTAGAAGTCCATGTTTCATGCCCAACCTTACACATACAAAGTAGTTATTAGCTGACAACTATCAAGCAGCTAAAGATTCAATGACTAAAACATTTTGTTGCATCCTTCTCCAAACCTCACAACCCAATACTACACAAATCATCAAAACATAGTTGCAAACATGAAACATTTTGAAATAGAAATGTCTCAGCATACTCTTGACAATTGATCACAGGGATAACATTCCAAAACATTTCTCTATATGATATAGGCTAGGTCTTTTGAAAAACGTTATCCTTAAAACCCACTTGACTACATGTCATTCTGTGGGGTTCACATTCAGCCCCAAGACAAAAGTGAACTGCCCTGGCCATGTTGGGCCTAAATGGGCAGATCATTGAACACAGTGTGGACTGGCAGCGAAGGGGCCAGCAATTCATGTTCAAACTGCAAAACAGGAAAACTCTGTTTCCTTGAATACAACAAAGAGACCAAGGAAATGTGAGCCTTCTGCAGATTGAAAACCATGAACTTGGAATATGAGACTACACTGCAGAAGATAATTCAAAGGCACACTGGCGGCTGACAGACACAAGCTTAGTATTTCACTTGCAACTGCCAAATATCAGAATGCTGTTTTCAGAGCAATAGAAATACCAACACTAAGTGGGCCTTTCACTCGATCACGAGGCCGAAGCCTGAAACAACTTTCCATTACATGTGACTGGTGTCTGATGTGCAGCCTTGCTGACACAGAGAGCAAAGAATAAAGGGTAACTTTTAAAGGACAGAAACAGTTACCATGGAAAGGTGTGCATTTGCAGCTTAGAACAATGAACATATGGGAAAATAAATCTCCATTGCCAGAGTCATGTGAATATCTCTCAGCATTTAAAATGAACATTGAAGGCATGATGCAAGATATTAAAAAGCCTCATGTGTAAAATAAATTGTAACATTTAAAAATTTGAGTTTTCTGTGCATGAAGAAAGGCTGTGTTCAGCACAAAATGTCATTGTCTCAGGAGATTTACAGGCCCAGGATTGCACACCTCCCCCTACCTTCTGTCTATCTAAAACATGTATTTGAAGCCACAGTGACCAGGAAGGAATTTATGGTGGGTTGGGGTCAGCAACGTAGTGCATAGAGGTAGCCCTTAATGATTTGAACTTTTAAAAATACATGGGTTTAAATTTGATTTATGGTGTGGGTCGAGACCTTAAACACACTTGGGGACTACTGATGGGTAGCTGATCTGGCGGTATACCCTATTATTTTTCACACATGTAACACACAGGTCTGTGGTTAAATTAATTTACATTTTAATGTTGCCCTTATGTACAACTTAAACTTGCCCTCCAATTGTTCTATCTCGGCCCTCCTGTGGTGTATAGCCCTAGATCACACTGGCGTGCCGCTTACCTAGGGTTAGGGGACAGAAGAGAGGCTTGCCCTATCGTATCCAGTCAATAGAGTAGTTTATGAAATACCAATGTTTTAAAATACACACATTCCTATGGGCAATTAAAAAAAAGGCCCTAGGGTGTGCTTGAGGCCATACAGGTATATCAACTATTTTTTTCCCCTGTTTAGTGACCCACATTCAGTCTAAAAGCTCAAATTAAATTTTCCACAGTGAAACATATCAAATATGGGCAAAATGCCAGCTCAGGTATAGCAACTCTGAGGTGTCTCTTTACCAAATCGTACTTATCCAATAGTTTTCCTCTGGGGGGTGGTGAATAGCCCTCTGTACAAAAAAACAACCACTCCTACTGGTTTCAGTGGCTTTTTCCAATGTGCCACTTGCTTCAGGGCCTCGGCACCAGTTTGGGTACCAACAAAAAAGAGAGAAGGCTTGGCTAGAGTTGATCATTGCATCCAAATTGCTGTGTCTGCCAGGTCACAGTGTCGTGGGGCTTAGTTATGCCTTTTCTGCGTATGGGGATGAATGATTCCCCCCACATCAAATATTAAGTACTTAAAGTGTCCTGGATATCTCAGGACCTCCGGTGGAACGGTTGGTGGGTCAAGACCTAACTGACAATTGATGGGTGTCACGACCCGGCCAGGTTGGAAATTGCCTTGGCGATTATCCGAGCGCTATTCGGCAAGTAAAAGTCCCTGAGACTACAACTCCCACAACGCCTGCTATTATAGCCGCGTGAAGTACGCGTGACGTTGCGATGATTTCATTTGTTGGGAACGATATATAACTCCCATCTACCCGGAGATCGAGTGCTCCTAAACTGTTGCTAGTTGCGAGCTCCCGGACACGTTTCTTGAATCCTTGACTAACCAGCGCCTGAATTAACTTATTGCCTTCGCCTTGTCCGTACCTGCTTCCCGACGCCAGCCTCCCTCGACTGTTCCCCTTGGATATTCTGAACCCGGCTTACTCATTCTCGACCTCCTAATTCTAAATCCTTAAACTTTGGTGACCCGATACCTCGAACATCTCCGTAAGGAAATTAGCGTGAAGTGATCGCTCACTTCCCATTTCAATTTTCCTTTTACTTCTGTTGCTTCGAACTATATTTTGGGACGCTTTGCTGTTTACCTTTTGGATTGCTTTGAACCTTTATTTGGGACGCTTTGCTGTTTACCTTTTGGATTGCTTTGAACCTTTATTTGGGACGCTTGCTGTTTACCTTTTGGATTGCTTTGAACCTTTATTTGGGACGCTCTGCTGTTTATACTTTGGATTGCCTTGAACCTACTTGGGACGCTCTGCGGTCTTCGCCCTGGTGATCCTAAGATACTGGCAAACTTCCACTCCTCCCTCCCTACAATTCGATACTAGTAGGTTACTGGTATATTATTTCTACGGTGCAGGTAAGAGTGGGGATTGGGGGTGGTGTTGGCTGTTTGTTATCCAACACTACTTGGCTGCATTTTTCTGAACAACTGTTTTCTTTGTTTTGTTCTTTGTCCCTCTAGCTCTGACGATTCTGCTCCGGCCTTTTCGCTCAAGCCCCCAACCTGTCAGGTTTATTTATCCCTGAAGGCTGAGCTCTTGGGAGGGAAGTCTTGGGCGCATCTCCATAAAAGCCCAGGATTACTTGAGCAAAAGGAAATACTGCATACAACCAGAAAACAACCTCTGGGTTGTGACAATGGGTTACAGACAATGACCCATGAGCATGGAGATTACCTCGGTGCTCTCAAAGATAAGCAACAGATGATCAATTAGCCCTGAAAGAAAGAATGTTAATGGATTAATTGTAGGCAGAAATCAACAAAGTAGGCAGATGGTCCAGATCACATGTGCTGTTTGATTGTAATAACAATATTATGTATGTAAATGCTAGCCTGGAGATGCAGAGCGCCACCCGCCCCTCGTCGATGGAGCTACCAGAAGGCCCTGTAATTCTCCGACATAGAAGGTAAGCCCACCTGGGCCTTACACACCGCTCTACTCTTATTTTTTTGCATTTTGGAATGTCACTCAATAATATCTGAAAACTACTAGATTTGAAATCTGAGCAAGTCCTTTGGCCAACCTGGACCGAAAACGCCCATGATCACCACTACTGCGGCTGAAAGTGCCACGAGATCTGGAATCCTGCTGCATTTTGCATTGTCTGTCCGTATTAGGCTAATGCATGATATTGATGCCTGACAAAATGGCCGCACAGCGCTCCTGATGACCAAAGCATGACTTCCTATAGGCATCTTGATTGGCTGCTTTTGCTTCAAAACCTGCCTATTGGGAGCCGCAGGCGAACACCGGCCTCCCACTTATGGCCCTCATACAAGGCCCAATTTACCCCTGTTTGCACCGTGAGTGCCAATGACTGCCTTGAATATTGGAGTAACTCTGCTATTCACAGCCATCCCCAACATGTTTCCAATACTGGCTCCCGAAAACCCGTGGAACATTATAAGCACGTAAGACTTTGTAACCGAGCTGCCATAAACATTTGTACACTGATGCTCTTCATATGCCAATCTGATTATCTAAATACACGTACGTGCACTTACATAGACTATAATTCCCGACCTATACCACTGCTCCCTCAATCTGCTTGCCATTAGCAACTGTACCGGTCAAAAATAGCTCATAGTTCCTGTAAGTAAAATCTAACAAACTGTGATGATTGTACTTGCATTATTTACCTAACGTCTGTTGCATCTACCTCCCGCTCGTGCATCGCTACCGAGCATTGTTCATACTTGCGCATACCACCCTACCCGTGCCATTCCGGGCACGCCCTACAGTCTCGTGCAAATGTAATATATAACTGATAATGGTACCTAAACAAGACTATATCATGTCCGCCGTGCTACATCTATAGTAATGAACGCATTCATACAGCTACGCTATCGTCATGCATGAGCCCCTACAATCCTATCACAGTGAGAGAAAATTAACGCTATTGCTTATCTGTATATTAGACTAAGTAGGCCTGCTTCATACAATGTATACCAGCACAATGTACTGACTGATACTAACTCGTCAACCTGCATGATGTATACTACGTACATTCCTTTGGTTTACAAATGTATTATTGTAAGAGTAAACCAGATTAATGAATTAACTGCATACTAGATCTAGTAGCTCTGCCTCGCATGATATGCACTAGAACTATTTACTGACCCACATTATATTGTTAAGTTGTAAGACATACAGTACATCAGTTTGCCATTGACCTTATTGTTTTATTCGTGTCAACTACTTCTCTAGTATTGCTAATCTTCACAGAGGACATGTTGACCTTTACCTCACTTCTTGGGCTTTCTATACTAGCTTTATTAGCTAACCACCACTCAGTGAACCTACCATGTCACACCATAATAATGGACTTGCCTTGCACAGCTAGTGCATTTATCTACCTTGGTAATGGATTAGGCTGTCTATAGTGTATTCGCCACCACCCACTCCCCTGTCCCACACCATTCCTTAATAAGACTGCACCTTTTCCTCTCCACTTGCTACGAACTACTAACACATCCTCTACCAAAGTATTGTCCCCTAATGGCACCAATCTGCCCCTCACTACAAGAATGACACCTCACCACCACCCGAACACATTCATAGCCACAACTCTCACCACCATAACTCCATCAGTACTTCGACAATCACAACCTATCATTGGCCAATTGAGAAGAAACCGCCTAGCCTCTCGAAGCATATATAAAGTACACATGAATGCCTTACTGTCTAACAACACCCATAACTTCTACCACTCTCCCATCACATCTACCTACAACCACATGGACATAGATATTGCCTCAACGCTTATTGCCCAAATTCCACAGACACCTTCGCCTTCACAACCTATCAAAGGCATACAGAGGAAAAACAGATTATCTTCTTGATTACTCAAGGTTCCTATGAATAAACCTCACGCGTCAGGCTCCCAACTGCCCCATGTCAAGACAGCCACTGTTCAACAACCCCAGACTAACACCACTACCACGCACTGTGACGCAACCAAAGATTCCAGTCACATTACAATTCCTATCAACAAGCCTACCTGTACTCATACAATCTCCCTAAAAGGAGCTCTTACTAACGCTAGATCCATCACTGCCCATGCTTTGGATATTGCGGACACAATAAAAACAAATGATCTTGACTTTCTAGCAGTTACTGAAACTTGGCTCCATACAGCCTCTGGCACTCTCCTCTCCTTAGCTATCCCGGAAGGCTACACTATCTATAGAAAAGACAGAGCCACTGCAAGAGGAGGTGGAGTTGCTCTACTAGCCAAAGAATCCCTGGACATTAGAATATCCCCAGACCTACCCTTCACATCTGGTGAAGTTATGACTGTAAAAATGTCCCTTACACCTATCTGTATACTCACACTTCACATTATCTATAGACCCCCAGGTGGTATCTCCAACTTTGAAGATGATATCACACCACTGGTGGCTCATAACTTGAAACCACACTCTAATATGATCATCATGGGTGACTTCAACCTAGGATTGAGCAATCCCCTAGACTTGAATTCTACTCTTTTAGCAGGGCTCTCGAGAAGCCCAAGGCTTTACACAAAGAATCACTACATCAACTCATGACAAGGGGCGTACCTTGGACTGGTTAGCTGACACCAATTGCTCTACTACCATATTGTCTAATACCCCTTCACCCTAATCCGATCATAATATTATCTCATTTACTACGACTATTAACTATAAGGTTCTCAAAAAGCATCACCCAACTATGATGGCCCCATCTAGAAACTTCAAAAATATTTGCCCAGATAAGATGCTACCCTGACTGTCCCCTATCCTAAATTCACTGCTCTCAGTCAGCAACCCATCAACTCTCTCTAGTTAGCTATTATACTGAAACAATGATAGCAGCTATTGAGAAAATTGCCCCGCTAAAAAGCAAAAAGTCCAAAACCCTGGCACATATCAACTCATGGTTTACCCCTGAACTTAAAACTCTGTGGGGCCAAAAAAGATCAGCTAAAAAAACAATTGGATTAAAATGCTATCTCACGAAAATAAAACCCTCTTCAAAACTATAGCCAATAATTATAAGCTTGAAACCATCAAATCCAAAAGTGAAGTCTACAATCAAAGAATATCTAATGCCCAATCAAATACCAGAGAATTATTCACAATCCTCCGAGAATTGGAATCCCAGCATCTACCGCTGACCATGCAATCAAAGGCATACAATGGTGCACCAAGATCCAGAAAGCCTTGGCTGATAAAATCTCACTCTCACAATATAAAATTGAACAGAAAAAATCTAAACTCAATCTGAACCCAACCCCATCAACTACTTACCCACCGCTAGTCACCCCTAAGGTAACTACATTCTCCTTCTCACCACTCTCAACACTTCACACAATAAATATTATCAGCAGTTTAAAACCTTCCAGATGCAAAGGAGACATTTGTCCGGCAACCCTGGTAAAATATTATATATTGGAACATGCCCCATTTATCACCAATCTTATTAATAACTCCTTTGCCACCAGCATAGTTCCCAATGACCTAAAAACAGCTTGGGTTCTACCCCTACTTAAATTACCTTAGATCCTAATATTCCAACTAACTATTGCCCAATTACAACTGTCCCCTTTATACTCAAAATACTAGATGGTGCAGCTTTTTTGCAGGTCCAAAAACACCTCGAGGACAACCACCTCTTAGGTCTAAGACCATCCAGATACAGAACAGACCATGGTATGGAAACAGCCTTGCTTGATTTGAAATCGCAAATGGATCATTACAAGGACAATGGAGAACTATGTATCCTCTTTATTATTAGATCTCTCCGCTGTGTTTGATTTCGTGAATCATATCTCATGCCAACATCTAGACACAGCAGCTCAATTCTCTTCAGACGCCATAAACTGGATCAGATCATTTTTATCCAACCGGTCCATGAGAGTCTTTTCAGAATCTGCGGCAGCTCTTCCTGTCGCGGTAACTTGTGGGGTACCACAAGGTTATTGTGTTTCACCTACGCTTTACAACGCATTTACCAAACTTTTATTTGACAAAATTGACAATATGGGCATCTCGTATACTAACTATGCGGATGACACCCAGATTCTCATACCCATTACTGGATGTTATGACACAGATTTAAAAAACTTAAATAAAATACACCTAGCAATCCAAGCCTGGATGGCTAGCAATGAACTATGCCTTAATGATGATATGACAGAACTTATCATCATCGGCAATAAAACAAAACTTAACAACCCACTCAGCAGTATAAATCATTAATCATTGATGGTAATACTACAGCCAGTGAAATAAAAACCCTTAGAGTCTATATAGATTCTGCTCTCACATTAAACAGACAAGATAACATTGTAGTCTCCTCATCCACATACACTGCCAAACTGATGAGAGCCAGCTGCCCCTTTCTTCTTTCCTTCTCCTAAAAACACCATCACATTTGCAAGAGCATTAATATTGACCAGGATAGATTATTGCAACTCTCTCTTCGCTGGAACCAGCACCAGCAACATAAAAAAGAGTAATTGTGATACTACATAGAAACTGTATATATCTACCATTGTAGATTAACCTGAGAACAAAGTGTGGTATTGTGATTGTGTATATAACCTTGAATCTTATTTATATAAAGACTGTGTTAACACTAACATAGTGTGTGACATTCCTTTGTGGGTGCTAGGGGACTACACTGTACTTAAGAACCAGTCTGCATCACATCCTGAGAGCTAGGCCTTGATTGCTCGCCCACATTTTACCAAATAGAGAATCTTATCTAGGGTCCTCTGTGCCTCTCCTCTGCCATATAGAGAGCAAGAGTACAGATACCCCCCTCCATTCTTTACACTGGTGGCAGTGGTGGTATGCTAATGGTTTTAAGAATCAGTGTGTAACTTTGCCACACACAAAATATCTACTTTGTTAAATTGAGGTTTAGTTGTGTACTAGATAACTACATTACAAGCTATGGAATATATTGCAAATGGTAAATTGACTCAGATGAGCTTAGAGGCTCTCCAGAGTGCTTGTGAAGCCAAGGAGTTAGAATTTGAAGATAAGTCTAGGGCTGAGCTGATAGCTGCCCTGTTGGACTACCAGACTGATTGTGAAGCTCTTGGTGGGGCGGGGGGTGGTGTAACCAATGAGAACCCTACCCCTGGGGGTGTTGTTGAATCTCATTCTGGGAATGCCACTATTCCTTTTGCCTCTGTTCCGAACCCCAAAACTGCTCTTCAAGCGGAAGCCCTGAAGATTGAACTTTTAAAATTGGAGCTGCAACGGGAACAGTTAGACTTTCAATATAAAAAGTTGGCAATGGAAGCTGAACTGAAGAAAGAGGAATTGGCATAGCAGGTGATACTCAAAGATAAGGACACTGAGCACCAGAAAATTCAGCTGGAGAGAGCTAGAGTGGAGACTTCAGCAAAACCAGTTGAAAGTGTCAGGTCCCCAGCCACCAAGTTTAAGAAAGATTTGGTTGGTGTGTATGTGGATGGATCTGATATCATCCAATGGATTAAAGCATTTGAAATGGCTTGTGTAATCCATGATGTTGATAAAAGAGATTGGGCTGTTTGTTAAGCAGAGTACCTCAGACTGGATATGACTGTATTCTGAAACTGAGTGTGGAAGAAAGGGGTCAGTATGAGTGCATGAAGTCTGCTTTGATTGCCAAGTTTGGCAAGACACCTACCCAATACCTTAAAAGGTTCAGGGAATTTAAGACAAGAGGGAATGTGTCTTAGATTGACTGGATGAGTGCTGCAGATATGAACAAGATGGGGTGGATTGATGGTTACAAAGTGAAAACGTTTGTTGAATTGTCTCACCTTTTGTTTTTTGAGCATTTTTCTGAAGCCTGTTCACCAGAGCTGTGTCAGTATGTTGCTGACCAGAACATTTTAGATCCTTTTAAGCTGGCCAGGCTGGCTGACAAGTGGGTCTCCCACCGGGTGTCCCCTAAGGACTCCAGTGGGAAGGACAAGGACAAAGAAAAGGGGACCTCTCAAAAAGCTGAGGAGTCCCAGAAGCAATCACATTCGAGTAAACCAAAACCTTATTCTCCTAGGACCCAAAAATCTAGTTGGGATAAGTCCTATGTGGGTGGGAGTAAAAGTAGTGGTCCACCTGCTGCAAAGCAGGCTCCCAGTGGTTCCAGTACCGTACCCAGCATTCCTGGCACTTTTTGGGACTGTGGGGCTCTTGATCACAAGAAGGGTGACCCCAAGTGTAAAGGTAAGGCGCTTGGAGTCCAGGCTGTCAGCCTGACATACCCTCACCCCATTCCTGAGGTGGAGGCCACTGTCCTCCCCTCCTCTACAGGGATCACATTTGGTGCTCCTGTAGAGATTTCCCTAGTGTCCTTTTGGACATGGGACCAGTACGCAGAAGTACTGGCGACAATCCCACAGAACACCGGTAGGTTTTTGAGGAGTGTCCTCTAGAACGGCCAGTCTTCTACTGGCTTGAGACACACTGGGGCGAGCATGATAGTAGTGGACAAGATCCTGCTCAAGCAAGAGGACTATGTAGGTGCTCCTCTGAGAACCACCAGGTTAGCTGGTGGGCCTCTCAAATTATCTCCTGTAGCCTTAGTCACACTCATGATTGGAGACAAAACAGAAAGCCTTCCTGTCCTGGTTCAGGACAATGTCCCTGCTAACATTTTGTTAGGAAATGATCTAGTAGAGTTGGGGTTGATCTGTGATGGTCTCCCCATGACTGCTGCTGCAGTCACTAGGTTACAGGTGACACCGGGTCAGACTGAGAGTCAGGTACCCAAGCCAAAGGCAAGGCCTAAGGCAAGAAGGAGGAACAAGAAGGCGACCTCTCTGCAAGGGGCTCCTTCTCCTCCTGCTGCTCCTACAGCAGCCATTGGGATTCATGCTCCGGACGGGCTGGGTCCAGTGGAAAACCCAAACTCAACTCCTGTGGGAGAAGAGGCAGAAGACCCTCCTGCCAGGTAGGTGCTTAACCCGGAGGACCACCCAGACATTCAATGCCTGTTGGCTGAAGGGAGTCCCTCCCAGGCGGACTTCTGTAAGGCTCAGAGAAAGTGCCACTCTCTTGAGGGTCTGCGGAAACAGGCCCTCTCCCAGGCACAGGGAGAAGGCATAGGGAGAAGGCACAGGGAGAAGTGCCTAGGACATTCCGGATTTATTGGGAGGGTGTGCTCCTTGTTAGTGAGCCCAATAAGCCTGAACCTGGTGCCCTCAAGAGGTTGGTGGTACCCCAGGTTTGCAGGCCCTTCCTGCTGCAGTTGGCACATGAGGTGCCCTTAGCTGGTCATCTTGGTACCAAGAAGACTAAGCAGAGGCTCTCTACCCATTTCTACTGGCCTCCGATGGGAGTAGAAGTGTAGTCCCCCTGCAGGACCTGTCCGACTTGTCAGTTGTCTGGCAAGACTGGAGGCAGTGTCATTGCCCCACTGCATGCCATTACCAGTGCTTGGCACAGCATTTGAGAGGGTGGGCATCGACATTGTCGGTCCTCGTGACCCTCCCACTTCAGGTTGACATCGGTTCATCCCGGTCTTGGTTGATCATGCCACCAGGTACCCTGAGGCTATACCCCTTCAGACAATTACTACTAAGGTGATTGCCAGGTCTCTCTGGGCATTTTCATCCAGGTTGGATTCCCTAACAAGGTTGTCTCTGACAGAGGATCCAACTTCATGTTGAGTTACATGAAAACCATGTGGAAAGAGTGCGGGTAACCTACAAGTTCTCCACCTCTTACCATATCCAGACCAATGGTCTGGTCGAGAGATTTAATAAAAATCTCAAGGGCATGCTAGATGCTGTGAAAGGGCCCCTAAGGAGGAAATGGGATCTCCCTGCTATGCCCGCTGTTCGCTTACGGAGAGGTACCTCAAGAGGGTGTTGGTTTTAGCCCCTTTGAGTTACTCTTTGGCCATCCAGTGAAGGGGCCACTTGCATTGATCAGAGAAGGTTTGGAAGCCACCCCTCCAGGACCTGCCAAGCAAATGGGGGAAAAGGTGTTAGTACTCAGACGGAGGATGACACAGATGATGGGTCAGGCGACAGATAGTCTCAAGGCTAGCCAGGAATTGAACAAATACTGGCATGACCTTAAGGTCTTGCAAGTAGATTGGACTCCGGGTCAGGAGATCCTTGTGATGGAGCCTACCAAGCCTAGAGCTTTGGCAGATAAGTGGACTGGACCCTTCAGGATCATATCCCAGATGGGTGAAGTCAATTGTCTGGTTGCCATGGGAGTCCCTGGGGTAGCCCCTCAGGTATTCCATGTTAACAGCCTCAAGCCTTTCCATAGGCGAGCGGAAGTCTCATGACTCTTGCTAGCTCGTGGACTACACTGTACTTAAGAACATCCCACATCACCTCCTGACAGCAAGGCATTGACTGCTCGCCCATGTTTTACCAAATAGAGAATCTTGGCTGGGGTCCTCTGTGCCTCTCTTCTGCCATATAGATAGCAGGAGTACAGATATCCCCTTCCAGTTTTTACACCCAAACCACGACTACATACTGAACCCAAGAAGATGGAGTAATGAGGCTCGATCCTCGGTATCCAATAATAACCGCTGATGGATACAAATCTGTTAGCAAGAAGAAGAAAGAAAGAGGTGGCGGGTCATCACTCTACCCGTTTGGGAGATACTTGGGACTAAGGAGCAGAATCAGTCATAGAAGGTAAGAAACGGCCCTTCATTACGGTGAGGCCATCATATGGGATGCAATAGTATTTACCCTAGAGCAGCCATTTACTGCACTTTTCATTTTCTTAGGCCTGTCCGATTTAAGACAAACATAACACGCTGTGCTTGAGCGCGAGCGCATGTAGGCGTAAGAATTTGTGATTGTTTGCATCACAGCTGAACCTGATTAAGCAGGTGAGCATTGCCTAATGTTTTACATTGTAGAGCCTAGCACTGCCGATGCTGGTCTCCTTTAGAGTGGTAACAGAGACATTTTTCACTCTAGTTTTAGAATGAAGGCCTACGATTTATTATCCTTTTGCTTGAGAATAAGCCACCGTAATTCCTTTAATGCATTTGGGAATCGTTTGAAACCAAAATGTTGATGCAATAGTACATAACAATATATGGACGGAAAATGTTTTTGTATGTAAATCTAGGTTGTTCAGTTGTTTAATAACAGATCATTTATTTACATGCAATGTCTCAGTGTTATTTTTATACAGTGTTGGTTCTTTACAGAATTTCCATTAAAAATAAAGTGGTGATAAAAATACAGTGAATGTAATTTGTATCATACTACAACAATACATCCCCACTCTTTTTAATAGCATACACACCACACCATGAAGCCACCACAAGCACACAGCCAAGAACCTCTTAAAAGAATACACATCTCTGTGATGTCACTCCTACTATAGATCCTCACGTCTTGGATCCGCACTCCACTTTCTCTGTGAGCAACATTGCATGTTTAGAAATGACCATAAAACACCATCTCCCCTCACATGCACTCATTATTTTGATTAGCTGACAACAATCAAGCTGCTAATGTTCACTGCCTAACATCTATTGTTGCAGGCTTCTGTTGTAATGTGGCTTGGAGTAGCAGTGAGTGATGTCATGAGCTGGTGGAATGTGAGGGTCGGAGTGTTCTATTGGGTGACCGTTAGACAGAGAGAGAGCTGAGAGCTGTGAAGTATGGGTGTGGGGTGAGCCTGGTGTTTCCCTTATGATGTTGTGTCATCCGTGCCCCCTACCACCCCCATGTTTTACTGATGGAGTACATGACCAAGACAATAAATCACCAAAACCTACTTTTGGTGTCCCGGACGTGCACTTTGTTACACTGGCGACGAGGATGGGATGGTAGGTGGATTGCCTCGCCATCGGCGCTGCTGGGGTGGTGCAGCACTTCAGGAACACCGCGAGCGTAGTGAGGCCTTGGTTCAGCAGAGCTGTGCAGGGAAGTTGGCCCCCTCGAAGCTGGCTCCCTTCCGTGTTGCGGTTGTAGAGCGGGTCCTTCGAGCTGGCCCCCCCTTCCGTGTTGCGGTTGTGGTGCGGGTCCTTCCCTCATGGCATCGGGCAGAGTGGTGCCGGAGATGTCGCAGAGAGCATTTCGGCTGTCGCGCGCTGTGCTCTTGAGGAGAGAGTGCCGGCCTTTGTGGAGCTTGGGGCATTTTGATGTGCGCTTGGAAGGAGTTTGGTAGGAGCTCCGTTGAAGTTGTTGGACCAGCGACTCCATGCCTACAGGTGACGACACAGCTGGGAGTGGCGTTCCCAGTGGGTCACGTGGCAGTGATCGTTATTTACTGCATCTAAAGCCTCATTCTCAGCTGGTCGGAAGCAAGGAGGTACGCACCTGAGTGAGAGCGAATCACTGGGATTAGACCAGCTTTGGTCGGGTGACGAACTCAAGCCGGTCGGAAGTAAGGAGGTACGCGCTGGAGAGAGAGCGTATCACTGGGATTAGACCGGCTTTGGTCGGGTCACAAACTCAAGCCAGTCAAACCATCCTGAAGCAATTGGAGTAATTTCACGTAACATTCGCTGATTCCATTCTGGGCAAATTGAGTTTTGGAACCTGCCTGGTGTTCAACGTGGCTATGGGACGTTGGTCAGGTTAGTGTATCGGGCCGTGTGAGTGGGTATGGGTGCATATTATATGTTGTGGCCCATGTTATCTAACAGGTACCCAGCGCCCTCATTTAAGTCCTGGGGGGGTGTCCTGTGTTCTGTTTTGAAAGCCGTTGTTTGTTGCCTGTGGTGTCCTTTGTTGTGGCCTTCCGTGGGGAGCATATAACCCTGTGTAGTCGGGTTTAGTGACTTTCCCTTTTTCCATCTCCCTGGTAAGGGTGGGGGTGCAAATGTAGCGACATTCTGTAAATGACTTGGCTATTGTTTTTGTTCATCAACGGGGCAGAATGTCGTTCCAGTGTGACATTAACCTCAGGGAGTGTGCACTGAGGTTTACTCGTGAACTGAGTAATGTGAACAAAAGTGCAAGTGCATTGTGTGACCTTCGTTATATGGAACACTGTTTTTCATCCAGCGTGGAACTTTATGTTTATCCAGCGTGCCATCCCAGATCAATCAGTGGATGAAATTACCCAGGACCTGGGTTGACATTTCACGTATTGTCTGCACCTATTTTACCATGCATATTGTAATGTTATCTGCATTGTATAGCTTTATATGCTTATTGTTGTGTGTGTTGGAGTGTGAAGTGTAGTGTATAGGTGTGTGTGCAATGAGTTGGCACGTGTGGGGTCGCATGTTTATGGCTTCATTCGGGTTCTTAGTACCTGCTTCTAGTGCAAGGGTAGGTCGCTATGTCTGTGTGTGAGGGCGTGTGTTGGAGCAGTTAGAGAGTAGGTGTTGTTTTTCCATAGTGCCCGGTTCTAATTCTAAAGGTCGCTATGTTTATTGGCCTGTGGGTTGAGTTGGATTGCCCATTTGTGTGTTCAAAGTTTGTTTGGTGTGCCTGTTCCCATATTGTTGTTCTGTTTACGTAGTGCCTGGTTTAGTGCTGGGGTAGGTCACTACTCTTGCGGTGTATCTCAAGGCAGTGTTTCTCTGGTTGTTCCATAGTTCCTGGTTCAGTGCAGGGGTAGGTCGCTATTGTGTTTTGTATCTCAGTCGTGCCTGATTCCTGAGTGTGGTGGTTGGAGTTGATGTAGGGTTGTTGTGGTCATAGTGCCTGTTGCAATCTCAGGATAGGTCGCTATGTGTTTTGTTTCTCAGGGCAGTGTTATGCTGTTGTGTTTCATAGCATTTGGTTTAAGTTCCAGTTTGGTCGCTATGCCTGACTATGTATTTGAATTTCTTGTTGTTCCGTGGCGCTTAGTCTAAGGGCCTAGGTAGGTCAATATGATTGAGGGTTTATCGGCTTTGCCAGTGTTTCCATAGTACCTGGTTTTGGACTGGGGTAGGTTACTATGTTGGATCTGAGGCAGTGCAGTTTCCCTCCTGATTCCTAGTTTGGTAAATCAGGCGGTTTTACTGATGTGTCTCGAGGTGTTGTAGAACAAGAGAGAGAAAATGGCCAATGGTTAAGTGGTTGTGAAGCGGGAATGTGAATGCGGTTTCTTTTGTGGTACACCAATTAGAGTTGTGGTTTGTGGGTTCCTCGGTTGCTGTTGGGCGTTTGTTGTTGCTCCGTTTAGGGAGTGGTTGGTTTGTGCTCAGAGGGACACCTCTGAGACTCCGGGGGACAGACCGGAGTGGAAGGTGTTCGGTGCGTAGGAGGGTAAGTTTGGTTAGGTCGTTGTGTTAGTGTTATCTAACAATAGTATGTCTAGGGGTGGCAGCCCTATGTTCTGAGGGGCAGCTCAGGACAGGCGTAAGTACACAGTTTATTGTTTTTTGTCCTTGAGGGTGAGAGTTGAGGGACATGGGGAACTGGTGTCGTAGGTCGTGGCAGGTTGTTGTCATGGGAGTTGGTGTGCCGTTGGCATTTTCTATGTGGTCCGTGTGGCCTATGAATGGTTCCCTATGCGTGTGGTTCCTTATATGCTTTGGTTGCCAGGGGTTCTCGGCATAGGCGGCCACTGTGTGCAGGATTTCTGGTACCGTGTTAGTGCTTGGATGATTGGGGTTTGGTGTTGGTTGCTTTACCTTTTTCATTCTGTTGAGTTTCCCTAAGGAGGGAGAGGTGTTGTAATGTCGCTTGGCGTAGCAGTAAGTGATGTCATGAGCTGGTGGAATGTGAGGGTCGGAGTGTTCTACTGGGTGACCGTTAGACAGAGAGAGAGCTGAGAGCTGAGAAGTATGGGTGTGGGGTGAGCCCGGTGTTTCGCTTATGATTTAGTGTCATCCGTGTCCCCTACCATCCCCGTGTTTAACTGATGGAGTACAGGACCAGGAAAATAAATCACCGAAAATGTACCTTTGGTATCCCTGACGTCCACTTTGTTGCAGCTTCTCCACAACTCACTACGCAGTACTACACAAATCATCTCCTCAACCCAGTTGCAAACATGAAACATTTTGAAACTGAACTTTCTTGGCATGCTCTTGACATTTGATCACGACAGATAACATTCCAAAACGCTTCTCTATAGGATATAGGATAGGTATTTTGAAAAACATCACCCTCAAAACCCACTTGACTACATGTCGCTCCATGTGGATCACATACATCCACAGTCATCATCACAACACTTTTTGCAGCCTGGTACCGTAATCACTTTATAAATTCTGCCGCCTCCTTCCAGAGATGATGTTTCTATCATGCATCAAACCCCTCCTGTTGACACAATGGGCTCACCGTTCTCCGCTTCCAAGCGCACATTACTTCTTCCTGCCTTCCTCACTACTGTTTTGCCAGGGGTGTTCTGAAGATCCACAAGTCTTTTCACCAGCATCCTCTCTATCCTGCGCCTTCTGCATCCATCACCTCCATGGCACATTGTCTAACAATATCAAGCACTGACCTCATCACTTGTACTTAGCCGGTGAGGATGACAGAATTCCTGCACCCCACTAGGCAGAAGGGTTACATACCTTCGAGGCATCCTCTGCACTGTGCCGGGACTGAGGCACAGTTTTCCTTTCTCCACAGCATCATCCCCACTTCTGGCTTTTCTGTCCACATCTTGTTCACACAGTGCTTCTTCCCAACAATTCCACTGCCTGCCTTAGGCAAGTCGGCATCCATGGATGGCTTAGCAAATGTATTTGTCTCATGTGGCGCTCCTAACTGGACTTGTACATGGTGCTCCCAACTACTCTTTCAATGGCATCTCCATGCACCCAATCCATTTTCAGCTCACCATACTCAGGTATTAGTATACAGCAGTGCGTCCTTTAGCCTATCAATTCATGAAGGCCATCACTGGACCCACTAATATATCCTGGCACAGCCCTCTGGTCACCCTGCCTACCTTCTTTCTAATGGGACATACTGGGTGGTAGGACCTTTTCTGGGGTCGATGAGTCCTCTGATGGCTGATCCCCCCTAGCACAGCTTCAACCTCACATGCTAAAGTCTGTTTACAGGCTCTCCTGTGGACCACTCATCACCACTGTTGTATAAAGTATGATCTCCAGACGCTCAGCCAATTCGTCAAGGTAACTCGCTCTATTCAATAGCTTCTTCAATTTCATGTTACGGGGAAGTAACCACCAGTTCCCACTACCCAGGCAACATCTTTCCAATGGAATTGGCTGGAACACCGGGATCAGAATATACTACACAAGTTATACATCCACGTTTACTCCACACCAATGACATCAGACTCCAGACCGAGGAAGGAAGTCTATTCTACACATATACACACCATAACAGCCAGCATTGACAACAATGAACATTCCTGCTGAACATGCAACTAGTGGTTTACTGGCTACACCTCATTCCAAGCTGCTAACACCATAAACAACTAGAATAGCTTATTTGGCTGTAGGCTACACCAATATTGTTTACAACAAGTGCATTATCCTCCTAACCTCCTCTTGCGATTTGTCTCCTTTGGTTATAATCCCTCCTGCTGGCTCCCTCACTGATCTCTGCAGCAGGCATTTCATTCAATGAACCGTCTTTTTGGAATAGGTGAACGCTGTATTTCTACAGATATAAATAGCAGTCACAGCAACTCACATAGCTACCTTAACAGCATTACAATATGAAGGTTACATTCCTTCACTCAATATTAAATAGTGTATGTGCTCTCATTTACTATGCAGTATCTAACAGAAATCATATGGACAGCCCAGAGTACTACAGAACCAATATATCAATGGCAGAACGCTTCTCCCGATGACTAATAACAAAGCATATCAATCTATTGCTCAGTCGTCTCCATCGGTATGAGGACACGCAACGCCCCACACAGCACTCAAAGGCCTGACCATCAAAGAAGAGCAGCACCACTTCACACCCCATGGATTTTCATAAATGCAACACCAGGGGCCTCATTATGAGTGTGGCGGAAAGGCAACAACGGCGCGGGTACTGCTACCGGCGCCGTTGTTACCTCTCCACCACACTACGAGTTCTGCTCGCCGGTGCCGGACTGCACGCCTGGTCTGACCAGGCGTGCATACCGGCACCCGCGAGCAGAACTCATGATTGCGCCAGCACTGTTATAAACGGTGCCGGTGCAACTGTGCTCCCGACCCGCATTCTGCCCTATGGGACAGAATGGGGATCGGTAGGCCGGCCATAGCGGCACTCGCAAATGTGCAATTACCGGGTCCGCCAAACTCGGCATTGGGTTACTGCCCATTCGCGGGTACCGGAAAAAAAACAACTTTGGCGGCAGCCGTGCCCTTAATAAGGCCAGAGTTATAGTGAGGGCCAAGGAGTTTTGTAAAATTCCTCTCCCTGGCTGCATGTCGCAGTGCCGTTAAGTTTGAAGTATGTTTATAAAAAAAGGAATATCACCTCAACCAAACATGCATTTTCCTTTATCTGAAGAGCATCTTCAGTTCAACGTTATGGACCTATCGGTTTTAGGCCTACTCATTGCGGCCTTTTTGCCGCCTTTTCTCGTGCCACGGATATGGAGGTGCTGGGTTAGGGTATAGTGTGTTTTCCCATGGATATTTGGTAGTTGGTGAATGGGTGGCAGGTTGTGGAAGAGGCTTATGGGTTGGGGGGAAGCTTAACTCCCATAAAAATGCCATGACAAAATACGGGCAAATGTCTGCGTCTAGTTGGCCACCTTTGAGTTGTAACAGGTTGTGACTTCTCAACGAAAATATATATGAATCTGAGGACATTTGTTAACAATGTATCCTTAGAATGGAGATTTCTGGACAGACTATACACCAAGACAACACCTAATTCAGAACCTCTGTCATAACACTGTATAGCACTTATACGCGAGAATCACTGTATAAAAACAGGTCCTCATTACGAATGTGGCGGAAAGGCAACACGGTGCTGGTAGTGCTACCGGCGCCGTTGTTACCTCTCTGCCACATTACGAGTTCTGCTTGCCGGTGTAGACTGCACGCGTGGTCTGATCAGGCGTGCAGTCCGGCAACCACAAGCAGAACCATGCTCTCGATCCCCATTCTGCACTATGGGGCAGAATGGTGCTCGGGAGGCCGGCCATACCAGCACTCGCGAATGGGATATTACCAGCCTATTCAACTCGTGATGGGCCGGTAATGGCCCATTCGCGGGTGCTGGGGCCAGTAGCGAGTTTGGCGGTAGCCGTGCCCTTAATAAGGGTACAGCTACCGCCAAACTCATAATGAGGCCCAGAGTGTCCCTTATATAACAGTCTTTGCACTAGATTCCCCTCTCAGCCCCTCCTCTTCTAACATTCCGGCTCATTATGGTCCTTGGCCCTCAAGGAAGTGAGGTATCGTGTGATCACTTTGTCCTCGCATCCACACTGTAAGGAAATTGTATGAATGGCTGATGGTTGCAAATACTTCAATGTTAGGGTGTGTGTGGTAAAAAATTAAACAAGCACCAAGCCCAGTCTCCATTCTGTACTTATAAGCACGCAGAAGAGAGCGTCTGGCCAATCATGTGGCCAAGAACATTGAAACATTCTGTCAGAAATTGCCAGTGTTCTCTTAGCCACTTGCTCAGTACCGCAGTTTGTCTCCCATTTTTATGTTTTGGGGTTTTGTGCCCCATGCATGTCCCTTTCTCTCGCCCAGTCCTGTGATCCTCTTCCCCATCAGTGCCACAAACCTCTCCCCAATATCGGTGAACCAAGTCAACAACCACTTACTTACCTTGCCACTCTGACATGCTGCCGCTCATCACCCATTCACACCTGCACCATAGATTTAGTGAAGGGACTTAATCCCTTTGCTATATCCTCTGTAAGACATTATTATTTTGTCGGCATACACATCAATAAATGCCAAAGTATCTCTCCAAAAATAACCTATAAGCAAGCCATGAGTGCCAATTCCAATTAGCCCACGTTCCGGGCACATTAGGAGACATCACAAATCCTGTGCTGCACTCGGGCCTTCCTCGCTAACCATTACTGGCCATGTCTGCCCAAGAAAGCAGGTCATATCACAATAGTCATTCAAATACAGAACATTTTTTTTAATCACTGTTATATTTGTCAAACATGAAGATATGTGGTCATACTTGTATTAACAACATGTTCTTTGGCTGTAAGCAAAGCAGCCAGGAACACCCCTTTTTGCTATTTGCCCTCTTACCCTTTGTCATAGGAGTATATCAAAAGAGGACATTAGGAATGTACCATAGTGTTCATCCTGCAATGATAACCTTCTTTCAGAAAATAATGTAATTGCTATTCTAAGATTTGATTATATGGTTTTCTATTGAGGGATATGTAATGTTCTTATTCGCTCAAAGTGAACATTGCAAATGGCCACTGAAGATGTTAAAAAGATCCAGTATAGAATGTAAGTATAGTGAAATAATGTACTTATTGATACCTTCCTTTGCCAATATGTTGTCTCTAAAAATGTCCTTCATTCTTTGAAATGGTTCAAATAGATTAAAACCATGATTCCGTTTTGTTTCTCTTTTTCTGTGAGCAGCCCGGCAATGCTTAATTTATCATGCCCAACACTGATTGGTTGGTAGTGCTTTTGAATCTGTTCATTTGCTGCACTATGACCAAGCACTAATATTGTGCGGTAGAACATACAAAATACATCTGTAGACCTAGCAGCTTAGTCCTCTAATTCGTTGCAAGGTCTATCCGAATGGCAGCACCCCAGGTAGTACCTGTATTTGCCACCCTTACATCCGTTTGCATGGAAAATATGCCATCATTGTGAAGGCAATATTCCGGCAGGACTCCTGCAACCAAAATGTATGCCTAAAAATACCAGCCCAGTCCCCACCTCAGGGAAATACCCTGTTGATGATGCTAACATTCTATTTTACCATAAAAACAGGAAACGCCCGCCTTCAGGATGTCTTTGTATTTTCTCTGGTCACGATTCAGAAAGACAAGGTTGGGCTGCTCTAGGAAATGCCTAGATTGCACAGATGACAGCATGACTCAGAGAGGGGGAGAGAGAGAGAGAAAGGGAAGGAGGGAGGGAGGGAGGGAGAGAGAGAGAGAGAGAGAGAGAGAGAGAGAGAGAGAGAGAGAGAGAGAGAGAGAGAGAGAGAGAGAGAGAGAGAGAGAGAGATTGATTGCTACAACTCATTGGTTCCATGTAATAATGTCGCCACAAAAAATATCGCCATGCAAAAATATCGCCGAAAAATGGCCGTTTTTTTGTGGCAACATTATTGCATGGAACATGCGGGGGACACCGCCGTAACCCCCAATTTGTATTTATTTATTTATTTATTTATTTATTTTGCCCCTGTCCCCATATATATGGTCACACATATAATATCGCCACAACCTTTTCCCGGCGATATTATTTATGGCGACCATATATATGGGGATAATATTACCTGATACCAAAACTCATTTTATTCTCATTACGTTTTAAACAAAATAGCCCTGGGTGAAGCTAGACCAAGAGTTCAGCGTAAAGTGCTGGCTTTGGTAATAATATAATGCCTACTTCTCCCTGGTGGATCAGGCACTGATAAAGCAAGAACTGTTTTAAGAGCTTTTTGTTTTGACCTTAATCACTGCAGAACAACAATCAAAGGACTCGATGGGTCTGATTTAAGCACGTGTTTTGGATGCAAGGGATTGGATGAGCGAGAGCATCTGCTTCACTTGCCTTAAAAAATAAGTTTCCCGAATTCATAAAGGGCATGTGACCGGGTACAACAGAGATGCATGTGTTCAGATGAGTTGAAGGGGGCCTTTTGTAACATTTCAAAGCATATCACTAATTCACAAACAAGAACGGGCACAGGGGATAGAGAAATATGGGGCAGGCATGTTGTGGCCCTAACATGGATGTATTTTAAGTGAGAAAGAAGCTGTGTGAACTGCTACTGACCGGCCAGCATGTCTACCTTCGGAACTGGTTAGACATGCTGCATTGATTTGGAAAGTTCAGAATCGCAGGGCGTATATGTGGCCTTCTCTGTTAAATGTAGTCGTCCATGGGTGATCCCATGAACGGGCAACGTGTGATGGACGTGGCCTGTCCAGTGCATGCAATGTGCTGGTGAGCTGCCCCATAGAAATATCAATAATGTGACCTGGGCATTACCAAAAATTGTTAATCTAAATAAAAGGTATTTCTCACTAAATTGCGTCCGTTTCGTTAACTTTCGTTACTTGTGCCTACCTTGTCCAACCCATATAACTCAGTTCATAGACTTTTTTTTTAGATCCCAAGGCATCATGTTCAAGGAATACGATTTCTGAATCACCTTTCTCTAAAGATGTTTCGATATGAGACTTTTATGAACAAATCTTTTTTTGAAAGTTTAAAGTGATATACTAGCATTATTGGTCTGTAATAAACTGCCCCAATGTCACCATCCCCGCTCCTACTGCTCAGAACCAGCCTACCCCCCTGCAGTTAACAGAGTTTACAAGAGAGAGAATGGGGGCAGCACATTTGCCAAAGCATTTTCCTAAATCTAAAATAAACAACAGACCATAGAAAACACATTCGTTTTTCAATTAATCAGTAAATGCTGTCTTCCTGTTTCTTGCCATTGTCTGCACTATTAAAAAAGATCCATAATATAAATAATATGACATTTCTTCACATCTGTTTGACTAATTCAGTGGTGGTACTAATTCCCTTGACCCGAGAGATGCCAGGCCAAGGTGTCCATACAAGACATCCGTTTGTTTTGATACTTCTGTTAATTCTATCCATCTCTTTGGAAATGTCAGTCAGGTATGCATCACGTGCGACACACTCTGTAGTCGACATCAGCACCATTCAAAGCCTCTGTCTTCTTTTGAATTGTGCCAATTTTCTTGCAACCAAACTGACTGTTGGTAACTTTGCCAGCATCAGTTGGCTGAATGGCTTTATTGACACGAAGGTTGCAGGCACATCTCGGCAGCAGCAGCAACAGCCCTTTGAACTATCTCACTGCAAAGTTCAAGAGAACACGATGTTTATGAATTGGTGTCTAACCCGTTATGTAAATGGGTAAGTTCAAACAGGTTGTGCTTATCTGTCCATTTAACTTTTGCTGAATACACTCTTCACTCAGCTTCTTTCACCATTCCTCACTCCACCCAACCCTTTCTTCCCATCCCTTCTTCCCTTAATACGTATGACAGATTTGTTTGTATGTGTTTTTCAGTAATTACAGCAACAACAACCCAGCAATTTACCTGGCAATCAGGCTTCTTTGATCATAGAATTAGGAATTCTGACTGTTTGTCAGGTCTCCCGACTCACCTATATGTCTGTTCCGGCTCGCTGAGGCCCACTAGTCAATGGTGCAGAACTTTGAAAAAGGCTAGTCCCTGCCTGACCCACATTTAAATTCTCTATCATTAAGTCTATGTCCATTCATGTTCATGCTGTTGTAGAGCTGAATACGATGAAATTAGGCGTGCTTCAAAGGTGAAGGACCATCTCTCATGTCCTGTCTCATCTAGTCGCCACTTCTCCTCTGGAGTGGCATGTTCCATTTTCCCACTTCGGTTGCAAGACACCATGTTACGTGCCATGTCGCACATAGGTGCTTAGACCATTGGTCTGCCGTAGCACTGATTTAAGGGTATGGGGGCAGGGCTATTCATTTTATAATGTTTTAGGGAACTGGAAAATAAAGCGAAGAAAGCGGAAGGAGCACAGAACCCAATACCACCAAAGTTTTACAAACATGTGGAGGCAGATTGATGGTCTAAGCATTGTTTTGATGACATGGACGCTCATGTTCACTACCCTGTCTGCTGCCCAATTCAATGAAGTGTGTTTTTAATTAGGCCAGGTACATTACTGATCACTCTCAACATCTTCAAAGTGGTCACTCTCCTAGACTCTGCATACATTTGCCACCATTAAAAGATACATAATCAACATTGTCCTGAGGAGCTGCAAAACATAATCTTTACCTCCTTATCTGTATTGCTTGTTACATTCCTTACTCTACGACGTGAGTCCTCACCTGGAAGACCGGTCTTCACAAATCCCCATAGAAAAATATTTGCTTCTTTGAGCTTCCCATACTTTTCTCAACACCTTCCCTAAATTGGGCAAATAAGCACCTCTGACTCAGCAAGACTTCCTTTTTTTGTCTGCCACCGCTGGAGGCAGGTTCACAAGTTGCCCCTTCATGAGCATGTCAGAGCTAAGTCGGAATGCACTAATTGGACATGACAGTGGATAGCTTTTGATGGAAATATGTCCTTGCCTTTTAGGATATTCCCGGAACATTTGGCCCACAGGATTGTATGATGGAGGCATTCAGACATGGATGGAACTTAAAATATTGAGAGATCATTATTATTTTTAATGTCAGAAATGTTGTTCCTTCTATAAACAATGTTATAGTTTTCTCCTCGTTATGGCATGTGACTACAAAGTTGTGTTCCAGCATCCAGGGTATAGATACTCATTTTCTGTGAGCTTCTTGGAATAAAGGTACCGCTGGGAAAACTCTTCCTGCAGATGTATGTTTTTGCCACTTCTGAACTCATTTCACTGTGCACTTACTTTGTCACATTTATCTCTTCATTCCCTCACTTGTCCCGTCTAACACTTCTTCTAACATTCACTTCATCATTACACCTCCTGTGCCCTCTTCTTTTCTCAGTCATATGCTTGCTTCGTGTCCACCCATTGACCCCAACCCAAACCTTGCAACTTTACCATATCCATTGCAACCTTGAGTATGTGAAGATGGAGTAAATGCATGAAGAAGTAAATATCTGGTGAAGTGAATGTATGAGAAATAAGTCTAGAGGTTTATAGGTGAAGTAAAGCGGGTTACCATCTCTTGCTCCCGTCTCATAAATGTGGGTGGGGCTATTTCTTAGACTATGAAGCCACCCTCCCCTCCCCCCTTTGGTGCAAGTCAGTGATCTAGATGGGTTAAAGAGATACACTTACTCAGAGATGGGAATTGCTTGGCACACCAGTTGTTCTGCATTTCATTTAGTTCTGGTGGATCTCTTGTTTACTCAGAAACAGTGCTTATGGAATATGTATTTGTTTATACTCGGTATGGTTACTTAGTTTCATACAGTAATTGTCATACCTGCCAGACCTGGCATCTCCCCCTTGCAGACTCGCACAGCCCAGAGGAAAGCCCGGCCGTTTTTTACACGCTGGCGCCTCTTAGGCAAAAGATTCCATTAGCATATACAGGCGCTGCGCTTTAGAGGACCTTGCATTCCTTCCCCTCTTGCATATGATGTCCGTAATACCAAAGCGTAATGGCGTATGCGCGTGTCAGCTGATGTAACGTCATCACACTCTAGACGTTAGCATCAGCTGACAGGTATTTAAATCAGGCGCTTCCAGAGTTCAGCGCTTCTGATCGTGATTACTTTCCCTTGTTCCGGAGCTGCTGTTTAAAAAATCATTTTCGCAATTCCAAGCGGAGCCTTCAATCAGCTGTTCAATCCCCGAGCAGCTGCGTCCTGACCGCATTTCCTCACGCATCCATTCTACAGCAGTAACGCCGCTCTCCTGAATTTCCGGAGCTGCCGTCCACGTCGCCACGTTACTGATCTACCCGGCGGCGTCGTCTCCAGGTAGCATCCGCCTTCGTTGCGCTCCCTTCAGCGGAGTGTGGGAGATTTCCTACCATATTATATTGCTGCCCACTTACCATCAGAATAGCTGTTGTATTGACTTTCAGAGTGGCAGACTACGTCTGTGTAAGTCATTGGCGTCTTATCCTGATTTCGGACGCTCATGAGCCGTCTTCTACATGCGGAATGTTTTGAGCCTCAACATAAACTACGGGTATCTGCTACTGTCTACCTGGAATCCAAAGGTGCATCTTACACAACAGGAAAAAGGTGAGAGCAAGGACCTTCACCATTATTGTTACTCTTTTGCATTACCAACTCTGTTCCTATTCCATCTAAAGAACTATACCAGTCATTGCTTTATTTTGAACTTATTGAACTCGATACATACCAGGACATTCACTGATCTGCACTTCCACCCTAAACAACAGGAATAAGTGCACTGGAATTTGTGGACGCTACCCTCTGTGCACCATCCCGGATCTAGTGTGGCCCTCATTCCATTTGGGTTAGTTTCTCTACTAACTTCCCTTTCCTTTTCGTTTGTTTATTATTTTGTGTGGAGTTTCCTGACTGACTTCCTATTCCACAGGTTAGTGTAATTCCTTAGCCTAATATTGACCCCAAGTATTCCAATCAAGTTTCTAAAACTCCTTCTTGTGTTTCATTCAGCAGGCTGGTGGTTCCCTTAAAAATACACGCCCTTTCCACTGATTGCGCTCTTTCGACTGTTAATGACTTAGTCGAAGAGTGCCATCAGTTGAAAGGCCTGAACTCAACGGACTACGATGTACCCTGAGTCATCTTAGGCAGACACTACGTGTATCCTTTGAATAGACTTTGTGTATCCTTTAAATACTCTGGTATCCTTTATTGGTGTTGATATTCCTGAGTGTCTGACAGTAATATAGCTGGAATCTCTGGTTCTTTTTCTGTGAAAAACCCCCCACTATAATTTGTTACGCAGGATAGTTTAAAAGCTTTAATTGTATATCATTTTACATACACATTTACTTTTTTATACTCTCATAAACAGTACATTCTATGAGCTATGTTTGGTACAACATTAGTGTGTGCTACACTGTTGTTGTATTGACATGAAATATTAATTGGGTCATTGGGAAAAAACAACGATTATAATTATGTGAGTGTAAGTGTGATAGTAGACAGATGTCCTGGTGGTGGGTGGGTTCCCCCTTTTTTCGTATGTCTGGTACTTTATTGGGACCTTCTCTATGGTCAACACCTGGTGGCCTCTGGAATACTGTCCTTGCCCCTTACCAGCACCTCAGGTTAGGATCTTGAGGTGCATTTTTTCTTAATCTCTATCAGCTTTTCCCCAGTTTAGTGGCATTTGTAAAGCTCGCTATTGTCAACTTAGAGTGCTCCCGAAGGTTCTGCCCCTCCTCCCGGAGCATCTCTGCCCACTGGTGGTATACTCTCTTATCTTAAGTTGCTTAGACTATTGCAACTCACTACTCCTGGCTCAACCTACGTACCTTTTGCACCATCTTCAATTACTGCAGAATTCTGTGGCTCATTTGGCCACTAATGCCCCTTATGGGGCCCATATTACCATGGTTCTGCGGACACTCCACTGGCTGCCAGTACAAAAACAGATTCTCTTTAAATCCCTTTGCATTGTCCATCAGGCCTATTATGGCCAGGGAGCCAAATACCTGCAGGAGAAATTCTGGTCCTATGTCCCGGCCCACCCTCTTAGATCCAGTGAAGCTTGTCTGCACATTATCCCTCGTGTTCACCTTGTGCAAATGAGTGGCCGCTCGTTTTCTGTAGTGGCTGGCAGAGCATGGAACACCCTCCCATTTGCCCTTCGGGCTACTGAAAATAATCTTAGGTTTCGTAAACTCTTGAAGACCCATTTATTTTAGCCGTTATTTCATCCTGTGGTATCCTTTGGTGCCATGATGCCTTTTCTGGTGACCATGTGCTAATACAAACTATAACATAACATAATATAGTATGTTTGTTTGAGGTGTGCTCTAATTAAGGAAATGTTTAAAGTAGTTACATACCTGTTGGCATATTCTAACCATATTAGACTTCACAAGATGTTTTGAAGTAACAAAAACAGTGATGGTGTATTTTTAGTGTATTGCAATGAAGAGTATTTTTGAAGTAGTTGGATATCTTTTGGCATATTCTAACTGTTTATTGAGCTCCAATTTAGTGAGTAGATTTCGGTTGAAGGAATCTTAAGTAGGCAGTTGTTCGTTTTGCGGGTAATCTATGTTTTGGAGTAGCAGAGTTGTTGTTACATTCAAACCAACCTCTTCTTTTTTTGATATATGAAGTATAGTGACCTGAAGTGGTTGCGGCACCAGTGTGGTATGTTATGCCTACTTTTGTGAAGGTTTTCTTGCCAAGAGATAGTTGGCAGTGTGTAAAGCTAGTGAGTTTATAATTATTTGTGTTACCATCTGCATTGTACCTTAGAAGCATTAGTATGACATGTAGGCTATGTGAGTTTAATCTGTATGCTGGAACGATTGTCTGAATTGCAAAAAGGGCATACTATGCCATGATTTGCATTCTGCAGAAGCTGGTGAAATGGAATGAATTTGCAATTTGGTATGGATACATATACACATGTTTCATTCAGAATGTGTTCTTGTGAAACATGGTTGCAGAGAGTGCATGCATGTTTCCACCTGTATGACATCTGGAAGATTTCATTTCTAGGGATGTTTTTCGTTTCCAGTGCTTGTAGTAAGTACATTAGGAATTCATGTGGTCTACCTGTGTGTTTATGTGTCATGATCTCTGCTTCCAAAAGGCCAGGACTTACCCAACTCCCTTGGAAGCAGACCCATAACCCAGGTTCCGAGTGCCAGCCAGTCCCAATTGGGACCTTTTGGACCCTGTCCTGGAGCCAGTGGCGCCAGGCTCATAAATATGCCCAGTCCCAGCGCTGCAAGCGCCGGGCTCATAATGCTTGGGTGGACTTACCTGCAACAGACCATGCTGCTTACTTACCTGCCAGTTGAACCCCTGATCCTCTTCTGTTTGGGACTATTTTTCCTGTTGGGTGGGGCAGGAGCCACTCCCTAGGTTCAGAACACTGGAACTCTTCTGGAAAGCAGGAACTCTTTTCTTACCTAGGCGTGGCTGTGGAAGGAGACACCTAAGCACTACAGGAGGCTATTTAAACCACACCCGATGGATGAATCTTGCTTTGCGTTATTCTGCATCCTCTGCAGCAGAACGCTCATCGTGTCTTCTGCATCTGATCCTGGGCCTAAAGGAAAAAGGCTTACCATCCTGAATCCAGTCTTCAGCAACATCTATAAAGACAAGAAAGAACAGGTTAGCACTATGGTCTTCAGTGACAGCGCATCTCTTACCTGGTCCATCGGCTGTCATCAACGCCTCGCGCAGCATTCCTGCATCTGAAAGACAGAGGCTTACCTACTATTCACGCGCTCCGGAGGTCATCGCACTGCATTCCGGCATCTGAAAGACAAAAGCTTACCAACTCTTCGCACGCTCCGGAGGCCTTCGGCGCTGCATCCCGCATCTGTAAGACAAAAGAAGGTGCGTTTAAAGACATTGGGTAACGTTAAATACTCACGTGCCATTACTCCATCCACGCCGAACTCAGTGGGCATTCCGGCATCCTTCAGCAGCTCCGAACTGGTACCTGCAAAATAAAAGGACAGTTAGTGCGCATCGTGAAGCAAGCAACAAGCGCTTACTTACGCGCTTCCAGGCACTTCTATTCCGCATACGGGTCCATCCTCAACTCACTTGAGCCAGTCAACCGCCATCGCCGGAACCCTGCAAAATAAGAGACAGCATTACAAAAGACTTTTAAAGACATTTGAAATATTCGGAACTCACCGTTCGTGAAGTAAACAACGGACAGCAGTCCTCTGAAGTCAAGAGGCCTGCGCTACCTATCCAGTGAAGAAACTGGTTACAGCACCCTGCCCCGAGGCAGATGGAGAGCTCGGCGTTCACTTACCTAAGACATCTTACTCTTCGAGTCAGGCATACAGTGCACAGAGGTCCAGCCCAAAGAGCCAACCGGGTGGTGCACATCACTTTTGAAGATACGGTAGTCGCCCAGTCAAGACCGGCGCCTCTGCGAGAATCAGGTGAGCGTTACAGAACGCAAAGCCTACCGCAAAACTCTCGCCCAGGCGCTATGGAAACCTCGGATACCGACCACCTAGCCCGGTTACTTGGGGAACTAAGGGCAGAAGTGCATGCAGCTCGTCAGGAAACGAATGCTCTAAGAAGGGAACTAATTATTTCCAAGGAGCGAACAGACGATCTTGCTAGACAATTGCTACAGTCACAAGCCGGACAGACCCCGTTACCCGCATCAGGGGCAAATCTTCCTTCAATATCCCCTATGAATCCAGTGCAGATCAACCTACCTGGGAATGTACCTCTGGCTCCGCCCGAACAGTTTTCTGGTGACCCAAAGAGGTTTGCAGTATTTATCAATCAGTGCCGGTTGCATTTTTTATGCCGGCCAGCAGCCTTTCCAACTGATCAAGCTAAAGTAGCTTTTGTGCTTTCGTACCTTAGTGGCAATGCGGCAGACTGGTCGATCCCTCTAGTTAATCAAGATGATCCGGTTCTCCATGATTTTCAAGCCTTTCAGCTTAGTATGGAAAAACTGTTCGCAAGACATTCACAGGGGCAGGCCTTGGACAATGAGCTTCTTTCGTTGCGACAGGGTAATCAAGACCTTTTGGCTTATATTGCATCTTTCAACAGACTAATAGTGGAAACTCAATGGCCTGAGGACAAAAGGATTACGCTGTTTTATAGAGGTCTACGTGGAGAGCTCAAAGACGTTTTAGCCCAAGTAGTGAATCCCCCACAAGACTGTTTGGATTATATAGACTTAGTCGTTCAAATAGATCACAGACTGCAGAACAGGAAGGCCGATCGTTCCAAGTTTGATGCTCGAGTATTTTCCAAACCACCAACTCCTTCCAAAGGAGTAGACTCCAGGGAACCCATGCAAATAGGGGGCCTGAAAGGACCACTAACACAAAAGGAGCGGGAAAGGAGAAAACAGTTGCAATTATGCCTCTATTGCGGAAACTCAGGGCACTTTCTTCGAGACTGTCCGGTGAAACCAACCAAGAAGGCGGTAGGAGCTGCAGTTACCAAGGTCACAAACTCTGAGCAGGGAAACGACCTCGCCCGACAAGAATAGAGGTCCTCTTGCCGAGCGTTAAAACCAGTTCCGTGACCTCGCATTTCGTGATACCTATGGTCCTCATTAGCCCTGATCATCCAGATCGATTACATGCGATTGAAGCTTACGTCGACAGCGGTGCCATCGGAAATTATGTGGATCAGGAAATGGTTTTGAGGATGAATCTAACTCTTTGTCCCAAGGCTGTAAAGGACGTCATTACTACGGTGGATGGTACGGAGATAGCCTCCGGACCAGTAACGCATACCACTCAAGAAGTGACGCTAGTAAGTCAAGATGGACACCATGAGAAGATCGTGTTCGATGTGATCAAGGCCCCTCAGTTCCAGATTATTCTAGGGATACCTTGGTTAGAGAAACACAATCCTCGGATCGATTGGCGAGCAAGAACGGTTCAGTTCCCAGAATGTGTCTCTACTTGTCACCCTCCACCTGGTGTTGCTCTAGCAGCAATTTCTTCGGAGACTCCCCAGTTACCTCCCGAATACCTAGAATTCCAAGATGTTTTCCGGAAGGATCAGGCTAACTCTCTACCTCCTCATAGGTCCTATGACTGCCAGATAGACCTGATACCTGGATCTACTCCTCCGTGTAGCAGAATTTATGCCCTCACCGAGCCTGAGAACCTTCACCTCCGACAATACCTGGATCAATACCTAGCGAATGGGTTTATTCGTCCTTCTAAGTCCCCTGCTTCTTCAGCTTTGTTCTTCGTTCCAAAAAAAGAAGGGGACCTTAGAACTTGTATAGATTACCGCGCCCTGAACCAGATCACCGTTAAGAATAGATATCCGTTACCTTTAATCCCTGAACTCCTGGACCAAGTCAGAAGAGCATGCATATATACAAAGCTGGATCTTAGAGGAGCCTACCACTTGGTACGAGTAAAAGAGGGCGATGAATGGAAGACGGCCTTCCGCACCAAGTATGGGCTATTTGAATATCAGGTCATGCCCTTCGGGCTTTGCAATGCCCCGGTCGCCTTTCAATATTTTATGAACGATGTCCTCAGAGAACTCATAGATGTATGTGTTGTCGTTTACATTGACGACATCCTCATTTATTCTTCATCGGAATCTGAACATCGGAAACACATGAAAATGGTCCTCGAGAGGTTGCGTCAACACAGACTTTTCGCTAAGTTGGAAAAATGTGTTTTCAACGTGACTGAAGTTGAATTCTTCGGATTCATATTATCACCTAGCGGAGTGCGTATGGATTCAAGGAAGGTCGATGCAATTCTCAAATGGCCATCACCATCCTCCGTAAAAGGGGTTCAAAGCATGTTAGGCTTCGCCAACTTTTACCGCAGGTTTATCCCCGAATTCTCTCGAATAGTCCAGCCCATCACCGCCTTGTTAAAGAAAAACAAACGTTTTGAATGGTCTACCGAGGCGGAACAAGCTTTCCAGAATTTGAAGACAAAATTTATCTCTGCACCAATTCTAAAACATCCTCGCCCCGAACTCCCCTACATCGTTGAAACTGATGCTTCGAGCCTTGCCATGGGGGCAGTTCTATCACAGAAGGACCCAGTAACCAATCAGTTACATCCCGTGGCATTCTGGTCTCGCAAATTCTCGCCTCCTGAGATCAATTACACTATTACTGATAAGGAACTTCTGGCTAGCAAGTCTGCCTTTAAGGCTTGGCGGCATTATCTTCTGGGGGCCCGACACACCGTTACTGTGATTACGGATCACCGAAACCTGCAATATTTGAAAACCGCAAAAGCCCAATCCTCTAGACAACTCCGTTGGGCACTATTCTTTGCCGAGTTTGACTTCATAATTACCTATCGACCTGGTACAAAAAACGGTAAAGCTGATGCCCTTTCTCGGATGGGAGTGGAGGAACACTTGACCAACCTAAACCTGTACCTATCATTCCCGAACAAAGAATTCTGGGTGTAATAACCACACAATCCATAGAGGAAATTAAGGATAAAACCAGGCAACTTATAACTCCAGCAGAAATACAGAATTGGCATCTGCAGGGAAAGGACTTTGCAGTAAAGGACAACTTATTGTATTTCCAAGAACGATTATACCTGCCCAGCACAGATTTGCAGAAAAAGGTGATCTCTTGTTATCACGAGTCTCTAATGGAAGGACATCCCGGTATGGCCAAAACCTCAGAAAAGATCAAGCGCTACTTCTGGTGGCCGTCTTGGAAAAAAGATATCAGAGACTTTATAATGTCCTGTGGAGTATGCGCCCAAAACAAGAGTCAAAAGGAAAGACCAGCCGGCCTCTTACGCCCTATTGACATCCCACCTCGCCCTTGGCATACGCTTTCTATGGACTTCATCACCGACCTACCTCCATGCTCCGGATACAATACGATCCTGGTAATCGTGGACTTATTCTCCAAGATGGCGCATTTCATTCCACTCAAAGGCTTGCCAACAGCAACAACTCTGGCCCGAGAATTTCTCGAAAACATTGTCCGACTGCACGGTTTTCCTTCAGTGCTAATTTCGGATCGAGGTAGTCAATTTATTTCTCATTTTTGGCGAAGTTGTTGTCGGTCGGCTCAAATTGATGTGATATTATCGACCAGACACCACCCTCAAACCGACGGACAAACCGAGAGGATCAATCAAACTCTGGAACAGTATTTACGCTGCATGCTGCAACAAACTGAAAAAACTTGGAAAGATATCCTTTGGATAGCCGAATATGCCTACAACAACTCTGTCCACTCAGGAACTGGGAAAACCCCGTTTTTTCTTTTATACGGCTGTCACCCTCGAACCTCAGAGTTGGATCCACCCCAAGATCTTGGAACACCAGCAGTAGACTACCTGCACTCTACAATCACCCAAGCTTTTAAGGAAGCCGTTTCTCACCTTCAAAGGGCTAAGGAACAATACAAGAAAGGAGCAGATCAACACCGGAAGGAAGCCCCCCAATATCAAGTAGGAGATCAAGTCTGGTTATCCACCAAATATCTACCTCTAAAAGGACCACGCACATTCAACCCAAGATACCTTGTCCCTATTCCATCACTACCATAGTAAACCCAGTAGCGGTCAAGTTGGACTTGCCCCCTCACATGAAGATACATCCGGTCTTCCACGTCTCTCTTTTAAAACCCGTGCAACCTCAAACCCGACTAACTAAATCCCCAAAACCTATCCTAGTTGATGGAGAACTCGAGTTTGAAGTCAAAACCATCCTGGACTCCAAGATCTCCAAATCTAAGCTATTTTACCTAATTGACTGGAAAGGCTACGGCCCTCAAGAAAGATCCTGGGAACCTGCAGAATATGTCCACGCTCCTCGTCTAATCAAAAGATTTCATCAAACATTTCCTGACAAGCCAAAACCCCCGGGGAAGCCCGGTTTGGGAGGGGCCTTGAGGGGGGGTACTGTCATGATCTCTGCTTCCAAAAGGCCAGGACTTACCCAACTCCCTTGGAAGCAGACCCATAACCCAGGTTCCGAGTGCCAGCCAGTCCCAATTGGGACCTTTTGGACCCTGTCCTGGCGCCAGTGGTGCCAGGCTCATAAATATGCCCAGTCCCAGCACTGCAAGTGCCGGGCTCATAATGCTTGGGTGGACTTACCTGCAGCAGACCATGCTGCTTACTTACCTGCCAGTTGAACCCCTGATCCTCTTCTGTTTGGGACTACTTTTCCTGTTGGGTGGGGCAGGAGCCACTCCCTAAGTTCAGAACACTGGAACTCTTCTGGAAAGCAGGAACTCTTTTCTTACCTAGGCGTGGCTGTGGAAGGAGGCACCTAAGCACTACAGGAGGCTATTTAAACCACACCCGATGGATGAATCTTGTTTTGCATTATTCTGCATCCTCTGCAGCAGAACGCTCATCGTGTCTTCTGCATCTGATCCTGGGCCTAAAGGAAAAAGGCTTACCATCCTGAATCCAGTCTTCAGCAACATCTATAAAGACAAGAAAGAACAGGTTAGCACTACGGTCATCAGTGACAGCGCATCTCTTACCTGGTCCATCGGCTGTCATCAACGCCTCGCGCAGCATTCCTGCATCTGAAAGACAAAGGATTACCTACTATCCACGCGCTCCGGAGGTCATTGCACTGCATTCCGGCATCTGAAAGACAAAAGCTTACCAACTCTTCGCACGCTCCGGAGGCCTTCGGCGCTGCATCCCGCATCTGTAAGACAAAAGAAGGTGCGTTTAAAGACATTGGGTAATGTTAAATACTCACGTGCCATTACTCCATCCACACCGAACTCAGTGGGCATTCCGGCATCCTTCAGCAGCTCCGAACTGGTACCTGCAAAATAAAAGGACAGTTAGTGCGCATCGTGAAGCAAGCAACAAGCGCTTACTTACGCGCTTCCAGGCGCTTCTATTCCGCATACGGGTCCATCCTCAACTCACTTCAGCCAGTCAACCGCCATCGCCGGAACCCTGCAAAATAAGAGACAGCATTACAAAAGACTTTTAAAGACATTTGAAATATTCGGAACTCACCGTTCGTGAAGTAAACAACGGACAGCAGTCCTCTGAAGTCAAGAGGCCTGCGCTACCTATCCAGTGAAGAAACTGGTTACAGCACCCTGCCCCGAGGCAGATGGAGAGCTCGGCGTTCACTTACCTAAGACATCTTACTCTTCGAGTCAGGCATACAGTGCACAGAGGTCCAGCCCAAAGAGCCAACCGGGTGGTGCACATCACTTTTGAAGATACGGTAGTCGCCCAGTCAAGACCGGCGCCTCTGCGAGAATCAGGTGAGCGTTACATTATGGTACATTGTACCATTCCTGAACAGTAGTCCAATTCTAGCCTTATACCTGAGAAACTATAAGTGTTTTCAAGATTATTTGTGGTATTTCTATAAAGGATGAGCTTTTGTAAACACAACTGGTCCGAGGCGTTTAAGTAAATGTTGTGAACAATGGGTGGCAATTGGAAGAGAAGATTGATTGTTAGATTTGAATAGCAATTTACTCATGTTGTTTTCCTGAATTTAAATAGACCAGAGAATTGTGGCTCTGCATAGTTTGATGGACTATCAGATCTTTTTTGATAAGAGATATTTGTCTCTTTCTCTTCTGATGGATGTGCAGTTGAGTTTGGAGTAGACAGTTTCGTGGTTGTATTATTTGATGGAGAAGCAGTTGGTCATTGTTATCTTAGCAGTATTGTTGGGAGATCTGTTATAGGCTCTGTTTGTATTAGTTTTCTTTTTAAAGGTTATATTTTTTGAGGTACAGGGTACATATCTAGATGGGGTGTGTACAGTGCACATAGCCTGTTGTATTCTAGGATGCAAGGAATGTCAGCGTTGACTTTGTTTGCATCAAAGTTAACTAGGAATAGACCATTGAGTGTACAGAGATGTGAAAGTGCTACGTAACTCATACCTTCTTCAAAGACTGAGCTGCCAATGTCAATCAATGTGGTCTAGGATTAGACCTTGCAGTTTGAAAATAGTGACAGCATATGCAAGAGATAGAGAGAATTGTTCTCTGCGTAAATTCATGTCTTTGAAAAGAAGGAAACATGCTAATATGTGGCCAATTTTTTTAACTTCTGCAAGTTTGTCAAAGTGGACGTTGACAAACTGAATGCTGTTGTCATGTGGCTATGTATGGAATCCAAAAACTGTACCAATTTCTCCATTGACTAAACCTTGTTAAATTTTAGAATTTCCTAGCAGTTTAGACACAGAGTTAATACTTTTTCTAATAATGCTGTGTTGGAGATACATTTTTCCAAGCTATTTACTTGTGCAGGTGCTTGTTGAAGTCTTCAGGCACTCATGTGGCTCTGCAAGAAAGAGGTCTGGGTGGGTTAGTGATGTAGAATGATAGGATAGGTCCAGAACCAGGAGAAACTGGCGTCTGTGTATGTTGTCTTGCAGATAGGTTGATTGCATGCACTAGCTTGTTGTATCCAAAAGGGCATGGGCCAATGCTCTGGTTGTTTGTTGTATGCAAGTGTTAGTTATGTTGGGTGTGTGTTGTTGTGTAGTTTGGCTAGCCCATAGGGTGTTTATTGTACTTGGGAGGTGTGTTGGAGGGGAGCAGGAGCAGAGTGGCTAGTACATTGGGTACTCTCAAAGTTCTTCAAAGTGGCTAATCTTCGCAATTCTCCCTAATGTGATGCATGGCTAATCTTCATAAATCTAACTAAATGTTACACATGGCTAATCTTGATGATTCTATCTAATGTGACACACAGCTAATCTTTACAAATCTATCTACTGTGACACGTGGGTAATCCTAATAATTTCTATCTAAATGTGACCCATGGCTACTCTTCACAAATCTAAATGTGATGCAAAGCTAATCTTCTCAGATCTTTCTAAATTTTAAAGATCGCTAATCTTCCCAAATCTCTCAAAATGTGACAAATGGCTAATGCTCCCAGATCTATCTAAATGTGATGCATGGTTAATCTTCCCAAATCTCTCTAAATACGACACATAGCTAATCTTCCCAGATATATCTAAATGTGACACGTGGTTGATCTTCGCAAACCTATTTAAATGTGACGCATGGCTAATTTTCACAATTTGTCTATTGTAACACATTTCCTGCTCCTAATATACAACTAAGTACAACACATTTCCTGCTCCCATAGTACATCTAGGTGCAACACATTTCCTGCCCCAAATTACATCTAACTCCAACACGACGTATGACCCTAACATTCGTCTAAGTGTAACACATTTGTTGCCCACAAAACCACCTAAGTGTAGCGCATTTTCTGCAAGCAAAATATATCTAAATCTAACCTGGTATCTGTCCCCAAAGTACACCTAGTTGTTACACATTTCCTGCCCCAGAATACAGCTAAAGAACGATGCCCTGACCCTAATCAAGTGTAAGAAGTTAATGAAGTGAAGGGGTTTTACTGGAGTACAGTAATGGCTGTACTCCCCACTCAGACCACCTTACCTGTCTGTTTCTGTAGATTGTCTCGCTGGGTGCTCTAGGGTGAACAAGGGCAAACAGGGATGTATGTGGAGCTGCCCAGAGGTGAGGTGCCCTTTGCCTTGTGGCCCTTCGCCAGCTGTGTGGGCAATCTGCCCTGAGAGGATTACACAAGGGGGAATCTTCGGTTTATAGTCATAATGTCGACAACAAAAATGTCGACAGTCAAAAAGTCGAAAAAAAAATGTCGAAAAAAAAAATTTCGACTTTTTTTTTCAATGCATTTTTTTTTCGAAATGGGGGGGTTCCCCCCCAACCCCCCTTTTTTTAATTTTTTTTTATTTTTCCCTTTTTTTTTAGTCCCGAACCCCTAAAATAAATATATAATTAAAAAAAACGAAAGTCGACATTTTTTTTTTCGACATTTTTTTGTCGACATTTTTGTCTGTCGACATTTTTTTTTCGACATTATGACTGTCCACCGGAATCTTCCACTCACGTGGGAAGTGGAGGGCCCAATCAGAAGTGAGAAAGCCTGAAGGAGAGTGTAGAGTGGTGGCTGAGGGGACAGGAAGAAGCTGGAGAGGAAGAAGAGGCAGGTGCTGCAAAATGGGGCACTTGAACAATTTAAAGATCTCTAAATGGTGGGGTGCACTCACCGGAGGGTGTTGATTACACCGGATGCAGAAGAGGCCATCCAATGTAGATAAAGGCCTCTGCAGGCACCAGTAAATCCTCTGCTCGCGTGGGCAGTGGGGTGCCCACTCAGAAGTGAAAAAGCTTGGAGGGGATTGAGAGGGGTGGGAGAAGAGAGGGAATAAGCCAGAGAGGAATAAAGGGCAGGGGCTGCAAAATAGAGTGCACAGGGTGCTTGAACAATTAAAACATCTCCACATGGTGTGGTGCACTCACAGGCGGTTGTTGCTCATTCCGGATGCAGTCAGAAAAGCCCAGAAGAGATTAGCCCAAAGGCTATTCATACGAGGTGGCAAGATGCTGTGACTAGGGGCATAGAACCTTTTTAAGTGACATACACACTATTCAATTTATATTTGATAAGGGCATCACTGTGTTGGTGTGTGTGTGTGTTTGTGTGTATATGTAGGCATGTGTGTGTGTGTGTGGGTGTGTGTGTGTGTGTGTGAGCGAGCAAGCAAGATCAACCCTCTTCCCTTCCATTCGGATATGGAGCAATCAGTAGCAAAAGCAGGCCTTGTTAAAAAATAGCCATAACTGTTGTTAGTGTTGCCATTTTGGGTTTCGTATTTGTAGCCTCTCAAAGGACTAACTAAGAAGGCATATGGATACACTTTTTTTTAATGGAATGAATCCAATAAACCAATCAGTATATATCACAAGATGAATTAATCTAAACTCTAAGCCAATGCAATCTAAGACCAGGTTTCGCACTTGTGGTTTCAGAAAGCAAATGTTTTCAGCATTGGGTTTCGAACATGATGCACACTTAAGGCCTTAATCTCAGAAGCATTTTATAATGGCCCAATCCCATTGGAAAATTCTCCACGAATCAGGCCCTTAATGCTTGCTGTAACTTATTGCCCTTATTCTCCTTCTTCTGTGATAGAGCCAGCAAAAGGGTTCCCTCTGATCTAACACTAGTTTCCATATTACAAAAGGGTTCCCTCTGATATAACACTAATGAACATATTTCAGAAGGGTTCTCTGTGATATAACATAAGTGGCCATATTACAAAAGGGTTCCCTCTGATATAACACTAGAAGCCATATTACAAAAGGGTTCCCTCTGATATAAAACTAGCGGCCATATTACAAAAGAGTTCCCTCTGATATAACAGTAACGGCCATATTACAAAAGGGTTCCCTCTGATATAATACTAATGGCCATATTACAAAAGGGTTCCCTCTGATATAACACTAGTGGCCATATTACAAAAGAGTTCCCTCTGATATAACACTAGCGGCCATATTACAAAAGGGTTCCCTCTGATATAACACTTGTGGCCATATTACAAAGGGGTCCCTCTGATATAACACCAGTGGTCATATTACAAAAGGTTTCCCTCTGATATAACACTAATGAACATATTTCAAAAGGGTTCCCTATGATATGACATAAGTGGCCATATTACAAAAGGGTTCCCTCTGATATAACACTAGAAGCCAAATTACAAAAGGGTTCCCTCTGATATAAAATTAGCGGCCATATTACAAAAGAGTTCCCTCTGATATAACAGTAACGGCCATATTACAAAAGGGTTCCCTCTGATATAACACGAGAGGCCATATTACAAAAGGGTTCTATCTTTGGAAGTACAATTAGCAAAGGAACAAAAATTGTGCCAGTGCAAAAAGAAAACATGCTTCCAATGCAGTTTTTCAGCAAAACAAAGGGCTTTGGGCATGATTTACAAACATGTTTTAACATGGGAAATTAACTTTGAAAACAGGTTTTGTAGATCAGGGCCTATGACTAGGACAAGCATTGCTCTGATGCAAACATGCATCGTAAGAATGGTTTTTGCACTAACACAATGTTTGCCCTAGTTCTAATTGCAGTTTCAACACTGTGCAGTTACTGCAAAACCTGGGTATTTTTTGAATATGGAATTATTGTCATCTTGCAACCAGCTCAATCAAATCCTGCTCAGCCGATTTAGCATTTGGTAGAGATATTTCTCATTTAGTTCGCAAGGTTACGACCCTCGCGCTGTACATTTGGTCCCCTATCACAGAAACGTTGCTCTGGTTCAAGTTCACTGTATCATAGTATAAGCAGCCCGGCCAAAATGTTAATAGCACAAAAAACGGTTCCCCTTGGATGAATGTTAGCACTAGAGCAATGTATGCCCTAGTACTATTATATAATAATTTTATCACTGAAGAATGCACTGTAAAACTAGATGTTTTGCAATAGGTCATTTTTTGCCCTAATGTCAACAGAGTATTTGCATCAGTTCCAAATCAACGTGTACTGTGTGGTTGGTTCCCCTTTCATTAATCAGTATGCTTTCATATTCTGCTAATGCATTTTGGTATTTCATGTTTAAAAATAAATATATATTTTCATAGCACAAATACTGCCATGTTTTGAATTCAAGGTTGTAAATAGACTTTTTTGCAGCTCGATCTACAGGGATCAGATATTTCTAGCAGAGTTAATCTTGACAGAACAATCAATAGGGTAAATGTGTCACAGCAAGATAGATTTCAGCCTGTGAAGGGAAAGACACATTTGTAGAAAGAAATAGACGGCGGACTCAATGTGATGAAGCACCTCTGCCTACGCACTTGTATTAAATTGCTACTAAGGGCAATTGAATGAACTAGCTTCGGACATTCAGGGTCTGGCCAGGACAACAATGCTCCTGTATCGATTAGTAAAATTTGCTGATCAAGTATCTGACATGTTGCATTTATATGTTTATTTATTTTATGGTCACTGTAAACAAAATTGACCATAGTAAGGTCAAACTGTGGCCTGGGCCAATACAAAAGCTAGGGTCTTCACGGCTTTACTGAATGCTGTACATGTGGAGAGAACTCGGCTACAGATGGGGGTGGCTTCTATCGTATGAGGGCCTGACTTCACATCTTCATCCTTCACGACTCACACAACTGGATGCGTGATTAGTGGACAAGGGAATGTTGAGGGACCACATGTGTCTGTCTGGGTGTGTAAAGAAATATTTTGGTGTACAAACATGAAGGTATCATTGTATTGTACGATAGATAGTTCATTTGGCATTCATCGTGCAATAACCACTGTGACACCAATCAATATCAGTGGTGGTTCCCCCTGAACAGACTTCTGGGCCCTGTTTGCACACAGATGGCAATGGGCAATATCTGGATTTACTGACCTATAAGGTATACCACAAACACATATTCCAGCACTCTCAACCCACCCTGTTTCCTGGGCCTCTGTAAGGTACTAAATCAAGTTAGAGTATGTCAGCAAGGAGACTGTACCAGTATAGTAGAGCGACTGTCTTTATTGCTACTAACATTGTGATAATGATGATATTATTTTTTGGTGACAAATCTGCAAATAGTGCAAGCACCTGATATCATACCCACAACAATGGGTAATTCTGAGCCTTTGGGTCCAGATGGATAGTCTACTGATAAAACTCTCGCTTCTGATATAGAGCCAGGCTGAACTTGCCAAGTTCAAACCCCAGCAAGACTTAGTCAGCCTTTCATCCTTTGGATGCTAATAAAGTACCATTAAATTGGGCAAAAACAACAGCCATTTTTACAGTGGTTAAAAGTGACAGGAACCTGACAAGAATCATTTTATTATTAAAAATAAGAGCTATACCGATAGAGTGTGCCAATGTCTTTGCTTGTTGAAATATTGCAAAGATCTTTCACAAACCCCTCCTCCCTCACGTGAGGTTATTCTGCACAGCATTATGAGTGAAGCCACTATTCGTTTCTTCTCTTCAGTCTCACTCTGTCCTGTCCAAACCATAAGCAGGAAGCATTCAGGAATTCTCGTCTTAGATCACCTGCAGATATTTCTTCTGCAAAGAATTTCACTTGCTTGTTCTATGTAGAATCATGCCCAGGTGAATAGGGTAGGCACAGGGTGGAGGCCAGTGCCAGATTAAACCCTGTGGAGGCCACCTCGCAAATGATCTACTAACACGTTTAAAATGTTACCAACCAACTATTTTAATAAACCAATTGTATAAAAATTGTGTTGCACAAAACTAAACATTAAAAGTATTAATGTTATTAAACAAAAATATTTTGTTTACATTTTAATAAACCAACTAAACTTTACATTTTCACTTTCCTCAATTTGTTTGTGGTGAAATCATTCAGGATATCTTGGACGTCTACCTTCCGCAAGTCCTCGTATTCAGTGGTCATAATGACAAGTGAGTTCAGACATTGTTGTGTCACCGAAGATCAATGACCATTTTTCAGTAGGTTTAACTTCGAAAAGGATTATTCACCAGTAGCTTTCGTGATCATGAGACATTGATAAATTAATAATGCTATCATAACTTTTGGGAACGTTGATTGCACCATGACCATATTTTCAAAAATGTGTTTGTAAGATTGCGATGCTGGCACTGTTGCATCAGAATCTGCAGATCAGTGAACTCACATGGCATGCTGCCCCCTAGGCCAAAAAGTACCCGATGAACCAGGCAGGCAGCCTTAAATTGAACACGCTTTTTTACTGTTAGCCAGTGAAGATGTAACACAGGAGAAATGTGGGAGCATCGCAGTTTAGATGTAGCTAGGCACACGGCCGAGTTTTGAAGTACTTGAAGGCACCGGAAATGATGTAGAGGCTGAGCTAAGAATAGGGAGTTTCAATGATCAATGGAGGAGGTGACCAATTTTGCTACCACTGGTGCCCAGAATTGAACCAGTAGAAAAGGAAGAACTTTCCCGCAGTTTAACCTGAATCTAGCCGCGCTGGCAAACTGCGCTGACCTGGGGCTCCATAGAGAGTGTTGAGGAGATTTTAACCCCCAGATCCTTCACAGCAGAAAGGGGAACATGAAGAGGATCCAATTAAAGAAGTCCATAGAGAAGAAGCAGAGGAGGGTCCCAACAACACCTCAACACCTACCTTAGGCTTTTCCCCCTGACGGTCTTACTTGGTGACATGAAAAAATACCCCCGACACTGAGGACCATGTGGGCTGTGTTTTGGGGGTTGAGGTTGCCACTCACTCGGGAACTCCTGTGGATGGCTTGCCTCATCCGCCATGATAGGAGAATTAAATAGATCATACGTCCCCTCTTCCTTCTCTACCTGCTACTCCCCCTTCTCCCACCCCTGATAGGCCCACCACATAGAGTGAGACTGTTATCATCAGTGGCTCCCTCACATTACAAGGTTGAGACCACATCCTCCTCTATGCTCTGAATCCAGAAAGAAGCTGTCCCAAACTCTGTCCTCCCTGTGCTTGATGCATATGCTCCCTTCACAAATAAGAATCATACTTATCTGATGCACTTATGCCCACATTTCCACTGTGGAGACATCCACATGTGACCCGGCCCACTCTGTCTCTGTAGAGAAGCCTCAAGAAGCCCTGTTGACCCTGCCTCTGGGGGCGCACCCAGATGAGGTATAACCCCCCCTTCCCCAGTTGTGGAGACCATGTGAGGTCCTGCCTCTGTGATATATGTTGCCAGGGACACATATGATGTACCTGCATCCTCTCCTACACCTGAGGTTTCCCACAGTGGCTCAGCCTGCCTTCTGATGAAAAAGATAAGCACTGTTTTGTGTGTACTTGGCCCATGAACTGGTGCCCTGGAAGTGTACGATGCTCCCCACTTCTCATCCATCATCATGTAATCCTCCTTGTCCAGCAAGCAGAAATGGAGACCCATCCCTTCTAGCTTTTTTTCCCCTTCTCCTCCCAGCATCAATGGTATGCCATTACAATTACCACGAAGGGCAATGCTGAAACTTGTGAGAGCATCCCAAAAATGCAAAAGTGTGAATACAATATAGATAATGAGAACCAAAGCAAAACCTGCTACCAAAAGTACCAAACATAATAGCAAAAGTACTAGCAAAGCCAAAGACCTACACCACTACAATACTATAGGTATTTAATAGTATTACAATCCTATACGATTCACCATCACATACACAGTGGAAAACAGTGAAAGTTTGAACAGTTTCCTTTTGTTTTTTTGCTGTCTTTTTGTGGCAGAATTAGGTGTAAGACACGTTTAAAAAAACAATGACGTTGGACACAACAGAGGCCAAATCATTTTTGTGTAAAGGGAAACAAACACAACAAACTGGGACTCATTATAAGTGTGCTGGTCCAGTAACAACTTTGTCGGTAAGCCTACTGGCACCTTTGCTACCAGACTGGCAAACCACAGGTCTGCTTGCCAGAGTTGCTTTGCCCGGCAGGTGGGACCCTGGCGGGCACAGCGGCCATGGTGAGCAGACCTACACGGAAGCACCAGCACTGTTATTAACGGTGCCAGTGCTTCTGTGTTCCCCATTCCCGTTGAGTCATATGGGACTCAAATGGGAATGCGAATTAACATTTACCAGCTCTTGACTTCCCGGAACGCTAGGGTCGTAATCCCCCGGTAATTTTTGCAAGCCAGGCACCTGTAAATATTGCAAGTCCAGCGGCAGCCTGCCGGTTTTACCTGCACGCCTACCGCCAGACTCCTATCATACACTAAACTAAGAATAAGAAAAAGGGGCACACAGGTTGGCTACAAAAACACTCTATATACCAGGAAACTGCATAAACATCAACACCAAACAGATAAAGCACCTTCACCTTCCTTAGCATTGCTCCATAGTTCAAACATTACTCCAAAACACCCTCATAATATTATCCTGTCCTGAGTTTTGTTTGTTTGTTTGTTTGTTTATTTTATTTATATAGCGCTCTGGACCCAGGAGTAAAAGAGCGCTTAGTACAAGTTCAAGGCATACTACATGGTAATTAACAGTGAAACTTTAGCAGCAGTTAAATACAGAATATACAGGTAGGTAAATACATTCAATAATGACATAAATCAGGCATGTACGATATATACAGATTGTGACTTGGTCTGGCTTAAGGTTGACTTTTTGACAGTAGCCACCCAATGGCAAGTTTCCTGAACAACTGGAAGGATTTGGATGACTTGATGTTCAGTGGCAGGGCGTTCCAGAGTTGGGAGGCGAGGACAGTGAAGCTCGAGCCTCTGGCTCTTTTAGAGATAAATTGGGCACTGTGAGACATAGGGTGTTGGAGGATCTAGTGGTTCTGATGAAAGGTTTCATGGTGAATTTGTTGGTAAGGTGGGGGGGCTAGTTGGTTGAGAGCTTTGTAGGTGAGGCAGAGGGTTTTTAGATCGATTTTTTGTTGGAAGGTGAGCCATTTACATGTGTCAGAAAACCTTGGCAAATGTTTGACCACGTAGTGTAGCCGAAGATATCTTCCCAACAATGTCACTGACTGGCTGCCAAATATCGGACAGACTGAGACATTCTTTGAAAGAAGGAAATCCACGAAAATCCGGAGGAAGACCAGAGGACGCCCCGAGGGTTAAACAGCAAGGGATGTCAACCAATTCCGGTAACCTATAAAAAAAGCCCTGGTTAGTTATCAGCACAATGCAATGCAACAGTCGTAGATTACTAAGTATTAGAACCAACCTTATAATGGAGGAACACAGGAGCCGGTAAGAAGTACAAGGAAATCTATCCTCCAAAATTCTGTGACAAAGTAATCAAAGACAAATATGATAAGAGGAGGAAATCCTACACCTTTGAGTGAGCAATGTATGTAGTGTATGATGTACCTTACCGTGGAACTCCAAGATGTCAGCAAGAGAGGTTTATCTAAACATGCCAAACCCAGGTAGCAACAGCCCAACTGTGCCTGACGAAACGAGGACGCCTTCGCAGAGTCACTAGTTCCAGATAGGGAACCCGACGAAACGAGGACGCACAGGCGATACACCCAAAGAAGTCTCTAGTCCAAGGTGTATGTCAGGGGGAGGCGGTAAAGGGCTGAAGTAACACTGGGATACAGGCAACTTGCTTGAAAAGTCGTAGAGAAGGTCAAACAGGTCCGGTACACTTGATCCGTAGGAAGCACAGAGGACACTGCACAATACGAGCAGGACACGAAGCAGACAAGGAAGTAGCCAGGCAGTCCAGGAAAACTTTCCAAGGTCGGGGAGCCAGAGAATCCAAATAATTCAGAACAACAAGGCAGACAAGGATAAGGCAGGGACAAACCGAAATACGAAATCAAGGGTCAAGGCAGCAGAAATCCAAACAGTATTCAAAACAGGAAACAAAGCGCACTTCCGCGTTAATCAGAAGCGCTGAATCCAAGGCAAACGGGAACTAAATAAGACCAAGTCACATGACAGGAATTCAAACGTGATGACGAAAACATCACGGGCGCCACAGTTTCCAGGCCAACCGCCAGGAACGACCGTAGTGTCCCATATTTTGAGCCTTCTGGGAAATGTAGTATACGTTAGCACTATGTGTAAAACGGCACAGGTTCTTATGTAGAACAAGGCGTTTGGCATTTACATGAGACCCTGGTGTGAAAAGAGTATGTTTCCTGCTATATTGCGAGGTATCTAGCAACTTAGCAGAGCCCCTTAAACCCGTGTGCGTGAACAGAGTTTAGTGGTAGGTGGATTCCTAACAACATGTGATTCTGGTGGCAGAGATATGCTGTCGCCTAGGAATGTTTAGTGCTGCTCGGAGCACATTATTTTAAAGGACTTGGAGTTTGCTGATTATCGCTTGGTTGGCACCCAGGTAGAGGCTGTTGCAGTAGTCTAACTTAGATTGTATGAGATCTCTAGCTAGCGTAAGGCAACTGTTAGAGGAGAGAAATGGTTTGCAGGCTCTAATTAATTTTCCTGTATAGACAGTGGCTGAAGCGGTCGAGTTGACTTGTTTAGTGAGGTTGATATTGGCATCGAGGTAAAAACCAAGTGTTTTCACGTTTTTGGCGACAGGGATGGTGTTGCCATCGATGATGATATTGGAGTAGTTGGGGTTCAATTTTTGTAAGTTGTTCGGTGAGCCGACAATGAGCAGTTCAGTCTTCTCGTCATTCACACAGAGGCCATGTGTGGCCATCCATGCCTGAATGACAGAGAAGATTTCATTAATCCTAGTAATGTCAGTATTGTAATTGCCCGAGATGGTGAGGAGTATCTGGGTGTCATCCACGTAGTTTGTGTAGGTAACACCCCGACAATCCAATTTATCAAAGAGATGCTTTGTAAAGATATTGTATAGGGTGGGGGAAACACATGAGCCTTGTGGGACACCACAGGTGATGGGGATGGGGTCTGCTGCTGCCACCAGGGAAAACAGCCTCATGGTTCTATTGGCCAAGAAGGATTGTATCCACGTGACAGCAGGGGGGGAGAAATGGGCGGCAGAAGAAAGGTGGTTACACAGTATTTTATGGTCGACCAGGTCGAAGGCTGCTGAGAGATCTAGGAGGAGTAGGATGGCAGCCTTGCCCTTATCTTTAATGTCGTCGATCTGGCAGATTGACGCAGTCCAAGTAGTTGGTTAGACTCTATGTAATTCTGGATTTGCAGGTAAGCAACTCTGTCAAGGATTTTTAGCAGGAAGGGAACAGTGGTGATGGGCCTATAATTAGTGGGAATGGCTGGGTCCAGGGTCTGTTTTTTTAGGAGCGGGAGGACCCATGATTATTTCAAATTGTTGGGTACTGAGTTGGTGGGGAATGAGACGTTTATAAGCTTAGAAATGAATGGGGAGAGGTCTCTTGCTGCATCTTTTATAATCTGTGTGGGGCAGCTGTCCCCTTTGCAGTTTGACGGTTTGAGAGAGATTATGTTCTTTTGCACTTCTAGTGTCCCCTGCTTCACAGCCTAGCAAAGACCCATAAAGGAACAAGAAGTGAGATGGGACTTCTATATAGAGACTTGAACTTAAGTAGATTATAGGGCTCTGATTGGGTGAACTATCCCAACGAATCAGCACAAAAAAAAGATCCCAACCAGCAAAAGCAGTGAATATGTCCATTGAAGTTTGTGGTGCCTGCAGCAAAATTAAAAAAAAAAAAGTTTGGAGAGGCATACTTATGAAAATATAGTGAGTGAAACATGTGCATCTGTTGGGATGATATTTTACCACCAGAAATCCCACTTTTATATCACCATTAGCGCTTGAAGCTATTGCTAGTGTCCATGTGCAAGTACTTCCAATTTGAACACTTCTATGTACCATAGCACATCTCCAGCACTTCCACCAGCATTTAGCAATTGAAAATGGCTACCATTTTAATTTCTGAACTCTCTCTTGCACCGGCTGGATGGATTTTCCAGACCAGTCCGTGACACAAGTCGAGTGCTTCAAAGTTCACACCTCTCTTTCTCTAAAGACCTAGTCACTCCTGAGTGCTTGGGAGACCCACAGCATGATTCCTGGGTTCCCTGCCAAACCGTTGCACCATGTTTGATTGAGTTCTTCAACCTTTAATCACAAGAACATATACCTTTACACAAGTAGCACACCCTTAGTCTGGCCCAATAGCATTATTTGGAAAGCGTGTGGTCGTAATTTTGTTTTGTACCCCACATGATGACCACTCATGGACATAATCCACTGTACTGTAACACTCTATTTTTCATATTGTCTGATCTTTACAAATGGAGGGCAGGGGGTGGGCATCAAGAAAGAGTGGCCATTTTGTGTGTTGTCTTGCCTTGTCCCCCAGGTGGCCATTTTAAGTATCACAGTTCAGGTGGTATTGGTGCCGAATCCCTGGCAGAAGGCTCTGTCAAAGCATATTCAAGACATTTAAGAAAGGTCCATAGGCAGTCTGAGAATGAGTGTAACAAAACTCTTATTGAGCTCAGTAGCTGGATATGTGCAGTTCATTGATGCATTCGATACAATGTGCTACTTCGGCAAAGTCAAATAGCATTAGGCAAGACATATACGGGTCAGTGCCAGACTGTGCCGTCTCCGATTAATGGAAAGGAGAAGAAAATGAAAAGTATAAGTGTAAATATCACTACACGCTGCTTGTGCAAATTCCAGGTGGAAATTCCAGGTGGGAGAGGATCAGGAACTCGATTTGTTTATTTCTTCCCACTATGCAAACTCCAGAAGGATGCTAATAAAACCATGTGCTTGGACCAACGAAAAGAAAATATGTCCTTTCTTTCTTACTATCCTCTCTGGTCCAGAGGCACTATACAAAGTGTGGTGGTTTATGATGTTGGCATTGTCATCACTGAAAATGTGTAGGCAATCACAGTAAATATAAAAGATGGCATCCTATGCTAATGCCGGTCCAATAGCACAGCGAGTGGCGTGCTCGATTTGCCTGCTGTCACAGGTTTGAATCCCGGCAGGCCCAAACTCTGCCTTTCATCCTTCCGAGGTCGATAAATGAGCACGACACACCATGGGTAATAATAAGCAGTGCTCAGATACCTGAGGGTTCGTAGTGCTATATAAATGCTAAATTATTATTATTATCTAACAGCCCTCGGACATCGAATCGTTGTTGCAGAGAGTGTCGTAGCTGCAGGACAATTTCATTGCTCTGGGTTACAGTGGGTGATAGTCGAAACCCATACTTGGGCTGTGCTATATTTTCCAACTCTGTCAGTTTTTGCAACTGAAAGCCTGGGTTGGTGTGCTGAATTAACTTCAAGATGTTTTGATGTTATGCTTTTAAGGTACTGCCATGTTAACTTTAACAAAAATGTGATATTCATTTTAATATTTGTAATGTAATAGTAAATTCATATTGTGTATTTGTTTAATGGAAAAATCCAAGCAAACCATTAGAATATAAACTAATGGCCATACATATTTTGTATACATCTCTCATTAACTCATCTATGTCTCGGGCAGTGCTTGCCTATACAAGACTTGCATCTGAAAGCATGGTAGGGCATGGGCTGCGTTAGCGTATGACTGCTAATGCCATGCTCAATACTCTTTTTGCTGTCCACGGAGGACAAAATGTGGACCCCTGCACGCCAATCACATGATTGACTTTTTACCAGACTTGCAGAGGCCAGGCCTGGCAGACCCACCCCACCAAGTCCTTTTTTCCACACCTTCTTGCCCTTACTGATGACTTTCTTTGAAATGATCTTTTCTGTGTTATGTGTTATAAATCTACTTGGACCACCATGAGCTTTCAATCTGACCACTGGAGATTCATGGCCCTGAAAGTAGATAGATGCAGACTCGAGTGGTAAGAAAAGATCTACAAATCAAACTCTGCTGCGCTTGCTGGTGCCATGAAAGAAGTGCACACAAGCCTTTGTTGGATGCCATTTTCCCTGTGCTTCTGGTGATTGTTTCACATTCGGAGCCATTTCTTGCTTCAATTAACTGTGTAGCCTGTGCCACTGACTAACCTAAGCAGCCATCCTAATGATGAGCTTCCTTAGGGCCTTTGTACATGCCTTAAATAATGAGAGTTCCTTCTAAGGCAGTAATTCTGAACATAAGTGGAAAATAGTCAGTGAATCAACTCACACCATGTCATATGGCTGCAAAAACAACAGGCAAAATGTTGATTATTGTCTTGACGTGACTCGTCGTGAAGAATATATGAGCCTCTGTCCCCAAGTTCCACACAGAGAGAAAGAAAACTACTCCCTGTGAGAGCCTTGAGGCCACAGGTGTTTGTTGTTTCGCAGGACCAGACGCCTCCGAGGACCCCAGAGCTGTGGAACGAATTAGGTATTAGTACAAACAAGCACAGTACTGTCAACAATGTAACTGTTATTGAAAAAGGGCTTACCCAGGGATGATTTCCTAACTGCCAGGAACTCTGAGGCTGTGGTGCAGGGAAGCGTCAGTAATCCTTAAAGCCAGGCGCCAGAAAACTCAGCGCTGGCTACCACCTGATGATTCTTGGATGAATTCTTAATACTGTGGTACCGTAGCAGTTCAAGGAACCCTGAAGACCGTAGAACACTTGAGAAAGCAGTGAAGGGTAATCCAAAACAATCCGGTAAACGTTAGCCAAAGTTCAAAAGTCTGTAAATCCAAGCAGAAACCAAACATCAAATCCAAGGAGCAAGAATAACCAGTCCGTAATCCGTAGGCTTGAGGTCTGTATCCAACTGAATCCAACGTAAATCAAAAACGCCAAACAGTGTCGTGAAACAGCTGTGAAGGGGCGAGTGATTCAAAGTGTGCCGCTTTTATACCTGGCGACTCCTAATCACGTGAGCGGAGCTCAGGGCACGTGACCGAGAATTCGGGCCGGAACCGGGAAGTAGTTGCTGCCGACTGCTCCTGCTCCAGCCCTCTCATAATCTCCATGGCAGTTGCTAGCGGAAATGAGGGAACAAATAATATTTCCCTCTCATAGAGCCTGGAAGTTGGTGACGCTTCCCTCGAAACACAGGTAGCGTGATCATGTGAAGGGCTGACTGTGACTTGGAGAGTCTCGCTGTGTTATGTGTCGGGGAGTCCCCGAAGGTATGAGTGTTCTGTAAGTCGGTGTGCCTAGTGTGCCTGACCTTCCTACTGCGCATGACAATTATAAGAAATAAAAAGAGGACGTGGGCAAACTAAACTCTAGCAGCATGATTCATGGAAACATTTGCGTGTAAAATATAGATTTGTGTGCCAATCTACTCGCAAATCCCTATTTGTCAATTCATGAACCCACAGCGCAGAAAGTTCTTGGGACTCGAGTAAGTTCGTGCAGGCCCGGCACATTTATGCAAGTCGACGAGTGCCTTCCGCGAAATTCCACGTAGAGTGTGGGCCGTGCCTACGCATCGATCAAAATAGGGAGCATAACATGCAGAATGTGGAAGAACTGGTATAAATGTAGACGTGTTGAGGGAGGGGACATGGCCAAGCAATCGCATGCCCATAGCCACGCAAATAAAACCATATTCATGGATTTGTACTCAGAACAATGGGCCACGAAAAAGCACACGCAAATCCTGGAACTCATACTCTGCATGGTAGCATGCGTAAACATCAATGTGCATAGGAACAAATGCCTAGAAAGCATGCAGTACACACCAATTGAACGTATACAACCATGATGAATCCAGCAGTAGTCATAGCTATCGTGCACGGAGACTGCAGGAAGAGGAGGATGCCCAGGACCTGGAACTTCACAACACACACTTTGCTTTTTTGGAATGCTGGATGATCAGGTCTTTGGCAGGTACCAGCCCCCCCCCCACCATATAATCCTAGACCTTGTCAGGGAGTGGGAAGATGGCCTAACATCACCCACCATCTGCTCCCAGGCCCTTACCCCGCTAGAAAAATTGCTGACTGCACTCCATTTCCTTGCCACTGGGTTCTTCCAGTGGACCACTGAAGTAGTTGGTGGGATATCGCTCTCAAAATGCTCTGAACTGGTCTCAGGAGTTGAGTCAGTGCTATACTCTGAGCCACTACAGGAATCAATATGCCCTTCCTCCTCCTCCTCACCTGAGGTAATGGTCTTGTCCGGTCTTCGTCCTTCTTTCTTATTCTTGCTCCTAGACCTTAGATCGAAGAGAAAGGGTCTCCCTCAGTCGGAAGCCACTCTGCTGCCTTTCTGTGATGGCAAGCAGGAGGGGCCCCCTTCTGACGAAGTCCAACAAGAGGAAAAAAGGCCAGCCGGCAAAAAAAACCTCTTGAAGATGGCAGGTAAGGAATTCGCCGTGGAAGGGCGGTGAAGGACTACGACTCCCATAATGCAGCAGCAGTAGAAGTAAGTATGAACTAGGAGAGAAGGCTGATCGTGGAAACTTGCAAATGTCCAGAGGTATGGCTAAACCAAATAGGGAGACCCAAGGTGGAAGCCAAAAGGGGAAATGGCTCCAGACAGAAAGCAGCCGAAGTAACCGCAAGCAGGTAACAAGGGCCGTCAGAACGGTAGAAAACCGGGAAAAAAGAGGAACCAGGGAAAAGGACAGGAAGCGGTGCCAGAGGGAACCGGAGGGAGGAATAAGGGAAACCACAGAAGGAACGGAAGGCAAGGAAAACGGAAGGTAAGAGGAAAGTAACACAGCGTCTGACTCACGAGGAAAGCAGTGAGTTGCAACGCAGTGTCCGCCCGGAAAGGCGGGGCTTAAGAGCAGAAGTAAACAAAGAAAGACTAGACCCGTACCCGCACCCGGAAGAAAGGGAAAGTGCTAACGATAATACACTCGTCTGTGTGGCCAAATGCGCCAGGTGAGGCGGCGCATGACAATCGCAGGCCACCCAATAACAATGTCTACACCAGGTGCTGTCCTGCATAACAGCATGTGCATGTGTACACAGGCACATATATATGCCCCGAACACCAGCGACAAGGCAGACAGTCATGCAGGATTTGTATGCAGTGGCATGCTTCCCTGTTGTACTAGATGCAATAGACTGCACACATGTTGCGCTACGACCAACCCGATTGACAGAGCACATCTACCGGAACAGAAAGCACTGGCACTCCATCAATGTGCAGGTAGTGTGTGATAACAATGGAATCATTATGGACGTCTGTGCCAATTTCCCAGTCTGCACACATGGCAGCTACATCTTTTGCATTACACCACTGCACAGGGTTCTGGTTTCTGGAAAACATGGCAAGGCATGATTCATTGGTGAGTATGAACACTCATGCAGAACAATAGACCATGACAATAAATTACACTGACAGTTCAGTTGGGGGTGTTCAGTGCATGTGAGATGGAGGTTGGCGAGATCTTCTGTGAGGGCTTCCACTGGGTAGTTCTTGAAGGACCTGAAGGTTTCTCTGATGGGTTTCTGTTGGGAGTGCTTGACTGGGGTGGTGTACAGAATGTTGAAAGGCACAGCCAGGTAGTCAGACCAGTCAAACGGGAGAGGAGAGCTGTAGTGGGGGGAAGGCAGTGAGGTGATGATTAGGTTGAGGGTGTTTCCTTTTCATGCGGTGGGTCTTTCATGTGCTGTGTTTGCCTGAGGGTGTCGAAAAGGCAGAGGAGAACTTCCTACATTGGTTTGGTGGCCTTGATGTCTGGGAGGGAGAAGTTGTCTAGGAAGATGTTGTTGACGTGCGTGAGGGACATGGTGGTGACCAGGTCAGTGAAGTCTCAGATGAAGGTGGTGTTGGGTTAGGGTGGTTGGTAGATGAGCTGGAAGGGGACTTTTTTCTGTCGGGGAGAGCAGGAAGTGACGAGAGAGGACTATGAAGGAGCCAATGTTGTCGGTATCAAGTCTCATGCTTGGCCACAGGAAACACGATTAGAATTGAACAGAAGGTGGCATAGCAGAAAGTCAAATTAGGTTATTTCTTGTGACAAACCTGTATATGGTAAGCCAGTGTCCAGCATACAGATCAATTCACAAATATCTAGCACCAATGCACCATGCTATCCTTTACCCTTAAAGGTGAAGCATAGCGGGGAACATGAAGAGAAGGGGCCACGTATCTGACTTTCGAAGATTCCTAGATTGGCTCAAGGTAGAGGATAGAATAAAATTCAAAGTGGCGTGTTTCATCTACAAGTGCCCGAATGGACTCACCCGGAAGATCTGGTGGATAAGATCACCCATTATTGTCCATGCAGCGATTTACGCTCAAGAGACCAACTCTTGCTCTGTGTGCCAAGATCTAATTTAGTCTTTGGAGGAGACAGAAGATTCAGGGTGTTTGGTCTGAAATTATGGAACCAATTACCACTGGAGATCAGGTCCTCCAAATCTCTATCACTATTTAGAAAGAGTCCCAAAACCTTTCTTTTTAGATAGGTCATATCTTCCACTGAATACAAAATGAGTATATACTCTGAAACTCCACCTGAATTTTGAAACGTCATGAAGAACGCATGCCATCTAATACGACATTAGTCTTTAGACCAACATATTAAATCAAATAATGCAAGGAGTTCCCATAAATGCCTAGCACCTCCCATTCTTATGTGGACAAATCTGTCATGGTGTCATTAATACTGCACACTTTCACCCCAATATTATTTGATTACTAGTTTCTTACTGTCAGGTGTATTGACCCATGTTCGAGCTATTATGCTGCAACATTTGGTGCTGTGGGCTTAGAAAATCCAAGATGGTCGAAAAGCCCACATTGCGCCAGAATCCAGGAAAACCGTGCAGTTTTTGCACACACCAAAATGGTTGCCTAACCTGCCACCCACCAGTGCGAGCGTGACGGGCCAGGAGTGCCATGAGTGGAATGTGTGCCAAAGGAAAAACAGCAGTGCCTGTTAGCTCAAAAACACTTTGAAATCACCTTTGTTTCTCTGAATGCAAGCTCAAAATGCCTATTTCAAACATTGCAAGAAATTCAAAAATCTCACTGAACACCAGCAGACATTTGGGAGAATGAAATCTTGTGTGGATACAAAATCTGGGAAAAGAAAGAGCCTAAAATAAGGATCATAATGAAACTGTCTGAGCTGTGGATGTCAGCAGCTTAAGTTAAATTGGACGGAAAGCCACTAAAATCTAAATGTTTAAAATAAATGAGTGACCTACTTTTGAGTGTCACATAGGTTGCAACTGTTTAAAGGTCATAGTTTTGAACTTAGAATCAGTTTTCTAGCTGCATGTGTAAAAATTGTAAGTTTGTTTTGAATGAAGAAAAACTGGGAACAAAAGTGACATTTGGCTGAAGCCTGGCTTGAAGAGATTGAATTCTGCCCGGCAACTACCCCCAACAGGAGTTGAAACTTGCCCAGCCACTGCATTCTCAGGCCTGGCTACCTTCTGCTGTTCCCACCAAAAGGAGGTTACACCTCTCTGATTGAATCAGGGGAGGAGCACCTGGGAGCAGGGAAACAGAACAATGTACTTTCCTTGGCAGGCAAATGTTATATTGGGGGGGTGTCATAAAATAGCTTCCTCTTGGGAGAAACTGGGGGGGGGGGCAGTGCCTCTGTGAGCAAGCTGATTTGGAGGAAGTGGACAAACCAGAATTTCCACCATGTGCTTTGGGAAACCACACCCCTCTGGGCCAGAGCATGATTTTAAAAAGATGGATAATTCATAGTGCGGACTTGTCAAAATTATATAAATAATATCATCATTCTTGTGATTTTTCTGTGCACATTTTAAGAGGTGTTAGGTCCCTGTGGTATGTTCTGGGGGGGTAGTAGCAGAAAATAGGTTGTTACTCCAAATGTATGTATGTTAATAATCTGACACCTTATCATCTGATACCCATATTCCTTTTGCACATTTGTGTAAAATCTGGAAATGTTTAGAGGTCGTTATCTGGATGAAAAGGGCAGAATTCTGTCAGAAGTGGACACGACATCTTACAAAGACAGGGATCGGATGGTTTGGTGCTACAGAAAATATGTTAACTGGACATATAATATTAGAAAAAAATGGTACATAGATAAATGTGTATTTGGATCAAATATAGATTTGTGTGCAATTTGACAAGGGGAGGGATTTCAGCCAGCCATAAAAATATCATCACTCTGACTCACCTTGACTCACAACTCAGTCCCCCAATCAAGGCAGAAAGGAAAACTAACTTGGCCAATGATAAGTTGTGAGGGGCAGGCTTAGTTATGCCCACGCACACACCCACTTGCAGAACATATAAAAAGAGACTGCTTGGACAGGCAAGGGAGTCCTTTTCCATTTTCTTGCGGAGCATTTTGCCGGACCACACAACATCTAAAAGGAACATCCAGAACTTAGACTCCAGATAGACTAGAGAACTTAAAGCAAAGGCCTAACCCACAAGCTGAGAACTCTTCTCAGCAGGCTTTCAGAATCCAGCAATCCAACCAAACCATTCTACAGCCGGGCGTGCTGTGGGATTCTTTGCCAAGAACTTTTGCCAGAACCGGTAGCAGACCCACAAAGCCGTGCTTTATCCAGAGAGACCAGAACCAAAGAGACCCAGACCAGACCGCTGTGAAGTGCAGAGCAGAACCGGTACTAAAGACCGTCCGTGGCGAGAGAAACGCAGCCAACCTGACCAGACCCTGACGGCCTATTTTAAATTCATAGTGTGAGTACTCAGCCAGAACTGTGTAAAACCAATCTCTTACTTTAAGATAATCTAATTCAAACTATTTTAACCTATTAGAACTGCATCATAAGGAATCGTGTGTCCATCCTGTTGATTCAAACCTTCCAAGCGCATCTGTCGTTCTGAAACTGTAATTTCATTTCTGAAAATCTACCTCCACTAAATCGTCCGTATCTCTTGAACCGTTTGTGCTAGAAGCGAGTTTTCATTTTAAAGCTAAGATTCTAAGCTTTCCAACAAGCCTAAAACCGACTTTCTACTCGTTGTACTTCCTCCGTAATCGCGATCGACGCACTCGGAAAAAAGTGCCGCAAATTGACAGTTTGCTTCATTTCAACCCATGTAAAAAATATCTGTCTTTTGCTTCCATTACTGAACCCCGTTTTCAACCTGATAACCATCCCTGAATCATTGGTAGGGCTGACCTGAACTGATTTAAAGTATCTATAACCTACCCTGAACCTCCTATAGGGAATTAAAAGCATTTTTAGCATATTTTACTTCATTGCCACCACATTTAAAGGGATTTGCCTGATTTAAAATCATACCTGTTTTCCTCTAAGCTCGCTGGGGGGAACTGGAACTTTGTACTGCATTTTGTTTGTATTCCTGAAAATTGTGTGCTCTCCTTCCACCTCCTTATATTGCATAGGGTGGGAGTGAATTGCCACCAGGGGAAAAGTGAACATATTATCTCTTGTGAAACCCTATCAGTTATTTCTGTACTGCATTCTTTCCATCATTGTTTTTACTTGAAACCATAAAAGCATTCTCAGTTACCTTATCCTCCCTATACTAACTCTTAAGTAATTAAATCAGTGTGCTAGTGTAACCTCATCCATTGTTGATCACTGTCATATGCCTAAGTGTGCTATCAAATATTAATTTATTATCAAAGTGTGATATATATATATAGTGTTTAATTGTTCCAATAAACTTTTAAATTGCAAAACAAACCTACTTCTTGGCTCAGTGAGGTCAGGGGGATTCAAAGAGAGGGGCGTTATATAATGGTTTATCATCCAGAGTATAACTTGTCATAAAAATATATAAATAAGTGCTTCCCTTGAGCGTCCCAGGCGAGGCACTGACTTAGTGGGATTGCTGAATTGAAGTCACTTAACAGATTGGGGGCTCGAGCCAGAGATTCTGGATTAGATCTAAAACTTGTGCAGATTAATACGGTGTGCTAACTGACAGGATACATAAATTCTGTTGGATCACCACGCCGTGTTACACTGTAAAAACACCCCTCAAAGGAACTCTCTAAGGAAACGGTCTGTTTTGCAAACATAAAATACAAACTTCTGTAAGTCAGAAAGGAAATCAATTTCAAGAATGACGACCTTGGTAGATATCAAAATAGCCAGAGAACACCTCTTACAGAAGCTATTTGTGAGAGGTGTGTGGGCTCATCAGCACCAGGCGGTCTGGTTGCAGGCAATCGCACCCCAGATCACTGAAACAGGGTCAGATATATGGAGAGATCAGGATCCCTTACATGTGGCCCTGAGTGAACTATATATGGCCCCTAAGACCAAGGATGAGCACAACAAGATTGCCATGGTAGCGGCATATTTATATTTATATGTGGAAGCCATACAGGACAAATGTGCTGAAGGCCAAGATCTGGCAAATAGGCAACTGATGGCATTAGAGAAGGCCCAATCTGACCTGGTCTCTTCTGAGCAGAGGCTGCAGAGGAGCCAGGAGTCAGAAAATGATAGTAGGCAGTATGTTATTAAAATAAAGTAGGATATGGATATCCTGCAACAGGAAAAGTCTGACCAGGATAACAGATTTCTGGCCTTGCAGAAGGAGTACCAAGAAGGTTTTGATGCCCTACTGCAGAGCCAGAAAAAGCTGGAGCAACAACTGGACTTCAATAGGGCATGCGCAGAGCAGGTAGTCACCCTGCAAAGCCACCTAGATAGGGAGAAGACAGAGAGCAATAAACTGATTTTGAAAGACCTGGATACCAAGGCAGAGTTTGATCAAGAACGCCAGAAAGCTGGTGCCTTTCAAAGGCAGAGGGGCGACCTGGCGGCACAGATGCAGGCTGTTAGTCAGGAAAGGGATACCTTAGGCCACTTAAAAGAAAAAATTGAAGAAAATTACCTGGCCCTCCAGGGGCTGGGTGACCTCCAAAAAGAGCATCAGAACTTGTTAAAGCACACCAGGAGGGTGGAAGATGCTCTGGCAAGAAAGGAACAGGCCAGTAGGGATGGGACTCAGGAGGTAACCCTCCTGCAGCAAAGACTGGCCCAGTATTCCAGGACCAACCAGGAAGCGCAGAGAGAAAATGAGGCTCTCTGTCAGCACAATGATAGGCTCCAGGAACAGGTTGCCATGCAGGAGAGACTGATAGAGTCTAGTAAGGCCTTAACTGAGGAACTTGCAACAGGGAGCAGGGGCTGACAGAGATGAAGTTCGCTGGGAAAAGGAAACACCTGAGCATAAATTCAGGAGCCCTAGTACCAGAGGCCTTCATCTCTCCCAGTCCTTGGACTCTGCCACCCCCATGTCCCCTGGCGCACATGAGCACAGGGCCACAGGGATGGCAGATTGCTATCCAGCCAAAAGTACGGGGTTCATAGGCCAGTACCTCTCAGGAATGGATGGGCAGGCATCCGGGTATGGGCACCCAAGCACAGTGCAATTTAGCGGGGAACCCCAGGAAAGTAGGCCCACTAAGGGCATCCTAAAAACCTCTGCCCAGTTAGGTCAGTGGGGGAGTACCCATCAAATCCTGGCAGCAAGGAGGGATCTGAAGACTCCTCTGAGCGGCCCCGGACACAGGAGACTAGGTCCCTACATTCTGCCAGCCATTCTCAGGCTCGCAGAATCCGGGAAAACCTGGAAGATCAGACGGGCACCTCTGGGAGCAGTGTCTCTGAGTCAGAGGATGAGTGGACCAGGGTTACCCGAACCAAAAAGACCAATAAGGCAAAAAAGGGCCTTGCTTAAGGACCCCTTAAAGCAGATCAAGACAATAAGGAGTGTCATCACCCCTTATCACAAGAACGCCAAGTATTCTGTTTGGGAACACTTGGAGCTTTATGAGCAAATGATGGAGACTTTCCAATTGAAAGACAGCAGTAGCTGCATTCAGTATGTAAAATGGACATTCTCCCCAGAATACTCCAGTTTCTTTGCGGGGCTGGAGGACCAAAATCATTCAAGATGGTCCACCTACAGGGCGGCCATCTTGAAACATTTTTCTGTTCACAGAAATCCCCAAGAGGCTCGCAAGGCAGCCTACAATTTGCAATGTTGGGAGGATCAGGCCCCAAAAGAATTTGTGCAGGAGTTAAAGCGTGCTTTTGCGCAGACTACAAAAAGGGCACGCACGGACAGTAAAGAATTTGTTAATATGTTTTTCCATGCCTTACCCAAATACATAATGACCCAGCTCTTGAGAGACTTTCACGAGAAAAGATCTTTAGACTGGGTCATTGAGCAAGCCACCCACATCTATCAGGTGCAGAAACCAGAATCAGCCCAAAAACCCCAAAACCAACAGCACCCCTGCTGCTGCCAAGGTGGCAGAGGTAAAGGTTGCCCCCATTTTAGATTTGGAGATGGGGGGGCCTAAAAACCTGCCTGCATGGAATAATTCTAAGCCCAGAAGGCCCTCGGGCAAGTCACAGACAGGGAGTCAAGGAGGTAATCCCACAAATGGGGTCCCTCGCTCCCCTGACTATATAGGTCCCCGCTACAGGGGAAACAGACCCATCCTGGGTTATGTGTGGACTCCTCCAGCCCAAGGGGGGGGATCCAGCCAAGCACCTGACCCAGGGAACTTCCCTCCTAACTTCCCACAGGAGGGCAGAAATTCCCCAAATCCTGGGCAGAACTTGTTCCCCAGGTATCCACCCAACTTCCAGCCCCAAAATCATCCTTCCTTCTTTCCCCACTTCCCTGAACCCAGACAACCAAATCCGGGAGAGGGGAGGCCAGGGGTGGAGGGGTACCCAAATCTTCCCAAGCCGGGGTACTACCAGAGAAGGGATAGCTACCCTTCCCTGGATGAGCCCAGGGGAGAAAATAGAACCCCGTATCAGCCTGAGCAGGTTTCACAGTTAGAGCGGCAGGTCCAAAATATGGCGCGGGATCTGGGTCACATTCTGAGGGCTCAACAGAACCCTCAGATGAGCATGCCACCGCAGAATGCTCCAAACTCTGGGCCTGGTGCTCCAGAACAATGACGGGGCAGCACCCCGATAACCCACCGGTTCCCAGGGAGGAGTCACAAAGGGAAGGGGGGTGTAAAGCCTTGGAGGAAGCTTCTTTCCCCACTTGTAAACAGCCCCTGGAAACCCAGGAACTGGAAACAAAATCTCCTACCCCTGGAAGTCTGCCACCCAAGGAGCAGAGAGGAGGTAGGAGAAACAAAGGACCCAAACAGACCCAATTTGAGGAGGAGGTACTGATCTTCCAATTTGAGGGAGAGGGATCCCAAGAAGATCCTGGGGAAAGGATCTTTTCCTTCAGAGATGGGGAACTCCTCCCAAGGAAAAATGGGTCTCAAGGGATTCCAATCCAGACTGGGTAGATGTGGGGATTGAGCTGTCGCCGCCCATTATCCTATCCCAGAACCAACAATACCGAAAACCCCTGGTTCAAACCCATTCTGGTAACTGCCTCCAAAAAGGGGGGGCGGCCCAGAACCAGAACCAGGGGAACCTAAAACCGAATCAATAGACTGGGTAGATGTGGGGATCGAGCTGTCGCTGCCCATCATTCTATCCCAGAACCAACAGTACCAAAAACCCCTTGTCCAAACCCATCCTGGTGACTGCCCCCAAAAAGGGGGGCGGCCCAGAACCGGAACCAGGGGAACCCAAAACCATATCCAGTTGCCAACTTTTTCTTTCAGATTCCTGAGACTCTCCACAGAATTTTGCCCAGATCTCTTCTCTCTCAATGTCCGAAACCAGAAGATTAGCCCACCAGTTGTCCAAAAATGTGCATTATCTGTGCCCCCTTGAGGAGAAGGAGGGAAGATACTATGCCCCGGTACAAGTACAGGGGCAGGGTACAATTTTGGCACTGGTGGACACTGGATCCCAAGCTACTCTTCTGTCCAAATTGGCCTTTGATGAACTAAATGCAGGAAGGGAGGAGAATTACTGTAATCCTCTCACCTCTCTTCCTGGACAACTTCAGAACTTTGACGGGAAGGAAATTCCCGTCGAGGGGACTTCAGATTTGGACATCAAAATTGGGCGACACAAGGTCAAACACCCGGTCATAGTAGTGACTACAGAGGGCACCCCTTGTTTACTAGGGATTGACCTCCTGAGAAGGTTGTCACCCCTAATAGATTGCGTAAACAAGGTCCTCTGGACCCAGACTAGTTGACCAATAAAATTAAAACAGAGCATCAACCATGTTAGTTTAAACGGCACCTGCCACATGGTTGAACAAAAATCTGACCAAGTAGAATTTCAATTCTAGAACAACCAAATTCCAGACGTGACAGTGATAGCAGTAGGACAACAGACTGGTGATGGGGGGTCCTCTCTATTTCTGAAAATCAACCTTCCTCCAGTTTAAGGTGGTATTCCACACTGGAAGGAAATACTCTGAAATTCTTTACTAATCCACAATCAGAAACTCCCACTCCTATAGTCCAGAAAGATGTGAAATCAGCTCAGAGCCTGGCTGATGTTCAGCAAATTGGAGAGCAGTTGTTCATCCCAGTTAAATGATGGGAAGGACTCTGTTCTCGCCCGAGTGTGTGTGAACAACGGTAAGAGCTTCATCAGCGAAGCCATGTTCCGCCAACTCCCAAAAGATCCAGCCATTCCCACATTCAAACTGATAGACAAATGGGAAATGGATTTGGAAACACCCAATTCCAAAACTCTCCTGCCAAGCAGGTGTATACTCAAAATCTCCATTGGCAACAAGAGCATAGTCCATAATTGTTGGGTCGTGCGAGACGTCACTGCCGCCTTTTACTTAGGCAGTGACATTCTCAATCGCTTTGCCATTAGTTTGGACCTAATAAACTTCAAAGCTTGGTCCCGATTAACGGATAATCCCATGGGCTTTGATGATCCAGAATAAGCATTTAGGTCAGCTCAATTGCTACCTTATGCAGTTGAAATTCAGGTTAAAGAGGAAGTCACCATCCCAGAAAGGACCTGACAATTCTCCCTGGAAGTGAAAGTTAAAAGAGGACAAAAATTGAAAAACCCTGATGCTTATATTCATCTAAATGCTTCTTTACAACAGCAAGGGTTGTGGGTAAACAGAACACCCTTAGTCAACATAGAACATGACACCATTCCAATAGAGGTGGATGACAGCGACTTAAAGAGTATTACTCTAGCCGCGGGCACCATTATTGGAATGGCGGTTGATGACCGACATTTCTGCATTGATTTAGGAAATTAACTGTTAGGACCAATCCCCAAGGACTGTTTTGACAGTGACAGTGATGACAATACAACACCAGACAGGCTCTTTACCCGGCATGGGGGGAACTTCCTGGTGTACACTTCCTGCCCTTATGGTAAGAAAGATGTGACTTGTGACTTCAAGAGGGATGAGGTGATTTTCCAGGTCCAAGAGGGCTGCATTTCCCCCCTGAAGCCTCCAGTTTAAATCAGCAGTCTGACCAGGGACTTCTCCAGCCAGCTGGAGGAGGCTGCTGAGATAGCAAAAGCAGAAGTCTTTCCAGGCTTCAGGCAGATGGTGGAAGAGAGAGTCAACCTTGCTGATGCCTGTGTGACTCTGTAACAGAAGCAAAAGTTGAAACAAGTTTTCTTGGATTTCCAAGACCTCTTTGCGGTAGACTCATATGACTGTGGTTGCATCGACATCCACACAATAACAATTCCCACAGACCCTGGCATGACTCCAGTGGTTGTGAAGCAATATCGTTTGCCCCTTGCATCCATGGAGTCCCTTACTGAAATAATTAAGAACCTTGAGTCCCGGGGAATAATCCTTCCAGTCCACAGCACCTTCAATAATCCGGTGCTGGGAATATTGAAGCCAAACGGCCAGTGGAGACTCTGCGCCGACCTTAGGGAGCTCAACAAACGGGTCCATACTTCCGGACGGCCTCTGCCCTACATTGACCAAGGGCTGGCCCAGATTCAGGGGTCACAGGTATTCACTGCAATAGACCTGACCAATGGATACTGGAGCATGCCTGTCAGTAGAGAGGACCAATACAAACTGGCTTTTACCTTTGGGGGCCAGCAGTACACATGGACCCGAACTCCCTTCAGATACCTCAAGTCCGGCAATAAATTCAACATTTTCCTACATAAGGCCATGCCCGACCTGGGTGCGAGGGGTAACCTTGCTTATGTAGATGATGTCCTCATCAAAGGTTCATCTGTGGAAGAACATATAGCGGTGATCCGTTATGTTCTGACACAGTTGAGGGCCGCCGGAGCAAAACTTTCCTTTCAGAAAGCACAGTGGTGTAGAACCCGTGTTAATTTCTTGGGGCATGAGATTACTCCTCAGGGTCTCTGTCCCCAAGAAAAGAAAGTGGAAGCACTTCAGAAACTGAAAGACCGCACAACTCTGCAGGAACTAAGGAGCCTCCTTGGACTGACTAATTACAGCAGAAAGTTCAGTGAGGGCTACGCAGAGCTCAGCAGACCCCTGATTCATCTCTTGAAGGGGGGGGTAAAGTGGGAATGGGGTCCAGAACAATCCGAGGCAGTAAGACAGCTCAAAAGAAGCCTCTCACAAGCGCCCTGCCTAGCTTACCCTGTCAGAAACAAGGAGTTTTTCCTGGAGACAGGGTTCTCTAATACGTGCTTGACGGCAGTATTATACCAAAAGCATGACACGGTCAATAAAGTAATCTCCTATGCAAGCAAAACTTTATCCTCTGTGGAGGAAAATATCAACGATTGTGAGAAGGCACTCCTGGCAACGGTGTGGGCATTGAAGAATTACTGCCCGTTCATCCAGGGGGAACACATCATAGTGGAGACTCCACACCAGCCTCTGCAATATCTGGGCAGGAAATGTGAGTAATTCCCGAATCACTTCCTGGATCCTGTCAATGCAAGGCTTTCCTGTGGAGGTCAGATATGGCCAAAACAAGAAGAGTCCCCTCGCGCAAGGTCTGGCTGACTTGCATGATTGTGCCAGAGAAAACTGTCTCGAGGACGAAAGTCTAAAAATCAAGGACAACATGGAGGCATACCTTAATTCCCCACACAAAGTCTTTGAAGAAGACAAGTGTGAGGGAATGCCCACTGTCTATGTGGATGGATGCTCTTACTATGTTGACAACAGCAGGGAAAAAGAACTGGTGGCCGGCGTAGGGAATGCATGGGTGAAGGAGTCCCCAGAACCCTCCGCTGGGTACACAATTGGTCCTCGAAGTAGTCAGGTGGCAGAATTGATGGCTTTGTATCAAGTCATCCTCACTGCTGTCCAACATCAACTCCACAATCTGGTCATAATCACAGTTTCAGATAATGTACGGAACGGGTTCGTGGAGCACCTGGTAAATTGGAAAACCAGAGGCATGTTATGTGCTAATAACAAACCCTTGAAACATTGGAAGTTAATTCAAAACATTGATGATCTGGTCACCTCGAATGGGATGACCATCTACTGGAAGAAGTTCAAGGGTCATTCCAAAGTAGAGGGACCAGACAAAACTGGAAATTACTTAGCTGATCAGCTGGCCAAAACCGGGGCCATCCAAGGGGATCTAATAGAGATTGAGTCCCTGTTGGGGGAAATCCAGGTCACTGCTATCACTAGGTCCCAGACAAATGCTCAGAATGGTCTTTCAACTGCACAATGGAGTAAGGAGACCCCAGATGCTGATTTGATTACGGCTCAGAATGGGGATCCAATAATTAGTAAGTTTTACCAACACACTGAGGACTCTGAAAACTTTCCCCTGACGGATACCGACTACATTGGGAAAGAGGACCTTAGAGTGTTGATGAAATGTCCAAAAATGTTCTGAATCCAAGATGGTTTGTTGGTAAGGAAATCCCAAGCTGGCCATGATCAGTGGGTGGTCCCTACCTCATTCCGAAGCCTGATGTTAAGTCACGCCCATGATGCGGCCACCGCCGGTCATAAGGGGTTTCATACAACACTTGAGATCTTAAGAGAGGTTGCAGACTGGCCACACATGGGGCAGGACCTCGACCAATACTTGAAGGGGTGTCTTGTGTGTGCACAATTTCAGCCAACATCCCTCACACACCGTGCGCATCTCCAAAAGAGGGGGATGACACTGCCATGATCAGATTTACAAATCGACTTCATAGGCCCCGTGATTCGCTCCTCGAGGGGGAATAAGTACATGTTGACTGTGACATGCGTATTTACCAAATGGGTGGAATGTCTCCCAGCCCCAATTTGTAAGGCAAAAACTGCAGCTGCTCTGATGATAAACCAGATCTTCTCTCAGTTTGGTCTACCTCAAAGGATTGAGTCAGACAGAGGTAGCCATTTTACCAGCAAAGTAATGACTAAGATGTGGGAGATACTGGGGGTTAAAAGGAAGCTACGCATTGCTTACCGGCCAGCCTCTTCTGGTGCAGTGGAGAGATACAACAGAACTATAGTGAGCACATTAAAAAAGTTTGTGGCAGATTCTGGGCCAAGTTGGGATATCCGATTACCTCTAGTCCTAATGGCCATCAGATCTACCCCTTCATCTGCAACTAAAATGTCACCATTTGAGCTGATGACTGGATGCAAGATGGTGCTTCCCCAGCATTTGCTCTACAGAACCCAAGAGCAAACGTTGATAAATGCCTCCACAACTCATGAATATGTAGAAAATTTAAGGAAACACCTCCAACATGCTTTTGCCTATGCCCAGCAAAATCTAGAAAGATCAGCTGATAGCATGAAGACCCATTACGATTTGAAAACTTCCAGGAAAGTATATAATGTGGGAGACCGGGTCTATCTATACAATTTCCAAAGGAACCAGGCCAAACAGTGAAACATTTTTGCATACCTGGAAGGGACCGTTTGAAATTGTAGACAAGATCTCCCCAGTCGCTTACAAGATCTGCATCCCCAAAGTTAGTTTGGTGGAAGAGGAAGAAAAGTGGGTCCATATTAATCAGCTAAAGTGTTGCCATCCCAGGCACACTCTGCAGCAACTGGAGGAGTCCTCTGCAGTACCAGAGGGGGCCGCTCCAGAGTAATTCAGTTCGAACCCTAAAATATTGCACATATAGCTTATAAAATTCTATGATTCTTGAATGCAAATTGTCTCCTGATTTAAAAAAATGTATATGTTCTTGTCTCCTGATTTAAAAAAAATGTATATGTTCATGTTTTTTGATTTATAAAATGTATATGCCGCCCCACTATATCAATAGTGGGGGAGAAATGTCTACGAATAGGTATTACCGCTTTGCTTTGTCATCCTAGGAGAGATGAAACCATGGAGACTGACCCTGGAGGACGACCCGGGGACCGGGAGCAAACATCCGAGGGGCCCGGGGTACCGGCCAATACTCCCATCAGGACCGGCAAGGAGAATTGATCGATCTACCCTGATGAAGGAAAAGATGCTGAACTGTGCCATCTGCAGAATCGGAAAAGATGCTGAACATTGCCATTTGCGGAATCGGAAGATGATGATGTGGACATCCCAGCGCGTGGATAAAAACATCGTTTGCACCCGACTCCCCCTCGACTCGAAATCAAAGTGCAGTCGGGCGAGGGGGCTTTGTCAGGTGTATTGACCCACGTTCGAGCTATTATGCTGCAACATTTTGTGCTGTGGGCTTAGAAAATCCAAGATGGCCGAAAAAGCCCACATTGTGCCAGAATCTGGGAAAACCGTGCAGTTTTTGAGCACACCAAAATGGTCGCCTAACCTGCCACCCACCGGTGCGAGCATGATGGGCCAGGAGTGCCATGAGTGGAATGTGTGCCAAAGGAAAAACAGCAGTGCCTGTTAGCTCAAAAACACTTTGAAATCACCTTTGTTTCTCTTAATGCAAGCTCAAAATGCCTATTTCAAACATTGCAAGATATTCAAAAATCTCACTGAACACCAGCAGACATTTGGCAGAATGAAGTCTTGTGTGCATACAAAATCTGGGAAAAGAAAGAGCCTAAAATAATGATCATAATGAAACTGGCTGAGCAGTGGATGTCAGCAGCTTAAGTTAAATTGGACTGAAAGCCACTAAAATCTAAATGTTTAAAATAAATGAGTGACCTACTTTTGAGTGTCACATAGGTTGCAACTGTTTAAAGGTCATTGTTTTGAACTTAGAATCAGTGTTCTAGCTGCATGTGTAAAAATTGTAAGTTTGTTTTGAATGAAGAAAAACAGGGAACAAAAGTGACATTTGGCTGAAGCCTGGCTTGAAGAGATTGAATTCTGTCCGGCAACTACCCCCGACAGGAGTTGAACCTTGCCCAGCCACTGCATTCTCAGGCCTGGCTATCTTATGCTGTTCCCACCAAAAGGAGGTTACACCTCTCTGATTGAATCAGGGGAGGAGCACCTGGGAGCAGGGAAACAGAACAATGTACTTTCCTTGGCAGGCAAATGTTATATTGGGGGGGTGTCATAAAATAGCTTCCTCTTGGGAGAAACTGGGAGGGGCAGTACCTCTGTGAGCAAGCTGAGCTGGAGAAAGTGGACAAACCAGAAATTCCACCATGTGCTTTGGGAAACCACACTTCTCTGGGCCAGAGCATAATTTTAAAAAGATGGATAATTCATAGTGCAGACTTGTCAAAATTATATAAATAATATCATCATTCTTGTGATTTTTCTGTGCACATTTTAAGAGGTGTTAGGACTCTCTGATATGTTCTGGGGGGTAGTAGTGGAAAATAGGTTGTTACTCCAAATGTATGTATGTTAAAAATCTCACACCTTATCATCTGATACCCATATTCCTTGTGCACATTTGTATAAAATCTGGAAAAGTTTAGAGGTCGTTATCTGGATGAAAAGGGCAGAATTCTGTCAGAAGTGGACACAACATCTTACAAAGACAGGGATCGGATGGTTTGGTGCTACAAAAAATATGTTAACTGGACATATAATATTAGAAAAATGGTACATAGATAAATGTGTATTTGGATCAAATATAGATTTGTGTGCAATTCGACAAGGGGAGGGATTTTAGCCAGCCATAAAAATTGCATCACTCTGACTCATCCTGACTCACAACTCAGTCCCCCAAACAAGGGAGAGAGGAAAACCTGGCCAATGATAAGTTGTGAGGGGCAGGCTTAGTTATGCCCACGCACACACCCACTTGCAGAACACATAAAAAGAGACTGCTTGGACAGGCAAGGGAGCAATTTTCCATTTTCTTGCGGAGCATTTTGCCGGACCACACAACATCTAGAAGGAACATCCAGAACTTAGACTCCAGATTGACTACAGAACTTAAAGCAAAGGCCTAACCCACAAGCTGAGAACTCTTCTCAGCAGGCCTTCAGAATCCAGCAATCCAACCAAACCATTCTACAGCCGGGTGAGCTGTGGGATTCTTTGCCAAGAACTTTTGCCAGAACCGGTAGCAGACCCAGAAAGCAGAGCTGTATCCAGAACCGGTAGCAGACCCAGAAAGCTGTGCTGTATCCAGAGAGACCAGAACCAGAGAGACCCAGACCAGACCGCTGTGAAGTGCAGAGCAGAACCGGTACTAAAGACCGTCCATGGCGAGAGAACCGCAGCCAACCTGACCAGACCCTGACGGCCTATTTCAAATTCATAGTGTGAGTACTCAGCTAGAACTGTGTAAAACAAATCTCTTAGTTTAAGATAATCTAATTCAAACTATTTTAACCTATTAGAACTGCATCATAAGGAATCATGTGTCCATCCTGTTGATTCAAACCTTCCAAGCGCATCTGTCATTCTGAAACTGTAATTTCATTTCTGAAAATCTACCTCACTAAATCGTCTGTATCTCTTGAACCTAGAAGCAGGTTTCATTTTAAAGCTAGGATTCTAAGCTTTCCAACAAGCCTAAAACCGACCTGCTACTCCTTATAGTTCCTGCGTAATCGCGATTGAAGCACTCGGAAAAAAGTGCAGCGAATTGACAGTTTGCTTCATTTCAACCACGTGTAAAAATTATCTGTCTTTTGCTTCCATTACTGAACCCCGTTGTCAACCTGATAACCATCCCTGAATCATTGGTAGGGCTGACCTGAACTGATTTAAAGTATCTATCACCTACCCTGAACCTCCTATTGGGAATTAAAAGCATTTTTAGCATATTTTACTTCATTGCCACCACATTTAAAAGGATTTGCCTGATTTAAAATCAAACATGTTTTCCTCTAAGCTCGCTGTGGGGAGCTGGAACTTTGTACTGCATTTTGTTTGTATTCCTGAAAATTGTGTGCTCTCCTTCCATCTCCTTATATTGCATAGGGGGGAGTGAATTGCCACCAGGGGAAAAGTGAACATATTATCTCTTGTGAAACCCTATCAGTTATTTCTGTACTGAATTCTGTCCATCATTTATTTTCCTTGAAACCATAAAAGCATTCTCAGTTACCTTATCCTCCCTATACTAACTCTTAAGTAATTAAATCAGTGGCCCTCATTAGGACCCTGGCGGTAAGAGGTTTACGCTAGCGTTAGCTGCGCCGACCCCTTACCGCCAATTCCGAGTTCCCAGAGCGCCATGGTCATTTTTCCGCCCGCTTTTTGCGGGCGTAAAAATCCATGGCGCTATGGGACCTTGGTGTTAATTACGCCACCGTAATTTACGGTGGCGTAATTAACTCCTTCCCCACTCCCATTATACCCTATGGGGCCGAAATGGGAATGGGGAAGGGTAAATGGGTCAATGGGGACTTACCGCCCCGCCGACCTCGGAATGGGGCGGTAAGTCCACCATCCGCCATGGCGTAAACGGACTTTACGCCATGGCGGAAAAGTCCGTCGATGGCGGAAAAAATCCGCCAGGGTCCTAATGAGGGCCAGTGTGCTAGTGTAACCTCATCCATTGTTGATCACTGTCATATGCCTAAGTGTGCTATCAAATATTAATTTATTATAAAAGTGTGATGTATATATACTGTTTAATTTTTTCCAATAAATCTTTTAAATTGCAAAACAAACCTACTTCTTGGCTCAGTGAGGTCAGGGGGATTCAAAGAGAGGGGCGTTATAAAAGGGTTTATCATCCAGAGTATAACTTGTCATAAAAATACATAAATAAGGGCTTCCCTTGGGCGTCCCAGACGAGGCACTGACTTAGTGGGATTGCTGAATTGAAGTCACTTAACATTACACAAAGGTGTAAAACATTCTCCTCCAATTGCCAACAAATAGGTCTGGATAATTAAGGTTAATCTTTTCCACAAAATAGGGGAGGGTATGTTTAGATAAAAATGGGATGAGTGGTTTAATCATACATGATGCAGCCATGATACGTGGTAATTAACTCTGCAATTTATAATACATTTTACATGTGGAAATATTTATAAACAAACGGTGCAGGAGTCGATGTGCTATGCCCAATTCATGGTATCCACTCCGGCTGCATTCCCATACTAGAAGTAGAATTCAAAATGGTGGTGCCAGCATTAACATTGCTTCCAATCCAAATTGGCACCTCCTAGCAGCTCTTTGCATGGCAGCCTAATCTGAAATGGCATAGCAACAGCATTGCTGGCACTGTATCATAAGGCCTTAAAGCTGCACAGTGCTGTACTCCTCCAACAGTTGTACCAGGCCCCTCCTCAAATCTCCTTGCTGTGAGCACAATTCTACCCAGTACTGTAATATACTTGGGGCACGCCTAGTGTATTAGGAAAGGGCAGAGAAGCGTGCAGAATCTGGAAACGAAAAGGAGCTATACAAGTTAAAGCATAATAACAGAAATGTACAATGCCTACTGTCATAACTGATGTACCCACATTGCAGGCCTTTTGAGCATTGATGTCACCAGTAGGGGAGCAGAGCCACAATCGAGACAGCCAGCAGCAGTGGCAACCTTCTTCCTTTGTGCTGCCTTGAGAGCTCTGCACCAGAGGGAAAAGTAATACAAAGACATATCTTTAAGGTATATAAAACCAGGGGACTAGCTAAATATTTGATTATTGACTGCATTTCTTCCCTGAACAGACAAATTGCCAGTGAACGTTCGATTGGTAAACATTATAACACTGTCAAACACTAGAAATGGCAGGAAAGATACAACATGATCTTTTTCACCATTAGCCAGTGAGGACTGGCCAGCAGGTGCGAAATTATTTCCCTAAGGGGTCTAGTCCTCGTCCATGAGGCTGCATTTTGAAAATGTGCAGGTTCATGATGCTACCATCTGGCTGGCCCAGGTAGAGACAGTTTGCACCAATAGGTCAATAACTAGTCTGACTGTTTTTGGAATAGGTATATAGTATCTTTTAATAACTCTTAAATGAAAGAACCTCTCTAGACCACTTGGAGGGTTTATGATTGAAAGAGAATTTAGGGTCAAACTTGAAATCTATATTTTTGACAGCACTGATGTTTCTGGGCAGTGGGGAAAGTGAAGAAATTGGCAACGGATGGAGCTCCAGCTTTCAGTGTTTGTTTCAGCTGGGTAAAGAGTCTGTGAGATGTGCAGTCTTGTTTTACACTGTAGATATATCTGAGTATCATTGGCATAGATAAACAACTTAAAATGAATACTTCATTTGAAAAGGTGTAAGAGGTATATGATATGTAATAAGCAGAACCCATGATAGTGAAAAGGATAGTGAGAAGCTCCAGTTGGTGCTGCCTGTATTAGAGAGAAATATTGGTATCAAGCTGTCTGTGGTTTTTCTATAGGAATTAAGCAACCCTGCCTGGAGCGAAGGCCAGTCACTCGTTCTTCCTTAAGCAGAAGTAGACAATTTGGTTGATTGTTGGTGTTAAAGGCTGCAGAAAGTTTAAGAAGAATCACACCACCTAAAGCACACATTTTCTAGAATGACAGAGTAAAGATTGCTCATTTATTAAATAGATGTTGCAATTATTCCTCTTCATTTTTCAGCTAGTAGACCTGGCTGGATCTCTTTGCTAGAACTTTCAATCACAAGAATGTTGGGTGAATCAACCAGGTCAGATCTCAGGCAAGATTTTTAAGTAGTTCGACTTAGACTGACTGCGGGCACACATCGGGACACACAAGGCTGGGGATACTTTTCAGTCAATGTGGCTATCAAAGTGGCATGGGGTCAATGCTGTAGTCAGGTTTAGGAAATTTAGTGAAGGGGAATAAACTTGTGTGAGATAAAGGACTTAAGAATGAAGAAGGGTAAGGAGAGGTAGTGGTTGTCTTGGAACTCAGAGATTTAGAATTAGGTTTGGTTAACATTTTATTTATACAGATCTGTATGATGCATTTAGTGATTTGAAATAGGTGAATAGTACAAAGACAATCTGGACAAAGTATTGATTGAGGGAATCACTGTGAGGAGTTCAGTTTGGGTGACTGCGAGAAACTGGCAGACAATGCACCAAACTCAATAAACCACTAATGTGTGTCTGATTGACTGTCTGATAAAAAAACAGACTCACTCGTCAATTTAGGTTGGTGGCAAACAGAGGTGATTTATTCATTGGCTTGAGAATCAGAACAGCATTGTGTCAATAACAAAACCCCTTCTAGCCTAACAGACCCTTTTAATGTTCACTATGGTCACTTGAACTCAAAACACAACCTCTGCCCACATCTTCCAGCAAGTTTATCCCACCTCTTGCCAAACAATGCACTCATTCATAGGTGATTGAGGTCCTACTACCATGTGCATGAACAATAGTGACGTTTACCACTGTATTAAGGTGGAGTGTTACCTAGTGGAAGGCAGGACTCTCTCATTCGGAGGAGTCATTCTGGTCCTGATTCATTTGCTGAGAGGCATAAATCCTCCACCCTGTGAGGTTTTCTGCATCAGTACACCTTTCCATTGTTTATTATTCAATTTCCACCAGGCTCCATATGTCAACTTTATGTCTACAAAACAAAATGCATATTGACAGAGGGAACACATACCAACTCTATGTAGTAATCTTCTGTTCAAAAGAACAACTTATCATGCAATTTGAATCCAGTCTCCATCATATACCAACACACCCATTTTTCAAAGCCTAACCACATGTCAGAGCTAGTCTCTGGGCCAGAAGTCAAATACTGTGGAGGACTTTCAGTTGGTTGCATTTCTCAAATGTCTCTGAGGGTGACCCATTCCCAGATGCAGCCTGCCCAAGTGCCAGGTACCATGTTGCTAGTTGTGACCATATTCCTATCAATGGGCTCTTTGCTTTGAAGGTGCACATCCTGTAGTCTCAACTCCATCCACTGAACTTCCGAAGGTCCTTCCAGGACCACAGGTCTGCTGGAATTCCGAAATTATTGCAAGGATTCTTGGCCAGTTGTTCTGTAACATGTCTTCCTCGACGCTCAGAAGCTGATTGTTTAAGTAGTCCTGTACTCCCTAACAGACAATGTACCATTGCATCATACTTCCAGATGATACAACTCTTTTCATCAGTTCATCACTCTCCACCCTATCTGAGACTTGGTGATCTGTTCCCACAGTCTCCTCATATGGTTGCTTGTAAATCTCTTGCTGCCAATTGCTTGCCTTCCCTGTTAGCTCACTGCTTCCTTTTTCTCTACTTCCCTCAATGTGTTATTCCCCCTATTAACTGTAAATCACTCTTTTGCTTCCTGAAACTAGGTTTGCACGTTCAGCATGCCTGAATTTGCTCTCCAACCAAGATTCAAATTACAGAAATGTGGAGGCAGCAGCGTCCCTGCAATTGCTGCTAGACATTGGAAGACTCTACCAACCAAACTAAGGTCAGAACACTGTTTCTGGGCCTTCCGAAAACAACTGAAAATGTTATTCTTTACACAGGAAGCTCATGCTAAGTCAACATTTCAAGAAGCATACTAGATAATTAAGTAACAAGTCAATTAAAAGAACATTACTGCTTGGTCGCTTTATACTGCCTGCCTTTGTTATGCGTAACTATGTAACCTGTACTGATTTGTCCCATTCTGTAAGAGCAGCGTCTAGATGCCTTGGGACTGGGTGCACTGTATAAATTGCAAAATAAATAAATTAAATAAATACTCTAATAATAATAAAATCAGAACATCTTGATTTACTGTGCTGAGAGTTGCGATTACTTGATATTTTCTGATGTTCCTTTCTGTGTTGGACAGCTGTGTCCAGTGATGATCTCTGCTGCATGTTCTAATCAACCTAAATGGTAATTTAACAATTGGCCCTGTTAAAGTTCTGATCTAAAATGGCTGTATTTGCACCAAACAAGACCTTAGTCACCGGTCCCTCTTACCATTTCTTCTAGTAAATATCTCTTTGACCTGTTGTTGCAACCTAATTGCGGCTCCCTCAGTTTAATTGAAAAAACTGCATTGTGATATGAAATGCAGATTAAGGAACTGGAAAAGTCATGGTACCTTGTGAAGCATTAAAAATGACAGTTCAAAACCTGAGCTATCAGTCTGACTAACAGTATTGTACCACAATGACTGTAAACCAACTATGGTATGATTGCAAAATTCTGTCACCTCAAAGGCATGTGAAACTAATTAGTCTATTGAGGAGTCCTATGATGATGGGAATCACAAAGCGTGTCCCTTGGTATAAAATGTTTTATCAGAATTATTGCAACCGTGATAGCATCAGATCGTTCACATGGTGGAGCAATCAGTAAAGTCGTCAAGTAAAACCATTACATATTCAAAGTTATCGCAGTGGGGCAGGTGAAGAAAATCTACTTTGAGGTTTACATATTGACCACAGGGTGAAGACTGAGCTCCTGGCGTGGATGGGACACGTCTTCCCCACATTATTATGTTGGAAAATGACAGATCTTCTGAAATTCCATGAGCTAAAGCTGCAAACTCTGCGGCACACCAATGTCTCCCCAAGATGGATATCGTTCCTTTCTTGTCTATAAATGCGTGTCCATGATATAGCCTTACTAAGCATGACAGCAATATCGTCTGGGGTACTAAACAGCCTTCTTCACCTCTCCAAAGGGAATCTGCATGGAGCGAATACCCTTTGAGAGCCCAATAGTATTTTTCACTAGAAGGAGCATTTTCCTGTATTAGAGACAATTATTTAAGAGTGTGTACATGTGCTACCTGAGGGACCTTTTTTCATAGGGAGATTATATGCATCCTGTGACTAAGCCACATCTGCTAACTTGGCAGTGAAATCATCAAAATCATTCCCACAGCTCACCTCATTGTCCAGAGGCTGGTGCGCTGTGTATTTGATGACTGTTGTTTGGGGAGCATTATGGCATTTAGGCGATCCTTGCCATACCAATGATTTTTAATGGGAGAACCTGAGGAAACGAGAAGCCTATGTTGCTTCTGCAACTGTGAAAAATCATTGTCCACTTCAAAGGTATATTGAGAATCAGTGCAGACGTGCCCGTTTGCACACTTAAATGAGTGCCACAACTCCTGCAACTTGTGCTGAAGTGACCAGTGATAATCTCCTGCTCTGCGAAACATACACTGATGTACAGACTAGATACCTGCCAGCAATATACCATGGCCCATACACAAAACTAATTAAGTTTTCATTGGGTCTTTAAAAGGGCTTATGTGATAGCAACACAGTCATGTGGTTCTATTTCTCATGGGTTCATCATCCTCAAAAAGGTTCGGGATCAGTGATGTCGGATTCAACACTGGGCATTGGGTAAGAGTGGTACTGAAACAATTCATTAATAAAACATCTCATCTGTTGGCCAGGGATACAGTCATGTGTTGTGTTTTTGTTTTCAGTGATAGAGATACCACAGAGTGTGTTACAGCTATCATCAAGGGAGACCCTAACACAATGTGTTGACACTGCTGCACTGTTGTTGGCGCTGCAGGGAATATATGTAACCAAGGCAGCATGCAAGCAGTGACTACATCAAGTTCTTTTCTATAATGAGCACAATAAGTATTTGATGTAACACATATTTCTGCATTATAACAGCAAGCACAAATGCATTGTTTCACTTGACAATGCAATGTGAAAGTTTTTTTTTTTATAATCATGTAAACTCAAAGCAGGTTCATCAACCAGTTTACACATTATTTTTGAAAATGGTCTTCAGCTCGTGCTGACCATTGCAAAGGGTTTGTTGTGTTAACTTGCATATATAATTGAAATGTCTCACCAGTTCTGTATGAACCAGAATCCATTGTCCACAAGAATAGCTTTGATTTTGTGTGATTGTTCGCAGCTTTGGCATTTTGTATGCAGCATTTTTTTCTGGATGAGGCTATGATTTGATGACACATTACAATATCATGACACAGATAATGTACTCTTGCTTTGCACAATTGTAATTTCTTCTTCAAGGCATTGTGCCCTTTTATAGCCAGAGCAGCCAACAACGTCCTGCTTGCAAGTCTACTACTGCACCAACACAGACTTCCGTGGAAACCTTATACTGTCTAAATCTTTCTTGAACTGCTGTGAAACAGAGTGAGGGGCGTAGTGTACAGCCTGGGGCAGCTGATTCCTGGTGTACTAAATTCTTTTATGGGCAAAAACAAACAAATACTTTTTGTCTTCAAGTATGGGAACAGAGAACATAGCAGAAGACACATATACTACCATAAATAGATCGCAGTTGGGCATCTGCAAGTTAGAATGGTGGCTGCATTTGGAATAATGGGAAATGATTGATAATGACTAAATTCACAGCCATCAGGTCGTATACAAATGTGTAAGTGCCCTTGCCAATCTTCTTGACCAGCAATATGGAGGTGTTACATGTAATGGTAGAAGGAACAATAGTACTTTGCTTCAAAACAGCCTCAATAACCAAAGTGATAATGTTTAAAGTTTACCATTTCAACATTGTGGATGTACATGCAAAGACTGGAGAGGGGTATCTGTACTTCTTCCCCCTATATATGGTAGGGTAAATGCACAGAACACCCCAGGTAGGGCTCTCAGTTTGGTAGCAATGGATGAGTAGCCAGACCTAAGCTTTCAGGCGGTGATGCAGGCTGGTTCTTAAGTACAATGAATCCCCAAAGCCACCAGAAAGGAATGTCCACACACTATGCTGGGTGATAACAAAGCAAATAAGATATATATATATATATATATATATATATATATATATATATATATATATATTTATATATATATATATTTAAATAATAACACTTTGTACTTGGAAATACTTATTCAAAGAATGGAAAAAATATATACACTCTATGTGATATGTGATACCACACAATACTTAAATTCAGTAATAGATACACTATCTACAAGCAGTTTTTAATAGGCATGTGAATTCTTAAATGAGGTGTATCAGCACAGGATAGAGACAAATGATAGGTTGGTTGTGAACAGTGGCAGAATGCTTTCTTTAGACTAGACATAGAATTATGTATGAAGATCCACCCACCTGGGCAATCTGTGATGGAAAAATTAGAGAGTAAGTTATCTTGTCTTTTACAGCCCAGCCCAATAATTAGGCTATATGACCTGAGGAGGGAGGGAGGGCATTCCCGGTCAGGTAGTGCCCCGTGGCCATAGTTAAAAGCCCAAGCGAAGCAAGGGCTTTAATGGAACCCTGAGGGCATTAGCCGACCTGCAATGTCCCCCCCTCTGAGAGTCAAATTGCCATTAGTACCCCGGCATGTTGTGCCGGGTATTAATAGCAATTTTTCTCGAGTTGATAAATGGCCTTGTAACCGTTTCTCAACTTGAGAAAACAAAACACAAAAAAATGACCACCAGGCATCGGGGAGAAGGGACTAAGCATAGTCCCTTCTCCCTTTTGATGGCACCCAATGAAAAAAAAAAGTAAACAAAACAAAATGCCCGCCATGGAAGGGTCGAAGGGAGTATACGTAGCTCCTTCTCATTTTCCATGGTGGCCACTCCGGGATGCTGTGGTGGAAAAGCAGAGGCTTCAGAGCCTTGTCTGCAAGGTTAGGCCCGGCCAAGGGCCAATGACCTTGCTTGTAACAAGCTCATTGACCCTCACCGGGTACTAATCTTCAATAACCTTCTGCTTTCCTCAAAAGGTTCTACAACCCCAAGTACCTGAGAGGCCACAGGAGAACAGGATCCAAGATGAATCTGGGACCCCAGGACAACTCATGAAGCTAGAAGATGCTTTTCCTCATCACAGTACATTTGGTGCCTTGACAAGGGAAGTGGCAGAGTTTCTCTGTGTAATTCTGTGATTCCCTCCGAGGATGGACCCTTCCTGGAAGATGGAGCCACTGGGATGCTGAGTACCAAAGCCTTTCTGAAGTACAGCTGTTTCTCTCTTTGCGGTGCTCTCCTTTGGTCAACAATTTCAATAACCGTAGAAGTCCTGTGAAGATGAAACTTGCTGTGGGTTCCATAAAGGCTTGGCAGATGAGAGTAAGACCCTTGGGACCCTTCAATGACTATTAGGTGTGTAGGGTGCATTGGTCACTTTTGGTGTCTGGTTTTGGAATATTGCAGTTTTCCACCTTTCGGTTGTTCAGTGCTGCAGCACAGACAGCTGGGTGGCTTCCGGTGACCTGGACTCAACCACTGGAGTGGACCTCGGACCTTCGCCAAGTCTGGACCCTTGGGACATCCTTGTTAGCTTCAGGTGGCGGGAAACTCACTGGGGGACCTTCCTCTGCACTCAGTGACTCTGGACTCTCTCTGGTGAGATTAAGTGGTCAGTGGTGATGTCATGCATGTCATTTGAAATGTTCTTAGGCAGTTTGGAATTTTCGCAGCTCCGGGTGTCCAGCAGAAATATGCCAGCATACCCCATCTTCTGGGCGGTTGACAGAAACGGCTTCCAGCGTTCATGAAACGCACCTCTGGACCCTGGGTGACACCAATGGACTTCTTCGACTCCAGCGGTCTGGGCACACCTCAACAGGACCCAGGAATACCCCTTATCCAGATGACAGGCACACAGGACTGGCTTCCAGGGTACTTCTGATGAAGAGTCAGAGAATTTGCACGATGGTCCCTCATAGCTCGGGGAGAGGTCTCCTTGCAGTTCCTCTCTGGATCAGTCCTTTTGAAGAATGTGGCAACTTCTGGATTACACAAAGAAATGCAGCAGCAGACGTGTCCTCCAGTTGGCAGCCAATCAGGCTCACAGGCATTCATGCCATTCACTCCACCAAGACACCCATTACAAAGAATGTGGTTTGGGGTAAGTACCCAGCCTTTCAGCATGCTAAACTGCATTCATGTCAGTTTCAGTCAGGGCTGTCTCATTCATTGTGTCTAGCACACACAGAATCCAGACACCCATAATGTGAGTTCACTTCAGAATGTGAGTTCACTTCAGAATCCATTGATTCCTTTGGCAGTAAGGGTATTCCATGTGTGTTGCAGTCTTCTTAATTCTTTACTTAGTCATCAGATTGCATATCACCTATGCATTCTCTTCTCTAGTCATCTTTTTTCAGTGCGTCACATTCAATTCTCGTGACATCACTAGCTTATCCTTTTACATCTTCACACTTCTTCAAGCGCTCCCTTTAGGAGACCATTAGTCTTTCGGGGGTACTTCTCATAGGGTCTTCTCAACACATACCTTGTCTCAAAGATTCTTCGTGGTATAGGTATCATTACTGGTGTTCCACATGTCACAATTTCTGGTTTGCAGCATGTAAGCAGAATAGGGGCAGGACTTCCTGTAGAGGCATTCAGCTGCTCCTCTACATGTGTGTTCTGGGTCCCCGCTGTGGGAGGCGGGAGACGGGAGCAACAGATCAGCACACACGCATTGTTTAACTTTCAAATATATTTATAATAAAACATGTTTTTGTGGGTAAAAAACACAGATTTTTTTTAATAATACATTTCTGGCCCTGGGTGCTAAAACACGGCCTGCACAACACAGACAGTGGGCCTCATTACACGGATGGCGGTAAGGATTTACTGGTACCGGTAAAATACCAGTACCGGTAAATCCTTACCGCCTTACTACGAGGTTCCTTTGCGGGTTGGGGGATTTAACACCTGCTTTTTGCAGGCGTTAAAAACCAACCCGCAAAGGGACCCAGGGAGCTAATTACGGTACCGCAATTTGCGGTACCGTAATTAGCGCCTTCCCCATTCCCATTATGCTCTATTGGGCAAAAATGGGAATGGGGAAGGGCAATGGTGGAAGGGGGAATTACCGCCCCGCCAACCTTGGAATGGGGCGGTAATTCCCCTTTCCGCCAAGGCGGTGCCCGTATTTTACCGGCATGAACCATGGCGCTAATAGCGCCATGGTTCTCTGCCATCCGTGTAATGAGTCCCAGTGTCACCCCATATTATTGTGTTATCCGGTGTGGTCCGCACAGTGACCCCTCTTAGTGACGCCACTGTTTATCACACCTCATTGTAGTCACAACAGCACCACCTTAACAATCATAATACACTTACCAGAGTATATACAATTAAATACATTTTGAGGAAGATTGCAATACGTTTAGGCAGTTGGTGTTACATATTCATGCTTTGAAATGTGCACAGGCTACTATTGATGGTTGAGTGGTAATTGTTTCTGGTAAAAAATTGTGTACTGTGCATGGGGTGTGAACTGACATTCTTCCAGGGGGCAAGTTGTTTTTTATGCCATTGCCCAGTAGTAAGGAGCTACCTATGGATAACCAGGGATTAGTACAAAGCACTGCAAACCCATCTTCCTCATGGCATGCACACTTCTACTTATACTGGTTTAATTGTCTCCAGTGTGTGCTACTTATTCGTCAGGTGACGATGGAGAAATGAAATTTAGGAATAGTTGGGGGCTATTTCAAACTGAGGAACACACGTGATACCTCACCATTAATTAACATTGAAAGAAGAACATACTGAGACTGGGAAACATTTATTGACAAAGTACTCCAATATGGTAAAAACATATAATAATCAGTATTAATATTGAACTCCTTTTTCCTCAATAAAAAGAGAATCGCGTGTCCCAGTGAGTTTATCCCAGACTCATAATAAAGGGGATAAGAAGCTTGTTGGTATCATGTAAATATGAATCTTGTGTGATGTATACAATTTGGGTTATAAAGAAAAAGTATGATTCCAGCATTCTTGAAATTCTCTGAGGGAATAGACATTTGGTATGGTGATAGGTTATGGAAGTAAGGTTGGCATCATGAAGGATCCGAGTTGTGACTATCTTGGCTCAGCAGTAAATTGAAACAAACCCAAGGAAGGGCCTGCCAAGATATGATCAGTATTTTCCAACTTGCCATAACATATGGAAATCAATTATATACATGTGCCTGCAGTTGTCTGAAAAATTAGGGCAGCTGCCATATTGTTAGATTTTTAAGAACAATGAAAGTTAAACTTACCTGTCATTTTGGGATGATGAATCTTTCTTCTCCCTCAACCTCCATCATCTACAACTCCTTATCCTATCAGCAGGCAGTGGGCATATTGGAGGAGGAGGAGGGAGAGAGCTGAGTATCACCTGTCTTATAAGAGATCAGTTTTCAATCTGAGAGGGATATTTATTTGATGCTTTGACTCTTGTGACCTTTATTTGGACTTTTGATCTTTCCCTTGACTTTCCCGCTCTATTGCTGAAGGTAGTCTACTTCTAGACTTTTTTCAAGGAACAACTAGCAGAGATACAGGGACATCTACCTTAAACATTGCATGGGAGCCAGAGACTGGGACATCTAGAAGCTAGCTGGGCCTGCCATTTGAGGAGCCAGAGGAAGTCTGGGTGCTGGGGAAAACCCTTGACCGAAGCCTTTGACCAGATGTGTGCTGTCCTCAGATGAGCCCTGCTGTTTCCCTGGATGCCCCATAACGAAGCCTCCCATGTAAGTAGATTAATCCAAATGCCAAAAAAGTGTGGGGGAATCTGCCAGCCCTAATCTCCATCTCACATAGAGGGTAGGGGGTGAAACCGGGGAGACCCTTGGCACATTTTATTAAATCTAACTCAAATTGTATTCCAATCGGCCTATCCATTTAAATTGAATTGTGTTGGTAACTGCCTGCCTTAATGTGTTTCATTAAAATGTGGGGCCAGCGGCTGTGTAGATCCTTGGCACATTGAATTGAAGTTAAATAAGTTAATTCCCATACAGAAAATTATGGGATGAGTGTTGTTAGAGTTTGAAACTAACTAAGTTCATGCCCAGTGTGTTACAACCGGTATAGACAATACAGTACTTGGGTGACTCCTCCTTTCCCAAACCTTGTCTCAAGTACAGAAGGGGGATGCCCATAGTAAAAAATAAGTAACCCTAAAACGCTGCCATTCAAGTGAATTTAGAGTGTGCAAAACAAAATGTCCCATTAATTTACTTGCATCCCAAAACGATTTTCCCATCACCCTGCATTTTAAGCAAATAAAAAGCCCAAAAATGTTTCCCATTATGTTCCTTTCCTAAACTTTGCCTTTCAAATAAAAGGCCTAACACGATTTATTTCACTGTGTCTATTTTTAAACCCAGCTTTTGAAATAAAGAGCCCAAAACTATGTTTTTCATTGTGTCTATTTTTCAAAACCCTCCTTCCAAATGAAAAGCCCAAAACAATTTGTTTTCATTGTGTCTATTTTTCAACCCCGCCTTTTTAAAAAGAAGCCAAAACGATTGTGCCACTTTATTCCCACTCACTGTACCTTGCCTTGAAATTAATGGTTGTATATATCTGATACATGGGGGTTGGGTTTTTTGGGAGAGATGAGCATTTTGATAACCCAAGCAATCACTGGGGGGTTGTTTTACATTTCATAATTGTTCATGTGCAAGAAATCCTCTGTTTGGGTTTTGATGTAAAGTCTCTAAGTTTTACCTGTGTGTTGTAGTATCTGTAAATTCATTAGAAATACAAGACAGTCAATTGGTGCAAGTAATTTTAAATTGTCATGTTGTGTTGTGCCATGGCGTTGGTGGCTGATGTTTTGGTTGTTTTATGGTTCTTTGTCATACCTTAAATAAATATATATTCTTACTATACACCAGCCCGGTTCCTAGCTCATTGGTGGTATAGAGGGTATTTGCTGGGGTGGTGCGAGATAGGTTGGATGCCTCACTAAAGTTGAATCTGTTTAAGCGATTTGGGTGCATGCCACCTTGTTTTGGGGGTAAATTAATTGTCTGAGTTGAGAGTGACCACCTAATAAATCGTGACACTATCCTATTTCACTAGACTCTGCCATCACCAAGCCATTGAGCGCTAATGAAATAATCGAAAAAAGAAAATACAAATGATATTAAATATGACTTTTAAAGTTATATCAGTAAGTGATTTCCTTGTTGGAACACCCTTTGATTTAAGTAGACACAGTAATCATTTTAACAATAGAATCTGTAACTCAGGTGTTTTGTAAAAACGATTTACGAATACATAGAAAGGAATGAACCAGAGCTAAAATTGTGAGCACAAACTATTTTGGAACCATATCACCTGTTAACCTTGTAACAGACTTTCAGAACGCATTTCGCGCAAGACACACTAATAGAACCTAGAGTCCCTATCTCGGGAGTTTCTTTTCTAAAATGATTTGTTGATACACGGAAAGGAACTCATTAGTGCTTGTATTGCGTAACCCTAATAAACATCATTCTTTAGAAGTCCGAGGACATACGTACACTAGAATTCATAAGAATACTGAGTCTTTGTACTTATTATTTTTTTCAAAGGGATTGAACTCATCTATCCGTGAACTTGACTTAATACAAATATTTGAGAACATACAGTAATAAGGTAACAACATTTGCACAATTTTATAAAACGGCTGAGCAATTTGTAAAATGGACTTTTAAGGAAGTACCTGGACTAATTGAATATCTTTCTTTATGTTTTTTTTCCCTTTTTTCTTGATATATTGTTTCATATTTGTTCTTTACCTCATGAATCCTCCCCTTTGCCAACCCATGTCTTTCTGTGACTACTCTTTTTAACTATTCCGCCTTTTGTTTTTTATTGTGATGAATATGACTGATACTTTGACTTTATACGCTAAATAATTGCAAAATTAATGTATTCATGCCCTTTCACTTCCTCCTTTTCCACTTTTTCACTCCTAATTGTTTTCTGTTTTGTTATTGTTATATTAAGGCCCTGATTTGAGAAAGGCTAGTGGATGTAGCCGAAACATGTGTCATACAAGGGCAATATGAATAATTAAATCCCTTTTTCTTTGCAAAACTGGATTTTGGCACCGTCTTTAACCTGAGTTCTTCGAATTATGCAACCTATATCAGTGGTTTAGTTGGCATTTTCAACCACAACTCAGGCTAGACGCGACACAGACCTTACTTTTCTTTCAAAATATTTGTGTCTATAATTTATATTTGTCGCCTTGACAGACTGCGCCTACAAAGCCATAATCTGAATATAACAGTAATTATATACTTGTGGATATGGATCAAGTCATGTAAAATGTAACAAGTTGTAAGTGTAATCACCTGCTCTGAACATAATACTAACACTTTACCTATACTTTGTATTGTACTTTGTATTGTACCCTGTACTCACATGTAAGTTTTCCGCAACAGCGCCACGATGCCTAAGGGCCAATGTGTGCTTTACAAATGGAAATAAAGAAATAAATAATTACATAAATAATGCATGTTTATTAAGGTTTCTATGTGAGATTATACCTTCTTTTTTATGGACATGGTATTTAGGCAACAACCTCTTGAAAGTATATACTATATTGAAATTATGAAGCTTATCTATGATCTAACTTAGATTGTTTTATAGGACTGCTTTTAGGGAAATTCATTGTGTTACTTAATACTTTTTAGAAGGGTCAAAGTAATTATCCAGTGGCAGACTGTAGTTAAAAAAAAGGATAATTCCCAAGTTAATTTAGATGTTCAGAATTCGGTATCTTCTTTTTAATTGTCAGTCAACAGGTGGAAATCTGCCTGAGTTACATGGGATTAATCTTTCTGTGAACGATTGGAATCTAGCAATGGTGTAGAAGCCTTGGCTTGTTTGGTTATTGTTATTAATAACATATTCTGGGTAATTCTGTCTCAGGAAGGGTGCCCTGCTAACCAGACCCCCCTTTCAAAAATCCCCATGCCAAAGGTATATTGTACACCTGTGCCATGCTACTTCTGTTCCTGCACTGTTCAGGGTTTGCAGGTGCCCTCTTGACCACTGCACGGACAGCCAAGTCACTTCAGCAAAAGGGCTGCATTGAGGATATGCACCTCTGTTCCCAAACCACATTACTATTGTATTTCTATTTAATGTGCTATGGCCACCTACATTGATCTTTCACATATAAAATCACAATACATATTAAATTAAACACAAAATAAGTCTAGAAAAAAAAGAAAAGGAAAAATAAAAGTAAAAAAAATGAAATATAATCACATTATCACATTATATACACTCAAAAAATGCAATAAAGAGAAGTAAACAGAAGTAAGCTTATTAACAGTTTCAAATAGCATCTAGAAAGATTTGACCAGTTTTCACAGGCTTAAAAACCACTGCATACAAAATAGTTAAAAATGATATCTCAACCTAAAAGACCATAACATATTATTCAACACATTTAATAATCTCTTAGCATCTAATTTGAATTAAGCCAAAAGTGGCTAAACATTTTAAAACCTCCAATGTTAATAAAGTTTTGTTAAGCCTGTCCCAGAATTCATCTGTATTGAGTCAGTCCATTTGTCAACAAAACGCTCTAGACATTATACTCATAACTCATGAAGTGCTGGGCAGGTGACCATAAATTGATTAAATATTTGGTGTGGATTCATCTCTGGGTAGTAGTGACATAAAGCATTGTTCTTAGTATCGACACAACACATGGATAAGCCTTCATTAGTATGAAACAAATTTGAAGAAAATCTTAGGAATTGATTTCTCCAATATGCATTGGGGAATCTATTTAAATACCTTACAGAATTCCAAGAGGTTTATTGGTTTAGACAACCAACAATGTAGAGTTTAGCCACGCATGATATCTTTCGTATTACACCAATCTGCCTCCTGAATTGATTTATTTACTGAACCTGGATAGTTTAATAAATTGTCTATGGTTCAGCCAAAATTGAATCTGCCAAGGTTTTAGGTTTCCTTAAGGATGATATTTTATCCCCTTTCATTTCAGTATACAAATCAGCATACAAAGACGATTCCATTGGTGAGGCTACCTTACTATTTATTGTTAAAATCTTCCAATTGAACCAAGCATTTAACAAAACTTGCCCTAACTCAAAATGTAAGGTATCTTTCGGGAGGACAGGAGGGAAGTTAAACATATTTGTCCAAAGTCTGCCCTCCAATCAAAACCAGTCCAAATCATAGACCTAACCCTCAATTTCTAATCCATACAAAAGTGCTGGAACCACCTTTATGTTATAAAAGTAAATTAGCAGCTTAATTGAAAATCTACAAAATCGTATCTAAATGTTTTGCATTTGATAAGGAAATCAGTATATGTTATCATGCAATCTAGCTAGGATCTGTTTTTGGTTTGCGTGCCCAGAAATCTCAAATCCTCAGATTTGCTATCCTATTAAATCCACCCGTGCATCTGTATCATACATGTGTCAACACTGTGAGTAAGCCCAGCCATAGACAGGTTGTCTGTATTCCCCCCAAAACTGGCTGTCTTTTCTGCAGCCAGCAGGGCCATAACCATTGGGGACTTCCTTCTTTTGATCCTTTGGTGGATCAAGTATCAACCCTTGTAAGAGGATTCAATTCAGCACTACAGCCAAGTTAACGCCTAGTCTAAAATACTGAATGAAAACCCTTATTGATATATCTTTAGGTCCAGTTCATGCGTTCTGGATGACTACCCTTGTATAACACCCCTCTCTTGGAATCCCCCTGACCCCACTGAGCCAAGAAGTAATTCTGTTTTGCAAGTTTAAAAGGTTTATTTGATAAATTAAAATATATATCACACTTTTTAATAAATTAATAATTGAATAGCACACTTAATCTGATATGATAAAGATTGACAACGGAGAATCTGGCACTAGCACACTTCTTTAATCACTAATGAGTTGACATGAAATGGATAAGGTAGCACACTGGTAAATAGGAACAAAAGTATAATGTGGTAGAGGATGCTTTATGTAGGCTCAGGTGGATGCAATATTCAATGAATGCAGTACAGAAAATACTCAATATGATTTCAACCAAACAATGTAATCACTTTTCTCTGGCTATTCACTCCCCCCCTCTTTATGCAATGCAAGGAAATGGGAGGATAGCACGCAGTTCTCAAAAATGCAATCAACTGTAATTCAGTTCAATCCAGCAAGCTTAAACAGAAGTTTGAAAACACAGGCAAATGCTTTGATAGGTGCTAGCAATGAATGAGAAATATGCTGGAAATGCTTTTTAATTCCCTTTCAGAGGTTCAGGGTGAGTGGTATCTAGTTAATATTAGTCCAGGCTCACAATAGCAATGATGCAGGGATAGTTAGCAGGTCAAACGAATTTCTGGCAAATGGAAGGCAAGCAGCAGCAGTTTTTACATGTGAAGAAATTGCAAATCGTGGTAAAATTCGCGGATGCGTGTTCCGCGATTGCGGTAAAACTATAAGGGGTAGGAATGCGGTTCTTGGTGCGATTCAAAGCTACGATTCTAAGCTATCAGAGGAAAGTTACTGCAAGTCTCTAGCCCAAATGGTCGCGGAGATATGAGCGATTTAATAAAGGTCGTTTTTGGGTTTGCAAATTTCAAAAGCTCAAAATGACAAGTGCAGCTTGCAACTAGAAATGACAGGTGACAGCTAGGAGGCAGTTCTACTTAGGTTAAATAGATTGAATTAGATGAATTTAAACTAAGAGATTGGTTCTACACAGTTCTGCTGGGTACTCACACTGTATTCTTGAGTGAAATGGGCCTCGCCATGGATCTGGTCAGGGTTTTGGACTGGGCTCGGGTCTCTCTCTGGGCACAGCACTGCTTTCTCTCTGGGTACAGCACTGCTTTCTCCCTCTGGTCTGGTCTCTAGTTCTGGATAGATTGAAGTCTCTAGTTTGGCTTTCTGGAGGTTGATGGAGGTAAATATGGATTTTTCCGGCAGAGTGCGTTGCAGCAAATGGAATTGAAGAGCCTCTATCTGTCCTGTCTGTCTGCTTTTATGTGTTTGGAATGTGGGTGTGTTCTAGCATCACTGACCCTACCTCTCTCTCAGCTTCTAATTGGTCAAACTTCCATTTATCATTTGATTGGGGAATGAACTGTGAGTCAGCGTGATGTCATTTTACAGCCTGCAGAAAGTCCACTCCTCCTGTCAACTTACACACAAATCTAGATTTGAAACAAATACATATTTGCAGAGGTACATATTGTTTTAAAATCATATGCACCCATCATGCATTACAGGAGGTATACCCTGTTCAAACTCTGCTCTTCCTGGGAGCTTGCATTCAGAAATGGCACATATTTCACTTTTTAACTGATTTTGCAATTTCTGACATTGACCCAACTTTCCATACATGTGTGCAGGGAGTAGGGACATTAACTGATGAAGTTTCAGATTTTTAACATGCATACATTTAGAGTAATATCCACTTTTCCGCTAAAACCCCCCTGAACATGCCACCGGGTCGAAAAACCTCTTAAAATGTGGGCAGAAAAATCACAAGAATTATGGTATCATTTATAAAATTTTCACATGTCCGCTCTATGAGTTATTCATCTTTTTAAAGTTATGTTCTGGCTCCAAAGGGGTGTGGTTTCCCAGGTCACATGGTATAGAAACCAGTCTTTCCAGTTTCTGCCAAGCCAGCTTGCTCTCACAGGCAGTGCTCCTCCCAGCTCCTGCCAAGAGGAAGCTACAATTTACGACTGCGGTAATAAAAACCTTTGCCTGAGTGAAAAGGGCTTTGTTCACTCTCTTGCAGAGCACAGATAATTCAGTTATCAGATAGATGGCATATCCTTAGTGGGGGCAGCAAAAGGAAGGTTGGCCTGGGAACACAGTGGTGACTCAAGTTTCACTGCTGATGGGGGTAGTTGCCAGGCAGAATCAAGTTCCTTAAGCCAGACTTTCAGCTACTGTCATGTTATTTGTTGCTTTTTAAATTAACTTGCAATTTTACACATGCAGCTAGAATGCTGATTCTAAGTGCAAAACTATGACATTTCAACAGTTACAAAGGCATGTGACACCAAACATAGGTCACTTATTTAATCTAAACATTTTCGATTTTAGTGTCTTTAAATCCAGTGCAACTTAAACTGCTGACTCCATAGCTCATCCAGTTTTGTTATAAGCATTGTTCTGGGCTCTTCATTTCCCAGATTTTGTAGGCACACAAAACTCCATTCTGCCAAATGTCTGCTGGTGTTCAGTAAATATTTTGCACATATTGCAATGTTTGAAAATAGGCATTTTGACTTGCCTTCAGGGAAACAGAGTGGTTTTAAAACGCCGGCTTTTGGATAGTGGTGAGTACTGGTACTGCACCCATTTTTGGGATTTAAGAAATGAATTCCCCACAATTCTAGGTTGCATTTGGCAATCAGCATTGCCATTCCCAATGGTTTCAGACTACTGTGCGGGTAGTCCAATGGTGGTTTTAGGCAGCGTCCTTCTGTGCCCATAACATCGGCAAAAATGGGTGGCAGCCTATTCTTCCTGCATTTCCCTGTGCATTTTCTGGGAAGCTCTGGCCATCATGATGTTTTCATGTCAGTACTGCACAGTTTTGAGGTACGGCTCGGATGCATGGGTAAATACATCCCACAAGCCCCCCTCTTGCGATGGCCATTCTATTTCACGAATGGGACTCGCAAGACCTGGGATGTTTCCTCATCTTCTTCCAATAGATGGCACAGTTCAGCATCTTTTCCTCCATCCGGTCGGATCGATCGGTTCTCCTCGCCGGTCCTGATGGGAATATTGGGCGGTACCCCGAGCCCGTTGCGTCTCAGCTCCCGGTCTCCGGATCGTCCTCCTTGGCCCGTCTCAAGGTTTTCTTTCTCCTAGGATGACAAAGGAAGAGCGGCAATACCTACTCATAGACGTTTTTCCACCACTGTTGAGATAGTGGGGCAGCATATGCATTTCATCATACCAAAACATTACATTCTTATTTTGAAAAAATAAAAACAGTATAACTAAGAGACAGTTTCATGCAAATCACAATATTTTAGAGACTAGATGTGGTATGTTTTATGATTGGAACAGAATTAGTCTGAGACAGTACCCGCTAGGATTCCAGAGGATTCCTCCAGTTGTTGCAGAATGTGCCTGGGATGGCAACATTTCAACTGGTTTATGTGGACCCACTTGTCTTCCCCCTCTGCCGAACCGCCTTTGGGGATGCGGATCTTGTAGGCCACAGGGGAGATTTTGTCGATGATCTCAAATGGTCCTTTCCATGTAGGCAAAAATTTGCGCTGCTTGGCCTGGTTCCTTTGGAAGTTGTATAGATAGGCCCGGTCTCCCACCTGATATTCCTTCCTGGAAGTTTTCAGGTCATAGTGGGTCTTCATGCTATCAGCTGATCTTTCTAGATTCCGCTGAGCATAAGCAAAAGCATGTTGGAGGTGTTTCCTTAAATTCTCCACATACTCATGAGTAGTGGAGGCATTTATTAGTGTCTGCTCTTGGGTCCTATAGAGCAAATGCTGAGGAAGCACCATCTTGCGCCCAGTCATCAACTCAAATGGTGACATTTTGGTTGCAGATGAAGGGGTAGATCTGATAGCCATTAGGACCAGAGGTAATCGGATATCCCAACTTGGCCCAGAATCTGCCACAAACTTCTTTAATATGCTCACAATTGTCCGGTTATATCTCTCTACTGCCCCAGAAGAAGCTGGCCGATAAGCAATATGCAACTTCCTTTTGACCCCCAATATCTCCCACATCTTTGTCATTACTTCACTGGTGAAGTGGCTACCTCTGTCTGACTCAATCCTTTGAGGTAGACCAAAACGGGAAAAGATGTGGTTAATCATCAAGGCAGCTGCCGTTTCTGCCTTGCAGTTTGGGGCTGGGAGACATTCCACCCACTTGGTAAACAAGCATGTCACAGTCAACATGTACTTATTCCCCCTAGCCGAGCGAATCACAGGGCCCACAAAGTCGATTTGTAAATCTGACCATGGCAGTGTCATTCCCCTCTTTTGTAAAGGCGCCCGGTGCGTGAGGGATGATGGCTGAAATTGTGCACACACAAGACACCCCTTCAAGTATTGGTCGAGGTCCTGCCCCATGTGTGGCCAGTATGCAACCTCTCTTAAGATTTCCAATGTTGTGTGAAACCCCCTATGACCGGCCGTGGCCGCATCATGGGCGTGACTTAACATCAGGCTTCGGAATGAGGTAGGAACCACCCACTGATCGTGGCCAGCTTTGGATTTCCTTACCAGCAAACCGTCTTGGATTCTGAACATTTTTGGACATTTCATCAACACTCTTAGGTCCTCTTTCCCAGTGTAATCGGTATCCGTCAGGGGAAAGTTCTCAGGGTCCTCAAGGTGCTGGTAAAATTTACCAATTATTGGATCCCCCTTCTGAGCGTAATCAAATCAGCATCAGGGGTCTCCTTGCTCCATTGTGCAATTGAAAGGTCGTTGTGAGCATTTGTCTGGGACCTAGTGATAGCAGTGACCTGGATTTCCCCCAACAGGGACTCAATCTCAATTAGATCCCCTTGGATGGCCCCGGTTTTGGCCAGCTGATCAGCTAAGTCATTTCCAGTTTTGTCTGGTCCCTCTACTTTGGAATGACCCTTAATCTTTTTCCAATAGATGGTCATCCCATTCGAGGTGACCAGATCATCAATGTTTTGGATCAACTTCCCATGTTTCAAGGGTTTGTTGTTAGCACATAACATGCCTCTGGTTTTCCAATTAACCAGGTGCTCCACGAACCCGTTCCGTACATAATCCGAATCTGTGATTATGACCAGTTCGTGGAGTTGATGCTGGACAGCAGTGAGGATGGCCTGATGCACAGCCATCAATTCTGCCACCTGACTACTTCGGGGACCAATTTTGTATCCAGCGGAGGGTTCTGGGGACTCATTCACCCATGCATTCCCTACGCCGGCCACCAGTTCTTTCTCCCCGTTGTTGTCAACATGGTAAGAGCATCCATCCACATACACAGTGGGCATTCCCTCACACTTGTCTTCTTCAAAGACTTTGTGTGGGGAATTAAGGTATGCCTCCATGTTGTCCTTGATTTTCAGACTTTCGTCCTCGAGACAGTTTTCTCTGGCACAATCATGCAAGTCAGCCAGACCTTGCGCGAGGGGACTCTTCTTGTTTTGGCCATATCTGACCTCCACAGGAAAGCCTTGCATTGCCAGAATCCAGGAAGTAATTCGGGAATTACTCACATTTCCGGCCCGGATTCTGTCACTTTGGAGATATTGCAGAGGCTGGTGTGGAGTCTCCACTATGATGTGTTCCCCTTGGATAAACGGGCGGTAATTCTTCAATGCCCACACCGTTGCCAGGAGTGCCTTCTCACAATCGTTGAATTTTTCCTCCACAGAGGATAAAGTTTTGCTCGCATAGGAGATTACTTTATTGACCTTGTCATGCTTTTGGTATAATACTGCCGTCAAGCACGTATTAGAGAACCCCGTCTCCAGGAAGAACTCCTTGTTTCTGACAGGGTAAGCTAGGGAAGGCGCTTGTGAGAGGCTTCTTTTGAGTTGTTTTACCGCCTCGGCTTGTTCTGGACCCCATTCCCACTTGACCCCCCCCTTCAGGAGATGAATCAGGGGTCTGGTGATCTCTGCGTAGCCCTCAATGAACTTTCTGCTGTAATTAGTCAGTCCAAGGAGGCTCCTTAGTTCCCGCAGAGTTGTGGGGTCTTTCAGTTTCTGAAGTGCTTCCACTTTCTTTTCCTGGGGACAGAGACCCTGAGGAGTAATCTCATGCCCCAAGAAATTAACACGGGTTCTACACCACTGTGCTTTCTGAAAGGAAAGTTTTGCTCCGGCAGCCCTCAACTGTGTCAGCACATAACGGATCTCCGCTATGTGTTCCTCCACAGATGAACTTTTGATGAGGACATCATCTACATAAGCCAGGTTACCCCTTGCACCCAAGTCAGGCATGGCCTTGTGTAGAAAAATGTTGAATTCATTGCCGGAGTTGAGGTATCCGAAGGGAGTCCGGGTCCAGGTGTACTGCTGGCCCCCAAAGGTAAAAGCCAGTTTGTATTGGTCCTCCCTACTGACAGGCACGGTCCAGTATCCATTGGTCAGGTCTATTGCAGTGAATACCTGTGACCCCTGGATCTGGGCCAGACCTTGGTCAATGTAGGGCAGAGGCCATCGGGAAGTATGGACCCGTTTGTTGAGCTCCCTAAGGTCGGCGCAGAGTCTCCACTGGCCGTTTGGCTTCAATATTCCCAGCACCGGATTATTGAAGGTGCTGTGGACTGGACGGATTATTCCCCGGGACTCAAGGTTCTTAATTATTTCAGTAAGGGACTCCATTGATGCGAGAGGCAAGCGATATTGCTTCACAAACACAGGAGTCATGCCAGGGTCCGTGGGGATTGTTGTTGTGTGGATGTCAGTGCGACCACAGTCATATGAGTCTACCGCAAAGAGATCTTGGAAATCCAAGAAAACTTGTTTCAACTTTTGCTTTTGTTCCAGAGTCACACAGGCATCAGCTAGGTTGACTCTCTCTTCCACCATCTGCCTGAAGCCTGGAAAGACTTCTGGTTTGGCTATCTCAGCGGCCTCCTCCAACTGGGTGGAGAAGTCCCTGGTCAGAGTGCTGATTTGGACCGGAGGCTTCAGGTGGGAAAGGCAGCCCTCATGTACCTGGAAAATCACCTCATCCCTCCTGAAGTCACAAGTCACATCTTCCTTACCATAGGGGCAGGAAGTGTACACCAGGAAGTTCCCCCCATGCCGGGTAAAAATCCTGTCTGGTGTTGTATTGCCATCACTGTCACTGTCAAAACAGTCCTTGGGGATTGGTCCTAACAGTTCATTTACTAAGTCGATGGAAAAATGTCGGTCATCAACCGCCATTCCAATAATGGTGCCTGCGGCTAGAGTAATACTCTTTAAGTCGCTGTTATCCACCTCTATTGGAATGGTGTCATGTTCTATGTTGACTAATGGAGTTGGGTTTACCCCCAACCCTTGCTGTTGGAGAGAAGCATTTAGATGTATGTAAGCATCAGGGTTTTTCAACTCTTGTCCCCTTTTAACTTTCACTTCCAGGGAGAATTGTCGGGTCCTTTCTGGGATGGTGACTTCCTCTTTAACCTGAATTTCAACTGCATAAGGTAGCAATTGAGCTGACCTAAATGCTTTTTCTGGATCATCAAAGCCCATGGGATTATCCGCTAATCGGGACCAAGCTTTGAAGTTTATTAGGTCCAAACTAATGGCAAAGCGATTGAGAATGTCACTGCCTAAGTAAAAGGCGGCAGGGACGTCTCGCACGACCCAACAATTGTGGACTATGCTCTTGTTGCCAATGGAGATTTTGAGCATACACCTGCTTGGCAGGAGATGTTTGGAATTAGGTGCTTCCAGGTCCATTTCCCATTTGTCTATCAGTTTGAAGGTGGGAATGGCTGGATCTTTTGGGAGTTGGCGAAACATGGCTTCGCTGATGAAGCTCTTACCGTTGTTCACACACACTCGAGCGAGAACAGAGTCCTTCCCAACATTTAACTGAACAGGGATGAACAACTGCTCTCCAATTTGCTGAATATCAGCCAGGCTTTGAGCTGATTTCACATCTTTCTGGACTATAGGAGTGGGAGTTTCTGATTGTGGATTAGTATAGAATCTCAGAGTGTTTCCTTCCAGCGTGGAGTACCACTTTAGACTGGAAGGAAGGTTGATTTTCAGAAATAGAGAGGACCCCCCATCACCAGTCTGTTGTCCTACTGCTATTACTGTCACGTCTGGAATCTGGTTGTTCTGGAAGTGAAATTCTACTTGGTCAGATTTTTGTTCAACCATGTGGCATGTGCCGTTTAAACTAACATGGTTGGCACTCTGTTTTAATTTTATTGGTCGGCTAGTCTGGGTCCAGAGGACCTTGTTTACACAATCTATTAGGGGTGACAACCTTCTCAGGAGGTCATTCCCTAGTAAACAAGGGGTGCCCTCTGGGGTCACAACTATGACCGGGTGTTTCAACTTGTGTCGCCCGATCTTAATGTCCAAGTCTGCCGTCCCCTCGACGGGAATTTCCTTCCCGTCAAAGTTCTGCAGTTGTCCAGGAAGAGAGGTGAGAGGAATTTGGTAATTCTCTCCCCTTCCTGCATTCAGTTCGTCAAAGGCCCTTCTGGACAGAAGGGTAGCTTGAGATCCAGTGTCCACCAGCGCTGAGATTGTACCCTGCCCCTGTACTTGTACCGGGGCATAATATCTTCCCTCCTTCTCCTCAAGGGGGCACAGATAATGTACATTTTTGGACAACTGGTGGGCTAATTTTCTGGTTTTGGACATCGCTAGCGAGGAGATTTGGGCAGAATTCTGTGGAGAGCCTTGGGAATCTGAAAGAAAAAGTTGGCAACTGGAGATCAGAGCCATTGTGGGTTCCCCTGGTTCCAGTTCTGGGCCGCCCCCCCCTTTTTGGAGGCAGTCCCCAGTATGGGTTTGAACCAGGGGATTTTCTTGCGGTTGGTTCTGGGATGAGATGGTGGGCGGCGGTAGCTCAGTCTCCACATCTCCCCAGTCTGGATTTGCATTCCTAGGGACCCATTTTTCTTTGGGAGGAGTTCCCCCCTCTCTGAAGGAGAAGATCCTTTTCTCAGGATCCTCTGAGGATCCCTCTCCCTCAAATTGGAAGATCTGTACCTCCTCCTCAAACTGAGTCTGTTTGGGTCTTTTGTTTCTCCTACCCCCCCTCTGCTCCTTAGGAGGCAGACTTTCAGGGGCAAGAGATTTTGTTTCCGGTTCCTGGGTTTCCAGGGGCTGTTTACAAGTGAGGAAGGAAGCTTCCTCCAAGGCTTTACACCCCCCTTCCCCTTGTGCCTCCTCCCTGGGAACCGGTGAGTTATCGGGGTGCTGCCCCCGTCATTGTTCTGGAGCACCAGGTCCAGAGTTGGGTGCGTTCTGCGCCGGCATGCTGATCTGAGGGTTCTGCTGAGCCCTCAGTATGTGACCCATATCCCGCGCCATGTTTTGAACCTGGCGCTCTAACTGGGAAACCCGCTCAGGCTGATACGGGGCCCTGTTTTCTCCCCTGGGCTGATCCCGGGAAGGGTAGCTGTCCCTTCTCTGGTAATACCCTGGGTTGGGAAGATTTGGGTACCCCTCCACCCTTGGCCTCCCCTCTCCCGGATTCAGTGGTCTGGGCTCAGGGAATTGGGGAAAGAAGGATGGATGGTTTTGGGGCTGGAAGTCGGGTGGATATCTGGGGAAAAAGTTCTGCCCAGGGTTTGGTAAATTTCTGCCCTCCGGTGGGAAGTTTGGAGGGAAGTTCCCTGGGTTAGGTGCTTGGCTGGATCCCCCCCCTTGGGCTGGAGGAGTCCACACATAACCCAGGATGGGTCTGTTACCTTTGTAGCGAGGACTTACATAGTCAGGAGAGCGAGGGACCCCATTTGTGGGGCTGCCTCCCCGGCTCCCTGTCTGTGACTGGCCCGAGGACCTTCTGGGCCTAGCATTATTAGGTGCAGGTAGGTTTTTAGGCCCCCCCATCTCCAAATCTAAAACGGGGGTGACCTTTACCTCTGCCACCTTGGCAGCAGCAGGGGTGCTGTGGGCTTTGGGGTTTTTCTGGGCATTGCTTTTATTTTCTATGGGCTTCTGCACCTCATAGATGCGGGTAGCCTGTTCAATGACCCAGTCTAAAGATCTTTTCTCGTGAAAATCCCTCACGAGCTGGGTCATGATATATTTGGGCAAGGCATGGAAAAACGTGTTTATAAATTCACGGCTATCCGTGCGCACCCTTCTTGTGGTCTGTGCAAAGCCCGCTTTAACTCCTGCACAAATTCTTGTGGGGCCTGATCCTCCCCACATTGCAAATTGTAGGCTGCCTTGCGAGCCTCTTGAGGATTTCTGTGAACAGAAAAATGTTTCAGGATGGCCGCCTTATAGGTGGACCATCTTAAATGATTTTGGTCCTCCAGCCCCGCAAAGAAACTGGAGTATTCCGGGGAGAAGGTCCACTTTACATATTGAATGCAGCTTTGGCTGTCCTTCAAATGGAAAGTCTCCATCATTTGTTCAAACAACTCTAAGTGCTCCCAAACAGAATACTTAGCGTTCTTATGGTAAGGCGTGATGACGCTCCTGATCGCCTTAATCTGCTTTAAGGGGTCCTTGAGCAAGGCCCTTTTTGCCTTATTGGCCTTTTTGGTTCGGGTAACCCTTGTCCATTCTTCGTCGGACTCAGAGGCACTGCTCCCAGAGGTTCCCGTCTGTTCTTCCAGGTTTTCCCGGATTCTGCGAGCCTGGGAATGGCTGGCAGAATGTGGGGACCTGGTCTCCTGTGTCCTGCGCAGTTCAGAGGAGTCTTCAGATTCCTCCTTGCTGCCAGGATTTGATGGGTACCCCCTCCACTGACCTAACTGGGCAGAGGTTTTCAGGATGCCCTTAATGGGCCTACTCTCCTGGGGTTCCCCATTGAACTGTACTGTACTTGGGTGCCCATACCCGGATGCCCACCCCTCCATTCCTGAGTGGTACTGGCCTATGAGCCCCATACTCTTAGCTGGATAGTAATCTGCCATCCCTGCGGCCCTGTGCTCATGTGCGCCAGGGGACATGGGGGTGGTAGAGTCCAGGGACTGGGGGAGATGAAGGCCCCTGGTGTTAGGGCTCCTGCGGTTATGGTCAGGAATCTCTCTTTCCCAGCGGACCTCATCTCTATCCGCCCCTGCTCCCTGTTGCAATGCAAGAGCCTGCATTTGTGCTTTCAGTTCCTCTGTTAAGGCCTTACTCGACTCTATCAGTTTCTCCTGCATCGCTACCTGTTGCTGGAGCCTATCATTGTGTTGACAGAGGGCCTCATTCTCCCTCTGTGCTTCCTGGTTGGTCCTGGAGAACTGGGCCAGTCTTTGCTGCAGGAGGTTTACCTCCTGGGCAATGTCCCTATTGGCCTGCTCCTTTCTTGCTAGAGCATCTTCCACCCTTCTGGTGTGCTCTACCAAGTTCTGGTTTTCTTTTTGGAGATCACCCAGCCCCTGGTGGGCCAGGTGATTTTCTTCCATTTTTCTTTTTAAATGGCAGACTTCCTGGCCTAAGGCGTCTCTTTCCTGACTAAGAGCCTGCATTTGTGCCGCCAGGTCGTCCCTTTGCCTTTGGAAGGCACCAGCTTTCTGGCGCTCCTCATCAAACTCTGCCTGGGTATCCAGGTCTTTCAAGATCAGCTTGTTGCTCTCTACCTTCACTCTATCTAGATGACTTTGCAGGGTGGCTACCTGCTCCGTGCATGCCCTGTTAAAGTCTAACTGTTGCTCCAGCTTTTTCTGGCTTTGCAGTAGGGAGTCCAAACCTTCTTGGTGTTCCTTCTGCAAGGCCAGAAATCTGGTATCCTGTTCTGACTTTTCCTTTTGCAGCACATCCATATCCTCCTTCATTTTAGTGATGTACAGTCTGCTGTCATTTTCTGACTCCTGGCTCCTCTGCAGCCTCTGCTCAGAAGAGTCCAGATCAGATTGGACCTTCTGTAATGCCATCTGTTGCCTATTGGCCAGATTTTGGCTTTCAGCACATCTATCCTGCATGTCTCCCATATATAGGTACAGGTATGCTGCTATCCTGGCAATCTTATTGTGTTCCTCTTTGGCTTTAGGAGCCATATATAGTTCACTCAGGGCCACATGTAAGGGACCCTGATCTCTATATATATCTGACCCTGTTTCAGTGACCTGTTGTGTGATGGCCTGCAACCACACATCCTGGCCCTGTTCGGTCCATTCACCTCTCACAAATAGCTTATGCAAGAGGTGCTCTCTGGCTATTTTCATGTCTACTAAGGTCGTCATTCTAGAGATTGGTCTCTGTCCTGACTTACAGAAGTTTGTATTTTATTTTTGCAGAACAGAACTTTTCTTGGAGTGTCCCTTTTGAGGAATGCTTCACAGCGTAATGCAGCGTGGTGATCCAACCGGATGTATGTATCCCGTCAGTTCGCACACTGTGTTAAGCTGCACAAATGGTAAATCTAACCCAACGTCTCGGCTCGAGCCCCCAATTTGTAAGAGGATTCAATTCAGCACTACAGCCAAGTTAACGCCTAGTCTAGAATACTGAATGAAAACCCTTATTGATATATCTTTAGGTCCAGTTCATGCGTTCTGGATGACTACCCTTGTATAACACCCCTCTCTTGGAATCCCCCTGACCCCACTGAGCCAAGAAGTAATTCTGTTTTGCAAGTTTAAAAGGTTTATTTGATAAATTAAAATATATATCACACTTTTTAATAAATTAATAATTGAATAGCACACTTAATCTGATATGATAAAGATTGACAACGGAGAATCTGGCACTAGCACACTTCTTTAATCACTAATGAGTTGACATGAAATGGATAAGGTAGCACACTGGTAAATAGGAACAAAAGTATAATGTGGTAGAGGATGCTTTATGTAGGCTCAGGTGGATGCAATATTCAATGAATGCAGTACAGAAAATACTCAATATGATTTCAACCAAACAATGTAATCACTTTTCTCTGGCTATTCACTCCCCCCCTCTTTATGCAATGCAAGGAAATGGGAGGATAGCACGCAGTTCTCAAAAATGCAATCAACTGTAATTCAGTTCAATCCAGCAAGCTTAAACAGAAGTTTGAAAACACAGGCAAATGCTTTGATAGGTGCTAGCAATGAATGAGAAATATGCTGGAAATGCTTTTTAATTCCCTTTCAGAGGTTCAGGGTGAGTGGTATCTAGTTAATATTAGTCCAGGCTCACAATAGCAATGATGCAGGGATAGTTAGCAGGTCAAACGAATTTCTGGCAAATGGAAGGCAAGCAGCAGCAGTTTTTACATGTGAAGAAATTGCAAATCGTGGTAAAATTCGCGGATGCGTGTTCCGCGATTGCGGTAAAACTATAAGGGGTAGGAATGCGGTTCTTGGTGCGATTCAAAGCTACGATTCTAAGCTATCAGAGGAAAGTTACTGCAAGTCTCTAGCCCAAATGGTCGCGGAGATATGAGCGATTTAATAAAGGTCGTTTTTGGGTTTGCAAATTTCAAAAGCTCAAAATGACAAGTGCAGCTTGCAACTAGAAATGACAGGTGACAGCTAGGAGGCAGTTCTACTTAGGTTAAATAGATTGAATTAGATGAATTTAAACTAAGAGATTGGTTCTACACAGTTCTGCTGGGTACTCACACTGTATTCTTGAGTGAAATGGGCCTCGCCATGGATCTGGTCAGGGTTTTGGACTGGGCTCGGGTCTCTCTCTGGGCACAGCACTGCTTTCTCTCTGGGTACAGCACTGCTTTCTCCCTCTGGTCTGGTCTCTAGTTCTGGATAGATTGAAGTCTCTAGTTTGGCTTTCTGGAGGTTGATGGAGGTAAATATGGATTTTTCCGGCAGAGTGCGTTGCAGCAAATGGAATTGAAGAGCCTCTATCTGTCCTGTCTGTCTGCTTTTATGTGTTTGGAATGTGGGTGTGTTCTAGCATCACTGACCCTACCTCTCTCTCAGCTTCTAATTGGTCAAACTTCCATTTATCATTTGATTGGGGAATGAACTGTGAGTCAGCGTGATGTCATTTTACAGCCTGCAGAAAGTCCACTCCTCCTGTCAACTTACACACAAATCTAGATTTGAAACAAATACATATTTGCAGAGGTACATATTGTTTTAAAATCATATGCACCCATCATGCATTACAGGAGGTATACCCTGTTCAAACTCTGCTCTTCCTGGGAGCTTGCATTCAGAAATGGCACATATTTCACTTTTTAACTGATTTTGCAATTTCTGACATTGACCCAACTTTCCATACATGTGTGCAGGGAGTAGGGACATTAACTGATGAAGTTTCAGATTTTTAACATGCATACATTTAGAGTAATATCCACTTTTCCGCTAAAACCCCCCTGAACATGCCACCGGGTCGAAAAACCTCTTAAAATGTGGGCAGAAAAATCACAAGAATTATGGTATCATTTATAAAATTTTCACATGTCCGCTCTATGAGTTATTCATCTTTTTAAAGTTATGTTCTGGCTCCAAAGGGGTGTGGTTTCCCAGGTCACATGGTATAGAAACCAGTCTTTCCAGTTTCTGCCAAGCCAGCTTGCTCTCACAGGCAGTGCTCCTCCCAGCTCCTGCCAAGAGGAAGCTACAATTTACGACTGCGGTAATAAAAACCTTTGCCTGAGTGAAAAGGGCTTTGTTCACTCTCTTGCAGAGCACAGATAATTCAGTTATCAGATAGATGGCATATCCTTAGTGGGGGCAGCAAAAGGAAGGTTGGCCTGGGAACACAGTGGTGACTCAAGTTTCACTGCTGATGGGGGTAGTTGCCAGGCAGAATCAAGTTCCTTAAGCCAGACTTTCAGCTACTGTCATGTTATTTGTTGCTTTTTAAATTAACTTGCAATTTTACACATGCAGCTAGAATGCTGATTCTAAGTGCAAAACTATGACATTTCAACAGTTACAAAGGCATGTGACACCAAACATAGGTCACTTATTTAATCTAAACATTTTCGATTTTAGTGTCTTTAAATCCAGTGCAACTTAAACTGCTGACTCCATAGCTCATCCAGTTTTGTTATAAGCATTGTTCTGGGCTCTTCATTTCCCAGATTTTGTAGGCACACAAAACTCCATTCTGCCAAATGTCTGCTGGTGTTCAGTAAATATTTTGCACATATTGCAATGTTTGAAAATAGGCATTTTGACTTGCCTTCAGGGAAACAGAGTGGTTTTAAAACGCCGGCTTTTGGATAGTGGTGAGTACTGGTACTGCACCCATTTTTGGGATTTAAGAAATGAATTCCCCACAATTCTAGGTTGCATTTGGCAATCAGCATTGCCATTCCCAATGGTTTCAGACTACTGTGCGGGTAGTCCAATGGTGGTTTTAGGCAGCGTCCTTCTGTGCCCATAACATCGGCAAAAATGGGTGGCAGCCTATTCTTCCTGCATTTCCCTGTGCATTTTCTGGGAAGCTCTGGCCATCATGATGTTTTCATGTCAGTACTGCACAGTTTTGAGGTACGGCTCGGATGCATGGGTAAATACATCCCACACCCTCTCCTGAGAGGCTGCCCTTCAGCAGAGGTTGTCCTTCTAAACAAGTATCATAGGACACAACATATACAAAAGGAATAACCTCACACCAGAGTGATGTATATCAACGGGCCTTGAATGGTGCAGGGTAAGTGTAGGCAGATGGATCTCAGCATACATGGGGGAGGTTTCCACCATCTTGTTTTTCTCTGTACCTCCCATTCCTTCCTGTCCCCTCCAGGTCATTTAGCACAATGCACTTCAGGTATGATGCAAGCAGGCCAAGCCCACTTGTCACATGAAAGTAGGCTTGCTTTTGTCCAATCCATTGTGCACTTTTGCCTATAAAAGAGATAAAAGAGAGGGTCTACCACACCTTCTTTTATTAATTTTTGGACTTCACAACTTAAGGACAAATTCATTTAGACTACTTTTTGGAGAGTTGGCCTGTCTAAGGTGTTCAACCATTTTTGTGAAGAAGGAGGATTCCAAGGCATAGGCAAGTGCTGCTCCCTACCCACTCCCACAGCACATTGGTGGGGAGGGGCTCCTGTTTAAAACAAGGACCTGGTATTGCGTACCAAACCGCCATAGGCTGGGGGAGCGGATCCTGAAATAACTCAGTCTTTCCTTGAGCCCATGCAGTGGGTCACACATCAACTGGAGGACCAGATCTGACAAGGCTCCTGGTAAACCGCATTGACCAGTCAAGACACATTATATTCATATCGTCTGCACTTGAAGCAGAGCTACAATGCTACTTCTGACACTTATTCAAACTTTAAACCACAGCTGCTTCACACCTGTCAAACTGACTTGCTGCTGCATCATTCCAAGTGGAGCATGTCACTTGCTTGTCTCGAAAACAAGAGCCGCTGCCCCTTGGAACTCTTAATCAGATGACCAAGGTCACTGCATCGAGCCAATGAACCTCAACCCAAACATTTGGAGGATCTCTTCACACGCTGACCCGCACAAGTGGTTACCAATGTCTCAAATTGGCTCAACCTACAATACAACCCTGGTGAGTCATCCGAACCACACAACCCAAACACCCCACTCAAGCCGCACCGAGCTCGAGCTCCAAAACAACTAGAATTCACCTTGCCGCTTGACCCAGTACGACTCACTGTGACTGCATGCAAACCTGGCTTGACCTGCATCGCATTACAGTTCAAAACCTGTTCCGCCACTGAATGAATTGAAGGCTTAACACCTCTATGCTAAAGAGCATCAAAGACATTATTTGAATGCTCCCTAAGAAAAAAAAGAGAAATGCTGTTATTAGATAATTTTGCTCTGAACATGAATCCACATAACCATTATTGACAACTGTTGTGTCTTGACTGTCGTGTAGCCGAAGAGTCCTCGGTCCACAAGTGCCGCACAGAGAGAATCAAAGTCACTCTCTGTGCCGCCTTTGAGGCCACAGGTGGGAGATGTTCTTTCCGGAACTGCGGTACTCGTGGAACCCCGAACCACTGTAAAGGAAACACCGGTTAAGTGTCAAGCCAAAACAGAATCAACAACCAATCAACAAGTAAGTGGAACGGTCTTACCAAAAGGTGTCTGTGGAGTGGCGGTTGTACCTATGGGGAAGGTTCCGAGACCCAGCAAGGCAGTTCTTTCAGTATGTAAGTATCAGAGCAAGGTTGCAAGTGCCAGGCCCACCTGATGCCAGAATCCGCACAAGGAGGGCGGAACGTAGTAGGAGTCCGTGAAGCAGTCCGTGGTCGTAACAATGATCCAAAAGCAAGTACCAAAGCCAAGTGTTATCCGTTGCCAGTCCGTGAAACAAATCCGAGGTCAAGATCCAAAAAAAGGGGTGAAACAAAAGGTATGTATCGCCGTACAGGAATTCGAAGAAACAGCTGTGAAGCACCGAAGCACCGCAACAGAGCCGTTTAAATACTGGCGCTGCTATTTCCTCCCGGTCACATGACCCGCGAGCGCATAACGTGAGTGTAGTCCAGAAACACGTGAGCGAAAGGCGGCGGTCATGTGACGCAGAAGAAGTCGGTCTAGCAGCCGCCACGGAAGACGCCAAGGGGGCAGACGTCTCCGCGGGCAAAGAGCATGCCGACCCAAGCTTTGTGGCAGTCGGTGCCGTGGCAACTGGGGCGAAGAGAGAACCTGTGAGTCCCAGAACCGGGCAAGAGGGCGAGGGGTGTTTGGGGCACGGGGATGAGGAATGGGATCCCCAGAGGGAATGGAATGCGTGACAACAACCGTCAACTTTGTTATAATTTCAATGAATTGAAAAAGCCCAGCCTTGAGAAAGACTGTTAATTAAGGTTGGAACACATGATGGCATAGGGGCAACAACTTAGGTGAAGGGGCAGCACCTCAAGGTGTAGAGTTATTACCAATGGGTTCTAATGTGATTTACTGACTAGGGTCAGATTTACGATTATTAATTTGTTGTACTTTCCATGTGATTGGATCATGCAAGGTTGTGAATTTGTATTTTAGAGTGTAAGAAGGACAACTCTTGTACTAAACTATGTGATATCAACTTTAAAGTTCAAGTTTGTGGCAACAATGTGAAACAGTGTTACTGCATTATCAACTTTGTTTTGGAAAAAAGAGTTACATATATGTGTACATATTTGACGCTAAAACCTAAGATTTAATAAGTGCTTAATATTTGATGCAAACGTAATAATTAGCATGCGTTCAATTGAATGATTAGACCCTTGGTCTGGTCTTATTATGTTACTCTGAACCAACAAAAGCTAATGTATCACTCTCAATACTGCTTATTTTAGAGGGAGTTGCACATGATGCAAGGTGTAGTTGATTTACTGATTTACAAAAAATTCAAAGTCACATTGAAAAAACATTTCTGTGCAGCTTTTTGTAAATCAGGTCACATATGTTGAATCCACAGTTGGAATGTACATAGTGGAAACTTGGTTTGACATTTGTGCATGCTTCTAGCCACTAACATCACAAGCACACATCTGCATGAATCTAACCCGAGTGTCAATGAAGAGGCAGAGCTTAAACATTTATTTCAAAAGAGTATTCGCTGAACTACATTATTACCTGGTGGGATATTTTGATGGCCTTTAAAGGGTCTTGGGAAATGTTCTTTTACTGCCATCTTGCACTTGCAGGGCATTGAAAAGCATGGGGTCCTCATTGGTGTGATAATATTTCTGTTTCCATTTCATCCATTGAATTGCAAGGCTAGGTACCTACTTCTGTTGAATATGCTTTAGACAGGAACCACACATCTACTGACTGCATTTACAATGTTGTGAGTTATATTTGCATCTATACAAAACGTTCGAGAAATAACGTTTGTATGTCAATCCTTTGCAGTACAGCAATGTCCAAGCTAAATTCCTTTCACTATATTACTAATGCTTTGCGTGACATGTAACCTGCCACTGCAACTGCAGCCAGTGAACTCAACTCTGTAGATTTGCTGTAGAGTGCTATACTGAGGGTCCCCCAAAACATATGAAAGTAATACATAAATATATAACTAAGTGGTTCCTGGTCGCAATACCATTTGCGTATAAGAAAGATGCTTTTCACGATAATTATAGAGGAACACAGAAACACGAATGGTTACTCATTTTGTGGCCATCCACATATGTTGGACTACAACTCCCTCGTTTCTTCACCACTGACTATGTTGGCTACGAATCAAGGAAGTTGAAACCAAAACATGAGGAGGGACGCATACTATAACCATGTTAGAGCTAAGTTAGATAGCAGTTGATGTCCATGTTTAATGTCAGACAATAGCTGAAGTTAGAGAATACATGTAAGTTACCAGCACACACAATAACAACTCCCTTCCGTGCATGAGAGCAAGCACCTCAATTCCAGATGTTTATTTATTTATTTTATTTTTATTGCATTGCTCATTTCTAACAGTGCAGACAATTAAAATTGTTTAGGCACAATGTCTATATTAATATAATGAAACAAATTCAGAATTAATTATATGTTATTGGGGTGTTTTTGTCTCCTTTTATCTACATGTAATAATACTTCATTGGGGTAATTATGGGATTCTGTTTTTGTTTAAGTTCACAGTGTTGACACTGTAGCACTTGCAGGAGAGGCACCTGGCATTCAGGTGGCAGGAATGTAGGCTGAATCCTCTAGTACAGCTTCACATTCCATCCTGGACACAGAAATCTTTCCATAAGCCTCCATATTTTCTTTCGCCCATTTGCCCTGCCCCCAGGCATCAGCCTGTAGCCACCCAGGAATCACACACTCCCTTTGTCCCATATTTCCAACAAGACCCTTTGCCTGCCCCGTGGTCTCCAACGGCATCCCGCTCCAAACTGAATGCATGACAATGGAAATAATAACGGGGATCTGCATGACCTCCCTTTACTGTTTCTAGAAACAGCTAATGTCCCTTGAAATACAATGGCCATTAGCAGTATGCAATTTTGCCTGGGTTGCTAATTATCATGCTTATTTGATTAATGGCAGTTGGTGAGCAGGTGCAAGTGGATCTCGGTCACCTGGCATAAGCCCCACCTACCTTCTTAGCCCTGCCTCTTCCTTCCTGCTCTTAACTAAAGGGCGTCTCTGACCCAGGCATCTGAAGTGAAGGGTAGATGAAAAAATGGCAATTCCTGATTGGACCTGCAAGGACTGGGAGGAGCCAGGACCTGAATCCCCTGTTCAGACAACAGGAAAGCATGAACCAGCATGTGTTTTCTCCCTCTGTCCCGACAGGCAATAACCACCATCACCAGACTATGCCAACATCAACGACATTGCCCCTCCTCTAAGGCATGGACTGCACAATGAAGCAACCTGACCCGCATGGGCCTCAAGCCCATCAGCACCCCCTCACCATCCACAACACGGAAATTGATACTCCCCAACGTCCTCTCAGCTATCACCCATGCAGCAGAGATTGCCAACCTCATCACTACACACAAACTTGACGCCATCTTCATCACCAAGATCTGACTGACACCCACCTCCACCCACATCCTATATGTCCGTGTCCCCGACAGCTACAGCATCCAACATGGAGACCGGCAGAACAAGACGGACAGAGGTCTTGCAGTGATACACAAGACCCTTGTGGCCCTGCACCAGAGTTGATGTTGACAACATTGGCTCCTTCAAAGTCCTCTCCTTCCATTTCCCACTCTCCCCCATGGACCCAATCACCTTCCTTCCATCTCATCTGCTGACAACCCAAACCCAACAATGCCTTCATCAGACTTCACCGACCTGGTCACCACCATGTCCCTCACACATGCTCACAATATCTTCCTAGACGACTTCAACCTCCCAGGCTACAATGCCACCAAACCAATGAAGTTCTCCTCACCCTTCTCATCACCATCATCATCACACAGCACATGAAAGACCTAACACATGAGAAAGGTAACATCCTCGACTTAACTATCTCTGCACTGTCTTCTCTGGACTACAGCTCTCCTCTGCAGCCTGACTGGTCTGACCACCTAGCCGTGCCTTTCAACATCCTGCACACCACACCAGTCAAGCATTCCCAGCAGAAACCCAGCAGACAAAGCTTCAGGTCCTTCAAGAACTTCCTAGTGGAGGCCCCCACAGAAGACATTGCCAACCGACACCTTACATGGAATGAACATCACCCAAACTAAGACTCTCTACTGGAAGCACTCAACACAACCCTCTCAGACTCCATCGACCAACACATGCCTCAGAAACAACGCACCTGCAAATCTAAACCATCAGTATCCTGGTACATGCAAGAACTCAACTTTGGCAGAAGAGTTATCAGGAAAAAGAGAAACCTGGCACTGCTCTAGGACTGCACATGAGCTGGTAGTTCTCAAGGAGCTCTGAGAAACCCAGCCACAAATATTCAACCCAGCCAAATCCTCCTATTATCAGAATACCATAGCAGAAGCTGACAACAAAAGCAGAGCCCTCTTCAAAGCGGTGAAGCACTGTTGAACCTGCTACCCAACCCTGCCATACCTCACTCCATCAAAAAATCCACTGCCATCAATACATTCATCAACAAAATCAGCAAGATTCACTAGCAGATATACACCAGCTCTGCATCAACAGAGCCACCTCACGTCCCTCCTCACAATATCTCCACACCCTGGACAATATTCAAGACCATCTCGACAGAGAACCTGGAAGAAACTCTGGCCACCCTCAAAGCCACATCACATACAGATGACATCCTCCCTGCATCCATCCTCAAGACCCTCCACACAGAGGCTATCCTTCCCTACCTGGAGATCAACAGCTCCCTAACTTAAGTAACCTTCCCATTGACCCTAAAAACAGGACAAATCCTCGCTCTACTGAAGTAATACAATCTGGATCCTGACAACCTAGCTAACTATCGTCTCATCACCTAGGGAAGATCATTGAGAAAGTAGTAGCCACACAACTGCAGCAACACCTCAACACCAACAATCTCCCCCAAACCTACCAATCTGGATTCAGACCTAGATGCGGCATGGATACAGCAACCATAAAAGTGGTTGATGACGCCCTCAACATCCATGACGACGGCCACCCCTGCCTCCTGGTTCTGCTCGACCTCTCTGCCGCTTTCGACACAGTGGACCACCAGGCGCTTACGGACACTCTACATCAGAACATGGGGATCAGCCAACTTGTACTACACTGGTTCAAGTCCTACCTACCAACTGCAAGCAGTTTGTTCTAGATGGCCAATGTTACCCGTCACCTGTGGAGTCCTGCAGGATTCCATCCTCTCCCAAGTGATCTTTACACTATACATGGAGCCGCTGGTAGCCCTCCTAGCCACAGACAGCATCCACATCTATCAATGTGCCAATGACACACAGCTATAACTCAAAATCAACTCCATCAATGGCATTCATAGGCTGAAAACCTGCCTCTCGCTGGCCCAGTCTTGGATTTTCAGTGCATATTTGATACTCAATCCCACCAAGGCCAAATTCCTACTCCTCACCAACAACACTGAACCCCCCGACATACAGACCTGGCTATCAAACATGAACTCAGAGGGCATCACACATGAGCTCAACTCCTGCGCCAAGTACCGGGGGTTCCACTTCGACAAAAACTTCTCCTTCAAGACACGCAGAACATATCTATGAAAACCCAGACAGCTTGCTATCAGCTCTCCCTCCTGAAAAAAGCCATGCACTTCCTGCCTCTGTAAAGCTTTAGATCCACTGTTCAAGCACTGGTCCTATGCTACCTGAATGGGGGCAATTCCCCCCTCAAAGGCCTCACATCCTCCTCCCGTGTACACCTGTGAAGTATCCTACATGTGACCGCATGCCTCATCAAGGGTCTGTGCAGATATGACCAAATCACCTCCGCCCTCATCGAGCTTCACTGGCTTCCTGTGCATGCACACATCACCTTCAAGTCTTGCTGCATCATCTATAAGGTAGTTGCCCAGATGTCACCCAGCTGCCTTGTGGAGTAACTGAATCTCTGGTAGACCATGCACCACCAGAAGCCAGGACAAGTGCAGACTTGAAATCCACAACTGCAAAAATAAAAGGACCAGAAAACAAGCCTTCTCTGCCAATGCCCCAAGACTATGGAACGTCCTCCCTGTCCTCAGCATCTGACTCACCCTCACACTCCTACAATTCCAAAAAGAACTCAAGACCCAACTCTTCCAGGACTCTCTCCTCCTCAACACCTAGGCCATCAGATCGCTCTCTCCTCCCCACTACGTGGTACAGCTGTACCCAAACTCTGTCCCCACGTATATCCTACCCTCTGCCGTCCATATGTTCTGTTGTTACCACTGAAAGCGCTCTGTTATGCATCTGTATTTGTGTATACCTCTGTAAAGCACTCCATTGCTTCTCGGAGTTCGTACTCAATAAATAACATAATACCATGATGGCAGACTGGAGATGACCAACCAGTACGAGGTGAAAGCTCAAGCGAATGACATTGGGAAAGCGGGCACTTACCAACATATCTCCCAGGCCATTAACTCTGTTATGTCACATTTCTATGGGTGGGAGAACCTGTTGCAATACCAGGATAGTCATGTTTGTAATTTTATTTAATTATAGTATTTCTGTATTGGGGTAATTAATTGCAGTCCAATATCCTCTCAGACACACTGTGTACGGGCTCAAAACAAAATAGAGTGTCCTGTAACCTGTGTCCTGAAGGAGGACTGGTGCTGTGCTTCAAAGTGGCGCATTTGCTATCAAAAGCCTTTAACTTGCCTATGTTCCAGCCACAACCGGCTGTTATAATCTGACAAGCAGTAACCCTATAATTGTATGTTCATGAATGTAGAGCCCTGTTGTTTGAGAACAGTACATCGAACGATGGCACAATCCCCTCGGCTGTCGAGCCAAGCATTGTGAAACCTTCCTCTCGCCAAATGTAACAGTGGAATCATCAAACTTCCTGACCACTGTGGAATGTGACTGGAGACCTACCAATCCCAGAGTCCCGTGGCCACACTGTCTTTCTTGTTGAAAAGAGAAAGATTGCTCAAAATATAATCATGTGGTTTGCTTGCACAAAACTGTGCTTTTCTTTTCAGGCATTAAGTAACTACAACAAAACGGTCAAGAACAATCTGTATTTCTCATGAAGTCCACTAACATTTCCTTTGGCTTGCATCGTCCGGGAAATCTGTCATTATGATCCTGTAATCTCTTCCCGCACAGGGCTAACAGCAGAGGCGTTGCTAGGAGGGGGCTGAGGGGGCTATAGCCCCTGGTCTTTTCGTTGTAGCCCCGGATAGAATCTCAGGATCTACAACCAAAAAGGCTAGCTAGCCCCCAGTCCCGACAGTTCCAACATCAGCGTAGCCCCGGGTCTTTTCCAGACCTAGCAACACCCCTGGCTAACAGGAACATTGGAGTTTTCCATCCACCCTGCCCTCCGCTACATGCTAGCAGCTTCGCTTTTTACTGATTGTGTAGCATGTATGTTTCGATTCTTAATAGCAGGGTTTGGCTCCTACCATTCAATGGTGCCTGGCACATGCTAAGCTACTGTAAATGAAGATGCCAAGAAAGAAACTTTCAGAAATCCAAAATGGAATAAATTCAACAATACAATCATTGAAGTGCACTCCGTGGCCTGTTTAAGAATACTTATTCACTTCATCCAAGTAAAGGGATTTATTTGTGTGTGTGCATCCCTTCACATGTGTGCACAGCGTTGCGTTACTCCCTATCCCAAAAAGGCATCACCAGGTGTGCGTCATAGAACGGGGGATTTTCGTGCCCTTTTTCCACCCTGCACATAATTGCACAAACCAAGGAGTGGAAAGTTAATGGAGGTTAACATGTGTGGAAAAGACAAGTATTCTCCTGTGCCTATTCGGATCATTGTGCAGTGCCAGGAAGGGTGCGTTCTAACCTTTCTTTGCATAGATTTCAACATGGGCCAGTAGCTGTATGAAAATAAGAAAAAATAAAACACTTCAAAAAGAAGTGTAGCTCACCAACTATGACCATGTTAGTCCTTCTGGGACTTGGGCAGGCCCGGTATACATTATTTGTACTGAATGAGGGCTTACTAAATCTGATATTATGACCATAGCAGTGACAACAAGGTTATGCAAGTGTTCGACTAGTTAAACAGTGTGCCATAATAGTTCCCATATTGCTCCTAGTAAATTGCGGTTACAGGATTAAGATCATCCCAGAAAATGCCTTCAACCTGCTGTCAATTGTGCATGCCATTGCTGTTGCGGATAAGTACATAATCAACTTAATTTATACATTACCCCGAGAAAATGTTCATGCCAAATTCAGTGTACCCCCCAAAAACTGCATGTCAGTAATAAACCACCCAATAGAAAATGTCTCTGTCGCTTTCACTATGGCTACGACATTTGAAGCCTTCTTCAAATTGTCCCCAGAAAAATGTTTCATGCCATTTTCCTACTGCAGCCCAAAAATGCCCATTTTTAATGTTACAGTGCCCAAAGCAAATTGCCCACGAGAATCTTATATTGTCCCAGAAAAATGTCTAAATAGGCTTGCATTGTGCCGAAATAAAATATGCAATGACCGTATAACAGTGCATGCAGCAGACAAATGTCCCATGTCAGGTCAGTTTCAAATGATGTGCCCAGAATACATAAAATGCCGGAATCATATACTTCCTCTATATCTCCCTCTCTTTCTCTCCCTTTCTCTCTCTGTCTCATGCACACACACAGACATACATACACACACACACACACACACACACAGTCTACCTGGTATGTGAAGTGACTCCTGGAGGTCCACCACAACATGGCACTGCACACAAATGCATGTGCTCGACAGCATAAACACACACACACTTATTTTGTTCAGAGTAGCCTTTAGTAAAAATATCAATGTTCCCATTTTGGACAGGTTGTTGAAATGGAATTATATTACAATTTGGTGTGAATAAATAACAAATTATTCATTAGGGAAGTGCTCTTGTGAAATATGGTTGAAGAGACTGCATGTATGTTTCCAAGGGTTTACCCCCCAAATTCCAGAATAAAAAGACTGAATGCACATTTAGTGTGCATTTGGCCAGGTAGAAAAGATCAAAGGCCATAATACCAAACATGGGGAGGTGGGGTTGTGGGGTGTCCCCCGCGTACCTAGTTTGGTATGATGGGCTGCAGGGAATGCAGGGGGGTCCCCTGCATATATTAAACAGCCAATGGGGGACAAGCAAAATCCCAAAAGCTCGAATTACAAATGCGATGAAGTGGACTTCGTAAATTTGGGATTTGGTTTTATAGCACACATCAATTTCCAAGTGTATGAAATGTGTACGATTATCTTTGTAGGGATGTGTTGTTTCTCTAGTAAGTACATTTTCGAATTCTTGTGGAGCATGTTGTGTGTTTATGGTGAATTTAACAATCCCTGCACAGCAGTCCAATGCATGTCTTATCCCTATGACAGTGTATATAGTGTCAGGGTTGTTAGTGACATTTCTTGCAGGATGAGCTTTTGTAAACATAGCTTCGCTGAGCCATCCAAGTCAATATTGTCCACAATTGGTGGCAACCGGAATAGAAGATTGATTGCTTCATTTGCATAGCATCTGCTGTGGTTTCTGTTTGTGTGAGCTGTCTTTTAAGATGTGTTCTTTTGTGAGGTACAGGGTACATATCCAGATGTGGAGTGTGCAGTGCACACATCCTGTTGTAGTCTAGGATGCTAGGAATGTCAGAGTTGAATTTTGTTGCAACAAAGTTTACTAAGAATAGACTGGTGAGAGTATGAAGAAGATATATTTCTATTTAACTTATACCTTTTTTGAAGTCTCTGCTGCCAATGTCTACAAGATTGTGGTTGGGAGTTAGACCATGTGACTTGTGAATGGTAACAGCATATGCAAGAGACAGAGAGGATTGTTCTCTGCATACATATATTGTCAACATTTTTTGTTGCTATAGACTTAATGTCTTGATAGGATGTAAGTACCCTTTTCCACAATGAAGCTGGACTAAGTGAATGACTTGTGAATGGTAACAGCATATGCAACATTTGATCTAGAAAATGTTCTCACATTTCACATACAAGGCTGTACCTGTTAAATGATCTGCAGCTTTGTAGGACCCACATTCTCTATGTGGCTGAATTTTGATAGCAATGCTGTACAGCTGGTCTTTTAGCACAGTTTCTCAGCTTTGGTCATATAAGGTCTGGCATATCTTGCAAAGGCAGTTGAATTGTCTGCAATTTATTGAATGGGTATGTTAGCATTTCATAAAAGGACAGTGATAGGATCGTAATCATTGATCTACTTGGATGTTTCATCTGTTTTAATGTTGTATGGGTTTTTGGGAGATTCACATTCCACACTGTGCCTAACTGAAGACTTTCAACTATTTACTTGACCTTTGGTACAAACTGGTCAAGGTAATCCAAAGCCACATTTTGTGAAGCATTTCTCTCTGTTTTTGTATTCACATCGGCACACTTATGTCATTGGAAATGTAAGATTTGTGTCCGTAGGTTATTATGTATATTTGTTTATTTGTTTGCTTGTTTATTAATTTACAATGCACGCCAGACCCAGAGATAGCAGGGTACAGCAGTAAGAATATGCGAGGCTTACAATGTTACAAAAATATACAAATTACAATGTTACAGAAATATACAATATAGAAAGTTGCAGAAATGTACAATTTAGACTTTTACAGAAGTATACAATTTTGCAAGATGGAATGCAAATATATACAGATAAAGGATGTAGGTGCGGGATAATTTACAATTGTCGTTAGAAGTCCTATACATTTGTTGGCAAAGTTCTAAATGTGCAGGTTATGTATAATACTGCTAGGTCTAGGCTTGAAGTGACTCATAGGAAGGTGGCTAGAGGTTATTGGAATTAATGTGTTTGATGAAGTTCCTTCTGAAGTGTAAATAGGGTTGGTCCCCTCTCAGGTTGTGTGGTAAAGAGTTCCAGAGTGTGGCAGCTTTCACGGGAAAGCTATTGCCGCCAATTGTGGAGAGCTTGAATCTTGGAACTATCAGGCAATTGGAGTTGACAGTTCTAGTCTGTCTAATGGATAGCTTTCTCTTTATTCTATCCATCAGGTAACTAGGGGCAGCATTATTAAGAGCTTTGTAGGTCAGGGAAATCATTTTTAGTTGGATTTTGTTATCAGTAGAAAGCCAATTATGTTGGCGTCTAATGGCGGAGATGTGCTCTCTTTTATTCATGCCGAGCGCAGTGCATTGTTTTGTAAAATTTGTAGCCTTTGGTTGATAGTTTTGTAAGTCCCACTGTAGAGAGCATTGCAGTAATCAAGTCTGGAGCGTATTAGTGCTCTCGCCAGGATCATGCTTGTCTACGGAACGGATGTCACAGATAGGTAGTTGTCAGTCAATTGAAAAACAGTGTCATCACTAGCGTAGCCGAATTTGGGAGCATTTCTAATTCACAAAAGCATGTTTATCTGTGGTGCTCCACTAGATTGATTTTCTTTACTTCAACAGAACTGTTCTTCTTCTCCGAGTGGGGGACCATTTGTATTAGAGTTGAAGTGTAACATGGCAATGAAACTATGGTGAAAGTTTCTTGAGTCATTGACAGGATCGAGAGAACAGAGCTTGTTTTCATGTACTGTTCATGCCAATTCCGTCTTTATTTTGGTTTGCAGTGCCTAGAAAGTCATGCAAGTCATCCCATTCATATTTGTCACAACTTAAAGTAACACACTATGAGGGGGGGCATAGGTTCCTTAACATGCAATATATATCTGCAAGATGTCAGAACCAGTATTTCTTCATACCACAATTATTTTCAAATAGATTTGTAATACTGGACTGCAACACTTCATCTTTGTCTTTTATCTTTTGAAGAAGTTGAGTAGCTGACGTGTTTAGGAAATGGGTGCCTGTTTTTAGTGTTTGTCCAACTCTAATGTTTCTTTCATGGTGTATTTGGAATGTAATGGACACATTGTATACTGGTCAAGAATGTTCTCAAGTAATATGATCCTCACATTCAAATTGACCAGTTTGTGGTGCATTTTCATTTATGTCTGCTATCTTTTGTAAGTTTTCCTCTATGGTTATATCTTTGTAGTATTAATTGTTTTGTTTAAGACACTCTAAGGCTTCTTTTACCTCAAGTCAATTAGTTCTTGCCAAATTTGTTTCTCTTTTGTTGGCATGCCATTAACTATTTGGGGTGGGAGCAAGCCTGATTTGCATATGGCCTTTCCCCGTCTGCATTTGTTTGGCAGGTAACAAATAGTGATCTGGAAGATTGCCCAGAACAATGCCCGAGGCTAAGATTCAGTCTAAACCTTCCAGCCATTGCCTGTTTGTTTTTGCTTTATCACCCCAAGTGGGACGGGTATGCCAAGAGGTGGGTCCAGTGCCTGCTGGGCCTAAAGACCCAAGCTCCTTCTCACTGATGAGGCCCAATAAGCCTGAAACATGTCTGGGGATGCTTGTGGTCTTGTGCAGAAGGAATGTAACCTAACAGTTTGGGCCAGACTGTCCCTTTTGGGGTGGGACTAAGCCTGATTTGCATATGGCCTTTCCCATTATGTAATGGCTTGGCAGGCAAAGAACCATGGTCTGTAGGGTTGCCCAGAGCAATGCCAGAGGTTAATATTCAGTCTAAACCTTCCAGCAATTACCTCTTTGTTTTGCCTACCCCATTAACTATTATAATCAAAGATTGCTATACTGGCCGTCCTACTCCTAATGGTTATACATTTTCATTACGGTCTAATGGTAAGTATACTACTTTGAGTAATTCTGATGCAATCAATTTGGCAGTTTTGGTTTGGAGGTGTAGCTTGGAATGGTTGCAGAGTTTGAATGATGATACTCTCATATCGATTAAGTTGTTGGAAAGCATTTGGAACTGGAAACATTTGGAAGTTATTATTGATAGTTTGAGGTGGTGTTTGGTTACTATCGAGCTTTGTATTGCAGTGTGTGTAAACTTTTAAGGGATCAGTTATTTATTTATTTTTTTTATTTTATTCATATTTATATAGCGCGCAAGTAACCCACGGGCATTGAGGCGCTGTTACTTGCAAAAATCTTAGTTACAGGCATATAGTCATTCATAGGTACAGTATGAGTTCGACAAAGCATAGAGCTGACATTTTGGTTGGTACAGTATGTCATTACAGTACAGTTTATGCATTAGGAATATATGAGATGTATTCGACTAGTGCAACGCATCTTATGTGAATAAGATTGTTTTCAAGGTTTTGCGGAAGGTGCTGAGGGAGGACTCGCCTCTGATTGTGGGAGGTAGGGCGTTCCAGTGCGTGGGTGCGAGATATGGGAAGCTGGATCCGCCCGCTCTGACTTTTTTTACTAATGGCACAGAGAGCATGTTAGTATATGGTGATCTGGTTGGCCTCGTAGAAGAGACGGGGTGGATCCTCTGGGAGAGGTAGTCAGGGGCAGTGAGGTGAATGCACTTGTGGGTCAGTGTCAGTGTCTTGAAGATGATTCGTTCTTTTATTGGGAGCCAGTGTGCTAGCTTTCTGGCCTCCGAGATGTGTTCCCTTTTGGCAATGCCTTGGGCTGCCCGGAGAGCACTATTCTGAATGATTTGCAACCTCTCTAGGTTTCTGTTGGAGGTGCCTAGAAAGAGTACATTGCAATAGTCAAGCCTGGATCCAGTGATGGCTCTGGCTATGTTAGTGCAGTTCTCTTTGGAGAGAAAGGGCCTGACTGCGTTGATAAGTTTGGCATGGTATGCAGCTGCAGAGGCTATAGCGTTGACTTGTTTATCCATGGATAGGTTGGAGTCCAAGTAGACTCCAAGGGTTTTGACTGATTCTGAGACAGGTATTTTGATAGAGTCTATGGTGAAGTGGCTGAATTGGGAGTGTCGGGGGGAAATTCTGCCGGGGTCGGCCGGGCCGTCCGCAGACCTCCGGGCAGGGAGGCCCCAACACCTCCCGTATATCCCAGGTGTGAGATAGAGTATGAGACGCACACAAGGAGCAAGGCGACTCTGCTGTTTATTTATGCAAAACGGCAGGGATGGTTCAAGGAGCGCACGCGTTCGTCCTGACACACACTTAATCGTGGGGCTCGCAGGCCCTTTTTACTGCATTATGACGCGCTACTTGCGTCACTTCAGAAAGTTACCAAAAAACCTATCGCCACTCTTAATTGGTTGCTCGAGTGGTAGGGTTAGTATAGTACACATATAGAGAATGATATTAGTGGTCAAGGTGTAGTCAGGTGGTATATCTGGGTTGTCCCTTCAATTAGATACATAAGAATTGTTACATGAAGACCCCTGAGGATTGGCTAATGTTACTGACGTCTGAGATAAGAGCCCCATGTTCTGATTGGTGCATCCGTGAGCTCCCCAGCCTGGGACCACCGTTGTTCCCAGCTCTCGGTGTACCTGTGCTTGCAACAATGTTTCAATATGGGTACATGCAGACAATGTGAGGATTTATTCATAGGTGGAAGCTGACCGTTCCCACTGTAGCAGGTGTCCATTGAGCCTTTCAAGTGTCCCGGCCTGTGTCTCGTAGTGAGGGACCCAGACGCCTTTTCTCTCCTGGGTTTTGGCATCTCGTCAGGTTCGGCTTGGTCACGTGAGGCGGGACCGTGTTTGAGGCAGAATTCTGCACAATTAATATTGTTTTTCCACTGTGTGTCTGGTTTAATTTGTAGATATGATTTTAACGTTGGTACGCGGAGTGCGAGGTTGCAACATCGTGCCTTTGATGATTTGTTCTTGGATGTGGGTTTGCAACATTGCGACCTTGGCTGGTTGCTCCACCAGGCTCATTCTGCAGGATCAGCAACCTGACTTTTGCTTGTTAATGTCCACGGGAACTCTTGCTCGAGGCCTACTTGGGCCTGGTGCATAAGTGATCCATTTCGTGCATGGGTGCTTTAGGTTATAGTGGCATATATTTCCATGATCAGTATCGTGTTTCCATTATACCTCTCATGGTGGTAACGGGTTTCAAGAGAAGCGTGAGCAAGCGTTATAGATGAGTTCATGATGCATCTTGCGTTTCTGCATTCTGAAAGCCTATGTAAAAATAATAAAGATGCACGTCCGTGAATATGCCTGTCGCCTACGTCAGAGCACTGAGTATGTTCTTCGTGTAGATTGGTGTGGAAATGTTAAGTGTGTATATTTGTACAGATGTGCTTCCCGTTGTCTAGGTCGTCATGGCATCTCTAACGACGTGTGGTTTTTAGTCTAGCTGATCCGAGCCGCAGGTGTCGGCATGGCCAGTGCGGGCTGCTGGGCAGGCAGGTGGACACATCCGTATGTTCCTGTACCAGGGTACCTGGTCGTCTGGTAAATGGACAAACTCTTCTCGTGGCGGGTGTCTGGGCCGTGACCCTCTAGGCCAAGCGCGAGAGGTGAAGGACGGGAGTCTGGTCTTCCATTCTCCCACTTCAGTCCCCCCTCTGGTCGACTTGTCGACCACAAACATATCCTTCTCGTTATCTCCTCTTACTCTCCATATCTTAGTTATCCCTCCGAGATGTCCATAATGGTTTACATGATCTTCAAATGACCAATACATGTATTCACATGTTCCTCCAGGAGTACAGTATACCCATCTTCCTATGTAGCTCCTGGGGTTCCTTGGGTTCTCGATCTTCACTGATGGTGGGTCTAGATGATTGGTGATGATTTGGGTGCGCAACTTCTCCCTTTCTTGTATTATCACACCTGTATGCTGGCCGTCATCTGCTGGCATTAAGGGGTGCATTCCCACCATTTCCAGCAACTCGTCAGTCGTGCGTGCCTTCCGGGCCTTCCAAAATCTAATTATGATCAGGGCAGCTCCAGCCAAAATAGCACATCCCACTATTATTTTCAGTCCATCTGACAGCCAAGATGGCATCCATGACCATAATAGTGAAAACCAGCTCTTATCCTTGTTTACACCGTTACTTTCCTCCATCATTTTGGAGTGCATCTGGGCCAATTGTGAAACTGCTTCTGTCAGTGTACCATTGTCAGCATCGTTGGCAGGTATGAACGTGCAGCAAGATTGTCCTATCTTTGCACAAACTCCTCCCTCCATTGCTGTGAGAAGGTCCAATACATATCTGTTCTGGAGTGCTACCATCCTTACAGCTCGCAGCTCCTCTTTAATTGCGTTGAACCCATTTACTGTTGAATTGATGGTCATCATTAGTTCCCACCTGGTTATTTGGAGCCATTTTGCGTTTGCGTATGCCTGCAGTCCCGGATGTATTATTGAGGAGAAGAACATTGCTGCTCTGCTGAATAGTCTGTGTTCTGGCGGTATTGATGTTAGTTCCGTTTCCGACCTTCCCCACAGGTAATTTCCTGTCAAGGGCTCTCCTTGTCTTTTTCTCCTATTTAAGACAGTATCATTGCTGTTGGTCCTGTTTTCTTGCTCCTTCTGGAGTGGTGCAGATCTCTTTCTTCTCTTATCCCCTTCATCCATTTTAGGAAATTTCGCCACATCGACATGCTTCTTAGGTACCACTAGTGATGGTACATTGACGTGTACCATTGTGCACACACCATTCCACAGGGGAGGCAGTGTATGATATGCCTTTTCTCCACAGGCCCAATAATGGTCCATTATTACTGCTGTTCCCGCTCCCCCCTCAGGTAACTCCATCACGCTTGCACAATTGGTGTTATATCCTACATCCTCCTCTCCTTTATGCTGGTAGCATACTTTGGGCGCAGTCAATGGTAGTATAGTTATCGGGTCTTCATCTTCTTCTACCCATGTGAGCATTGGTACATACTTGATCCACGTCGTCCAACATCGATGATTGTGTGTCTCGATAGTTGAGATAGTTTCTTTTGTTACCATGTTGCTGCCAATCACTCCTATCTCCCAGCTGTTGCCCAGGAACACCTTTCCTGTTATCGTCAGTAGCGGCCTCTCCCAGCATCCTTGTTTACCCGGAACTTCAGTGGCGTACCAATCACATGGTAGGTACTGCAGTGTTACCTTCTTTGTTTCTCCTTTTGCAGGGCCACTTGTTATGTACCTGAATGCTTCAGCATGTAAACTGGTCTTGTGATAACTCAGATAGGTCTTGAGGAAGTTGTTTTCATATGGGTATGAGTCTCGTGTTTTCCATGTCATGTGCACTACTGTTCCTTGAAATCTTCCTTTCGTTTGAAACAGGGCCAAATATATTATGCACTGTGCTGTTTTTTCATCTATTTCTGTGGCAACAAATGTTCGTGAAGCGCTCATGGCGTATGGTATTAATGAGCAAACGTAACAGCTGTCCTCAGTTGTCTGCTTACCAATGCGGGTCATGTGCTGGTACCATATGTTGTTTGTGACGTGTGCTGAATCTTGTACATAATTATCAATACCTTTATTGTCTGAGTATGTGCTGCGTTTAACTCTATTTTGCTTGGGTGCAAAATTACTATTACCACCTGACGTAACACCTGTTGCAGCAGGGGACGGGGGTATATTAAGTTTGGGTGCAGCAATAAAATCAATAGCATAGCTGTACTGCCAGACAGAAGCAGCCAAGAACCCGGTGATCATAAAAATCCCTATTATTTTTATTACATATGCTAATTTCACCGGCATTTTGCTCTTACCTTGCTGCGGTCCTGGCAGCTTATTCTTGCGACGTTACAGTTGCCCGCCTGAAAAATCTCAAAAGTGCTGGTTATTAAATGTTAGCTTTGTTACCTTTAAGCTCTCCCTATCAAGTAGTCATTCAGTGCCCAGGCGAAGAGCTGCTCCCACGCTACTCTAAGTGATGGGTCTCTTAGGACCTGCAAGTATGGGTGGAGGTGGGGCATGTGATATTCTATGGCCAGGAGGAAGGCTGTGTAGTAGACACGTACCCTTCTCCTTTTTAAGTATGTTGGCCTCTTTATTTCGTATACAAATTGGTGTGACAATTCTTCTGGGTAGTTATCATCTGGCAGCACCATCTACACCTGCACACTGAATTTGTTAATTAGCTTTTCTTAACAATACAATATTACGCAGTTCCTGTATGTGCGAGAGAAAAAGGAGAACATTCACGTGTTTACATGTGTATTGGTGCAAGCAATGTCCTTCAGTTTTAGTTACAACTGTACTTAGCAGTCAATGGGGGGGGGTTTGCGCTCAGATGGCGGAAGTATTTTTACTCTTTGAGCGTGTGACCATGGGGTGGGCAGTGGGATCACCCCCTTCTTCGTCAGTTATTGTCTCCGAGGGAACAATTGGGTCGTTGTCTGTGGTGGGACTTTCTTCCGCTGTCGGCGATGTTGTTGCTGTTCTTCCAATGGATCTGTCGTTGGTGCTGGGGCGGGTCTGCAGTTTGTAGATCTTTACGTCATGTAGGTGGTTCCAGGCACGCTTATCCTTTAGTTTTACTGCTCTTGTTGATACGTCCTCTACCAGATGGGGGCCAGTGAACCTCTTCTGGTTCCACTTCCTATTGAAATTGCGAAGTAGTACGTGGTCACCTTTGGCAAGTTTGCACGAGTTCTCCTTTCCCAATTCCGTACTTTCGTCTTTTTCTTGATTGCTGGTTGACCCGCCCCGTGTGCGCTCGAGCTGTTGAGACACAAACACGACACTAGTAATCAAAGAAGACACATATTGATACATTTCATCACCTAACACATTCGCTGAACTTTCGTTGTCGGTGAATGCCCTTGACGTTGGTGTTAGGGGAAGGCGCATTTGACGTCCAGTAACCACTTCGTGAGGGGTGAGGTGGTGGTCGGACCCTGGCCTGTTTCTGAGTTCAAACAATGCTAACGGAAGGCAATACAACCAACTTTTCTTTGTTGTTTGTTGTATTTTAGCAATTGCCTCCTTCAATAGGCCATTCAGGCGTTCACATACACCATTAGCCTGTGGGTGGTATGCACATGCAAATTTGTGTTTAATGTTCAGCAGGGATGTGATATGCTGGAACATTTCATTTGCGAAATGGGGGCCGTTGTCTGATCTTAACACCTCGCACACTCCCCACCTGGGGAAGACCTCCCTTACTATGAATTTGGCTGCTCTAAACGCATCAGGGTGTGAACAGGGCCCTGCTTCAATCCACCTAGAAAATGGGCATACTACTACAATCATATACCTATTGCCTTGACAGATGTTGATCATATCAACATAGTCAATGTGAAGGTGCCGAAAAGGTCCTTCTGGCCGGGGTATGGTACCTCTTATCACTTTTAGAGTATGACCGGCCGTAAACTGTTGACATGTTAGGCAATTGCTAATAAAATTTGACACATGGGAGGTTAACTCGGGACAAAACCAATCTTCTCTAATTCGTGCTGCAATTATTTCCTTGCCTGTATGGGCAGGGTGATGTAATTGGCTCAAGGCGGTATTTAACAGTGCCAACGGTATTACAACTTTCCCAGTGCCACCCTGGCGCCATAGTGCGTCGGTTGGTGACATTGTGCATCCTCTTTTCACCCATACTTCTTTTTCGGCCATTGGTGCGGCCGCTTGTAGCTCCATAATCTGTGTAGCTGGGAGATGGGTGTACCCTTCTCTTATTAACATCTCCCTCGCTATCCCCCTCCCTCTCCCTCTCTGTGAGTCTGTGGGGTTCCATATCTCACCAAAATATGCAGCATATTTCGCATGTGCGTCTGCTGCTGCATTTCCTTTTGAGACGTAGTCATCTCCATTGGTGTGTGCGGTGCATTTTACTAGGGCTAGTTCTTGGGGGTTGTTTATTACTTCAATTAGTTCAGCCAACAAGAGGGCATGTTGTACCGGAGTGCCATCAGCTCTCCTAAACCCTCTTCTTCTCCATTTTGATAGCCCTGAGTGGACAGTGGATGTAACATATGCACTGTCGGAATATATAGTTACTCTTTTATCAAAACTTTCCTTTAATGCCAATATTAGTGCAAAGAGTTCCGCGGCTTGAGCAGAGTAATGCTGTGGTAATTGTACACACTTCATAGCCACACACACCGGCGCCTCCATCATTTTTACTACTGCTGCCCCAGTCCTTCGTATCCCATCTCCTTGATCAATAGTTGATGACCCATCAATAAACAAAAGCTCACCTCCCTCTAGTGCGTTTTCTTCAACTTTCCTAGTACATGAGTATAATTCAGTTACTTGGGTGCAGTCGTGGGCGTAATCTCCCTCTTCAATTACTTCTGCTAGGAACCTTGCAGGGTTAACCGTGCTACATCTAACAATTGCTAGTTCAGCTTTAGACAAAATAATCTCATAACCTGATGCCCTCTGTGTCGTTAATGTGGACTTAGGTTTATTTAATATCGCAAATAGTGCATGTTCCACAAATAGTGTAGTTGGACACCCCATAGTTATTGCTGATGCTTTTTCTACTGCAAAAGCAGCTGCAGCGAGACCTTGTTCACAAGAGAAGTGTCCTAACATTATAGGGTCTAAGTGACCGCTGTAAAATGCTACTGGTTTATAGCCCATGCTAGTTTTTTGGGCCAACACTGCTTTCATCACTGCTGAGTCGCAATGTGAAAATATAAAGAAGCGCCGCTCATAGTCTGGGGATGCCAGTACTGGAGCAGTTGATATCGCGTCTTTTAATTCGTCAAATGCCTCCCTCATTTCCATAGTCCATCCCAACTTTTTCTCCCCTTTATTTGTTTCCTTCAAACCCTCAAGCAGGGGTCCTATGTATGAGCTGTAATCAAATACCCATGCTCTACAGTAGTTGCACAGCCCCAGAAATTGCTGCAGTTCTCTCACAGTCTGTGGCACGGGAGTGTTTGAGATGGCCTGTGCTCTTTGTGGTGCAATCCTTCTTCCATGTTGGGATATCAGTTGGCCAATGTAAAGTACCTGTTCCTGACAGTATTGTATCTTTTCCATGTCTACCTTGTACCCCTTTTCTGCCAGTATCGTCAACATTTTTAAGGAGTCCTCTCTACATTTACTTTCGTTTGTACTGCAAATTATTATATCATCCACATACTGTAACACTGTGCTTTCCACCTCAACGTTACCCAAATCCATCTGTATTACTCTATTGAAAATTGAGGGCGATTCACAATACCCCTGTGGTAATCTGGTATGTTTCCACTTTGTATTTCGGTAAGTAACGCTTGTCAAATCTTGTGAGTCTGGGTGTAATGGTATTGAGAAAAAAGCATTTTTAAGGTCAATCACTGTAAATCGTGATGCTTCTGCTGGAATGCCACACAATATTGTGGCCGGGTTTGCTGTTACTGGATACTCTGCTTCTACTATGTTGTTCAAGGGTCTGAGGTCCTGTATGAAGCGCCAAGACCCCCCTTTAGCCTTGCGCACCGGGTACACAGCTGTGTTACATGGTGATTCTGAGGGGACCAATATGCCATTGTTTATAAGGGCCGTTATGGTTTCATATATGCCCTCATCTGCCTCTTTTGACAATGGGTACTGTTTCACTCTTGGTAGTATGGCACCTTTTTTCAATTTTATCCTTACACCCCCTATGCTTTTTATGCATCCTACGTCATAAGGGCTAATAGTCCATAATGATTTGGGCACCTTTGACATATCCTCCTTAAAAAATGGGACTGGGGTGCCTGCGGGTGCCTCAAGTGCCATTGCAATTTTCTGTGCTACCTGTTTGTGAGCCACTCTTAGCCATATTTCTACACTCATCATGAACACCATTTCATTTTCTTCCTTTTCTTCTGAGAACAGCTCTTCATCTGACACCTGGGTCAGCCTACATCCTTCTGCTAGTGCTATCACCGCCCTCCATGCTCTCCCTTCTTTATCTTGGGCGTGCACAGCAACATAATCAGCCGTTGCAATAATGCTCTCAATGTCCACTACAAACACCTTCCCTTCTAGTTCATTAACTGGTGTTTCTGGTCGGAATAGATAGGCTGCGGGTCTCCTCCATATTTTCCCTTCTATCCCTGGCATCCATGCAAATGCCATGTCTGTGCCATATTGGAATATCTCGCCATCTACTGGCTCCGCCCTAATCGCTGTCTGTCCACAGTATGCTTGCAAAATCTGTCGTGCTGCGAGCATGTTAATCCCTGGAGTAGAGCAAATTATGCCATCCTCTGTAAAGGAGATCGTCATGTTCAACCTGTTCATTATGTCCCTCCCCAGTATATTTACTGGTGAGGCACTATAATACAAAAGTGGAACTGACAGATCATAATCTCCAATAGATAACGGAACGTTATCAGTAAATGGAACCAACCCTTTAGCCCCAGAAAATCCTTGGGTGTTCATGGCTTCGCCTGACATCTTAAATTTACCTTCCCTTATGCAAGACCGGGTTGCCCCGGTGTCAACAAGAAATGATAATTTTTTGTCACCTATCGTTACCTCTATGCGTGGTTCCTCCGCACTATTAGGTGTTACTGACAGGATGGGACACACCAAAGTCGTCTGTGGGCTGGCCTATTGGGGGTACAATGATTGGCCATTCCCTGTGTAAGGGTTGTGTCCCAACACCGTCACCCCACCCAATTGTGTTCGTTCATTTTGGGGTGGTGGTTGTATTAACGCTACTTGTTGTTGTGGCGGTGGCAGATACTGTGTTATTTGTTGTTGTGGCAGTGAATAGTTTTGTGGCTGTTGTGGTTGTTGTGGTTGGCCACTCCCTTGTTGTGACATCTGCTGTTGTTGTATGCCCAGCTGTTCTTGTGAGGTCCTAGGTTGTGCTTGTTCATTCCATGCTGGTGTTCCTGGCCTGACCCTACATGTACGTGACATGTGTCCTAATAGTCCGCAGCTCCAACACACAGGTGGTTCCCTGTTTTGCCATGGGAAGCTCCCTGTGTTGTCCTGGTATACGGGTTGCCCTGTGGGGTAGTTATTTCTGAGTCCCCCAGCCTGTTGTTGGGTATTATATCCATATCCTCTCCCTCTCATAAACCCTCCTCTCCCTCTGTTATAACTATAATACCCAGTTCCTTGCATTGGGTACCCTCCTCCCATGTTTGGTGCGTGTGATTGCAGAGGCGGCACTTGCTCTATTACCCCTTGTGGAGGCGCTATTTGAGCGGGATCTTGTGCAGCCACTACTTGCGTTGGGCTTTGGGCCATTGGTGTGGGCGTAGTTATTAGTGCCCCTTCCATTGTGTATTTAGTAAGTTTTTTCTGTACTAATTTGGCCTCTTCTGTTTTCCTATCCTCTTCCTTTTGTTTCATTTTTCCTTGCCATGTTCTGCAGTGATGTACTATAGTCAGTTGTATTTCTGGCCATGGTTTTGCTTCCATCCCCACTACTTTCTTTAGTTGTTTTTGAACTCCTTCTGGGAGCCCTTGTACTAGTATATGATAAAATATGGCTGGTGTTTTGTCCCATTGTTCTCTAGTTTCCATGCGCCACTTCTCTTGAATATCCTGGATATAATCAACAGGATCCTCGTTTTCACCCATCTTACGGGAAGTAATGGCTCCTATGTCTGATGTGTCTGGGTACTGTACTCTCAGTGCCTGCCATAGCGCATGTCTGCAGTTTGCAAATGGTGCCCCATCATGCGATGTGTTCGTTATTGTTACCCCATGGAATCCCGCTCTTTTCCAAATGTCATCCGCTCTATCCCCTAATATTGATATTAACAGGCCCTTCACATCTCCTACTGCTAGTTTCTGTCCTGCTGTGTGTTTTTCCATTTCATATATCCACTTACCCGCACCTCCACTTAGTGATGGGAGCCTACATTTTATATTTTCTTTATCCGTATGTTTCCAAGGTACATACTGTGGTCTAGCCCCTCTTCTCTCTAGCAGTGGCATTAAATTCTGTCTTGCGTCACCCTTTACGCTCCATAATGTTGAGTCTTCACACCCCTCCTCTTCCCCCATTTCTTTTACTTCTTCAAAGTCTTCCTTACTACCTCTGCTCCTACCTCCCTCTTCTTCCTTTCCCCTTTTTTCATCATTTCCTGTGTTCAATATAGGTATGTTTATTTGTCTGTCTTGCCTGCGACTAGGGAGGTCCCTAAGCCGACATGCATAAGGTGTAAGTTCATTCATGAAGGGCGCAAGCTTTATTCTGTGCAGAGAGCGCGCGGTGGTTGAACATGTAGGGCGTGACGTGGGAGGGCGCGGTGGTGATGTAGGTGGCGTGGTTTCATTGGTTTGTGTTTCCCCTATTCTTTTCACTTCCTCCTTACTTCTCTCCAGCTCCTCCCATCTTCTACTCATCCAGGGCGAATCTATGTTTGTTCTAGTGAGGTATAGTTTATCTAAGCTTTCCCTTTCACTCTTCCTTCCATCATTCTCCACTCCTCCTTCCTCCTCACTGCAAAAATCGTTCATAAATGGTACCCCCCACTCTGCCCTTTTTCCTTTTATTGTTACTGTTTTTAAGTCTATTAGGTCTCTTTCCCCCTTTCCGTTGTTACCAACTGTTCCCCTTAGTGCTGATGTTGTTGCTACCTCTCTACTTTTATATACATCTCCCCATCTTTCACTCTCCCAACCCCTCTCTTCTCTTCCTCCTTCACTCCTCTCCTCCATTTCCCTACTATTTTCCTCCCTTTTCCTTTTCAATTCCTCCATTACTTCGTTGCTCATCTGTTCCAATATCCTTTCATCCTCTTTCTTCCTTTCCCTTTTCACCCTTTCTCTTTCTACTATACTCTCTATTACCTTCCCCTCTTCATATTTCTTAGTTGCCTCTGATATTATCCTCCTCCTCCATATTTCCATTTCTTTTTCCTTTTCTTCTTCTTCCTTCTTCTTCTCTCTCAGCACTACTCTTGATATCCTATCTGCTGCTCCTTTTACCCTTTCAGCTTCTCTCTTTTGCTCCTCACTTCGTTCCCTTAATTTTTCCAATTCGTCCTTACCTTCTTTCCTTTTCCTCACTCTCTCTCTTTCCTCCCGCTCAAGTTGTTTCACCAGTTCATTCTGCTCGTCCCTTAGTTCTGCTAATCTTTCCTCCAAAATCTCTTCCTTCTGCCGTAGTAGCTCCTCTCCCCTCATTTCACTCTCTCTGGCACTATCCTCGTTTGTTCTCTTTACCGCCTCCCTTTCTTCTCCAGTTAGTGAGCCTCGTAATTTCAACAATATCTGTGCAGCTACCCACTCATCGTTTCCTATCTCTACAGTCTGCTCTTCTCTAATCCTCCTGTCCCCCATTGGTATCTTCCCATGAGCCACATATGGTGGAGGGCTGTATGCCGGGTTTGAGTATCCTTCAGCCGCCCTTAACTGTCCTATTTCTCCTAATTCTCTTAAAGGGTACAACCCTCCTCCCTCTGTTTTCACACCCGGTGTTATGGGTATCTCATTGCTCGGTTCCTTTTTTATGTCGTCTGATTTATTAATCTTTTCTCCTCCCTGTCTTTCGTTCCCCGTATTCTTTGTGCTTTCGTACTCCTTTTCCCCACCCGTTCCTTCTTTCTTAATCTCCTCTTCTTCCGGTGTTTCCCCCATAGTGAACATTCCATTTGGTCCTGGTCGAGACCCCTGGAACATCCTCCATAAGTTAAACACCTCCACATGGTTTGCCAACTTCTTCCCCTTGTATGTATTGTGCAGATGGTTTAGTAGTGAATGTTGGGCATATGGATCGAAACTACCATTAGGCGGCCATGGTGTTAACATTTTGTTGTCTGTCCCCTGGGTCCACTCTATGCTGTACTTAATTAACTTCTCCCTATGTGGTGGCAGTGTGGTGCATATGTGCTGTAGTGGGGTAGTGAGGGTGTTCCCCCACCCTCCCGACCCTCTCCCGTATGACATAATTTCACTCCCCTTGTTACCCTTCCCCTTACTTAGCAGTTTACAGTATACAACCTTGTATTGCTTACCTCGCCCCGCAAGTGTGGGGACTTACGACAATCCTTTGACAATTTATGCAATAATAATAAATATAATGTTATATTATATTCCTTCCCCTACGGCCCCCTGCGGCCGAAGCGCACGCAGCCCCCTGCGGCTGCGTACCCCTTACGATGATCTTAGACAGTCGTCCTGTTTCTCCGTTCTCCTCCCCCTTTTACACTTGCCGTGGCCGGCGTTCTCCGTGCGCAGCCACGCCCCTTTCCCCTTCTTCTTTCGATCCACTGGTTTATAGTTTATCCCCGTACCAGCTCCTTTATTATGCTTCTCTTCCCCACCATTCTCAAACCCAAAATTCCTTGTGCTCGCTATATCCTATTAAATCCCTACTGGTGACGTCACCGATTTCTTCGAGCTACTGGTATATTCTTGTCATGTTTTTTAAGTTCAAAATACACTTGCAATCTACCCCGCTAACCCTACAGCTGTCTTCCTGTCTCTCCTGGAACAAGGTAATCTCATCAATATTATAACCGGACTGCGCACGCTGCGTCGCCTCGCGTGTGATACGCCCCTCAACAGGAGGGCTTAACCAGCCAATTATCTTCCGTTTTGGGCAACTATGTAACTAGCTACCGGCCACAGGGAAACGTCATCTACCTATCGAGTTTCTTGCTCGAACAATAGGGAACCTCATCTACTCATTGATCAATAAATGTCAAGTCGTAGGAAACCACACACACCCATCCACACACTTAGTCGCAATTTAAACCATCAGTGTCTTACGAGCGGCTGCACGTGATGTTTTCGTGCCCCGCCCCCCCTCTTTCGCGTAACGTTAGCTCACTGTTACGAGCGGCTGCACGTGATGTTTTCGTGCCCCGCCCCCCTCTTTCGCGTAACGTTAGCCAACTGCTCTCGCACTCGTTTCGCTACCATTCATTCCATTTGCAACACTCAGTTAAACCTTCGCCGCACATCTCTACAATACCTCCCCCCTCCCTTATTTACTTCCTCCCCCTCCCTCACAATTTCGCATTGCTTGTTGTGCGTGTCATGCTCACCAAGTTCTCTCGATGCAGGGCCGCTCGACTGCGTGCACCCTCCAAGCGGCTCGCCACCTCCCCTCGTCTGGACCACGTCTGGACACTCGCCGACCGCAGGCGGGATACTTCTCAACCGGCTCCCGAGGGCCAATATCCGGATTGCGCTGTCCGGTCTTCTCGCGGCTCCGCGATGGTCCTGTAGTCCTCAGAAGGGGGCAACGGCAGAGGGGCCGCGCCGCCGGGCCTCCTCGCAACGGGAGTGCCTGGAAAAACTAAAAATAAAAGTTGATCTTAAACAGATCTCAGCAGTGCCTCCAACTTTTCGGGGGGAAATTCTGCCGGGGTCGGCCGGGCCGTCCGCAGACCTCCGGGCAGGGAGGCCCCAACACCTCCCGTATATCCCAGGTGTGAGATAGAGTATGAGACGCACACAAGGAGCAAGGCGACTCTGCTGTTTATTTATGCAAAACGGCAGGGATGGGTCAAGGAGCGCACGCGTTCGTCCTGACACACACTTAATCGTGGGGCTCGCAGGCCCTTTTTACTGCATTATGACGCGCTACTTGCGTCACTTCAGAAAGTTACCAAAAAACCTATCGCCACTCTTAATTGGTTGCTCGAGTGGTAGGGTTAGTATAGTACACATATAGAGAATGATATTAGTGGTCAAGGTGTAGTCAGGTGGTATATCTGGGTTGTCCCTTCAATTAGATACATAAGAATTGTTACATGAAGACCCCTGAGGATTGGCTAATGTTACTGACGTCTGAGATAAGAGCCCCATGTTCTGATTGGTGCATCCGTGAGCTCCCCAGCCTGGGACCACCGTTGTTCCCAGCTCTCGGTGTACCTGTGCTTGCAACAATGTTTCAATATGGGTACATGCAGACAATGTGAGGATTTATTCATAGGTGGAAGCTGACCGTTCCCACTGTAGCAGGTGTCCATTGAGCCTTTCAAGTGTCCCGGCCTGTGTCTCGTAGTGAGGGACCCAGACGCCTTTTCTCTCCTGGGTTTTGGCATCTCGTCAGGTTCGGCTTGGTCACGTGAGGCGGGACCGTGTTTGAGGCAGAATTCTGCACAATTAATATTGTTTTTCCACTGTGTGTCTGGTTTAATTTGTAGATATGATTTTAACGTTGGTACGCGGAGTGCGAGGTTGCAACATCGTGCCTTTGATGATTTGTTCTTGGATGTGGGTTTGCAACATTGCGACCTTGGCTGGTTGCTCCACCAGGCTCATTCTGCAGGATCAGCAACCTGACTTTTGCTTGTTAATGTCCACGGGAACTCTTGCTCGAGGCCTACTTGGGCCTGGTGCATAAGTGATCCATTTCGTGCATGGGTGCTTTAGGTTATAGTGGCATATATTTCCATGATCAGTATCGTGTTTCCATTATACCTCTCATGGTGGTAACGGGTTTCAAGAGAAGCGTGAGCAAGCGTTATAGATGAGTTCATGATGCATCTTGCGTTTCTGCATTCTGAAAGCCTATGTAAAAATAATAAAGATGCACGTCCGTGAATATGCCTGTCGCCTACGTCAGAGCACTGAGTATGTTCTTCGTGTAGATTGGTGTGGAAATGTTAAGTGTGTATATTTGTACAGATGTGCTTCCCGTTGTCTAGGTCGTCATGGCATCTCTAACGACGTGTGGTTTTTAGTCTAGCTGATCCGAGCCGCAGGTGTCGGCATGGCCAGTGCGGGCTGCTGGGCAGGCAGGTGGACACATCCGTATGTTCCTGTACCAGGGTACCTGGTCGTCTGGTAAATGGACAAACTCTTCTCATGGCGGGTGTCTGGGCCGTGACCCTCTAGGCCAAGCGCGAGAGGTGAAGGACGGGAGTCTGGTCTTCCATTCTCCCACTTCAGGAGTCTAGATTTTTCAGTGTGTCAGGTGAGCCTACCAAAAGGAGTTCAGTCTTGTCAGAGTTGAGGCATAGTCCATTGTCTGCCATCCAGGCTTGGATGGTGTTGTAGAGGTTGTTGAGGGTCATGGAGTCAGTGTCATAGTTACCAGTGAGGGTTAGGAGGATCTGTGTGTCGTCGGCGTAGTTAGTGTATGAAATGCCCATGGCGTCGAGGATGAGAAAGAGTGGTCGTGTGAAGATGTTGTAGAGGGTGGGTGAGAGGCAGGAGCCTTGGGGCACACCGCAGAGAATGGTAGTTGGCGATGCGGATGCTGAGTCCGAGAATACTTGCATGGTTCTGCCTTGTAGGAAGGAAGTGATCCATGCTGTGGCTTCAGGGGAGAATTTGGCAGTAGAGGAGAGGTGGTGGCATAGGACGTCATGATCCATGAGGTCGAAAGCCGCGGATAGGTCAAGAAGTAAGAGAGGTGCTGGTTTGGCCATGTCTCTGGCATCGTCCATTTGGTTTTTCAGGTCAAGTAGGGCGGTTTCAGTCCCGTGTCTGGGGCGGAAGCCTGATTGGCGGAGTCCTAGGAGTTTGTTCTCCTCAATGAAGTGTTGAACCTGCAGGTAGGCTGCTTTGTCCAGTATTTTGAGGAGGAAAGGGACAGTGGTGATAGGTCTATAGTTGTTGGGGGATGTGGGGTCGAGAGTTGGCTTTTTTAAGAGAGGGCGGACCCAGGCTTCCTTGAGGGAGGCAGGGACTTTCCCAGTAGCAAAGGAGGCCTTTACAAAGGCTGTAAGGAAGGGAGCTAGCGCTTCAGAGCAGTCTTTGATAATGGTGGCTGGGCATGCATCACCTTTGCAGTTGGAGGGTTTGATGTTCCTCATTATGTTGGTGATGTCTTTTTCTAGAATGGGTTTGAATGAGAAGGGTTGGGGGGATCCGGGGCTGGTGGTGGGGCAGGGGTGTGTGTGTTGGGTAGGGCTTGCTTAGTGGCTAGTATTTTGTTTTGGAGCAGGTTCAATTTATTTTTCATGGCTGTTTGTATAGCATCACACCAGGCCTTGTCTTTGGTGAAGTTCTGGGGGGCGGGCGTGGGTGTTTCAAGCTCCCTGAAAATGGCAAAGATTTCTTTAGTGCTGGATTGTGCTTCAGAGATTCTGGATTCAAAGGATTTGGCCTTAGCTAGGGTGATTGGTTTTTTATATCTAGTAGAGCAAGATTTAAAAGTCGTCTTGTCTTTGTCGGAGTGAGACAATTGCCACTGAGTGAGAGCGGCCTTTTTTTCAATGCGGAGTGCGAGGAGGTCCGGGGTGAACCAGGAGTTGGAGTGGCTGGTGGGTTTGGGCTTACGGGGTTTAAGGGGGGCAATGGAATTAATGGCTGCTTTGATGGCAACTTCGTAGGCTGTTGCGAGTGTTTCTGGGTCTGTGGAGAAAGGGGGTCTGAAGGCTGGGCCTTGGAGGTTATGTTGTATTTATGTACTGCTGTTAGATACAAGGCTAATTGGAAACAATGTGATTTCTCATTGTTGTCTATCTTGTAGGACATATCTACTATTTTTGTAATTTTCATATAGAATGTTCTGTGACAATATATACATACTCTGTCTAGAATGTTTAACTAATGGTTTTTCAATGTTTGCTATTTCTTTTATTTAGTTATGTGTTTGTAAGGAGGTTAGTGATAGAAAGTTTTTGGTTAATGTTTTCAAGTTAACTGTGTTTTCAATTTTTTTTATGTTTTCTAATTTGAGTTCAGTTCCAAAATATTTACTTTGTATGTGTTCTATTTGTCCGAGGAGTTGATCAGCTATTCCATTTAGAAAATTATGATTGCATTTTTGTAGTTCTAAAGCAGGAATGTGTTAAGGATTCCAATCGTGCATCACACACCGGACCAGGACTCTTGCCCTTAGACTATGATGCAGCGCTCAATTAGAATACTTTTTCTTTATTTTCTGTGAATTCAGATTGAGCTGGCACCCAACCCGTGTCACACCCCCTTTTGCAAATATCCCGGGTCACAATGTGTCATGTACAGGCGTGCAAGCAGGGCTAAGCAACGGATGCATGGCCCTTTAAGAACACTACGACCAGGTGCTTGGAAGTTGGCATGGCAACGCTGGCGTCCTCTTGGCGTTTCCCACGGTCGACGCTGGGAGCCGCGGAACGCTGTCATGTGACCTCTCCTTCTTAGTCTCCGCCTTCACTTCGTATCGGTGCTTCTGATTGCGAGTGGTGGCCCCTCGTACCTAGCTCATTGTATCCTGCTCCCTTGAAATCCGGTCTCTGTAACCCTTTCCCCTCCCCCCCGCTTCCTCCTGTATACCTGATTGCCTCGTTTCCTCGACCCGGACCGTTACCTGGCCTTGATTTTGGACTGCTTGGTTCTCGTCTACTGCCTGCATCGTTCTTCGACCTCGGACTGCATACGGACTTCTTGCCTTCGCCCTTCTGTTGTGGTTGCTCTTCGCTTTTGTCTTCTGGATCCTCACTCACCTGGACTGCGTGTGGTCAATATTGTGGAACATTTGGAAACTTCGAAATTTGGATTCTTGACCTTGGAACACTTGGAGTTTTGGATTGTTGAACTTTGGAACTTTTCGAACTTGCGACGCACTCTAACAAGTGTGCCTTAGGCGTCCTCGTGCCGGCGGGATAGGTGGTTGGGTTCTTCTTGGACTGGGCATCGTGGACTTCGGAGTTCCTTCCCTTCCCTGTCCCATCTGGTTCTCCCCGGTGTTGATCCGCATAAAACACGGTAAGCCATAGTCTCATAGGGGAAAGGGGGTGGTTATCAGAATTTTGTGGAACGTATTGCAATTTGTCACTATTTTTCGGGTCTTGTTCAGAAGGGCGGTTGGTTATACTTTCTGTATTGTGTTAACTCCTCACTTGCAGATCCAACGCCTGTCCTCGACTACCCGTACCACCCATACTCTGCATTTTCAACTCCTGCGGCACGTGTCTACTTCTGGGTCATCTGGATCTCATCAGGTATCCTTTCTTTCCTCTGATTGATCGCTCTGGCTGTCCATTTCTGGAGCCAGAGGGTTCCATCAGGTGGAAGAATTCTTCGGCTACACGACGTGGGCAACTGGATTCTGACATAATCAGAAGCCTTTAAAATGGATACCAATGAGACGCTGTCCACTATTTTACAATTGGTGGCCGATTTACGTAATGACATGACTGCGGCTCACTCAGCCACGCAGCGACGCATTGATGAGTTGCAGGCAGGGTTCCAACCCCTTGGGGCAGCAGCGCCTTCCTTGGCTAGTTTCTCTGGGGCAGGTGCTGGTCCTCCCCAACAGGGTGCTGGACCGGTTTATATGACTGCCCAGTTCCCTTTGGCCCCGCCGGAACGGTTCAATGGAGACCCCAAGACATTTAGGACCTTTTTGAACCAATGTAGACTGCAGTTTCTGTGCCGTCCTGCTTCTTTTCCGGATTCCACTAGCAAGGCGGCGTTTCTGTTATCCCATTTAGGGGGTACCGCAGCTGCTTGGGCTAATCCGTTGCTGGAAGACGGCAGCCATCTTCTTTACAACTGTGATGCCCTAATCGAGGCTATGAGTCGTGTGTTCGACACACGTTATGCCACACAAGCCACTGATTTGGAACTGCTCGGTCTCCAACAAGGCAGTTCGCCTCTTTTGTCCTTCCTAGCCAAGTTCAATCAGTTGGTGGCGGAAACCAGTTGGCCCGAAGAGAAGAAGGCCTCTCTCTTCTATAAAGGGCTATCCGATTCCCTGAAAGATACACTGGCCACCGTTCCGGTAATACCTACAGCTTTTTCGGAACTATTGGATTTGGTTCTCCAGATTGATTCCCGACAAGCAGCCCGGAGGGGTGAGAAGAGAACGACTCCCCCTGTTGCTCTTTCCGTCCCTTTACCTGCCGCCGGGTCCTCGGAGCCCATGCAGATCGGGGCACTTAGATCTCCTCTGTCGGCTGAAGTTAGGGAACACCGGAGAAAGAATGGTCTATGTTTCTATTGCGGAGGATCCGATCACTTACTCTGAGAATGTAGCAAAAAACCTGCTAAGAAACAGGGAAACGCCAAAACCCGGTGACTGGAGGGGTCCGGATGCCGGGTATTTCTTCAAGAGACCCCACAGGTTGCAGTCCTTATTGTCTTTCTGTCTCCCTGTCGTTCCCCGGTTCTGAGAAATGGCCCGTGATGATGGTCCTGGACTCAGGAGCCACGGGGAATTACGTGGATGCTGCCTATGCCCGGGAGTTGGGTCTGCCGGTTATGCACAAAACATGCCCTGAAGTGGTGAATTCGGTGGATGGCTCTTCCTTGGTCTCTGGGTTAGTGACGAAGCGAACTACTGACCTCACCATGATCACAGACTGCGGTCATCAAGAGGACATATACTTCGATCTCATCGCAGCACCACAGTTCAAGTTCATTCTTGGCTTGCCATGGTTAAAGTTGCATAATCCCTCTGTGGATTGGCATTCTGGGGAGGTATGTTTTCCGTCAGAATACTGTGAAAGCAATTGCCTAACTATCAGCTCAGTGATCACCAGCCCTAGTCAGGCTCTTGCTGAAACTACCCGTACTGTGGGGGCAGTAGTCAACACTGTCCTTCCTATGGTGTACAGGGATTATCATGACGTATTCGACGCACGTGGGGCAGAGATACTCCCACCACACAGGCCCTATGATTGCCCTATTGAATTGATCCCTGGAGCCAAGATTCCGTCTGGGCGCATATATTCCCTAACCCCTCAGGAGGACGTGATTTTAAAGGAATATATTGACAAATCCTTGAGTACTGGCTTTATTCGTCCTTCTCGCTCACCTGCTGCCTCACCCATGTTCTTTGTCCCTAAGAAGGAGGGGGACCTGCGTCCTTGCATCGATTATCGTGCTTTAAATGCCATCACGATCAGGAATCAATATCCGATACCTCTGATTTCAGTCTTATTGGACCAATTGGGTGCAGCCAAGGTATTCACTAAATTGGATTTGAGGGGGGCCTACAATCTCGTACGGATTCGCAAAGGTGACGAGTGGAAGACGGCCTTCAAAACCAAATATGGCCTCTTCGAATACTGTGTTATGCCCTTTGGCCTGTGTAACGCTCCAGCGACCTTTCAATACTTTATCAACGACGTGTTTCATGACATGCTAGACCAATATGTAGTCGTATACTTAGACGACATCTTGATCTACTCTCCTTCAGTTGACACTCACGTCATCCATGTATCTAACGTTTTGCAACGTTTAAGGGAGAACCATTTGTATGCCAAGTTGGACAAATGCAAGTTTCATGAAACCGAGGTGGAGTTCCTAGGCTATGACATCACTAGCCGGGGAGTGCAGATGAGCCAGTCCAAGATTGCCGCGATATTGGAGTGGCCTTGTCCTAATACCTTGAAGGCTCTGCAATCCTTTTTAGGCTTTGCGAATTTCTATCGGCGGTTTATCCAAGACTTCTCAGCCATTGCCTCTCCACTCACTAAACTAACCAGCACCAAATGTGTGTTCAAATGGAACAAGGACGCTCAACGGGCCTTTGAGACCTTAAAGTCTGCCTTTACCACGGCCCCCGTCCTTCAACATCCGGATCCGTCTTTGCCTTTCATTGTAGAAGCAGATGCGTCAGATGTTGCACTGGGAGCTATCCTGTCCCAGCTTTGCCCGGAGTCTACTGGTTTACATCCTGTTGCGTATCACTCCAGAAAACTCACCTCTTACGAGAGGAACTATACGATCACCGAACGGGAATTGTTAGCAGTGAGGGACGCCTTTATGGTATGGAGACATCATCTTTTGGGGTCCTCCGAACCGGTTCGAGTATATACTGATCATCGAAACCTCTTGGCACTGCAATCGGTGAAGTGTACCACGGCGCGTCATGCCAGGTGGCATGAATTCTTTGCCATGTTCAACTTCACTATTACCTATCGCCCCGGTTCCCTGAACTCGAAGGCGGATGCTCTTTCCCGCATCCATGGAGTCCCCGAACCATCCGAGCTTAAGGGCGCTCTTCTACTGCCCAATCAAGTGGTGTGTGGGTGTACCTTACGCCCCTCTCTGAAAACAAGGATCCAAGACTGGGTGAGAACCAACCCCTCCGAGATTGCTGGTCTGGGATTGGAGATCATCCATACATTGCCTTATAAGAAGGATAAGATATATGTACCTGATGCCGACACGAGACACACAGCCATACAATGGTGTCACGATTCAGCGATAGCTGCACATCCAGGTACTGGGAAAACTCTTGACCTTTTGAGAAGGTGGTGCTGGTGGCCCTCTATGTCACGCGACGTTAGGGAATACATCGTTTCTTGTGCCACTTGTGCACAGTGCAAACATCAACCGGGCAAACCTGTGGGCCTACTTCAACCCATGCCTATACCAGAGAGACCTTGGCTTATGGTTTCTATGGATTTCGTAGTAGAGCTTCCAGTGGTCGACGGCTACGACACTATATGGGTGGTCGTGGACTATTTCACTAAATCAGCCTTGTTCGTACCCTGCCAGGGGATTCCTTCTGCTCCGGTGTTGGCGGAACTGTTCTTGAAGAACGTCTACCGAAGATTCGGTCTGCCCTCCATTCTCGTTACGGACCGGGGACCACAGTTCACTTCTCGTTTTTGGAGAGCAGTAACTTCAACGTTGGGTATAGACGGCAGGTACTCCAGTGCATACCATCCACAAACCGATGGGCAAACTGAAAGGCTTAATGCCACCATGGAGCAGTATCTACGATGTCTTACCCACCAACGCCAAGATACGTGGGTTTCCGTTCTTCCTCTGGCGGAGTTCGCCTACAATAACTCTATGCATACAGCAACAGGTGTTTCTCTGTATTTTGCCCTGTATGGCCAACACCCCCGTTCTTTGCCCAGTATTGCTGATTGGCCGTTACACAATCCGGCTGCCTCTGGTTGTCTTAGGAATCTATCCGATACCCACACTATGGTCAAGAATCAGCTGTTACTGGCCCAGTCTCGTACTAAGTCTTCTGCTGATGCACATCGCTCCCCGGCTCCTAGCTACCGACCGGGGATGAAGGTCTGGCTGTCCACAAGGAACCTACGTTTGACTGGTCGACAAGCCCTGTTGCCGCGGTTTGTGGGTCCCTACAGCATCCTGCAGGTTATTAACCCTGCTGCCCTCCGATTGGCCCTTCCTGCTAAGTGGAAGGTACACCCGGTATTCCATGTCTCTCTAGTGAAACCATGCCACCCATCTACCAGACTACCTGCTCGTCCCCCGCCAGTTAAGGTGCGCGGGTTTGATGAATTCGAGGTGGGTGCGATCTTAGATAGCAAGGTTCGAAGGGGCAGGCGACTCTATCTGGTCGATTGGAAGGGCTATGGTCCCGAAGACCGTACGTGGGAACCTGCGATAAACATCCATGCTCCGGCCCTTCTGTCTCATTTCTGGTCTGCTCGGGGGGTGAGACCCCCTTTGAGGGAGGATACTGTCATGTACAGGCGTGCAAGCAGGGCTAAGCAACGGATGCATGGCCCTTTAAGAACACTACGACCAGGTGCTTGGAAGTTGGCATGGCAACGCTGGCGTCCTCTTGGCGTTTCCCACGGTCGACGCTGGGAGCCGCGGAACGCTGTCATGTGACCTCTCCTTCTTAGTCTCCGCCTTCACTTCGTATCGGTGCTTCTGATTGCGAGTGGTGGCCCCTCGTACCTAGCTCATTGTATCCTGCTCCCTTGAAATCCGGTCTCTGGAACCCTTTCCCCCCCCCCGCTTCCTCCTGTATACCTGATTGCCTCGTTTCCTCGACCCGGACCGTTACCTGGCCTTGATTTTGGACTGCTTGGTTCTCGTCTACTGCCTGCATCGTTCTTCGACCTCGGACTGCATACGGACTTCTTGCCTTCGCCCTTCTGTTGTGGTTGCTCTTCGTTTTTGTCTTCTGGATCCTCACTCACCTGGACTGCGTGTGGTCAATATTGTGGAACTTTTGGAAACTTCGAAATTTGGATTCTTGACCTTGGAACACTTGGAGTTTTGGATTGTTGAACTTTGGAACTTTTCGAACTTGCGACGCACTCTAACAAGTGTGCCTTAGGCGTCCTCGTGCCGGCGGGATAGGTGGTTGGGTTTTCTTGGACTGGGCATCGTGGACTTCGGAGTTCCTTCCCTTCCCTGTCCCATCTGGTTCTCCCCGGTGTTGATCCGCATAAAACACGGTAAGCCATAGTCTCATAGGGGAAAGGGGGTGGTTATCAGAATTTTGTGGAACGTATTGCAATTTGTCACTATTTTTCGGGTCTTGTTCAGAAGGGCGGTTGGTTATACTTTCTGTATTGTGTTAACTCCTCACTTGCAGATCCAACGCCTGTCCTCGACTACCCGTACCACCCATACTCTGCATTTTCAACTCCTGCGGCACGTGTCTACTTCTGGGTCATCTGGATCTCATCAGGTATCATTTCTTTCCTCTGATTGATCGCTCTGGCTGTCCATTTCTGGAGCCAGAGGGTTCCATCAGGTGGAAGAATTCTTCGGCTACACGACGTGGGCAACTGGATTCTGACACAATGGACCATGAACCAGGCCGGTGGGTGGTAATACAATATTTATTTATTTGAAATTCAAAAGAAAATCACACAGTTTGAATAATGGGCAGCACTCACCAATTGGCTGATAATTACAATGTAAACAAATGAAATTGGTTGACGTTCTACAAGAACACATCCAAAGCACAAATTAATAGGAACACTTTTTCTCTTCGGGTAGAAAGCACCCGAGTTAAGATTTCCCCCTGCAATGCTCCCTCAAACCCCAATTAATCGCATTTTGGGTGGATAGAAAGGTGCAGAAAGCAGTCAGGGATATTAGACAGCAAACAGAATCAAAATCCGACCTTCAATAACAAAATAAGAGGCAAAAACCCTTTGCAATTGCATAAAATGACACTCAGACTTGACAAAGAATTAATTTACGTGCGGTTGAATAATGAGGTAAATAAGATTTATCACAATATCATGGATGTAATATCACTAACAACTACAAGGCAAGGTATCAACAAAGAGCATACAGTACAAAAAGCAACTTGAAACTAAAAACACAGTGCAGCCAAAATCACACGTTGAAAAGTTGCATGTTTCTCTTTTGCAGATTTAAATGTCAAAATGTTTATTTATTTTTTTAACGGGTGAAATATAGAGAATCGGAATGCCGATTTTACGCTGGGTGGTAGATGCACATCACAGGGATAGTATACAAATGAAAGAGTGACTCTAGCTGAACAACTGGATGAGATTTTCAATGTTGAAGGAGATTTGGTTTTGGGAAAATAAAAGCAGTTAACAGAGAAAATCGATTTAGAAAGAAAGGACAAGTTTTACTTAAACTAGATTATCAAGAAGATAGTGCTGCCCATGAGACAGGTATAGCGGCCGTCTTAACCCACGTCAAACTGTGTGTCTCTTTATGTGGAAATTAATTAAATTATTCAAAATATGACTAAGGACTTACGCAAGACAGAAATGAATGGGAGAATTATGCTAACACTAGAAAATCAAGGAACAGAATATAGAGAGGATTCAGACTATATTTACCAAGTTATCAGAGTATGGATGGGATTACTTAAAAGATGGAACCAAGACAAGGTATCAAGTTGGGTATACTATGGGCCTCATTATGACCGAGGCGCTAATGGGTTAACAGCGCCGTAAAAGGCTGCGGCGCCGTTAACCTATTAGCGCCTAATTACGAGGTCCCTTTGCGGGACCCAACCTTACCGGCTGGTTTTACCAGCTGTTAAAGTAGGGACCCGCAAAGGGACCTTGGTGCTAACTACGGTGCCGCAATTTGCGGCACCGTACTTAGCGCCTTCCCCATTCCCATTGAGCCCTATGGGGCAAAAATGGGAATGAGGAAGGGCCGTGGAGGAAGGGGGAATTACTGCCCCACCAACCTTGTAATGGGGTGGTAATTCCCCCTTTCTCCATGGCGGAGTCGGTAACTTACCGGCATGGACCATGGTGCTAATAGCACCATGGTCTTCTGCCAGGGTCGTAATGAGGCCCTATGTGTTGCTAGAGGATTGAGTAATACTCAGAATCAGCGCTTAAGTTTGGGATTTGGGACAGCCAACCGGTTTTCTGGACTCAAAGGATCTGGTTACAACAGCCTGTACAAGGCAAAAGTCATTAGAAATTGACATATGCCCAGAGAGCTAGGGTTTCTTTTTCAGGGTTTCTTTTTGACACTGTGTAGCCAAAAGTCAAGCGTTTTTCCGTACGGCTGAAAGTGAAATCTCTGGTGATTTCCCAGATCATGCCTGCACAGACATGTTATTCAGTGATAATGCTTTCTTTTGCTTGGAACACAATCTGAATATATATGGGCACAGTCAGATCTCCCTGGATCAGAATTGTATAAAATTTGAATAGATGAAAAATATCATCATGGTGCCATCATTTTGAATGCCAAATATTGCCTTTTTCAAGGGGAAATATGGAGCTAGCAGCAAAGCAGCGCTGCTTTTCGATTTTCCTCTTGGGTGAATCTAAGAAAACACACTGGGAGACTTTCTCAGTGTGCTCCCTGTTCCATCTTGGTGCTCAAAGGAGCCAGTGCAGCCATTTTGCTGGTAACTGCTGAAGTGCAGCTTGGTGATGGGGGAAATCTGCTGAGTGGGTAAATGTACCCCAAAAATTTCCCCCAACTCTCCTGCAACATCTTGTTGAGGGAGAGTAGGGCAAAGTGAGGTTCATCAGGTCAAGTCCCTCTTCCATTGAAGACTGGTATGCCACAATCCTCCAGTCTTTTTTGTGGTGTGGAGCAACACCCCCCGCTTTTCCCTTGGTCTTTCTTTGTGATCCCCGGGGAAGCCCTCCTTGGTCTATGAAGGGGCAGAACCGGTACAAATCTAGTGACTAAATCAGAACCGGTTACTACATTTTCCCACTTCCCGGAAGGTGGTTGACAGCAGTGGGACACACATACATCACAATAATTATAGTACGCAGACAATAACCACAAATAATCCCTCACAAGACACAGATAGTTATGGCTGTTTACTAGAATGTTTGGTAATCCCTTTTGCACTGACAATGAAGAAAACTACTCCCTGTTAGACAGATCTACCTATGAACCTACCTGTTCCCTCCTGGTTCTTCTTTTTCTTGTTCTCATTCTCCAGATGTCTCCTGTATTTGACCTTCTCTTTGCTCCTCAGTCAGCTGTAAAGTGTGCCTACGGTGACCACTCTTTAACGGATTAATATGGACCCATTTCTCTTCTGTCAGCTCTCCTTTGAGATGCAGATTCTGTAGGTGACAGGTGGGATTTTATCTACAATTTTGAAAGGTCTGCACGAGAGAGATATTTGCTCCTTGGTCTGGTTCTTTTGGAAATTTTACATTGTTTTTAAGTCATATTGAGTCTGCATCCCCTGTGCAGATTCCGCTGAGTGTGCACAAATGCATGTTGAAGGTATTTTCTTAGATTCTCAACATACTCATGTATTGTGGAAGTGTTTATCAGTGTCTGCTCTTGTGTCCTGTAGAGAAGATGCTATGGAGCACCATCGTTCGTCCAGTCATTAGCTCAAATGAAGACATCTTGGTCGGAGAAGATGGTGTAGATCTGATGGCCATCAGGACAAGTGGTAATCAGATGTCCCAATTTGGCCCAGAATCTGCCACAAACATTTTTAGAATGCTCAGAATTGTTTTATTGTACCTCTCAGCTCCCCCACTAGAGGACAGCGGGATGCGATGTGAAGTTTCCTTTTTACCCCAAGTATCTCCCACATCTTTGTCATGACTTTGTTGTTGAAGTGACTTACTCAGTCTGACTCAATCCTTTGGGTTAGGCCAAAACACAAGAAGATGTGGTTGATCATCAGGGCAGCTGTTGTTTCTGCCTTGCAATTTGGGGCCGGGACACATTCCAACCATTTGGTAAACAAGTATGTTACTGTTAACATGTACTTGTTCCCTCTAGAGGAGCGAATCATGGGCGCAATGAAATCTATTTGTAAATCTGACCAAGGCACTGTCATCCCCCTATTCTGGAGGGGAGCTCGGTGTGTGAGTGAGGTTGGCTGATTTTGTGCACACACAAGACACCCTTTCAAATATTGGTCAAGACCCATGTGTGGTCAGAATGCAACCTCCCGTAAAATTTCCAGAGTAGTGTGAAACCCCTGCTGACCAGCTGTGGCTTTGTCATGAGTGTGACTTAGCATCAGGCTTCGGTATGCGGTATATACCACACACTAGTCATAACCAGAGATGGATCTCCTTACCAACAAATCATCTTGGATTCAGAAAATTTTGGGACACTTCAACACCCTGAGGTCCTCTTTCCCAATGTAATCGGTATCCGTCAGAAGAAAAGTTCTCAGCGTCGTCAATGTGTTGATAACATTTTCCAATAATCGGATCCCCTTTTTGTACAATGAATAAATCAGCATGTGAGGTCTCTTTACTCCATTGGCAGCTGAGAGCTCTTTGTGAGCATTTGTCCGGGACCTAGTGACACCAGTGACATGGATTTCCCTCAACAGGGACTCGATCTCAAGGAGATCCTCCTGGGTGGCTCTGGTTTTGGCCAGCAGATCAAATAGGTAATTTCCAGTTTTGTCTGGCCCCTCTATTCTGGAATGACCCTTAATCTTCTTCCAAAAGATGGTCCTCCCATTAGAGCTGACCAGATCATCAATATTTTGTATTAGCTTGTGATGTTTAAGCGGTTTGTTATTAGCACAGAGCATGCCTCTGGTTTTCCAATTAACCAGGTGCTCCACAAACCCGTTCCGGACATAATCTGAATCAGTGATTATGACCAGTTTGTGGAGTTGGTGTTGGGCGGCCGTGAGGATGGCCTGATAAACTGCCATCAACTCTGGCACCTGACTACTGCTGGGACCGATTTTGTACCCAGCGTAGGGCTCCCAGGCTTCATTCACCCAGGCATTCCCCATGCCGGCCACCAGTTCCTTTTCTCCATTGTTGTCAACATGGTAGGAGCACCTGTCCACATAAATTGTGGGCATTCCCTGGTACTTGTCTTCTTCATGGACTTTGTGTGGGGAATTCAGGTACGCCTCCATGTTGTCCTGGGTTTAAAGACTTTCATCCTCGAGACAGTTTTCTCTGGCACAATCATGCAAGTCAGCCAGACCATATCTGAACTCCACAGCCTTTCATTGACAGAATCCAGGAAGTAATTCTGGAATTACTCACATTTCCGGCCGGGATTCTGTCAATTTGGAGGTATTGCAAAGGCTGGTGTGGAGTCTCCACTGTCATGTGTTCCCGCTGTATGAATGGGCAGTCATTTTTCAGTGCCCACACTGTTGCCAGAAGTGCCTTCTCACAATCGTTGAATTTTTCCTCCACGGAGGATAAAGTCTTGCTTGCATAGGAGATTACTTTATTGACCTTGTCATGCTTTGTATATAATACTGCTGTCAAGCATGTATTCGAGAACCCTGTCTCCAAGAAGAACTCCTTGTTTTTGACAGGGTAAACTAGACATGGCGCTTGTGAGAGACTTCTTTTGAGTTGTTTTACTGCCTCAGCTTGTTCTGGACCCCACTCCCACTTGACCCCCATTCAACAGATGGATCAGGGGTCTTGTGATCTCTGCGTAATCCTCAATGAACTTCCTACTGTAGTTAGTCAGTATAAAAAGGCTTCTTAGTTCATGCATAGTTGTAGGGTCTTTGAGTTTTAGGAGTGCTTCCACTTTCTTCTCCTGGGGACAGAGACCCTCAGGGGTTATTTCATGTCCCAAGAAGTTGACACGGGTTATGCACCACTGTGCCTTTTGGAAGGACAGTTTTGGTCTGGCAACCGTCAACTGGGTCAGAAAATAACGGATTTCCGCTATGTGTTCCTCCACAGTTGAGCTTTTTATCAGGACATCATCCACGTAGGCCAGGTTACCCCTTTCACCCAAGTCAGGCATGGCCTTATGTAGGAAGATGTTGAATTTGTTGCTGGAGTTTATGAATCCAAAGGGAGTCTGGGTCCACGTGTACTGCTGCCCCCGAAGATAAAGGCAAGCTTGTATTGGTCCTCCCACGATCCAGTAGCCATTTGTCAGGTCAATGGCAGTGTATGCCTTTGACCTCTGGATTGGGCTAACCCTTGGTCAATGTAGGGGAGAGGCCATCGGGACATGTGGACCCGTTTATTTATATCACTAAGGTCTGCGCAGAGTCTCCATTGGCAATTTGGTTTTAAAATCCCCAGCACCAGATTATTAAAGGTGCTGTGGACTGGACGAATTACCCCACGGGACTCAATGTTTTTGATTATTTCTGTCAGGTACTCCATGGATGTGAGAGGCAAGCGATAGTGTTTCATAAACACAGGGGTCATTCCAGGGTCCATGGGAATTGTTGTAGTATGGATCTCGGTGTGACAACAGTCGTACAAGTCCACAGCAAAGATTTCTTTAAAATCTAAGAACACCTGCTTCAACTTTTGCTTTTGCTCCAGAGTCTCAGAGGCATCAGCTAGGTTGACCCGCTCTTCAACCATTTGCCTGAAGCCTGGAAAGACTTTGGGTTTTTCTATCTCAGCGGCCTACTCCAATTGAGTGAAGAGGTATCTGCTTATAGAATTGACCTGAACAGAGTGTTTCAGGTAGGAGAGGCAGTCATTGTGGACCGGAAATATCACCTCATCCTGCCTGATGTCACAGGTCACCTCTTCCTCCCCGTAAAGGCAGGAAGAGTACACCAGGAAATTCCCCCCTTGCCAGGTGAAGATCCTGTCCGGTGGTATGTCATTGTCACTGTCATTGTCAAAGCAGTCATTGGGGATTGGTCCTATCAGTTTGTTTCCTAGATCCATGGAAAAATGTCGATCAGCAACCGCCATTCCAATAATGGTGCCTGCAACCAGAGTGGTACTCCTAGGGTCGCTGTTATCCATCAATATTGGAATGGTGTTGTGTTCTACATTGACTAATGGTATTGGGTTTAACCCCAACACCTGCTGTTGGAGATGGGCATTGAGGTGTACATATGCGTCAGGATTTTTTAGTTTCTGTCCTCTTTTGATTTTTTATTAAAGTGGGAATTGTTGGGTCTGTCCTGGGATGGTGACCTCCTCTCCAATTTGAACTTCAACCGCATGCGGCAGAAATTGGGCTGACCAAAATGCTTTTTTCAGAATGATCAAAGCCCATGGGATTGCCCCCTATTCAGGACCAGGCCTTGTAATTAATCAGGTCCAAATTTATTGCAAATCGATTGAGAATGTCACTGCCTAAATAGAATGAAACAGGGACATCTCGCACGACCGAACAATTATGTTCTATGCTTTTGTTACCTATGGAAATATTTAGCATACACCTGCTAAGCAGGAGATGTTTGGAATTGGGAGTTTCCAGGCCCATCTCCCACTTGTTGATCTATTTAAATGTGGGAATGGCTGGATCTTTTGGGAGTTTTCTGAACATGGCTTCGCTGATGAAGCTCTTTCCGTTGTTCACGCACACACAGGCGAGAACACACTCCTTCCCCTCATTTAACTGAATAGGGAGGAAGAACTGTTATCTAATTTTCTGAATGTCAGCTAAACATTGAGCTGGTTTTTCATCACTTTTGACTATAGAATTGGGATTTTCAGATGGCGAATCAGTATACAATTTCAAAGTATTTTCTTCCAGTGTGGAATGCCTCTCAAAACTGGAAGGAAGGTTGATTTTCAGGAATGGAGAGGAGTTCCCATCACCAGTTTCTTGTAGTACAGCAATTACTGTCACATCAGGTATTTGATTATTCTGGAAATTAAACTCAATATGATCAGATTTTAGTTCCACCATGTGGCATGTGCCATTTAAGGTAACATGGTTGACACTCTGTTTTAATTGTATTCTCCTGTTAGTCTGAGTCCAGAGTACCTTGTTCACACAGCCTATTAGAGGGGACAACCTGCACAGGATGTCATTCCCTAGTAGACAGGGTGTTCCGTCTGGAGTCACGACTATGACTGGGTGTTTCACCTTGTGTCACCCAATTTTTGTTTCCAAATCTGCAGTCCCCTCGACAGGAATTTAATTCCTGTCGAAGTTCTGGAGTTTTTCCAGGAAGAGTGGTGAGAGGAATCTGGTGTCTCTCCCCCTTCCTGAATTTAGCTGCTCAAAGGCCCTTTTTGACAGAAGAGTCGCTTGGGATCCAGTATCCACCAGTGCAGAAAATGCATATTGCCCTTGCACTTGCACTGGGGCATAAAATCTCCCCATATCTCCTCAAGCAGACACAGGTAATGAGCATTTTGAGCAAGTTGGGTGGTCGATTTCTCTGAGTCTGGGAATCTGTAATAGAAATGTTGCATTCTGAGATAGAAGGGATTTCCGATTCCCCTTTTTCCCATAGCTCTGTGCTGCCCCCTTTTACCTGGGGGCAGTCACTAGGACCAGTTTGTGGGGAGGATCCCTCCTTTACTATTTCTTTCTCAGAATGGCAATTCTGGGGTTCAGGGATGGGTGACTCTGAATCAGCCCCCACACCCACTCAGTCTTCATTCAGACCTCTTGGGAACCATTTGTCTATATGAATTCCCTCGTCCCTGAAGGAGAAGATTTTTTCCCAGAATCCTCTAAATATTCTTCCCCTTCAAACTGGAGGGCACTAACTTCCTCCAAAAAATGGGCCTTCTGGATGTCTTTATATCTCCTACCCACCCTCTGTTCCCTGGGTTGCAGATTTTCGGGGGTAAGAGATTTTAGTTCCGGTTGCAGGGCATCCAGGGGCTTTTCACGGGTGGTGAAGGAAGCTTTACACCCCCCTCCTCCCTGTGCCTCATCCTCGGGAACCGGTGAATTATCGGGGTTCTCTCCCTGCCATTGTTCTGGGGTGCCAGACACTTGGTTTGAGGGGTTCTGAGCTGCCACGTTCATCTGATGGTTCTTCTGAGTCCTCAACATGAGATCCAGCTCCTGTGTGAGGTTCTGGACCAGGCACTCCAGTTGGGACACCCATTCTGGCTGGAATGGGGGTCTTTGTTCATACCTAGGGGGTTCACGGGAAGGGTAACTGTCTCTTCTCCTGGAGTACCCTGAGTACTGGGAATTTTGGTAACCCTCCACCCTTGGCCTCCCCTCTCTGGTACAGGGGTCTTTGTTCATACCTAGGGGGGTCACGGGAAGGGTAACTGTCTCTTCTCCCAGAGTACCCTGGGTACTGGGGATTTTGTTAACCCTTCACCCTTGGCCTCCCCTCTCCCGGATTGGGTAGTCTGGGCCCCTGAAATCGGGAAAAGAAAGGAGGGTTGTCCTGCGGGTTGGGGTTTTGTGGATACCAGGGAAAGAAGCTTAAGCCAGGATTTGGGGGATTACTGCCCTCCTGAGGGAAGTGAGGGCAGTACTTACCTGGTTGGATCCCCCCTTGGGCTAGGGGAGTCCATACATACCCCAAGATAGATTGGTTTCCCTTGTCTCTGGGACTTATGTAATCAGGAGAGTTTTGGTTCCCATTGGAGAGATTACCTCCCTGACTGCCACCTGTTACTGATTGGTTAGAAAGCCTTCTTTGCCTCTGAATTGTCTGGTTTTGGGTAGGTGCATTTTTAGCCCTCCCCCCACATTTCTAGGTCCAAAATGGGGGCAACCTTCACCTTTGCCACCTTAGCAGCAGCGGGGGTGTTGGTTGGTTTGGTTTTTTCTACCACATTTATATTTCCGGCAGGGTTTTGGACCTCATATATCCGGGTAGCCTGCTCTATTACCCAGTCCAGAGATCTTTTATCATGGAAATCCCTCACCAACTGGGTCATGATGCATTTTGGAAGCACATGAAAGTAGGTAGTTATAAACTCTCTGCTATCCGTGCGCACCCTCCTGGTGGTTTGTGCAAAGGTGCGTTTTAGCTCCTGCACAAATTCTCATGGGGTCTGATCTCCGCATTGTAAATTGTAGACTGCTTTGCGAGCCTCTTGGGGATTTGTGTAGGCGGAAAAAAGTGCTTCCAGATGGCTGCCTTGTAGGTGGACCATCTTGAATGGTTTTGGTCTTCCAGTCCAGCAAAGAATCTGGAGTACTCCGTAGAGAATGTCCATTTAGCATAATCTATGCTGTTCTGGCTATCTTTTATATGAAAAGTGTCCATCATTTGTTCATAGAGTTCCAAATGCTCCCAAACAGAATAGTTTGTGTGTTTATTGTACGGTGTTGTGAAATTCATAATAGCCTTGATCTGCCTAATGGGGTCTTTCACCAGTGCTCTCTTTTGTTTATGTGCCTTCTTTTTCCGTGTCACCTGATTCCATTTGCCCTCAGACTGAGAGGTGCTACTGTTTGAGGACCCCTCATGCTCTTCTAGGCACTCCCTGATTCTGTGAGCTTGGGAGGGGCTCGTAGAATGGTGGGGCCTAGTTTCTTCCAGGGTTGGCGGAGGGTTCTCCCCACTGGCCTGAATGGGTGGAGGTCTTCAGAATGATCTTTTGGGGCCTCATTTCCTGCTGTTTTTCTGAAAATTGAGCAAGGTTGTTCCTTTGGAGATAGTATTTCTGCAGATCTAATTCCCTGAGTCTCCTCATAGGAGGCTTCCTTGTCAGAGACATCAACCATAATATTTGTGTATCTATACAGGAACACCTGCCCCTCAATTTCTGGGGTGCGCTGACCTGTCAGCACCATTATGCTAGGCCTATTTAATTCTGAAAACCACATGGTTTCTGGCTCATGTGAACCAGTAGACATGAAGTCAGCAGTGTACAAAGTATTAAATGGGTTTGAATCCCCTAGTACAGAGGTCATCATACTATGATCAGGGGTTGCCCTGTCCCTCACTACTTTTTCAGGGTCCCTCCAGTTTGGATTAAATCTAGCATACTCTTTCTCCAACCTTGCCAGTTTCTCCTTCTCAGCCCCATCCCTCTTGATAATAGGCAAAGATCTGAGCCTTTTGCTCGGCTATCAGGGCTTTATTGGCCTCTATGACCCGCTCTTGAGCTGCCACTTGCTGGTGGAGCCCATCTTTCTCCTCACAGAGGGCCTAATTATCTTTATGTGCTGCCTGTATAGTTTGGCAACACTGAGCCAATTTTTGTTGCAGGAGATTCACCTAGGGACGTCATTTCACCAAAATGCCAGGGGTAGCAGAAGTGGCATCACACGACTCTTGATCCCCTGATGACATCACAGGAAGTGATATCATTTGACCCCACCCCAAAGTGATATCACGGGAAGCGATGGAACACAACCCTTCACCCATTGACAAAACAGGAAGTGGCATCACATAGCATTGTACACTACGAAAAATATGGTTACGATATTACTATAATGTGATGTACATTTCATACAAGAATGGCTCGCCAAATGTATCATTAAGATCAGTGTATGTAGGCCCGTATTACCAAATTACTGTTAATGCAAGCAGACGTCCATGACCAAATGGTAATGATATGTTATTATATAGCACTTATGCTTAAGCGCTTTATATAGAAAAAATATACATCCAATATCACCCATCCTGTGTTGGTAAACATTTATCGACCTCAGAAGGATGAAAGGCTGAGTTGAGGTGTTTAAGAACAGACTAAATCAGTGACTCACCCCCTGAAGTGTGCCTGCAATAAACCTTTAATGAGTCTAGAAATTATTTTATAGAATTCCAGAAAGACACATTATTTGGTATTCCTATTCTTTCTTATTTAGGGTCAGTGCTGAAAGTGTTAGACTTGTGACACTCCTGTTCTTATTTTTCTTCTTTTTTTAAGGGGCCTGAACAAGAAAGCCAGCCACTCCAGAAGTAAAGAGCCACATGGTGCTGGCCACAGCCCAGGAGCTTGCATTACAAAAATTGCACACAAAAAATCCCTTTTTTTAAGTGGTTGCAAGGGAGACCACAGAGGTAGCAAGGGAGACCTCAGAGGTCGCAATTGCAACCTCTGGTGACCCCTAAATGACGTCCCTGGATTTACCTCCTGAGCTTGTGCATTTTTTAGTTTGGGTGTTTTCTTCCAGAGCACCTTCTACCCATCTGGTGTGCTCCAATAACTTTTCGTATTCTATTTTGAGTTTGTTTAGTTGAGGCCCAACTCTCTTTCCTGTAAATCTGTTTTTAGGTTGCTTACTTCCTGACATGGGGCATTTTTCTCCTGATTTAGGGTGCCCCTCCGTTCCGTCAGGTCATCCCTTTGTTGCTTGATAGCATTTAATTTCTGGTGTTCTTGATCAAAACTCCAAGTTGGAGTTCTTTACTGATTCATTTGTTATTCTCCTCTACCAACTCTTTGATCTGATTTTATAAAATAACTATCGGCACTGCGCAGACTCTATTATATTTTTTTGTTGATTTAACTTCTGTTGACTCTCTGCCAGAGAGTCAACTTTTTCCTGACACTCTACTTTCAATACATTCAATTGGGCCTCTTGGTCTGAAATATTCTTTCGCTGTAGGGCCAAGTCCTCTTTTATCTGTTTAATATAGTGTTTAACTTGGACCTCAGAATCTTGGCCCTTTTGCATTTTTTGATCCGCTAATTTTAGCTCAGTCTGGATTTGAGTTCAGATTGATTTTGCGCAAGAGTTCTATTTTCTTCATGCTTTTTCCGCATCACTGCCATATGGAGATACGTGTAGACTGTGATTCTGACAATTTTAGTCTGCTCCTCTTTAATTTTCGGAGTAATGTACAACTCGCTCAAAGCTTGATGTAATAGTCCACCGTCCTGTCACATGTCCATGTCCATGGCGGTGACCTGTTGCATCATTTCTTCTAGCCAGACTTTCTCATCTTGCTGTTCCCATTCCCCTCAGACAAATAATGTGTGCAGAAGGTGCTCCCTAGCCATGTTGATCTCTACTGTGGCCATTTTGGAAAGTGTTCTTTCTTTATTAACTTATTTATGTGAGAGTAATCTGTATTCTGTTGCTCTTTGTCTATTTTGGGGTTGATTTGGCTTTAATTTTATACACACGCCGGGGATTTATGATCTTTGTTTTGGGAGGCGCTTCTACAGCATAACCAAGTGTTCCAACCACACAAAGTATCACTACCTTGAAGGTTAGACTGCTGTGTTAAGTTGGGTGAATACACAAACCCAATTCCTGGCACGAACCCCCAATTTGTTAAGGATTCCATTCGGGAGTCATACACCGGACCAGGACTCTTGCCCTTAGCCTATGATGTAGCGCTCAATTAGAATACTTTTTATGTGTTTTCTGCGAATTCACATTGAACTGGCACCCAACCCGTCTCACAGCCCATTTTACAAATATCCCGGGTCACAATGGACCATCAACCAGGCCGGTGGATGGAAATACAATATTTATTTATTTGAAATCACACAGTTTGAATATTGGGCAGCAATCATCAATGGGGTGATAATTACAATGTAAACAAATGGAATACACTCGGTTGACCTTCTACAAGAACACATCCAAAGCACAAATGAATAGGAGCACTTTATCTCTTCTGGTAGATAGCACCCAAGTTAAGATTTCTCCCTGCAATGCTCCCTCAAACCCCAATTAATCGAATTTTGAGTGGATAGAAAGGCGCAGCAAGGAGTCAGGGATATTAAACAGAATCGAAATCCGACCTTCCCTCACAAAATAAGAGGCAAAACCTATTGCAATTGCATAAAATGACACTTGGAATTGGTATATAATGAATTTACGTGTGGTGGAATAATGAGGTAAATATGATTTATCACAGTACCAGGGATGTAATATCACTAGCAACCTCAAGGCAAGGTATCAACAAAGAGCATACAGTTCAAAAAGCAACTTGGAAGTAAAAATACAGTGCAGCCAAAATCACACATTGCACAGTTGCATTTTTCTCTTTTGCAGTTTTAAATGTCAAAACGGTTTTTAAAAGAACAGTGAAATATACAGATTTGGAATGCGGTTTTTAGGCTGAGTGGTAGATGCACATTACAGGGATAATATAAAAATGAAAGAGTGACTCTAGCTGAATAACTGGATGAGATTTTCAATGTGGAAGGAGATTCGGTTTTGGGAAAATAAAAGCAGTTAACAGAGAAAATCGGTTTAGAAAGAAAGGACATGATTTACTTAAACTAGATTATCAAGAAGATAGCACTGCCCATGAAACAGGTTAAGCGGCCGTCTTAACCCCCTTCACGCCTCGTGTCTCTTTATGTGGAAATTAATTAAATTATTCAAAATATGACTAAGGACTTAAGCAAGACAGAAATGAATGGAAGAATAGCCCTAACACCAGAAAATCATGGAACAGAATGCATAGAGAATTCAGACTATCTTCACCAAGTTATCAGGGTATGGATGGGATTACTTAGAATGTGGAACCAAGACAAGGTATCAAGTTGGGGTATACTCTGTGTTTTTATGGGATGGGGCAATACTCACAATCAGCACTTCAGCCAACCGGGTTTCTGGACTCAAAGGATATGGTCATCCGGCAGACTCTCCTGGCAAAAGACAGATGGGCTAAGGTCTGGTCACGGCACAGCGACACCTCAGCTGGATGAGGTGGGTAAGCAGGGCAAGCAGGCGGCACTGGAGAATCCCAAAGTGGGCTCAGCCACCTTTACCCTTTCTCTCTGAATTTAGTGGGATTTTGTTATGGAGTTTAGTGCTGAAGGGTGGTTCTGCCTGGATAGGAAGGCCTGGATCAACTATCCCTTTTCTGGCAGTGGGGTCTGGAATCTGCAGGGTGAATCTGGAATGCCTGGATATGCAGAATGCACAGAAGCTGGAAAATTCATAACGGAGTCCCCTTGTCTCTGTCATCCTCAACCTTTATAAGGTGGGTGACATCACAGGATTTATTGTGGGCGCAGGCTTTCGCTGGACATGCCACTAAACAACTGGATTGGTCAGGGTCTATTATAACCGCCTTCCTGTCAGCAGGTTGGATTTTTAGAGACATGACATCAGCTTTATGATGTGGGTGCACTATGCCCTGTTACTTACCGCTAGTTGAACAGGTCGGGCATTGCTCGACCTTTGGACACTAGGGTAGAGGGAGCAGCTCTGGTAAGCCTTCAGTCTAAGCTGGTATGTTCAAGATATTGAACTCTCCAGAACCAGACCTCCTCAACCTGAGGAGCTCTTTAATGCAACACACCCAATGAATTGGTTACCCAAAAGAGCGGAGATACCCACACCGCTATATCAAGCTGTGGAAAAAGGAAACACTGTAACAAGGCAATGATTGGGTAACACAACACAAGTACGGTGTTTGCAAGAGAGAACAATACCTGAAAAGGGGGCTTGATAAGGCTTGGTAAAGGTATCAAGTAGAGTAGTCGAGAGGCAACTACTAAGAAAAGAGAAAAAGAAAAATGTTGGGTTAACCTTAATTATGCCCGTACAGAATCCCAAAATGTACAGAATATAGTTGGACAGCTTACCCTAATAGGAGAGAGTTAGGAAATTCAACGTCAGGATAAAATAAGAAATAGGTAATTAGTATTAGTAATTAGTATGGGTACTACCCCGAACGGCACGAGGGACGCAACTAGTTCCGGGGTGGTGCATTGGTTCAGGATAGCGTTCAGGTGCACAGTAATCACTATGATGTTGAAGTATTCCAGTTAAGTTGATCCAAAGGAAAGCAGGGCAGGCACAGTAACTCGAATCTCAATCCTGAGAAAAATGCCCAAGCCACGAATATACAACAGTACTGACAAAGGAGATAGATAAAGAAAGAACAGTCTTACTTTAGGGATGAAAGGCAGCAGCTCTTCTTAGGCAGCAATGAAACGCGATGAATAGAGGTTTCTGGGCGGCTGGGAGTTCACAGCACAGCTTGCACAAGGCTGGAAGGGATTGCAGTGATAAGGAAATACACCGCGGAGCCAGCGAAAGGGAAGTGTAGGATGGGGCCCGGAGGCAAGGGGTTTGGCAGACGGACAAGACCACTGTCGAAGAAGCTGAGTCGACAAATCCAAGGAACAGGCAAAGAAGGGTCGATGAAGGAAATCCAAGGTCAATATACAGATCAGCACAAGGTAAGTAAGTCCGCTAATTAGAAGCAGCGTTCTGGTCTCCGCGGGCTTCTTTTGAACACCTCTGAGGTGTAGGGGGGCGGAGCCTATCCCACCGTAAACGTGACAGTGAAGTCACATGACTTCCACGGAATCGGGACTGTGAGAATGGGAGTCCCCGTCTCCATGGTAACCTCCAGCGTTGCCATACGGCGGAGGCACTGAGGCGAGGGGATTTCGTAACATGCCCAGACCCTCCCAAGGTTATGGTACATTTTTACAGTTATGGCGCTTTTGAAACTTACATAGGCAAATTGCATATTTCATACAGAGCATGGTTTTCTCACTCCCAGATCCGTACGACATTGTTTTGCCCTTCTAATAGTTTTTCGCGATTTTCTGTGAGAAATATTCGACCTAAAATTCTAGAACTTTATACATGTATACCTATTATCATAAGGCATGTTAGTATTGAATTTTAAGGGGCACCAGATACACTTTCCTCAGAATATACACTTTCCCATCATTTCAGTCCCCAACATGCTAGAGAAGGCTTAATTTAAAGCCACCAAAATTCCATTTAAACTGTAGCACTTTTACATTACTGCATTGTCCTGTTATAAAATTAACAGTTTTTAAAGTGTATTCATTAAATAGTCTTTTGAGCCAAATGGGCAGCATCGTCTCCCAAATAAGGGCAAAACTTCCAAGGCTGTTCTGGAGCTAGCTTTGAAGCCCCCCACTTGAAGTTGCGGGGACGTGTTAGTCAAAAAGTAACACGTAGGTGTCCCAGAAATCCATTGTAGCAGACTGGAGCACAGACACAAAGTCTGATGAGCGTGTGAGATGCATCCTCCTGGACCATTCATTGGGGGAAGGCCACTCCAGTTGTCAGCACCCAAATGTCCTTTTAAACTGAGCAGGAAACCTGCCTTGCTGGTTCCCCAGTGCATCCAATGTATTGAATTATTTATTTTATTTTGTTTGGTTCTGCATCAGAAGCAAGTCTGTTTGAAATAAAACATTATATTAGATTTTACCCAAACCCCCCTTAAATTTCTAGGCAAGGACAGGGCCTTATTCAACACTGCACTTTCAAACAGGCATTTTTTCTTGTTCGCAAAAGCACATTTTGACACGTGATGAATTCTGTTGGGATGTCTCATTCAAATTCGGTTTCTCTCCCATCTGGATTCCAGCATTGTTTGCAGCCCTAGCCAATTTCCTTTACACACCAGTCTATACAAGACAAAGGTCCATTGACATTGACATATGCACAGAGAGCTAGGGTTTCTTTTTCAGGGTTTATGTTTGACACTGTAGCCAAAAGTCACGTGTTTTTCCGTACGGATGAATGTAAAGTCTCTGGGGATTTCCCAGATCATGCTTGACACAGCCTGTCATTCAGTGATAATGCTCTATTTTGCTTGGAGCACAATCTGAATATGTATGGGCACAGCCAGATCTCCCTGGATCAGAACTATGTAAAGTTTGAAAAGATCAAAAATAGCATCAGGGCGCCATCATTTTAAATGCCAAATATTTCCTTTTTCAAGGGGAAATATGGAGCTAGCAGCAAAGCAGCGCTGCCTTTCGATTTTCCTCTTGGGTGTATATAAGAAAACCCACTGACAGCTTTTATCAGTGAGCTCCCTGTCCCATCTTGCCCAATAGGTGCTTTGCAAGACAGTGTAGCCATCATTTTGTAGCTGCAAAACAAAGTTTTGATGCGAGGCAATGGTGCTGAAAGGAGCCAGCGCAGCCATTTTGCTGGTAACTGCTGAAGTGCAGCTTGGCGATGGCAGGGAATTCTGCTGAGTGGGTAAATGTACCCCACAAAAGGTTTTGCACTGTAGAATGGTGTGTTGCTAACATTTTAATATGTTGGCAGGTGCTTTGACAAGCAGTTCCTGAAATGCAGGCTAATGAATGTCGTTGTAGTCCAGTGTAGATGTGCACATGGCAGGAGGCCATGAATTTGTTTTTTTTAGTTTAACATAGTGATTGTGGAATTGTAGTAAACATTGGAACGACGGCACACATTGCATATTGAGCGGCATCCGATTTGACACTGGACAACGTGTGTGTAGAAAAGGAACATTTGGATGAAAGTATATTGGTGAAGATTGTTCTATTAAGGATTCTTTTGCCATTATGGTGTCTGCTTCTACGTCATTGCGTCTTCCATTAATGTTTATGGCAATTTGGTGTTTTTGTTGTTGCTTATAAGCTTCTTCATTGAATTATGTTTCTATGGTACTGGTGTGAAACCATATACATACAAATAATTTAGACTTGTTATCTATGTTCACATTGTGCATGTTTAGAAGTTATTTCTTTAGCTTTTAAAATGAATTTAGTTAGTGGTTTCATACGGTTTAAAACTAATATAAAGGATGTTCTTTTTTGTTTGAAAGCATAGACAATCAGAGCTTCAAGTATCAGTTTTCTTTGGTAATTTTTAAATGAGGAACATGACTTTTCAGATCTTTTTATGATATTGATGAGAACTCTGCACTGGGAACTTTTTTGTAAAATTGATTTTTGGAATGTTTTACTGTGGCTACATTGACATTGCTAGATACAGTTTCAGGTTCATTTTCAGTTGTGATGTGTGTACTACATATTTGTTTACTTTTCTTTTTTGAAGGAGGAACAATACTTGTATGTGTTCTATAAATTGTATTCAGGCAGGGTGAGTATATGACTTTCCCTTCTTTTTATCTGCTCAATCTTTTCTTTGTTTTCAATGGAGCTGAGTTTTAGGAGGCATTGTTTTGTATCTCTTAGAGAAAAGACAGTGTGTACTTTAATGTTGCAGAAGGGTTCTGTGGGTGTGATTGTACAGGGATGAGGAAGAGTCGTGTATGGGTTATGATGTGGATACATATTGGGTACTGGGGAAAGGAAGAGGGGTGTTGGAGTGGTGATATAGTTTAGAGTTGTACAGTAGGATGTGGAAGAGTACTGTATGCATAAAGGGAGCTATGCAGTAAAACATTTGGAGAGGAAGAGGTTGTAGACCTTTGGTGTACTTGTTTGAGAAATAGGGATTTGGGATTAATGCAAAATATTGTGATTTCAATAATTGCAAGAGGAAGAGTCAAATTGAGCAAGCAATGCATTGGCAGTAGTTAAGGCACATGAGGGAGAGTAGTGTAATTATAAACACTTAGGTTAATGTTTGCCATTGGGATGAGGAACAAGGACATTGGAGTAATAATATAGAGTAGAATTGCGCATTGGGATGTGGAAGAGGAAAGTATAAATAATGGGATGTATGGAGTAAAACATGTGTAGAGGAAGAGGTTGTAGACTTATGGTGTAGTGGTGTGAGGAAGAGGGATATGGAGGTAATGCAAAATGATGTGAATTCATTATTAGTATGAGGAAAATGGGAAAAGGAGCAAGTAATACATGGCTGTTAGTTAAGTCACATGAGGGATAGTGTTGTTCATATAAACATACAAGTAAATGTTGGATACTGAGATGAGGAAGAGGGATGTTGGAGTATAATATAGTATAGTTGTGCAGCACAATGTACAGGAGGAATATCTAGATAATGGGAGGAATGGAGTAATACATGTGTAGGGAATGAGGTTGTAGACATCTGGTGTAGTGCTGTAAGACAGAGAGAGGTGGGCATAATGCAAATATTGAGATTTGAGTATGGTATGCGGAAGGGGAAACACGGGATTGAATGGATTGTTGTTAGTGAAGTCACATGAAGGAGAGTGTTGTATGCATAAACAGGTAGGTTAATGTTGGATACTGGGATGAGCAAGAGGGGTGTTGGAGTAAAAATATAGATCAGAAAAGTGCAGCAGGATAAGGGAAGAGGCATGAATAGATAACGGGAGGGATAGAGTGATGTGGAAGAGGGATGTTTAGATAATGGGAGGTATGGAGTGACAGATTTGTAGAAGAAGTTGCAGACCTCTATTGTCGTGGCATGAGGTGCAGGGATGTGGAGATAATGCACAATAATGTGATTTGGGTAATGGTCAGAGGAAGGGGAAATACAGACATTGATGGATTATTGTTAGTGAAGGTACATGATGGAGAATGTAAGAATAAAGATGTATATTAATGTTAGGTGGGTTGAGGAAGAAGGTTGTTTAAGAAAGAAGAGACAAAGATATGCATAGGTGATAGGAGGTGTCGTACAACAAGGTTTGTAGAGTGAGAGGTTTTAGAATTGTGGGGTGTTAGGTAAATTATATCAATTGTAATTGGAAAGTGGTTTATCAAAGAAGTATGTGATGTTGATGGGGATTTTGTGATACATTATTTGTAGTGGTATTTAGCGAGTGGTGGTGTTATTGAATAAGGAGTATGACAAATCAAAGGAATTTGTCTTTAGTCCCCAGGAGTGAGCCCCCCTGTGAGGCGAGGCATGTGAGCCCACTCCACAACACCCTCTCTAGGGGTCGAGGCAAGTGGGAACTCACCAGAAGTTATTACGCCTTAGGGGTCAAGGACACTTGTTCCCATGAGGAACTACCTAAAGCAATGTACTCTGTGGTCTACATGAGATGCTCCAAAATACCAAAAACCTTTAAACACCAAGACTGGGATGAAGAAAAGCTTAATAGATCTCTATTATTGAATAGGAAAAGAACATGTTAGTTTAAATTGAGATATCAAATCCACTGGGATAAGCCTTGAAGCCTGTGAGTTTCAAACACGCTTGATGCAAAAGAGCGGGATGCCAGAGCCACAATGCAACCACAGTGCAAGAATACAAAAGGGCAGGAACCCGGAGGAAGGTGGTGGCAAGACCCCAAAGCAGGATCCATGGTGGACAGCCAGACCACACACCATCAATGATACTATTGCAAGTAGAGAGTCACAGGGTGCCCGGTCACTCATCGGAAAACACTGAGACACCAAGAGGAGAAGAGAGACCACGAGGAGGAAAGGGCAGACAAAGACAAGGCACAGGCAGTCTGGGACAAGAGAGAAGGTCCCTGGGTAACAAGGCTCCTGAAGATATTCTCCCACACAGTCGAAGGTAATGGGGAGAATGGGAATAACAAGAGACTCCAAGTGAATCATTATGCAGTGCAAGCAACTCATCTCAGAAGTCATGAGACAACATTAACCTGAAAACAAATGAACCTATGATGTTGTGAGACAAGAGAAAGAATTACAAAACATCTGAATACTGAGAGAGAAGAACAGTCAGTACTTTAAGTGGGGCGGGGCTAGCTGGGGCAGAGCCCCGGCAGTCTCCAGAACAGGCTCCCAATCTGGGGCCCTTCCGGGGCCCACCCTGACTAGCCCTCGCCATGCTCACACTTGAGCCGGCCCATTTAGCGACTGAACCATTACACGAGCTGTCTGCAGGTGTCAGAACTTCAGATTAGAAGAAAAGAAAAAGCATTGCCTTTTCTTTTTTCTAAACCGAAGTGCAGACACCTGCATGCAGCAGGTGTAACTGTGCAGCGTGGACTGCCTGATAGCGCTGTACTCTGAAATAGTAGGAGGGCTGGACTGCTTGTTTGTTTCTGAGTAAATAGCCTTCACCCAGCATGATGCCCCTGGGCTCCTCACACTGGCTGATGGCTATTTATTCAGAAACAAAAGGAGAGCTGGGCAATCCAGCCCTCCTCCTGTTTCAGAGTACAGTGTCATCAGCAGCAGGGAGCACTTACATTCAAGGAGCCTGTGGTAAAGCATTCACCACGTGGCTCCTTGAATGACAAGGCAGCCTGCTGGGTGTGAGCTGGAGCACACTGGTGTCACACCTTTGGTGCACCCAGTGCCTTCTTCTGTTTAAAAGGAGGGGCTGGGGGCATCAAATGTAATAATGCCATTGCACCCAAGTTCTACTTCTTTAGTAGCCCACACACTTAGGTGAGGGGGGTTTCTCGATAGGTGTGTGGCCTAAGCACACCCATACCTAGGCCACACCCCCTAATGAGAGTCCCCCTCGATCTGTAATCTCACTTAAAGCACTGAGAAGAGTGGATAACAATACCCGGCGAAAAGTAGAAAGCAACTCAAAATTCTGTAGAAGAAGAATATCGTCAGGCTCCCGAAGATATTCCCCACACTCCTCCTCACCTGTTTCCTCTATGGAACTGTCCAATGTTTCTGATGTCTTCTTCCTTCGTGGATTTCTCTGTTCTATAGGCTTCTTCTCTTTCTTCTGATGAAGATAAGGAAGTGCTCCCTTGGAGGCCACCTTGACTGGGAGTTGTAAACCAGACCAGGTGAACCCCAGGGAGCAGGACCCAATGTATCAGGGAAAAAGCCTCCTTGCCTCCTTGGTAGATGGAGTATGGCTGTTGGATCCAAATGTTATCTTCCGATGGAGTTGCTTTGTATTGTGGTAATCCGGATCTTGATAAGTAACGAGGAACTCTGGGAATCGTAGTTCCGAGGAAAGAGAAGTCTGCTGACAACGTTCTCCGTTACAACCCGATCTTGGTAAGTTATAAGGAACTCTGGGATTTGTAGTTCCACAAAGGGTAAGGTTCGGGCTGGTCTTCACATAAATAGAAGCACAGAAGGATGCTGGCGGTAAGTTCAGTATGAAGGAAAGCTAATGGTTAGTATTGTACGATTGGAGGTAAGTGGTAAGAAGGAACGAAGCTTGCAATAGGGAACCGGAAAGGAAGAATAAGAGGCAGAAGCAGAGGCTCCAGTGAGATGGAGGAATACCGGATCAGAGGAAATGAAAAGAGATGAAGGTAAGAATAGTTATCTCGTGAACGCCGGTATGCAAGGACATATGCGGAATAAGGGTGTCGCGAGTAACAGAACACCAGTGCGGCGAAGGAATGACGCTGTGCAAGGAAGAATAAGAACTCTGACGGCGGAGCGTGCAGAGACGGAAAAATCTAGGAAAGAAAACAATTGAGGTAAGAAAGGGAGAAAGGTGTGAAAGGAAATCAGAACGAAAATAAATAGGTAAACAAACCACAATACCTTAAGGAATGAGATTATCACCCAAATGCAGGGAAAAGGTACAGAATGTGGAGAGAACTTTACAGAAAGAGAAATAGTAGAGGAGCGTTGTACTGTAGAAGTAAGTCGCTGGAACAACACAGAAGCTGTGAGTGGGAACCATAGATGATACAACGCAAAGTTTGTATCCAGATTCTTGTAGATAAACAGTCCGTGGCCATCTTGGAAATAGACTAGACTGTAACAGTGGGACACCGAACCACCATATTATGTGTACTTCCATTTCTGCCAGCACTTCCAGGGGCGGTGCATGACAAATATAATAACAAAGTGTGAGGACATTATGTGCCAGAATTCAGAGGAACTATTCAATCAAAATATTTACAAAGTCAAGTGGACCAAAGCAAGTTAGACTATCATTTCTCAGGAGTGGGAGTCTACCAGAGCAATTGTACTTTCCAAGGCTATACTGAAGCTATTACCCTGGAATGTAGATCTCATAAAAGATCCCCAAAAGGAATTCCCAAGGTGGAGGGAACACTTAGAAGTCCATTTGAAGAGTTACAGAGACTGCTCTTATAAATCATGAGAGATTATTTAGGGATTATGTATTAAAAATAATCCTGCAGACAGTTTCAAGAAGTACCATTAGGAAAAGGAAGACATTCTCCAGATCTAAGTTAGTTTTCATAGAGGTAGGGTCAGTTAGGATAGTTTTGGACAGCAGACGTATTCCTTTGGATATTCATGAATGACTGATGTGCACTATACTAAGTAGCATAGACAAGTTTCACCCATGGTGACAGGGAAAGTTAGGGCTTATTGTTTTACTGTAATACAATCTTGTGAACCATGTCCTCAGAGTGTCTGCACCCATCTTCTGACTCACCACAGGAGGCATGCTCTGCTTCAATGGAGCAGAGTGTGAATGCTGCAATGGAATGGGGAAGTAGGAAATACTCTAGAGTATACTATGAATTGATAGTTTAGGATAATACACAGTATATTTATGATATTATAATAGTTGCAAATTATAGGGCACATCAATATGCTTACTTTGTAGAAATGGAAGAGTGTTCATTAATTTGTATATTTCTTTGGTAATCTGTTTTCTTATGTAAATGTAAATGAACGATAGTTGTCAAGTGTGAATATTGTTTACTGTTATAAGTAGTAAAATATGGTATTCACTATGGAAGGAGAAGTCATGTTAAAAGCAGTAATAAGCTACTGGGATGGGTTGTGCATTGAACCATGTTTTGTAGCATAGAAAAACACTTGCAGTTGAAGTGAAGTTAAAGACAAGGTTGTGTAATATAAAGGCTTGCAATAGTTTTGACAGAAGCTAGGTCATTTTTTTAAAGAAAGTGCTATTATTTGTTGTACTGTCGTTTGATAATGGAGGTAACTTTAATCATAGAATTGCATAGTTGCCAACATACAGAAGTACAAGTTCCAGAATGCAAAGGAAGACAAAAAACAGGACTGGATGAGCACCAACAGATTGGAATCGGAATTGTGGAGTGCTATTAGTAGCAGCACATCGAAGAGACTCTATGTATGGAGAAAGCAGTAATTATGTATGTGGATAAGTACTGCAGTGATTCTTCAAATTATATTACAAAAAAGGTTGTATAAAATATTACTTTGGAAAATCAAAGCCTACCTATAGCATGTCTTCTTAGATGTAGATGGCGTAATGTAGATCTTGTTAATTCTGGAAATATAAATCTGTAAAGGTTTGTACAGTAGGCGGTGAAAGAGGGGTCTCTGAATCAGATCACAAATGCACTTAAAACGATACATCTGAACTGTTGAACTTAGGTGACGGGGTTAGATGTAAAGTTTTTGGATGTGATTGGTGGATGGGTGTGTGACTGTTAGAATGTAGTAAATCACAGAGTGTTGCAGAGATAATGGTAAAAATTGAAGAAGGACTGCCCTATTCCCTGACATCCATGGACATATGCGACTGTTCGCGGATGGATTGCATGTGCTACCGAGGCTCTTTTACCATGCCCTGCAGGGAAAGAGGACTGAAGAGACCGCGGACACTGTGCATACTTACGATGTCGGGAGGCTCAACCAATCAGGGTTTTACTGTGGTGGACCTCAGCAAATGCTTCATATCTTATTTGAATTGCTGAAAGTGTGGAGATCAACAAGAAGACTATTTGGATTATAGGAGATGTGTAGTTTAATTGGCTGCAGATATACATGCAGAGCAGTTCGTCATTTCACATAGGGCCTCATCACACGGACAGCGGTAAGGGTTAACGGTCACCGTTAATGGTACCAGTGACCGTTAACCCTTACCGCCTTACTACGAGGTCCCTTTGCAGGTTGGAGACTTTAAAGCCTGCTTTTTGCAGGCATTAAAAACCAACCCGCAAAGGGACCAGGGAGCTAATTATGGTACCGCAACTTGCGGTGCCGTAATTAGCACCTTCCCCATTCCCATTATGCCCTATGTGGCAAAAATGGGAATGGGGAAGGGCAATGGGGGAAGGGGGAATTACCGCCCCACCAACCTTGGAATAGGGCGGTAATTCCCCTTTCCTCCAAGGCAGTGCCAGTATTTTACCGGCATGGACCAAGGTGCTAATAGCACCTTGGTCCACCGCCGTCCTGTAATGAGGCCCATAATCTTGGCTTTGAAAAATCGTTGGATGTCGGTTTGGAGTTCATGACATGAAATGGAGTCAAGTATTACCCATGTATGAAGATATGATGAATTTGAAACATCAACATATTATTGTAGTACATTGTGGAGGTAATAGTTTAGGGTATGTAACTGGTGTATCTTTGCAGTTTTCTATGAATGATACTTTCAAAAGCATGATGGAATATAATGTTTATTTTTTCACAAATTACTTAGAGACAGGTGTGGAAAAGATCCAAGTTGTTTTCTCCACAAATCGAAAAAAGGTGGAATGTCAGTAAAGCTGTATATGTATTTCAGCAGGATTTTGGAATGTATTCTTTTTGAAAATGATAATATATACGACATGATTGAGTGAACATTTTCAGGAAAGATGGAGTACATCCAAAAAGTATTGGAAATGACCATTTTCTTTGCAATATTCAAAATGCATTGAAACATTGTTTGCACAAGAAAAGAAATTGGAAGATGGATATGTAATGAAACATTTATGTAAGCACCCATTGTAAGTATACATATAAAGATCAAAGTCTTACACAAACAAAATGGCTCTTTTGAGAGCCAACATTAAAAAGACAAAAAGAATTGAAGTTCATAAAGCTTCCATTCCCCATTTTTTGACTGTATTGTCCGCTGAATTATTCTCGTGTCCACAGTGAAGAAATAGCAAGGGAGCTCATGATGTTTAGTGGTGCTATGTGAATGGAAGCTGTACAAGCCTTGATTACTGCTTTAAAACCTTCTATTTACGTCACCCTGTATTTTTTATAGTTTGTATGGCAGAGAAGAGGGGTGGAAAAGACCATTATTTCTGTCACCTTTTTTCCTCTGTGCCATACAAATGCACACATATTTGAAATGGCATGCAGTTAAATTCCGAAGGAAACAATAGAGATTCTGATGGAGTTAACCTGCTTAATGTATCAATATAAAGTAGAATGAGGTCATAAGGATAGCCCATTTTCTTGTATTCTATTTTTATACTTTGAAAGGTGTGTCCCCATGGAAGTTTTTCTTTCAGGTTTAAAGATTCTTTGTTTTTTTTATTTTCTGGCAGAGAGAGGGGGAGTGAAGGAGGTAGGGCAGGGGAAGGGAACCAACCACTATAAGGGCGGGAATGGTCGACAAGAAAAGATGTTGAGCACTGGTTATAAAAACTAAGGTGGGGACAATTCTTTTCATGGACCTTAACAGTGGACTATAAGGTGCTGTGGAATTTCTCCCCCTGCAAAATAAGTGCATCATAGTACACAAATAAAACAGATGTCTGTAGAAGGTATGGGTCAATTTACTCCTGTACGGCCAGCAAAGCAGCAGGAGTAATACTCTGCTCCACTGAGGGGGAGTGAGTGGTGGAAGGTATGGAAGATGAGCAGTGATGAGGTGTCTCGACATCCAGTGAAAGGATTTACCTTTGTGAGGGCAGTCAGGTGGAAATTACAGATGAGGCGGCACATGGAGTTGGTGCTGAAGAATACTGCTGCTTCTTGCTGCCTCTGACTGTTGCTTCACATATGCAGTGAAGTGTGCACAGGCAGCCTGAGCCTTCCGCACTCTCCCAACAGTGTTTAAAAATAACCACACCTAGGACTCTCTCCAACCACTTCACATAGAAGGTACCTCTTCTAATGCATCCTCATTCTTGTCTGCCACCAGCAGCTCACCTGCTGTGGTGCTCCTGCTCCCTTGTCCAGGTACTCCATGTGGATGTGGTGGTGCTCGCCGCCACTGTGGGGGAAAGATGACCTTGACTGATGTCATTTACAGAGGTTTTATCTCCCAGATTGCAGCTCCCAAAATTGGTCCTCTCAAGAGGTCGCTGATTGAGAATGACTAAAAGAAACTTCCATAGTCTTTCGTACTGACCGTGAACTTCGGAAGGCTAAAATATCAGTTAAAAGTTGTCAAAAGTTCAGAGAATAACAAAGAATGCTAGTAACAGTTGTAGAAGAGTAAAGTGTATACTTGAGAGTTGCTAGTGTGGACGCAAATTGGATTTTAAATGTCTGCTGAAGCATGGACATCTACCGCGGACACGTCATCACACAGCACTGGTATGGTCATGTTAAGACATTTGCGGCTGTCTGCAATCACATCATGGCATTTGCAAACGTTAGCACACCCGGGTGACATCACACCGGTGCACTGCGAGGACCGCGGCTGAGCCCTGACATATGAAAACTAATTAAAAGTGCATCACATCATTTTGGACACATGTGATGATCCCGAACGTCCGCGCATCTTGGTGACATCACTGGGACGTGCTATCTGGACTTCAACCACGCTGTGACATTCGCAATCCAATTGAAAGTAACTGTCGCCTAGGACGTGGCAGTTAGTTTGCGAATGTCACCACGACATGTGACATTATTGCATGTAAAGGTGCACAGACACAAACTTGCATATAGGACTTCAAATTGTCATTAAAAAAAAAAAATCAACACATATTTACATTATATTTACCTTAATATACTGTATGATATGGAGGAAGAATAACAATGGGAAACAGAAATAGGGAAATTTGGGGGTGGTATATGTTCATGGATGGACGAATTAGGGATAGAAATCTCACCAAAATGTTGATCACTAATATCTTCTTGAAATGATTGGATTGATTGATGGCAAAAGGGTCAAAGGTAGGGGAAGGGCAATGAAAATCAATATTTTGTATGACATGAAATTTTACATATGTAGATAGTAATTTGATTTGTCACGTGCGTCATCTGTACACATACATTCTTCATCTGACTTTCAATGTTATCCAGTTTGTTTTCAGTTTGTTTTTCCTATATATGATTAGTTTGGTCTTCTTCTTGGTCTACATTATGAAATATAAGAGATATATAACACATAGAGTTTAATAGTTTATGAATATGTAACAGTACTGTATTATTTTGTAAAATATATGAAATAATTTACCATTAGTTGTTCCTTGGTCATATCTTCTTTTGGAAAATATAGCTCAAGTCATTCCAAAGTGCTTCTAACAATGCTGATGGTGTCGCACAATAAATCATTTATAAGTCCAACCGTATCAAACATAAAATCTACATATTTTATTTAGAAAAAATAAACAATTTCATAAAAGATTCCTGTGTAGATGCACAGAACTCCCAAACCTAAAACCAGGTTATAACAAACAATTACACAGTACATATAGTTATGAGATACAAAAAAACACACATTGCACGTTTAGGATCGGAAAAAAAACAACAACAACATTTAACATAAAAAATCATTAAACATTAATTTGTTATGTTCTTATATATTGACCCAACATTGATATTGATATTGATATTGATATTTTGTTTCTATCGCGCTCATACACCAGTGTTTCAGAATGCAACAAGGGAAGGGGAACAGGGGAGAACAAAAACAACAATCTTACTAGACCCAGTGACATTGAGAACGCGCAAGTGCAGGGTAGAGGGGCAGGGGGAGAAGTGCATGAAAGGGGAACAAAAGGAGAGTGCAGAGCGAGGAGGAAAAAACACAAAAATTATAATAAATTAATAAATAAAAAGGCAACAAACAATGGGAGTGCAGCCAGCAAGTGGCCTGGAGGCAGTGCGTGAGAGTGGCAAGATGAGCAGGTACCTGGGACAGAGGGTGGTCAGGTGCATAGTGCCCAGGGAGAGTAGAACCAGCAAGGGAGAGGAGGGGAGAAGGCAGAAGCAAAGAGGAAGGTCTTGAGGTGCTTACGGAACCGGAGGTGGTTCTCCTCAAGTTTTAGAGTGGCAGGGAGGCTGTTCCAGAGGCAGGCCCCAGCCGAAGACAGAATTCTACCCCAGCTTGTTTCTTTGAGAAACGACTGACCCGGAGGGAGTTAGAGGTAGAGGAGCGGAGTGCTTGAGATGGGAGGTATTTGCAGAGTGATAGCTAAAGGTATGTTGGACCCAGGGCCTGTGAAAGCCTTTTGGACAATGCAGAGGGTTTTGAATGTAATTCTTGCATCCACTAGGAGCCAATGGAGAGATTTCAGAGCTGGAGATAAGGCTTGAGGCCAAGGACAAGTCTCGCAGTCCTGTTCTGCATTAAGTTGCAAAGGGCGGAGAGTAGAGGCAGATAGACAAAGAAGGAGGCTGTTGCAATAGTCCAACATAGAGAGAACCAGACCTTCGGAGACAGTGAGCTTCTGGGGGAATGAGAGGAAAGATAGAATACCTATGAGGAGGTGCAGTAGGAAGTTTGACTTTTTTGATACATCAGCGATGTGGGCGGAGAAGGAGAGTGTGGAATCAAAGGTGACACCAAGGTTCTTGGCCTAGCAGGTGGGGATAGGAGGAGGATCAAGGGAGGCTGGCCAGAGAGTGAGGGGAAAGGAAGATGATGGTGTGCCAATGAGGAGGATCTCCCTCTTCCTGGCATTCAGCCAAAGATCGTTAGCGGCACATCAATCTTGAATGGCAGTTAGGCAATCAGTGATGAGAGAGGTGGAGAAGGTGGCCGAGGGCAGCCTGAAAATGAGTTGAGTGTCATCCGAACATGTTTCTGTCCAGTGACTCATTGATGTTAGGCATTCATCAGGGGTAGCTCTTCTCATGTAAAGGTAAGCAACCATCCATTTTAGTCCTGGTAGATCTTATGTGAATTTTTATGAAAATCTATAAGAAAACATTAAATATAATAATAAAATTGTGCTATACACCACCTTATCAAACTCCTCTTGCTCTAAATTCAGTATGTCAATATTCAAAAAGGCGTCTTAATTAATGAAACACCTTTACTTTTAGTCCCAAAGACTGCTTACTACCCCAACAAGTCTGCTGATAAGAATACCTTGAGCTCAAAGTGTTCCAAGTTTCAATCGCTGGAAATGCAAATTAATCACAGTGGTTTTCAGCCAAGTAACATATTCCCTTTTGACGGGTATCAGGTTGACACACTATGTAGAAACATAAACACAGACACCAAACACTGTGCCATAACCAAAGGTTTCATTACCTAGAACTGCACTTGTCTCCAAACATCAAGATGCCCCTACACACATACCTTTTTGTATCCACCTAAACTTGTAGGCTTCAAAGCACAGCGTTCCTCATGACAAGCATCCTTCTTCTTATAACACCAGGGATCTGAAAAGCAGTATTTTCCTTCTTCCCCCTCAATCTATAATACACAAAATGGAATACACTGTAACTTGAAAAACGTGTAGCTATATTAGGGTATGGGGTTTTATGGCCTTGTATGCGGATCCTGTGCTACAATCATTAGAGCCAGATAAAGGCATTCTATTTCATGACTTTTGATGAATCATTAATAGCTGAGAACATTATCGTTTGTTTTTCTTGTTTTTTTCATTCTGCTGATTAATGAATAACAACTATGTCAGTATAATGTTGTAAGTTTTGCTCTCTTCATTCATAAATGAGTCCATAGAAATTTATTTTTAAGACAAATTTAGAAAAATTAAAAAAGAGATAAAGCAGTACATACAAATGTGTATCAAACAAATTAACACATATCGGTGTACTTATGTTTTTCCAATTCATAATGTGCAACTAGGGGTTTATTGGCTACCTTATTCTTCAAACTGTATTGTGTTCACAAATGTGTTTTTTTATGCATCTTTTTGTTTTTCCTACATAAATCAAATTACAAGGAACTTTATTCCATAAATTACCCATGATGATCCGCAGTTAGAGAAAGTGCGGAACTCCCAATCCTTTCCATTAAGGTCAATTGATTTTAGATTCCTTGTAAGTGGGCAAACTACACATCTGCCACATTTAAAGTGGCCAATGACCGGCGGAAGGTGCCACAAACTAGTTTGATTAGGTCTCACCTCTTTTTTTGGATACGTGTGGACTACCAAATCTCTGACATTCTTTTGTCTCTTAAAAGCGAAACGTGGTGTAATAGGTTTGAAGTCAGGGGTTTGTACGATATGCCAGTTCTTTTTTATACTTCTTCTGAGTTTATTGCTAATGGGACTGAACGTTGTCACACATGTCATCTTATCCTGTTGAACCTTGAGTTCTGGATGTAAACATCTATCTCTATTCGAGTGTCTTGCTCACTTGAAGGCAGCATGCACTATTTTTCTTAGGATAACCTCTTGTTTTAAGCCTTTCTTTCAGATCTTTTCCTTCTTTCACATAATCTGACATGTCCAAACAGTTTCTCCTAATACGCAGGAATTATCCTATTGGGAGATTTTCCCGTAGGACCAGCGGATGGAAACTATTAAATTGGAGAAGAGTATTTTTATCAGTGGGTTTACGGAACAGACTAGTGGACAAAAGACCACTATCAGATTTTTGAATTAATAGATCAAGGAAAGGAATTGAGGAAGGGTCCCAAGTCAAGGTCAATTTTATGTACGCATTCTGGTTGTTAAGCCACAATAGGAATTCCTGCAAAGTAGTAACATCACCTTTCCACACCATAAAGACATTGGCCCTCATTACGACCCTGGCGGTAAGGGGTTTACGCCAGCGTTAGCTGCGCCGACCCCTTACCGCCAACTACGAGTTCCCAAAGCGCCATGGTCACTTTTCTGCCCGCTTTTTGCGGGCGTAAAAATCCATGGCGCTATGGGACCTTGGTGTTAATTACGCCACCATAATGTACGGTGGCGTAATTAACGCCTTCCCCACTCCCATTGAGCCCTATGGGGCCGAAATGGGAATGGGGAAGGGTAAATGGGTCAATGGGGACTTACCGCCCCGCCAACCTCGGAATGGGGCGGTAAGTCCGCCATCCGCCATGGCGTAAACGGACTTTACGCCATGGCGGAAAAGTCCGTCGATGGCGGAAAAAATCCGCCAGGGTCGTAATGAGGGCCATTGTCTATATACCGATACCACTGTCCTATATGTTCTTTAAATGGATTGTTGGTATGGTATATAGACATGCTTTCGTAATAATCCATGTACAAGTTTGCTAAATCGGGGGCAAAAGTTGCCCCCATACTCGTTCCATGGATTTGACGGAAAAAAAACTCTGTCACACAAAAAGAATTTTCTGTGAGTGCTAAACGGATACACTCAAGTATGAAGGCTGTGGGAACTAGCTCAAGAGTGGAAGTTTGTTTATTTAAAAATTGTTCCATAATTCTCAAACATTCCCCTTGGGGTATACTCGTATATAAAGCTTTTACGTCTAATGTGACGCGGATCGGGTTGTTTTGACACGGGAGCTCTTCGATGATATTTACCAAACTCGTTGTGTATTTTACAAAAGACTTCATGGTTCTAACAAAAGGTCTCAGGAACCAGTCTGAGTATACCGAGAGAGGCTCTAAAACTAAATTTATCGCACACACAATTGGTCTGCCAGGGGGGGAAACTGCATTTTTATGCACTTTGGGTAACAAGTAAAAAGCAGGTATAGTAGGATTGCTTTTTAACAAGAAACTGTGCTTGTCTGCTTCAATCCATCCTTCAGATAGAGCATGGTCCATCAAGCTCTTAATCTCCTCTTGGAGACGTGGTGTAGGGTCTCTATCCAGCATTCGATAGAAATTCGGACTCTGGAGATGAATTCCAATTTCTTTATCATAAAGTATTCTGTCCCAGAGGACAATGCCTCCCCCTAAGTGAACAACGGTGGATTTATTCCCTTAATACAGCTACCACGGCCTTGAACACAGCCATGGAATGGAATTTCCTTATCACTCTGTCATGAGGTGGGGCATTATTCTGCCACATGTTTTACAAACGAGGTCTAATAACATTCTGAAGATAATGGAGATTTCTCCTTTTTTCTTTTTCTTAATCCACCCTTGGTTTTCTTCCTCTTTTTCCACTCTTGGATTTTTTGAACAAGTAAGAGGTTGTTTCCCAGTAATTTAATATACGACATAAAGCTTCTAAATTAGTGAGGATAATTTTTCAATACCATTTGGAAATGGTCCTCCTATGGGAACATAAAATCAAAATCAATAATCCCTGTATTGCACCGTTTCAGACAATATTTGTTTATACTTCAATGTGGAACATGAGATTGAGAAACACTACCCCTTTAACCGGTGGAAAGCTTTATCACGTGATTGATCACATGACCGCTCAGATAAGGATAAAATGTTCAGCCGTCACTCGATCGCGAGAACGCGACCGATCGGGTGCTGTTTTTGCCGTGGTGTTCCTGAAGAGATTGCGAACATAAGGTAAGCCGCATCTGCATCGCGGGGGTGTATTAGCTTCGTTTGTTGTGATGAGCAAGATGCACTTTGCGGAGCTGTGGCCCGTGATTAGACATATGCACTGTTCCCTGGCTGGGAGGAAGAGCAGGGTACATTAGCGGTCTCCTCGAACGAGTGCACCCATTTGGGGCGCCATCTAAATAATTAAATAACGGATGCATTTTATTTGAAGCAGAATATATAAAGTCTCCTTTTTCACTACAACATTTCAGGCAATCGCTTTAGAGGTTGACCCCACGCTTTATCGTGTTTTTATAAAACACTGCTGGGGACAATTTTCCCTATCATCAAGCAGACTCAAATGAGTGATTTACTGCGGATGAATGTGCTAAAAATTAAAATAAATATGCTTTGAATAAAGATGCTTGTGAAAAGGTTTGGTTTCATAACCACAACAGGTGGTAGAATATTGAGACTAAGTACAGTGTTACTAAGCACTAATGCTGAGAATAATTTTGTGTGGCGCAGTATTTATGAAATAACTGAGAGTGAGTGGCTATTCTAAAAGAAACCTTGAATTCCGTTTTAAATGAGTGAGATGTTGTTAATTAAGTTAGACTATGAAATAAGGAGATTTATTCCTTATCAAATACAGGTTCCTTATACAGGTGGGGTCCTGCGAACAAATAAGGGTTGACCTGCGAATACCCGGAGATAAGAAATAAGAAAACAAGAAAATATGACCTGTCACGGCTATGATTGAGCCGTTTTTTGAGCTCATGTCTATCCAGGATGTAAGTTAAGGCTTGGTGATATATATTGATGGTTGTGCTCGAGTTGGGGCAAAAGTATCACATGTTGTTTAGAAAGATGCCAACCAGAAATTCTTTCTTTTTTTGATAAAATACACGTAAAAAGTTTGTGATTATTAGTATACGTACAATGTATGTTATATAATATGTATATCTTTTTGAAATGAGAGAACCATTGTCGTTTAAAACTCTGTATGTTTGTTTTTAGATTGTGCTAAACCTGTTGGGGTATATGAAAGAGGTTTCCCATCTGATCTAAAAGAAATTGTATGTCCTGAAGAAGGCCGTGAAAAACCATTGGGTGTAGAGACACTAGAGATAGTGCCTTAATCTCAAGAAGTGCCGAAACATGTCGACACTTGACAACAGACTCACTAATTATTGAAGTCTTGTATCTTAACACTGCTTAAGTGAATTAAGTCAGTTCTTCATTAATCTAACTAACCCCTTACAGATGATACTGTTTTTAGGAAAGGATTAAGTAGATCATGCAGTGTTGATTTGTTTGATACACATTTGTATGTACTGCTTTCTCTCTTTTTTAATCTTTCTAAATTTGTCTTAAAAATAAATTTCTATGGACTCATTTATGAATGATGATTTTTAGTGTCTTTTTGAGTATATATGAACAATGTGGTTCTGTCTCATTCAATAGTATGTGGTAGCTGCCATATATGGCTGTTTCAAAATGAATTTTTGATAATTTTTAATAATTTTTGATTCTTTTGATTGTTTTACTAAGTTGGAAAGTGTTAACTAACAACTAAGAAGATATTATATATCACCAAGCCTAGCCTTTAGTTGACAATGAGTGGGGTAGTCAGTAGTCTAATTTTTTTGTAGTGTATCTAGCTTTGCTCTCCCGTTCCAAAACACTGACCCCCCTTAAACAAAAATTGAGGGAGATTACCTTTTTTGAGGTAACTGTGTTCAAGTTTCTACACAGTGTGTCGACCTCATACCCATCAAAAGGGAATATGTTACTCGGTTGACGTACTGCATTTAGAGCAAGAGTAGTTTGATAAAGGGGTGTGCAGCACATTTTTTATTGTATTTAATGTTTTCTCATAGATTTTTATAAAGATTCACATATGATCTACCTATACCAGGACTAAAGTGGATGGTTGATTACCAATTATATGAGAAGACCTACCCTGATGAATGTCTGAGATCAATGAGTCACTGGACAGAAACATGTTGTGTCAATATATAAGAACACAACAAATCAACTTTGAAGGATTTGTTATGGTAAATGTTGTTGTTGTTTTTTCCAATCCTAAATGTGTAATGTGTGTTTTTTGTATCTCACATCTATATGTACAGTGTAATTGTTTGTTATAACCTGGTTTTAGGTTTGTGAGGTCTGTGCATTTCTACACAGGAACCTTGTATGAAATTGTATATTTTTCTAAATGAAACATGTAAATTTTGTATTTGATATGGTTGGACTTATAAATAAGTTATTGTGCAACACCATCAGAATTGATAGAAATAATTAAGTTTGTTTTCCTTTTATATTACATAGCATTGTCGTGGTCTCCCCAGACCGTGGAAAACAATAGGTTTATGCAATAGATCTTGTTGAAGGGTCCTTTGATTTCCGATTTTCATCTATTTTTTGAGTGGTATATATGGAGGCTTTTGGGATCTCAGAGGTGACAAATTGTTTATGATCGGTCGAGACACTGTTATGACTAGACACTTGGCCACCATTGTTTTAAGATGGCATCATGTTCAGATAAATGTCTTGCCTACAGTGAGGACTATGGGCCTCATTACGTGTATGGAGGCAGCCATGCCCTTAATAGGGGCATGGCTGCCTCCATACCGGGTTCCAGTACCGGGTTCCTCCAATGAGGACTTACCGGGCTATTCCAACCATGGAGGACCCGGTAAGTCCTCATTGGAAAACCCATCCCCATTCCCATTTGAGACCCTATAGGGCTCAATGGGAATGGGGAGGGAGCTAATAACGGGCCTGTTAATTACAGGCCCGTTATTAGCTCCTTGGTCTCCTCGCGGGACCTGGAAAGGACGTCTGGTTTTACCAGACATCTGTTCCGGGTCCCGCTAGGGGACCTTCTAATCAGGCATCCCGCAATGAACGGTGCAGGTCCCATACCGGCACCCTTCATTACGGGAGCGCCATGGCTGTAATGAGGCCCTATGTCTAGAAATTACTTGAGTCAGTAACGTTCTTAGGTTCATCTGTGGATAGTGAGATCTTACAAAATAATGACCAACGGGATGAGCTATCACAACTGAAGAAACAGGCTATAAGAACCAAGCTATTTGGCATCATTATGATGGAGAATCTAAAGAATCAGGCTCTTCCACCAGGTTTGGTGGTCAAAAATAAACCCTGCCTGTTTCTCGACAACAAAGACTTCATAATAAAATGGAGCTATATTGCAAATAAGTGTCGGCGAGATTGGTTAGTACTAATTATCGATGCTGCACAGTTAATGTCCAAACAGATTGAGATTGATTGATCTAAACAAAATACAAGAAAATCTCAAGAAAGAGCTATCCCTAGATGTTTCAAAAAATAAATGGCTCTCACTCCTTAAGGAAACAACAGATTAAAAAAAGAAAATGCTCTTGAGAGGATAAAAATAATGAAAAAGGACTTACAGAATTTTAGTCATGGATAGATCCGTACACCACAGAAAATCATAAATTTGGAAACTACACTTCTGGTAATAGTCAAAGAATGGTTTGTTTCTGGGACACATCCTATAGTTCAAGTGATGACGGTAACAATGGTACCAGCATTAATGAGGGCAATGATCGGGGTACGACCAGAGGTAGAGTCTACCATGGACAAAATTGTCGTAGACAGGGTAGGCCTTCTTTAGACCAAGGCCCACGAAGAAATGATTGGAGTACCGCTCAAATCAGGACTTGAAGCAAAACTCAGAAATAGTGGTAGTCAATTTGCCCAACTATATTTTGATTACTGCAGAAGAACTTACTCTTAATAAAGGTTTAAGCTACGTGATTACAAAACACCATGACCCTTTTGAATTTAGGATGGAGTTCCAACAATTTATGCACAAATTACATCTCAAGGATTCTGTTGAGGGTGAAGAAAGCCGAGACAGCATTAATCTCAGCTCAGCTACCTACGGTGGTGCAGGAGCTCCATCTGGGCACTGCAGGAGCAGTGTTCTGCCCAGGAGGAAAGAACCCCTCTCAAGAATATTTATGGTAAGCAGACTGCCATCCTGCACCCATTTTATACAGCTGCTCCAAAAACAACTTGAGCAACTCCAATTACTGATGTGCGTGTATCCTGCACATCCGATTCCAATCTAATTTGAAAAATGCTGCTAAAATTGTATTTTGCCGCCTGCACGCCAAATCTACCATTAAGTACCACAAGGAGTGCACCCTTCAAGATGGCGGACCGAGACCTGCTCGCCTAGCACCTACACCCATCCAAGCCCAAGACCAGCTGCCTGGAATTGGATTGGTTACTGGTGGCTTCATTTTGGCCTATTGGGCGCCGGCAGGCGTAAGCCGGCCCACCTCACCAAGGCCCAGGAAACAAGGCTGCTTCCTGTCCTCAGCTTGTCACCAGCCGTCCATGCCGTCTGCAGGAACCTCTGCACGAACGGACACCATGCACGACTAAGGTAACATTACCCACTGTCCTCCCTGACTGTCGTCCCCTACCCTAGAGGCCTCTCAATCTGCCCACATACCGATGTGCATGTTGCAGTTACTTGCACAAGCCAACAATCCATGTAACATTGGCACTTCAGGCTCTCCCAAGCCAGCCCGATCCACTGACCTTCAAACAATGCTGTGTAACATACACACACTTACCGCTTGATGAGCAGCTGCCATGAGCACACTCTTGATTTGATTACTCAAGCGCAGAACCGGCATCTCCCTTATCCTACACAATTACAAACATTGTACACACACGCTCTCACTGTGTCTATAAGCCTGTTCTTGCCCAGGAGCCCGCAAGCACTCCAGCCCAGAGGTCTTCATGCATTGTCCCTAATGTACTGTCCTGCTCACATTGTGTAATTGAGCCCGTTCTGGCCCAGGTGCCGGCTTGTTTTCCTCATTGTGCCACTGCATCTCGTTCTGGCCCAGGTGCCTCATTGTGCCACTGCATTTTGTTCTGGCCCAGGGACCTCATTGTGCCACTGCATTTCATTCTGTGGCACTGCATTTCGTTCTGGCCCAGGTGCCTCATTGTGCCACTGCATTTTGTTCTGGCCAAGGTACCTGCTTGTTTGCCTCATTGTGCCACTGCATCTCATTCTGTGCCACTGCATTTCATTCTGGCCCAGGTGCTTCATTGTGCCACTGCATTTCATTCTGGCCCAGGTGCCTGCTTGTTTGCCTCATTGTGCCACTGCATCTCGTTCTGTGTGACTGCATTTCGTTCTGGCCCAGGTTCCTCATTGTGCCACTGCATTTCATTCTGGCCCAGGTGCCACACTGCCTCATTGTGCCACTGAATTTCGTTCTGGCCCAGGTGCCACACTGTCTCATTGTGCCACTGCATTTCGTTCTGTGCCACTGCATTTTGTTCTGGCCCACTGCATTTCGTTCTGGCCAAGGTGCCTGCTTGCCTCATTGTGCCACTGCATTTCGATCTGGCCCAGGTGCCTGCTTGTCTCATTGTGCCACTGCATTTCGTTCTGGCCCAGGTGCCACACTACCTCATTGTGCCACTGCATTTCGTTCTGGCGCAGGTGCCACACTGTCTCATTGTGCCACTGCATACCGTTCTGGCCCATGTGCCTACTTATTCACCTCATTGTGCTACTGTATTTCGCTCTGGCCCAGGTGCCTGCTTGTGCCATACTGCCTTCATTGTGCTACTGAATTTCGTTCTGGCCTAGGTGCCTTCATGTGCTCTCGCCCAGTGCCCTTCATGCATTGCCCATATTGAGTACTGATCTGGCCCAGGTGCCCATAAGTACTACCTCACATGGTGCCATTGAATGGTGCATTGGCCCAGGTGCCTCCACGCACACTGACATACTCCTGCCGATTAACCGCGATAGATGCTAAGACCAACAATTCTGCTATGCATAATGGCCGCTACCCTATACTCTGGTCTGAGTAGCCACGCCCACCTTACTAAGTTCCCGCTAGGTCCCACAGCTCCCGCTAGGCCAGTAGCTCTTGCCCTACCCACCACAATCATAACAGACACTAATAACCCCACCACTCCCCTCCTTTAAAAAATACTCTAGCGTCTCTGAGTACTCAACCCATGCTTCAACACCCTGTGACACGTTCAACAGAAACCACAGACTCTGCACTAGACTTGCCAAACTATTTGAACCTCTGAGAAGATCTCTACCCCCCACTAATCGGAAATCCAACTATCAGTATACTATAAGACCCGGCCTCTCTAAATCGCCAATCACCTCATTCTACCTCCAATACAAATACCCTCCAAACCAATCTTATCAAGCTCAAGCCTATTGATTCCAATAAAGCCAAGCATATCCAGGTCAAAGCTGTCACTGAGGCACTCCCCCTCAAAGGAGCACTCCTCAACGCAAGATCGCTTGTCGCCCACACTCTTGACATAGCTGACCTAATCCAAGAAAATAACTTGGATTTCCTTGCTATTACCGAGGCATGGCTACACAGCGCAGCAGGTCCATCCCTCATGTTAGCCATCCCTGATGACTAAATAATATCCAGAACAAACAGAGATGGTGCACGTGGAGGTTGCATCGCCATTATATCCAAAACATGTCTCTCCCTCAGACTTGCCCCCAACCTCTCGCCACAATCCTGTGAATCCTTATTGTTTAAACTTCAGATAAACAATTCAAAATCACTCACCATTCACCTAATGTACAGACCTCCAGGTCCCCTTGGTACTTTCAAAGAGGATCTACACAATATACTCACCAACAACCTTAAACCCTACTCTCAACTACTCCTACTTGGGGATCTAAACCTAGGTTTCAATGACCCTATGGACAAAAACGCCACAGACATAGCTAACTCCATTAATGCACTAGGTTTGTCCCAAAAAGTCAAACAACCCACCCACCTGAAGGGGAGAACTTTGGATTGGATAGCGGAACACAACTGCACAGCTACTATGTCATCCGTCATGCCTCTACCTTGGACAGACCACTCACTGGTGTCCTTTAACTTATCCACTGCTAGGCCCACTCCCTCGGCCCCTTTACTAACACCAGCATGTTTAACCAGAAGCAAAAAGAGCATCACAGCAAAGAAAGTAATCCCGGCTATCCTACCCACTCTAAATTCTCTGCAAGAAAATCTAGATCCTAGCACACTTGTCCACGAATTCAACAACATCATACTCACCACCTTGGATAAAATTACCCCCTTAAACTCAGATCCAGCAAACCCAAAGCCCACCTAAACAGATGGTTCACACCACAACTCAGGGACCTAAGCCTCCTGAAAAGAAAAAGTGAAACCAACTGGAGACTATGCCGCTCTAATGACAACAAAGCCAAACTATCATCTCTCTCCTCACAATACAAGAAGGAAGTTTGCCTGGCCAAACGCAATTCTTACGATGATCGCATAGCTAAATCAAACTCTAACATGAAGGAACTCTTCCATTCTAAAAGAACTAGAGTCACCAATAGCCACTCCCGATATCTGCACCAAGGACAAATCCTGATGTACAGACATTCAACAGGCACTATCAAATAAAATTAATATGCTCCAAGGTAAAATTCAGCACAAAAAAGAAACACTGTATCTCCAGCATTCGCCCAACACCCTGCCGGTCAATGTTTCGCCTATGGCTCGCAATAACAATTTATTTTACTTCACAAACATGTCTACTCTGGAAGTAGAAAAAATAATTCTCTCACTCAAACCATCCAATTGCAAAGGTGACCTCTGCCCACCACAACTTATAAAAGATGCTGCCAGAGACTTATCCCCCTTCACCTCCAAACTTATCAATGCCTCCTTTACCTCAGGAACCATCCCAACCAACCTAAAACACTTGTGGATGCTCCCACTCCTCAAGAAACAGATACTAGACCCCCTCATCCACACCAACTACCGCCCCATTACTACGGTACCCTTTTTACTTAAAATGTTGGATAAAGCTGCCTACATCCAGATACAAAAACACCTAGAAGTGCATAAACTCCTAGGTGATAGACAATCTGGCTTCCGTCCACTACATGGGACGGAAACTGCATTAATTGACCTGAAATCCCAAATCGACGAGCTGAGAGACAAAGGGAAGACAGCACTTCTGCTCCTACTTGATCTCTCTGCAGCATTCGATCTTGTGGATCATAAAATCCTCTGCAAGCACTTGGACTCGGCTACCCACTTCTCATCTGAGGCCATTAGATGGATTGAGTCGTTCCTTAGCGAAAGAAGCATGCAAGTATTCTCTCCTTCGGCAGCAGCAGACCCCATCCCCATCACATGCGGGGTTTCCCAAGGCTCCTGTGTCTCGCCCACTCTATACAACATCTTCACCAAACCCTTGTTTGATTATCTGGACCATATAGATATCACCTACACTAACTATGCAGATGATACACAGATTCTCCTCCCGCATTCTGGGGATGACAGTAAGGACTCACAATTGGTGAACAGGGTATACCTTATCACCCAGGCCTGGATGGCCACCTACGGCCTCTGCCTGAACGATGATAAGACTGAGCTGATAATCATGGGCACTAATGCTAACATCAAAAAACTAGGCCAGGAATTCTCCTCATTCAATATAGACGGAAATATCATCAAAGTCTCCAAGGAGGTAAAAACCCTTGGTTTCTACCTTGATTCCACCATGTCCTTTGACAAACAGGTAAAATCCGGCTACACCTGCAAGCTGATAAGAGCTGGCAAGCCATTCCTCTCCAATGAGAGCTGCATGATCTTAGCCAAAGCCGTAATACTCTACAGAATTTACTACTCTAACGCCCTATACAGTGGTGCCAACATAAGCACCACGCGCAGACTACAAACACTACAAAATAACACCCTGAGAGAGGCACTCGGCATAAATAAAAGAAATCACATTTCCTCCATCCGACGTCACCACAAATTGAATTGAATTGAAATGTATTTATACCGCGCATCACTGACCCGTAGGCTTAAGAGCGCCGTCATACAATTACAAAATTACATAAATGATGTTAGAAAACAAAAAGAAACCAGAACAAAAAAAAACTATGATGCATAGGTAATTCACAAAATAGCCAGATAAAAAAAATAACAACACGATACATTATACAGCAGTGTCCTTAGCGAATAGGCCAGTCAGTTCAGAACAATTCTTAACTTAGAGGGAGAATTAATATCCATATTTTTCATTCTATTCAGGAACGACGGAAGAGAGCTATGGCCACATCCAACAATAATGCAGTCAGTGTTATCGGTGGAACTCCAGTTATTAAGCTGTATCCTTCGGAGGACCTTCAGATCCTGCAATCTAATACAGTTGGGCCCCACTCTGTAATTGAGTCAGGAAATAATTGTATTCTTCAGTGATTCCCTGGATTCAAATTCCCTGGGTTTATCAACGTCTGTAATAATAAGATTTCTAGGGTCCAGAACAAAACTCCTAATATTGGGATCCTCAATTTGGCTATTGTAGATTTTCTTTGGCGGATATCTTTGGGTAGTCGAGGAGCTGGAGATAAAGCTGATTTGGCTGGGATCAAAACATTCTTCATCAGTGCAGTATCCCCTGAGTCCAGAATATGGTGTTCCACCCTAACCTGCAATGATCGATCTTTGCAAAGAGCCTCACCACGGTCCGTATGACAGCCTTGATGAGGCCCATTCCATGAGAGGGGCGTTTGAGAGGACTTATCCAGTCTATGATGTTCTTTCTGTCCCAGTTTACGATCATTTGCAGGATGGGCAATGGGAGAGTGGAGCTAATGGCAGTCACCCAAACTTGAAAATCCTCAAAGTTAGCACAGGCAGAGAGTTCTCGTTGCATACCTTCTTTAAACAGCGGCCAGTTAACTGATGACCTGGACACCCCCATTTCGCTGGTATTACTATCCCTCTGCCCTTTGCATACCACATCCAGCATTTTGTTTGATGTGACAACTCTAACATCAGCTTCCAGAGGCAAAAGGCTCTTTGAGTTGTGAGGCTCCTTGGCTGCTAACGCCCCAGAAGTACCCCCATAAAATTAAGGTTGATCCAGTACCAATGCCGTAGGACAGGGTAAATTAAAAGAGGGAGGAGTGCAATAATTCTCACAGCCATTGTTGATGAGCATAAGATTAGTAAGCATAAGGCGTTCTCTTTGGAGCTTTTGCCTTCTTAAGACACTCAGTGCTAAGACATCCGATATACGGTTGCCGCTTCTCTGGGGAGTTAGAGGCGATTGTGATGGAGGATTCCCCTTAACTATAACTTCAGACTGAGAAGACCGATCCCTAAGCTCAGTATTCATAATGTCTGGAGATATCCCTCTAAGATGATTATTAAATTAACTGCAACTGGCTCTCCACCAACAACAAAATACAATTAAAAATGATATCTCTGACCCACAAAGCCTTAAATAACGCTGCCCCTAGCTACCTCATAGACAAAATTCATAGGAGAACTTCTCTCAGACCCACCGGAACTGGCAATGTCAACTGCCTGTCAGTACCCAGATTCAGGCTTACCACGGTCGGCAGCAACAGTTTTCCAGTGAGGGCGGCCAAAACCTGGAACCTACTGCCACAACATCTGAGAGCAGACCAACCCTACCCACACTTTAGGAAAAACGCTATCAAACATATCGTCTCCTCGGACCCCTAGTGTCCCCTCCACAGACTGCGACCCTGTCCTGCCTTACCCTTTCCGCTTCCCATTGCAATCCTTGTATGACTCTGTCAACAAATGCATACTGTATTTTATTCTCATCCTACTTTTTGATGACTCTACAAATATGTATATATTGTAATTTATTCTTAACCCACTTTTTGACCTGCTGTAATACTCTATGTCTGTACATTTTGCTGTAATATTCTATGCCTGTATATTTAGTAACCATGTAAGCCTTGCATTTTCTTAATGCTGAGCCCTGCTATCGCCGGGTCGGGTCCGCATAAAAAGTGAATAAAACAAACTAACAAACAAACAAACAATTACAGTGGACTTTGTAATCTTCCACTTTCTGTGCCCCGGTACATAGTTTTGTGCATGAGTCTATTGTGTTTGAAAAAAAGATTTTGACAGAAATTTCCAAATTGGAAATTATAGACAGAGGAGTCAAATCCAATTTCAGTAAAGAACAAAGATCCCTTATGCAAAAACTAGCTAGGAATAACCAGATCATAGTCCATCAGGTGGACAAAGGTGGGGCCATTGTATTACTTAATAGGTCCGACTATGTAAGAGAGGGCAATAGTCTACTTCAAGATAAGAACAGCTATCGAGTTTTACTCAAAGACCCCACTGAGGAAATGGTGAAAACTATCGATGACAAGGTTATCTCGGCTTTGGAAAACAATATGATTGGAAAACAGGAAGCAGAATATTTAAAAAGAAAAAACAATTGAGTACCTGTTTTTTATATTCTTCCTAAACTACATCAAACTAAAACCAACCCCTCTACCCCCCCCGTTGAGCAATTATATCAGGGGTAAATTCCATTCTGGAGCCATTATCCAAATTTGCAGATGTTTATTTGAGACCTTTTGTTCAACAGATGAAAAGTTATCTGAAGGATACCACTGATGCCATTAATACGATCGAAGGGGTTATGTTTACCCCTGGTGTTCATCTCCGGATTTGTCTAGACATTCAGTCTCTATATACTGTTACCCCACAAAATGCTACCTTAGAGGAGGTAGAGGAAGCACTTTTGGGTCGCACAGACAATCATCCAGTGAGTAACAGCTTCATATTGTGGTGCACTAGATATGCACTCACCATGAATTCTTTCCACTTCGAATTGATTTTTTACCAACATGTTGAAGAGACTGCCATGGGGGCTCCTATGGGCCCAAATGTGGCTAACCTATATGTCGAAATGTTTAAAAATGTGACCATCTATGCTGACACCAACCCATGTAAAAATAAATTGCAACAGTGGTCACGGTATATTGATGACATTTTCATTATATGGGAAGGAGATAAACAATCGGCAGAAGAATGTGTGATTTGGCTTGCGAACAAAATAGGTTTGTGAAGTTTAAGTAAATCAAAGAACTTGAAATCATTTTCCTTGATATCACCATTTTCCATCAGACGGGGGCACTGTAAGTCAAAACCTATGGTAAAATCACAGACCGTAACGCACTGTTACATTTTTCTAGCCATCACGCTCAACATATTAAATGTAACTTACCTTTCGGCCAATTTATAAGGCTGAAACGCAATAGCAGTCTTAAGGAACATTTTGTGGCCAATGCCAACATCCTCCATAATAAACTAGTGGTGCAAGATTACCCTGAGAAACATAACAACCTAGTCTTTGTCAATACTTTCTCCGATGTTTCATATAAGATCAAGAATGTGTCTTGTAAGAACTGGAATAAGGTATACAGCAAAGAAAACTCTCTCCCTCTGGTAGCTTTTAAGAGAAGCCAGCATTTAAGAAACATTCTCACCTGAAACGACATAAGAGAGAAAAAACAAATTTCAGCTAAACAAACTACACTATGGGGTCTTGTCCTGATTATTGGTAATCACCCATGTGGTTGTTGTGTGCCAATTCACATCTGTAGTGAAGGGGGTGGATATTGGACTAGTCTCCCCATGGATTATTAAATAATTTTGTAATTGTAACAGCACGAACGTGGTCTATATGATTACATGTCCTTGTGGTTTACACTATATAGGCAACACAAACCATAAATGTAAGACTCTTATGCTTGAGCATAGGAGTTGCATCAAGGCCCTGGTTGCACAAGCACCAATTGTAAGACACTTTATTGAGAAGGGCCATTCACATGAGGATTTAAAATGGGTGATCTTGAAACGACTGCATGGAATAAAGAGATTACAGATCAAAAACCTTGAACACAAACTAATTTTTAAAACCTGCAGCCACATAATTGGTTTAAACGAAGATGTAGAGTGGCACATTGTTGGTAGGCGCTAATATAAATTGCCACATTGTTTTTGGCCTGTAGTGATTAGGGTATGTGGTTTTGTGGCCTTGTATGCAGAGCATGTGCTACAATCATTAGAGCCAGATAAGGGCATTCTGTTTCATGACTTTTGATGAATCATTAATAGCTGAAAATGTTATAGTTTGTTTTGTTTGTTTTTTCACTCTGCTGATTAATGAATAACAACTATGTCAGAACAATGTTGTAAGTTTTGCTCTTTGGATAGTGTCAGAGATTAATCAATTATTTAGAATATATGCATCTCTGAATGTTTTTATATACACATGTAAAATCATGTATATTATAAAGTATGTGGTATGAGCATTGATGTTGAAAATCTATGAGGGAGGTGTGCATTGTTTATCGTTGTAACCACCATATTTAGTATTTTAATGCATTGGTGTGCAGCATGACCTTGAAAAAGCTTATTATGTCTGAGATATGAATTGCATAGTGACGTTTCCCTATGAATCTTTAGATGCACTTCTATTTACTTTCCGCTGCGCTAGTCCTGTTTCTATGTTTATGAGTGTCGGCATCCAACTAATAACTTTTCTGGCATAGTTTGTTTCAGTTAGTCCCCTTTCTATTGCCTTGAACCATAGAGTTTTTTTGAACGCGGAGTACGGCAGTTTTTTGTTTGCCGTGCCGGTTGATTTTTCAATCTAGAAGACTATGGTCTGAGGACACGCTGACTTGCAAGCTTACCGGTGAGCCTATGTGTTGGAATTTTCAGTCAATTGTTGGTGGCGCCTTGGATTAAACATGGTGTTCATTTTAGATCTATGTTGACTTCACATGATAAACGGCTATAGGAGGCAAAAGCTTATTCACTATGGGTTATCAAAAAACATAACATGAGTGTGATAAGGTGATTAGTTTGCCACAGTAATGTGTCGTGGTATGACTATTGCAATATTAGTTTGCTGCAATCACATTTATATGGAAACATGGTATACATACATGTTTTTCGAGTTACAGTGTATTCCATTTAGTGTATTATAGATTGAGGGGTCAAGAAGGAAAATACTGCTTTTCAGATCCCTGGTGTCATAAGAAGAAGGGTGCTTGTTATGAGGCATGCTGTGCTTTGAAGCCTACAAGTTTAGGTGGATACAAAAAGGTATGTGTGTAGGGCCATCTTGATGTTTGGAGACAAGTGCAGTTCTAGGTAATGAAACCTTTGATTGTGACACAGTGTTTTGTGTCTGTGTTTATGTTTCTACACAGTGTGTCGACCTGATACCCATCAAAAGGGAATATGTTACTCGGCTGAAAACTGGTGAGTTTAATTTACATTTCCAGCGATTGAACCTTGGTACATTTTGAGTTCAATGTATTCTTAGGGTGCTAATCAGTCTTTTATTGGAACTAAAAGTAAAGGTGCTTCATTAATTAAGATTCATTTGTGAATATTGACATACTGCATTTAGAGCAAGAGGAGTTTGATAAGGTAGTGTGTAGCACACATTTTATTATATTTAATGTTTTCTTATAGATTTTCATAAAGATTCCCATATGATCTACCAATACCAGGACTAAAGTGGATGGTTGCTTACCAATTATATGAGAAGAGCTACCCCTGATGAATGTCTGACATCAATGAGTCACTGGACAGAAACATGTTGGGTCAATATATAAGAACACAACACTTTAATTTTAATGATTTTTTATGTTAAATGTTGTTGTTTTTTTTTCCATTCCTAAATGTGTAATGTGTGTTTTTTTTATCTCACATCTATATGTACTGTGTAATCGTTTTATTATAACCTGGTTTTAGGTTTGTGAGGTCTGTGCATTTCTACACAGGAACCTTGAATGAAATTGTGTATTTTTCTAAATAAAATATGTAAATGTTGTATTTGATATGGTTGGACTTACATTAGTTATTGTGCGACACCATCAGAATTGTTAGAACTAATTAGGTTTGTTTTCCTTATATATTACATAGCATTGTCCTGGTGTCCCCAGACAGTGGAAAACAATAGGTTTACGCAATAGACTTTGTTGAGGGTTCCTTTGATTTCCGAATGTCACCTATTTTTTGAGCGGTATTCCAGAGTGTTTGCCATTTCTATTACAATATATACTGTTTATATTAAGTTATATAATATGTTCACACACTTATTACAATTACATTCTGCATGTTTAAAAATCCAATGCAAAGGATGTTTCTTGTTGTGTTTCTGTTTTAGGAATTGTTTACACAAGGTGTACAGTTTTCTTCAATATTTGGTACAATCTTTAATATTGTGTTATCATTTTGAAAACAGTATTTCTTTTTTAAACGTTTTAATAGATGTAAAACATAGCTGTACTGATTGTTTTGATTGTCACTCTATGTATTTTGTTTCTACTAAAAGAAAAAGAAACATTGTGTCTGCCAGTGTTTTTGGCTAATATTGATGCCATCTGTCCCCTGGTACGTCTGCATACTAGCGATACTGTCTGCAGACATAGCTATTATGTGGCAGCGGAGAGTGATTTTTAAGCTTAAAGTTTGTAATGAGAAATGTTCAATTAGGTTGCACTAATAAAAACCTAGGAAATGCTGTGAAACAACTTCAGTTAAAGGGTTAAGTTGCACTACGTTGCGGTTTATTTCACGGTCACACCCAAGTTAGGGAACTCCTTCCCCCAAGATAAATGTGGTGCACAATAAAGCGTTTTGATTTCAGGTTCTTTTTGGTAAGGCCTCCACCTGATCTCTCACAAAGCCCCAACAAATACCCGGGGCCACAATGGACTAGGAACCAGGACAGTGTTTATTAATAATAAATGTATTCATTCATTTATTTAGCCAAATATCACAAATAGAATACATCAGCCACCATTGTTGTGGCAACACAAGAACAAAAGGACTTCTGTAAAGGCACTGACAAAGATATAGGCTGTCACAGTTAATTTGTTTCAAATCACCCACCAATACAAGAAAAGAACAACACACACAGTGATTTCAAACAAGGTTATGCTTTTTCTCCGAGCAACGACCACCGTCCAAACATCAGTTTGACTTGACTCCTCTGAATGGAAGACAGTGGCAGAGAAGGGAAACACACTGGGAACATTGGATGTGGGGTATTACTGGCAGAAGCAACATGAAAGAAAGGACAGCAATGGAAATTTGTTTTGCCACACTTAACAAGCACAGGTATGGCTTTAGGGTTTTGGTCAGAGCCCAATGGGAACACCGGTTTTTATTTTAAGCACAGCTGCAATTTGACCGAATGAAAATGCAAATGGGAAAATGTGTTTTGCCACACCTACCAAGAACAGGTGTGGCTTATGGGATTTTAGTCAGAAAAGCATGGGAAAATTGGTTTTGGGTTGGAATTAAAGATGCAATGTGAGAAAGAATAAAAAGCAGGGGGAAATTCGTTTTGCAGTGCACAATGGGTATACAGTGGCAATTTCATTGTGCACCTTGCCTATGCCAAGGCGGTACCAGGCTTCACCCATCTGATTTAAAATGATAGGGATCAATGGGGAATTCAGTTTTTACACCCTGAACACAAATGTGGAACAGGACTTTTCATTAATTCTTTTGGCAGTTCTTTATGTCTATACCGGTTCAAAACACGCTCGGAAAAGATTGTTGATTTTGAATGCCAACAATACAGATCCCATGAATTAATTCAACAGGTTAATTCATTGATTTACTTTGATTTACTTTGATAAATATGCTAGGGATCTACACAAACTAACAGGATATTTTCATGGGGACATACCTTATCAATGTTGGAAGAATACAGGGCTGAAACAATCTTGGCTTTGGGTTAGTTCTACTTAAAGGAGAGGTCTGAACCTGACATCAGGGAACATCAGAGCACTGCTGGGACCGCAAGGGGCAAGTCAAGGCTCTCCTTTGAGTCCTACAAGGGGTCCCAATCAGTTTCTATGTCTCCTGGTTCCTGTCTCCAATGAAAAATACTAATGGATTTCTTTATTGGACATGTGACCTGGAAGTTACAAGTGCTGCAGAACAGAATTGACTGTATCTGGTTTCCACTGCATTTCTGATCTAAAAAGTATTCCTTCTTGTATTGTTAAGGAAGGGCAATGATGGATGAAGACAACCGGGCCTGAATCTCCAGGGCAACAGAGGGAGGTCCTGGAGTTTAGTTTCAAATTTGTAGAAATGACCGTCCATATACCCCGCAGAAAACAGCCTGTAAACTCGTACATGCATGCATTTGAAATGACATCATATAAGGCACACAGTTTCAAAATATGTATTTGTATTACTTTCAAATTGTCCTTATGTGTTATGAGAACACCATGCCCAAGCTTGAAAGTCGGTCGGGCATTTTGCTTAGCATACTGTCACTTTGGAGGGGAAAATGAAAATGACAATCTTTTATTTAAAACACATGAAATACTCTGTTTCACTTCAGCTGCTTGAAGCACAATTCCCATTGAACATACTGTGCACTGCTGTTTCATATGTGTGGGTGCAGCTCTCCAGGGATTTGTCAAAACATCATTGCCACATGTCTTTCTTTTCCTTCATGAAATGCACTTCGCATATCTTTGCATTTTGGGATTGAGGCCCACTTTCTTTCCTTTGTGATTTAGGTTCACTAGGCCTAATGTCCATCATCATTTCTGTGCTGGCCTTTTATTTCTTTGCATGTTCACAAATGATTCTAGTCTCTTTATTTCTGGCATCCAGGGCTATATTTCACCCGACAAGTTCCCCCCTCCTGGATCTTTGATTAATGAGACAGAGAGAAGAGCAAGGAAAGAGTGGGTTTCAATTTCCTTGTGGTCTCGGTTTGTTCCAGGGATATCTGTGGGAGCATGTCTTCTCTTTTCCTTGTCCTGAAGGAGTGGCGCTCTGGTCTGTACACCACTCGTTTCGGATTTTGGGTTTTGGTCCTGGACCCCACCCTTTCCGTTGGTTCCACCTCTCGCCTTTAGAGGCAAAGAGTTTTTTAATCTGCTGAAAATAAAGGAGAGGTTAAGTATTTCATACAGTACTGTTTTCCCCCGGTATTGACGTGTGAATTGACAACAACAGAACAAGTTGCATATGACATTGCATAGCATCACAGTCTCTGATAATTACACTTACATTTAATAACTTCATAATCAGTATAAGTTGTTCTACTCCCTGTAAATGTGTGATTCTCTCCATCCGGGTTTCCATCCTTAACCTTTATTCTTCAGATGGCTCCTGGGTTCTACCCTCACTGGGTTCTTCAATCAGTCACTAGTTCTGCCTCAGGTGACAGCTTTTCAACTGATTGATATGAACCCATTTCTCTTCCATTTGTTCTCCTTTAGGGATGTGGATCTTATATACGACAGGTGAGATTTTATCTCCAATTTCAAAGGCGCCATGCCAGGAGGAGAGGAACTTCCACTCTTTGGTCTGGATCCTTTGGAAATTGTACAGGTAGAACCTGTCTCCTACTTGGTACTCTTTCTTGGTCGTCTTTAAGATGTAGTGGGTTTTCAACCCCTCTTCCTTCTTTTCTAGATTTTGCTGAGTGTAAGCAAAAGCATGCTGAAGGCGAAGGCCGAAAACATGAGAAGTAAGTGATTGATCATTAGGGCGGCTGCTCTTTCTGCTTTGCAATTTGGGGCCAGGAGACATTTCACCCACTTGGTAAACAAGCATGTCACGGTCAACATGTACTTGTTCCCCTAGAGGACCGAATCACGGGCCCGATGAAATCGACTTGCAAGTCGGACAAAAGCAGTGTAATTCTCCTTTTCTGTAGGGGAGCTCGGTGTCTGAGGAAACTTGGCTGAAACTGAGCACACACAAGACACCCCTTCAAGTATTGGCCGAGGCCCTGACCCATTTGTGGCTAGTATGCAACCTCTCACAAGATTTCCAAAGTTGTATGAAATGCCCTATGAACGGCGTGACTTAACATCAGGCTTCGGAATGAGGTAGGTACCAACCACTAGTCACATCCAGAGATGGATCTCCGTACCAACAAAATGTTTTCAATTCGGAACATTTTTGAAAACTTCATCAACACCCAGAGATACTCTTTCCCAATATCGGAATCAGTCAGAGGAAATTTCACGGGGTCTTCAATATTTTGATAACATTTCCCAATAATCGGGTGTTCTTTTTGTGCCATAATCAAATCAGCATCTGTGGTCTCTTTACTCCACTGGGCAGTTGAGAGTTCATTTTGGGCATGTGTTTGGAACCTCTTGATCGCAGCAACCGGCGTTTCCCCCAAAACGGATTCAGTTTCTATGAGATCCCTGTGGATGGCTCCCGTTCAGGCCAACTGGTCAGCCAAGTAATTTCCACTTTTGTCTGGTCCCTATATTCCGGAGTGACCTTTAATCTTTTTCCAGTAGATAGTTATCTCATTAGAGGTGACCAGATCATCAATGGATTGTATTAATTTCCCAAACGTGAGAGGTTTGTTATTCGCACACATCATGCCTTGATTTTTCCAATTAATCAGTTGCTCCAAGAACCCATTCCTGACTTAATCTGAATCATTGCTTATGAGCAGTTCTTTGAGTTGGTGTTGCACAGCAGTGAGGATGGCTTAATGTACGGCCATCAACTCTGCCACGTGACTACTTCAAAGTCCTATCTCGTACCCAGTGGAGGGTGCTGGGGCATCATTCACCCAGGCATTCCCAACGCTAGCCACTTGTTCTTTTTCCCCGTGATTATCAACATGGTAGGCACACACATCCACATAAACTGTTGATATCCCTTGCCACGTGTCTTCCTCATAGACTTTGTATGGAGAAGTAAGGTACGCCTCCAGGTTATCTTGGGTCTTTAGACTTTCATCCTCGAGACAGTTCTCTTGATCACAGTCATGCAAGTCAGCCAAACCTTGCGCTAGGGGACTCTTCTTGTTTTGGCCATATCTGGCCTCCACAGGAAAGCCTTGCATTGACAGAATCCAGGAAGCAAATCTGGAATTACTCACATTCCCTGTTTGGATTCGGTCACTTTGGAGATATTGCAAGGGCTGGTTAGGAGTCTCAACACTGATGTGCTCTCCCTGGATGAACGGGCAGTAATTCTTCAACACCCACACTGTTGCCAGGTGTGCCTTTTCACAATTGTTGAATTTTTCCTCCACAGAGGACACATTCTTGCTTGTGTACGAGATTACTTTGTTACCCTTGTCATGCTTTTGGTATAATACTGCTGTTATGGAAGTATTTGAGAACCCTGTCTCCAAGAACAACTCTGTTTTTTATGGAGAAAGCCAAACACAGCACTTGGGAATGGCTTCTCTTGAGTTGTTTCACTGCCTCAGATTGCTCTGGACCCCACTCCCACTTGACCCCAGCCTTTAATGAACGGACCAAGGGTTGTATGACCTCTGCATAGTCTTCTACAAACTTTCTACTATAATTTGTGAGTCCAAGAAGGCTTTTTAGTTCTCGCAGTAGTAGGGTATTTTAATTTCAAAAAGCCATTTTTGCCTGGGGACTGAGACCCTCATGGGTGATTTCATGCCCTAAGAAGTTGACACAAGTCTTACACCACTGTGCCTTCTGAAAGGACAGTTTCGCTCTGACTTTCTGCAACTGGGTCAGAACTTTCAGCTATCTGTTCCTCCATAGTAGAGCTCTTGATTGAAACGTCATCTACGTAGGCTAGGTTTCCCTTTTCACCCAGCTCGGGCATGGCCTTATGCAGGAAGATCTTACATTTGTTGCCAGAGTTTATGTATTCAAAGGGGGTTTGGGTCCACATGTATTGCTGCCCCCCGAAGGTAAAGGCAAGCTTGTACTGGTCTTCCCTACTCATGGGTACTGTCCAGTAACCGTTGGTCAAGTCAATGGCAGTATACACCTTTGACCCTTGGATCTGAGCCAGTCCCTGATCGATGAAGGGAAGGGGCCATAATGAAATGTGGACCCGTTTATTTAACTCCCTAAGGTCTTTGAAAAAAAGTCTCTATTGGTCAATGGATTTGAGTATCCCCAGTACCAGGTTGATAAAGGTATTGAGGACTGGATGAAATATCCAACGGGATTCTAAGTTTTTATTAATCTCCGTGAGTGACTCCATAGATGCAAGATGCAGCCGGTATTGCTTCACAAATACAGGAACAATCCCGGGGTCCATTGGTATGGACGTTGAATGCATCTCTGTGCTCCCACAGACATACGATTCGACAGCAAAGATGACCTGAAAATCGAAAAAACACCTGTTTCAGCTTCTGCTTTTGCTACTCTGTCTCGCAGCCATCAGCAAGATTGATTTGTTCCTCAACCATCTGCTTAAAGCCTGGAAATACTTTGGGTTTTGCAATTTTGGCAGTATCCTCCAATTGGGTGAAGAGATTTCTTTGTGTTATGTGTTGGCCTTGACATGAGGTTTCAAGGAGGGGAGGTAGTCACTGTTGATTTGAAATACCATCTCATCCTTCCTGATGTCACAGGTTACCTCTTCACCATCATAAGGGCAGGAAGAGTACACCAGGAAATACCCCTCCTTGCTGGGTGAAAATCTTTTCCAGAGGGATACCATTGTCACAATTGTAACAGTCATTTGAAATTGGTCCCATGATCCCATTCCCCAAGTCAATAGAATAATGTTGGGCATTAACTGCCATTACAATAAAGGTGTCTGCACCCAAAGTGATACTTGTAGGGTCTCTATTATCCACCAATATTTGAATGGTGTCATGTTCTAGGTCAACTAGTAGTGTTGGATGTAAATACAAACTTTGCTGTTGGAGTTGATAATTCAAATTTATATATGCATCCTTGTTTTTGAGGTTCTGTCCTCGCTTACTTTTTTGGGGAATTGTCATACCTGTCCTGGGATCGTGACCTCTTCCCCCATTTGAACTTCAACCGCATACCGTAGAAATTGAGCTGACCGAAATGCTTTCTCAGTGTTGTCAAAGCCCATGGGGTTAACCCCCAGTCAGAACCAGACTACCTTTTAACTAATTAGGTCCAAATTCATTGCAAATCGATTGGGAATGTCACTGCCTAAGTAAAAGGCAGAGGGGACATCTCTCACAACCCAACAATTATGTTCTATGCTTTTGTCGCCAATGGAATTTTTAGCATGCAACTGCTAGGCAGGAGACTTTTGGAATTTGGAATTTCCAGGCCCATTCTCACTTATCAATTAACTTAAACGTGGGAATGGTCTGTTCTTTTGGGAGTTTTCTGAATAATGTTTTGCTAGTGAAATGTCTTCCGTTATTCAGGAATACTCTGGCGAGAACATGCCCCCCCCCCTATGTACCTCAATAAGGAAAAACAGCTCTTCAGCCTTTTTCTGGATGTCGGTCAAACTTTGAGCTGGTTTATCATCATCTTTTGTCATGGGATTTGGATTTTCCTCAGATTGTAGAAAGGTATAAAATGTCCTTCCATTGTGGAATGCCACTTAAAACTGGAAGAAAGGTTAATTTTCAAAAATGGAGAAGGGTCCCAATCACCAGTTTGATCTCCTAAAGAGATGACAGTGATGTCTGGGACTTGATTGTTCCTAAAGTGAAATTCTATTTGGTCTGATTGTTGTTCAATCATGTGCCACTTAAACTCACATAATTTGTGCTTTGTTTCAGTTTGATTGGCATGTTAGTCTGAGTCCAGAGGACCTTGTTCATGCAGTCAATCAGGGGTGATAACCTCCGCAGGAGGTAATTCCCAAGTAGACAAAGAGTGACCTCTGGAGTCACGACTATCACAGAGTGCTTCACCCTATGTCGCCCAATTTTGATCTCCAGATCCGCGGTCCCTTTGTCAGAAATATAATTTCAATCGAAGTTTAGCAGTTGTCCAGGAAGAGGTTTGAGGGGATTTTGGTGACTCTCCTTTTTGGACAGAACGGTGACTTGGGATCAAGTATCCACCAAAGCTGAGAATGTACATTTATCCTGTACCTTGACAGAGGCATAACATCTTCCTTCCCTCTCTTCAAGGGGACAAAGAAAATTTACATTTTGTGTCAGCTTGTCAGTTATTTTTTTATATTGAACAATGTGTGATCTTGGGCAGTTTTCTGTGTCAGAGTCTGGCAATCTGTAAAGAAAATTTGGCACCCAGATATGTGGGGAATTGGGAAACCCCCTTTTTTCCCTGATTCTTTGCTGTGGCCTTTTCCTGGAGCCAGTTACCGGAACCTGTTTGGGGGAGGATCCCCCATTTCTTTCAGAGTCATCTGGGTGACATTGTTGGGTTTAAAGAATTGGTTGCTCTGGGTCAGTCTCCATACTTACCCAGCCTAATTTGGGGTCTTTTGGGACCCATTTTTCCTTGAGAGGGATTCCTCCATCCTTGAAGGAGAACTTGATTTCTCCTACTTACCCTATGTTCCTTAGGTTCCAGATGATTGGCGGTAGGTCATTTGTGTTCAGGTTCAGAGGTTTCTAGGGGTTTTTTTCAGGTGAGAAAGGAAGTTTCCTCTAGGGCATTGCATCCCCGGCTCCCCGGTTCCCCCCCCCCCCCGGATTGGTTGTCGCGATTTTTTCCCCGTCATTGCTGCGGGGCACCAGACCCGGGTGTTGAGCTGTTCTGGGCAGCCATGTTCATTAAGACCCAGGTCTTATGTCTAATTTTAGAACTGGCTCTCTAGTTGAGACATTCTTTCTGGTTGGTAAGGGGGTGTAGATTTATATATCTGCTGCTCTCGGAAAGGGTAGCTGTCCCTTCTCCCAGAGTAGCCCCAGTATTGAGGGTTTCCCGGATAACCCTCCATTGTGATCTCCCTTGGTGACTTCCTTCTCCCTGATTTGGTGTTCTGTTGTTCTGGAAGCAGGGAGAGGGAGGAGGATTGTTCTGGAAATTGGGGTTTGGAGGGTATCTGGGAAAGAAGCTTAAGTTGGAGGGTGGAGTATTTCTTCCCTACTGGGGGAAGTTCTGAGGGTCGTTTTGAGGTAAGTTTTGAAGGAGGTTTCCTGGGTCAGTACTTACCTGATTGAACCTCCCCTTATGCCGGGGGAGTCCATACATACGCCAAAATGGGTCTGTTATCCTCGTATCTCAGGCTGATATAGTTGGCATGATCAGATGGAGCATTTGTCAGGTACCCTGCTGCGCTTACACCCAATTGGGATGGATCAGACGGTCTCCTCTGACTCTCACTCTGCTTATTAGTGGGAGGAGTATTTTTAGGCCCTCCCATTTCCAAGTCAAAGTCAAAATCGGGGTATTTTTCACCTCTGCCACCTTTGCAACAGTGGGGGTGTTTGAAGGTTTGTTTTTTTTTGGGTATTTTTGTTCTCAGATGGCTTTTGCACTTCTTAAATCTGGGCAGTCTGTTCTATCACCCAATCCAGGGTCCTACGCTTAAGGAAGTCCCTAACCAGTTGAGTCATAATATATTTCGGGGTTTTTGTGGAAATAAGTATTAATGAACTCCTAGCTATTGGTTTTCACCCGCCTAGAGGTCTGGGTATTTGCCCGCTTCTGCTCTTGCATAAACTATCTAGGTGCTTGGTCTTCTCCACACTGCAGGTTGTACACCACTTTGCGGGTTTCCTGAAGGGTCCTGTGAACAGAGAAATGCTTTAAGATTTCTGCCTTGTAGGTGGAACATCTTTGGTGATCTTGATTCTCCAGGCCTTCAATGATGTCATCATCTGTCATACAGTTCTAGATGCTCCCATACTGAGTATTTGACATATGTGTGATATGGTGTCCTAATGCTCCTGATGGCTTTTATTTGCCGAATTGGGTCTTTTACAGTACCTCCCTTCTGTTTGGAAGCCTTCTTTTTCCACTGAACCTGAGGCTGCACCTGAGTCCACTCGCCCTCTTGACTCCTAACTTCTACTATTGGTGGTCCACTCCCTGTCAACCAGGCGCTCCCTACCACTATGAGACTGGGAATCCCTCCCAGAATTACGAGGTCTTGTCTCTTCTCCCATGGGGTACTGTGGGCTCTCTGGGTCACTTCCCTTGGGCTCCCCATTTTGAACAGGGAAGTACTCATATTCCCCATCCCTTTTTCCGGGTGTGGTGGAGAATTTCCCCCTCCTCCCAGAATGTGTGATGGTTTTCAAAATACTCTTTTGATGCCTGGACTCTGGTTCTTCTCTGTCTGCAAAGCAGACCAGGTGGTCCCTTTGTAACTTATGTTTCTGCCAGTCTAACTCCCTGATCTTCTCAACATAGGAACCCTCCTGGTCAGAAGTATCTGCTAAAGTATTTTTAAATCTTCATAAAGATGCATTTCTGTCATTATCTGATAGGGACTTGCCTTCCGGCTCTGTTATACTAGACCTTATTGAGTCCAGCTGCCTCATGTTTCCCTTTTCTTGAAAACTGGCAGGGATGATGTTAGCAGCACCCTGTGCATATAATGTAGTGAGATGGCTTGAGGCCCCTGGTAAGGAGGTAATCACACCATGTTTGCCGGGTGCCCTTCCATAGTCTAACTGTTTGGGGTGCCTCAAAGCCTGTTTGTATCTAGCCATTTCCTTTCCATAACCCTGAGATTTGTTCTTCTCAGCCCCGATCTCTTGGTGATATATAGAGGCCTGACTTTTATGCTCTGCTAGCAGAGCGAACATTACTCACTTTTCTTCATGTCCTTCCTTAATCAGCACACTTCCTGAAACAGGGCACTATTAACCTGACACAATATACTATTCTCCGTGCTGAAATGCTCTCCCTGCTGTTTCAGAGGGCTTAGATTTTGAGGCAGCTGATCGAATTCCACCTGGGAATCAACCATCCCTAATGATCAACTGACTAATCTCATCTTTCAGTTGCTTAATCTGTGTTTAAAATGCATAAATGTCCTCTAAACTGGCTCTGTTGTGTACCACTTGCTCACTTAATTTTTGTTGACTCTCTCTCAGAATTTCAACACCTTCTTGATGTTCCTCTCTCAGTGCAGAACATTGGGACTCTTGCTCTAAATGTTTTTGCTGCTGTGCCACTAACTCACCTTTTAGCTGCTGAATAACGTTTTCTAATTTTAACTCCGAATTTTGATTCTGTTGCACTTTTTCCTCTACTTGCTTAAACTCTCTCTGTGCTTGATCCAAAAGCTCAGATTGGTTTTCCACAGAGGCTACACTATCCTGGTATCTTTCTTCCATGATCATCATATGGAAGTACACATATGCTGTGAGCTGAGCCATTTTAATTTGTTCATCTCTAGTGGTCTGTGTCATATAAAAGTCTGTCAGGACCCAATTTAACAGCCCATTTTCCTGCCACATATCCACATTTACAGAGGTAATCTCATCCGTCATTCTAGATTGCAACATTTCATACTCCTGTTCTACCCATTCACCTTTAATAGACAATTTGAATAGAAGGTAGTTTCTGGCAAGATTGATTTCTATGGTGCTCAATATGAAATGTGTTCTGCACCTACTATACTCTCTATACAAGGGCAAATTCTTATCCCTGTTCCTGCTTAGTTTATATTTGCAATAACAACTCAATGATTATTTTTATCTACACACACCACCCTGAAACACAGGATACAGGTCTAAATGGTGCCTTCACAATGCAATACAACTTTCCATCCACTAAATGCAATAACACCATCAATGAATGGTCTGCAGCTACTACACTGTCACGAGTGAAAACTCTCTAGCAATCATGGCACGAGCCCCCACATTTGTCGCAGTTTATCACACTGTCACACCCAAGTCAGGGAGATCCTTCACCCAGAATGCATGTGGTGCTCAATAAAAGCACTTTGATTGATTTCAGGTTCTTTTTGGTAAGGACTCCAACCAGTGTCGCACACAACCCCAGTGCCACAATGGACTAGGAATCAAGCCAATGTGTATTAAGAATGTATTTATTAATTTATTTATTTAGCCAAATATCACAAATAGATTACATCAGCCACCAATGTTGTGGCAAGACAAGAACAAAAGGACTTCCATAAAAGGCACTTGCATAGAGATAGGCTGTCACAATTGATCCATGTTAAATCACCCACCAATACAAGAAAATAACAATTCAACACACACAGTGAATTCAAAAGAAGGTTATGTTTTTCGCCCAGCAACCCTCACCCCCCAAACCTCAATTTGACTTGACACCTCTCAATGAAAGGCATTGGCAGAGAGTGGGAACACCATGGGAAAATCAGATTTGGGGTCTTACTCACAGAAAAAAACATGCAAGAAAGAACAGCAATGGAAATTTGTTTTACCACACGTAACAAGCACAGGTAGGGCTTTAGGGTTTTGGTCAGAGCCCAATGGGAAAATTGTTTTTTGTATTAGGCACAGCTGGAATGTGACAGAATGAAAATGCAAATGGGAAAATTCATTTTGCCACACCTACCAAGAACAGTTGGGTCTTATGGTATTTTAGTCAGAACAGCATGGGAAAATCTGTTTTGGGTTGGAATCACAGATGCAATGTGAGAAAGTATGAAACACAAAGGGAAATTCATTTTGCAGAGCACACTGGGTACACAGTGGCAGTTTTTTTGCACCTTGCATATTCCAAGACACTACCAGGCTTCACCCTTCTGATTTAAAATGAAGGGGATCAATGGGGAATTGCATTTATACACCCTAAACACACACGTGGAACACGGCTTGGGATTAATTATGTTGGCTGTTCTTTATGTCTATACTGGTTCAAAACACATAGGGAAAAGATTGTTGGTTTTGAATGCCGACAAAACAGATCTCGTGAATTCAATAGGGGAATTAATTGATTTACTTTGATAAATATGCTAGGGATGTACACAAACTAACAGGATATTTGCAACTGGAAAATAACTGAACAATGCTGGAAGAATATAGGGCCTACACAATCTTGGTTTTGGGGTAGTTCTTCTTAGAGGAGAGGTCTGGACCTGGCATAAGGGAACATAAGAGCACTTCTGGGACCACAAGGTACCAGTTATGGCTCTCCTCTGAGTCCTACAATGGGTCCTAATCAACTTCTATGTCTCCTGTTTCCTGTCTCCAATGCAAAATTAGGTCTCTCTGCTGGGATGTTGTTCACCAGGTTTTAACAGCAGCTAACATCTCAGAATTTATTGGAAGAAGTCCAGCTTTGATGCAAACTGGCTTATTTATTGGGAAAATGACATCACAAACGTGTCTTGATTCTCATGAAAGGGATTGGTTAATGATCACTACCCACTCCCTGCCTGTGTGCTGATAGAACAAGGTTATGGGGGAGTGTTTTGGAATCGCTGTGGGAGGAGAGAGGTGGATCATCTCTCTTTGACATGTGGGCTCAGCATGCTTTAGGACATTCAAATCTCACCATATGGCAAGTACCCTTATTTCCAAATCTTTACATGTATAAATACATTTTTAGAACTATATTTTAAGGTGAATCACATAAGACTAAGCTGAACTATGCATGCCTTGTCTATGCAGAGATACAGTTTTTCTTCATTTACTCAGGAACCATATCTAGAACAAATATGCCATTTTATAGTCATAGTAGTAATGATTACTGGCATGCTTTTACCAACTTTTACATCTCTTGCAATCACAGGAAAGCATAAATCACTTTTTCATTAATAATCTTAGTTGTGTTTATCCCACCTACATCATGTTAGCATGGTTAGAAGGGGCTGACTGTCACCTTTAATAAAAGTCTGCAATGACAGTTGTGTGATGTACGCTGTCCATTGTATGCAATACAATCAGTTTTTCCCATGTTAAACCAAGGTGCAGTTTCACTCCTTCTTTACTGGGCCCCACCTTTTTTAAAAGTTTAATTTCTCTTTAGACATGTGACCAGCAGAGTTTAGTTTAGCCTGTGTTTAGGTTTTCCTCACCATTCATAGCCCCAGAGCCACTAATGGATTTCTTTTTCAAAAGTGCTGCAGAATAGACCTGACTTTATCTGGTCCCCACCGCATTTCTGATCTAATACATATTCCTGTATTTTTAAGGAAGAGCAATGATGGATGAAGACAACCAGGCCTGAATTTCCAGGGCAACAGAGGGAGGTCCTAGAGTTTAGCTTCAAAATTGGAGAAATGGCAGTACATGTACCCTGCAGCAAACCGCCTGTAAACTTGTACATACATTATTTTTAAATGACATCCTATAAGACGCACAGTTTCAAAAATATATGCGTAGTATTTTGAAATTGTCCTTATGTGTTATGAGAACAACATGCCCAAGCTTGAAAGTCTATTAAGCATTTCACTTAGCATACTGTCACTTTGGGAGGGAAAACAGAAATGACAATCTTTTATTTAATACGCATGAAATACTCTGTTTCACTTCTGCTGTTTGAAGCACAATTCTGGTGTCCCAATGAAGATACTGTGCACTGCTGTTTAATTGTGTGGGCGCACCTCTCCATGGATTTGTCAAAACATCATTGCCACATGTCTTTCTTTCCCTTCATGAAATGCACTTCGCATATCTTTGCATTTTGGGGTTGAGGCCCACTTTCTTTCCTTTGTGATTTAGGTTCACTTGGATTTATGTCTGCCATCATTTCTATACTGGCATTTAATTTCGGTGCATATTCACTAATGACTTTTGCTTCTTTATTTCTGGCATCCAGGGCTGTATTTCACTCCACAACCACAAAGCCCCTATGAAATTCATTTATTCCAAAATCTTTTAAAGGGATGTTATAGTTGCAATGTAAAATCAAAAAACCAAAGAAATGTGCCAGTTGTGATGATGGCATCTTTGATGTCCCTAGTGTTAGCAGAGCATGGTGGTGGCGCTAGTTATGGTTGCATAGCTTACCATAACTGGGGAATTCCTTTTCCTTTTTCGATTACATTGTAATGATAACGCCCGTTTAACAAAAGTTTTGTCACTGAATTTCATAGGTTTTTCTAAGTGCAACTTAACATAATGTCCATTTCACTGAAGTTCTTTTCACTAAATCTCCTACATACATAGTAGCTACTGTGCTTTAGGAGACTGCCAACAAATTTATTAATTTCAACCCCAAGGAGTGCACTTGGGTAAGCTCAATCATTGACACTTCTTTCAGTAAAGAACAAAAGGTAGTTCAGAACAGTGATTTAAATGTCAAATACAGAAAGCTCCATATAAACAATATTTTTCTCTGATCAAAGTAAACAAAGCAAAGCTTCAGTCAGATTACGTCTGAATGACCTTTGCCTTCTGAAATATAGTTTATCTGAATGTATCATTTCTAATATTATTACTGAGTTAAAACAGGCATAATCACCTAAACACTTAAGTATGTACTGTTTTGTAAAACATGTAAATGCCCTCGGCCAAGTACACATGGAAGACAGCATTTACAATGAATTATTGTAGAATCTACCTGATTTTAGCAGGTGCTAACAAAAATGTCAGATTCCATAGGAATACATTGGTTTTGCAACAGAATGACAATGACTTGTGGATGTACAGGCAGGTGCTTTTTACAGATGAGAAATGTACTTCAGAAATGATCATCCCTGTGCTCTAGCACATTAGAGCGTTTTTGTTCTAGATGGAATTACAAATAAAGATCTCACACCAAATAACTGGAAAGATTTAAAGAATATGGCAAAATATGACTGTATTCACATTTAATAAAGCAGGTAGAACTGACAGGCATCAGACCTATGCATGCACACTCACACATAAACTTGATTACACAGAGGTCTATACGTCATCTATGACTACATCCTATATGGCAAATCAGAAAACTATCAAAGGAAGGGATTGATTAAGGGGACTTATCTAAATATAGAACATATAAGCATTCATATATATATATTGGTGCCCCTTATCTGTAATACACGCCTTGAACGACCTCTAAATATGTATAGTACAGATTATAGCAGACAAAATAACAGTGGATTGGTCTATGCAACATTGTATATTATGGAAATCATTTGTGAATCCTGTTTGTAGTGGCGCTGGATTTTGAATATTGTCACCAGTTAAGGTAGTACATGAGGCATGCACGAATGATAAGTCTTACTACTTTGGTTTGTTTACATAATAGGTTTATTGGCATATGGTTGCCACAATCTTAAATCACATGTAGTGCTAATCACATAGAGAGAGCAGACTTGTGTTTCAACCAAAAGGCCTTTGTCAAGGTATGTTAGGTAATGCTGGTGTATATTCCTGAATTGATGGAAGGCTGGATGGCAACTGCAAGGCCAGACAGGCCTCTGGAAGGGAGATGCGTGGTTGTGGTGATCTTGTATGTTATGTTGCCCCTTAGACCCCCTGCTTGGTTGGCATACTATGTCAACCTTGGACTTTCTGCTCTTTAGCAGCACATATGTGCTATTAAACCTAGGTGCTTTGAATTGTCTTCCATCTGTTGTTGACCTTGTAGTCTGCTCACTGTCCTGGAACATTTGAGGGAGAGTGAGCACACCACTTTCTTCGCCTGAGGCTCTTATGAATAGCCCCTGTCTTCGACATCTGAGTCACATGTGAATAGATCATAGATGTGTCCATTGCAGCCTCTTATTACTGTTATTTAATTCAATCATGCAGAGTGTTTTGCTCCTCTTTTCCTCTAGAGGCTTGCTCACTGTACCTTGCATCGACGTTAAATGTCCAATAATTTGTCTGTTGCAGAGGTTTTCTTCTTCCTTAATCTAAGAAGAATGTCTCACATTCAGGGCTTATGTTTAGAACACCCCTTGTGCCTGCAATTTTTCCTTAGAATAGAATCCTTGATCCTTGGCCAACTTTGACTCGATCTTGTTTTGCACAAAAACTGTATTTTCCATTGTCTCCTGATTCCGCAGCCTTGGTCTGTCTCTGAGGTTGCTTGGTTGAATTCGACATGAGCCAGCATCCACGTTCCTATCATGGCCGTACTTGCCATGTCATATATTGCTGTATAGCAAGCCTCTATATCTCTCATCTATCTTGTGTTACTGCATATTTACTGTTTTTGGCCAGTACGTTACTTCATCTTTTTAGTATTTGTGATTACTTGAGCATTAGGTGCATATTTCTCTTGGTGCTTCAGTTACATCCTCACTCTTAACTATTTTCATATAATTTTAGCATAGGTTCATAAGTCTTCTTCATAACATCACTCTGTCCTCATAATATTTCCCTTAATGCTCCATGATGTCCACAGGTGTGTTATGACATACTTCAATGTGACATCCTTCCACACTTTCAGTGCGTTGGTACTTTCTATATGGCTGTCACAGTGCATAACATCTCTTATGCACTCAATGCAGTATAGGCATAACACATGGTATCCCACATATAGCCCTTCTCCTGCTGTTCCATTATGACAGCAGTTAAGGAGCATGAGCTGGGGAAAATGGGTCCATCTGCTCCTCTACATCCTTTTCCATGCCCCATTCTACCTCCATAACATGGAAAATTAGCCATAGTACAAAACATGGTGTCAAACATCGCATACATTTGTTATGTCCTTTTTAATCACTGTGTCAGGCTATGGAGACTTAAAAATAATCCCCTAATGACTTGTAGCAAGATAACATAAACTTGAAAATATAAATGAGAATACACAATTAAGCTTTTCAGGAGGTGTATGTGACCTAAATCTATAGTTTACTCGACTTTTGCTTTCCATGATATGTTAATGTTAATGTTAATGTTAATGTTAATGTTAAAGGATATTTGGACCACGCACTAACACCACTGGAGTGGTCCCCTGGCACTCTGGCGGCTCTGAAAGAGGGAGGGGGGGTTGAATTAGTGGTAATAGGCTGGAAAAGTGCAAGAGAGCAGTGATTTGCTGTTGGCAGCCTCAGCATGGTGGGTCCGTTGGCTGGGCTTGGGGTGTTTTACGATCGGTAGTCGTCATGTGCTGCTGTGCAAGTCTATGTGTGGTTTGTTTTGTTGTTGCAGTGTAGTGAAGTTTGTGCGGATTGCTGCATTTTAGGCTTGTGGTTGTGTTTGGTTAGAGATTAAGCTGTGTATGCAGAGAGGTGAAATTGTTAGTGGATTGGTTAGTTGGCCTTCTGTCCTTGCAATTATGTCTAGGTGTGATGCTTGCTATCATTCATTATTGGGCATATATTGAGCATTAAACATAGACATTCCATACTGTAAGTGATTTCAATCTGGCACACACCCAAGTCAATGCCTAGCATGTAATGCACAACTGGAATCCTTATTTATTTTTGTCTAAAGATTCTTTACTCTGAATGATATTACACTCATATCACGCCCCTCTCCTGGAACCCCCCAATCCCCGGTCATACTGAACCAGGAATCAGGCTGGTTTGCAAAATAAAAATATTTAGTTAGGAATTTACAATTGAATCTCACTATGTTTTAATGGGTACACAATAATCACCAATCTGGTCATGTAACACTGAATAATCTCTTTAATACACAAGGAGTAATAGTGAGCAAAACAATTCAGCACAGAAATAATACTTTTTGTGTGTGTTTAGGTCAGATAGCACTATGCTAAAAGGTTCCACCTGCACACCCCTCAACCCCCCAATAGGCAATGTAAAGAGATAGCAGGAGAGAGAGCAGGTATTAAGTAATGTCAGAATTCAAACAGAATATCAATCCCAATTTCCCCCAGCAACACAAGAGAAAACCAGAATTAATTGGCAAGCTGTCAGAATGGATTTTAAAGTTATCTTAGAATGGACTGGCAACAACACTTAATATGGTCTAAATTGCTGAAATTGTTATAATTCTTATGGGAGCCGCTTTGGATAGTTGCACACAAACACTAGCAATGACTTAATACCAAGAAACAATTTGAAATCTGAAAATTGAAGTTTGAAGCACTCAAAAGCTGTATGACATGTGTCAGAATTTTCCTAAATGAAAATTTGTGGCAAACATTTCACTGCGCAATAATCGCAATAACAGCAGAACCGTATAGATTTGGGATGTGGTTTTAGATGCGATTTAAAGCTGTAGAAATTTGGTTTCTAGCACAAAAACTGAGGAAGTTATGGACGTTTTAGTGGAGGTTGTTTTTTCGAGATAGGCGCAATAATGGATAACGGGAATGCAATTTTAAAATGACATATGGAATTTCTTACACTATAGGATGACTATGAGTAAACAAATACCACACAGGAACACAGGCACTTGATCAGGGTGACTGCCTGCAGAGGAGCTTGCCTTCTTCAGATGAAAAATATAAGCGCAAAGATAATTTTAACAATACTAGTACAGGCGGAAGATAGGATAGTTTGGATGGAGAGTTCAAACAATTCAAAAATACTCCTAACAATACAGGTTCAGAATACAAGATAGGATGGGTTTAAGATAGGGATTGAATATGGACAGTACATATGCTAGTGACACAGTTCTTTCTATAGATACTCACTAGATATGTTTTTCAACGTTACTGTCAGGATTCTGGCCAGGGAACTGGATCTGGTTTTAGGACAGACTGCTGGGCACATGGGATTAGGCAGTGTCAAGGCGCTCTGGTCACTGCAGGGCACCGGACTGGATTGGATCTGCAATGGCACTTTGGTCACAGCAGGGCACAGGATTGGATTGGATCTGCTCTTCTTGTTTATGATGGAAATTATTTTCAGCAGACAAGCAGTACAGTGCAGCCCAGCTGTCTTTTGGTTCCCATTAGAATTGTGGGATTTTGGTTCTGGAGTTTGAGGCCTAGCTGAAAGTGGTTCAGCTCTGCAATGGGTCTTTCTGCTTTGCCAAGTTTTTTTTTGGAGTCTGGAGCAAGGAAGATGGGAAGTTCAGCAGCAGGGTGCTCTGCCAGCATCGGGATAGTGAGTGAATATGTCTGTCCTTATCTGCCCTCTGCTGTCTCTATTTATGCTATGATAAAGGGGGTTTGTGTGCTGGTTTAGCCTAAGCTTGCCCCTTTGACAGGCGATTGGTCAGAGTCTCCTCTCTGCCTTGATAGGATGAGATAAACAGTGTGTCACATTCATGGTGTGGGTTTATGAGGCTTAGAGTCCACCCCTAGCCTCTTGAACATAAAATCTACTTTTAACACAAGACATATTTACATGTGAGTAACCTCTATAACAATCACATAGACAGATTACATATTTTGTGTAGCAGCTATTCCTCAAAACCCTGTCGCTGTGGGATCTTGTGTCTGCTTTTCACCCAATTTCACCCTTTTCATCAGGAACACAATGTCCAATTTATCAGCACATTTCTATAAGTTTGCGAGTATAACATGGGTATAAGTGTATAAAGTTTCATACTTCTAGCAGAAATACATTTGGTGTAAAATCACATTTTCTGCCATTTATTTCCAGAACATGTCACACGATCTTCCCACCTCTTGAAATGTGCAAACAAAATTTAGATTTACAAATCTGTTACTTTTGTATTTTTGACAATTTTAAGTGGTTAGTTAGAAGTTTTTTAATAACATGTTCTTTGTGAATGTTCAGCCACAGATAGCTGTTCGGGTCTGCCTCTTTTTGTCTCCTTTCAGTTCAGAAGCAGTCTCCTCCCTGCTCTCTTGGCAGAAGCCATTTTACGACTGTCCTCACACCTAGCATTTCCTGCTTTGAAATTTGCCATTGTTTCCTTCCCACTGCAGACCAGGTTCTTCCCAAACCCTATAATTATCACTTTGGTGTGATTTCCTGGTGGAAGGAGAGGCCTTGCCTCTGTGAGGAAAGCTATTGTTCCAGTTTGGTAGTTTTAGCTGGCTTACTTTAATTGTTACTTCTGTTGAACTTTCCCGTAGCATAAAACAAACTTGTGGGATCAAATCAAAGCTAAAGATTTTAAACCACGGAATCAGAACAATTACATGATGGGTTATTCTCAACAACAGGCCTCTTAGATTGCAAACATTTGATTTCAGTGTATACATGTTTAAAGTTTAATCAGGCAGGCTACTGACAGCTGTCATTCAGGCAGCCCAGGGTACTGCACCCAGATTTTGGCAGATTCACAGACAGGCCACTTTTGCTGTGGAACTCCCTTGATGCTTTCAGCTTTTCAGGACGTTGTAAGTTCCCAATGATTTCTGACAATAAGTGAATTGTAGCACTCAGCAAGAATTTTGGATGTTTGAGGGTGTTTTGTACCGGCATTCTGCAGTTTCAGCAACAAAGAAACAGTGATTAAAAGCAAGATTTAGGGGTTTACTCTAGCAAAGCACTGCTTTTTCCTTCTGTGCTCCATTTTCACATGTTGTAGAGCCCAGTGACATGTTTCAGGAGTGAGATCTCTGTTCCGCCACTGACAACAATCATGGCAGATTGGGCAGCCATCTTTTTGTGCTTTGCAAAGCGCAACTTTCAGATGTTTTGGCGCACACAAGGGATTTGCGGCCATTTTATTATTTCTGGCACCATCAGAACACAGTGATTCCGCCTGGCAGAGCAAAAGTGGGTTGAAACATCCCACAGAGCCCCCCCCCTCACGACTTGAGGTTGACTGCCCATCAAGGGGAAGCCGGGAGATTGGGATGTTCTTTCTTTCTTTAGTCCAGGTGGAGAAAGCCAGCTGCTTCTCCCATGTGTCTTTCCTTCCGGTCCCAGAGTGGTTCTCCTTGGTACTTAGAAATTCTTGGTTGCAATGCTATGAGACAGAACAGAGCATGGTTATGGACATTTCCCCACTACTATTCATGTAGTGGTGCAGCAGCATAAATTGAATACAATTTACAATATTCCCCACCTATATTTACTAATGGTTTTAACAGTTGGAATGGTTTTAACAGTTGGATTCCTCTAGGTGTCCGGAATGTCGCCCTCTGGGTTTTCGGTTGGCTCTTCTATTAGCCGCAAAGTAAACCTGGGATGGCAACTCTTCAGCTGGTTTATGTGGACCCACTTGTCTTCCCTTTCTGCCAAACTGCTCTTGGGGATGTAGATTCTGTAGGCGACTGGTGAGATTCTTTCTACAATTTCAAAAGGACCCTGCCAACTTTGGAGAAATTTGCGCTGTTTGGCTTGGTGTTACACTTCAGGTTTCCCTGCGGGCCTCCTTGCGGAATGCGACTTCTTTACAAGCTCCTCTTTGGACCAGATACAGGCTGCCATGGCGCCTGTACCAACTACAACGGACTACGGTTCAAGCTGACACGTCTTGTACGTGGAAGTCGTATTGCAAGACACGCCCCCTTACAACTATAAATCCACCGTCTTTCAAGGGGCTGGTTGCTGCTAATTAGCGTTACAAGCTACACGCGGTTACGTCCGTTACTTCTTCGTGTCTTCCCACACGACTCCTCATCTGAACTCCTGGTTTTGACCCTTGCCTGATTATTGGATTGGCTTGTCTCCTCCTTTATTCCTGTTTGTGCTTGTTTGGTTTTTTGACTCTGAACGTTACTGGATCCGGCTCCCTTCTGTCTCTTGCGGTACTTCATTCCAGGTTGCTGCTTCTGCATACTGAACCAAAGCACAGAACCTGCTGTCAACCATCCGGAACTTTTCTACTCCTACTCTGGATACACGTGTGCTCAGGTACATGCTTAATTGGCAAATTCCATCTCTGCTATCATTTCTCTCCACGACTTGTTTAGATATTTGTCTCCTGTTGGATTCTGGGACATTGAGTGACTATCCTCTGAACTTAGCTTCAAGTGCATACAAACGCTCTGCTGAAACTGCACCAACCCGGCACTAGTGCGACCCTCGTGCCGTCCGGGGCTACTGCCCTATACTAACATTCCTGTTTGTTATTTTCTCCTTTCGTTGTCTTCTGTTTCCTGGATTCCTTTCCTCAAAATATCCTATTCAGGTCAGTTGTTACCAATTCGATATATATAAGTTGGAACTGGTACTTTAAAGGCTCTTTAGACCATTCCCACTCATTTTGTGTTATATTCCTTGTAGATCCATCCCGGGGAAGCTCTACTCCAATACCTATCTAGGTAGTTTCCCATTTAATTTAACTGTTCTGATTACTTGCCTATACTTCAACACTGTCTAATATCTTTGTATTCCTTTGCAGCATTGGTATTGGCGGTGTTTGTTCTCCCTGCTCTTTTATTCAATCGACACCTCTGTCTGTCCTGACTGAAACAGCACAGAGGTACATTGTAGAAAAGAGCCCCTCTTTGAGGAAGCCTGAGTCTTGTACTCAGGGGAGCCGGGATGGAAGGCTGAATATCGATTCTTGTACCACCATCATCTCCTCCGCATCTTCGGCCTATTACGGAGTGGTGAGTAACAGAATTAGCAGCCACTTAAAGTGTCCACGGAGGCCAGTGATGCTTTCACTCAAATCATGCAAATGGTCACGGATCTACGAACCGACTTGACCAATGCACAAGAGGCACTGCGCCAACATATGGACGCCATTCAGGCTTTGGTTACCACACCAGCGCCACAGATGGCCGGTGCTGGTGCTACAGCATCAGGTTCAGGGTTTCCACCTCCACAGCAGGAATCAAACCCGATCATGCTTACAACCCACTTCCCTCTAGCTCCTCCTGAACGCTTCCAAGGCGATCCTAAACAATACCGAACATTCATTAACCAATGCAAACTGCATTTTTTGTGCTGTCCCGCTTCATTTCCAACCTCTACAACTAAAGCGGCTTTTGTCTTGTCACATTTAGGAGGCACTGCAGCCGCATGGGCTAATCCATTGTTAGAATCCAATAGTCATGTTCTCTACAATTGTGATGCCCTTCTTGCTATGATGAGTAAAGTATTTGATGCACGTTACACTACTCAAGATACTGACCTGGAACTCTTAAAGCATCGACAAGGGAACAACTCTTTATTGGTCTATTTAGCCCGCTTCAATCAGTTGGCAGCAGAAATTGACTGGCCTGAAGAAAAGAAGACAGCTGTCTTCTATCAAGGCCTCTCAGATGAACTAGAGGACATCCTGTCCACTGTTCCTGTAGTCCCCACGGCATTCGGCGAACTACTAGATTTAGTCCTTCAGATTGATGCCCGTAAATCCGAAAGACGTGGCGAAAAGAAACCAGCATTGTTCAGCACGGTTTCAGCAGAGGCCTCCTCTTCTTCACTTCCTGCGCCAGAACCTATGCAGATTGGTGTGGTTAGGGGACCACTTACCCCTGCTCAATGAGAATATCGTAGATCACACAATCTCTGCATGTACTGTGGGCCCTCTAACCACTTATTGCCTGAATGTCCCAAAAACCCCAAAAGAAAGGCGGGAAACGCCAAATCCCGACAGTAAACAGAGTCCCTATGTTGGGAAACTCACCTTTGGACTCTACATTACAGAATCCGAGTCATCTAGTCCACCTACCTGTTACATTTTCTTTAAATCACAGTGTTTCATTCCAGACAACAGCCGTGATTGATTCAGGTGCAAAAGGTAATTATGTTGATCAATGCTTTGCCTCTATGTCAAGAATACCACTGGTTCGCAAAGCTATACCTGAAACAGTGAATGCAGTGGACGGTTCAATTCATGTATCAGGAATGGCAACTCACCAAACGGTTCCACTACATATGAGTATATGAGTACCGATGAAGGCCATACTGAAGAGATATCATTCGATATTATCAAAGCACCAGCTTACAAAGTCATTCTGGGTATTCCATGGTTGAAGCTTCATAACACTGCCATCGACTGGTCGACATCGCAGATTCAGTTCCCTTCCAATATATGCAATACCCGATGTACTACATTACTTGGTATTACCCAGGATAGTCCGGATCTGGGCACTGGTTTCTCCTTCTATGCATATTGGAGCTGTTTCTAAAAATGTCTCTGTGGTACCATCTCAATATGCAGATTATGTAGATGTCTTTGACAAAGGGATGGCGGAGACTCTACCTCCACATAGAGCTTATGATTGCCCAATAGAACTAATACCGGGAGTAAAGATACCATCCGGCAGAATGTATTTTCTCTTTCTCAAAGAAGATGAAGTCCTTAAAGATTATATAGACACGGCCTTGGCCATGGGATTCATTCGTCCATCCAAATCACCAATTGCATCACCACTTTTCTCTGTTCCTAAGAAGGAAGGGGATTTACGTCCCTGTATTGATTATCGTGCTTTAAATGCAGCAACCATAAAAAAACAGTACCCTCTTCCTCTGATCTCTGTCCTCCTTGATCAATTAGGATCTTCCAAAGTATTTACTAAGCTCGATCTTTGAGGAGCTTATAATCTCATCCGTATGAGAGAGGGGGACGAATGGAAGACCGCTTTCAAAACACGTTATGGTCTATTTGAATACCTTGTCATGCCCTTTGGGTTATGTAATGCCCCGGCCACCTTTCAGGCATTTATGAATGATTTATTTTATTACATCCTTGATCAGTTTGTTGTTGTCTACCTGGATGACATTTTGATTTATTCACAAAACCAGGAAGATCATGAAAAACATGTCAAAACAGTGCTCCAATGCCTGAGAGATCACAAATTGTTTGTAAAAGCCGAAAAGTGCATATTTCATGCCTCAGAGGTGGAATTTTTGGGATATGATCTTACTAACAATAGGGTGCGCATGAGTCAGTCCAAAATTAGTGCTATCCTGGAATGGCCTGTGCCCAATCCAGTCAAATCTTTACAATCATTCCTGGAATTTGAAAACTTTTATAGACGCTTCATCAATGGTTTTTCTGAAATCTCCACACCTCTTACTTCTCTGACAAGTGCCAAAGTGCCATTTGTATTGTCTACAGAAGCTCAGAAAGCTTTTGATCAATTAAAATCAGCCTTCACTTCCGCTCCTGTCCTCAAACATCCTGATCCCGAGCTTCCTTTTTTTGTTGAAGCTGACGCTTCGGGTTATACTCTTGGGGCGGTGTTGTCACAAACCTGTCCACATTCGGGCAAGATTCATCCTGTCGCCTACTTCTCTCGTAAATTGACAGCTTAAGTAAGAAATTATTCCATTACGGAACGCGAACTCTTAGCCATCAGAGATGCATTCTTGGAATGGAGACATCACCTTCTTGGGGCCAAACACCTTGTAACAGTATACTCGGATCACCGCAGTCTGTTAGCCTTCAAATCTATGAAATGCCTTACAGCTAGACAGGCGCGGTGGCATTTTTTCTTTTCACAGTATCAATTTGTTATCACTTACTGTCCTGCTAAAGCTCAAGTTTCGGCTGATACTCTCTCTCTCCTGCATGCCGATGGCCAGTCCCAACAGATCGAAGCCCTTCCTCTCCTACCGAACAAAGTTGTTTGTGGTTGTTCGGTTCAGCCATCTTTGCGTTCAATCATCCTTGATTGGGTCTCAACCCATCCAAAAGAGATCACTGACTTCAATCTGAAAGTTATTCAGTGTATGCCATTCATTCAAGGGCGTGTCTAGATACCCTCAGGTCAAGCTAGAGTATTAACGCTCCAGTGGTCTCACAATTCTTTGATTGCTGCACATCCAGGAAGTCAAAAGACTCTTGAAGCCTTACGGCATTGGGCTTGGTGGCCTTCCATGGTTCGTGATGTAAAGGACTACATTTTGACTTGTTCCATATGCACTCAGTGTAAATCCTCTAGAGCCAAACCAGTAGGCTTGTTACAACCTCTTCCTGTTCCGTACAAACCTTGGCAGATGCTGTCAATGGATTCCATTGTGTAACTTCCTGACGTTCAGGGCCATGACACCATTTGGGTGATTGTTGACTATTTCACAAAATATGCATTGTTCATACCTTGCTCTGGCTTGCCTGCGGCTCCGGAATTGGCGAGACTGTTCTTGACGAATGTGTTTCGTTTCTTTGGATTACCCTCGGTTATTGTTTCCGAGTGTGGTACACAGTTTACGTCACGATTCTGGAAGGCTCTTACAGGTTCTCTGGGTATTGAGGACAGGTACTCCTCGGCTTACCATCCTCAGACGGATGGGCAGACTGAGAGAACTAATGCTACTATCGAACAGTACCTACGCTGTTTGTGTCTTCAGTTCCAACAGTCTTGGTCTACTTCTTTGCCTTATGCTGAGTTTGCATATAACAACTCTATGCATACTTCAACTGGGGTTTCTCCATTTTTTGCCCTGTATATTGGTCATCCTATGGCACTACCACTTGATCCAGTATTACCGGCCGTTAATCCAGCAGCAAGAGATTGTATAAGAGATCTTGATAAGATTCATTGGGATGTACGCTGTCATTTACTCCAAGCAAAAGAATGTGCCAAGAAATATGCCAACGTGCATTGATCACCTGCACCAGTCTATCGGAGTGGCATGAAGGTGTGGTTGTCGTCCCGTAATTGTGGGCAAACGCTCGCTTCTGCCCAAATACGTGGGACCCTATGCCATTACTAATGTTATCAATCCCGTGGCAGTCAATTTCTCCCTGCCGCGCTCATGGTGGATACATCCAGTCATTCACGTCTCCCTGATCAAGCCTTTCATCCAGGGGACCCGTCTGCCTACACGTCCTTCGCCAATCTTGGTGGATGGAGAAGAGGAGTATGAGGTCTCGCATATCCTGGACTGCAGAGTGTCTAGGGGTACGTTGTTCTAACTCGTGGATTGGAAGGGGTATGGGCCTGAGGACCGTACGTGGGAGCCTCTCTCCAATTTACATTGTCCAGATCTTCTGAGGAGTTTCCATTCCACCAGGGGGTTGCCGGAGTCTTTTGGGGGAGGATGCTGTTACACTTCAGGTTTCCCCACGGGCCTCCTTGCAGAATACGACTTCTTTACAAGCTCCTCTTTGGACCAGATACAGGCTGCCATGGCGCCTGTACCAACTACAACGGACTCCGGGTCAGCTGACACGTCTTGTAGGTGGAAGACGTATGGCAAGACACGCCCCCTTACGACTATAAATCCACCGTCTTTCAAGGGGCTGGTTGCTGCTAATTAGCGTCACAAGCTACACACGGTTACGTTCGTTACTTCTTCGTGTCTTCCCACACGACTCCTCATCTGAACTCCTGGTTTTGACCCTTGCCTGATTATTGGATTGGCTTGTCTCCTCCTTTATTCCTGTTTGTGCTCGTTTGGTTTTTTGACTCTGAACGTTACTGGATCCGGCTCCCTTCTGTCTCTTGCAGTACTTCATTCCAGGTTGCCGCTTCTGCATACAGAACCAAAGCACAGAACCTGCTGTCAACCATCTGGAACTTTTCTACTCCTACTCTGGATACACGTGTGCTCAGGTACAAACTTAATTGGCAAATTCCATCTCTGCTACCATTTCTCTCCACGACTTGTTTAGATATTTGTCTCCTGTTGGATTCTGGGACATTGAGTGACTATCCTCTGAACTTAGCTTCAAGTGCATACAAACGCTCTGCTGAAACTGCACCAACCCGGCACTAGCGCGTCCCTCGTGCCGTCCGGGGCTACTTCCCTATACTAACATTTCTGTTTGTTATTTTCTCCTTTCGTTGTCTTCTGTTTCCTGGATTCCTTTCCTCAAAATATCCTCTTTCAGGTCAGTTGTTAGCAATTCGATATATATAAGTTGGAACTGATACTTTAAAGGCTCTTTAGACCATTCCCACTCATTTTGTGTTATATTCCTTGTAGATCCAACCCGGGGAAGCTCCACTCCAATACCTATCTAGGTAGTTTCCCATTTAATTTAACTGTTCTGATTACTTGCCTATACTTCAACACTGTCTAATATCTTTGTATTCCTTTGCAGCATTGGTATTGGCGGTGTGTGTTCTCCCCGCTCTTTTATTCAATTGACACCTCTCTCTGTCCCAACTTAAACAGCAGAGAGGTACATTGTAGAAAAGAGCCCCTCTTTGGGGAAGCCTGAGTCTTGCACTCAGGGGAGCTGGGATGGAAGGCTGAATATCGATTCTTGTACCACCATCATCTCCTCCGCATCTTTGGCCTATTTCGGAGTGGTGAGTAACACTTCCTTTGGAAATTGTACAAGTAGACCCGGTCTCCTACTTGATATTCTTTTTTAGTTGTTTTAAGGTCATAGTGGGTCTTCATACTGTCTGCAGATCTTTCTAGATTCCACTGAGCATAGGCAAAAGCATGTTGAAGGTGTTTTCTCAGATTCTCAACATTCTCATGTGTTTTGGGGGAATTTATGAAGGTCTGCTCTTGGGTTCTGTATAACAGATGCTGGGGTAGCACCATCCTTTGTCCAGTCATCAGCTCAAGCAGAGACATTTTTGTTGTAGAAGAAGGGGTAGATCTGATGGCCATCAGGACAAGAAGTAATCGAATGTCCCAACTTGGCCCAGAATCTGCCACAAACTTTTTTAATATGCTCACAATAGTCTTGTTGTATCTCTCAACTCCACCACTAGAGGTTCGCTGGTAGGCAATGTCTAGTTTCTTTTTGACCCAAAGTATCTCCCACATCTTTGTCATCACTTTGCTAGTGAAGTTGCTACCTTGGTCTGACTCAATCCTTTGGGGTAGTCCAAAACATGAGAAGATGTGATTGATCATCAGGGCAGCTGCTGTTTCTGCCTTGCAATTTGGGGCCGGGAGACATTCCACCCATTTAATGAACAAGCATGTCACAGTACTTGTACTTGTTCCCCCTAGAGGAGCGAATCATGGGCCAATAAAATCAACTTGCAAATCTGACCATGGCAGTGTCATCCCCTTCTTTTGGAGGCGAGCACAGTGTGAGTGATGTTGGCTGAAATTGTGCACACACAAGACACCCCTTCAAGTATTGGTCGAGGTCCTGCCCCATGTGTGGCCAGTATGCAACCTCTCGCAAGATTTCTAGTGTTGTATGAAACCCCCGAAGAACGGCTGTGGCTGCATCAAGGGCGTGACTGAGCATCAGGCTTCAGAATGAGGTGGGGACCACCCACTGGTCATGGCCAGCTATGATCTCCTTACCAGCAATCTGTCTTGGATTCAGAACATTTTTGGACATTTCATCAACACTCAGAGGTCCTGTTTCCCTATGTAATTGGTATCCATCAGGGGAAAGTTCTCAGGGTCCTCAATGTGTTGATAAAACTTACCAATTATTGGATCGCCTTTTTGAGTAGTAATCAAATCAGCATCTTGGGTCTCCTTACTCCCTTGTGCAGTTGAGAGTTAATTGTGAGCATTTGTCTGGGACCTAGTAATAACAGTGACCTAGATTTCCCCCAACAGGGACTCAATCTCAAGTAGATCCCCTTGGATGCCCGGTTTTGGCCAGCTGATCAGCTAGGTAATTTCCAGTTTTGTCTGGTCCCTCTACTTTAGAATGACCCTTGATCTTTTTCCAGTAGATGGTCATCCCATTCGAGGTGACCAGATCATCAATATTTTGTATACATTTTCCTTGTTTCAATGGTTTATTATTAGCACATAGCATGCCTCTGGTTTTCCAGTTAACCAGGTGCTCCACGAACCTGTTCCGTACATAATCTGAGTCTGTGATTATGACCAGTTTGTTGGACAGCAGTGAGGATAGCTTGATGCACAGCCATCAGCTCTGCCACTTGACTACTTCGGGGACCGATCTTGTACCCAGTGGAGGTTTCTGGGGCATCATTCACCCTTGCATTCCCTTCACCGGCCACAAGTTCCTTTTCCCCGTTGTTGTCAAAATGGTAGGAGCACCCATCCACATAGACAGTGGGCATTCCCTCACACTGGTCTTCTTCATAGACTTTGTGTGGGGAATTAAGGTATGCCTCCATGCTGTCCTTGATTTTAAGACTTTTCTGCTCGAGACAGTTTTCTCTGGCACAATCATGCAAGTCAGCCAGACCTTCGCGAGGGGAATCTTCTTGTTTTAGCCATATCTAACCTCCACAGGAAAGCCTTGCATTGACAGAATCCAGGAAGTAATTCAGGAATTACTTTTCCACCACTTAGCAAGCCCCGCCAACCTGGTGCCTTCCTGCTTGCCGCTCTTTTTCACCACTTAGCAAGCCCCGCCCCCCTGGTGCCTTCCTACTTGCCGCTCTTTTTCCCTACTTAAGGAGCCCTCCAGCCTCTTTTACTTTGCAGATGAGGAGCAGGTGCAAGTGTATCTAGGTCACCTGGCCTAAGTACCGCCCACCTTCTTTGACTGCCTCTTCCTTCCTGCTCTTAACTATTAGATCAAGGGCATCTCTCACCCGGGCGTCTCTAGCGAAGGGCAGATGAAGAAAAGGGCAATTCCTGTTTGGACCTGTTCGGACCAGGAGGACCCAGGGCCCGACCCCCTGCTCAGACAGCGGGTAAGCATGCACCAACATGTGTTACTCTCTGTCCTCACAGGCCATCCCCATCCCCTCTAGTCCCCCCATGATGTTCCCTTGTGCCCCCACCACTCTCACACACAGGTGTTGCCTGTTTTGCTTGATTCTTCTACCCCGCTACCCCCTCACCCCTCTCAAGCCTACTTCTGCAGGAGTCTGCCCTGCTAAATTCTGGTTTCACCATCACCGTCTTGTGAGCAATGCTGGATTTGACTTTTATGGACTTCATTCATTCACGGTGCGTCACCCTTTCTCAACTCTCATGCTGAACTTACTTTGCATCTTGTTCTGGTGGCCCTGAATCATGCTGTTCCCATCTTCATCTTGTATCCTGGCTTGCAACATAATATCTTACTACTGACTTCTGCAATTGTATTCACTCTCCCCTCTTGCTTCTCCGCTCTTTTGACTGCTAACTCACTGTTCTCTCCTCCTCTGCCTTTCTCCCTTTACCTATCTCCTCCGCTCCTCCCGTTACTTTCTTCTATGCACTTACTTTATCAGAATTGTCCCTGGACCTAGTATGATAGCAACCTCATCTGTCTCCCCCTTCCCCTTACTGGATTTTTCCTCCCCAACCCCCCTCCAGCACTATCTGAAATGTCGTCAGGGCTAGTATGATAGTCGCTTGTTTTGTTCCTCCCCTACCTTTCTGCACCCTTCTCCCTCACCTTTTGCTTTTCTCCGGCTCTACCAGAAATGTCGTCAGGCCTAGTATGGTAGTTGCCTGTCTGTTTTCATTTCCTTCCCACTCTCCCCCTCCCTTCCTTATCTATGTCTTAGCTCTTGCACTATCTCAAATGTCACCAGGTCGAGTACGATAGTTAATTTCACATCCTTACTGTTCATGGCCTGTAAGAATGTCATTGTATTTTCCCTTGTTCCCTGCCTTGCCTTGAAACGCTTTGAAACACATTGTGTATAGGCGCTTTATAAATAAACTATCATATCATATCATTATCATTCCGGCCCGGATTCTGTCACTTTGAAGATATTGCAAAGGTTGGTGTGGAGTCTCCACTATGATGTGTTCCCCTCGATAAACGGGCGGTAATTCTTCAATGCCCACACTGTTGCCAGGAGTGCCTTCTCACAATCGTTGAATTTTTCCTCCACAGAGGATAAAGTCTTACTCGCATAGGAGATTACTTTATTGACCTTGTCATGCTTTTGATATAATACTGCAGTCAAGCATGTATTTGAGAACCCTGTCTCCAAGAAGAACTCCTTGTTTTTGACAGGGTAAGCTAGGCAAGTCACTTGTGAGAGGCTTCTTTTGAGTTGTCTTACTGCCTCGGCTTGTTCTGGACCCCACTCCCACTTGACGCCCCCTTCAAAAGATGGATCAGAGGTCTTGTGATCTCTGCGTAGTCCTAAATGAACTCTCTGCTGTAATTAGTTAGTCCAAGGAGGCTCCTTATTTCCCACAGAGTTGTGGGGTCTTTTATTTTCTGGAGTGCTTCTACTTTCTTTTCCTGGGGACAGAGTCCCTGAGGAGTTATCGATTGCCCCAAGAAATTGACACAGGTTCTGCACCAATGTGCCTTTTGAAAGGAGAGTTTTGCTCTGGCAGCTCTCAACTGTGTTAGGACATAACAGATCTCCGCTATGTGTTCCTCCACAGTTCAGCTTTTGGCTAGAACATTGTCTACATAGGGCAGGTTACCCCTTTCACCCAGGTCGGGCATGGCCTTATGTAGAAAGATGTTAAATTCATTTTCGGAGTTGATGTATCTGAAGGGAGTACGGGTCCACGTGTACTGATGCCCCCCGAAGGTAAAGGCCAGCTTGTATTGGACCTCCCTACTGACAGGTTCAGACCAGTACCCATTGGTCAGGTCAATTACAGTGAATAGCTGTGACCCCTGTATATGGGCCTGCTCTTGGTCAATGTAGGGAAAAGGCCATCGGGAAGTATGGACCCGTTTGTTGAGCTCCCTTAGGTCAGCACAGAGTTTCCACTGACCATTTGTTTTCAAAATCCTGAGCACCGGATTATTGAAGGTGCTGTGGACTGGACGAATTATCCCACGGGAATCAAGGTTCTTAATTATTTCAGTAAGGGACTCCATTGATGCGAGACGCAAGCGATATTGCTTCACAAACACTGGAGTCATGCCAGGGTCCGTGGGAATTGTTGCTGTGTGGATGTCGGTGTGACCACAGTCATGAGACCACCGCAAAGAGATCTAGAAAATCTAATAAAAATTGCAAGATCACCTCATCCCTCCTGAAGTCACAGGCCTCATCTTCCTTACAATAAGGGCAGGAAGAGTACACAAGGAAATTACCCCCATGCCGTGTGAAGATCCTGTCTGGTGTTGTGTCATTGTCGCTGTCATTGTCAAAACAGCCCTTGGGGTTTGGTCCTAACAGTTTGTTACCTAAATCTATGGAAAAATGTCAGTCATCAACAGCCATTCCAATAATGGTGCCTGCTCCCAGAGTGATACTCTTTAGGTCTCTGTTATCCACCTCTATTGGAATAGTGTTGTGTTCTATGTTGGCGAGTGGGGTTGGGTTTACCCCAGCCCTTGCTGCTGGAAATGAGCATTAAAATGGACATAGGCGTCAGGATTTTTCAGTTTCTGTCCTCTTTTAATTTTTACTTCCAGTGAGAATTGTCGGGTCCGTTCTGGGATGGTGACTTCCTCTCCAATCTGAATTTCAACTGCATAAGGCAGCAGTTGAGCTGACCGAAATGCTTTCTCTGGGTCATCAAAGTCCATGGGGTTACCCGGTAATCGGGACCAGGCTTTGAAGTTTATTAGATTCAAATTAATGGCAAAGTTATTGAGAATTTCACTGCCTAAATAAAATGGATCAGGGGCACCTAGCACGACCCAACAATTATGGACTATGCTCTTGTGGCCTAAGTACATTTTGAGCATACAGCTGCTAGGCAGGAGATGTTTGGAATTGGGTGTTTCCATGTCCATTTCCCATGTGTCTAACAGTTTAAATGTGGGAATGACTGGATCTTTTGGGAGTTTGTGGAACATGGCCTCGCTGATGAAGCTCATACCGTTGTTCACACACACTCGGGTGAGAACAGAGTCCTTCCCCTCATTTAACTGAATAGGGATGAACAACTGCTCTCCAATCTTCTGAATATCAGCCATGCTTTGAGCTGATTTCTCTTCCTTCTGGACTATAGGAATGGGATTTTCTGATTGTGAATTTGTATAAAATTTCAGAGTGTTTCCTTCCAGTGTGGAATGCCACCTTAGAGTGGAAGGAAGGTTGATTTTCAGAAATGGAGAGGACCCCCCATCACCAGTTTGTTGTCCTACTGCAATTACTGTCACATCTGGGATTTGATTATTCTGGAAGTGGAACTCAATTTGATCAGGTTTTTGTTCAACCATTTGTCATGTGCCATTTAAACTAACATGGTTGACATTCAGTTTCAATTTCATTGGTCGGTTAGTCTGGGTCCACAGGACCTTGTTTACACCATCTATGAGGGGAAACAATCTATGCAGGATGTCATTCCCTAGTAAACAAGGTGTGCCCTCTGGAGTCACAACTATAACCGGGTGCTTCATGTCCAAATCCGCAGTCCCCTCGACGGGAATGTCCTTCCCGTCGAAATTCTGAAGTTGTCCAGGAAGAGGGGTGAGAGGAATTTGATATTTCTCCTCCCTTCCCGAATTCAGTTGATCAAAGGCCCCTTTTGACAGAAGGGTAACTTGGGATCCAGTGTCCACCAGTGCCACAATTGTACATTGCCCCTGTATCTGGACCGGGGCATAAAACCTTCCTTCCTTTTCCTCAAGGGTTAAAAGATAATGCACATTTTTGGCCAACTGGTGGGTTAGTTTCTTTGCTTTGGATACTGACAGAAGGGTGATTTGAGCAGTATTCTGTTTGGGATCTTGGGAACCTGTAAAGAAAAGTGACAGCTAGATATGGGGGAAGTTTTGGGCTCCCCTGGTTCTGATTCTGGGCTGCCCCCCCTTTTTGGAGGCATTAACCAGAATGGGTTTGAACAAGGGGATTTTCGTGCTGGTCATTCTGGGGTTTGATGATGGGCGGTTCTAACTCGGTCCCCACATCTACCCAGTCTGGATTTGGATCTTTTGGCACCCATTTTTCTTTGGAAGGTGTTCACCCATCCCTGAAGGAGAATATCCTTTTCCCAGAATCCTCTGAGGACCCCTCTCCTTCAAACTGGAAGATTTGCACCTCCTCCACAAAATGGGCCTTTTTAGGCTCTTTATTTCTCCTACCCCCCGCCCCCTCTGTTCCTTGGGTTGCAGACTTTCGGTGGCAGGAGATTTTGGTTCCGGTTCCTGGGTTTCCAGAGGTTTTCCACAAGTGGGGAAGGAAGCTTCCTCCAAGGCTTTACAGCCCCCTTTCCCCTGTGCTTCCTCCCTGGAAACAGGTGGGTTGTTGGGGGACTTCCCCTGGCATTGTTCTGGAGCACCAGACCCTGGATTGGAGCAGTTCTGAGCTGCCATGCTCATCTGAGGGTTCTGTTGAACCCTCCGCATGCAACCCAGATCCTGTGCCATGTTCTGGACCTGGCGCACTAGTTGGGACACCCACTCTGGCTGGTACGGGGTCCTCAGGTCTACCCTGGGTTGATCCCGGGAAGGGTAACTACCCGTTCTCGCATAATACCCCTGGTTGGGAAAGTTTTGGTACCCCTCCACCCTTGGCCTCCCCTCTCCCGGATTGGGCTGTCTGGGCTCAGGAAAATGGGGAAAGAAAGAAGGGTTGTTTTGGGGGTTGAACTTTGGCGGGTACAGGGGAAAGAAATTTGGTCCGGCATTTGGGGGATTGCTGCCCTCCTGGGGAAAGTGAGGAGGGAAGTTTCCTGGGTTGCCTGCTGTCTGGTTGGACTCCCCCCCCCCCTTGGGCTGGAGGAGTCCACACATAGCCCAGATGGGTCTATTTCTCTTGTAGCGTGGGCTGATGTAGTAAGAGGAGTAAGGGGTGCCATTTGTGGGGTTACCTCCCTGTCTCCCTATTTGGGATTGGACCGAGGGCCTTCTGGGTTTGGGGTTGGTCGGATTCTGCGTGGGAAGGTTTTTAGGCCCCCCCATCTCCAGATCTAAAATGGGGGCAACCTTCATCTACACCACCTTAGCAGCAGCAGGGGTGGTGGTCAGTTTGGGGCTTTTGCACAGATTTTTACTTTCCAACGGCTATTGTACTTCATAGATGCACGTTGCTTGTTCAATGCCCCCGTCTAGTGATCTTTTCTCATGAAAGTCCCTCACTAGCTGGTTCATAATATACTTAGGGAGAGCATGAAAGAAGGTGTTCACAAATTCCTTACTGTCATTGCGCACCCTTCTAGTGGTCTGCGCAAAGGCGCGTTTCAATTCCTGAACAAATTCTTGTGGGGCGTGATCTTCCCCACATTGTAAGTTGTAGGCTGTCTTCCGAGCCTCTTGAGGGTTCCTATGAATGGAATAATGTTTCATGATGGCCGCCCTATAGGTGGACCATCTGTAATGGTTCTGTTCCTCCAGCCCCGCAAAGAAGCTGGAGTACTCAGGAGAAAACGTCCACTTTGCATACTGAATACAGCTTTGGCTGTCCTTCAGATGGAAATTCTACATCATCTTCTCAAATAATTGAAGGTGCTCACAAACCGAATATTTGGCATTTTTGTGATAGGGCGTGATGATGCTCCTAATAGCTTTTATTTGTTTCAGGGGATCCTTCAGTAAAGCCCTCTTGACTTTGTTAGCCTTTTTAGTTCTTACCACCCTGGTCCATTAATCCTCTGACTCAGAGGCACTGCTACCAGAGGTGGCTGTCTGGTCTTCTAGACTCTCCCGGATTCTGCGAGCTTGGGAATCGCTGGCAGAGTATGGGGGCCTAGTCTCTATGGACCTGTGGCACTCAGAAGAGTCTTCTGACTCTTCCTTGCTCCCAGGATTGGTTGAGTACCGCCCGCCAATGTTCAAAGACCTTGGCCGTGAGGCCAGCGGTGCGGGCTGCACTCCTATATCCACTTAGAAGTGGCTTATTTCAAGTGAGTCAGAAAATCAATCTCACTGGTACACACAATCTGATGCAGAATGCTTGTGTTATATATATACGATTTATTCGAACAAAAAAGCAATTGTTGTCAATTAATATCTCCTCTTAATGCAAATGCTTTCTGGGATAGGCCAATGCTTTTCGGACTAAATCCTTCATCAGGGCCTCTATATAGTCATAAGTTACACAAGTTAAAGTCACAGTAATACCAAAAAAAATAATTAAAAACAAGCAATATCAAGTCCATAGTCAAAGTTGTCAAGTATGCACACAGGTGCAAAACATAGCAATCAGTGAATACCACATTACCAAAGCGTTTATCCCACATATAAATAAGTAAATATGTATCACCAATAACATGAAATAAAAGTGCCACCATTTCAAACCCATCAGTGCACAAACAAGAAGAAATATTAAATATACGTACGGAAAAGAGGAATGTTGAGATATTGAGCGTATAACCATACCAAAGGAGAGAAGACAGAAGTGTCATTTAGTCATTACCCACGGTCACATCACTTAGGCATAATGCTAGGGAACTGATATTTACACTAACCTGGCCTCCCTGTAAATAAATGAAGCCTTCAAAAATGGCTGTGCGTTCACCAGCAGAGATCGCAGTATTTCCTCTGGCACGAACGATTTTCAAAACAACAATCTATAAATATATGTATCCATTAGGTATTACTCATATAGGGTCTACTCTTCTTATCATCCATACTGCTGGAGACACGAGCTTACCTGATGCTGTGTATACACTCGTCTCAATACACGGTGAAGCCGCAGAAACTCGCGTTTCACTGAATGTCTACTGTTGTTTAAAGATTACCATGGAACCCCCATGTTGCTAATGCCTTTGCTAGGCCAACCAAAACTGGCGGCCATATTGGAGTGGTGTATTCGCTGCCTATCTCAAATGAATCTTAGTGGAGATTCGAGTGTACATCACAACAATACATAAATCCTCTAATTTAGGATTGACACCTAAGCCTGTACGTCCTAATTGTGAAATTTAGATGAAAAAATAAAAATTAAGAAAAATCTTATTACATAGAAGAAGAACTATACTTAACCAGACTGATATAATAAAGAGTCTTCAGTGTACAAAACCTAATGCTTATGTTGTGTCTGTCTATCGTGGGCACGGGAGGGAGCGGAGGTAAAACCGGATAAGGAAAAGGAAACTGATGTATCAACGTGTCACGTCCGTGTGGTACGATGGAAAAGACGTTGCTAAACAACGGTATCTGGAATCACTGCTGTCTGAAATCCTCAAGTGTGGCAGTGCTAGTGCCTAATTATTAAAGAATGTATCAGAGAAAGTGTATTATAAACAAAAGTAAATAGCGAAGACACACATGTTACTGTGAGCTAATATACTTCAAAATATATCTTACGTGGACACGTGTACGAGCGAAAAAAAGAAAAGGAAAAGGAAAAGAAGAATGACTACTCGCTTGTCACGTACGTGTAGTGTAATAGAGAAAAGAGTGGTAAAATAAGGAATGAAAAATAAAGAATAAAGTATAGTAAACTGCTGTCTGGGATCCTCATGAATGGCGGCGAGTGCACCTCTATATTCAAAGAAAGTGGGTAGGATAACTACGAGAGCTGCTCAGTAGCTAAAACTCAGAAAAAAACTCCATTCTTGTTATCTGCAGTAATTCATATTACTTTACCGAGTGCCAAATTTCACCCCACAGCACAACCCTTTTACTTAGTGTAGCATGTTTAGAAAAACATTGGAATCATCCAGAATAATAGAATGTCAATCAATAAAATCACATAGTAAACCCCTGTGAATGTCAACAAAAATAGCAGTGGTGACTCTGGACCAACTTAAGAGACCAAATCCATTCATACTACAAAATTGAGTCTCATCTCTCAAAAACCCAGATCCTAGTTGGATAATACATTAATGTGGAGAGTCTGTCATCCTGTGTGCTAGCATGGATCTTCAATGAATTCTAACACATAGTTATAACATCTCAAAAAGAAAACATTCTCATAGAAAGCAACTCAAATCCAACTCCTCGTTAATTCCATCAGGAGCAAGAGCATCCAATTTGTCTATCCAAAAGGCTTCTTGTTGTGCCCTCCATTTCTTCATATCTTTGTTATGTCTTTTCGTGGATAACACCTCCAGTACTGCATATCTCAATTGTGTAAGAGAATGTCCATTTGCTTTAAAATGTCTAGCCACAGCCGAAGTCATGTTATTATTGCGGATGCATGATTTATGTTCATTTATTCTTAACCTTATTTTACGTGCTGTTTCTCCTACATAATAGATGCCACAAGGGCATCTAATGGCATAGACAACATTCTCTGACAAAAAAGTTGCATGGTACCTCAACTTAATTTTTGCGCCAGTTTTAGGGTGCATTATTGTATTTCCCTTCATCACATTGTTACAATTGCTGCAACTCATACATGGATAAGTACCGGGGTGCTTATCTGGTTTTCTGTTCGAGTCTTTGCCTCTTGTGTTCACCAGCATATTCCGTAAATTGTTGCTTCTTTTGTAGGCAAAAATGGGTAGTTGTGGGAACAGATCCTTAATTCGGGAGTCACTGTCAAGACATTCCACCTGTTCCGAATTATGTCCTTTATTTTGTTACTTTGTATAGCATATGTCGTAACAAAGACAAGTTCCGGTTTAGTCTTTTCTTTTCTTTTGGTGAGCAATTCTTCTCTAGTCATTGTTCCTGTCTTAACAGTTGCTGCTTGCAAATCGACTTCAGGGTAACCTCTTTCTTTTAATCTTTCTTTAAGATGTTCCAATTGTCTCTCGTAGTCTTCTGGAGTACCCCCCGCCCCCACTGTCCTAGCTGGGATGAGGTTTTTAGTATGCTCTTAGTGGTCCTGATCTCATGGAATTCCCCACCAAATTTCACTACCTGATCTCTTGGTAAGTTACATTTCTCTGATTCTCCCCTCACTTGAGTCTCCCTGATCAGAGAAGATGGTGCTAGCACTTGGGAACCTATACATAGATGCCCGCCCATCCATTTCTGGGAGGTGCTGACTTATTAGCCCCATATTCCCCATTGGGTTGAAGTCTACCATCCCCATGGCCCTTGTTTCATGTGAGCCAGTGGACATGGGGGTGGCAGAGTCCATGGGATTAAAGAGATTAAAGTCTCTGGTGCCAGGGTTCCTGAGGTTATGCTCAGGTGTTTCCCTCTCCCATCTGACCTCATCTCCCTCAGCCCCTATTCCCTGATGGCATGCAATAATCTGACCCTTTTGTTCTTCTATTAAGGCCTTACTGGTCACTATTAGTTGCTCCTGCATGGCTATCTGTCTATGGAGCCTGTCATTTTTCTCACAGAGAGCCTCATTGTCTCTTTGTGCTTCCTGTCTGATTTGGGAGTATTGGGCTAATTGTTTTCTGCAGGAGACTCACCTCCTGAGTTTGGTCCTTACTGGCCTGATTATTCATTGCCAGAGCATCTTCCACCCTCCTGGTATGCTCTCAACAGCTTCTCATAGTCCATTTTGAGTTCACCCTGTCCCTGAAGGGCAAGGTGATTTTCTTCCACCTTGGTTTTTAAATGGCTGACTTCCTGGCCTAAGGCATCCTTTTCCTGAATTAGAGTACCCCTCTGTGCGGCCAGGTCATCCTTTGTTTTCTGAATGCACCAGCTTTCTTGCGCTCTTCATCGAACTCTGTTTGGGATGCAAGATCTTTAATAATTCATTTATTATTCTCCTCTTTCAAGGATTCTAGGTGGTTCTGTATCGTGACTACCTGCTCTGCGCAGGCTCTATATAAATTCCGTTTCTGCTCCAGCTTTTGTTGGCTCTGTTGTAGAGAATCCAACCTTTCTTGGCACTCTTTTAGCAGTGTCAGTAATTTGGTATCCTGCTCTACCTTCTCTTGCTGCATGAGGTCCAGATCTTCCTTTAATTTTGTCAGGTATTGTCTGGTTTCTCTGTCTGAATCTTGGCTCTTTTGTAGCCTTTGGTCTGCAAAGTCCAAAATAGTTTGGGTTTTCTCTAGGGATTGTACTTGCCTTTTTGCCAGATCTAGGTTTTTGCCATATTTTTCCTGTATTCCTCCAATGTGGAGGTACAGGTACGCTGCTATTTTGGCAATTTTACATTGTTCTTCTTTTACCCTTTGGGCCATATACAGTTCACTAAGTGCCTGGTGTAATGGACCCTGATCCTGCCATATATCTAATTCAGTGACAGTGGCTTGTTGTAAGATTTCCTGCAGCCAAACATTCTCATCCTTCTCAGTCTATTCACCCCTGACAAACAATTTGTGCAGTAGGTGTTCTTTTGCCACATTGAGTTCCACTGGGTTCACTATTCTGGAAATATTAATTTCCTTCTGACTTATTTCAGGGTTACTTTTACCTTTGTAAAACAGGCCCAACTCCTTTGAGTATTGCTATTGAAGGGTGTTTTTACAGTGTAGCACAGTGTGGTAGCCCGATATACGACTCATATCACGCCCCTCTCCTGGAACCCCCCCGGTCACACTGAACCAGGAATCAGGCTGGTTTGCAAAGTTAAAATATTTATTTAGGTATTTACAATTTAATCACACTATGTTTTAATGGGTACACAATAATCACCAATGGGGTGATGTAACATTGAATAATCTCTTTAATACACAAGGAGTAATAGTGAGCAAAACAACTCAGCAGAGAATTCATACTTTTGTGTGTGTGTTTAGGTCAGATAGCACTATGGTTAAAGGTTCCCCCTGCACACCCCTCAACCCCCAATAGGCAATGTAAATAGATGGGAGGTGAAAGAGCAGGTATTCAGTAATGGCAGAATTCAAACAGAATATCAATCCCAATTTCCCCCAGCAACACAAGAGAAAAACGGAATTGATTGGCAAGCTGTCAGAATGGTTTATAACGTTATCTTAGAATGGACTGGCAACAACACTTAATATGGTCTAAATTGCTGGAATTGTTATAATTCTTATGGGAGCTACTTTGGATAGTTGCACACAAACACTAGCAATTATTTAATAACAAGAAACAATTTGAAATCTGAAAATTGAAGTTGGAAGCACTCAAAAGCTGTTTTACACGTGTCAGAATTTCCCTAAACGAAAATTTGCGGCAACCTTTTCACTGCACGATAATCACGATAAGGGGAGAACCGTATAGATTTGGGATGGGATTGTAGATGTGATTTAAAGCTGTAGATGTTAGCTACAAGCAGAAGTTGAACCTTTGTTACTAGCACAACAACTGAGGAAGTTATGGACGTTTTAGTGGAGGTCGTTTTTTCGAGATAGGCGCAAGAAAAGAAAACGGGAATGCACTTTTAAAATGACAAATGGGATTTCTTACACTGGAGGACAACTATGAATAAACAAATATCACACAGGAACACAGCCACTTGATCAGGGTGACTGCCTGCAGAGGAGCTTGCCTTCTTCAGATGAAAAATATCAGCGCAAAGATAGTTTTAACAATACTAGTATAGGAGGAAGATAGGATAGTTTGGATGGAGAGTTCAGACAATTTAAAAATACTCCTAACAATACAGGTTTGGAATACAAGATAGGATGGGTTTAAGATAGGGATTGACTATGGACAGTACATATGCTAGTGACACAGTTCTTTCTAGAGATACTCACTAGATATGTTTTTCAACGTAACCATCAGGATTCTGGTCAGAGAACTGGATCTGGTTTTAGGACAGACTGCTGGGCACATGGGATTGGGCAGCGTCAAGGTGCTTTGATCACCGCACAGCACCAGACTGGATTGGATCTGCAATGGCACTCTGGTCACAGCACGGCACAGGATTGGATTGGATCTGCCCTTCTTGGTTATGATGGAAATTATTTTCAGCAGGCTGTCACGCCGCCCGTCCTGGGGTCTCCTTACCTGCTACGGCACTCCCCGTCCTGGAGGCTGTATCCTCGTTTTCGGCTTCGAGGTCCGGGGGCGTCCTGGGTCCCGGGCGCTTCCGGGTCTCCTACGCGCACTGCTCTGCGCATGCGCGGGCGCCCGCTCTCTGCTCTTCGCGCATGCGCAGTGCGCAGGATGCTCGATTCCGGAGGGTATGCGGCTCAAGCCTCGTTGTGGGGTGCCCGATGCCTGGGAGACGGCACGGTTTGCGTTGAAAGCCTCCCAGGTGCTGGCGGGCTTATTTAAGGAGCCCTGATCCTTTTCCAAACCGCGTCTCAACGCGGTTTGTTCGGATCGTGTCTTTGCTGCCTTGCGTGGTATTCCCGTTGCCTGTTGCCTTCCACCTTCCTTGTTCTGCCTGGGGGATTCCTGCCTACCTCCTTCCCGTGTACTGCCTGGGGAACCCCTGCCTTCCTCCTTCCCTTGTTCTGCCTGGGGGATTCCTGCCTACCTCCTTCCCGTGTACTGCCTGGGGAACCCCTGCCTTCCTCCTTCCCTTGTGCTACCTGGGGGACCCCTGTCTTCCACCTTCTCCGTCTCCCTCCTTCCTTCCTGCTCCAGTGGTTCCGCTCACCCTCCTTGGTTCTGGTCCCAGCTCAGCCCGTCCTGGTCTCTATTCGCTCTGAGTCTTCCCCTATTGTTCCGTGCTACTCTCCTTACCAGCCTGCTCTTGTTGCTTCCTTGTCATCGTCCCTGGAGGGACCGAGCTGCTTCCAGTCCCCGGACCTGCCTTCCATCGGAATCCCATTAAGGACCCGGACCATCTTCTCAGAGGCTCCCCCTGCCAGTGCTTGCACTGTCCTGACGCCACTCAATCAGGGGTGAGCCAACCTGTGGCGTTGGGAGCCGGCTCACCTCCAATCCGGTTCTATTTGGGCTGGTGTTGGGCTGGTTCCCCGCGCCATCTGTCACGTCTATCCGGATCTTCTGACAGCCTGGCCTCATCACCAAGGAACCCAACCGGACGAACAGGTACGCAGCGTTCTCGTGACGCTATTTACAACAGATTGAGACGCCTGTCTTCTGACACCTCGGACTCTACGATGGAAGAGGATCCGGGTCTTCGTAACGAGCTTCAAGCTCTTCGTGCCGAGATGGCGGCACTCCGTCAGGAAAACGTAGCCTTGCGCCAATTGGTGACACAGAACGTTGGTGCCATTCCACAACCTGAAGGTCCCATGGCTCACACAGCTCCCATCAAGTTCGATGGAGATCCCCGCCGTGTGGGTGAATTCTGTAATCATTGCCGCATACACTTTCTCTTCCGTTCATCTCACTTTACCAGTGACAAGGCCAAGATCGGATACATATTGGGCAACTTATCTGGTAACGCGCTTGCCTGGGCAACTCCTTTGGTCGTTACTAATAACCCAATCTTGAATGATTTTTTAGCCTTCGAGAAAGCATTCTTGGATGTGTTTCAATCCCCCAATCTGGCCTCAGCAGCGCAGAACCAACTGATGGATCTACAACAAGCCAATACCGACATCATCACTTACATCAGCCGTTTCCGTCAATTGGCAACTGACTCCTTATGGCCAGAGGTAACGCAAAAGACCTTGTTTCGCCGGGGATTGAGAGAGGAATACAAGGACGAACTGTTGCACATACCAGAACCTGATGACCTACAGAAACTCATCGAACATGTTCTGAGGATAGACCAGAGGTTGACCGAGAGAAAAGGAGAGAGACGACGGTTTGAGAAGGGAAACCTCAGACCACTGACTCTTCCTACTGGGATATCAGCACCTACGGATGCTACCCAAGAACCAATGCAACTGGGAGCTGTAAGGGGCCCATTATCGGAAATGGAGAAGAAGCGCAGAAGAAGCCTGCGACTGTGTTTATATTGCGGAGGCGCTGGACATTTTCTGGGAACCTGCCCTCTACGTCCTATCAAGAAAGGGGGAAACTAGAAGACCTGTCGTCTAAGGGAAAGGCTACGACAGGTCCTTTCTTGCTTTCAGACCTTTCCAGCCCTGGGTTACAACTGCCCCCTATGCAGCCTGCCGTCTTGATGACTCTAGAGATCACTTTGAAATGGCTTGATAAGACGATCGATGTCCATGGTCTATTAGATTGCGGGGCCTACGGTAACTATATTGATGAGGCATTCGCCATCAACCTTGTTATGCCTTTAATTACCAGAAGAACGGTTATACCAGTAGAGGTCATCGATGGTACACCCTTGGCTTCCGGTCCCATTCGGTTGCATACCATAGGCATGCTGTTACAGGTCAAGGGGCATGAAGAAAGGATTGCCCTCGACGTCATCAAGTCACTATCGTATCCTGTGGTTTTGGGACTGCCTTGGCTTTTGCGACACAATCCTACGATCGATTGGGAGTTCCGTACTTTGAGATTTGTTTCTGCCTTTTGCCTCCGTGAATGTGGCTGCCACAACACCCCCTTGAAGTCTACCACCTCGATCCCTCTAATCCCGGGAGAGGACTCATCTGCCGTATGTTCCCTGTCCCAGATTCCGAATGTTTACGCCGACCTTTGTACGGTGTTTTCGGAACCCAGTGAAATACCTCTTCCTCCTCATCGGACGTTTGACTGTCCCATAGACCTGATCCCTGGTGCTGTGATTCCTCATGGGAAGTTATACTCTCTGACTCAGGCTGAAAAACAAGTACTCCGGGAGTATCTGGATGAATGTTCTAAGAAGGGTTACATCGTACCCTCCAAATCCTCCGCCGGTTTCCCGTTGTTCTTTGTCAAAAAGAAAGAGGGGACCCTGCGGCCCTGCATCGATTACCGTCAATTGAATGACATAACACTCAAGGACAGGTACCCATTACCTTTGATTCGGAACATCATGGAGTCCTTATGTTCTGCCAATATCTTCACTAAATTGGATCTCCGGGGAGCCTACCACCTGGTTAGAATCAAAGAAGGCGACGAGTGGAAGACGGCATTTAAAACACCCTTTGGGCACTACGAATACAGGGTAATGCCCTTCGGGTTGTGTAATGCCCCAGCCGTCTTCCAACGGTTTATGGACAACGTGTTTGGCGATTTGGTTGGCATCTCGGTCTGGGTTTACCTAGACGACATCCTAATCTTCTCAGACGATCTGAAGGAACATGTCTCGCATGTCCGTGAAGTACTTATACGTTTGTCACGTAATCACCTGTACGCCAAAGCCGAAAAATGCTCGTTTCACCGGAATAGCATGGAGTTCCTGGGATACGTAATCAGCAATGCAGGTATACACATGGATTCGGGCAAAGTGAAGGCTATTCAGAACTGGAAACAACCACATGATTTGAAGTCCCTTCAGCGGTTTTTGGGGTTCGCCAATTTTTATCGGCGCTTTATTCCACTGTTTTCACAGGTCACGGCCCCATTGACATGTCTGACCAGTGTTAAGATACCTTTCCTTTGGGATCAAGAGGCATCGACAGCTTTTGAGTACTTGAAGACAGCGTTTAGTACAGCTCCTGTTTTGCGTCATCCTAACGATGAGATGCCATATGTCATCGAAGCAGATGCCTCCAACTTCGCTGTTGGAGCGGTCCTACTACAACAACATCCTACATCTGGCGATGAACACCCTGTGGCCTATTACTCCCGGAAACTCACCTCTAGTGAGCTGAACTATGCAGTCATTGAAAAAGAACTATTGGCCATCAAGACGGCGTTCGAAGAATGGAGGCATCATTTACTTGGTGGTCGTTTCCCTGTAGAAGTACGTACCGACCATCGCAACTTGCAGTTCCTACGAACATTGCAGTGTCGCACTGCTCGCCAAGCCCGATGGGCCTTCTTCTTCTCCCACTTTGATTTCAAAATCACATACATCCCTAGCTCCCAGAACCAGAAGGCTGATGCCTTATCTCGATCCTTGGACAAGGAAGAAGTGGGAGCCGGTTTGGACACACCTATGATATCTCCCAAACACTTTCTACTAACCTTAGCTCCGCATCTCCAGAAGATCATTCAAGAGACGTTTAGGGATCCGAAACGTGTCGATCTGCTGAAGAAACCCCAGATCTGCGAACGCGACGGTTTTTTGTTCTTCCTGAACCGATTATACATACCTTCGGCTGCCCTTCGCTTGGACATTCTCCATGGTTTTCACGATTCTCAAGTAGCCGGTCATCGTGGTATCAAGGCTACCCAGGAGTTGATCTCCAGACAATTCTGGTGGCCTGGATGGGCCAATGAAGTAAAGTCGTATGTGGAAGGTTGTCCTATCTGTGCTCAGACGAAGACACCTAGAAGAAAGCCTTTGGGACTACTTAAGCCTACTGAAACTCCTCCCTACCCTTGGCATACCATCGCCACCGACTTCATTGTTGAGCTTCCGCCCTCTGCAGATCACACTTGTGTCATGGTGGTTGTGGATTGTTTCACTAAATACGCACACTTCATTCCTTTCATAAAGATCCCAACTTCCTCCCAGATGGCTTTGGCATTTCTACACAACATTTATCGGTTACATGGACTCCCTGAGAAGATCATCTCTGATCGTGGTTCACAATTCCTTTCTTCTTTCTGGCGTCAGGTGTGTAGTCATCTAGGTATCCACAGAGCCTTGAGCTCAGGCTATCACCCGCACACCAACGGTCAGACCGAAAGGACAAATCAAACCCTGTAGCAATACTTACGTTGCTATGTCAATGCCACTCAGTCAAACTGGCTTCAGTACCTGGACTTGGCGGAAGTTTCCTATAACAATGCGGCCCATGCTGCCACCGGCATCAGTCCTTTTCTATGCTCAACTGGACAACATCCCAAGCTGGTTCCTTTCTCACCTGTGGTGTCCAGCTCCGTTCCGTCTGCGGATCACTTGGTCTTCAATATTCAGAAGCAACATGTCCTGGCCCGGAGAACCCTTACGGAGACACGTGAGCGCATGAAGGAGCAGGCTGATAAGGGCCGAACCACGGAACCCGATCTCCAGGTGGGGGATCTGGTTTGGTTGTCTTCCAAGAACCTACCTATTCGTAATCTACCCACTAAATTGGCACCCAGGTTCTATGGGCCTTTCAAGATTGCCAAGCGTTTGTCCTCAGTGGCTTTTCAATTGGTACTGCCCCGCACTTGGAGGATACACCCTGTCTTCCATGTCTCCCTTTTGAAGCCCTATGTGAAGGATGTCTTTCGACGCTCTGGTCCTCGGCCCTCCTCTGTTCTGGTACGGGGGGTTCCTGAGTTTGAGGTTCGGGAGATCTGTGATTCACGGATTCGTCGGGGTGTGCTCCAATTCTTGATCGATTGGAAGGATTATCCCGCTTGTGATCGCACTTGGGAGCCGCACTATGGTGTGCACGCTCCCCGGCTTATTCGTGAATACTTTCTTCGTTCTCCCTGGAAACCTGGGGCCCCGGGCCTTTCTGGGAGGGGGCATGGTGTCACGCCGCCCGTCCTGGGGTCTCCTTACCTGCTACGGCGCTCCCCGTCCTGGAGGCTGTATCCTCGTTTTCGGCTTCGAGGTCCGGGGGCGTCCTGGGTCCCGGGCGCTTCCGGGTCTCCTACGCGCACTGCTCTGCGCATGCGCGGGCGCCCGCTCTCTGCTCTTCGCGCATGCGCAGTGCGCAGGATGCTCGATTCCGGAGGGTATGCGGCTCAAGCCTCGTTGTGGGGTGCCCGATGCCTGGGAGACGGCACGGTTTGCGTTGCAAGCCTCCCAGGTGCTGGCGGGCTTATTTAAGGAGCCCTGATCCTTTTCCAAACCGCGTCTCAACGCGGTTTGTTCGGATTGTGTCTTTGCTGCCTTGCGTGGTATTCCCGTTGCCTGTTGCCTTCCACCTTCCTTGTTCTGCCTGGGGGATTCCTGCCTACCTCCTTCCCGTGTACTGCCTGGGGAACCCCTGCCTTCCTCCTTCCCTTGTTCTGCCTGGGGGATTCCTGCCTACCTCCTTCCCGTGTACTGCCTGGGGAACCCCTGCCTTCCTCCTTCCCTTGTGCTACCTGGGGGACCCCTGTCTTCCACCTTCTCCGTCTCCCTCCTTCCTTCCTGCTCCAGTGGTTCCGCTCACCCTCCTTGGTTCTGGTCCCAGCTCAGCCCGTCCTGGTCTCTATTCGCTCTGAGTCTTCCCCTATTGTTCCGTGCTACTCTCCTTACCAGCCTGCTCTTGTTGCTTCCTTGTCATCGTCCCTGGAGGGACCGAGCTGCTTCCAGTCCCCAGACCTGCCTTCCATCGGAATCCCATTAAGGACCCGGACCATCTTCTCAGAGGCTCCCCCTGCCAGTGCTTGCACTGTCCTGACGCCACTCAATCAGGGGTGAGCCAACCTGTGGCGTTGGGAGCCGGCTCACCTCCAATCCGGTTCTATTTGGGCTGGTGTTGGGCTGGTTCCCCGCGCCATCTGTCACGTCTATCCGGATCTTCTGACAGCCTGGGCTCATCACCAAGGAACCCAACCGGACGAACAGGTACGCAGCGTTCTCGTGACGCTATTTACAACACAGGCAAGCAGTACAGCGCAGCCCGGCTGTCTTTTGGTTCCCCTTAGAATTGTGGAATTTTGGTTCTGGAGTGTGATGCCTAGCTGAAAATGGTTCAGCTATGCAATGGGTCTTTCTGCTTTGCCAAGTTTTTTTTGGAGTCTGGAGCAAGGAAGATGGGAAGTTCAGCAGCAGGGTGCTCCGCCAGCGTCGGGATAGTGAGTGAATCTGTCTGTCCTTATCTGCCCTCTGCTGTCTCTATTTATGCTATGATAAAGGGGGTGTGTGTGCTGGTTTAAGCCTAAGCTTGCCCCTTTGACAGGTGATTGGTCAGAGTCTCCTCTCTGCCTTGATTGGAGGAGATAAACAGTGTGTCACCTTTATGGTGTGGGTTTATGAGGTTTAGAGTCCACCCCTAGCCTCTTGAACACAAAATCTACTTTTGACACAAGACATATTTACACGTGAGTAACCTCTATAACAATCACATATACAGATTACATATTTTGTATAGCAGCTACTCCTCAAACCCCCCTCACTGTGGGATCTTGTGTCTGCTTTTCACCTAATTTCGCCCTTTTCATCAGGAACACAATGTCCAATTTATCAGCAAATTTCTATAAGTGTGCGCGTATAACATGGGCATAAGTGTATAAAGTTTCATACTTCTAGCAGAAATACATTTGGTGTAAAAACACATTTTCTGCAGTTTCTTTCCAGAACATGTCACACAATCTTTCCGCCTCTTGAAATGTGCAACCAAAATTTAGATTTACAATTCTGTTACTTTTGTATTTTTGACAATTTTAAGTGGTAAATTAGAAGTCTTTAAATAAAATGTTCTTTGTGAATGTTCAGCCACAGATGGCTGTTCGGGTCTGCCTCTTTTTGTCTCCCTTCAGTTCAGAATCAGTCTCCTCCCTGTTCTCTTGGCAGAAGCCATTTTACCACTGTCCTCACGCCTAGGATTTCCTGCTTTGCAGTTTGCCATTGTTTGCTTCCCCACTGCAGACCAGGTTCATCCCAAACCCTATAATTATCGTTTTGGTGTGATTTCCTGGTGGAAGGAGAGGCCTTGCCTCTGTGAGGAAAGCTGTTATTCCAGTTTGGTAGCTTTAGCCAGCTTACTTTAATTGTTACTTCTGTTGAATTTTCCCTTAGCATGAAACAAACTTGTGGGATCAAATCACAGCTAAATACTTATTCAAAATTTTAAACCATGGAATCAAAACAATTACAAGATGAGTTACTCTCAACGACAGGCCTCTTAGATTGCAAACATTTGATTTCAGTGTATACATGTTTAAAGTTTAATCAGGCAGGCTACTGACAGCTGTCATTCAGGTGGCCCAGCATACTGCACCCAGATTTTGACATATTCACAGGCCACCTTTGCTGTGGAAATCCCTTGATGCTTTCAGCTTTTCAGGACATTGTAAGTGCACAATGATTTCTGACACTAAGTGAATTGTAGCAGCCAGCAATATTTTTGGATGTTTTAGGGTGTTTTGTACCATCATTCTGCAGTTTCAGCAACAAAGAAACAGTGATTTAAAGCATGATTTGTGGGTTTCCTTTAGCAAAGCACTGCTTTTTCCTTCTGTGCTCCATTTTCACATGTTGTCGAGCCCAGTGACATGTTTCAGGAGTGAGATCTCTGTTACACCACTGACAACATGCATGGCAGATTGGGCATCCATCTTGTTTTGCTTTGCAAAGCGCGACTTTCAGATGTTTTGGTGTGCACAAGGGTTTGCGGCCATTTTATTATTTTTGGCACCATCAGAACACAGTGATGCCGCATGGCAGAGCAAAAGTGGGTTAAAACATCCCACAATACATGGACAGTATGAACTGCAAGACTGCATTGTTTGTGGAAAACAGAGCACATCATGGTCCATCCTTGCACACCAAAGCATTTTAGATGTCTTTACAAGATTGCCTGCGATCATAGCTGAATGAAAATACCCCATTTTAAGATTGAAAAGTGCTAGAGGTAAAACTGTATATGTGATCAAAAAACGTTTGTCACACTGTTTTCAGTTTTCACCTTTACAAATTATTTGAAGTCCTGGGGTGAGGAAACCGGAAGAATCTAAGGAGCTAATTTTGCTGTGGGGTCATACAAATGAAAGACATATAATCCTTGTGTAAGGGTTTTATTTCTTGCATACACCTCATGTGCCATTTCCTGCATTTGTTTGGAGGAGAGGAGGGGCAGCATGTTTCCGACACCCCACTTCACTCTGCATAAAGCTACTCCACTATTTGTGCTAGCATGCATTTCTAGACCTGTGCAAATGCTGGATATCCCCATGGAGCCAGCTGACTTTTTTCACCTGCAAAAAGCAGGCAGACTTCTTAGGCATCCGCTGTTAACGCTGCCTGCCATGCATACATAGCAGGCAGTGTTTACTCTGTCTCAATGGTGGAGTCCTCCCCTTTTGCACTCTTCTCCGCAAAGGATGACAATTTGTTGGCAGGAAGCCATTTCCTTTTTTTTTTATTTGCTTTTATTGGTTTTATCATATACAGCAAAGAAAAGAAACAAAAAGGAACAATGAAGAAACATCAAGATACATACGAAATAATGCACCGGTTAACACAATTAGGTACGGAAAAGAAAGAAAGAAAAAAATAAAAAATAAATAAAAATAAAAAAAATAATAAAAATAAATAAATAAAGCTTAATGTCAGCTCACAGTGTCATACAGTTATCTCAGTTCTCAATGAAGGTGCATTTCCTAATACTCAAAAAGAAAAAAGAAAAAACAACTCCCCTTTCCTCCCTCCCCCCCTCACTTAACTTGGCACCAGTTCGTTTTTCGCAATTAGAGCGTCGAGACGTTGATAGGGCAATGTTTCCGACTCCAGTGTCTGACCACACAGTGCTCGCTTGTATCAAGAGATTTTCCCTTTTTTTTTCTTTTTTTCCAGTCACTGCTACCTGGGCATTGGATTTCCATTAGGTCTCCTCAGGTTCATCTGATAGGGACTCTTTATCTGGCGATAGGTGTCGACTTTTAAAGTCCATCCATAGGGTTTCACATTGGGCTGCCCTTCCATGCAGAGTGGCCGTTATTGTTTCCATCAGGTAGATGTTGGTGGCTAGGGCAATCCATTCACTCTTACTACAGACTGTACCGGATTTCCATTTGATCGCCAGGAGAGCCCTGGTGGCCAGGAGTAGATAGGGGGTCAGGCCTGTCACTCTGTTCCACTCGTCCGCATCTCGTTCCAAGGCAAAGAGCACCAGGTAGGGGTCAGCATCTCTCTGAATACCATCGATTTCCTTGATCCACCCCAGTACTTCGTTCCAGAAAACTTTGATGCGCGGGCAACCCCACCACATATGCCAATAATTAGCCGTTTGCCCACATTTCCTCCAGCATGTCGGACTCATTGACTTTGACATTTTGGATAGTCTGAGGGGGTCGTATTGCCACCTATGCAGAAGTTTGATGGCATGCGATTTGTACTGACACGATAGCGATGTTCTAGAGGCAGCCCTGCACATTAGGTTCCATTGCTCGAGTTGTATTTCTTCCCCAAAGTCATTTTCCCACCTAGCCTTCAGAGGATCCGTGGAGCCGTCTCCCGCTGCTATTACTTCCTGGCACATTATTGATATGAGACCTTTCCTCTCCACTCTAGAGTCCAATATTTTCTCAAATGGGGTCAATTCTCTGTTCAGTTTGTCCTTCCATTCAGCCTTCATCAGGACCCCTTTCAGTTGGATGTATTGGAATGTGGATAGTGTACCTATGCCCAATGCTTCCGTCAGTTCCGGGAGGGAGATATAGGAGTCCTTCCTCTGGAGCTGGCCCACTCTCTCTAAGCCAGACTCATACCAGGATTGGTATCTGCCAACCTCTGGTATTGTTATGTCACACGGGAAATGGGGGTCTGCCGCTCTCTTCCCCTCCTGGCGAGTCTACCCGCGCATCTGCTTCCGGGGGCTCGCCGGGAGGGGAGTGGCGGGCTACAGGGCTGGCGGCCTTCGGCGCATGCGCGGAAGGCCTCTCTCTCGGCTCCGCGCATGCGCCGTGGGCCGAACTCATCTCCCTAGCGGGGCTTGCTTCTCAAGCCTCGTTATGGGTCCGCCGGCGTCCGGAAACGGAACGGCTTGCGTCCCAGGCCTTTCGGGCGCCGGCGGCCCATAAAAGAGGCCGCAATTCTCAGCGAGTCGCGTCTCAACGCGGTTCGCTTCGCTTGCCTCGTTGTTCCTGCCTCTTACTTACCATCGGCCTGTCCTGGGCCAGCCTGCCTCCTGCACTTACCTGTGGCCTGTTCTGGGCCAGCTTGCCTCCTGCACTTACCTGTGGCCTGTCCTGGACCAGCTCTCTTCCAGCCTTACCTGTGGCCTGTCCTGGGTCAGCTTACCTCCATTCCTTACCCGTGGCCTGTCCTGGGTCAGCTTACCTCCATTCTTTACCCGTGGCCTGTCCTGGGTCAGCTTACCTCCATTCCTTACCCGTGGCCTGTCCTGGGTCAGCTTACCTTCAGTCCTTACCTGTGGCCTGTCCTGGGTCAGCCTATCTCCTGCCCTTGCCTGTGGCCTGTCCTGGGTCAGCCTACCTCCTGCCCTTACCTGTGGCCTGTCCTGGGTCAGCCAGTCTCCAGCCCATACCTGTGGCTTGTCTTGAGCCAGCCTGCCTCCAGCCTTACCTGTGGCCTGTCCTGGGTCAGCCAGTCTCCAGCCTTACCTGTGGCCAGTCCTGAGCCAACCTACCTTCAGCCTTACCTGGGGCCTGTCCTGAGCCTGCCTGCCTCCAGCCCTGACTTGTTGTCGGCACTGGGTCTGCCCATCTTCAGACTTACCCGGGACTTGCCCAGTACCAGCTAGTCTCCAGCTGTTCTCTCTCTCTTCCTGTTTTGCCTGCCTCCGAACCTAATCCTGCAAACCTCTGGAACTATCAGCACCAACCGGACTTTCTATCAGCTGTAATTCCTCACTGTTACATTGGTTCCGGAAGATTCATGATATCTACAATCAGCTCTACCTAAAACTACAGTGTCACCATCTTGAGCTATCAATCCTCGAGTCACGCTCATCTGGACAGTACTTATCGTGACATTGGGGGTCGGTCCACCCTTCACCCAGTTCCTCTTTTGGGTGGCGGAGGGGCTGATTCCTCGTGCCGCTAATTCATCAGTTCCTGGACTCCAGACTGGCGACCTCAGCAAGACCAACCACCAAGATTACAGGTACGCGGTCCTCTCGGGCCGATCAGCTTAACAGATTGAGACGCCTGCCTTCAGATTCGGAGATGGATGAATCGCAAGAAATGAGGAACGAATTGCTGGCACTCAGAGCTGAGATGACCGCCCTGCATCAAGAGAATCAAACATTACGCCAAATGATAACACAAGGAGCACCCAGTTCTTCTCAGACAGAGGGACCATTGGCTCACACAACACCCATCAAATTCGACGGCGATCCTAGACGGGTGGCAGAGTTTTGTAACCACTGTAGGATCCATTTCCTCTTCAGGTCCACGCACTTTAACAACGATAGGGCCAAGATTGGCTATATCCTGGGGAATCTAACTGGGAACGCATTAGCTTGGGCAACCCCGTTTGTGGTCACGAACAGTCCTATTTTGAATGACTTTGCTGCCTTCGAAAAAGCCTTTCTGGAAGTATTCCAGACGCCGAACCTGGCCTCCGTCGCACAGAATCAGTTGATGGACTACAAACAGGGAAGCAATGACGTCATCACCTACATCAGTCGCTTCCGACTTTTGGCTACCGACTCTCAGTGGCCCGAAATTACACAGAAAACGCTGTTTCGTCGAGGCCTGAGAGAGGAGTACAAAGACGAATTACTCCACATCCCCGAGCCGGAGAGTCTTCAACTCTTGATAGATCAAGTACTTCGTATTGACCAAAGACTAACCGAACGAAAGGCTGAGAGACGTCGGTTTGACAGAAGCGGTTCCCGGACAACCAACTCGCCTGCTGGTTCATTTGGATCAACCGAGTCCGGATCTGAGCCCATGCAAGTAGGAGCCATGAGAGGGCCTTTGTCGGAAGAAGAGAAGAAACGAAGGAGGTCTTTGCGTCTGTGTCTTTACTGTGGAGCAGCTGGGCATTTTCTGAGTATATGTCCTTTACGTCCACAAAAGAAGAAGTCGGGAAACTAGGAGACCTGTCGTTTATAGGAAGGGCAACGACAGGTCCCGTCTCCTCCTCAGACCCTTCGGTTATTTGTTCCATTCGTCGGCCCATGCAACCAGTGGTGCTACAGACCCTAAAGGTCAGGATTAAATTACCAGACAGAGACCTGGAGATATCTGGTCTGCTGGATTGTGGGGCTTCCGGCAACTACATCGACGAAACATTCGTCGCCCGACATAAAATACCACTCGTTTCCAGGCCTACTCCCTTGTCGGTGGAGCTTATTGATGGTACCCCCTTGTCTTCGGGGCCTATTAACCAGTTCACGGTCGGTTTGGCTCTTCAGATTACTGATCATTACGAAGAACTCTCCTTTGATGTTATTAAGTCACCTAACTACAAGATGGTCCTAGGTCTACCATGGTTACAACATCACAATCCGTTGATAGACTGGAGAACTCAGACTTTAACCTTTTCCTCCGAAAGGTGTGCTCAAGGATGCAAGCTATCTGTTCCCACCATGACCGTTTCGACTTCTCTAAAGACGGACAACAATGGGGTTCATCTATGTTCCACGTCTCTGGTTCCACAGGTATATGCCGATTTCAAACAGGTATTTTCTGAACCCGGCAACATACCCCTTCCTCCACACCGGTCCTTTGATTGCTCCATTGACCTGTTGCCGAACCATGTCATACCTCATGGGAAGTTGTACGCGTTGACCCGTGACGAGAAGCAAGTTCTTCAGGCATATTTATCTGAAAGTCTAGAAAAGGGGTACATTGTACCGTCAAAGTCACCTGCAGGGTTTCCCCTGTTCTTTGTAAAGAAGAAAGAAGGCACGTTGAGACCCTGTGTCGATTACCGACAGTTGAATGACATTACAGCCAAGGACCGGTACCCGTTGCCTTTGATACGTAGTATCCTTGAAACCCTGCATACTGCACGAATTTTCTCCAAATTGGACCTCCGTGGAGCTTATCATTTGATACGCATCAGGAATGGGGATGAGTGGAAGACAGCTTTCAAAACATCTTTTGGGCACTTTGAATATCGGGTTATGCCCTTCGGCTTATTTAATGCCCCCGCTTTTTTTCAGCGATTTATGGACCACATTTTTGGTGACCTGTTAGGATTATCCGTTTGGGTTTATTTGGATGACATACTGATATTCTCTAAGTCCTTGGACGAGCATGTGGAACACGTTCGTGAGGTCCTTCATCGACTATCCATCAACAATTTGTTCGCCAAGGCAGAGAAATGTAGCTTTCACCAGACCAGTATCGAATTTTTGGGATTCATTATCAATCAAGAAGGAGTTGGGATGGATCCCAAGAAGGTTCTAGCCATACAAGAATGGAAACACCCACACGATATCAAGGCTCTCCAACGATTTTTGGGGTTCGCAAACTTCTACAGGCGCTTTATTCCACATTACTCGCGGATCTCGGCTCCCCTCACCAGTCTTACCAGCAGCAAGATCGCTTTCGAATGGAGTCCTGTGGCTTCCCAGGCTTTTGGAGTATTAAAGTCGGCTTTTATGGCTGCTCCCATCCTGCGCCATCCCCAGGAGGACTTGCCCTACATTGTAGAGGCCGATGCTTCCAGCTTCGCGGTCGGAGCAGTCCTTCTCCAGAAAGATCCAGCCACACTAGTGGAACATCCAGTTGCCTATTTTTCTCGCAAGTTGAGTTCCAGCGAACGAAACTACGCGGTGATAGAAAGGGAATTGTTGGCCATCAAGACCGCATTCGAGGAATGGAGACATTTTCTCCTCGGAGCCCGTTTTTCTGTAGAAGTGCGAACCGACCATCGCAATCTGCAATATCTCCGCTCTCTGCAATGTCGGACTCCTCGTCAAGCCCGGTGGGCCTTCTTCTTCTCTCCATTCGAGTTCCATGTCACTTATATCCCGGGAACTTCCAATATAAAAGCAGATGCTCTCTCCAGGTCCTTGGAAAATGTTGATGGGACGCAAGGTCCTGAACAGCCATTGATTTCTCCTCGCCATTTCCTGCTGGCTTTGTCCTCTCACCTTAAGTCCATCGCAGAAGCCACTCGGTTGGACCCCGAAAGAACATCCCTTCTTAGTCGTCACTCAGTTTCTGAACGAGAGGGACTCTTGTTTTTTCAGAAGAGACTTTACATACCTAAAGGAGCCATTAGGAGGGGCATTTTACATGGATTCCATGATTCACCCATAGGAGGACACCGTGGAGTCAGAGCCACTCGAGAGTTGGTTTCTCGACAGTTCTGGTGGCCAGGTTGGGCGACGGAGGTCCAGAAGTACATCGACAGCTGTCCAATATGTGCACAGTGCAAGGTTCCCAGAAAACGGCCATTGGGTTTATTAATGCCCACTGAAACAGCTCTCTATCCATGGCATACAATCGCTACTGATTTCATTGTGGATTTGCCCCCATCTGAAGGTTACACCTGTATAATGGTGGTCGTAGACTGCTTCACTAAACTGGCTCATTTCATCCCATTTCGGAAGATCCCTACAGCTACCCAAATGGCTTCGGCGTTTCTGCATGACATCTACCGGCTGCACGGCCTACCAGAGAAAATCATATCGGATAGAGGAACCCAATTCCTTTCTTCATTCTGGAAACAGGTATGCGGTCATTTAGGAATACATAGAGCGCTAAGCTCAGGCTACCACCCACAGACCAACGGGCTGACCGAAAGGACCAATCAGACTTTGGAGGGGTACCTCCGTTGTTTTTCTAATGCCACACAATCTAACTGGAAAGATGGACTAGATCTGGCCGAGGTTTCATATAATAACACCGTCCATGCTTCCACCGGAGTCAGTCCATTCTTCTGTTCCACTGGTTTACATCCTCGATTGATGCCCTTTCAACCCATTCCTTCTAGTACTGTTCCTTCTGCTGATGATCTGGTCAAACACATTCGGAATCAACAAGAACTGGCAAGCAAGATCCTAAGTGAGGCCAAAGATCGGATGAAGAGACAGGCAGACAGGAAGAGGAGTGTAGAACCCGACTTTCAGGAGGGTGACAAGGTGTGGTTGTCCTCAAAGAATTTGCCACTCCGCAATTTGCCCGTCAAACTGGCTCCTCGTTACTTGGGTCCCTTTGTTATTACCAAACGGTTGTCCTCCGTATCCTTTCGCCTACGCCTACCCTCTTCCTGGCATGTACATCCCGTTTTTCACGTGTCCCTGTTAAAGCCCTATGTGGTCGATGCTTATGGCCGCACTCCTCCCCGTCCGGCCTCTGTCCTAGTGCAGGGTGTCCCGGAGTTTGAGGTACACGAGATCTGTGATGCCCGTTTCCGTAGAGGGGTGCTCCACTATTTAGTTGACTGGAAGGGGTACCCAGCCTGTGACCGTACATGGGAGCCACGCCAACATGTACATGCACCCCGGTTGTTACGTGAGTTCTATGTACGGTTTCCCTGGAAACCCGGAGCTCCGGGCCTTCCTGGGAGGGGGCATAGTGTTATGTCACACGGGAAACGGGGGTCTGCCGCTCTCTTCCCCTCCTGGCGAGTCTACCCGCGCATCTGCTTCCGGGGGCTCGCCGGGAGGGGAGTGGCGGGCTACAGGGCTGGCGGCCTTCGGCGCATGCGCGGAAGGCCTCTCTCTCGGCTCCGCGCATGCGCCGTGGGCCGAACTCATCTCCCTAGCGGGGCTTGCTTCTCAAGCCTCGTTATGGGTCCGCCGGCGTCCGGAAACGGAACGGCTTGCGTCCCAGGCCTTTCGGGCGCCGGCGGCCCATAAAAGAGGCCGCAATTCTCAGCGAGTCGCGTCTCAACGCGGTTCGCTTCGCTTGCCTCGTTGTTCCTGCCTCTTACTTACCAGCGGCCTGTCCTGGGCCAGCCTGCCTCCTGCACTTACCTGTGGCCTGTTCTGGGCCAGCTTGCCTCCTGCACTTACCTGTGGCCTGTCCTGGACCAGCTCTCTTCCAGCCTTACCTGTGGCCTGTCCTGGGTCAGCTTACCTCCATTCCTTACCCGTGGCCTGTCCTGGGTCAGCTTACCTCCATTCTTTACCCGTGGCCTGTCCTGGGTCAGCTTACCTCCATTCCTTACCCGTGGCCTGTCCTGGGTCAGCTTACCTTCAGTCCTTACCTGTGGCCTGTCCTGGGTCAGCCTATCTCCTGCCCTTGCCTGTGGCCTGTCCTGGGTCAGCCTACCTCCTGCCCATACCTGTGGCTTGTCTTGAGCCAGCCTGCCTCCAGCCTTACCTGTGGCCTGTCCTGGGTCAGCCAGTCTCCAGCCTTACCTGTGGCCAGTCCTGAGCCAACCTACCTTCAGCCTTACCTGGGGCCTGTCCTGAGCCTGCCTGCCTCCAGCCCTGACTTGTTGTCGGCACTGGGTCTGCCCATCTTCAGACTTACCCGGGACTTGCCCAGTACCAGCTAGTCTCCAGCTGTTCTCTCTCTCTTCCTGTTTTGCCTGCCTCCGAACCTAATCCTGCAAACCTCTGGAACTATCAGCACCAACCGGACTTTCTATCAGCTGTAATTCCTCACTGTTACATTGGTTCCGGAAGATTCATGATATCTACAATCAGCTCTACCTAAAACTACAGTGTCACCATCTTGAGCTATCAATCCTCGAGTCACGCTCATCTGGACAGTACTTATCGTGACATTGGGGGTCGGTCCACCCTTCACCCAGTTCCTCTTTTGGGTGGCGGAGGGGCTGATTCCTCGTGCCGCTAATTCATCAGTTCCTGGACTCCAGACTGGCGACCTCAGCAAGACCAACCACCAAGATTACAGGTACGCGGTCCTCTCGGGCCGATCAGCTTAACAGGTATGCGATCGTTCATGCCAGGAGACCATAGATGGCTGAGAGGGGATGGCCAGGTGGTGATCCTGCGCATCTCCCGATTCGCACGCCATACACTCCAGATCATGCTCAGTATAGGATGGCCCTTGATTTTCCGTAGTATCCTTTTGTGCGGGGTCCATAGCCATTCTGATACTGTGGCCGGTGCAAAGTAATGATTGTCCATTTGGACCCATTGGAGGTCATTGTGTTCTCTGAGGTGGGGAATCATGACTCATAATTGGGAGGCGATGTAATATGATCTCAAGTGCAGGAGCCCAACCCCTCCTCTGTCCTTGGGGAGTATCAATGTGGTGTATGCAATTCTAGGTTTTTTACCGTGCCATATAAATCTTATCAAGATCTTCTTAGCTTCCCTGAAGAACGTTTTGGGTATTTCGATTGGTAGCATTTGGAATGGGTACATGGAGCTTGGGAGGCATGTCATCTTAATCGCGATGATGCGGCCAAGCCAAGAGATCGTAAGTTTTCCCCATTTCGTAAGGTCCGCAGTGAACCGCTGGAGGAGTGGAGGGAAGTTAGCTTCAAATAAGTCATTCAGGTTCCTAGTGATCTGTATACCCAAGTATTGTAGAGTGAGGTGTTCTAGCTTAAGACCTAGTGGGTGAAACTTAGGGTCATTTTCTGTCCTAGTTCCCTGAAGGGGTAATAGAATGGATTTTGCCTTGTTCTCTCTAAAGCCGGGGAATTGGCCATACTCGTCCATTAGTCTAAGGACTTGGGCAATTGACTCTGTGGGATTGGTCATGTGTAAGAGAATGTCGTCCGTATATAGCGCTATTTTATATTCCATCGGGCCTAGTCGGATCCCTTCTATCGCAGGGTCAGATCTTATCCTTTGTGCTAGGGGTTCTAATGAAAGGGCGAAGAGGATCGCGGAGAGGCGACATCCCTGTCTAGTCCCTCGTTGTAATTCAAACCAACGGGAGTATTCCCCATTTACGGCTATCGATGCTGTAGGAGATGTACATATCGCCCATATGCCCCTCCTAGTTTTGGGGCCTATTCTAATATTCTGCAGAACGGCTCCCAGAAAATCACACTCAACTCTGTCAAAGGCTTTTTCGGCATCAATTGATAGCAGGACGGGGTCCCCAGGGAGGTCGCGGGCCACATGATGAGGTGCAATGTTTTGCGCATGGAGTCGGCTCCCTGTCTCCCGAGTATGAACCCAACTTGATCTGAATGGACCAGGCGGGGCACTAGCGTTTCTAATCTAGCAGCCAATGCCCTGGAGTAAATTTTGGCATCAAGGTTGAGAAGGGAAACAGGGCGATAATATCTGCAGCTTTTGGAGTCCCTACCCTCTTTGGGACTCACTGTTAACAAGGCTTTTTTTTTAAAGGAGTCCGGGGCCTGCCCTGTCTCTAATATTACCTTAAATAGAGCCGAGAGGAAGGGGGCTAGTTGTTTGGCAAAGGTCTTATAGAAACCGGCGGTATAGCCATCTTTACCTGGGGATTTACCTAGTGTTAGCCTTTTGATCGCTTTGTGCACTTCCTGTTCATTAATCGGGGAATCCAGGAACTCAGTTTCTGCGTTCGTTATCGTGGGCATAGGGATTGAAGATAGGTAGGCTGATGGGTCAGGTTGGCCGGGAATTATCTCAGAGGTGTAGAGTTTCTCATAAAATTTGGCAAAGGATTCTGGGATATTGGATGGGGTATGGGGAGGGGGGACTGGGTCCTCGATGATTTTGTTCACTCTACGTTCAACTCTCTGTTCCCTAAGTCTAGCGGCCAATAAGGCGTCGGTCTTAACACCTTTCTCATAAAATTTCTGTTTTAAAAATTGCAATTTACGCACCACTTGATTGTGCTCCAAGAGCCTCAATTCTTCCCTTTTCAACTGCGCAGTTTTCAATTTGTCAGGGTCAACTCTATGTTCTTTTTTCATCTCTGCTTCTAATAGACCTATATCGGCCCTCAACTTTAGCTCTATAATTTTCCATTCCCTTTTCTTTGCGGCCCCCTCCCGTATTAGAGTCCCTCGCCATGTGGCCTTCCCTGCCTCCTAGATCACTTTTTTGGAAACCTCCCCATTGTCATTAATTTTCAAGTACTCTTCGATTTCGGTCTCCATCGTCGCTTTGAAAACCGGGTCCTTCCAGAGGGTTTCATTGCACCGCCATTTCCCTCCCATGGTGGGTAGGTCCGCCCAAGAAATGTCAGCCTGCACCATGTCGTGTTCCGACCAGGTTATTGGAATAATATCTGAGTGCTGTGTGGTTGGTATGAGGTTGTTCGACATGTATATATAGTCAATGCGCGTAAAAGTGTGGTGGGGATTTGAATAGAAGGTGTATCCAGCTACACCGGGATGCATTATTCTCCATATGTCCCTCATGTTGTACAGGTCCATTATCTCGACAAGGTCGGTACGGCCCTCTTTAATCTGACCCTTTGTGTCTGGATTCGCCGGTTTCCAATCAATACCTGAGTCTGCCCATTGGTTGAAGTCACTCCCCAGAATTACGTGCCCCGTTGCCTCCATCATTATTTTTGGGATTACTCTCTGTAGGAATGCAGTCTGACCAATGTTTGGGGCATATACAGTGGCAATAGTCACTTTTACTCTGGCTATTTTCCCCGTGATCAGGAGGGCCCGACCTGCTACATCAGACCATGTCTTTTCTACCTCAAATTGGATGCCCCTCTTGAGCAGGATGCCAACACCACCTTTTCTCAGCAGGCCTGAGCCCCAGAATTCCAGACGCCCCCGCTTCCCGATGATGCTTCTCTCCTCCCCCTTGGCAAACTTGGTCTCTTGCACGAGCATTATGTCAATGTTGGATCTGCGGAATTCCCTTGCTACTAATGACCTCTTAGTTGGAGAGTTCAGCCCTTTTACATTAATGGACGCCACTCTGAGTGAGTCTTTCTTTTTTGGGTTATCAAAAGACGCCATCTTCGAGTGTCTCTGAGGTGTCTCTCAAGACTGTTGGCCAGACAATTGCCCACTTCTCAAGGCCCATATCAAGGTTGGTGTTGCAAACAAATCCAAATGGTGCTTTCATTATTCCCATATCCCTTTCCCTCATAAGTTGTTGAGGCTCAAGGAAGCCCAAGAACTGTGGGTGCTGCATCAGCAGCTTTTGGCGGCGTCCGAAAAAGACTTGGTGACAGTGTTCCATCCATTGTCGGACCATCAATGGGGACCGTTACCTCACGGTCCCATTCAAATTTTCCATTGCAACATAAGGGTGAGCTTTTTCCCACTTCCCCCCTCTCGCTTCATGTAATACAACAGTGGTAACAACAATAATCATACAAAGATATAACAATATAACGTTACGTGCATTCCCGGGTTTGTCTCACTCGGGTTCCTACCCCCTCTTACTTCAGAGGGGTGTTCTACTTCCATCGTCCCCCGAGCACTTGCCGTCCCAGCTCTCGGTCTCCATACGACCAGCGTCCCGTGCTTCAACCATGGGTACTAGTGCTTCTGGTCATGGCATTCAGGAGGAACATCCTCACTTTTCATTATCGGGTGTGTTATTGGGGTGTCGGTATTTTCTGGATCCTTTTACTCTTTTGCGCCTAGGTCCCTGTTGTTCCCATTGCATTCCGTCTCGTCCGTCATCCCCATTTTCGTTGTCTTTCGGGCCTGTATTCAGAAGGTCAGCGATGCATTCTTTTATGTCATCCTCTGATCAGAGGACGATTTTCCTACTTCCTAGTTCAAAAGTTAGTGAGAACGGGTAGCCCCATCTGTATCGTATGCCCTGTTCCTTGAGCCATTTTGTCAGGGGGCTGCAAAGGCGTCTAAGTGCTAACGTAAGCGCAGATATGTCCTGAAAGATCGTAATTTGAGCCCCTCCCATCGTGAGTGGGCCTCCGGATCTGGCCTTCTCAAGAATCCTAGGCCTGTCCTGGTATCTAAGAAATTTGGCCAGGACCGAGCGGGGGCCACCGGGGGGTCCACCAGCTCTGTGTATTTTTTCAGTTTTGGGCTCATCGATTTCTTCATCGGCCGTTAGAATTTTTATGATATCGTGGATCGTGTCCTTGAGATCCTTTTCGGTTTCCCCTTCACGTTCCGGGATTCCAAAGAAGCGCAGGTTATTCCTTCTTTCCCTATTTTCTAAATCGTCCATTTTAAGGCGCATCTCCTCTTCCTTTTTCTCAATGTTCCGTATCCTCATGTCCATTTGTATCTCGAGCGTATCGATCAACGTCTGATTGTTTTCGACACCCTCCAATCTTTCTTCGAAGCTGTCCATTCTCTGGGTGATCTTATCGATTTTGCCACCAAGGTTGGAGCCCATGCTTTTGATCCCACTTAGTAGTGCCGCATAGTCCCCCCTAGTGGCCGCGGCTCCCGCCTCTGAGGCCTCCAGCGACATGGTGGAGATATGTCGAACAGTCGGAGAGGATGGGGTGTATGCGAATCTGGAAAGTCTATGTCGCACGTTCATAAGATGAACCCACCGTCAGAGGAGGCACACGCCCCTGGATCGGGGGCTTTGCCCTCTGCAGGGTCGCGTGGGGTCTTAAGCACAGGACAAATTCGGATGCTTTGCTTTTGATGTCGGGATGGTCTTCAGTGCGGCTTGGGTTCTGCGTATCACCAGGCCGCGGTTCCTCTTCCTCAGGCCGTTGACTCAAGCGCAAGGGCGCTCCTCACATGTATTCAATGTGGGGCCTAATAGTGTCTGGGTTCGGGGGTCTAAGGCACGATGGTAGTGTGGTGCCGTAGATCTTCGTGCTCCTCGATCGGGGCTTGGGTCCGGGGTGAGAGGAGACACACGCCCCTGAGTCGAGGGCCTTACCCTCTCCAGTGTGTCACCGGCGATTAAGTTCCGGGGCGTTCATACACTGATGCAAGGCTGTCATTCTAGGCGGCAAGGCAGGGTGGCAACTACTAACTCGGATCCTCACCCTGTAGCCTGATGTTAGGGTTGGGCCACAGTCTATGACCGGCAAGAACGAGGGTTTCCGCTCGGGATTCTGACGGCACGGTGTTCCTGGGGAACGAGCGCGCTAAAGTGTCTGGACCCTCCTTAATTACTACGTTCCGTACCCGAGGGGCACATCCATCCACATTCAGCGGGGGCTGGGAGATTCGCCTTCCAAGCACCGCCCACACGATTAGTGGGCGCAGGAAGTCTTCCGCCAGATTGCCGTGACGCGAGGGTGCGGTCTCACTGTCGCTGCTGGGCCCCCTTCGGGCCTAGATGTTCACACGGTGGTATCTCCGCTTCTACCGGTCCAATTTTGATCGCGTTTGCTCCCAGGTGAGGGGGGGGACCCTCATACAGTTCCTCAGCACTTCTCAACTGGTGGGGGGGTCGTGAGACAGGGGCTCAGGTCGCCTCAGGGACCATGGGTGCTGGAGCTCACACAGAGGTGGTGTTCATCCGCGCGCCCCCTGTTGGCCAGTAGCCATTTACTTTTAAGTGTTCACATAACGGCTCCCTGCTGCCAAACCACAAGATTGAATAAAATGAGCTCTTAAGTGTGCACACATTGAATATATTTGACTTCCTTTGATTTAACAACAGGTGCATTGTTTACATGCCTGGAGACAAATACCTGACAAGTTTGATGAGCATATGGTATTTTGGACCAGGTGTATAAATGTCATATTTTACCATCTAGATAACATCACGGACTAAATAACCCAATACATGCAATGGTTATTTTGGAATACTTGGAAGATTCAGTGGAACTAGTGAAGTTGCATTTAAAACGTGGGTACCCTCTGCCAGTACTGGTTGCACCATAGTAGTAAAAACTGCTTTGTTTCAAAAAGAAAGGTCCTTGAGTTTGTTTGATGTACAACAGCATTCATTTGATATAGCTTCGTGTTCATAGATCTTTGAGAGGCAGATGTGGTGAACAAAGCCTTTTAGACACGCAGGTCCTTCATCAGGGAAATATCTTAAAATAAAAACACAAGGGATCATAATAAAGAAACATCCGCTGGCATCTGCACTGTAGCATACATCATGCTAAACCGTGTAGTCAAATAAAGACAATAAACCTGACATCAAGTGGAGCCAGAATGAACAATCCCTAATTTATACATACAACGGTGCAAAGTACTAATTCATGTTGAAAATGGAATCTCTACACACTTACTAATTGCAAAAGTTATACATTCTTTGTAAGGCATGCCTTATACATTATTTGTAAGGGATGCATTATACCCATGTTGGATTGTACCCATTCGTTGTAAGTCATGTATTATACCCATTTTGCATTATACCCATTTTTTTAAGGCATGCATTATACCCATTTTGGATTGTAACCATTCTTTGTAAGGCATGTATTATACCCATTTTAGATTACACCCATTCGTTGTAAGGCATGTATTATGGTCATTTTGGGTTATGCTCATTCTTTGCAAGGCATGTATTATATCCATTTTGGATTATACCCATTCTTCGTAAGGCATGTATTATACCCATTTGCGATTATACCCATTCTTCCTAAGGCATGTATTATACCCATTTTTGATTATACCCATTCTTTGCAAGGCATGTATTATATCCATTTTGTATTATACCCATTCTTTGTAACACATGTATTATACCCATTTTGGATTACACCCATTGTCTGTAAGGCATGCATTATACCCATTTTGGATTACACCCATTGTCTATAAGGCATGTATTATACCCATTTTGATTATACCCATTCTTTGTAAGGCATGTGTGACATAAGTACAACTTATAACAGGTAGTTAATACCTTACAGTCATGAGATCAGTCTGCTTTTTAAAATGATTTGTTCATTTTACAGTGACAATTAAGGGCCTTTCACTGTGAAATGTTCGCTAGTGCCCATGTGGAATAAGGCATTAAAATTGAAGTAACATTCTTGGAGCCATGGAAGGCATGGAAGTCGTGCAAGGTGCACTCAAGCTATTGAGCTAAGTAGGACGGATCTCTTTGAGTCCTCCAGAGGCTTCATTAATGTCTATGTAAATGGCACCTGCATGGTGCGAGGCCCTCAGGCTAATCTCCCCCTCTTTGATAGGTGGTTCCCTTGCCTCATCAACTTCCTCTCATCTCCAGCTGTCCTCTACACTCTGCCCCTGGCTACCTCCCCCTCCTTCACTTCCTCCTCTGCCTCATCTCAAGCTCCTTCCACAGTTCTGCAAGGCATATTCTGATTTGTACCCCTCCCGGAAGGTCTTTAAGGCTGTGAACCTTCTCCATCTTGCCACTCTCAACTCTCGCTCGGCTGTTAAACACTCTGATGACATCTGTCACATCCTAGAAGAACTTGACCTTGATGTCCTCGGTCTCACTGAGACGTGGTTCACAGGCAGCTCTGTCACAAGTTTTGACACTCTCCTCCACAACGACTACAAGATCTTCTCAGCCCCCAGATCCAACCGGCCTGCTGGGGGTGTAACCCTGATCTTCCCCGAGTAGATTCCTGCCTCTCTCATTCCCACTCAGGCTTACTCCTCTTTTGAATGCTTAGTCTACAGTCTCTGCCTCTCTCCTAGCCATTCTCTTACTGTTGCTACTCCTTACCTGCCTCATGGTCAAATCACCTCATTTGTCTCTGAGTGGGCTGACCTCTCCTCCTCCCTCTTGTCCTCAACCACTCAACTCCTCCTCCTTGGTGATCTCAACATCCATCTTGATTCTACCTGTCCCTCATCTGCACTCTTTCGCGACCTCTGCAATTCACTCTCACTCTCTATCCTTCCCTGCAGCCTGACTCACTCTGCTGGTCACACACTTGATGTCTTGATCTCCTCAGGGCTCCCCCTCTCTACCACTCTTACCACTCCTCTCTCCTGGAGTGATCACTGCCTCCTCTATTCTCATCCCTCCATCTCCTCTCCCCAAGCCAAGCCCACTCCTCGATTGCCACCCACCTTCTCAGATATCCGGCCCATGAAGCGTGTGTCAGTCGAGGCCTTCGCTGCAACCTTCTCCCCCCTCCTCCAACCGAGGCTGACTCATACCCTCACACAGCCCTCTCTCTTCTCTACTCCTCTATTTCTGCTACTCTCGATACTCTGGCCCCCGTCATGAGGATCCGTTTGAAGTCCAAAGCCAAGTGAAATTCTTGGTACGACTCTGACCTAGCTACACTTAAACGTAAGTGTAGGGTGGCAGAGAGGAAATGGAGGGATCCTTGATCATCCTCTGACAAACTGGCCTGCCGCCAGTTACAAAGTCATTACCGACTCGCTGTCCGAACTAAGAAGAGAGTCCACATACAAACCCGTGTCTCAGGGGCATCTAGCAATTTGGCGGAACTCTTCCAAATCTGCAAGGAGCTGGCCAACCCTGCTGCAGTCTCCACCCCTCCTCTCGCCTCTCAGCCTCTCACTTTATCTCTAAAACCCTGTCCTCTCTCTCCTCCTCTCCACCTCCTCCTCCCTCTCCTTCTCAGCCTGCTGACCCCCCCTCAGCTACCCCCTCACCCTTTCTCCTCCTTTCCTCTTTTCTCCCCCGATGAGGTAGCTAGACAAGTCTGATCTATGAAAACCTCATAAAAACAGGTCCATCTCTGTTTGTCTAATACCATTAAGGACCACATCGACACCCTTGCTCCAACCCTTGCTGATTTCTGTAACCTCTCCTTTGCCTCTCGCTCTTTCCCCTCCCCTCTTAAGCACTCCCTTATGCATCCTCTCCTCAAGAAATCCACTGCTGATAATTCATGTCCGGCAAACTATCGCCCAATTTCCATTGCTCCCTTTTTGGGTAAGCTTCTGGAAAAGCTGGCCATCTCTCAGCTTAATCTTCATTCTAACTCTGTTGGCTTCCTCTATGACAACCAATCTGGGTTCAGAGCTGCCAGAAGCACAGAAACTGCTCTCCTGAAAATCTGTGAAGATCTGCTCTCCAACCTCGACTCTAACATTCCCTCCGTCCTCATCCTACTTGATCTCTCCTCTGCATTTGAAATGGTCAACCACACCACCCTGCTTAATCATCTCTGTGACAACCTGCATATCACTGATCAGGCTCTGGCCTGGCTGACCTCTTTTCTTTCTGATCGTCCCTCCCAGGTACAACTTGGGTACTTCATATCTTCTATCTCCCTCTCCACCTGTGGTCTCCCCCAGGGGTCTAACCTCTCGCCCTGGCTTTTCAACCAATACCTGGCAACTCACGCCTACTGCATCTCCATTTTCTGCTCAACTTTCCAGTGCTACACCCAACTCATTTTCAGGCTTCCTTCAGCCTCCTCCTCTCCTTCCCTCATCTCTGATTGTCTAATCACCGTTCAAAATTGTTGTGCCGCAAACGATCTTTGCCTAAATGCCAAAAAGACTGAGATCCTCCTTATTGGTACACCATCTGCATCCTTTCCTCTCACTCTCTGGCTGGCCTCCCTTGGCCCTCCTCCTACCCCAACTTGTGTGGCTAAGAACCTCAGGGTTATCTTTGACTCCACACTTTCCTTCTCCGCACACATCTCTGATGTCTCCAAAAAGTCAAACTTTTCTATTGCACCTCCTTAGAGGCACTCTGCCTTTCCTATCTTTACCTGAAACGCTCACTGTCTCCCAAGCTCTGGTTCTCTCCAGACTGGATTACTGTAACAGCCTCTTTCTAAATCTACCTGCCTCCACTCTTCACCCTTTATAGCTAATCCAGAACAGGACTTAGAGACTTGTCCTTGGCCTCAAGCCCTGGGATCGTATCTCTCCAGCTCTGAAATCCCTTCATTGGCTCCCAGTAGATGCAAGGATTACATTTAAAACCCTCTGCATTGTCCACAAAGCTTTCCGGGGCCTGGTTCCAAAAATACCTTCTACTATCCCTCCGTAAATACCTCCCCTCTCGAGCCCTTTTCTTCTCTACTGCTAACTCCCCCAGGGTTAGTCATTTGGCAAAGAAACGAGCTGGGGGTTGATTTCTGTCTTCGACTGAGGCCTCCATTTGGAACAGCCTCCTGGTCACCTTAAAACTTGAGGAAAACCATCTCTGGTTCCCAAAGCACCTCAAGACCTTCCTGTTTGCCTCTGCCTTTGCCCCCCTACTTCCCTGTTGATCTGTTTCTTCTCTTGGCATTTTGCACCCGGTCACCCTCTGTCACTCGGGCTCAGGTACCTGCTCACCCCTCCAACCTCCTCCACTGCCTCTAGGCCATCCCCTGCACTGGGGCTCTGTATCTGTACCCATACAGTCCCCTCTTACTTTTCTTCTGCACTTATAAGATATACCTTATCTGACAAACTTTCACCTGCCAGTTTCTGGCCGCACTACCAAGGTTTATTGCCCTTATTTGTTTAATTATTTATTTTATTTAGTATGTATTCTGTTCTCTCCTCTGTTCCGCACTTTCCACCCTCCTTCCATGCACTATCTCCCTCTTCACTTTTCCATGCACTTCGCTTTCTTGAATGTCACTGGTCTTATTAAGACCGCTGTTCTCTTTTTGTTCTCCCTTGTTCACCTCCCTTTTGCCTGGTCGCGCTCTGAAACACTTGTGTACGAGTGCGATACAAATAAAATATAATTTAATTTCATTTCATGTAAGGCATGCAACGTTGCAAACATACATTATTAGTCCTCTGGGGAATTTGTGGGCCTGCTTGTGCATTGAAAGGCATAGGGGATGCATTAAGGGCATGACAGCCATTAAATGCGTATACAATTTGCATCACACTATATGTGAGGCATTATTTGGTGTGGAAGGCAAGGGGAACTTAGAGACATGGAAAGCCTAACACGCATTTGTAGACGTGGTGATGATAAAGTGGCACTCTATGCTCATCTAAGGCTTTTCCCCAGGGGTATGCGGCTGTACTTGGGCTTTTGAGGCAATAGTAATAATAATAATTTAGCATTTACATAGCGCTACGAACCCTCGGGTATCTGAGCGCTGCTTTTATTACCCACGGTGTGTGATGCTCATTTATCGACCTCGGAATTATGGATTCGAACCTGCGTCAGCAGCCTCGGCACAGATGCCAATGCGAGCGCTCTACTCGCTGTACTCGCTGTGCTATCAGACCGGCTAAATGCCTAGGTATAGTAGTCTGCACCTTATGTTAAGGCAGATAAAGACAGATCTTGCCCCAGACATCTGTGCAGAAGGCAGGAGGAAGGTTAAAATCCCAATTTAGACCTTCATTATGCTGTGGTCTAGTAAATGAGTACCATTACAATGGTTGATGACGCACATTACCACAGCGCTTGGAAGTAGGAGGAATCTGGCATTAAGCACCATAACACATATTCCTATTACTACCTGCCAACCAATTCAATTGAGATTCACATCTCCACCCTCGTCCACTGTTCTTCTGTCAAATTACACCAAATAATGCATGCCTCTCGCCCATTCCAAATGCCATTGCTCTTTTCCAAATGTGCAAAGCTTATGAGGCCCATAACTGTTGTCTATAATTGTGGCATGAGACTGCGGGTGTTCACGGGTCTTTATATAGACAGGACATCAGGAAGACTACATTGAAACTCGAAGGTCAGGGGAGCTCTTGGCCTTAAAGTGCTTTGCCTCCTTCAGTTATGTGGTGATACAAGGGAAGCCGGGGCAGAAGGGGGGAGGTTTAGCAGGGGGAAACGATTTGCCAACACTACACATTAGAGCACTAGCTAAGCATACGTGTGGGGGCGCTGTTTTGTTGGGACTGAATGCAGGGGCAAACTCATTAAACCGTATTGTGTCGGCAGAACTGTACGCGCTGCTTTCATTTGCTCCTTTCTGTGCTGTTGTCACTGCAATGTTGATGTATATTCTGTTTGTAGAGGCGTTCAACGGATGTCGGCCGTCTAGAAATCAAATGCAAGGTTGTCCAAGTGATGCAGTCCCATGTCTCCCGCAGCTGGGATCTGATTAGTAGAAATGCGAGCTCTGCACACCAGCGCGTTCTTTTGAATGATATGGTAATGTCGTTGGGCGTTACTGCAGCGCCGCTTGGGCATCCAGACTGGGCAATAGGTTAATTCAAAGCACACGGCAGAGTTTAATATGTTCTCGAGTTTCTGTGATTCACGAATCACCATGTAAAGGCATGACACATGCAGCAGACGGCTTGAATCATGCCGAAGTCATCCAATGAAAAGAGAAACTCCTTTTAAGATATTCCAACGGGACTGACTGCTGTAGACGTCTTGTTAAATGCAGGGAAGGACCCATTCTTGGCTTTTGAATAGAATATTTGAGGCATAAAAAGTATTGAAAAGTGCTACGCCGTGCACTGTAATGGGATGCATATGGTGGTTCTTAAAGGCTATTGGCTAGAAACATTCTTTAGCTACTTCCGGAAATTATATTTTAATACACAGCACCCCGCAATACCCATGCACAAGCCTGCTAATAATGCTCATATAATACATCAGTGTCGACAAAATGCATGCAGAAGTATGTTATTATTAGAGGCTAGTTGTGGCATCACGTCAGCTGTGTAATTTGTTATTATGCTTCATTGGTGACATCACAATGCCTGGGCTTCAGCCAGCACAGAGCAGCATTTCAGCTGTCAATGCAGCTCGCATTTCAATCATGATAGAATTTCAAATACCCTGCTTATAAATTCGTGTTCATTAACACTTGACAGCCATCGCTTGCCGAAGAGCTTTTTATGGTAAAATGATTAATTTGAGCGCTGCTTGAGTTTAACAAATGTGGGCAAGAATGTGCATGCTATTACTTATTTTAAAGCATAACAGGAAAGCGTTTTATTCCAATGCATTTTCTTAAACTGCTTAAACTATTTCTCTGCAAAGGCATTCCAAGCGGCATATTAGCTTTTTAAAATCTAGATTTTACATTGATCAGCAACTGAAAGATCTTTTACATTAGATTAAGAAAGAGACGAGGCATTAAAGGGGAGACAATGGGCCTCATTTCGAGTGGGGCGGTAAGGGATACCGGGCACCGGTAAGGAGACCGGTGCCGGTAATCCCTTAACGCCCTACTACGAGTTCCCTTAGCGGGTCCCTCCTTTAATGCCTGGTCTGACCAGACGTTATGGACGGGACCCGTTAAGGGAATTCAGAGCCAATACCGGTACCGCAATTTGCGGTACCGTTATTAGCGCCTTCCCCATTCCCATTGAGCCCTATGCGGGCTCAAATGGGAATGGGGAATGGCTTTTTCAATGGGAATTTACCGGTCCCGCAAAGGTCGGACTACACCGGTAAATCCCCATTGAACGAGGCCGGTGCTGGACACGTTATTGGTGGCAGTCCTGGCGCAAATAGCGCCATGACTACCACCAATCTCGTAATGAGGCCCAATGTGTGGCCTTATATTATAGGGAATACAATCCGCTCTACAACTCTACAACCTACAACTTCCTGTGGCACATTACAACCGTTTACTGATAAGGGACTATTTATGCTAGCATGTTCATTTTGTGCTCTGCTGCAGTTTACCACACGTGAACAAGAATCTGCATGCTATTACTTACTTTAAAGGACAAAAGGAAAACCCGTTTTAATGCATTTTATTAAACTGCTTAAACTATTTTTTCTGCAATATTTCAGAAGGTGCATATTTACTGCCCTGAAAAGAACATCACAACTAATCAACTGCTCTGTATTTAGTTATTATGCTTCAGTTGTGATCTTGCTTGTGCAAGCACAGAACATAAATTCTGCTGGAAATGTAGCACTTATTTGCATCCCTTGCTTGTAAAATGGTTTTCTGTGAGACTATACAGCTACTACTTGACAAGGAACTGTTTATGGCAGAATGTTTAATATGTGCACTACTGGAGTTCAACAAACATTTTCTTAAACTGCCCGAACTATTTTTGTGCAACTAATTTCAAACTGCATATGAGCTTCTTGAAAACTCAATTTCATATTGATTGATATTTTATTTCTATCGCGCTCGTACAAAAGTGTTTCAGAGCGCGACAAGGCAAGGGAGTGGAACAGGGGAGAAGAAAACAGCGATCTTATTAGGCCCAGTGACATTGAGAACGTGCAAGTGCATGGGAGAGGGGGGAGGGGAAAAGTGCATGGAAGGGGGGAGAGGTGGAAAGTGCGAAGCAGAGGAGAAACAGATAAATAACAATAAATAAATAATATAGGCAACAAACAGTGGTAATGCAGCCAGCAATTTGCAAGTGCAAGGTTTAAGGTAGCAGACAGGGTAGGTCTGATAAGTGCAGGAAGAAAAAGGGGGGGCTGTATGGGTACAGATACAGACCCCAGTGCAAGGGGTGGCCCGGAGGCAGTGCGGGAGGGTGGCAGGATGAGCAGGTACCTGGGCCCAAAAGACAGAGGGTGGCCAGGTGCACGGTGCCAGGAGAGAACAGATCAGCAGGGGAGAGGGGGAGTGAAGGCGGAAGAAAAGAGGAAGGTCTTGAGGTGCTTCCAGAACCGGAGATGGTTCTCCTCAAGTTTTAGAGTGGCAGGGAGGCTGTTCCAGAGGGAGGCCCCAGCCAAAGACAGAGATCTACCCCCAGCTTGTTTCTTAGAAAAACGACTGACCCTGAGTGAGTTGGAGGTAGAGGAGCGAAGAGCTCGAGAGGGGAGGTATTTGCGGAGGGATAGCTGAAGGTATTTTGGACCCAGGCCCCAGAAAGCCTTGTGGACAATGCAGAGGTTTCTGAATGTAATCCTTGCATCCACTGGGAGCCAGTGGAGAGATTTCAGAGCTGGATAGATACGATCCCAGCGCTTGAGGCCAAGGACAAGTCTCGCAGTCCTGGTCTGGATTAGTTGCAGAGGGCGGAGAGTAGAGGCAGGTAGATTTAGAAAGAGGCTGTTACAATAGTCCAAGCTAGAGAGAACCAGAGCTTGAGATTCCATGAGCTTCTGGGGGAAGGAGAGGAAAGGCAGAGTACCTCTGAGGAGGTGCAGTCGGAAGTTTGACTTTTTAGAGACCTCAGATATGTGGGCGGAGAAGGAAAGGGTTGAGTCAAAGATGACCCCGAGGTTCTTAGCCTCGCAGGTGGGGGTAGGAGGAGGGCCAAGGGAGGCCGGCCAGAGAGTGAGGGGAAAGGATGGTGAAGGTGTGCCGATGAGGAGGATCTCCGTCTTGCTAGCATTCAGACAAAGATCATTGGCGGCACACCAATCTTGAATGGCAGTTAGGCAATCAGAGATGAGAGAGGGAGAGGAGGTGGCAGAGGGAAGCTTGAAAATTAGTTGAGTGTCGTCAGCGTAGCACTGGAAATTTGAGCAGAAAATGGCAATGCAGTGGGCGAGAGTTGCCAGGTATTGGTTGAAAAGCCAGGGCGAGAGGTTAGACCCCTGGGGAACACCACAGGTAGAGAGGAAGATAGATGAAAGGAAGGACCCAAGTTGGACTTATTGGACCTATTGATTAAATTGATCCGCAAATGAAATACATTTTATATTAGCTTAAGAAAGAGGCCAGGTGTTAAAGGGGTGGCCATTTGTGGTCATGTATTATAGGGAATACAATTGTCCCTACAATACAAAAAAGGGCATTGCAGCGCAGGGCATTGCAGCCACTAAAGCACTTAATGGAAGCTGGGACAGACTTTACACATTTCTTTCTTCTACATCGACTTTCTGTACCACTTTACAACCACTTACTGATAAGGGACCGTTCATGTTGGCATGTTTATTGTGTGCTCTACTGCAGTTTAACACATCTGAGCAAGAATCTGCATGTTACTACTTATTTTAAAGTACAAAAGGAAAAAGTTTTTTCGATGCATTTTTATTAAACTGCCTAAACTATATTTCTGCAATACATTAGAAGGTGTATATTTTGATTTCTTAATCCATATTTTATATTGATCAGATAGCTCAGCAAATGGAAGATTTATAACATTATATTAAGCAAGAGGACATGAATTAAAGAGGATGGAAGGGAGCAGCCATGTATTATAATTAATAAAATACCCCGTACTGTACCCAAAAGGATATTGAACATCATCTCAGAGTTCTGTGACCTTATAAAGGAACTATCTAGTCATATATCTCCTCTGTGACTTGCAGAATCCTCATCAGTTATGGTAGGGGGTACTTTAGCCCACAGACAGTGCGTGGCAAACTGAAATATTTGTAGAAAAGCCTCGGAATATTGTTCTACTTACAGGCCAGTTCTACCATCACAACTCACCTTAAATTAGAAAAGATCATCACAACTTCTCAACTGTTCTACAATTAGTTGTTATGCTTCAGATGTGACAATATAATGCATGCTGCTTGCACAAGCACGGAACAGAATTGCAGCTGTCAATGCAGCACTTATTTAAATTGTGAGGTCATTTCAAATCCCTTACTTGTATAATAGTTTTCTGTGAGACTATACAGCTGTTACTTGACAAGGAACTGTTTATGGTACCATGTTTAATGTGTGCACTGCTGGAGTTAAACAAACATTTTCTTAAACTGCTTAAACTATTGTTTTGCAACACATTTCAAGCTCCATGTTAGCTTTGTTGACACATAGATTTTATTTTACATTGATTAAATTGATCAGCAAATGAAATATCCTTTACATTAGATTAAGAAAGAGGCCAGGTGTTAAAGTGATGGACATTTGTGTTCATGTATTATAGGGAATACAATTCGCCCTACAATACAACAAAGGGTATTGACAGCCATCCACAGAAGGACTTAATCAAAGCTTGGACAAACATTAAACATTCCTTTCTTCTAAAACCACTTTCTGCAGCACTTTACAACTATTTACTGATAAGGAAATGTTTATGCTAGCATGTTTACTTTGTGCTCTACTGCAGTTTAACACATGAAAGCAAGAATATGTGTGCTACTGTAGATTTTAAAGTACAAAACAAAAACATGTCTTAGATACATTTTTGCAACTGCTAAAACTATTTCTCTACCACACATTAGAAGCTGCATTTTTTTAATCCAAGCAGATTCTACATTGATTATGTTTATCAGCAACTGGATGATCTCTTAAAACACACTAAGCAACAGCAAAGGTATTAAAGGGGATGACAGTGTATGTCCATAGATTATATCAAACAAAATACCCCTACCGGGAGGATAGCTCCGAAGCAACGTGCTCACCTTGGAAGCAAAATGACACAAAGCAACACAGGTTTGATCCCTGGGGCCGCGCTTAAAAACCTCTGGATATTTAGTGCTTTACAAATATCCTATGATATCATACCATTTATAAAAAAGGATATTGCAAGTTACCATGGTGTTCTTTGACTTTATAAAGGAACTCACCCTTATAAAGCCTCTATTTAGTCAAGGAACTCATTGGTTACTTGTAATAATTATTCCATACATTTCTTAATGTGTATTCTGCTTTACATGAATACATTTCATTACTTGAGCCTGATGTTATTTTCAAATCCTATGTACCAGGGATTAATGTAGCCACAAAACATATATGTGTATGCAACAGAAAAAGGTTGTCATTTTGTTTTGTGGCAAAGTGTACCTGTTTACCTGCTCTGATATTTGTGTCGTGATAATTTGAGACTACAGCCTGACTAAAGGCCCTTGCTGAACGTCTCTCAGGAAATACCAGGACAATTAAAAGTAGAACTTAACTGGAGATGAAGTCCATGAGACCTATGCAGTATACCAGTCTCTTGCCTACGCTTTACTCACAGCCCTCATATGGTATGCACCTTTATCTTTGCTTCAGTTAGTATACTCTTTTCAGGTTATATCTGCACATAATATTTGTGTTACTGTTTTTGTATGTATTCACTTCTTTCCTTCCTTGTTTTCTCATCCCCTGGAGTGAAATGATATCTGTAATAGTCAGGAGTCGCCAAGTCATATATCCATCTTTTCATATGACAACTCTTCCTATGTCCCTATTGATCTGTTTCCAGCAACCATGCCCTCCCAATACCTGTACCCCGTAGCAGTTTGTTCCTGTCCACTATAAATTCACCACAATCATCCCAGTAAACAGGGCACACACGGCCGCCCCAACCACAATCTTTCTTCTAGAGAGTGCTATTGATGCTTCCCCAACACTCTAAAATGTTTGAGTGGGTCATCTTCACCTATGTAGTTTGTTTTCTTGAGTGTAACCCACTATACAATCTCCTCCAATCAGGCTCGTGGAGCAGACACTTTCACCAAAATTGCTCTCACTTAAATATCCAACTCTTTAAACACTGCTCACTACTCTCAACTCTCTTCCTCCCCATACTACTTGACCTTCCTGAAGAATCTGAAACTTTGGAACATTGGCCCCTCCTCAAAACCCTTGATTCAGAGACAACACACTTAACTTGGTGTGCCCACAACTGTCACGCTCGGCCGCGGTTGGCGGCTGTGGAGACGCTGGCGATGGGGCGGCCATTGAATTGGACGTCACGCTGACGGCGTCCGCATCCAGCGGTCTAGTTTTTTCCGCGCTTCCCCGGCGGAGCCTTTGTAACGTCACCTAACCCGGAAGCCCGCGCGTTGCAACCTTCGCGTCAGGCTTCGGGTTGGTACGCTACAGTTTTCCTTTCCGTGGCTTCGCCACCGCATTCCCCCTGCTGCTTCGCTCCTTCCTCTCTTGTTCCTCCTTCCGTTCCTCGTCCTCTCCCTTTGTCTCTCTCTCCCTCATTGACTACTGGGACCCCCTCTTAAGCACTCTCATTGGGTCGCGTTCCCTACTGGCTCCTTTCTCTGCTTGCCGTTCTGCCTTCCTAGGTAGACACTCCTGTCTCTGCCCTATTTAGCGGGCGCCTCGAGCTCCATTTCGACATTATCCTGATATGCCCTGCAGTCTTGACCAGAACCACTACTGACCTGCAAAGAAGGGGTTTTTTGTGCCTTTCAGGCTTTTTCCCCTACACCGGTCTACCCCGGTTCGGGGGCCCCCTTTTTTGCCCCGAGTTTGAGGGGCAGGGTGGCTTCCTCTCGGGGTAGGTCCTCTCATCATACCAGAGAACAGGAAGTCTGGAAAAGGAGATTCGGAGCTGAACCGGAAGAGATACCCCAAGGTGAGCAGGAGGGTATTGAAGATAGAGGGGGATCAGGGGTGAAGTTAGAAGAAAGTGGGAGTACACTTGACAGATTGCAACGCCCGGAAGTAACAATGGCCACCCCTGAACAGGTACAGGAGTTAGTGGCCGCAGTGCAGGCCTTGAACGTTGAACTACAGAACGTTAAGGCTGATAATCTAACCTTGAGACAAATGATCACTTCACGAGAACCCAGGGATCATGATTTACCTCCCATGGCTTTATCTACTGGCAAGTTTGACGGAACCCCAAGGCGCCTCAAAGAATTCCTGGAAGCATGTTCTATGTATTTTACGTTCAGACCTGGTCTGTTCTCCACTGATCACACCAAGGTGGGATTTATGGTTTCCAACATGACAGGGAACGCCTTAGCTTGGGTCACTCCCCTGGTGTCAAACAATGATCCTGTGATAAGCAATTTTGGTGGATTTGTGACCTTATTGCGCCAGACCTTTGAACAGGACGAGATAGTCCATGTAGCAGCAGAAGAGCTATTGGATGTTCACCAGGGTTCCAGTGACCTGTTGACGTATATCTCCACTTTTAAGCGCTTGGCTTCCACCGCGGGATGGCCAGAACAGGCCCAGTATACTGTGTTCCGTCGTGGACTGAAGGAGGAGATTAAGGACGAATTGGCAAGAATAGCTCGTCCAACAACCCTGTCGGATTTGTTTTCCATAGTCACCCAGATCGAGTATCGTTTGAGTGAACGTAAGGCAGAGAGAAAGAAATATAAGTCCCCTGTCTCCCTCCCTCAAGGCACCCATTCGGTACCTTCTCTAGCTCACCCCAGCAACAAGGAAGAACCTATGCAGATTGGGTCTACCAGAACTCCTTTGTCATCCGAAGAGAGAAGACGCCGTAGAGAATTGGGTCTTTGTATGTATTGCGGCTCGGATTCCCACCTGCTTCGGAATTGCTCAGAAGTACCGCCAAGACGGTCGGGAAACGAACGACCTCGGAACTGAAGGGGACGAGTGAACGAGGTCGGACTTTTAGTCCCTATCTTACGGTGACAGTGACGTCACATTCAACTACGCTGGACTCACGTCTTATGGCAGTTCCCATCCAATTGACTACACCGAAGGAAGTTCTTACCACCATGGCCTTGGTGGATTGTGGCGCTGCAGGAGTGTTTATGGATACTATGTGGGCACACAAACACGGTCTAACACTTGTACAAAGGGAGGAAGTCCAGAAGGTGGAAGGAGTCGATGGGTCTCCGCTTTCATCAGGTCCTATCACCCACTCCACCGAAACCATGATGGTTCGCATCTTTCACCATTCGGAACAGTTACAGTTCGATTTAATTCGAGCAGCACATTTCCCAGTAATACTAGGAATCTCCTGGCTGAGGATGCATAACCCACTAATAGATTGGACACGGAACACTTTGGCCTTCACTTCCTCCTACTGTAGACACAATTGCGGTATCCATCCCGCAGAAGAGCCGGTACAGGTCCTTACTCCACTACAACAAGGGGTAAATGAGATTTGTAAAGTTCCCCAAGAATTGACCGAATTTTCTGACCTCTTCAAGGACAACTCAGTTTTGGAACTACCCCCACATCGGCCGGAAGACTGTGTCATCGAGCTACAACCTGATGCCCTGGTGCCATTCAGCCGCATGTTCTCCTTATCTCTTACGGAAAAGAGGGCCCTGCGTAAATATTTGGATTCCCATTTAGTTAATGGCCTTATTCGACCTTCCAAATCACCGGCAGGTGCATCTCTCTTCTTCATACCCAAGAAAGATACTTCAGAACTGAGGCCCTGTATCGATTACAGGGGCCTGAACAAGGTCACAATTCGGGACAGATACCCAATGCCCCTGATAGCTGACATCTTGGAAGCAGTCCAGGGTTCCACAATATTTTCTAAATTGGACCTTCGCAGTGCCTATCATCTCCTGCGAATTAGAAATGGGGATGAATGGAAGACTGCTTTTCGGACCCCGTTTGGCCTTTTTGAGTATCGGGTGATGCCATTCGGCCTGGTAAACGCACCCGCCATATTCCAACGCTTTATGGACCGCATGTTTTCCGATCTGCTATGTTGTAGTGTCATTGTTTATTTGGATGACATTTTGGTGTTTTCAAAAACCAATTCCGAACACGTGTGTCATCTTCGGACAGTATTCCAGCGACTACGCTCGCAACAGCTATTGGTCAAGCTTGAGAAATGTCTCTTCTACCAACCTTCTATTCCATACTTAGGGTACATCCTCTCTCAAAAAGGAATCAGTATGGATCCCAGGAAGGTATCAGCCATCCTGGATTGGCCAATTCCAGCATCCCAAAAAGACGTCCAACGGTTTTTGGGGTTAGCTAATTTCTATAGAAAATTTATCAATCACTTCTCACAGATAGTGCTTTCAATCACCGCCCTCCTGAAAAAGGACACCAAACCTTTCTTTTGGTCGGAATCGGCCAACCAAGCCTTTTTAGATCTGAAAGGAAGATTCTGCTCCGCTCCAATTCTGTCTCAACCGGATCAGGACCAGCCCTTCATAGTCGAGGCAGACGCCTCGGCCCACGCATTGGGAGCTGTTCTCCTTCAACTTAAGGATGGCACAGAACATCCCGTAGCCTATCTCTCTAAAACCCTTTCAGCTAGCCAGAGGAATTACTCGGTAATAGAAAAAGAACTGTTGGCCCTCAAAGTTGCCTGTGAAGAATGGAGACACTTACTCCAAGGTGGCACCCATCCTTTCGTGTTACGCACGGACCATAAGAACCTAAAGGTACTCGGAAGCATGGAGTGTGTCAACTCCAGACAGGCCCGGTGGGCGCATTTCTTTAGTCAGTACGATTTTGATATAACCTACATACCAGGCACTCAGAACTGCTTGGCCGATGCCCTATCCAGAAGACAGTCTTTCGAGCACCTCACCCCCCCAATCGGGAACCCTCTGTTTCCTCAAAACAGGATTGTGGGATTAGTTTCTTCCTTTCTGCAAGAAGTCAAGACGGTAACCAGACCGGACTTAGTCACTTCAATACCTGGAAGTCTGCGCCCACAAATAGGTTGGTCGGAAGGACTTTTACTAGTGGGTCAGCGTTTGTATGTTCCCTCCGAAATCCTACAGCGGAAGGTACTGGATTGGGGCCATAACCATATGACAGCTGGACATAGAGGAGTAAAAGGAACCACTGAGTTGATCTCTCGCTCATTCTTTTGGCCATCACTATCTCAGGATGTGAGAAGACACTGTAGAACGTGTACGGTGTGCGCACAGAATAAGAATCCCACCTGCAAACCCTATGGGTTATTGACTCAACCAGAATTACCCAACAGACCCTGGACTCAAATTTCTACAGACTTCATTGTAGACTTGCCAGTATCCCAGGGTTCGACTTGTCTCATGGTTACCATAGACACGTTTACTAAGATGGCACATTTTTCTGCATTACCAGGAATACCTTCTGCCCCCCAGATGGCGGAAGTCTTTCTTAGGGACGTATTCAGACTCCATGGTCTTCCCGATAAGATAATCTCCGATAGAGGCACTCAATATACATCTCGTTTCTGGGGAGCCCTATGCCACCGACTAGGGATAGAAAGGGCCTTATCATCTGGCTTTCACCCCCAGACCAATGGCCAGACGGAGCGAATTAACGCCTCCCTCGAGCAGTACCTCAGGTGTTACATTAACAAAAATCAGGACAATTGGGTTAGCCTTCTACCCACGGCAGAATTTGCCTACAACAACACAGTACATTCGGCTACGGGTCTTAGCCCTTTTTTCTGCTCCTATGGGGTTCACCCTCGTAGTATACTTCCTGTGTTTCCCTCACCTTCTAATATACCTACTATTGAATCTACCTTGGATCACTTAACTACCGCACATTCTACCGCTCAACGGAGTTTGGCTTCCACTAGGCATAGGTATAAGGTTTTTGCTGATCGGTCTCGCTCGCCTTGCCCTGATTGGAAGGAGGGTGATCGAGTTTGGTTATCAACCCGATTCCTGCCTAGATGGGTGCATTCGACCAAATTGACCCCCCGATTTGTAGGGCCCTATAAGATCAACAAGAAGATCAATCCTGTGGCCTATAGATTACAGCTTCCCAAATCCATGCACCGGGTACACCCGGTCTTTCACTCGTCCCTCCTTCGGCCGGTTGATCCCCATATCTCAGTCAAAAAGGCTTTTGGATTGTCCGGTAATACCAAAGACCTGTCCGAAGAATATGAGGTATCGGCCATTCGTGATTCCAGATATCGCAAAGGCAGGTTGGAATACCTGGTTTCCTGGAGGAACTACCCTAGTTCAGAGGACTCCTGGGAGCCTAAATCCTATGTTCGTGCACCCAGAATGGTCAGGAGTTTTCACCGTGCTCATCCGGGTAAGCCCGGGGGACCCAGCCTTGGAAGGGGGCATACTGTCACGCTCGGCCGCGGTTGGCGGCTGTGGAGACGCTGGCGATGGGGCGGCCATTGAATTGGACGTCACGCTGACGGCGTCCGCATCCAGCGGTCTAGTTTTTTCCGCGCTTCCCCGGCGGAGCCTATGTAACGTCACCTAACCCGGAAGCCCGCGCGTTGCAACCTTCGCGTCAGGCTTCGGGTTGGTACGCTACAGTTTTCCTTTCCGTGGCTTCGCCACCGCATTCCCCCTGCTGCTTCGCTCCTTCCTCTCTTGTTCCTCCTTCCGTTCCTCGTCCTCTCCCTTTGTCTCTCTCTCCCTCATTGACTACTGGGACCCCCTCTTAAGCACTCTCATTGGGTCGCGTTCCCTACTGGCTCCTTTCTCTGCTTGCCGTTCTGCCTTCCTAGGTAGACACTCCTGTCTCTGCCCTATTTAGCGGGCGCCTCGAGCTCCATTTCGACATTATCCTGATATGCCCTGCAGTCTTGACCAGAACCACTACTGACCTGCAAAGAAGGGGTTTTTTGTGCCTTTCAGGCTTTTTCCCCTACACCGGTCTACCCCGGTTCGGGGGCCCCCTTTTTTGCCCCGAGTTTGAGGGGCAGGGTGGCTTCCTCTCGGGGTAGGTCCTCTCATCATACCAGAGAACAGGAAGTCTGGAAAAGGAGATTCGGAGCTGAACCGGAAGAGATACCCCAAGGTGAGCAGGAGGGTATTGAAGATAGAGGGGGATCAGGGGTGAAGTTAGAAGAAAGTGGGAGTACACTTGACAACAACTCTCTAATCATTCTTCTCCTTCTCCTACTTCTCTAACAGTTTTCCCCCCATTGCAGTACTCTTCACTCTATACAACTTCTCTCTTGTAAAACTCATATTTTCCTTCGGCCTTCACCATGCCTTCCTCGCGACGGCACAGTTATCTTGTTCTTTTTCCCATTCTTTTTCCCTGATATTTCAGATCACATCACCAGCTTGCCACCCAGCCCCCAATGCCATCACCAACCTCCCTGCCCCATCGCCTTTTCTCCTGAACACCCCACTCCATCACCTATGGCATACAATCTTGGGGTTCTAATTGACAGCAATCCAAGACTGTAACAATTCAGCATGGCTATCAACATGGTAATAGGATTAGTTTACTTAACTCAAGGAAAATTGGCCCCACCTCTCTCACCATTCACTTATTAGTCTAATCTCTAACCCTGTTCTCAGTGAATGTGACTATTGTTCAAACCTGCCCCTTGGTCTCCCTCTCCAATCCTACACACCTCTAAACAACGGCCTCATTATTGCTTCTAGAAATTCTATAAACCACCAAGATCATCTCCCACTTATCCACCCTGTCACCTTCTGGGGTTTTTATCTATCAAAACTGCACTTTCTTCAAATTCCTATCCAAATATACTTATAGATGTATGTTCTTGCCCGGTTTCCCTAATCACCACCTTCACTTCTCTCTCTCTACTCACTTTCTCGTTCTCTCTTTTCCTCTTTGCTCCATTCTCTCTGCACCCTGCTCTCTTAATTAAGAGTCATCTGTTAGCCAGTGAAGGGTCGCTCCACACCTCCCAACACAGACCACGGACTGACCCCACCCCACAGTTCATCACTTTGTTCCCTCTTGCTATTGTACAAAGGTACAGGTACCACAAGTTCAGGCTCCAGACCTTAATCTAAAATGTAATATTAAATGTCCTGGTTCATTCCCACTGTATGTCCCACTTTGCAACCACAATATCACATGATTCTTTCAAAATAAATGAATTCAGCCCGATTATAAAGGCACATTACTCAGAAGCCCCATATTTTTTCTCTGTAGGGCAGCCTACATGAGTTGTTTCTATGAGAATCTGCTCAATAAATATAAAAAATACATTTGGATCCTGTGGAATAAAAATGTATGTTGCGTGTTTCCTGATTAATGTGCTAAAATGTCATTGAGAAATTGAAACAACAGATACAATAGGATTCTGAAGGAGTATTGCTAAGGGTACCTAAGTGCAAGTTTGGTGGCTGGTTGTGGAATGAAGAAATAGAGTAGTGTTGAAGAGTATGGTGAAGTCTAAAGGAGGAAAAATGTGGCTGACGTGTGTGAAGAATCAGTGCTGTGTAGGTGTGGGTTGTAGGGTGTGTTGCTGTATTAGGTGGTGGGGTGGTATAAGATTGTGGAATAATGTAGATTGGTCTGCATCAGTGTGGTGAGCTAGCACTAAAATGCTTAGAGAGGGCTTCTGTAATTTTTTCTATTGGCTCATTAAAAAATAAGAATTACACAATTCCATTTTAAGATACCCCTGGTGTCGCCATTCAAGCACATTATCTGTATTCTTTGTAACATACACATTTCCCTTAATCTTAGAATCTCCCAATCCTATATTAGATCACACATAAATCAAAGTATGGATTGGCACCCCTCCATATGCAGAAGGGTCAATATCGTTCCTTTTCAACTCTCCCACCCCCTAATGCAAATTTAGCTTGTATTCAAATCGATTCATCAATGTAAATGTCTACTAACATTCAAACTTTGCTATTGTCCACACAATGATTGTTACATGTGGCCTATAATAATCTAAGTGTTTTGGCCGTGGCAGAAACTACCGTGGCCGAAACATTTGCATGAGAAAGGTTGCGAACTACCAAAAGTTTGCACCTTTCTCATGCGAACACACATACATACTCACACCCACACACACACAATACACACAAAACGTTTGGTGTTCGAACCTTTGGTGGTAGCATTTTTAGAAATTTTGTTCAAAGCGACAATTTTTTGTCGGTCAAATCGCCCTATACCTTCAACGCCAGAGTCACAGACGTGGCAATTACTTGTACCTCTCCCACCCCAGAGACTTGTGAAATTCGCGACATTGATAGTATTTGTCCTTAGCTCCCGAAAATGTGTGCAACCAAAAAGTGGTTTAATGGCATTCAAGTATTTCTCAAAGCCAAAGCCCACTTTCCCTAACGAGTACTCTGGACCCAGACTCAGTTTGTAACATTGATCCACCATCCTCCTTCTTGACAGCAAACAGCGGGACGTTTTACCCTGGCAGCACATGCTTTTTGTCTATAGTAATTGGATCAAACCATAGACTACTCTGATCAGGTCATTGAGAACTTGCTTCACATGCACCATTACCGGTAAAGCTCTCTCCCTTTCCAAGCTCATAACATGTGAGAGTGCGTCTCTATATGTCATGAGGCTAGGTGAGCAGCACACCTTCACCCGCTGTAATACCAGTCTTAGGCTCACCTCATCACCTATCGGGTGGAGATCAGTTTGCGGATTGAGGTATTCAGACCACTCAATGGATGCATTAGCAAATTCTTTAAGAAATTGTTTTTGAGTATTGCAAGGGGTTGTGGGTTTGCATAACACCATGTAGGGCTGATAGTTTAGCTTGTGCTCTGCACATGTCAAGGGTTGGTGTTATCGCTCCCCCACCATGGCTGTTAAAGAATATTTCAACCACGCCACCATATTTATTGAGGTTAGCACATGGATTGTTTTTGCCTGGTTGGTTTCCATTGGAGCATGAGTCTCCACCAGAATCAAAGAAGAGCGAATAATTCCAGGTGCTGAGGAATTCTGTGAAGTTTACCTCTAGCTCATTAGCCGGGAAGGTTTTGAATGCACAGTGCTTAGTGAGGAAACACTTAGCCTGACCTTTGTGGCCCGTGGTAGAGTGGGTGGTCGAAAGTGGGATGGTGGCATGGTCAAACTAGTTGAGTGGGAACGTATCTCATCATGAGCCAGGTGCGCCAATTACATTTCCATTCAGAAACTGAAAAAAGGAGAGCCTGACAAATCAGGGACTGACACTGCTACCGTTGATCTAATGTTTGCAAACTAGGACAACCAAAATGCAGCTATTTACATTTATTGGAATGTGTGGTGTGGTCCACCCTGACCTGCTTAGCCAGTTCCAGCTCCTTCCCTGCGTGAACTAGGGGGACTGGGTATAAAGGACTCCCTTTCACCATTAACCAATGCGTTCCTCCCAGTATGTATGCTTGTTGATCAAACTACCTCTCTGCTACTGTCAGCCCAGCATTTCCCATTCCGTATTCATCTGCATTATCAAAGTGTCCAGATATCACTATCTCTCAACACCAAGTCTCAGGGTTCTGTGCACAAACGCTTCACTTGATGGCACATGTTTTTCTGCACTCCTTTCCACTGACATCAGCTTTGAGCACAAACACAGCCTCCTCTTATGGGTGATCACCGTCATGTGCAAAAGGATACATGAGATCAGTGCTCAGATCCTTAACAGAAACTTTAGGATTTCTCGCCTGTTGACCACCAGCTCACCTGGTACTAGGTTATTCTGATGATTACATTTTACAGTATTGGAGCTGGTCTTGCGTGATCTAGTGGATGGCCTTTGGGATTTTCCAGGTATTTAACCTGTAACTGCCATGGGCTTTCCCCCCCAGTGCCAATGCCTTTTTTGGTGATTTCGGTATGTCGCCATTCAATGCCTTCTAACATTTACTCTTTCATTAACCCCCTTGGCAAGAGGGAGGTAATCCCAAGGACGAGTTACCTCACCATTGGCACTTAAAAGGTTAAACAATGCAAGGATCAGCGACACACTCTTCAATGCAATTCTTCAAGCAAGCAGATTTTAGCTTGAGCTCAGTTTAAACAGCAAATCAGCCTCTCAAGAGGTGGCGATGAAGCGTTAGATACGCATACATGCTGTACCAGGGGCATCTTCTGAATTACTTTAAGTTTCGTTTTTTAATATTCATTGTTTGGTACTGGGAAACTCCATAAGCCAGGGGAAAGGCCCGGAGTACATTTTGGAACCTATGTGATAGTTTAAATCCCAAGAAACAGCAAGGGCGTGAGAACTTCGTTTTGGAAGGGCACAAGACACTCTGAAAAGTTCACGAGGCACTGGGTTCTCTGGCACAAGACACCAGATTGCTTGGAGCATGACAGAATAATGAAATGATCTTGAGAAGATAAGAGACGTTTTTGTAAGGAACCCTGGATGACAACGAGGAGTCTCTGAGAAAATAATGCAGCATACCTATGAGGGGTTCCTGAAAAGCCCTTCATTCTGGGCAAACGGCTTTCATCACCTCACGATGTGATAATAGACATTGATTTTTTAAGTCTAATTGCGGGCAGGAGCAGCTCTTTCTGTGGGAGGACTAAAGTAGGCCAAGGGACGGATTCTATAATGGTACAAGTGATGGTCTGAAGGGATTAATCTAAGATGTTTTCTCACGCTCACAGTGGCCTTTGCTTTTGAGCACATATCTGAAAACGAAGACGCTGTTTCTGCCCCCTAACCCACATCGCATTCCCTGTAATAAAATATGCTTGTGAGAAGATAGATGGTGCTGGGGACTGCACGCGCATGCCCACTTGCAATACACACAGCAGGACAGAGTGAACTTTACCCAGTGTGTCTGCTAGAAAAGGTGCAGAAACACCTCCACGTGTGCCATGGTGCAGTGCACAGAGAACAGAAGTGGGGGGGTGGCGGTGCCATTTACCAAGTATACAAATAAATCAATGCTGTAAACCAATAAATAAAAGTGCGCTTTGGCACCTTCTCCTCCAGGGACGTCATTTCACCAAAATGCCAGGGGTAGCGAAAGTGACATCACACGACCCTTGACACCCTGATGACATCACAGGAAGTGATGTCATTTGACCCCACCAAAAGTGATATCGCGGGAAGCAATGGAACATGACCTTTCACCCGTTGACAAAACAGGAATTGGCATCACATAGCATTGTACGATATCACTAGAGTGTAATGTACATTTCATACAAGAATGGATCGCCATACGTATCGTTAAGATCAGTGTGTATCGGCCTGTATTACCAAATTACTGTGAATGCAAGCAGATGTCCATGACCACATGATAATGATGTGTTATTATATAGCACTTATGCTTAAGCGCTTTATATAGAAAAAAAATACACCCAATATCACCCGACTGTGTTGGTACTCATTCATTGACCTCAGAAGGATGAGATGCTGAGTTCCAGCGTTTAAGAACAGACTAAATCAGTGACTCGCCCCCTGGAGTGTGCCTGACATAAACCTTTAATGAGTATAGCAATTATTGTATAGAATTCCAGAAAGACACATTATTTGGTATTCCTATTCTTTCTTATTTAGGGTCAGTGCTGAAAGTGCTAGACTTGTCGCACTCCTGTTCTTATTTTTCTTATTTTTTTTAAGGTTCCTGAACAAGAAAGCCAGCCACTGCAAAAGTAAAGAGTCACATGGTGCTGGCCACAGCCCAGGAGCTTGCATAAAAAAATAAAATTAGAAAATAAAAACTTTCTTCAAAAGTTTTTTTTAGAGGTCGCAAGGGAGACTTCAGAGGTCGCAGTTGCGACCTCTGGCAACCCCTACATGACGTCCCTGTTCTACTCCTTTACAAAAGTGCGCACACGTATGTGTGCTCTGGCGGGACTCACCGTGTATGATGCCATGGCTGAAGCTGCGGGTCCAAGGCATGGTTGCTTAGTGCAGTGCCTGGGCCAGAGGTGATGGCAGCTGTGACTTGCGGAATCAATGTTTGGGCATCTGAGGGAATAGGTACACATTCGGTGCACGCAAGCTTTCCCTAATACAGAGACACCTGTGTCTCACTACATAGGGCACAATGCGAGTCTCACACTCTGCGCAAGTGTAAGAGCAATAGGGGGTGGCAATCTTCACGTGTTTAATGCATGTGGCAAGTTACATGTACAAACCCTGCAACCGGATGTCACTGCAGCATTTGATTGTTTTATCTGCTTCTAGGAATGAAGTGACAGAAGTGAAAGGAGCATCCATCCAATTAAGGTGAGTCTGATGGTGCTGGTTTAGGATCATACAAAACCTGCTGTAATAACACCTTCGTTGGACAACCTAGTCTGGCACACTGATTGCATGCATGTTCATCCAATCAGTGTGTGACAGAGACTACCATATCCAACTGATTGCATGAATACCCAACAGGCTGGAAACAGAATGACAACTCCTCTGACATTACAACTAAGTATGATATTAGTAAAGTATGGTGTAGAGGAACAAGTAGATATGTCATCCCTAGTTGCCACTCCCTCACCTCTGTCATACGGGAACAGCAGGACAAGAACCCTATGTGGGACACCAGGTATTATACCAATACCACATGGAATGCATGAGAGACGTTATGCACTCTGACAACCGTAAAAATGTACCCTCACACTGAAAGGGTGGAAGGATTTTGGCACACACCATTGGGCATCATAGAGATATAGGTGAAAGCTGATGAGTGCAGAGTGACTACATGAAGGAAAGATGCTGAGACATACTGAAACGATATGCAAATACTTAAGAGTAAGGATGTAACTGAAGTAACAATGAAACATTTAATCAAATATGAAGAAATCATATATGTAAAGAAAATAAATAATCATATATGTGAAGAAAATAAAGTAACCTGTTGACTAATAAGAGTATACTAGTAGAAACGCAAGGTAGACGAGTCATCTAGAAGCTTGCTGCAGAGGAAAGCACAATGTGGTAAGAGCGGCCATGATGCAAAGATGGACGTCGGACTTGTATTCAAACCAATTAAATTACCCCAGAGAAAGACCAGGGCAGCAGAGCCAGGAGGCACTGGAAAAACAGTTTTGTGTGAGAAATAAAGAGGAGTCTATTGGCCTGGGATCAAGGATGCTCCTTCAAGGAATAATTGCAAGGCACAAGGGGAGTCAAAAGGATAAACCATGTTAGTAAGACATATTTCTCTTAGATTAAGAATCTGGCAAATCACTGGCTTTTAAAAAATGTTATTAGTAGATAATATTATGCAGACAATTCTTTCTCCAAAGAGGTAATCTGCTAGCCACATCCCCCTTTGTCACAACTCCATGCCGAAAGCATAATGTACTTGTGCCCTGCTGCATCAGTAACCTGATACACAGCACCTGCCGTGCTCATGGCACAGAGCAGGTTCAAAGGTCACAAGATGCCCACTCGACCACCGCAGTGACAGAGCAGTCACTTCAGCTCAGGGGTGACTTTCAAGATATGGCCCCTGTACCCAAACTAGGATGGTCACAAGCACCCCAAGATGGTGGCATGCTAATCTCTAAGAATAAGCTATGCTTGAGTTTAGGCTTAGTGCACAACAATATTTATGTTCATGGCTGCCACATACAAATTGATATTGCACTTGTGTCAGCTCCTGTGAGTCAGCTCGGCTTTGGAAGGAATGTATATTTGGTTCAGACGGGCTGATACTGCCACATAGTACGATGGAAACCCAGAGGACCCAGCCTCTTTTTGATACTCTCTGGGAGGGCAGATAACCTCCTCCCCCAGAGACAGTCATCCAGCAGGCAGCTATGTTTGGCCCAGGTAAAAGGAGCCCACCCATTCAGGAGTAGTAGTCTCACACATCATGCAGTGATTATATCGAGAGAAAAAAAAACAATTGAAATAATACTGAAACAATAACTAAAAATAAATATATGTGGGTGGGGGTAAGGGCTTATAAAGTGTGGGGGTGATTCAGGGTGAGGTTAAAAGCATGGGGAAACAGGGTTTAAAAAAATCTATTTTCTTTTTTGGTACTATTTAATTCACTAATTTTTGATTCATCATAATCTCATGTAACCCCTGACACCAGGGTGCTGCATATTCAAAGGTCTTTGTTGTGAGTATGATGGAATGAGGCGGGGGTAGGATATGCAGGAGTGATCTGGACACTGGAAGAAGCCTTACACCATCTTGTTTCTCACTGTCTCTCTTTTCCTTTCCTGTCTGCTCCACTTTCTCTGGAGAAAAGCAATTTGGATACAAAATTAACAGGGCAAATCCACTAAAGCAAGGTGACTTTAGACCAATCACCCGAGGACTTGTGCCCTTAAAAAAGGAGTCTCAAACCATTTCAGCAGAATTCCCTCAGCACCTCAAGGATCCTTTAAGGCCAAAGAGATGTTCTGAAGATTCTCACCTGGACTTCCCTTGGGTCAGTTGCACTGTCTAAAGCACTCCATTATAGCTGAAGAAGGAGCTGTCCAAGACAGAAGGAATATTTGTCCCCTAACCACTCCCAAGAAGCATTGAGAATGACCAGTGCTGTGGCATAGGACCCAACATTCTGCATCGGATGTTCCGTCCCAGAAGATCAGACCCTGAACTGGAGTATCCTGTACTCGCGTCCTTTGCCAAGGCCTCACAGTATCCCGGAGGGCCAGACCAGTATGCTGGTATCTGTATTCTTCCAATCAGCCAAACCTTTGTACCAGCTCAACAGAGCATTGTGTCCTAGCAAAGCATATCACCTGCTAGGCCCTGAGTTTCTGCTAAATGCTGGAACCTGAACCAAATCTCTGGATGGTCACTCGCTGACTCTAACCGAGGGTTACAACAATGGCTCATTACAGCTAGCCAAAAACCACCACCCCATTTATTGCACATCTATGCACCATAAATCACGACTTCAATGACTTCCACATCCAATCTTGAACCGCTGGAGTGTTCTTAGCCAACCTCTCCCAGATGCCAAAGCTCAATGAAGCCTGGACAACTGTGAAGCATTCTTGGGACTGCCCCAACCTACGTCACTTGAACCGCAACAGTTCAACCGCACTCGATCCTACTCAACGTGCGCTTGCTGCCCAGAGCTCCATGATTCTACATGCCTGTCTGAGCCTGCTCAGCTCGCACCAACTTTCGAACCAGGGTCTGTTGCGTCAGCCCACCAGAAACTGAATCCAGGTACTGCAACACGGAACTGCCTCCACAGTCTACTTGAGCTCTAGAGACAGGTTAGGTCACGATCACTGCTGATCTCAACCCAATATCCAATTTATGGCAGTACCATACCTACCACACATGCAACTACACTCAGAGTGCTCTGTTGCATCTTCCATGTTCTTTGTTTTGGGATGGGTTATTGGATAGTCATCTTTTTTATTCGACTTGCAGATGATGTGCTTTATTAAATTGCTTTATATTTTTATAGAATCTTGATTGGACATTCACTTTATTTTGGACTGTGATACTGTGTGGTCTGGGTCCTTACTGGTTCATCTTCACACTCCTCTTGAGAGTATAGCCTTCCCTCTGCCTGCGTTACCACAAAGGCAAAGGAGGTATATCTCTTGACTGTTCATGTTTTACCTTTATGGTTGTGCTGTTTTTTGTTTTTTAGAAGTGTGAGGGCTAACTCAGCCATTTTACCACTGCTCATCCTTGTACTCCTGCGAGGCAGAATCCAATTTGTCACAGTAGGCGCTTCATCAAAAGTTACCTTTAAGTCTTTTAGTGGCAAACTGAGTACTTCCACAACTTTCATTTGTACAGAGAGCACAGCTTAAATTTTTCAATTCCAGCCATAAATTTAAAAAGATCACTGGGCAGATTTATTCAGAAGGGTTTTAAGCAAGCACTGTAGAGAAATTTGGGTTTCTGTTATGACTCAAACATTTCATGCAATAGTCATTGCCATTATTTGGACACAGTAGATCATTGTTCCATTGTGCATAAGGGGCCGCACTCTGACCCTAAATGGTATAGGAACATTTAATTTTTTAGACACCAACTCTAAGGTCTATAGTAGAATCCCTCAAAACAACCAGGATGATAGTGCAGAAAGTCATACTAATATGTTGCACTGCCAATCCGGTTTTCACTCAGGAATGTGCACATTGGATCAGTGTTTTAAGTTATACATGATAATTGCAAAGCAAAACTTAAATACAAAATGTGTCATTTACTTAACATGCATGCAGCTTAGAGTAGTTTTTGATTTCCCCGACCGACCGTAGTCAATTGTGAGCTATACTTTTCCATCTAGACACTGATGATATGATATGATATGATATTTATAACGCGCCTATACACAAGTGTTTCAAGGCGCAACGAGGCAAGGGAGGGGGAACAGAGGGAAGACAGACAATGATCCTACTAGGCCAGGTTTCATTCAGATCGCACAAGTGCATAGGAAGGGGAAAGGGGAGAGTGCGAGGGGAAGAGGGGGGACAGTGCAGTAAAAGGATAATAGAATAAATAACAATAAGTAATGTATGGCCAGCAGCTGGCAAGTGCAAGGGTAAAGGGTAAGTGCTGGCATCAAGTGTCAAGTGCTGGTAAGAGACTGTAGGGCTACAGAAAAAACAGTCCCAAGTGCAGGGTTGCAAGGAAGGCAGTGCAGGTGTGCAACTGGCGGGGGAGTGGACCTAGGCCCGAGATCATAGGGTGGCCAGGTAGCCAGTGCAAGGTCAGTTGCAGCCAGGAAATCAGCAGGGGAGAGGAGGAGAGAAAGCAGAAGCAAAGAGAAAGGATTTGAGCTGCTTCCGGAACCGTAGATGGTTCTCCTCAAGTTTCCGGGGGGCAGAAAGGCTGTTCCAAAGGGAGGCCTCTGCCGAAGAAAGAGATCTACCACCAACTCGTTGCTTGGAGAAGCGACTGACCTGGAGGGAGTTGGAGGTGGAAGATCGAAGAGCTCGAGAAGGAAGATGTTTAGGAAGAGAGAGTTGAATGTATTGAGGCCCTAGGCCCCAGAATGCTTTGTGGACAATGCAGAGGGTTTTGAACTTAATCCTCGCAGTCACTGGGAGCCAGTGCAGAGATTTCAGTCCTGGAGAGATACGATCCCTGGGCTTGCGGCCAAGGACAAGTCTCACAGTCCTGTTCTGGATGAGTTGCACAGGACGGAGTGTCGAAGCAGGCAGATTTAGAAAAAGGCTGTTGCAATAGTCCAGCTTAGAGAGAACCAGAGCTCTGGAGACAGTGAGCTTCTGGGGAAGGAGAGGAAAGGAAGAATACCCCTGAGGAGGTGCACCTGGTAGTGTGTCTTCTTAGAGATGTCGGAGATGTGAGGAGAGAAGGAGAGAGTGGAGTCGAACATAACACCAAGGTTTTTTGCCTCCCAGGTGGGAGTAGGGAGAGGACCAAGAAAGGCTGGCTAGAGAGTGACAGGAAAGGAGGGTGTGGGTGTGCCGATGACGAGAATCTCTGTCTTACTGGCATTAAGGCAGAGATCATTGGTGGCACACCACTCCTGGATGGCGGAAAGACAGTCAGATATGAGAGAGGGAGAAGAGGTGACTGAGCGTAGCGTGAAAATGAGCTGAGTGTCATCCGCATAGCACTGGAAGTTGGGACAGAGCATGGAAATGTGGTAGGCAGGAAATGCCAGGTATTGGTTGAACAGCCAGGGAAAGAGGTTAGACCCCTGGGGGACACCATAGGTAGAGATAGAGATAGAGTAGAGGAAGGACCCAAGTTGAACTTGGGAGGGTCGATCAGAGAGAAAAGAAGTCAGCCATGCCAGGGCCTGACCAGCGATCCCCAGGTTATCACAGAGTCGGCTGAGCAGGATGGCATGGTTGACCGTATTGAAGGCAGAGGAGAGAACAAGTAAGATGAAGACACAAGGGGTGTTGGAATCAAGGTTGGAGAGAAGGTTTTCACGGATGTTCAGGAGAGCAGTTTCTGTGCTCCATGTGCGATTGATGAAGTACATTATGAGTGTTCACAGCACAAACACTGCCAGAGTCTGTTTTTGGTAAGGGGGAGAACCTGACTTAACTTTTTTTACATTGAGAATAGGTTGCACCAAGGCTGTGTATTGGCCCTTCTGTTTTGTTTTGTTAACTAAAATAAGTGGTTGAAGTCCTGCTGAATGCTGTAATAGACGTTCTAATGGTGACTACCGCTGTATTATCCCCCATCTCTTATATGCACTGATACAGTATTAATAGTGAAAACTAACACACTAAAAATGTTATCATTTGCTTTTGGAAATTCCTACGCTAACCATTTCCTTGGGGTTAATGGCATCAAATCCAAATTAAGGCTGCCTGATCCGAAGAAAACCCTGAGGAGATCATTTAATAAATATTGTGAGCAGCATTTTGGAAATATTTAAAACCAATGAATACTTAGGAATAAGATGTGTGACCACACTTGATTGTACACCACACACAAGAAATATAACAGCTACAGTAGGTCAGTCATGTGGTGCATTAACAACGTATAGTAAGTGGGTAGGTCCTACTCAAAGTGAAGGCTACTGATTGCATATGATGATGCAGAATTAGTCCATACCTGTCTGAAATGTGGGGTAATGGAAAGGCCAAGGAAATGCCTTGAGTTATAATAAATAGTCGTTTTAGATGTTTGCCTGGGATTCCAATTTTAATATCAGTAGAAATATCTCACTGGGGACTGAGGATGCCCTTTCTCTCAGATGAAATGATCTAAAAGCCTTTGATGTACTGGATTAAGCTCTCCAAACCTGACACCCTGAACCTCTCAAAACACCTTTTAGAATATAGAATGCATTTAAATTCCTGTAAAAGATAAAGTCAAGTCAGGTTTAGTCTTGAAGCATGGATCAAAAATAATTCTCTAATCCCAGCCAAAGAGATTAGAAGTAAACTTCAAGAGCTACTGGACCTGGAGCTCCTTAGCACGGTTGCTAGTGCAACCTTGTTCAGTATAATCGGCACAGCTACTAGATGCAGAGAACCAGATCCCACAATTGCATACAGTCATCAGGGTTCAGCCTGGACAATTACCCGCAAAAGCTGTTACCCTTCCCAGGAATGTACGAGAGAATTCTTTGGTTGTCTAGGGTACCAGTCAAAAGTGTGAGGGTGTCTAAGTTCATAGGACAACTCGCACTATGTAATAGATTGATGGATCTCCCAGTACCCATGTTGTTTATAGTAAGGGCTCATACATGGTATCGGGGCCAGTATATTGTCATTTGGAGCATATACACTTAGAGGAATAACGCTTGCTTATCCACAGTAACCTCTACCTAACTCCAGAGATGGTCTATAATAGCTGAAGGGCCCTGGGGTCATTTGAATCCTTGTTACTTGTGGAGTGTACATTTTCCTGCTGCTCCCTTTTTTTTAACTCAGTTTAACCTTCGTTTCTTTGCAGCATTTTGGGATGGGTTTTACCAGCCCTACTTTGTTACTTTTAGGTTACTGAAACACAGAGTTTCTCTGGACAACCCTTCTGCGCGTGCTGTAAGGAAAATGCAATTATAAGGCACTATTAATGACATTTGGAGAGATGTTTTCTGTACATTCATAGATTTGAACTCTTTGATGCAGCAGATTAGGTGGTTGTTTCCTTAATGTCTACTTTAAGCGACAGATGTACATGTTACGGTTGTTTTAAATCAGAAACTGACTTCCTCTAGGTTACCATGTCAATCGTGATATAAAGCATGAAGTTTATATCAATACCTCACATTAGGGGTGGGCATTTCTTTTTAGGAAGTCCCCATAAGTATATAATGGAGCAAATATCATCTAATTTCACTGACCCTTGCAACTCCCTCTACCCTTTCCTCAAAAGGAGGTACAGAAGGCAGAGAAGAGAGCAATGCTGCTAGCCGATCTAGGTTAATCACCTGAAGGTGCATTGACAAGGAAGATTGAAAATCTGTCCTTTTGGATTCCCAGGTAGGGTACACCAGACAGTAAAGGTCCTCAAATCGTTAAGATTAGGGATCAGCTGGTAAAACCCATCCCAAAATGCTGCAAAGAAACGAAGGTTAAACTGAGTCCTGATTCCTGGCTTGCATTTGCTTTTCCTTGCAACATAATGTGTAATTACTGACTTCTGCAACTGTATTCATTTCTCCCCTCTTGCTTCTCGACTCTTTTACACCGCTCTACTCTTAGTCTCTCCTCTTCTCCCTTTCTTCTTTTCCCTCTCCCCTCTCTCCTTCTACTTACTTATTCTATGCACTTACTCAATCAGAATTGCCCTCGGATCTAGTATGATAGCAACATTGTGTGTCTCGTCCCCCTCCCTCTCCTTTCTCATCCTCCCCCTACCCCTCCAGCACTATCTGAAATGTCGTCAGGCCTAGTATGTTAGTTGCTTGTTTTGTTATTCTCGTTCTCCCCCCCCCTCATCTTTTGTAAAATTCCGTCACTACCTCAATTGTCGTCAGGCTTAGTAAGGTAGCCGCTTCTCTGTCTCATTTTCCTTCCGACTCCCCCTCCACTCCTTATCATTGTTGAAGCTCTTGCACTACCTGAAATGTCGCCAGGCCAAGTACGGTAGTCAATTTCACATTCTTTTTGTTTCAAGGACTTGTAAGGATGTCACTGTATTCTCCCTTGTTCCCTCCCTACCTTGAAGCGCTCTAAAACACATTGTGTATAGGCGCTATACAAATAAACTATCATAATATATCATTTAGGAGAATGAATGCTTGACCCATCCATGTTGTGGTAATTCAGCACAGGCTGATTGTTACTGCAAACATGTATACAGGTATCTGCAACATCAGTGTGCCATGCCCCAAGTACGCTCCCGCTAACACATGTTTCTAAACAGTTTTTGACACATTTGTTTAATGGAGCCCTCTATTATTAGTTGTTATTGTAAGACTTGACCCCCCTTTACTGACTGGATGCTAATGTGTATGTTACTCAATGTGTGATATTATTGCGGATTCTGACCCGTGGTTTGCGCTGCAGACAACTAGGATCACTGGACTTGGTTTATTTACAAATCAAAAGCCATATCATCCATCCCTTTTGTATCCCGTGTTACCAACACCCACAACAATGCACTCTGCCCCCTTCTGGACCTCCCCAAGCGCAGTGCCGCCCCAATGCCACGAACTGTCACACTACCAGCTATGCCTTCGCTTTAACTGTACCAGCTACTCCCACATCACGTTCACATAACAGAATCTGCCGGGGAAATGAGCAAGGGGCAATGTCTGACACCTTGGCAGTCATTTCAGTGGTCACATTCTCTCTTGTATTAGAATGCCTCGTGCAGTCTGTCCCTTGCCACCAATTAAACAGCACGTACCATTACGAATGTTTGCTCTGGGATGCTAATTGCTATAATGCCCTGTTCAGTGGGGTCTGCAATATAGCAATTACCTAAAACCCATGTTAAAGACTTCATGGACCTATTATTAACTTGGATGTTGGCCCGATACGACCTGGTGAAGACCCACGAACGCAGCATCAGTTATTCCTGTTGCCCCTACGTGGACCATCGTCAATAGATGTTCTATTCCTCTTCTGTGCATTAGATTGATGTAATTGAAGGGCTTGGGTTCTTTCTTGCATCACACCCTGCAGGGTCGATGCATCTATTCAATAGTAATACAATATCTTCTTAGGAAGGTGTTGCTCGCCTCTATGCACTCTGGGATTTCAGGTAAAGCATGTCAAGCATCTATTGTCCCTGTTCTTCCTGTACCAGGCCATTGTGTTACACACGTTATAAAACTGAGCTGTCCATATAGCGACATGTGTGTTTTTTGTGGGATTACATGTGGTTGTCTGTGTTTGACACATCATTCTTGTATGTAGGTTTTGTAGGCCTTACTATTAGGTGTAAATGGGGGAAGGCGAAATTAGCAGCAATAACAGACTCAGAGCAAGGAATCAATGAGCGGGTCATGGCCCCATTGTGCAGACCCAACTATGTAACATTCAAAGCACAAATACGTCACTTGGCCAGGACATAATCCCTATTCAGCTACATCAAGATGCATCGATCAGTAATTAAACACACCTCCCTATCACCACACCACACGCACCCCTACCACCACACCACATGCACCCCTACAACCACACCAAATCATGCACCCCTACCACCACACCACAAGCACCCCTACCACCACACCACGCACACCCCTACCACCACACCACACACACCCCTACCACCACACCACGCACACCCCTACCACCACACCACACGCACCCCTACCACCACACCACATGCATCTCTACCACCAAAACACATGCACCCCTACCACCACATCACACACATCCCTACCACAACACACACATCCCTACTACCACACGGGCATCCCATCATCCTCATCTCTTCTGTATCTGCCATCAGAATGGGTTGGTTTTTACAGTCTCCCTCTTCGCAATCCCCTCTCATCCCAGCCTCACCTGCTCTCCTAACCACCCACCTCTCCCAACCTCACCCTTCCTTATCCACAGGATACGCTAAATAATTGTGCAAGGCTAGGCACTGTAAGAGAACTGCATTGGTGACAGGCACAGTACACATACTTGATAACATAACTTTAGGAATATTTTGACTGCCAAAAGAAAACCAGAGGCCACACTGCGAGCTGTAGTTAGAAGGGGATGAACCTGGTGTTTGCCAGAGTTCAGATGCTGAAAAGAATTCTTAGCCAATAGGGTGTGGCATGGGAATTTAGTCAATATTTTTGCCGTCCTGACGTAAGTGAATTTGTGTATTTTGTGCATGTGCAAGCACTTTTTGAAAAACAATGATATAGACACATGCTGATTTTATATGGGCATACCTCAGTGGCATTACATTTATCTGCATGTTTTGCAATATGGCAATAGCAAATCAGTTTTTCATTGAGTATTAACATGATTGTAGAGCAAGCATCATTTGTTGAGAAAGTTCCTCTAAGGGTCGTTTGTAAGTAAACCTCTCTGAAGCAGTGCCCTTTCTTGTCTAACTTAGCATATACATGCTCCTTTGTGGAATTTGCATCTCTTCCACCAGATTATGTGCCCGATTCATGGAATCATTTGCCCGTAAAGTAGGGAACTTGCACGCCAAACTGCGTGCTTAATCCCGTTAGTCAATTCATGTAAATGAATGCACAGGTATTTCCTTGGACTTGCATGGATTTTGCGGCAGCCCAGCACGCCCCTGCGAGTGGCCGAGTGCCTTGTACGAGACACCATGCAGAGCGTGGGCGTCTCTTGCGCAGAGGACGTGGAAGGAGGCGGAACTCAGAAAATGGAGACAAACATGCGAAAAAGTGGGCGTTACGAGGGACGGCCTGCAGGCAGTCCATTGCACGCCCACTATTGTTTGGAACAATACACATTACGGGATCTGACCGCACAATCTCTGGGCAGGGAAATGGCCATGCAAAACTCTCATACTATCTACCACTCGAAGGCAGGCGTACAATCACTTGTGCATATGATTCACCGGGCAGAGGTAAGATTGGGAGTCGGATTTAGGAGTGTGTGCATATAACCGGGGTTTTGATCTAACTTAGGGGGGCTTGTATGCAGTGCAGTGGGGTGCAGGAACGATTTACGGGGGTTTTCACACACATTTTCTGAGTTTTACCTGAGTTACAATACATTGCACACATGTTGTTGGGGTGTCAGTAACAGTTACAGCAGACCCAGTGAAGGGTCCTCGACATGCAGGGGGACACTGCACACTGTTTTGAGGGTGCATGTATTCACGCTCGGGGAGAATGCAAAGGTGGCTGTTTCTGTCTGTTTTTGATTTGCCTGAGGGCGTGTCGGGGGCGTTCCGGTCATGACTTGCATTTATAGTTACTTTGTGAAAACAATTCCATGAATACGCAGAGCGCGTAGAAACACTTCAGCGCGGAGGCTCACGCATTGACAATCTCGGCGCGCGGGCGTTGCAGGATTTATGCACACTTTTCTGTGAATCGGGTCCTATATGTTGAGGTTGACATCTACAACATCAGCCTGAGCTCCAGGTACCATACTTGCTGTAAGAGAGAGAATACCATAAAACAAACCAAGGTTTTGCAAATCAACCAGCTATACAGCGAGTGGCCTGTCTTGATGCTGTTATTTTTTAACAGTGGCAGCCCAATTGAAAGAAACTATCTTTTTTTCTAATTATACAGCAATCTATAATCCTAACTGCAGCACTTTCCTGATTGAATCCTTTGTAAGCATGTTTAGCCGCACATGTCCAGACCAAAGCGCTTTGAATAGAAGGTATTTGCCAGCTCAAGTGTATGGAAAAAAATATAGACTAAGTTTAACTCATTAATTATTCATATTCATCACAGGTACCACTTATAATTATCCCTATTCAAACATCTTTGAATGAGGGGTTAGTCTGTTACTACTCGTGTGAAATAGCAATGCAGCCCGCACTTGAAGTGTCCAACTGGCAGAGAATTCATGTTTTCTCTCGCCTGCTCTTGGTCTCTTAAGGTAATTATTTTTCGCAAATCCAGCATTCATGTTATGAAATGGAGATTGGAGAGAAGAAATGGCGATTCCAGAATACAGCTGCGTGCCTCCCTGATATCGGCTTGCTTCTATTTCAAGTATATTACGCGGAGTTATCCATGGGCCATATCACCCATTCTAAATTCTGAAACCACATTAGAGGTTGAAACATTGGTCTCGGTCCTTGTCATTCAAAAGGCAAGGGGCAGGCACTTTTACCTTGTAAATAAGAAGCAGGCACAATGGCTGCCTTGTGATTGTCAATGGCACCTCGGTACATTGTGACAAGGGGCTTTGTATTTGCACAGCCAACCACTTTGCACAGAGCAAGCTTTGCAAATAAAAATTCAGTTTATACCTTAGTATGAGGTATTTCTTGATGGAAACAGAGAATTGGTATTATGTTCCGTAAATAGTGTTGACTTAAGCAATATCGCTGGGCAAATCGTCTGTTCTCGTGAAATATTCATTAATGTATAATTGTTTAGATTTATTACATCTGAGATAGGTCCTATTGCTTTTATAATTATCAATACTTTGATCATGATGATGAGCGACCCCACCAATGCAACACAAGATAACACTATGAAACAGGACCAACCAAAGAAATATCCAACCGCTAAGCCAAAAAGGAACAACATAAGACGAAGGGTTAAGCTAACACAAAAACCAACCCGGCAACTCCCCACTAACCCCGCTAATAATTCTCTAACACTTTGTATACCCACCACCCAACCCAGACCGTCAGCACAAAACACCCAAACGACACACACTCTTCCAACTCTCCTCAGCACACAACACGCACATGAAACGCCTGCATACAACCAGACACAAAACAACACACAATGCCAATCAACTAAAACCGTACCAGCACACAGTGACTGTTTTTTTTTTCGAAACTGAACCTACCAACAGCACATAAAAGCTCTCTTGTGCTTGTCTCCCTCAACCCTACTAACTAACCACACAAACCGCCCTCCTTTTCAAATCCGCCAGAGTACATGGAGACATTGAAAAAGGGCGGCAGTGCGTGGTACAAGTCACAATAACATTATTATTATTATTATCATTCATTATTATTTCCAATTTTGTTTAAGTGCAAATGTTGAACCAAACTGCATTAAAGCACATTATACTATTATTAAGTATAACAGAATAATCGAAAATACAAAATACACCAAGAAAAGAAAAAATGCATCTTTATAACAATAATAACAAGCATTGAGAATGCCATCAGTTTGGGTTCTTGTGCAGGCTTGGTAAAGGCACTTGCTAGGCATTGCTGTAGTGGTATTAACTGGTTATTGATGACACAGATACAAAATAGTACGAGTACCGGGGCATCTAATAGCATAGCCTGGAAAATGATGACTAATTACACACAAGCCAAAACAGCGGCTTTGCCAATGCTTGTTTTTAACAGGACTTCAGTGAAGGAAATGCATCATAAATCGAGTATCTGAAGGCAGACCTGGTTAAGACATGTTTATTACACCAGTAGTGTGTTCACAACTCAAATCAAGTTATTCCCTCTTAGAAGGCACTTCAAATGCAAAGTTTGATGGGAAGATTTGATTAAAGCAATCTCAAAGTATTCCTATGAGGAGGTTGTTTGGCATGATGGGGCAGGAATAGGATGTGAGGGGCCACAGCAATAAGCATGACCATGGGCAGTCGATGGGTGCGCAAATATCCAATCAACACAAACAAGCTGTGTGTCCCGCCTCATATGCCATTTCTCCATATCTGTACTCTGAATGCAATAGTTTTGGTTTATAGGTGTCACTAAAGCACCACCTAAGAACACAAACTTAAAATGTTCTTAGGGCTGGAGAGGAAACCACATACAAAAGAAAATATTCAATAACCAAGATTACAACAATTGCCAAAAAATGTAGGAACCTCCAAACGCGGTATTATTCAACTTCCCAAAAAAACTCACCCTGACCATGATTGCTACAGATAGCATGGAAAAGCATGTTTTGTGACATTCATCCTTAACGTCTGATTTACTAAGCCATTGTTAAATGGGGCTTTCCCCTTGAAAAATGCTTTTGTAAACCAGGACCTTCTTGCTCACCCAATGTAATTGCCATCATGGTCTGCAATGGACAAACATGACAGCAACATACTGCCAGCTTAATTTTTGTAAAACGTGCTAATCGTTGCATGTTTAGGATGTTCATTGCACGCTCACGCTTTATATGGCAAGTCTGGGCAGGGTAGTGACATTTGTTTGCATGTGTAATGAACTCTGGGTAGATTTGCAGATGCTTGCTCTAGTGCAAAAAGCACTATTGCAGTGCATTGATGCACCAGGGGAAACGGCTGGCCTCAGGCACATATTGCACTGGTGCACAACGTCATTGAAAGAATATATATATATATATTGCAACAGGTCGATTGACTGCACTTGCACCAATGCAGGCTGTGTACAATTTGCCAATGCATATTTAGGGCCGGATTCACAGAAGCCCTTTATCAAGGTGCAATCCCATAGGAAATCTATCTGTGAATAAGGCCCTTAAAGTGTTATTTAGAGCTAGTGCAGAATACACATGGTTCAGTGGTCAATGTTCAACACTTGTCAAGGTTAAGTGTATTAGGCCACGTGATCCTCATCTTGTCGAAGATTGATTTTGCCCACATTAGCACCCTGGGAGGGGGTGCTGTGCAATCAGGAATCTTGGAAGGCAGGTTGTATTCTCTAGTACAAGCCCGTGTACCGAGTACCCTGGGTGGCCAGTGTCCCATTCCCGTCTTATTCCGTGCTCCCCCTGCACCACGTATCACCCATCTAGTCTTCTACATGTGTGATAATGGTGTCTTTAAAAAAATATACCTTACTGACACAGCCCGGCACCGTGCCGTGCAGATGTAAGTTTAGACCGTTGTCCTGTTGAAGATGTCATGGAAAACGGACTTGCTGACCGCAGCGCCCCGAAGCAACGGGCTGCGCTCGAAAGGTAAATTTGTTTTCCTTTAAAAAAATAAAGCACACCTTTAGCACACGTGTAGGGACCTACCTGCGGCCTAATGGAGATATGCTCCTCCGCAGCGTGCTGACACTTTCGGTAACGGAACCGCCACCCTTGTTACGTACAGTGTCGGCCAAACGCCTCAAGGCATAGTGCCTCAGTAAACAGCCCTAGTGATTTTTGCGTAGTACCGAAGCATAACTGCAGCTCTCCGCCCTACTTCCCTTAGCTGCTGCTGTGGCTGGAAACCCCATGTGCATTGGGGAAGTCTATGCTCTTCGTTTTCCATAAGGGTTTTGAGTTTGCTAGTGGTTTATTTGTTTATTTATGTATTTGTATACTGGGCCAAAAGCCTGAGGGCATCGGTGAGCAACATTTACACGTTAGGTACAAACAAAAAGAAGACAGGACAGTCAGATCCGGCAAAGGGAAATCAGGGCGCAGTTATCTAGTTACTTGAAAAGGGGAGTTTTGAGAGCTTTGCGAAAGGAGGTCAAGGCAAGTTAACACAATGCTGATGCTTTCAGAACATTTTGTGAAGTCTCTATTCGGATTCAATAAATAACTGAGCACAATGCGTTGAGAGAGGCCAGAATGGATGAATATCAGACAGAGATTTGATAAATGCACACCCGGGGAGTGCTCATAGTCCATGTTGTTCGTGAATTATTCATCATGCTGTAAAGCATGGTCATGTATGTTGGTGCTACATGCAACCCACTATTAATTTAAAAATCCAATTAGCATATGCGTTCAAAAGCCTCTCACTAGCTCTCGCTCTCAAGTTCTTCAGCAGAGACTAACACAATCCAGTAGAAATGCTGGCAGCGCTGTGGCAAACTCAGGGCTTCTCTAGCAAGCACGTGACTTACACAACCCAGACCCATGATGCTATAGGAGAAACGGCACCGTGTTGCTGGAAACGTGCTCCAGCGAATGTGCAATTCTGCACAGTATTAGAGTTAGGGCACACATTTAACTTTTACTTTCATAACAGTGTTTGCCCCATTGCACATATGTTCAGTGAGAGGGCCCTATGCTAACAGTGGGACATATATTAATTTGCACCTCCCACCGCTCAGGCACTGTTAAGCAACAGGAGTCGCAAAACGGATTGGTCTTTTGGCCAAAGCCCACCTCCCTGCCCCATCCTTGTCCCTCGGGGGGATAGAGGGGATGAGACCCCAGAACCACCACCCTTTACTTCCTCACTCCTCCCCGCTCTCCTTATCCAGGTAAAATCAGTGGTACCACTGCCCATCCTCTCCCACCTTAACCATCCCCCTCTCAAGCTCCACTAGCTCCATATATATATCACTCATCAGGGCAAGAGTTCAGGAACTCCATTGTGTAGGTTTTGCGGGGGGCTTGGAGTCTTGGAGAATCTATTCCACCTCCACACCCCATGTCCAGCCCCAACTGAACTTCGAACATATTATTTTGCAAAAAATGTGGAAAGTGCCCCTTCCCTCTCAGCGAGTGAACGGTGGGAAATACTGTCAAGAGGAGAAGCCTCATTACGAGGCTTGCGCTGACGGAATGAAGGGGGCCGGTACGGGACCGGCCCCCTTTATTCCGTAAGGGCTGATTACGAGCTTCCCCTCGCGGGACCCGGTTCATATGTCTGGTAAAACCAGAAGTCTTTTCTGGGTCCCGCGAGGGGAAGAGGGAGGTAACAACGGGACACTTGTAATGTGCGCGTTATTACCTCCCTCCCCATTCCCATTGAGCCCGATGGGGGCTCAAATGGGAATGGGGAATGGTTCCTGCAAGGAGGACTTACCGGGTCCTCCTATGTCGGAATGACCTGGTAAGTTCACATTGCAGGAACCCGGTTTGGAGGCAGCCATGGAGCTAGTAGCTCCATGGTTGCCTCCAAACTCGTAATGAGGCCCATTGATTATTGTGGCAGTAAAATTCCTAGAAAAATGCCTGGGAAAGAGGACCACCTCTGTTAATCAACAAGGACTAGATGGAAAAAAATGACATTTTTAATATTGATGTATGACCCGTTGAGATGGCCTCTATTTTGCTAAAATGTTTCAGTATTAAACTATTGTAAGCAAATAATAATACAAAAAAAAAAAAAAAAAAAGATGGCGCACTCATCTCCCCTCCTCGCCCCGCCTGTCTCCTTTCGTGGTGAATGCATTCTGGGACAGGACATTTCGCACTTGATTACATGCAGCATTTGCTTACCAGTCTGCATGGAGCGCCCCCTGCATTAGCTCTAGAGTAAACACTGCCAGGGTGCAAAAATGAATTGATCGAATGTGATTTTTGCCATAGCGTGTTATCATGCAAACTGCACTTCCTCCAGTGCAAAGCTTCCATAACATGGCCCCAAGGGTCAGAGGAAATCTCTTATCCTTGCCATTTGGAAATACTTTACATGACAGAAGAAATGTATTACAAAAAGTAAGAGAGCGTTCATAAACTCAGATCTGGAGCACATTAGCCGATGGGCATATTCCTTTGCATCCTCGAGAAGCTGAAGCACGAATACAGAGGAGCTCAACGGGGCTCATGTCAAACGCCCTGGGGCTACATGCCAGTACTGAAACACGATAAACATAAAGTACTGCGTGTGCTAGCTAGGGGCTGATATGCTGGCTCTTCCCCGCGGAAATTAACTCTGGCTGTGGAAGCTTGAGGTACTCCAGTCAGTCACATTTCGCAAAGCATGCCAGCCGGCTGTAAAATGCACTGGTGTGTAGAGGGGCCAGCCTGCCCCTACTTTTTGTGAGGAGGTGTCTCGGTGCTGAGAAATGGCTCTGGTGTCAGGAGCCCTGGCTTGACCTTGCTACGCTCTCACTTGACTATGTTTACTAATACTAGGGAAATCACGTCTGGCGCCATGCATCTGAGTTACATCTGTCAACATTGGGAACACTTTGGAGCAGGACCAATGCCAATGCATACGGATAATAAATAGTCTACCTTTATAAGAGCCAGATCTGCTTTGAGTTAAAACCGGCGTTGATTGGTATGTTGCATTGAGGGTTACATGTGATATATACTTATAGTCCACGTTTCCATGGTGCGTTTTGTGTGTGTGTGATATCACCCCTTACAAAACTTTGAAGTGCTCATACTCTAGATTTGGCTTACCCTCTTGACCACAATGAGACATCATGGGAACACCACTCTACATCACTGGGACCCATTTCATTCAGTTTTCCCCATTATAGCGCCCTTTAAAAAAAAAAAAAGCACACTCTGCCTGTCATCACCCCAACTACCTGGCTGATAGCTACTGGTAGATCACATCGAAGACAATTAGTACACGTTTTTGACCTGATTTCACCAAAACCTATATTGGTGGGGAATTGGGCTTGGGTATTGACAAAGGTGGGGGGGGGTGTGGGGAGTAGGGTTGAGGGGGTATGGGGGACACAGTATAGCTCAGTGGCAATACGCTCCTCTTGGAAGCAAGACAGCACAGAGCAACACAGGTTCGAATCCCAGGCCCATGTTTAGACACCTCTTTCTGTTTTTATAAATAACCAATTATAACTCATATAATCCATTTTCAATTAAATGTGGCAAAGCAGTAATGGATTCGATGAAATCACATAGTTCCTGCGGATATATATGGGGAATGAAGGACTGACGGAGGAAAGTACCACATGCAGTAGATGTCTCTTGCCATAAACTTTCAATCTCTCTTGCAAAGTAGGAGACGAAATCACATAGTTCCTGCGGATATATATGGGGAATGAAGGACTGACGGAGGAAAGTACCACATGCAGTAGATGTCTCTTGCCATAAACTTTCAATCTCTCTTGCAAAGTAGGAGACGAAATCACATAGTTCCTGCGGATATATATGGGGAATGAAGGACTGACGGAGGAAAGTACCACATGCAGTAGATGTCTCTTGCCATAAACTTTCAATCTCTCTTGCAAAGTAGGAGACGAAATCACATAGTTCCTGCGGATATATATGGGGAATGAAGGACTGACGGAGGAAAGTACCACATGCAGTAGATGTCTCTTGCCATAAACTTTCACTCTCTCTTGCAAAGTAGGAGACGAAATCACATAGTTCCTGCGGATATATATGGGGAATGAAGGACTGACGGAGGAAAGTACCACATGCAGTAGATGTCTCTTGCCATAAACTTTCAATCTCTCTTGCAAAGTAGGAGACGAAATCACATAGTTCCTGCGGATATATATGGGGAATGAAGGACTGACGGAGGAAAGTACCACATGCAGTAGATGTCTCTTGCCATAAACTTTCAATCTCTCTTGCAAAGTAGGAGACGAAATCACATAGTTCCTGCGGATATATATGGGGAATGAAGGACTGACGGAGGAAAGTACCACATGCAGTAGATGTCTCTTGCCATAAACTTTCAATCTCTCTTGCAAAGTAGGAGACGAAATCACATAGTTCCTGCGGATATATATGGGGAATGAAGGACTGACGGAGGAAAGTACCACATGCAGTAGATGTCTCTTGCCATAAACTTTCAATCTCTCTTGCAAAGTAGGAGACGAAATCACATAGTTCCTGCGGATATATGTGGGGAATGAAGGACTGACGGAGGAAAGTACCACATGCAGTAGATGTCTCTTGCCATAAACTTTCAATCTCTCTTGCAAAGTAGGAGACGAAATCACATAGTTCCTGCGGATATATATGGGGAATGAAGGACTGACGGAGGAAAGTACCACATGCAGTAGATGTCTCTTGCCATAAACTTTCAATCTCTCTTGCAAAGTAGGAGACGAAATCACATAGTTCCTGCGGATATATATGGGGAATGAAGGACTGACGGAGGAAAGTACCACATGCAGTAGATGTCTCTTGCCATAAACTTTCAATCTCTCTTGCAAAGTAGGAGACGAAATCACATAGTTCCTGCGGATATATATGGGGAATGAAGGACTGACGGAGGAAAGTACCACATGCAGTAGATGTCTCTTGCCATAAACTTTCAATCTCTCTTCCAAAGTAGGAGACGAAATCACATAGTTCCTGCGGATATATATGGGGAATGAAGGACTGACGGAGGAAAGTACCACATGCAGTAGATGTCTCTTGCCATAAACTTTCAATCTCTCTTGCAAAGTAGGAGACGAAATCACATAGTTCCTGCGGATATATATGGGGAATGAAGGACTGACTGAGGAAAGTACCACATGCAGTAGATGTCTCTTGCCATAAACTTTCAATCTCTCTTCCAAAGTAGGAGATGAAGGCACAGAGTTCTGGAAGCTCAATAAAAGAACAACCATCACTCTCAAGGCAGTCGGAGTTGTGATGCACTTCTTTCCCGTATCTGCCCACAGCAGTGGGCATACGCAGTAAGCACAGGCCAGGGATTGGAGGTGGGCAGTGCACATTTGACGCAGCAATATATTGTGAAGCTCTGGTAGTTGTAGTTCAGCTTTGCCATCCTACAACAAGAGCAAAAGATGTCAGATATCATAAAAGGTAAAATGGCCTCTTTTGAAGAGCTACCATTCTGAACCACTGCCACAGCAACAGGGCTTGCCCCGAGACCACGACACTGGTCCCAACAAGCCTGTGCCATTTTACCTTAAGTGACAGAAAGGGAATGTTCTGGAAGTTAACATGAGGATACTCAATACATTTTACCTAATGATTTGGAGAAAATCCTCATAGCCTACCATCATGTGTCTTATCAATATGCTTGTGAATTCCCACCTGCTATAGAACAAGTCTTCAGTTGGTCCTCTAAAAAGACTCAAAATCAGGGACTTCGAAATGTAAGGGAAGCACATATGGAAATACGTTTAGCTACGAGCCATATCAATAGGAAGGCAGACAGCGCCATCTTAAAATGCACAGGCAGCCATTCAAGGAACGCCTTCCCAACTGTTTCACTAGTGGAGTTTTCCTTGCTAAATTATCTGGACCTTTTTGGATCTGACCCTGACTTTTGGACTTTTGGACCCTGTGAATTGGCGGTTTACATATCTTGCTTTGGCTGGTTATAAGATAAGGGATAGGACTCCCTCTAATACTGTGGCAGGGGAATCTGTTGATGAAAGGAACACAAGTGCCGCCAATGCCTGGTACAGGGAGGAGACTCGGGCTAAAGGTTCTCCTTGAGCCGCTAGGTGTGCCCTGTACAGGATTCTATGATCAGGCAATGGAGAGAAGTTGTGCCCTGCGCACGCTTCCATGCAGTTTTCGTTTCTGCTGGATTACTGTACAACCAGGTTCAGGAGGTGGGAAGGCAGACTAAGAGTGCCCATCGAGCAATTGGGTGTTTTCTGCACTGGTTCTATTTTTCGTTTCTGTGTGCCTGAATTGGTGTCTTTCTAGTTGTATCCTTTATACATTTTTCACATGTGTTGCTGCTGTCTTTTGCTTATTTTGCACGTGCCACTCTGCTAACAGGACATCATCACTCAGCACTTCTACACTGTGCAGAAATAGGGCATTTCGCGTATGCCTTCTGACCCATCACATTTTTAATACAGTGTACTTTATGCATAGGCACATAAGCTGTGATGTGGTAACACGCCTCGTTTGCATTGGTGCGTGTCATTTTTTTTCTCTGACTGGACTACCATCTGGACAACTGTAAAGCCAGAAGGAGGGTAGGGGAGTCGGTTTTGAAGGGCACCTCTCCAGTTATTGGGTTCTGCCTACACTGGTTTTCTTTTTAGAGCATTTTTTTATTCGTGTTTTTACAGTTTTATTTCAATGTATATTGTTGATGATGCCATTTCTTGTTTATCTGCAGGTACCTGTGATAATAGCACATTAGCACATTGCACTTTTTTATACCATGCACAAACAGGCATTTTTGTGCATGCCTTTTGGTGCATAGCACTTGAGCGTCTCACACTTTGTACCCTGTCTATAAGTTAGGGGTTGCTTACAGATGTCCCCCCTAATTCATGGAACATTTACTTAGGTGCAAAGTGACTTTGCACTGCCAACAAACACCTTAAACCAGGCCTAATTCACAGAGCTGTGCAAACCGTATTTTTGCAGAGCAAAGTCACTTTGCACTGCAAAGGTACTCTGCTCCGCACTAAATGGGCCTAATTCACAAAAAAAGCACTATGTCTGTTCTACTTAGTGCTTTTTTTTATTTTTAAACTAGGCACAATTCACGCAGTGCAAAAATACACCTTGCACCGCTCTGTATATTATGCCCAGTTCAACGTGTTGTCAGGACAAAGTTACTTTGCACATACTAAAGTTCCATGAATTAGGGGTCGATTCATGGAAGTTATAGCGTAGATAATAGGCTACTTGCACCCAATCTGCGCCCAATCTGTGCACGCAACTCTGTCGATTCATGGAATCGAATGCACAACACTTTTCCTGGACTTGCGTGGATTTCCCGCTGGCCTGTCACGTCTGTGTGAGTTGTCCAGGACCTTGTGTGAGTCTCAGAGCAGAGGGTGGGCGTGGCCTGGAAAGAGGGCTGGGAAGGGGGCAGAACACCGGAAATGGGGACTTGCTTGCAAAGAAGTGGGCGTTCTGAGGCACTGCCTGCAGGCAGTCCCTCCCACACCCTCTATTGCGCGGCAATAGATGTATTTGTGGAATCGATCGCGCAACGTCTCCACTGGGAAATATCCATGCAAGCCCTTCATAGGATCCGCCACCCAAAGGCTGGCGTAAGTACACTTGCGTGTAGGATTTTCAGTGCGCAGATGGTATTGCATGAAGGATTCGGGATTCATGTACTGAATCAGGGTTCCGATGTAACGTAGGGTTGCACGTAAGCTGTGTAGCGGGGTACAGAAACATTTTACGTGAGTTTGCAGCACAATTCCAAAGTTATTGCTGAGTTTTGAATTTTCATTCACATGTTGTCGGGGTGCCGGATACACTTGAGAGGGACCCTGCGCAGGCTCCCTGAGTCACAGGCATGCTTATGGGGGACCCCCACACTGTTTGAAGGGTGTGTGTATTCACGCCCGGGGAGAGTGCACAGGTAGCTGATCTGGCAGTTCGCATGTGGGTGTGTCGGTGCGTTCAATCCGTCACTTGCAAATACGGTTACTTTGCTCAAACAATTCCATGAATACGCATTGCAGCATTTCTTTTTCTGCACGCAAGCTCATGCAGTGTCCATCTCAGCGCATGGCCCTCGCATGATTTCTGCACAAAATTCCATGAATCAGCCCCTAAGTCTGTAGCAGTGCTCGGAATCCTCTCCTCTTACCATTGCCATAGCAACCATTGTAAACTAAACTGTAAACGAAACTGCAATCAAATACGGCTGAATCAATAGCTGCTGGTGCCTCTTCATGTAGCGCGCTATAACACTCTACATATGTCTCCACTTGTGGCCTTAAAATGGATACAGCCGTATTTCATTACAGTTTCATTTAATTCAGTAAGCCAATAGTATGAATATACTCGTTTAGACACGAGCACGGTTGTGCAACACTTTCAGTCATTTGCGCAACGGCAAAGAGCATTTTACTTATCTCACTTACAGATTTTCCTTGCTATCATATATGTTTTTTAATTGAATTATTCCTCTTCGCCTCCAGAATAGGGAATCGTTACCAATTCGGGGAACATTCTTATGATTACAACACCAATCGAAATATTGAAATCCTATCGGTCAGTGCTCTTTCATTTCCTCCGTTTTCAATTCTGATTGCGATACTCCTCCCTGGGATGCATTAGTTTTGGACTCAGAAGCTTAGTGACACTACAGGTCAGTGCTATATATACATTACACCTTCTCCACAGCTCTGAAGTGTATTAAGGACTTTTAACATTGTAGGTCACTTCCGTTGGACTAGTAAGATTGGGTTTGCCTCACCTTATGATGCACTTGTGTGCTGTGTTGCCCTGGGTGTTTCAGCACATGCCATCTAATTGATTTTGTATGTAATGCGCAGCATGTCGCTTCAAGATTGGCTAGCATGGAACATTGACAGTAACAAAACCACCAATGTTTTAACAATTGTTTTTCTTAGTTTTTGTTTTCTGTGTTTGTCCTTCTTTTATTATCCTCTCATTATTTGTATCCTTTATTTTCTCTAATTGTCCTATAAAATGTTTGATTCTATTCATGACATCATGGCTCGTTCACATTTGGACACACACATCCTTGGTTCATTCCCAGTGTTCACGAAAGCACTGGCACCATTATGAGCATTTTATTTTTGGGATTATTGTTCGCAAGCTCAACTAACAACACTATAAGACTTTTTTTTTTTTTTGTTGTGTATTTTTTGTTGGGTATTTATTGTTGACCATAGTAACTGTCTAGAGCCCTAAGTAGATATTCACTTCACAAAACACGTGTTGGCTCATGGTGTGTATGGTTTGTTTGATGTAAGCATGCTCACATTTAATAGGTTAGAAACAAGAGAAATGAGGTCACACAGATGATTACTACACTTCTAATCAAGCACATTTGATTCCACTGGTGGAAGGGGACAAGAAGCTAAGTAAAAAAAAATAATCATTATAAACATCATATTTTAATATTTATCACAATCAATATAATAGCATACAAATGTACATTATATTCACACAATAACATAATAAAAAATACATTGTAGTATACATTCATGTAAGCAAATTGAATGAATTGTCAAAAACAAAGAAAAACTAGTACTCCGAATGGCCAAACATTTACTAACAGCTGTATAAAGAATCCTCTGTAGTTAAATGAACGATGTTTGGATTGGCCAATTCTAAAAGTGCTGACAATAAACTGCTAAGTGCCAAAATGCTGGCAAAAAAAGTGCTGAGTGCCTACTACATGTAAACAATACCTCTGGATTATCAAAGTAGTTTCAGAGACACTATTTATCTAATTCCCACAAGGGCTGATGGTCGCCTTACTCAGGGCGTACTAGTAAGTTGCAACTAACAATTTATAATGACATTCACAAATACACTTAATAATCAAACAACTGAGATCCATGCTTGTTTCATTGTTGGCTTTCAAACTTGATTGTCGATTTCAATGTCTTTGAAACATGAATGAAAGACAAAAACAAAAGAAAAAGAAGAAAAAATACATATATATTAAAAACAAAGAAATGACTGAGCTTTCTATACCTAACCACCCAAATAGAATTCAACATTTATGAACTTTCCGTAATAGGCCGAACAATTTTAGATTAATTTACCTATATTAGTCCATATAAGGCGCAGAGAATAATAATTTTTTCACGCAGCCCAAAACGAAACAGATGGCCTTTATTTTGCATCTGTGGAGATAAAAAGATACATGGGATCCAATTAATTTTCCCAAATTCCAACCATGTTGCAAACCGAAAACAAGGTCCAATTGAACACATTGAGCTGCCTCTCTAAAAATATATACTGACCTGAATTATTTATCAATGCAGAGTATATGTGTCTGTGAGATACTAATCCCGCTCTGCGTAGGTTTAAGAAGATGGTTTCATAATAAACAACATTTTTTCAGCCGTAACATGGGCCTCCATTGCTGTCAAAAGGCAATCAAATAGAGCCTAAATGCATACAAAGGAAGGAAAACGCATTTCAAACACTGAATAAAGACTAGGGGCATCTAATGGCAATTAAACAAACATAGAGACTGCCAGATGTCTAACTTAGTCAAAAATGCATGTCTGTATTCTTGCTACCCTTCCATTCCTCTTGGGCCGACGCATAAAGTCAATGCATTTCTACCAAGAATCTTTAAGTGCCAAAAAATATGCCTTTTTCACTATAATATACGTTTAGATGTGGCAAAAGGCTGATTAGAGTAAGCCCCCTAGCAGAGCAAGTTTAACTAAAGTGAGTCATTTGATATACAATTTTAATGTTGCAATCGAATCTTGGTCTTTTGATACATTGAGTTTTCACCTCTCTATTCACAATTGTTGGTTATGGTGGCAGCTTCAGATGTTGTCTCGTTTAGTGAGGAACAACTGGTGGAGGCCATTAATGTGCCTTCATGTTTTGATAATCTTGAGGCTATGGCTAACTCAGGAGACGGGGCAACCGTCACTAGCGATAGTATCCTCAAACTTAAGAAGAAAAGATTTAGAACAGAAATGCAAAGCCACCTGTTGACAGAATACCTTAAAAAGAATATTATCCCTCAAGGCCTCTTGGTTAGAAGTGAACCTTGTCTATTTATAGATGATGAAGAATATAAAACTTTATTCTCAGGTGTTGCGACTAAATGTTGTCGTGACTGGATGCTGTTGACAATAAATACAGCTTTAAAGAAAAGTGCTATCATTGAGGAGGAAATAGAAAAAGCTGAAGCATTATTTGCTTTAGATACCACAATTATGAACATCAAAGAAAAACTTGAATTGATAGAAAAACATACTAAAGAATTTGTGAAAATAACCACTAATAAAAAGATGGACAAATTAAAAAAAGATATTCAAGCTTTCTCCAAAGAAGTGGCTCACCCTTATCTTTCCTCAGATTATCAGGGCACTGGCCATTGGCGAGACCCTAATAATCCAGAATTTGGACAGAATCCCTCACAGAAGAAAGTGACTTTTGCTGATACATCATCGGATGTCAGTGGATCATACCCTACCAAAAATAATGGAGGCAATAGAGGCCGCAATTGGCAGAGAGAGCACACAGGGGACTTGGGCAACCATACTGGCATTATCAGAATTAAGCACAACAAGCCAATTTTGTTCCCCAAGGATCTAACACTACATATCCACCTCCTAATCTGTCACAAGGGTCAGCTATGTCTTCTTCCTGATATTGCTACTTGGTGGAAGTCCTTTGTCTCCTGACTGCTTGACTTTGTGTGTTCCTGCTCCCCCTGACAGCAGCACTGCGAGCCCCGTTCCCTGGAGGGGGCGGAGCCTAGCGTGCACACGTGACGGATCACGTGACTTGAATCAAGCACAAATTGCCGGCAGAACCGCCCGTGCAACGCTGATATTGCTACTTGTGGGAGTCCTTTGTCTCCTGACTGCTTGACTTTGTGTATTCCTGCTCCCCCTGACAGCAGCACTGCGAGCGTGTTGCTCTTGCTGCGAGTCCCGTTCCCTGGAGGGGCGGAGCCTAGCGTGCACACGTGACGGATCACGTGACTTGAATCAAGCACAAATTGCCGGCAGAACCGCCCGTGCAACGCTGTTATTGCTACTTGGTGAGAGTCCTTTGTCTCCTGACTACTTGACTTTGTGTGTTCCTGCTCCCCCTGACAGCAGCACTGCGAGCGTGTTGTTCTTGCAGCGAGTCCCATTCCCTGGAGGGGGCGGAGCCTAGCGTGCACACGTGATGGATCACATGACTTGAATCAAGCACAAATTGCCGGCAGAACCGCTGTGCAACGCTGATATTGCTACTTGGTGGGAGACTTTGTCTCCTGACTGCTTGGCTTTGTGTGTTCCTGCTCCCCCTGACAGCAGCACTGCGAGCGTGTTGCTCTTGCTCGAGTCCCGTTCCCAGGAGGGGGCAGAGCCTAGCGTGCACACGTGACGGATCACGTGACTTGAATCAAGCACAAATTGCCGGCAAAACCACCCTTGCAGCGTTAAGCCCCAGAGGCAGTAAGGGCTGGAGATGCTGTTGTGCTGTTTGGCTGTGACCTGTGAGTAACTGGAACTTGGGTCTTGTGCTGTATAATTCATCCTCAAGCACCTCTTCAGCTCTAAGGGTTTGGGGTGGAGAGTCGGACTCTGGCAGCTCCACAAGCTGTCGGGCGTTCCCTACTCTGAGACTGAGCGCTCCTCTTGGTTCTTTTGACGACTGTGGCTATTCCTAAAAATCGATACATTCTGTTTATGTATTGATTAAGAACATTATCAACTCTAGTTCTTAATACATCTTTTCTTTTAATTTTTAGGGTGGGGGGGTTGCATAGATCCATTTCCTTCTGTATTTTTAATCCATGAGTGTTCTTGGGACATTTGTCATTTTTGCCTGAGGTTGCCTCTGGTTTTTTAGTGTTATATTTTTAGATCGCAGTGTTCATAATTTTATCGACTGTTGTGTACGTTGTTTTGTGTATTTTAAGGAAAAAATTAATCATTGTATCTTAGGTCTAGTTTTAGCTTATCCGAGTATTGTTATTTTCTCAAGTCCCCTGTATTTCTTTCCTGGGCCTTGGTTCTCTCTGAATGACACGTAAGGGACTGCGAAGTCAGACAGCTATGGAGGCCTCACTGGCTTCAACTCCGTCCTCTACTGGTAATTTACCTTCTGTTTCACCAGTTACTACTCTGTTAGATGCTCCCTCCCCGGTTATACTGGGGAATTTACATCATGTTCCGGCAGCTGTCCCCTATAACCCTTTACTCCTTAAAACCCTGGTCCAGGCTCAAATTCATGTCAGTAATAGGTCTGAGGTACTCAATGTTATGGGTATTATTCCACGCAATACAGCTTATAACAGCTGTATTTTTAATGGAACTAATGATATCTCGATAGATACACAGGAAGAACATCTAGCAGGTACCTTAGCCTCTAATCTTGCGGAAGGTGCTACTCTTCAAAAGGATAAGGGCCACTTGGATTACTCTAACAACAATATGGTTAATATTGTTCTGTCAACACCTGCCCACCCTCATCCCAGGACACCTATATTATCTGTTATGGCGGCTGACCCTGTAGCAAGTGCCTCTGCATTACCTATGGTGACGGTCAATGGGAACATTGTTTCTCCTCCCACTGAACCTTCGCCAGAGGTTAATTCCGCAGCTAGGGGCATTAATCATACTTCGACTATTCATGTCAATTTGTCTACGAATGTGGCTGGAACTCCATACACTCCTACAGGGCAGTCTATACCTATTTTGATCAAAACTCCATTTAACAAAACCCATAATTCAATCCTCAAAACAAAATCCAATCTGGGTACCCTAGGGAAACCAATTCAAGGGAAAAATATTTCACACTTCTTTGGAAAGAGGACTACATCTAGTACCCTTGTTAAATCTCTTCACTCACTTCCAACAGTGTCTTCATTAGATCACACTAATCTAGTCGATGTAGTTAAGAAATTGGAGATTGGAGACCCTTTAGCTCAGGATATTGACGATATCAGCATTATAGAATGTGCAGACAAGGCAATTGCTGATAGTCACCTGGGCCCCAATTGTAATAATACAAATAATGCCACCCAGCAAATCTGTGACGATTCCTTTGCAGGCTCTCCTTCTGATCTCATCAATTTTATTGATGAATACACAGAGAAACAAAATTGGTTGAAAGAAAGGGATCTACTCCCAGACTCAAAAAAGGATCAGGGCAGCAAATCTATCTTACATCATACTCTTAAAGGGGCAGATGAAAGAATTAAACTTTCTCAACCTACTATCTCTGCTCTTAATATGGTTCTGAGTTCCTTTAGTGAGTTAGTATGATAATATATGGTCTGAGGTCAGATCTCACTCTCTCCTCCTATCGGAAATCTATTCTACGTTAGAGGGCCTTGACAGATTTGAAGAGTTAGTTAAAATTATTAAGGAAGAACATCCACTTTTGACCACACACGGTCCTGACCCAATCTCTCCTAATCAACTACTGTCTGAAGCCCATATCGTACATAAAGGGCTCACTGCGACCACACCAAGTATACAAGATGTAGTTTTAGTTAAGGGCCTGGTTCCCACGGTGCCTCAAGGCCCAGCTTTGGATTTCTGTAGCCATCCATCTATGATTTTGACAACTATTCCCGAGGGTATGCGAGAGGTCACTGGATCGAAGGCAGTACATCTTACCCCTCACACCAAACTCACTATGGTACTTATGGAGGAGAAAGTTCAAGAGGAATCGGTCGGTCCACTTCCTAATCTTATTGTTCAAGGTCTTCCCCTTGTGGGTAGGTCTTTAGAACCAGTAGATACTTCTAAGGGTGCCCTCATCGCCTCTTCATCGGAATTTATATCTATTCCGACTTCAGAGAATCCATCTGTTTCCACTGAACCCATCAAAGAAATTTTACATCAAAAAGTTTTGCCCTGTATAGAAAGGAAAAGGAAAATTACTCAGCAAATGAAGAAAAATAAAAATCAGAAGAACGTGAAAAATCTAAATTCATATACGAACCAATTTTTCAAAAATCTCTTCATGGCAAATACTTTAGCTTCTTCATCTATGACTCCCGTTCCAAAGGGGACCGGGAATTCTGTTGAACCAGTGGCTTCTCTGACCCCTATTCCTACTATGGTGGCTACTGTGGCCACTGCTGACTTACTTACCACTACAGCAGCTCTAACTCCCTTACCATATGGTTTGGCTGATGGTCCCTCGACTAACAACACTCCTTCCCTAGTAGTGGGACCTAATATTGAGGGGGCAGTGGACTCTGTGGCTTCTAGTACTTTGATAACAGTTCCAACTCCACTAGAGCCGATCTCCATTAATGCCTCTACGGTGCTAACTACCAATATCATTGCAAAGGATTCCTCTTTGGCTGCAGTACTCCCTATTATTCCTTCTAATTGCATATCAGGGATAGATCAGAGCCGTTCAGAGACTACTCTGCCAACGATTACAGCAAACTTGGTTAACATTGATATGGTCAAACACTTATTCCGGGAGATCCTGCTTCCTAAAACTGTAGGTGGGGCAGTGCCTAAGCCTAATATATGCCCATCCCAGGATGGGGCTTCTTCTACCCTGCCCCTACCTTTGGCCCCATCGCTCATTTCTGTTACTGAGGGTCCTCCTGCTAATATTGAGCTTATAACGAGGGTCGGTGGTACGGGAGTTCAACTACAGAGGGATTTGTCTGCCCCTCTCTCTATTAACCCATCCTCTTTAAGTTTTCCTATTGCGGGCCCGATTATGGGCCGTGAAGGTGTCCCCTCTGGGCTCGACTCTGTTCATTACAACACTCCTTTCAATTTATGTGAAAGATTTCCTGTGGGTCCAAATGGTATTCAAAATAGGACTATACTAAGAGGTGCTAGGGGCCCCGATTTGGTGGTTGATTCATTAACTCAGTTTACTAAAAAGATCTCTGATTCTCTACCTGATTTATCAGAATCGAAAGTTCCTCGTGACATTATACAGCTTACCAGCCTTTGGGGTCAAGATACGCCAATCTGTTTAAATCGTGGTAATATTTTAAAGATTTTTCATCAACTTCCCTCGCTCTCGCTCATCTCTAGCTATGACATGGACAGCATTTTCTTCCCCATTCGGGATCGGGTAGATGTAAGCAATATCGTTCTTAAATCAAGAGTGGTTCTGGACTTGATCATGGGGCATAGGGAAGGATTAAAGCAACTTGGCTTTGAAGCAAATTTACTGGAACCCACTCAGTTCTCCAGTAACAATGGAGGGGGTGCATAATATAGGGGTAATCTCACTATGGTATATCATCCGGAAAGAACCCCACAGCCCCAACGCAGGCAATTTATGCCCAAATCTAATGGAAACTTTTGCAATTGGGCACAGGTTACCGCAGGTCTGTGGAAATGAGTACCCTCTGATTAATTTAGAACTCTCTCCAGATGTTCCTCCCGTGAATAGCTTTGGGTTTCTCTCCTGGAATTCTAGAGGTAATTCTCACCTCTTTACGAACTTAGACACTGTCATTCTGATTAGGGCTTCACATTGTTTCTTTCTCCAAGAAACCTGGATGCTCTCAACTCCCGTTTTAGATGGGTTTGATATCTTTTCTCAAAATGCTAAGCCCAGCTTGGGAGGGAGGCCGTCGGGTGGTCTTCTTATAGGATTAAGAACTTCTTTAGGTTTTAGGACTAAGGTGCTTGTGGACACGCATTTTGGTATCTTGGCCCTGGAGGTGTTCTCTCTTGCTCTAACGGTTATTCTACTTCTGGTTAATGTATACTGGCACAAGGGAATCTCTCCTCTTGAGCCGTTTCTGCAAGAGTTAACGGATATGCTTCTTTCTTGGAGATCTTTGTACCCCAGGGGTAAACTGATCCTGGCAGGTGATCTTAATTCGGATTGTTCTATCTCTTCCGAATCCAAATATGACGACTTGGGATTGGCTATGGAGGATGATTCTCGCCTAGGCCTGAAATTCGCACGGGGTCGCCGTTGGAATCTCGCCTTGGAATCAGTGGGTCTAACTTGTCTCAATGGTTTTTATGACGCTATTAATTTACCTCGTCCCACATGGCGTAGATCCTCATCAATATCTACCTTAGACTACGTGTTTGTAGATCACTCTCTTATTCCTTTCTCCTCTAATGTCGAGGTTTCTTTCAATTCATGGAGTGATCATGGTATCCTCCGGGTCTCATTTCTCTGTCCCTTTCCCACTAAGTTTTTGCCTGTGGGGGGTCCTACCCATCTCCAAACTGTGGGACAAGGGACAGGGGTACGTTGGACTCCTCTTAATATCAGTGTACTTAATCATAAACTGATTCTTTCTTTTAACCATACTTCTCTCAGTTGAAAATTAGCAGTTTTTAATATAGTCCATTTTGATAGCTTTCTCAATGCTCTCCAGTGTAGTATTCATAGCCAGCTCAGGAAAGGTGTTTCTAAATTATCTCACCCTCATAGATTTGACCAAGAATTGGCCAATGTAAAGGGTCTCACTAGGAAACTCATTAGAGATATACAAGCCCTAGATCTTGAATGGGCTGACAAAAAAACAAAAATTAAAACTATTCGCCAAAAATATAAAAATTATTGTAAGTCTAGAAAAGCTACTATGCTACAAAATGATGCAGAGCCTATGCTTTCAGTGCTCATAAAACGAGATCTGAGGGCATGTTGGGTTACGGTATCTAGTTTAGACAATGAGGCGGTGGCCGACCAGCTGAATGCCATCCCTGAGGTTCAATGGGTTGGGCACTACACTAAACTCTTTGACATTGGGGGTGAGGAATTAGTTTCCTGTCTGTTGGGGAACAACCCCTCTAGGGACTCATGGAAGCCTCCTACTGATTCCGAGACAGTACTAGGACTCATCTCCAATGCCAAGAAATCTAGGGCTCCGGGCCCTAATGGCCTCACTAACAATACATTTAAAGCTGAGCCAGATCTCTGGGCTAACCTTTCTTTACTCTTTCAAGATGTCGTTAACTCTGGGAAGGTACCTACTAGTTGGCAAACTGCTCATATTGTACCAATCTTTAAAAGAGGCTTGCGTAACGAGGTCAAAATTATAGGCCTATCTCGCTTATTGATGCGGATTGTAAGCTTTTTGCCTCCTTGTTGCTCTCACACCTTAACGTTTGGATCAGGGAAAATCATATTCTCCCCAAACATCAAACGGACTTTAGGAAAGGCCACTCAACTAATCTCAATGCGTCTCCCATTTTTTTTATTCAGATAAGGATGACCACGGAAGGACGCCACAGTGCCACCGTACAGGTGGGGTGGTGGACGATCCTCTGTGACCGTCAAATAAGGAGAAAAAGCCAAGGGCACAAAAAACCCCTATGTGATTTCCTCAGGCTGAAGCAGAACGGTCTGGGGTCCTCGGAACCGCAGGATGATGTCAGATGAGATAGAAGGAGATCCAGAAGCTGGCAAGGGGACGGTTCGCAAGAGAGCAACCAAGAAGGAACAGTTTGAATGTCAGAGGCAGTCCAGTAAGCAAGCAGGGATCTGGATTCACAGGTAAGTAAGCAGGCATAGTTCAGGAGGCAGAGGCAGTCCAGTAAGCAAGCCGGGGTCCGGTACACAGGTAAGCAACTGGACAAAAGGGAAACCAGAAGGGGAAGCAAGTGAGAGATCAAGGAGTAGGAGGAGCCAAGAGCCAAGGAACGAAAGGAGACGAACAGAAGTCCGAAGTGAAAGTAAAAAAGGGAAGAATGCCGAGAGAAAGGGGGAAGAAAGGAAAGAAAGAGCGAGAGGGCGGAAGGGAAGGCAGAACCCGGGAGGGGTTTAACAAAGAGAAAGAAAGCAGAGAAGCAGAAAACCACACGGAAGGCAAGAACACAGAGCGATAGCAACCAAGGCAAAACCAAGGATACGTTGCAACGCGTCTGTAAACTGGAAGCAGTGGAATAAGTGCTACTGGTTACGTGCACAAAGCAAAAAGGCTAGACCTGCACAGGTCGTTTGGGGAAAAAAACGTGAAGGAACATTCAATGGTGGCGCCAACGATTACAAACTCGCCATCTTCCCCAAGGTATGACAGTATGCCCCCTCCTGACACTCACCCCCTGGGCTTGCCGGGATGAAAGCGATGAAACTTACGCAGCAAAAGAGGGGCTTTGATGTGGGATTTAGGCTCCCAGGAATTTTCTGACCAGGGGTACCCTTTCCATCCTACCAGATACTCTAATCTTCCCCTGTGAGACCCCGAGTCACATATCTGGGCAACTTCATATTCGTTTTGTGCAGTGTCTGTAGGCAAAGGACAGTGTTTGGGGCTACATGACCATATATCCTCTTGAAAGGGTTTTGATTGGGATGTGTGGAATGCAGGATGTATTCTCTGAAGTCCTGCGGGAAGTTGAAGATGAAAGGCAACGGGGTTTATTTTGTGTGAAATCTTGTAAGGCCCTATGTATCTGGGAGACAATTTAGAGGGATGTACCCACTGGGGTAAATATCTTGTGGAAAGCATGACTCGAGATCCCACTTCCCACCCTGGGACTGGTCTCCGGTGTTTGTCTGCATGGGTCTTCTAGTGATCTTGTGCCTCCTGAAGGCTCATCTTCGCTTTCTCGTGGACTTCTTGAATAAGCGAGAGGGAAGAATCAACAGAGGGTATGTTAGTGGAGGTTACCGAGAAGGGTTGAATGCAATGCGGTTGATAACCGTAGGTGCAAAAGAAGGGGCTAAAACCAAGAGCAGAGTGAGTAGAATTGTTATAAGAAAATTCAGCCAAGGGCAATAGGGGGACCCAGTTATCCTGTTGTTGATTTATAAAACACCTCAAATATTGTTTGAGGGTACCATTGAGTCGTTCGCTCTGCCCATTTGTTTGAGGGTGGAAGCCCGATTTTAAAGCTCTCTCAATGCCTAATCTTTCGCAAAAGGCTTTCCAGAAGCGTGAGGTGTATTGACTACCTCGATCTGAAATGATTTTAGTGGGTATCCCGTGTAACCGAAATACATCCTTTAAAAAGACTTCAGCCATTTCGGTAGCAGAGGGAATCCCAGGCAGGGGGGAGAAATGAGCCAGTTCAGAAAAAGAGTCTACCACCATCATAATACAAGTACCGGCCTGGGGTGGGGGTAATTCGATGATAAAATCTGTCGAAATGGTATTCCAAGGCCCTGGAGGGATGGCACCGGGTTCTAACAATCCAATCGGCTTTTGATGAGGTACCTTGTTACGGAGGCAAACGATACAGGATTGTACATACTGATCGATGTCTTCTTTCATGTTGAGCCAATAGAAGTGCCTATGTAGGTAGTCTTGGGTACCCTTGATGCCTCTGTGTCCTGCAATCTTGGAATCATGGCACCAGGATAGCGCTGTTTTCCTTTGAGCTGGCGAAGGTAGATACAATTTATCTTTCACCAGATAGAACCCATCCTTGATGTCATATGTGGTATTTTTGGGGTGTCGTTCTACTTCAAATTTTCCTCTGGAAGATTCCCTGACTTGTTTAAGAAACGTGGAATGTTCTCCAATGCTCTTGGTACGAGGAAACAGAAGTTCCTTTGTGTATTCTGTCTCTGCTGTGTAATCACTGCGGTGGGAAAGAGCGTCCGCCACCAAGTTCTGATCACCTGGTATGTAAGTGATGTTAAAGTCGAATTGGGCCAAAAAATGTGCCCATCCTGCTTGACGAGTATTGTAACACTCAAACTGCCTAAAAAACTTGCAGGTTCTTGTGATCAGTCCTGATGGTAAAGGGATATTCGCCTCCTTGAAGTAGATGTCCCCACTCCAGACACGCCAACTTCATGGCGAGTAGTTCTCGTTCGATGACCGAATAGTTTTTTTGGCTGACATTGAGAGTCTTAGAAAAGTAAGAGATGGGATGCTCTTTATTTTGGTCTACCTGTAGCAGAACCGCTCCAACCGCTGCCGCAGATGCATCGGCCTCCAAAATGAAGGGAAGTCTCTGATCCGGCCGACATAGAATGGGTGCTGAACAGAAGGCTTCCTTGAGAAGATGAAAACTGTCCTCAGCTGCTGCAGACCAATGGAATGGAACTGAGGACTTCTTAACTAGAGATGTGATGGGCAATACCTTTTGAGAGAAGTTCGGAATGAACTTTCGATAAAAGTTTGCGAAACCCAGAAATCTTTGCACTTCTTTAACAGACTTAGGTGAAGGCCAATTTAGAAGTGAAGTGACCTTCCGGGGATCCATTGAAATTCCTTTGCTGGAGAGGATAAACCCCAGATAAGAGATTGAGGAAACCGAGAATACACATTTGTTTAGCTTGACTGAAAGATGGTTGTCTTTTAGTCACTGGAAGACTTCCTTGACATGTTCCTTGTGTTCTTCTGTCGATCGAGAAAACACCAAAATGTCATCAAGATAGACTATGATTGTGTGACACAGTAGATCCAAGAAGAGGCGATCCATGAAGCGTTGAAAAATGGAAGGGGAATTGACTAACCCAAAGGGCATTACCTGATATTCAAAAAGACCAAATGGAGTCCGAAAAGCCGTCTTCCACTCATCCCCCGCCTGGATCCGGAGTAGGTGATAAGCATTCCTTAGGTCCAGATTGGTAAAAATGGTGGATCCCTGAACAGCTTGAATGATCTCCATTATAAGAGGCATGGGATAGCGATCCTTAATGGTTACCTTATTCAAGCCCCGGTAGTCAATGCAGGGACGTAATTCCTGAGACTCCTTCTTAGGAATATAGAATAAAGAGGCCCCCGCCAGAGACCTCGAAGTCCTAATCAGCTAGTTGGCTACATTTTTGTCCAAATACTCTATGAGGTAATGCTTTTTTTCCAAAGACAGAGGAAACATCCGACAAAAGGGGACAAGGGCCCCTGGAGTGAGGTCTATGCACAATCTTCCGGACGGTGAGGGGGGAGATCCAAAGGTATCTTTTCGGTAACTACCTCTGTGAATTCCTGAAGATGATTTGGCAGGCAATATACAGCTCTGGGTTCACAGCTGCTTGCTGTCTTCATGATCTCGAATTTGGGTTCAGGCAGACATTCCGCCTTACAGATAGCGGGATGAAATCTAAGAAGATTTTTGGTCCAGTTAATAGTGGGGTTGTGCTTCCATAACCAGCCGATCCCAAGGATGAGAGGAAAGTGAGCCGCGTGGATGATGTCAAAGGCGATCTTTTCAGTATGTTGCTGTATAGACATGACGAGTTCTTCAGAGGTGTGAGTTATTAGGCCGGAGCTTAAGGTTTACCGTCAACACCTACCACCTTCTGATCTTCCTTCTTGGTGATGTGAGTCACTCCCTTCTGTGCAGCCCAATGAGTATCCATAAAATTGCCAGCAGCCCCGCAATCCAATAGGGCCTGAGACAGTATCTCAGAATCGCCGAGTTGTAGGGTCACAGAGAGAACCATGAGGCGAGAATCTTCAGTTATCTTCTGGGAAGATACAGAAAGAGTGGCATAATGACTGGTAGAGGCCCCTCGGCAGTGAGTCCTAACACTTACAGAGGGCGATCATTTCCCGATCGTCTCGGAGGAACATCTGCACAGTCCCTAAGAAGATGGTTAGAAGCCCCACAGTACATGCACAGACTCCCATCTCAGCGTCTCTTCCGTTCCTCAGGGGTAAGAGGGGCCCGAGTGGTCCCTATTTGCATTGGTTCTTCTCGGTGGGATCGCGAGGAGGAGGAAGGAATGGGAGGAAGGGGGTCCAAGGGAGGAGACATATAGAGTTTAGATCTCTTTTTCTCCGCCCGACATTCCGTCAAGCAGAAATCGATTCGGAGGGTAGCCGTGACAAGATCATCAAAGGTTGTAGGGCAAGCTATCCGGGCCAACTCGTCTTTTGAGGTCTTCTCTTAGGCCACGTCGGAAAATGGCATACTGCGCTTGCTCTTGCCGTCCTGCTTCTGCTGCGACTTGTTTGAAGGTCGTGATGTAGGTAAGTAGATCAGAATTACCTTGACGAATGTCAAGCAGATCTTCTGACGCTAAGAAGGTACTCTCGGTATGAAAAAAAGTTTGTTGTAACAATTTTTTGAAGGCACTGTGATCTTGCAAAACTGGGGCGGTTTGGTTAACCAGAGGAGTGGCCCATGCCAGGGCATTACCAGTCATGTGGGTAATCATAAACCCAATTTTGGCGTGATCCAAAGCAGAGGTCTGAGCACGAAATGAGAAGTGAAGGTTACAAGCGTCCAGGAATTCTTTGACCCTTTTGGGTGCTCCGTCGAATTTTCCTGAAACCAAAGGAAGTGGAGGCAGATCTGTCAAAGGGCGCTCTCTCTCTGTCAGACGCTGCTGTAAAGCAGTGTTGGCACCCTTTAGAATCTGTAGCTCTAAGTTCAAGATGATGTCAAATGAGATAGAAGGAGATCAAGAGGCTGGTAAGGGGACGGTTCGCAAGAGAGCAACCAAGAAGGAACAGTTCGAATGGCAGTCCAGTAACAAGCAGGGGTCTGGTACACAAGTAAGCAAGCAGGCACAGTTCGGGAGGCAGTCCTGTTAGCAAGCATGGATCCGGATTCACAGGTAAGTAAGCAGGCACAGTTCAGGACGCAGAGGCAGTCCAATAAGCAAGCCGGGGTCCGGTACACAGGTAAGCAACTGGACAAAAGGGAAACCAGAAGGGGAAGCAAGTGAGAGAGCAAGGAGTAGGAGGAGCCAAGATCCAAGGAACGAAAGGAGACGGACAGAAGTCCGAAGTGAAAGTAAAAAAGGGGAGAATGCCAAGGGAAATGTGGAAGAAAGGAAAGAAAGAGTGAGAGGGAGGAAGGGAAGGCAGAACCCGAGAGGGGTTTAACAAAGAGAGAGAAAGCAGAGAAGCGGAAAACCACATGGAAGGCAAGAACACAGAGCGATAGCAACCAAGGCGAAACCAAGGATAAGTTGCAACTCATCCGTAAACCGGAAGCGGTGGAATAAGTGCTACCGGTAACGTGCGCGAAGCAAAAAGGCTAGACCTGCACAGGTCGTTTGGGGTAAAAAAACGTGAAGGAACATTCAATGGCGGCGCCAACGATTCCAAACTCGCCATCTTCCACAAGGTGTGACATAATCTCCCTTTCCCATCACCAGAAAAAGGGGTCCCCCCATTAACCGATTATTTCGAAACCAGGCGACTGGCATATCAAAGATAGCCAAACCTTCGGCTGTCTATAACATCTCCAAAAGACATCTTAATGAACAAAAGATTAAAGTGTTGGAAAAAGGGTTTCTTTTGTTCCAATGAAGAATCCTACCAAAATGGAGATTGAAATAGAGCTTTGCAGCCTTTTTTGTAAAATAGAGTTAAGGGATTTTTTCGGCAACACTTCTCCTCCTGACTGTGAAAACAGAAAAATATTATGAGGCCGGGAAGCCCAAAAAGAAACACACCAACACAGGTTACAAAGAAACATACAAGTGCTTTATTTCAAGCTACAACAGTTACCAAGTCAATTGACAAACGGATAGCTATTCGGCTCTCAGTATAACATAACGAACTTCAACGAGGGTTCGATGTGTTAGTGAGAGACCGCACATTTGAATACCCGGGCTATTTATACAATTTGTCCAGCCCTTGGCCAACCCTCTTGCGGGTTAACCATTCTGCGAAATACAATTCTGGTCTTAGGTTTCCTTGCCAGGTCAACCTTTAATATATGCATTTCGATTAGTTTCGCTGATATAAGTAGTACATTTACTTATAGGTCAACAGTAGGACAAGGTCTCTGTTCGCAACCCCGACAAGTGGCCTGCAGGCATATTAATTATTCAGCTGTACGGAGGTCACAACGGCCAGAATCTTATTCAGAATGTCATTTGGCCTCCGTTTTGATGTTCAGGGTGACTTCTGCATAACAAAAGAACCTAAAATGGCGGCTTAATCCAAGATGGCGGCTTACATTGATTTCTCTAAGGTCAAGACCTTGTCGTGGAGTTTTTTCGTGCATGATGTTTTAGACAACTTGGCGTAGGCCAATACACATACGACTATTACAATAGGAGGCATAATATTATTTCTATTCCAAGAAACCCTCCTTTTGGCCTATGCCAAGTGCTAATACTATTTCTAATGTCTTTGTAAATAACTCCATGCATTGTCGTCCATACATCCTGAACCGTTATCTGAAATATCTATAGCCATTAGGTCGTTCACCAGAACCTCTTGCAACACGAACTCTTTAGATGCTGTATCTGGAGCATACACTTTATGTCCTATCGTGCTCACCGCCTGAGCACAACATCCCCCTAGCATTGCACATATACTAGGTAAACATTGGATACAGCAACAAAGGAATAGCACAATTCCCAAAATAACCAGTATGACAGAAAGCACCTTCCAACCGCAGGATCGTAGGGAATCCCAGAACCAAGCACTAATACTCCAATCTTCCACAGGAACATGCACTTCTGAACTAAGGACGTGCAAGTTCTGTATTGCTTTGAAAATTGTCAGTGAGGAATCTGGTACGAAAACACCACAAGTGGACCCCACTAATTTACATACTCCACCACGTTCTGCCAGAATGACATCTAATGCCATCAGGTTTTGGAGCGCTACCAATCTTATTGCTTTCTGTTCCAGTGTCATATTATAAAGTATATCCATGGTCCGGTTGATGGTTCTCTCCACTACTCTTGCTAGCCCCCTAATATTTTCAGAATTTGCTATCTGTCCCCAGAATGGCACAACTGATTTTGTTATATCTCCCAATATTTTCCCTGGGGTATCTCCATTCTCGTCCCGCCGTGGGCGAGCCTTAGAAACTTCCAATGTGCTAGCTATGAATACCCCAGGTAACAAGATTCCTAAATAACAGGTTCCCTCCCAATCCTTGGGCAACCAGGGAAATGCTGTACTACCGCAAAAAAAATAGACAGGCGCCCCTACATACAGAGGCCTGTTCTCTCCGGTCAAATTTACAATGTTCACACAACCTTCAAAATCTCCCATTGACCGGGTACCATTCCTTTGTACACAGAAGGGAACTGAATCGGGGCTATGGTTAATGGAGTAGGAAGGAGGCACGGCATCCTTATTGCCTATCGGAGCCATTTTAAAGGAATATAGAGTTTGGAAAGGAAGAGACAGTTTATCAGATGGCCTAATAGAAGCAACATTAGGCTTACTTCTATTTGCAAAAAGCGAGCATCCCAGGGGAGTCAATTCACGTTTCTCAAAATCATTTAAATTAGTTCCATCAAAGTTCCCTGAGATGCTGTCATTCCAACGGCCAAAGAATAGTGCTCTAAGAGAGGCATAGCAAGCAGTCGTTAAAGGTAAAGGGTGAATATACCATCCTAGCCCCTTGTTCCCATGTTGCGGTAAATGGGTGCAGATCCAGCAATTACTCTTATTAAAAATGGCATGCGTTGAATTCATTATTATCATCAAAGTGTTGTTATGATACTTTTGTCTATTCTAGGAGTCCCTAGGTGACAAAGTATGAAGGTGTACAGAGGGAGCCAGAGCAGTAGGTACAATTTCAATTGGCAAAAGAGGCTCTAGAGGATACATTTCTTCAAAGTACCAGAGTCCCACGGCAGTAACTATACAAATTCCAATTACTATCATCACAACACAGCAATATATTTTCTGGGCCCAGGCACATTGTTCATTGTCCGAGTTGGTCACCCCCTTATTTACAAGTCCAATGTGAGCAGCAGCGGTGGAGGTGGCAGACATCGTAGTTTCTCAATCGACGACCCCAATGTTCGTTGCTGGCGACACTACGGTCGCGCGACTTCTTAGTCCTTACCCAACCCTAGCCAGCAGAATCCCTTTTTTTTTCCCAAAACTTTCCTTTGCAAGAACACAACTCTCAATGACTCTTTTCTTTTCCAGATGTACAGGCAAAACCCATGCCGTAGTTCTATTTTCTTCGTCGAAGGTCGTACCTGGTGGTTCCCGGTACTGTTTGATCCAGAAATAAGGTACCGTCACTTCCTGAAGGAAGCGACTTATCAGAGGTGACGGAAGTCGCAGATCTTGAAACAACGTTTTCCGGAAGTGACCTTTCCAAAGAGTGTGGAGACAAAATGGACTGTTCCCCAAGCTCCACGGGCTCATAGAGATTCTCCGACACACTCACAGCGCTATTTGCTACTCCAGGATCTGAGATTGTAGCATCAGCAAGGGGTTCTGCTTCTTCTGTAACGTGTGGCGTTGGGTGAGGAAGTTTTTTGACATGCGTCGCGTGGATCCAATGCTTCTTTCCAGCCACCCGCACTGCTGTCTGGGTGACCAACAGCACCTGGTAGGGTCCCTGCCAGCGAGGCGCGAGGCAGGAAGACCTTTCGTGGGCCTTCACCAGGACCCAACTTCCAGGCTAAATATTGTGTCCTGGGCCCGTAAACCGTACAGGTAAAGCTGATCGAACCTGATGATAAATGAGATACATATTTTTAGTCAACTGGTTACAGTAGTCTACAAGCAATACATTTTCAACCTCTCTCAGCGCTTAAGGCTTCGGAAGACCCCAAATATTAGCAGGTCTCCCCATCACTACCTCAAATGGAGAGAGCCCAGTCTTAGTTTGAGGTGTGGCACGCATGGCTAACAATACAGTATGTAAGGCGTCTGGCCATTTCAATTTGGTGCCAGCGCATGTTTTAGCAAGCTTATTCTTTAGGATACCGTTATGTCTCTCTACCAACCCAGCACTTTGAGGATGTCTAGCCGAATGAAATCGCTTTTCAATGTGTAATGCTGTGCATATCTGCAAAATTACTGCTGCAACAAAATGTGGACCGTTGTCCGACCAAATTACTCTTGGCAGCCCAAATCGTGGGAAGAATTCCTTTACCATAGTCTTCGCAGTGGTCATGGCAGTAGCATCCTTAACGGGGAAAGCCTCAACCCCCACTAAAAGCACAAATGATCGCAAGGACATATTTTAGATTGTTACACCGTTCTATCTCAATAAAATCAAAGTGGATGACCTCGAAGGGAACAGAAGGAGGCCCAAAACTACCCCTTGGAGTTACTGTCCTCTTCCCCACATTGTGCTGTAAGCAAATCAAGCAATTTTGGACATAGCGCTGCGCGATCTTCAAAATTTTATCATTTACCGAGACTTGTTCTAACATTATTTGTGATCTGCTGAGCACACACATGCGTAGGACTGTGTGCCATCGTAACCATCGCCAGCACATATGAATCAGGGAGCAACCATTTCCCTTCAGATGTATCCACCCAACACCCATCTTCATCAAGTTTCCCCATCCCTTCGGCCCACTTTTTAGACTCTTCTATTGTGGCATCAGCTTGGATATCTCGCACAGACCCAAAACCCTCAACCATTACATAGGCATCTCTTGTTTCTCTTAGAGCATACATGTCTGCGCTAAGGTATGTGGCCGTTTGCCTGGCTATCTGGTCAGCAAAAGCGTTCCCTTTCCCCATATCATCTATGACCTTATGATGCGCTGCACATTTCATGATCGCTAACTGACTAGGGAGCGCGAATGCCGAGAGCAATTGCACTATCAGGGGACCATGCTGAATCTTGGTCCCATGTGAGGTTAGGAACCCTCTTTCCGACCAGAGCCTCCCAAAGTTGTGAGCCACCCCAAAGGCATACTGGCTATCAGTATATATATTTACTGTACGCCCTTCAGAGAGTTCACAAGCTCGGGTCAACGCTATAATCTCTGCGGCCTGCGCGGAGTTATGCAGAATTCTCTTAGTTTCAAAAACCGTACTCAATGTAGTGACTGCATAAGCAGCTGTAGATGTACCATCTGGAAGTTTGAAGCAGGAGCCATCACAAAACAGCTCCCCTTCTGTATTATCCAAAGGAGTATCTATAAGGTCTATCCTGCCCTTCGTTTCCTTTTCAGTAGTATACAGGCAGTCATGTGATTCTTCGTCACCGCAAACAGTATTTTGCGGGAAAGGTAGGAGTTCAGCCGGATTAAGAACACAACACCTCTTAATTTGAATGTGAGGGGCAAACAAAGTCAATTCATACCTCGTCAGCTGTGCAGAGGTGAGGTGCTGTTTTTGGGTTTTATTCAATAGGACATCTACAGAGTGAGGTACCATCAGGGTTAAATCATGGCCTAGGACCATTCCCTCACTCTGTTTTACAGACGCGGCAGCAGCAGTGACAGCTCTCAAACATCTTGGCAAAGTGCATGCGACAGGATCAAGGGTGGAAGAGTAGTAACCGCATGGTCTATTCTTCCCTCCGTGTTCCTGTGTTAACACAGCCAAAGCACATCCATCACATTCATGCACAAACAACACAAAGGCCTTATTGTAATTTGGAGTACCCAGAACTGGTGCAGAGCATAAAGCGGTTTTGAGAAGCTCAAATGATCGTTGATGTTCCGACTTCCATGGCAGCGGTGAAGAAATGCCCTTCTTCGTCAAGGCCAACATCGGTTTTATCACTAGTGAGAAGTTCGGGATCCACAGCCTACAGTAAGAAGCCATACATACTAAGGCTCTGACTTCCTTCTGTGTATTTGGAACAGACATGCCAGAAATGTGTTTTATTCTTTCAGGTGTCAATCTTCTCCCCTCCTTTGACAGGAGATAGCCTAAATAGGCGACCTCCTGACAACAATATTGAAATTTCTTAAGCAAAGCTTTATGACCATGTTCAGCCAAATGAATAAGCAACAATACAGTGCCTTCTTTACAAGCACTTTCAGAATCTGCAGCTAAAAGCAAGTCATCGACATACTGAAGCAGTGTACAAGTAGATGGCAATTCAAGGGTGTCAAGCTGCTCGTTCAAGGCCCTTCTATAAATGCTTGGACTTTCAGTATAACCTTGAGGTGCACGAGTAAATGTGAACGAACGTCCCCCCAAGGTGAACGCGAACAAATATCTACTATCATTGTGTATAGGAATACTGAAGAAAGCATTCTTCAGATCCACAACACTAAAGTGAGTAGCTATAGCAGGGATCATCGTTAGTATCGTTGTCACGTCAGGCACAATTGGAAATTGTGGGGCAACAACTTTATTAATAGCGCATAGATCAATTATGAAACGGAATGGGATTGCATTGTCGCCTTTCTTGTACACGGGTAAAATCGGGCTGTTACATAAACGACCTGCAATCTCTTCGATCACTCCTCGATGCACAAAATCGGAAACAATGCACTTCAAAGCACGCTCGCCCTCAACTGATATTTTATATAGTGGAATGCGTGGTAGTTTAACTCCATGCTTCAAAACTATTTTTACAGGTTCAACCTGTAATACCCCGACATCATTGTCGTCAACCGCCCACAAACATTACGGGACAACGCTAAACTCAGGAGGCAATGGTCGAGTCAAAAACTGAGAACTGGGAAGTTGCTGTGGTGAAATCGTCAGTCGCACTCCGTCAGAGGAACAATGAATTACTGCATTTAATTTCTTCAACAGATTTAACCCCAGCAAATTTTCTCCACAGTTTGAAGTCAAGAGGAATGGACAGTGGTCCGTAAAGGGACCCAAAGAAACAGGCACCGGCGAAGAAACCGGGCAAGCAACTGGTATGCCAGAAAACCCTACAGAAACATTAGTTTGCCCTGACAGTGGAATGTTTGGAACCTGAGAATGATCAATGGAGCACTTCTGTGCTCCAGTGTCTATCAAGAACTGATGTTTCCTATTCCCCACTAACAGTTCAACGTAGGGACCTTTTTGACTAACGGGAATAGGTGAAGGTTCCAAACCCTGTTTCGGGCAATCCTAACGGAACAAGATGTCGTCGAAAGGAAGCTCTTCAGAAAGGTAGGCAGCAGAAGGGTGATCAAATATGTTTCTTCTGTCCACACTCGAAGTCTGATTATCCCGTGAAAAAGGTTGCTGAGGATCTTGTGAGAACTGACCTCTATCAGGGCCCCCCACTCCGGGGCGACCTCTAGATCGTCTACCCATACTCCCTAATGTGTTGTTTGACCTCTGTCGAAGGACGGGGCACTGTGCACGCCAATGACCTTCCTGGCGGCAATAGGCACATTGATTAATATTCACAGGACCGAAGGGGACATTCCCTTTTGGAAAATACTGACCTCTGGTCTGTGAATTACCTCCTCTGGGATTTCTAACAATTTGCTGTAACAATACTTTAGTCTTCAAATCTCCTTTCCTCTTCTCTATTCTATCTTTTTCATTATTAACACGGTTCTCATAATACTGAGCCATGTGCAAAACTTCAGATTGGGATTTCGCCTGTCAAGCGCTCTCAGAGGACATAATCTGTGACTGGATGTCAGGCAGCAATCCACGCACAAATTTGTCCACGAACAACCTTTTCCCAGACTCTGTGCCCAAGTCCTGTCCACTGAAGTCAGAGAATACCTGTTTGAATCGATTAAAGAATTTGGTGGCACCTTCAGATTTTCCTTGAACACAGGCCGTAAGCTTTTTCCAAATAATTCTTTTCACAGGAATTATGGTTTTCAATTTTGCAACAATTCTATCAGGCAAAGTGAGTATTACCTGAGGTGGTTTCTCACCAGCTGGTCTTTCCCCATCAAACCTAGTTATGTTAGCCCACGTATCTCCCAACCCAGGCACATCGTCTATTGTTCGAACCTGCTTCCATAAATCTACGGGCAGGAGTACAGGGAATAGCAGGTCAATATCAATTAGGGTGAACACAGAGGACTGTAAAACGGACTCTATCTCTTTGTAGAATCCTGTCGGATTTTTCCTAACATCAGGAATTGATTGTCTAATAGTGTTCAGTTCCTGTCGCGAAAACGGGACGTGAACAAATTGTGATACATAATGTGCGGGAATGTCCACAGCGGGTGCACCTGTCCCAGCGTAAGCAGGAATCTCAACCTTCGGGACAAATGTTGGAGGAACCTCTCTCATAGGCAACTGAGATATAGGTAATTCCGATCGCTTACTAAGCAACAGAGCCAGGTCGAGCGCTAAGGCAGTCGAAGAAGTGTCGGGCGAAAAAGCCCTCTTACAAATACCCAATAACTCTGTAGGACAACTAACCTTCTTCCTTACACATTCATCCTGCAGGTACTGCACCACTACCTGAATCACCTTCCTCTGCATTTCTATTGTATACTGACTATACGTGTCATACACTTCATCTGGCGGTATCGATGAATCCGAGATCCATCGAATCGCATCTTTGGTACAGATTCGTACTTCCTCAGATGCCGATTTACGACACGGAAGGAACCGTTTCTGTACATACATACTGTCGTCTTCATCATCCTCATCCCGCAATTTTTCTAAGTCCCTCCTATACTCAAATAACCTCTCAACATGACCATGTACTTTCTCCTCAGTGTCCCTCGAAAGTGCTAAAGTATTCAGATCCCTCAGCCCTTGTGGGAGATCTGTATTATGTAATCTACCCCACATTACACATAAATAAGTCCCCAAACCTTCAATAAAAACATGTTTCTCTGGAAAATTGCCCATATTTGATAATGTGGAAAAAACATCAGCTTGATCACCTCTCTCCATGCAATGCTTAGCCCATGCAAATAATTCCCGTTTCTTTTCTGCAGAGACAGTATTTCGAATGACAATCTTTGACTCCGCACCTTGATCAACTTCAGTCGGTACAGAACCACTCGGGAGCAGAGGTGCGGGCAAATTCAATGGAGGTATTAAAGTAGTAAAAAGTAGGGAAGAGGTGGTAGCGTAGGTGGAGGAACAACAGCTGGAGGAATAGGGGCAATAGGTTGTACAGGGGGAGCAGGAATAGCAGCAGGAATGGGCAGAGCACCAGGGAGAGGATCATATGGAGGTGGCGCAGAGGCACCAGGCCTGCGTTCGTTTAACAATTTATCAATAAATTCTTCGGAAACATGAAAATCTCTAGAGGGATAGATTTTCTGGATACCGAGTGAGAAAGCCCTATCCATACTCTTGACTGACTCTGAATGTTTTTCTTGATCATATAACAACGCCTTTTCGGCATTCGTTTTATGACGGCGTGCATGCTTATCCCTACTTTTAAGCTGCTGCAATGCTTCTTTTTTCCAATTCTTCAAAACATCAAATGCTGCAGGTCTGGCCTTCTTCTTTAACAAGACCGATTCTAGGTATTCAATACGGGGATCTCGAAACTACCATTGATTGGTCACTGAAATTCGGGGGCATGTCTGGTTTGTCTGTGCCAAATATCATTAAATACTTCCAATGCCATGCTTACAGTACATAGTACATGCCGGCGACCCCTCCTGTGGTGCCGGGCGGCTAAATTCCAAAGATTGTCGATCGCTGCGGAACAGTGCCCTAAAGCAGCTAGACAATTTCCCAGGCATTTCACAAAAAATTGGTGTTACCTGGTCAATAATTGTGTCTGCAGATACAATACGCCAAATTCAAATTGTCAGGGTTAAATTAAGAGTCGGGTCACGACTACACCTGACCAAACCTAAGGAGGACCGTACGGTTTACCAAAGAACTTACCTAACAAATTTTACCTTGTGTTTGGTGGTTTCGACAAATCTGCCCGCCTCAAAAATGGACCCTCGTCAAGATGCCCTGTCAGACCACACGACTATCGTCCAAGGATCGGATCGTGCAGCGCTGCCGAGGTATCGCGTCTCGTTTGGTCGGGCCCGCAGTATCACACCATCCGATCCCGGTTCGATAGCCTGCGTCAACCTTCAATGATCCGGCATCAATCTTGAGGGTCCCTGTTCGGGCGCCAACTGTGAAAACAGAAAAATATTATGAGGCCGGGAAGCCCAAAAAGAAACACACCAACACAGGTTACAAAGAAACATACGAGTGCTTTATTTCAAGCTACAACAGTTACCAAGTCAATTGACAAACGGATAGCTATTCGGCTCTCAGTATAACATAACAAACTTCAACGAGGGTTTGATGTGTTAGTGAGAGACCGCACATTGGAATACCCAGGCTATTTATACAATTTGTCCAGCCCTTGGCCAACCCTCTTGCGAGTTAACCATTCTGCGAAATACAATTCTGGTCTTAGGGTTCCTTGCTAGGTCAACCTTTAATATATGCATTTCGATTAGTTTTGCTGATATAAGTAGTACATTTACGTATAGGTCAACAGTAGGACAAGATCTCTGTTCGCGACCCCGACAAGTGGCCTGCAGGCATATTAATTATTCAGCTGTACGGAGGTCACAACGGCCAGAATCTTATTCAGAATGTCATTTGGCCTCCATTTTGATGTTCAGGGTGACTTCTGCATAACAAAAGAACCTAAAATGGCGGCTTAATCCAAGATGGCGGCTTACATTGATTTCTCTAAGGTCAAGACCTTGTCGTGGAGTTTGTTCGCGCATGATGTTTTAGACAACTTGTCGTAGGCCAATACACATACGACTATTACAATAGGAGGCATAATATTATTTCTATTCCGACAGATATGAGTACAGACTTACATACACCATTCAAAAATAATTCTGGGTTTACACCTACGCTACAAATGGTCACTAACGAAATAGCTATCTTTGAGAAAGCGGTTCACAGAGACTTCAATTCCATTTATAACACTGCTAATGGAACTAATCATAGACCATGTTTTAATTTCAGTAAAAAAGAATGGAGTAGCCTTAAAGACCTTAAAAAAAATCCCACGATTGTGATCAAACAAGCGGATAAAGGGGGAGGAGTGGTGGTTATGGATGCAGATCAATATGATGACAAAATTATGTGCCAACTCGATAACCCTACATTCTATTGCAAGTTAAAAGGAGATACTACAGACAGCATAAGAAAATACATTTTGACAGTGGCCTCACGTGCACGTGATGCAGAAGCCATTAATGAGAAGGAGCTTGCATTTCTTACTATAAAGGGTACCAGAACTCCCTTGATATACATACTCCCCAAGATTCATAAAGACCCAGTGAAGCCTCCTGGGCACCTGATAGTGTCCCTATGAAGCCCTGTGTTAGAACCGTTCGGTCAATTTTTGGACTTTTTTTTCAAACCTTTGGCAGCATCCACTGAGACTTATCTTGCAGATACTACGGATGCTATTACTCACCTAGAAGGTTTGTCTTTTGATTCCAACACAGAAATTTTACTAACGTTGGATGTAGAATCTTTGTACTCTAACATACCTCAACGGGAATCTTTAGTAGTTATGAAAAACTTCTTGGACTCTAGACCAGGTATCCATCAGGTCCCCAGTGAAATTCTAATAGACTTTCTCGAGATAGCATTGTCCTGGAACTTCTTTAGATTCAAGTCCTCACATTATTTACAAGTGAAGGGAACGGCAATGGGGGTGGCTTTTGCCCCTAATTACGCAAACTTCTATATGTGGGATTTTGAAAAAAGATCCATTCTGTCTAACACTAATCCATTTAGATCCGCAATTAGAGTATACAAGAGATACATCGATGATATTATCATCATATGGGATACGTCGAAAGGTGATTACCAGGAGTTTCTCACATGGGTTAATAATGTAAACATTAACCTTAAATTTACCATGATGGCCAGTAAGTCTTCTTTACCTTATTTGGATCTTTTATTTAAAGATGGAGGTGGACATATCATAGTAGACCTATACCGAAAAACAACGGATCGGAATACCATTTTAAGATATGATAGTTTCCACCTGCAATCTTTAGGGGAATGTATTCCCTATGGGCAGTTCCTTAGAGCTAGATGGAATTGCTCTAGGGTTGAAGATTATACTGCCCAAGCTAATATCATACAAGATAGACTTCAGGGACGAGGGTACCCTACTCACCTGCTCAGGCAAGCTCGTAAAATAGCTAAGTTCCAACACTGAGATATTCTCTTGACCAAGTCCAATCAAGAAAACATCACTAAGAAACGAATAGTCTGTGCAATGACTTTTAATACACACCATCAAAAAATTAAAAAGATGATCACGAGTCATTGGCACCTTCTACAAATGAATATCCCTGATCTGCTGATAGAGCGTCAATTGAGACCAAACAAAACACACTCTCGAGTCTTTGGGGCCATAAAGCCATTACTGGGCATTTCCCATGCGGCTTTTGTAATAAATGTGCATATACTACCGCTTGCACTTCTGTAACCATCAATTCTAGACTGTGGCACCTCAATCAACACACCACATGAAACACTAAAAATGTTATTTACGTGATAGTTTGCCCTTGTAATAAAACATATATCGGCAAAACAACAAGGCCTATCAAACCCAGGGTTGGAGAACATAAATTTAAAATTCGTACTAAAACTATTTCAGCTCCCCTAACAGCACATTGTTTGGGACATAACCACACTTGTGACGACCTGAAATGGTGGATATTAGAGAAAGTCTCTGGCGTTGATTCTAATAATATAGCCGTGAGACTGGCACAGCGAGAGCAATGGTGGATGTACAATACAAATAGCTACGAATCTGGCCTAAATCACCAAGAAGAATGTCTTCATTGCATTCTCTAATTTCTAGGCCAGTTTCTTTTCCCAATTAGTGACTTTCATAAATTGGCTCATATGTGAATTTAATTTGAGGTGATAATTGCATGCTGTTACACTTGCACTCACGTTAGGCCCCATGTCTTAGCTGTTTGGGCTTGATTTATTATTATTTTTTAATTTCAAGTCTTTTACCAACTTTTTAGTCTACATTTCATGTCCGTTTAATATAGTGGCATTTTTTTCTAATACACTATTTAAGAGGTTAAGGAATCCATTGGCCACGGCATCTTTTTAAGATATTCCGCTTTATTTCAGCAGATTCATGGACATTTAAACATATCTGCATACATACCTTATTCCTTATAACTCCAGCATATTCCACTTTACTTCGGTACATCTATTTCATTCAAATATGTCTGCTTATATGCCTCCCTTCATTACATTTTTAGTCCACTCTTTAGCTTGATTATAATTCCCATAAAACGGAACTTGTCCTACTTCTTTGTCAAGTTCCAGGCGAGATTCGAGCTTTCGCCATTAACAGGTTTCGGTACTATAAATAGGAGACACGAAGGAGCTTCCATTAGCAGTCGCGTCTTTATAATCAATTGCACGTTTACACGGCAGACGTATGGCGGATACAATTGATTCATAAGTGAGGTAAGCACTGCTGCGACTGTGAGCTATATTTTAGTGATGCATTTCTGAAAGAAACTTGATCCGTTTTAAACAGCAGGATCGAATGACTCACTTTAGTTAAACTTGCTCTGCTAGGGGGCTTACTCTAATCAGCCTTTCGCCACATCTAAAACGTATATTATAGTGAAAAAGGCATATTTTTTGGCACTTTAAGATTCTTGGTAGACATGCATTGACTTTATGCGTCAGCCCAATAAGAATGGTAGGGTAGCAAGAATACAGACATGCATTTTTGACTAAGTTAGACATCTGGCAGTCTCTATGTTTGTTTATTTGCCATCGGAAGCCCCTAGTCTTTATTTGGTGTTTGAAATGCGTTTTCCTTCCTTTGTATGCATTTAGGCTCTATTCGATTGCCTTTTGACAGCAATGGAGGCCCATGTTACGGCTGAAAAAATGTAGTTTATTATGAAAGCATCTTCTTAAACCTACGCAGAGCAGGATTAGTATCTCACAGACACATATGCTCTGCATTGATAAATAATTCAGGTCAGTATATATTTTTAGAGAGGCAGCTCAACGTCTTCAATTGGACCTTGTTTTCGGTTTGCAACATAGTTGGAATTTGGGAAAATTAATTGGATCCCATGTATGTTTTTTATCTCCACAGATGCAAAATAAATGCCATCTTTTTCGTTTTGGGCTGCGTGAAAAAATTATTGTTCTCTGCGCCTTATATGGACTAATATAGGTGAATTAATCTAAAATTGTTTGGCCTATGACGGATAGTTCATACATGTTGAATTCTATTTGGGTGGTTAGGTATAGAAAGCTCAGTCATTTCTTTGTTTTTAATATATATGTATTTTTTCTTCTTTTTCTTTCGTTTTTGTCTGGCATTCATGTTTCAAAGACATTGAGATCAACAATCAAGTTTGAAAGCCAACAATGAAACAAACATGGATCTCAGTTGTTTGATTATTAAGTGTATTTGTGAAGGTCATTTTAAAATGTTAGTTGCAACTTACTCGTGCGCCCTGAGGAAGGCGACCATCAGCCCTTGTGGGAATTAGATAAATAGTGTTGCTGAAACTACTTTAAAAATCCAGAGGTATTGTTTACATGTAGTAGGCACTCAGCACTTTTTTGCCAGCATTTTGGCACTTAGCAGTTTATTGTCAGCACTTTTAGAATTGGCCATTGCAAACAGCATTCATTTAACTACAGAGGATTGTTTATACAGATGTTAGTAAATGTTTGACCATTCCGAGTATTAGTTTTTCTTTGTTTTTGACAATTCATTCAATTTGCTTACATGAATATATACTACAATGTATTTTTTAAGGTATTATTGTGTTAATATAAGATACATCTTTATGCTATTATATTGATTGTGATAAATATTAAAATATGATGTTTATAATGATTATTTTCTTTCACTGATCTTCTCGTCCCCTTCCACCAGTGGAATCAACTGAGATTGATTAGAAGTGTAGTAATCATCTGTGTGGCCTAATTTCTCTTGTTTCTAATATATTGCTCCCTTGGTCCACAGAGTTGGGGATACCCATCATTGTTGACTTCCACATTTAATAGGTTGCATTATTCTATCGGTGGCAATAAATTACCCACACACTGTTGGAGAGCCTAACCATTGTGTTCAATATATAAAGGATCACACCACTACAAATGTATTTGATTGGGTGCATTTGAAACGTAAAACTTTTGTTCCTAATTTTAGAAGCATTATTGATTATAGCCTGATCTCCATGTCATGCTGGAGACACAGAAAAGGCTTTGATATGCTTGATCGCTGTGACAGTGACCACGACCCATAATCCCTGTCCTGGTCATGGGGTAGTGTTTTGGCTCCTGGCGTCGATCTGCACCATAACCACCGATTGGCTAGGCTAGATGTACCAATGGACAAGCTTTGTGCTGGAGGACGGATTTAGCAACAAATTACTTGAGGGAAGCTATGAAAGCCAATGTGGATAAACTAGGACTTGTCTTGATTCACACTGATTTCGAGGGCTTTGTTGATTTCATTGATCAATGATCAATCCAATGTCAATGCATAAAGAGGTTCCTGTTTAAGCAACAAGTTCTGTAACAGTCTTTCTTTAACATACATTTCTCCTAGGTTTAGAAAATGCTGTTTTTCTTTAGTACTTCTAGAAGCTCTGCACACTGTCCAGTATTCTCTCCAGCCAGGACTCTTCATGCAATTCCAACTGCCTGGTGTACTCTTCAGCTAGGACTTTGCTTGTGGTTTTCACTTGCCTGGTATACGCCTCTGCCAGGATGTCTTATGAGATTCAATTGCCTGGCTTCTTTCCCTTGCCAGGACTTTTTATGTGATTCAATTGCCTGGCTTCTTTCCCTTGCAAGGATTTCACATGTGTTTCAATTGCCTGGTGTCTTGCCTTGCCAGGACTTCTGATGTATTTCACAGTTCCTCTGTATCACCAATAGCGTGTGTATTGCTCTTGGCTTGGGATATATGTTTGCGGAAAGGTTTGATCAAGTTTCGTCCCACACTTGCATTTCATGCATCTATAGCTCATTGAGGATTGTCCTTTGCCTTTTCTGCATTCAAACAATGTGTTTGTAGTTTTAACATTGGTATCTCATTCAAATTGTTATTGGTGCAGTCTAAGGTTCCCCCCAGGGTCCGCACTGGCTTTGGGTAGACTCACCGGTTCTCCCCAGCATCTCCAGTCCGGTTTGTGCCTCTGCGCTGTGATGCTTTCACGTGCTTTCCAAACCAGAGTGCAATGATGTCCTTCCAGCCTCCCTCATGGCTCCTCAGTCACACGGGTACTTTACTTCAGCTACCAGAATAAAAACTTCACCTGTGTGAATTGCTGAGCACCCAGGGCCCCTCTTGTGGCTCCCAGCGTCTCCACTGCACTTCTGTCTCCCACACAGCATTTATACTTCTGAATTGGAGGCCTTCTCTACTCTGCCACACCAATAAGTGATTTTCTCATTCATGAGCCTCTGCATAAGAGTCAACGTCACAGTACTGCCATGCTCAGTTATGTGCCTGCCATGGTTAAATGTCCCGTGCACAGGTGATTTGGAAAAACAACTAGACTGCATTTTGTGCTTCAAGTGCTTGTATCCTTGTACAAACGCTTCCATCCTCCTTGTCTCAGTACTTGAGCGATTCTGGAAGTTAAAGTCCATGGGTGTCATTGGACTCACGGTGTTTAAATATTTCTTATCAGTGTTCCTGAATCAGGGAGTTTCCACTGTTCAGGGTATGAGTAGACATATTTAGTTGTTCACCAATCAGACAAAGAAGAAGCCAACTGTTGTCCGTTCTCCTCTGTCACATTGGTTTAATTTATTAATGTATATGTCCTGAATATCAGTTTTTGTAAGAATGAATTGTGAATATGTTGCTGTTTTTAAGTAGATGTATTGTCAATTTAATTGTTTTTTATAAATATTAAAATATGTATATTTTTGGAAAATCCATGATGATCTGCCTAAATTCATGTTAAAGTGGTGGAGATAACTAAGTCAGGTGGCGCCTGATAACTAACATAGGACAGAAAGGAAGGAAGCTGTTCTGTGGCAGTTTGTATACTTTGTATTAACCTGTCCTCACCCACACAGCCCCTAACAAGAGGACACTGTAGCTCTAGGTAACTGATGCTTAGTGTGTTATGTCATTGGTGGCTGTTTGACTAGACAAATATGAAGAAGAGGTTTCTTTACATCCTCTAAAAGGGGTGACACGCAGCTGATGATAGGCCATTAAGGTCTTGACATCTCCCTGGTAGTTATTGCCTCCCATGAGATCCTCCCTCATAAAGCCACACCAGAGTCAGGATCAGGTAGTGGCTGCCATCCCTTGGTCACATGGAAGGAGTTCACTGCCGGGGAATCCCTGATGACTCCATTGGATTCATCACAGCACGTAGAGAGATTGGGTGCAGATGTTCCTCACTGTGAGAGGAGAAAGCTACCGCTCCTCAGCTCTGCTGATGATGAAGTTCTTCTAGCTAGAATACAGTATCCGGTCATTGCATCTAAAAAAAGCATCGACAAAACATACCATGTCGAAATTGTCGAAAAAACAATTGAATGCATCTTTTTCAATGGTAAAGGGTATAGTTTAGTAAAAATGTGTTTAAACCATTAAAAAGGAGAGTTGGGGGAACCCCCATGTTGGGGGAACCCCCATAAAAAGAAAATTAATTTGATGGGTTTTTTTTAGATGCTTTGGTGTCATTGGTATGTTTTGTCGATGCTTTGACTGTTGATGCAATCACTAGGAAACTATAATACCCAAGTCCCTGCAGACACTACTGGAAGGATCTGTCAGGTGTATGACACAATTATGACTTAAGGTCAACAAAGAGACATGTTTTTATGTGTTTTTTATTCAACAGGCAGGATAACACGAGGATTTTCCTACGAGAATGTAAATTAACATTTTGCTGACAAATTTGAATATATGGGGATTATTTTCAACAGCCGGATTACATGGAAGCACAAAAATGGTGGTAGGAGATTGAAGATTAAACAGGCTTCAGGGAACTTAATTAGATTTGCCAAAGGCTTACATGATTCATCAGTTCCACATCTATTGACTTCATACAAGGGGAACAGGGTGGGAGTAGGTGCCTATAGTGGTGAATTATGGGCCACAAGTAAATCATGGGGGATCAATCTGGGGAGAATTCATTTCTCTTTTTTGCATACTGAAGCTTCCTGCTTCAACTGCATCGTATGTAACCCATCTTGAGACAGGGCAGGCTTGTATATCTGGCACTTTGCATCTTAATTGTAATAGCTAGTGGGTATCGTAGGTAGACACGGTTTAGCGCTGACCAAAATAACAAATAGTGGCCTGTTTTGTTACTGAATTGCATTGTTAGTGTTGTACTCAAGTGGATTTTATACAGACTACGTTCATGCCTGTACTGCAGCATGGGTTTTACAAGATTGACATGTATACCCTAATTGTCATGGATAATAACGGTCATTGGTATTCTGATCCCCAATGCACTAGTACCATACTAAATATGACTCACTTTTTGGTATCTTTCTAATGTGCACCAACTAATTAATACTTTTCGACATAAAACCACATCACATTTTCCAAACAATGCTGTTGAAAAAATATGTTTATTTTTATTTTTCTTGATCACCAATTTTCCTTTCAGCAATATAATATTGTCATTATTTTCCTTTCAAACATACATATAGCTCCTCATGACTTGAAAGTATAATCCAGACATTCATTTACTTTCAATGAATAACTTATCTCTTCTTAACACAATTCTTATGGTTTTAGTTAAAGTTCTTATACCTCTTCTCTCAACACGTGTTTCACCATGTGTTTGACATGGATCTTCACGAGAAAATCCTTTTCTTATTTTTAAATGGTTATTGATGCCAAATCAGTCAGGTGATATTTTGTATACCTTTTTCTCCATTGCGGTTATTTGTCACAGCTGGTTTTCAAGTCCTTCTTACTCAGAGATACAATTGCCTCTTGGTCATCGATCTGCGGACCAAATAAGAAAAGGATTCTCTCTGCATTTTAAAAGCAGCATTGCAATAGTATAGATGCAGTTAGATTGCAGTTGGCGTATTCTAACTGTTGATAGGTGTATTTGGTATTTTCGGAAGCAGTTAGATTCCTATTGGCATATTCTAACTATTTTGCTATTGAAAAGTAGCATTGCAGTATTATGGATGCAGTTAGATATCAGTTGGCATATTCATACTGTTGATAGTTTTACATGTCAGTCACTACATTTAGGTTTAAGGAATATTATGTAGGCATGTGTTAGATTTGCTGGTAATCTCTGCTTTAGAGAAACAGAAGATCTGTTACATTCAAACCAACCACTTCTTTTTGTAATGTATGCAGCATAGTGACCTGCAGTGGTTGTGGCACCAGTGCGGTAGATTATGCATACGGTTTTGAAGGTTTTCTTGACAAGAGATACTTGCCCGTGTTTGAAGCTAATAAGTTTGCAGTTGTTTTTGATACAATCTGCGTTGAACCGTAAAAGCACTGGTATCAGATATTGGCTATGTGAGTTTATGTGCATGGTGGAACGTTTGTCTGAATTGCAAAAGGGGCATAATATCCTTGATTTGCATTTTGGAAGAACAGATGAAATGAAATGGATTCACAATTTGTTATAGATACATACACAAATCGTTCATTAAAGATGTGCTCTAGCGAAACATGGTTGCAAATAGTGCAAGTATGTTTCCACATGCATGACATCTGGAAGATGTCATTCATAGGTATGTTTTTGGTTTACTGTGCTTACAGAAAGTACATTAGACTTTTTTTGTGGATCTTCCTGTGTGTTTATGGTGAATCGTACCATTCCTGTACAGCAGTCCAACTCTTACGTTCTTCCTGAGACACTATAAGTGTTGTTAGGATTATATGTGGCATTTCTATGACAGATGATCATTTGCAAACACAATTGGTCTGAGCGGTTCAAGTAAAGGTTTTGAACAATTGATGGCAATGGGAACAGAAGATTGATTGCTACATTTGCATACCAATTTACACCAGTTGTGTTGGAACATTTTATTCGACCAGATAGTTCTGTCTCTGTGTCATTTGTTGGACCTCCACTTGTTTTTATAGAAGAAATATTTATCTTTATATCTACTGATAGATGTGCAGTTGTGTTTGCACTAGATAGTTTGTGTTTGTACTGCTTGATAGAGTAGCAGTTGTTTTTTGTTTCTTTGGTGGTATTTTTGGGAGATCTCTTAAACTTTCTGTTTGCATTAATTTTCTTTTTAATACTTTACCTTTTTAAGGAATAGGGTACATATCTAGATGGGGTGTGTAGAGTGCACGTAGTCTGTTGTACTGTAGAATGCCAGGAATGTCAGCCTTGACTTTGTTTGCATCAAAATTGACTAGGAATAGTCCTTTGAGTTTACGTAGATGTGAAAGTGTTATATAACTCATACCTTCTTTAAAGACTGTGCTGCCAATGTCAATCAATGCTTGATCTAGGGTTAGACCTTTCGATTTGTGAATAGTGACTGCCTACGCACGAGACAGAGAGAATTGTTCTCTCTGTACATGCATGTTTTATGTCTTTGAGAAGCAGGAATCATGCTGTTGACCATCCTGTCCTTTTAACTTCTGAAAGTTTGTCAAAGTGGATGTTGACAAACTGAATGTTGTTGTCATGTGGATACTTCTGGAATTCAACAACTGTACACATTGCTCCATTGACTAAACCTTGCTCTACGTCAAGGTTATGTTTAAGAATCACTCTGCACTTTAAACACAACATTAACATTTCTCCAATCCAGCTGTGTTGGAGATATATTTTTCTAAGCTATTTAGATGTGCTATTGCTTGTTGACACATAGGGAGTGTCATGCTGTGCACTTCCAGATTGTCTGTTTAGCTAATATGCAATATAATTTGCATTTCTTTTTTAACTTTGTCTTGTTGAATTGACTACAGCTTGCTAGGGTTGGCATTAAGGACATGCAATTTGTGTGCTAATTGTTCCATGACATCAGGAGCAGATGTCTTATGCCCATTTAGCTAAAGGCTGATTCTACTATTTAAGATGCATTGTGCATCTTTAGAAAGAAGACTAATTCTAATCCTTTTTAAAATGTTAGCATAGGTGAGGTCTGCAGAATGACACATGTTTTGAATTAGATCTCTGTATTGGAAATGTTGCCAGAGATACATTTTCTATGCTGCCAAGTGTCTTGCCGCACTGTTTGTGTCCTAAGGCTTTAAAAATAGGTTCACCTTTCAATGGTGTTAACTGTATGCGATCTCCAAAAACAATAACTTGTTTTCCTCCAAAGAGTTGTTCGTAGTCTGTTTTTAGGACTTCTTGCAATCTGAGGTGAATTAAAGCCAACATTAGGTTGGAAACCATACTTACCTCATATAGTAGGAGAATTTCAATTTGTTTCAGAATTCTGCATACTTCAGAAGCAGCTTCTGATGATAGTTTGTAGATTTTAATCTGTTTTTGAGTTCTACTGTAACGAGCAGTATTCAGTGTAAAGTAATACCTCCTATGTTTTAGGAAGCTAAACCTGTGGGGGCTTGTACAACAGCTGAAAGGTTGTTGTTTGTTAATTTTTGTAGGAATTTGTCACGATTGTGCCACTGGAGCACCAATTGGCACCCATCGCAGACTATTTGGGACTCATTTGTTTCTGTAATACTCTCTGGACAGCACCTATTCATATTATTGTATTTAATTTCCATTTGCAAGGCTTTGGAACTTTCTTATTTACTTTTATAAACTACATGTCCCATAATTCACCTTGTGGCAGTTCTCATTTCCTGGCTATTCCTATGCGGCAGTTCTAGCACTACAATCCCCAGAAGCCTTATAGAACAGTGTAGCTTTCGTTTTCCCAGGACTAGAGAGGGCAGAGGCCAATTACATTCAGGTGTGCTGCTCCAGGTGCTGCTAATTAGCCTGCTTCAGCATAGGGCAGGTCAGTATTTAAGCAGCTGCCTGCAGGAACACAGATCTCTTGAATTGAGCTTTCTTCCAGCCCTCTGTTGCCTTATTCCTTGGCAATTAGCTGTTTCCTGTGGTTTCCAGTTCCTGCTCTTGTTCCTGAGCCCTGTGCTTCCTGCCTTGCAGCCCGGCTTCTCATCCTTCTCTCCCCTGGCTTTTGCCTGCACCTCTGTGCTTCCCATATTGCAGCCCTGCTTCCTTGTTGGCAGCCCTCTGTTCTCTGGCTACATCCCCCTTGCTCTCTTTCTTGTTTGAAGCCCTCTGTTACCTGGCTAATGCTCCCTTGCTCTCTTCCTTGCCTGAAGCCCTCTGTTCATGATTCCTGTCCTTGACTTACTTGAATCTTCAGTCCTCCCCTTTGGTTATCCACTTCAGGTGTATTGTTTCCTTAATTGATCTCTGCTAGCTTTCTCTTGTCTTTCCAGCCCTGAGTTACCATTCTTGATTCCTGTGTACTGTTTTCCGGTCACCGTTCCCTGCATTTTGATACTAGTTTTCTGCCCTTCCTTTTTTCTGGTTCTCTGTCCTGAACCTTGCTCTCTTTGACTTCCTTTTCCCTGGATATTTCTGTTCTTGTCTTCACTTGTGTTTTATGTAATTCCTATGTACAGAGTTTGGCTGCTGGATTTCGTGTTTTAGTGTTGTACTTTGTGTCATTGTTTACAGTGTACTGGTTCCTGTTCCAGGAAGCAGTCATTGTTTGGATCCTGCTGGACCTGTACAGGCTTCAGTCTTGTGAGTACTGTTACCTTGTTCGTGTCTTAGGGTTCAGATACAGATACCCACTGCTGTTGCTCCTAGCCATGAGCATTCAGTGTGGGCCCCTGTAATAGCAATCTGTGCAGAAGGCTTTAGTTTCCCAAGTTCCGTGAAACACTCTTTCCCCATTCTGTTATCTTTGTATTCCCTGCCCCTTTTTGTTCACAGCTTCTGTTGCCTATCCTTTCTTGTCTACAGGACTCCTTGTAATCCAGCTTCTTGTGTGCTTTTCTCCCTTTGGTTTAGTGGGCACGCCTCTACCCTCAGGCCCCTCCTGACAGAATTTGGTGATGATTTTAATTAAGAATGTTTTTCCAGAACCAACTTCATCACTTACATAGAGGAGCAGATGTTAATATTTTTTACAGATACAGGTTTTACTTTCATGCTTAGATCATGTTCAATTTCTTCAGTCACTTCTAGGTAAATGGTAAGTTGCTGTCACGATCCATGCCCCTGACACCCTCAGATATAACAGCCCCATGGCAGCAGTGGGGCTAAAGCCCTTCACACTGGCCCCAAGGGCCTTAAAACTCCATCGGAAACATACATGGAGTCATTCCTGGTGCCTTTTGGTGCCAGGCTCATTATCAGGAAGAAAGCAATACCAGTTCTGGACCTTAATCAACATGGAGGCCTATTACACAGCTCAGTTCTTTAGAACCCAGCCATGCGGTCTAGTGTTTTGGGTGTGCTGGGCCTGGAACTACTTGGCCTGGAACTACTTTACCTGGGCTATTTAAACCACACCCAAACAGCAGAACATGCTTCATGTTATTCTGCACTCCTGCAGCGTAACTCTCACTGTGACCAGCTCCTGCTCATCTGCTTCTCTGTCGGCCCGATCCTGAAGCCTTAGATCCAGATTCCATTAGTGAGCAAGAACACTTATCTGAGAAGTAACCGGTCTTGAATCCATCCTGCGCTTCGTTTACCTCACCCATCTAAGGAGTTCGCCGCAACCTGCAAAGGTAAAGAAACAAGGACAGCATTAATAACAATTCTTATCTGGGCAAGCAGCGAGTCCTGGCAGTACTCTGCGCTTCTCTTACATCGCCCATCTTCGGGTTTCACCGCAACCTGCAAGGGAGAAGGAGCAAGGTCGGCATTAACAAAGCACTTACCTGGGCAAGCAGTTTTCGATCGCTCATCACTCCGGAGCATCACCACAACCTGTACAAAGAAGGGAAGAGAACACAGGTTAGCAATTAACACCAATAAACAGCGCAGCGCTCTGCGCATCAATAACTCACCGTGGTCTTCCCATCAGCGCGGCAACTCCGAGATCGCAAACATCCCTGTGAAAACAAAAGTTAGGGAACAGAGTAGTGGAGCAAGACACCAAGAATACAGAGAAAACAAAGGTAAAGAAAGAGACAGAAAAGACATTGTAACTCACCTGGAAGACAGCACGCAGAGTCGGAGTCCCAGCCGGTCTGGACCCGACATAAGGGCACACGGACCAGTGAAGCAACTAGTTCCATGGAGCGCCCGCACCAATCACGCGCCCTTGCACAGAGACGCAGGACGGAGAGTTCAAAGCACAAAAACCTAAGGTGAACAATAACCCCAAGGGAGGGGATTTGGACCAGAGGGAGGTGGGAGTCCACCTATCACAGAACCAGTATCTTTACCCTCCATTCTCCTGTTATAGGCGCTACCGAAAGTCTGGCACATAACCAAGCAGAGAGGAGTCTAGGATAGCGCTTAGACCTCCATCCAGCATCGTGTGGTGCCCCCGTGGATACCAGGTGAGCGTAACAGTTGCTCATAATTTAACTGTGATTTCAACACTGACAGGTTTTGTACTGGTTGTTTATATTAGTACGTGGTATTTTCTACTTCACTCATGGCTAGTTCTGCTTCATTTAGAATGAGTGGTTCTTCAAGTGGTTCTTGGCTTCCTGTAAGAGAAGGTTGAGTGCCCTCAGGAGTGTCTTCATCTAGTTGTGCTTGAACTTATTCCTCTTGTTGGCGTTCATTGTCCACATTTTTTTTTTATTGCTTGAAATTGGCATTTGTTATACTGCTTTCATTTGTATTAGATGCAGCTTCAAATGAGTCATGGTTACCAAATGATTCTTCTTCTTTTCTCCATGGTTTAAAACATTGCAGTAGGGCCATGTAATACAGTTCTCTATGTTGAGGAGTTTTAAATGATAATTGTATATGATTAATTATGCTGGGTTTGCTAAGTTCGATGAGGTTTCCTTCACAAGCTGAGACAACATATTGTCCAGTTTTTGTCATCTGGTTTGACATTATTTATGTAGGAGTAATTTTGGGCTATGTGGTGGAAGCACATATTTCCCAAAGCAGTACTTCTGTGTGGATAGTATGTGTCTAATACATTGTTTTTTAAAATGTCCTGAATGTTGGGATCATTTGTGACTATTGTTTATATGTCTTGGTAGTATTTTAGCACTCTTTTTCTGAATGCAGTGGGACCAAGGCTTAGCCAGACTATGTGTTCAGATTTGCCATATAAGGCTGTGCCTGTTAAATGGGCTGCAGCTTCATAGAATCTGCATTCTCTTTGAGAGACTCTTTTCATGCCAAAGCTGTACAATTTTGGGACAGTGTTTTGTCAGATGACATGTCATCCAAGAGGTCTTTTAGCTCTGTTTTCTCAGCTTTGGTGGGATAGGCTGTGACATATCTTGCAACAGCAGTCGAATTGTCTGCAATATATTTTATATCTATGTTTGCATTCCACAAGAGGACAATGATTACACTGTAATCATTGATGTACTTTGAAGCTTTGTTTCTTTTAATGCATGTGTTTTTAGGCGATTTGCCTTTCACATGTCTACATCGGCTGTATTTTCGAACAGGAGCTGGAATATGTATTCTACATTTTGTCTGAATCTGAGGTTTTCAGAATACATTTGTAAAGAGCGATATCATGATGCTGTTATTTGCGTGGATCTTTCATCACATTTTCCTGTAGGAAAGAGTAGAGGAAAGGAACGTGCTTCTAGACTTTTCTCCCATATGCTGATTGGAGATCCCTTGGCTTGATGCATTTAATATGTTTCTAATGCATCGACTATGGTGTATTTGGAGTGTAGTGGGTGAATTGTATACAGGTCCAAAATATTGACTGCAGTAATAGGATCTACGTGTTCAAACTATTCTGTCTTTATATCTTTGATAGTATTCATTGTTTTCTTATAGATATTGTAGGGCGTTTCTAACTTTGTTTAAGTCTATTAGTTGTTGCCCATTTATTTTTCTTTTTTTGGTACACCATTAACTAGGATAATCAAAGTTGGATGTATTGGCTGTTGCACTCCTAGAGTTTCTACATTTTCATTAAGATCTAAAGGCAAATATACTACTTTGCCACAAATGTCTTTTAATAAGTCAGAAGAAATCAATTTGGCTCTATTGGGTGGAAGGCGTATTATAGCTTGAAATGGGAGTACTATTTGGAGTATAATGCTATCATACAAATTACATTTTTGGAGAGGTTTTGGAAGTGGGAATAAAAAAAGTTATTAGTGACACCACGTGATCGCATTTGGTTATTATCAAGCTTTGTTTTGCAGCATGTGCAAAGTATTGAGGTTTCACTTATTTTGTATGTATCTACTGTTACAAGATATAAAGCTAATTGGAAGCATTGGGATTCCTCATTGTCCTCTATTTTTAAGTCATATCTACAATTTGTGTGCTCTTTTCATAAAAAAAGTTCTGCGACAACAGACACATACTTTGTTATATCAGCAGATATGCTTGTAATCTTTGTTAATTCTTTTTTGTATGAGTTTGTTAGAAGGTTTGTATTGGTAAGGTTTTCGCTAATGTATTCTTAAGTTACTGAATTTTTTAAGTCATCTTTACTTCCAAAATATTGACTTTCTATGTGCTCTATTTGTTGAAGGAGTTTGTTGGCTGTTCCATGGAGGAGAATTTTATTAAAATGTTGCAGTTGTAAAGCAGGACTTTTTACATAGTACAGTCTCTGCAGAAGATTCTGTATAATGGAATGGTGTGTTCCTAACATTTTGATGTGGTGGAAGGTGCTTTTGCTAGCAGTTCCCGAAATGCAGGCCAATGTCCTTGCAGTCCAGTGTAGTTTTGCACTGGACAGGACTCCATGGTTTGTAAAGTTTTTATTCAAATGTTGTCTTTTACTTTCACATAGTGATTCAGGAGTTGTCGTAAGCATTTGAAATATTGTTGGCATACGTTACACATTGAGCTGCATGGCGATTTGTAGACTGGACGGATCGGTTTGGTGAAAGGAACAGTTTATTGAAAGTTTGTTGGGGATGTGTTTTCAATAAGGGGTTCTTGTCCACAATGGTGTTTTCCACCATTTCATACCTTCTGCCATTACTACATGTGGCAATTGTCTTTTATGTTCTTGTTTATAAGCCTCTTCATCAAAATATGTTTCTTTGCTGCTTGTGTGAATCCATTCACATCACAGAAGTTTGAAAGGTATCTATGTTGACATTGCACATGTTTAGAAGTACTTTTTTTTAAATGTACTTATTAATTTTGTTAGTGGTTTCATTCTGTTTAAAATTAATATAAACCATTTTATTTTCAGCTGAATTGCACTGTCAATTAGAGCTTCCAGGATTAGACTTCTTTTCCACTGTTTTCATAAGATTGTGAAGTGGTCTACAGTGGAAATTTGATTGTAAAATAATAGTTTTGGAATGCTTTACTGTGGCTATGTTAACATTGTTAGATATAGTGGTAGGGTCATTAGCAGTGTTCTTTATACATTATTTTTTTTGGAAGAGGGGCTCTAATTTATTTAGTGGTTGTTGGTTTAGTTTTGCTGACTTATTGTTTTAGCAGTGTTGTTTGAATATATGTTATAAATTCTCCTACAGGTGATGAGTATTTGGCATGCTTTTATTTTTATCTGCTCTATTCTTTCTTTGTTTTCTACATAGTTGCTTTTTAGTAGGCAATTTGTTCTGGCTGCTGGAAAAACGGAAATTTTGGGTTTCAAATTTGCAGAATATATTTGCGTGTATTGTGAATGAGTGTGTGAAGATGATGGCAGACATAAATAGAGGGCTGTATGATTGAGTAATGGGTTGATGGTTGTGCTTGGGAAGGTTGTACGGGTAGCTGTGTGTGTAGATGTGTGAAGGGCCTGCGTTAGTGCGTAAGAGAGTGGTAGTGTGAATGAATAAGCAAGCACATTACAATGTTTTCAGGGTTATAGTGGGTGTTATAATGATGGTGTTTAGGTGAGAATACAAAGAGTGTACATGTTGAGGTGTAATGAGCAAGAGTGAAACAAATGTTGTTGATTTAAAAGGAATTTTGTAGGCTACTATGCGGCTAAACTATACTGTATGAGTAACAGAAAGAATACTACTACATTAATGCACTTACTTTGTATGATATGATATGATATGATATGGCATTTACAACGCGCCTATACATAAGTGTTCCAAGGCATGACGCTGCAAAGGAGTGAGAACAGAGGGAAGCCAGACAACAATTCAACTACACCAGGTGTCATTCAGATTGCGCAAGTGCAGGGGAGAGGGGAAGGGGAAAGTGTGGGGTGGGAAGGGGACAGTGCAGTACATGGGGAAAGAATATATACAAATAACAAGAGAAGTACAGCCAGCTGTTGGCAAGTGCAAAGGTAAGTGCAGGCATAAAGTGTCAAGTGTTGGTAGGGGACTCTAGGATATAGGAAACAGTCCCCAAGTGCGGGGGTTGCCAAGGAGGCAGTGCAGGTATGCAACTGGCGAGGGAGAGGAGCTGGGCCCGAGATCAGCGGGTGGCCAGGGAACCAGTGCAGTTTCAGGCAGGACTTTAGCAGGGGAGAGGAGGAGAGAAAGCAGAAGCAAAGAGGAAGGTTTTGAGGTGCTTCAGGAACCAGAGATGGTTCTCCTCAAGTTTTAGGGAGGCAGGGAGGCTGTTCCAAAGGGAGGCCCCAGCCGAAGAAAGAGATCTACCACCAATTTGTTGCTTGGAGAAGCGACTGACCCTGAGGGAGTTGGAGGCGGATGAGCGAAGAGCATCAGAAGGAAGATATTTTGGAAGAGAGAGTGGAAGGTATCGAGGCCCCACACCCCAGAATGCCTTGTGGACAATGCAGAGGGTTTTGAACTTAATCCTCCCAATCGCTGGGAGCCAGTGCAGAGTTATCAGTCCTGGAGAGATACGATACCTGGGCTTGAGGCCAAGGACAAATCTTGCAGTCTTGTTCTGGATGAGTTGCAGAGGACGGAGAGAAGAAGCAGGCAGATTAAGAAAGAGGTTGTTGCAATAGTCAAGCCTAGAGAGAACCAGAGCTCTAGAGACAGTGAGCTTCTGGGAGAAGGAGAGGAAAGGAATAATACCTCTGAGGAGGTGCAGCTGGTGGTGTGACTTCTTAGAGACGTCAGAGAGGTGAGGAGAGAAGGAGAGAGTCGAGTCAAAAATGACCCCAAGGTTTTTAGCCTCACAGGTGGGAGCACGAAGAGGGCCAAGAGAGGCCAGCCAAAAACCGACAGGAAAAGACAGAGCGGGTGTGGCAATGAGGAAAATCCCAGTCATACTGGCATTAAGGCAGAGATCATTGGCAGCACACCACTCCTGGATAGCAGACAGACAGTCAGAGATGAGAGAGGGAGAAGAGGATCTGAAGAGTAGTTTTATTCAGGTTGTTGTCTTCCTGGAGGTTGTTGTTAATGACAATTGCGAAAGAAGACAATTAGTGGGTATATATGGTAATGGTGACATAATTTTAGAACTACAAGGCATTATTTATGAATATAGGAGGAGTTGTTGGGAATAAGAGATAATAACACTTGGCATCACTACCTGTATGGTGGTAACCCTGCCGGTAATGCACACAGGTTTCCACCAGATTCCTAATCATTTTTTCGGGATCTAGCTTCCGGGTGCCACCAGTACATTACAAGTCCCATTGGCCTGGAAAGTTAGGTGCTGGAAAATGTTAGTCCTTATTCCTGTGGAGTCTAATAGGACTCTACTGGAATGAGGACACAGGAGCACTGGCACTGTTGCTAATGGGGCTGGTGGTTCTGTGATAAGTATGCCTAACGGGCCACAGCAAGAAAGTGTGAAATGTTTATACAATGCAAAATTTAAAATGCTGAGCATTTAAAAAACTGTCCTTTATGGGAAACTGTACATGAAAGTTAAAACATTGTTTTGTGGATATATAGCAGCACTGTGCGTAGCTTTTTCATAAAAAAAAAATGGAGATGGAAAATATTTGTTGAACACTTTTAAGTGGCATGTGTGTGAAAGTTAATTATGTTGTCAGGACATGTACACTTGCCAATGTGATGCATTCCAATGTGTAGTTGCTTATTAAATGATGGGTTTTTTTTGCTTGTATTTTGGGAGTTGTGGTTGCACATTTTGCATTAGAATAGGTGCACTGCAAGTCCCAGAATGCAGACAACAAGGTAGGAGCCAAAAAGCATGTACAGATTAGAAAGGGGAATGTTAGCAATATGCAAGTTAATAAAATTGAATACACTGAGTGTTATTTCAAAATGTTGCACAAATTGTTTCCATTTTCTTTCATTTATTTTTTTAAAATTACACATAGTACTGTTGTAAATGTATAGATGCATTTGTTAGTTGAACATGAAATGGTGCTGAAATAGATATTTTTAAACGCATTGCATTTTGCCATTTTTCATTCCATGTACATGCCATGCTTGAGTAACATACATGCAGTTTTCATTTTGACTTTGCATTTTGGGAGTTTTAGTGTAAATTTGTTAGTGGGAGAAGTGATATTAAAAGTGATACAATGAAAGAAATAATTAACACTTGGTAGATTATAATGGGTCATATTGGCAAGTATGCATGCACTGTAAATATATTGAACTTTAACACAAGATCTGTCATTTAAACATGCTGTAGAAATGTTCTAAATGTGGTTTACTTTTCTTTCACAAAAAAGACACAGACAGTGCTGCTGGAATAGAACATATGTATTTTTAAACTGTTATGAAAATTCTCATTAAAAGAAAACTATGTAAACACACAGCATTGTGGTTATTGAGAGGGTAAGTGTGCCTGGCATGGAAAGGGAACTGTGGGGATAAGCCAATGAGGTGTTCTGGTTGTGGTTTATAGGAAGAGAGGGTAGCAGTTCTTTTCATTGCTTTATGTAGGGAAGATGGCTGTGGTTGTTTCTATGAGCAGGCTTACGGTGTGGATGGTGGGAGATTCTTGGATGCTTAATCTGAAAAGGTACACAGAAATGTGTGGCATTTCTGGTAACATTGGATTGGAGGGAGTTGAGGTTTCTTGGTATAGTGTGCCTGGCCCAAACTGGGGGAGTCTATTAGCATTTTACAAAAGTATGTCTCATTTTAAATGTCCAGATTTGATTGTGATACATTGTGGAGGACATAGTTTGGGCTACATTAGAGCAATATATTTGCAGATTGCATTGAAAGATATGTTGCAAGCATTAATGGAACTATTTCCACGTGGAAAGATTATCTTTTCACAAATACATCCTAGGGCAGTATGGAGATGCACCGATGTGTTTCGTCCCAAACAAGAAGCAGGAAAGTGCCTTGTAAGCAAAGTAAGCAGAGGGGCGTGTACATTTTTGAATGGTGTTGGGATGACACTTTCTGCAAATGAGAACACAATATGTTGAGTGATGGAATGACTTTCACTGATTTTGGAAAATCTCATCTTTATCCAAAACATTCAAAATGCAATCAGAAAGTTCCTGTAAAAATGATGTAGAGTGCATGTGAAAAGATGTCTTTGTAGTTGTAGGAAAACAAACAAAAAATCCCCCCATAAAATCAAAACTGAAAAAAACGGTTCTTTAAAGAGCCTCAATGGTCCGCTAAATTCTTTAAAGTAAGTGTAAACCTCCCCACCCCCTTGAAGTAGGTGTTCTGTCCGCGGACACTGTAGTAGTCCATGGATGGCATGTGCTACATCTGGGTCTTTTGAGGATGCATGGAAATGGGACTGTGCAGCACAGGGGATTAGACAATCAGGTTTCCTGGATATGGTATACAAGGAGAGAGGCTGTCAGAAGCTTTGTTTGCTGAGAGAACGGCAGATGACTACGGCAATGTCTTTCAGGATGCAGAGTATATGGATTTTGGGGGACTCCTGGATTCATTGGCTGAAGGTGTATGTTGAGTACTGTGGAGTGGCTGAAAATCTTAGATTTTATGATTTTCATGTAGAATGGTATGGAGTAGGCAGCATGAAGTGGGTGGCCTCGCTCCCATTTTTATGTAAATATGGTCACACTAAAACATCCAGACATTATCATTGTTCATTGTGGAGGGAACAGTTTAGGGTATGTGACTGGAATTTCATTGCAGTTTGCAATGAAGCAGACATTCAGAGAATTGAAGGAAATGTTCCCCAATTCAAGATTGATGTTTTCTCACATTGTCTAGAGACAGATGTGGATGTGCCCTAATACATTGAGTCCACAAATGGAGAAACCAAGGCGCAATGTAATAAGGCTGTGTATGCATTTTTGGGAGATGTTGGCATGACGTCTTTTCATAATGAAAATATTAATTTGACATTGCCAACATTTTCCGTAGAGACGAAGTACATCTTACTGTTGCGGGAAATCCATTTTTTTTGTTTTTGCAAAACATTCAAAATGCTTTGTAGCAATTTTGATAAATGTACAAAGCATTTTTCAGTAGGTGCAAAAAAAATATATGGACACACGTGGAAAATAAAATGCCTACTTTAAAGAGATATTTCAGTTTAGTACAATGTTCTTTTGGTGGGCCGTAATCAGGTAGGGGCAGTATTTCTCATGCTCCTTGACTGCGGCTTCGAAAGCACTCTGAAACTGCTTCTTCCTATACAGTGGTGTGTCGAGGTACATACACAGTACTGTGACCCTTGAAAGATAAGGGTCAACAGTGTTATGTATGGCCTGCAATGCTTTCTGCTGGGATCATCTGCCCCACAGGTGTGCCCCTTGTGGTGACATGAGCAGAAGATGAGGTAGAGGGTGTTAGCCTTCTCGTTCCTTTGAAAGGTACCACCTTTCCCCCTGCTCCTTTATGATTTGACTTGAGGTGGTACTGCATGCAGGTGGTCCCATAGGAGTACAGAACCGGTTTTCCATAACTGGGTACAACCTTGCACTCAGTGCATCTAACCGTATCTGACTGAGCCGTTTGTACACCCCCTAAAGTGGTAAATAGCTACAACACCCTGGACTCACGATGGCAGCTAGAGAGAGGCACTTCCAGTAGCTCATCTTCATCTTCCTCTTGATCCTCCTCTGTATCTCCACACCTGTTCCCCTCTCCAGGCCCTCCAGATGGTGGTGGTGGTGGAACTGCAGTGGCCATAGCAGATGCAATTATGGTCTGCAATAAGCTCAGAAGTACCAGCAGGTGCTCTCTCCTGGATAGCCCGATTGAGAATGAGGAAAAGTAATGGGTGGGTCCCTTCAGAGGGGCTGCCCGCCGACCGTGCAACTGTCCTCGGACTATCGAGCCACAAATGGGGCAAAAAAAGACACAGTTTAGGAGCTCTACAAGGGGAAGGTTTCAACATGAAACATCCTATATTGGCCAAAAATGTAGTTTTAAATGGTCAGCGGGTACGGACACTGTCCGCAAACATTTCTGTCACACTGCATGGGTACAGTCACATGATGATGTCCCCGGAACATCTGGGGACATTCCGGCTGTCGCAGACACCTATTGGGTGCCCGGGAGATGATGTGCGCATGCGTACCAGTGTCTGCAGGACAGGGGCAGAGTCCCAGATCTAATTAAAGGTATGCCACATGAGAAGGGTCATGTCTGGACATGTGTGGTGTCGGGGGGCACCTCCATTTTGGTTACGGACATTCTGGACAGTTGTGCAGCCTGAAGACTCATAAATGGGCTTTTAAAAAAAACTGGCAGCAAGACTACACACACACACATATTTATTGAAAAAAAACATACATTCAATTAACAGAGAGGTGGGGAATTGGAATGGAAATCATAAACGGGAGAATTGAGATTTTCCATACGATGTTCATGAGGGCAGGAAGGGAGTCAGGTGTCATCATAGTGTCTTTCATTTACATTCAAGAAATTTGATGGGGATGATTGGTTGGGAGAATGTTAACAGGTACAGGTGAAAGCGAAAATTTTCCTTCACATGATTCTTCACAAATGTCAGCAACTGCATGAACGTATTTTTCAGTTCATCCATTTTGATGATAACATCGTCAGTTAATTATGTACATTAGGGTTTAGGGGCTCTCTGTGCACACCTAAGAAGATAATGACAATTTTCCTAAACCTACCATAGAAAATTTGAAAAATTCACGATTTAATGATTGAATAGATTATTCGACTTTTAGAAAACTTCACACTGCACATAGAACTTATTTATACATTTAACAAACTAACCTTTTGAGTAAGGTATTTAAATGTTTTATTTGAATTGGAATACTTTTTTTTTTAAATGTTGTGTGCATACTTATTTTCAGCACCCATACACATAATAAGTAAACACAGTATATCTAAATTCTTCCCTAAAACTCATATTAATAATTACCTCTCATTTTTTTAAACATTGCACTATTTGTTTTTTTGTATCTACATCTGACTGTTGACTTGCTTCATATGTAAACAGTCATGCCCTTCTACACTCCCTCACACTCAAAATAATGTACATGGAACCATGTATGTAACCTAGCACTTATAGGGAACACTTGTGCATATTAAAATATACAGTGTTTTATACAATAAAACAGAAGTAGAAGATTGCAGAATGTTGTTTTCTCTTCTAATTTATATGATCTTCAGAATATTACTTCTGCATGTATTTAGTACTGTTTTTAAAGTAGATCCTAACAACAATCCATCTCCCACATTACATAAAACACGTATTACCCTATTTTTCCGATTCAAACTTTTATTTTGCATGTTTATATGCACAAAGAATATTACACATATATTTTAAAACATTGCTTCTAACAACATTAAGTAAGCATTATTTAAACCCTTTGGTAATCCAGCTTCGTGTGTCACTACAGAGTAATTACAAACAAGCCAATCTACTTCTGTACGCACCCATGTTGTGAAATGTCCACATTCAATGGATGCCCCTTAGTGAAAGATAATTGTGCATGTTTTAAATGTTTTCTTACTAACACGATCTTGACCAAATGTATAATTCTTTATTGATGTGTTAATTTTCCTACCATGTACACTGTATCTTTGAAACATAATCAATACATACTTATTAAAAACTAGATTTTGCAGTGTTGATTGTAAATTACAACCACAGTCACTGCGTTGCATATCATGGAATGCTTTAAATACATGATCAGAAAAGTGTAAATTTTTCTGATCAGGCACATGTAGATACAGAACTCTTTCACAGAAATCTGGAGTAAAATAACATTTCTTACATTTTGGACACATATAATTCCACACGTAACTAATTTCTACATACCTATCCACATTGCAGTTTCCTTCACTAATAAATCAAAGACAATCATTACAATTTCTTTACTATCTTTGTGTGTATTTTAAGAACATTGTTGATTTCCGCTTGCAACGGCTACTATATTTCGGATGACATTGCTAAATGTAAACTGAGTGGATTTTCATCTACAGATATTTGAAACAACATAGAAAAAGCTGCATTACAATAGCATTCAACTCCTGTATCATTACTAAATCTGCAATGAGAGTATGTTATAGTTGAAAAACTCTCCAACTCTGTTAAATTCCAATGTTTTTTAGTGTTGAAAGGACTGATTTCATTTGAATGTGCTTTCACTGGCTCCTTACATTTCCTGGATGAGTGCTTCACAGGTTCAAGTATAAGGTTCAGGTGAGAAGCATGCAGTACATGCAACCTATTATATTCTTCAATGCAAGACATTTCAGCTGTCACTTTTCTATCATCAAAGTGTATTAAAAATAAACCTTCTAATGTTTGCACACATGACAAAGCTAAACATGACATTCCTTCTTTAAACACTGTATGACCAATGTCAACAAGTGCTGCTTCTAAAGTCAACACACACACATCATACATACCCTGTTCCTACAAACTACTAGAAATTAAACTAGGAGTAATTTTAGTGAAAAAAGAGACAGACTGCAGATATCATGGCTGGTTTGAAAACTGTGTGGCTAATTGGAGACAGTTGGCTCTTTTGTTTGCTGGCTTTTTGTCAGAAACTAAATAGTAACATGGACCTAGGTTTGAGAGATTTTACAATTAAATGGTTTGGATTGCAGTGAATGTGTTGGTTCCAAGTCTTTACGAAATTGTTAAGTCTGAGAAGTAGATGGCATCCAGACGTCATACTAATTCACTGTGGATGCAATGTTGTGGGGAATGTACAATGAGTGTCCCTTACTTTAATGATAAAACAAGACTTGGGAAAAGTAGTGGAACTATTTCTTCACACCATCTTTATCTTTTCCAATCTCACTCTAAGGCAAACATGGAGATGGACCACCAGATTTAATGGTAAAATAGAGAAATCCCAGGGAAATGTCAATAAACCAGTTTCAGCATTCATGATGGACCACAACCAATTATGGATTTCGAATAACAACATACAGTTCAACATGGCCAATTTCTATAGACATGACGGAGTACACCTACCCGACGAAGGAAATGCAGTGTTCCTTCATAACATCAAAACAGTACTCCTGATGTGCTAAAGTTCTACACACAGTGTACACAAAAACAGTCCTTTTAAGGACTACTCATCATACATAAATACACAAATACCATAAATAATAACAAACTTTTTTTTATAATACCCGCAGCTACAGTTCATTGGCTTTTACCATAACCGCAGCTACAAGAAGTCAGTTAAAAGGGGACTGACTTCATGTTTTATACTATAATCCAACTTAAATAATAAATAAAGTACAATACTACTCATGTACTTATGTAAAGTAACTGAAAAATAAGAAAGCATAGAAAAATATGTAACAATAAACTAGATAGGCAAACATTTCACTGCCACAAAATATAATGGACAGACCAAATGGCAGAGGAGGCGGTCTGGCCATTATAGCAAAAACTAACCTTGCTTTAAGACTCTTAGCTCAACCTCCCCTCAAATCATGGGAATTGCTCATAGTCAAATTGCCTATCTCTAACTGCCACACCTTAACAATCGACTTAATATATAGGCCACCTGGACCGATTGGGACCTTCAAAGAGGATGTATCTAGCCTCGTAGCCAACAATACGAAAGACTCCATACAAATCCTATTACTAGGCGATTTTAACTTAGGATTTAATGACCATGATGACAAACCAGCCCAATCTATAGCCACTATGCTAGCTGAACATGGCCTAACCCAAAGAGTTTGCACCCCATCACACGACAAAGGAAGGACCCTGGACTGGGTTGCTACCTTGAACTGTGATACTACCATCAACAAAATCACCCCTCAACAATGGACAGACCACTACCTTATCGACTTTGCATTAACTTTGAATAAACAAATTACCAAAGAGAAAATTATGACACCACCCCTACCCACCAGAGCCCCCACCAGAGCCAAACAAAATATCACTCCAGACAATCTCCTGCCATTGCTACTCCTGACTATCAATGCTCTTCCCAACAACTTGGATCCTGAATTCCTTGTAGAAAGTTACAATAATGCCATGAAGAAAGCATTAGATACTATTGCTCCTCTAAAGCTACAAAAGAGCAAACAACAAGCACACCTAATAGCCTGGTTCACCCCTCACCAAAAAGAAATAAGAATGCAAAAAAGGAAATTAGAATCTCAATGGCGATACACCCTATCCGAAGAAAATAAACTGAAACTTAAACATTTCACTAATAATTACAAAAAGGAAATCCTACTCACAAAAAAAACATCTCTTTAATGAAAGAATCTGCAATGCAAGTTCCAATACCAAGGAACTATTTGCCATCCTAGGGGAGCTGGAATCCCCCGTATCCCCGCCTGACAACATAGCCAAAGACAAACAATGGTGCACCAGCACCCAAAACGCTCTAGCCAATAAAATAAAAACACTCGAAACCAAAATCTCCCTAAAAAAAGTCTCTTTAACTCCTAACGAGACACCATCCCCCTCTAGCCCTACGACAACCAACACACTAGGCCGAGACCCATTCAAATTTGCCAATATCTCCATTCAGGAAACCGAAAGGATTATCGCATCTCTCAAACCGTCCAACTGTAAGGGAGAGAGCTGCTCAGCCCAACTAATTAAGCATGCAGCAAGGGACCTATCCCCTTTCATAACCAAACTGATTAATGCATCCTTCTCTACCAACACTATCCGAAGCAACCTAAAAGAATCATGGGTTTTACCTCTCCTCAAGAAGCAAACCCTAGACCCCTCTATTCCCACCAACTACAGGCCTATCACCACGGTACCCTTCCTTCTCAAGATAATAGATAGAGTAGCATACTTACAAATCCAGCGCTATCTTGAATCTAACCAGCTCCTAGGTGCCTGCCAATCTGGGTTTAGACCGCAGCAGGGTAGAGAGACAGCCTTAATTGATCTCAAAGTACAGATTGATGAGCTCAACGACAAGGGAAACACTACCATGCTACTCCTCCTTGACCTGTCGGCGCCCTTTGATCTGGTGGATCACACAGTCCTGTGCGAACACCTGGCATTGGCCGCCCACTTTTCAAGCGAGGCCATAGCCTGGATCCAATCATTTTTGGACAACCGTACAATGAGAGTTTTCTCCACATTGGCATCAGCAGACCCTATCAAAATAGTTTACGGTGATGATAAAACTGAAATCCTGCTCCTCGGATCCGCGACCAACCTAACAAAACATAGCCCAAACTACTCCACAATCAACATTGATGGCAACCTAATTACAGTTGCCAAAGAAGTGAAAACACTAGGCTTTTACCTTGACTCTGCCTTGACACTGAAGAAACAAGTGAACTCCCTAGCATCCTTTACTGCCTACACTTGTAAGCTCATTAGGGCATGCAGAGCCTTCCTCACCCAAGCTAGCTGTTGTTAAGAAAGGAAGAAGGCCTTGCCTATGGCAAGAGGTAAAGTGCACAGAATTGCACAGGGAACAACTTAGGATCTAACAACGTGCATAAAATACCCAAGGCTTGTGTATGTATAACCCAGGAGTGCAAATAAAGTATTACCAATATACAATAAAGGAATGTAGGGTAAACACTTAAGACCTCCTTATAACCGAAAGGAAAGTCTGCAAACTCTTTACCCACTATGCTCTTACAGATACTGACAGCGCTAAACCCACGTAGCGGGCAAGCAAGTACAGATTCTGTGAACTGACACTCTGTAAAATACTGAATAAGGAACATTCAAACAGTACTCACGAGGACCGGAAAGACCACTAGAATGTCAGTAATATCACGAACCCTGTAGATCAAACAGGAACCCAGAAGGCTGTAAAAGCAAAGGGTTAAAGATAACAAAATACATAAAACCGTAGTCAGGGGAAAGTATGAATTGTGATGTTAACTTGTGAGGAAAACAAAAGGGGATACACGCTGGAACATGTTACAACAACACCCACACCTAATATACGATGGAAAGTAAATGCAGAGGTGCAATGGAAAATATGGAATGGACTCTGAATGAAGTAGGATCAGGAGCAGGGGAAACGCTATTACAAAAGGAAACCTATCCCACCCAACCAAGGGAAAAAGGTAGTAAATAAATACTAATAAGGTAAGATTAATGCATCAAGCTTTTCAGTAACCAGGACAGCATAAAGAGACAGAACGCACCGGAAACCTGGGCTGCAACTAAGAGTTAAGCACAGAGAAAGGCTGTCTGCAGACAGAGGAAGACAGAAAGGGAAAAGCATAAATCAATTAGCACATAATCCGAAATCCAGGGCAGAGGAACAAGATACAGGAGCTAAGGAACTGGGCACAAAGGCTAGGGACTGGAACTAGGTACAAGGCACAGAAACCAGGAACAAGGAACAGGAGACTAGTCACAACAGGAACACTGCTACAATGACCAGCGCCGGACTGAAGCAAACTGAGGCTTTTAAAGCTGCTAAACGAGCACACCCCTCAGGCGTGCCGCCTGCTGCACCTGCAGCCACAGGTGTTGCCTATCCTCCACCCAGCCTTGTGCTGCAAGGGAGGAGACGAAGCAGTGAGCCAGGCATTCTGGGAAGCAGGAGGTGAAGCAGTGAGCCAAGGCATTCTGGGAAACATAGTCATTTGATTTAAGTAACATGCTGGCTGCCAGAGAGGAGATGAAGCAGTGAGCCAGGCATTCTGGGAAGCAGGAGGTGAAGCAGTGAGCCAAGGCATTCTGGGAAACATAGTCATTTGATTTAAGTAACATGCTGGCTGCCAAAAACCTGGAATGGATCCGGAAGGGAAGTAACTTGGATTATAAGGGTTTAACATTCCCAATTCATCAGAACACTGTAGCATAGGGTTCGAAGGAAATGTCCAGTAGGGAATAAACCCCAAAACATGCCCCCAAGTGGCGGGAACGGGAGCGAAGGGAGCGAGCCGTGACACTACACCCCCTCCCACGGCCGACTCCAGGCGGCCGTTACTCGCACAAAACGTCCTCTTTCCACGACAGGAGCGCTTCGTCTTCAGAAGTGGCACTGACGGAGACGATGACCCACGGGCAGAAGCAGAAGGACTGGAGTGAATAGAATCAGGCCGCAGTCTATAAGAGCCATAGGCAGGTTTTCGGTGAGGAAGAGACTCATGGATCGAAGAAAGGCATGAAGGACTTGCAGGACCTGAAGCAGAATTGGAAGGTCCAGGAAGATCAGTCTCTGGAAGCGAACACTTATACCACATTGAGGAGGGAGGCAGGCTGGTGCGACATGCTTTGGACAATGATTGATGCTCTGGTAGCCCCCCTGCTGTGAGCGGACACACAGGAGGTGAGAAATCAGCAGGTTTCAGGAAACGTTCATGTTCAGACAAAGAAGGTGGCGGCCGAGGTAGAGGTTCGGATCTTCTCCCATCATCCATTTCAGTAAAGGCCTGTGGTTGAGGGTGACCAAGGTTCGACGGCATCTGTCCCACGCCTTGGGGACCTGGAAGTCCAATGGGTTGTACGAGGTTGGCACTCCTGATGTCAGTCATGTAGCCACCTTGTTGCTCATGGAACACAACCGCAGGAACGTTTGGCATACCGATAGGACTGATAGACGCAGTACGTGGCACATCAGGCACATTCGCAGCAGGAGTAATAACGGGCACATTTTGAACTGCAGCAGTAATGTCCTTCCTTTGGCTGCTAGCACCCGAATGGTGCAGCAGTTGGGGGGCCGTGCCCGTCCCTTCCTTCAGGCTCATGTGTGATCTGGCAACAAAAAGGCTGTCAAACGGCTGATCCAAACCGGTCCCCAAATGTGAACCGTCCAGCCCGTTATCCTGGTTGGCTACTTGTTCGACGTCTGGGCCATGGCGGATGGTATCCGTCTCCCAATTGTAACACTTCAGGCAAGACCAACGGCCTTGTATGTAAGACCCTCCCGAGTCGTGATCCAGCTTGATATTTCTGGCAGAAGATTCAGACTCAGATGTAGCATATGCGGGAGGTGCTGATTCTACAGTCAAGCAGTTGGGAGTATTAACTTGTGTAAGAGGCAGGCCTTCTGGTGATCCTCCTGAAGCATAAGAAGGGCAGATTGGACGTTCATCCGTAAATGGTTGTGATTTAGGAGGTAGCTCTGAAGTAGATGTATCTGCAACACGATTAAACAGAGCAGACAGGTGCACCTCCGATGTTGGCAGCGAGGCTGAACAGGATACAGGTTTTTCATGAGCTGGAGCCAAACTAGCAGTAGGCTCAGGGACCGAAGACAGGCACTCAGGATGTGCTACCAGAGGCTCCGTGGCTAATGGATAATCTGCTGGATGAGTCACTGTAGCCGAAAACAGGCATGCCAGAGGAAATTCAGAGGCTGAGGGCATGCAAGCTGGAGCCGTTACGTTAGCTGATGACAAACTTGTCAAAGTCTTTGACTCTGACCACGTACATGGTGAAGGCTCTTGAGTGATTGGCAGACATAGCAATTGTTCATTGATTGAAGACACGTTAGACAAAGATGACTGCAGAGCCGTGGACTGGATAATCGAAGAGTCAATGGTTGTAGGAGGACAAACAGAAGTCCCAGAAGTCAACAAACACATTTGTGGCTCAGGAATGGAATGCACCTCTAGGGCGGTTGACTCCTTGGCACCAATAACAAAAGACTGAGCTGTAACCATGCCGTCCCTCTCCTTAGTGGATGACAGAGAGTCTCTTCCTTTGTAAGAATCAAATTCAACCAGAGGGATCACCGTAGTAAAGTCTCTGTTAATCAGGATTTCGTCAAATGTCCATTCCTTTGTCTCAACTTCTGAAGGTGGCAGATTATCAATCAACAGTTCAGGAATCGCCTGCCGGGTCTTTGTTTTAGTATACTGTGGAATGAGTTCATCAAAACAAGAATTATGTACTGTCTTTGATTGTTCATTGTGACATAATTTGGCAGAAGAAGGAATGAACACAGAGGTAGCATCGTTTTCCACATCAGCTTGAATGTTTACTTCAGTCTCAGCAGCTAGATCAAGGGCAGAACCTAAGCCTACGGTAGTGACTGATTCTGTGTATGCCACCATTGTGGATAATGTTTGGGAACCAGAAGCATGTATGTGTTCAGACTCTGAATTATGACTGACTGCTACAGAGGAAATCTTAGGTAAAGGAGTGACTTGTAAATCCTCAACTGATAGCAATTCTTGACAAACGGTAGAACAATTGTCTGAGTCTGTGCTCTGAATAAGTGCTGTGCAAGAAAGAGGACTTTCACTTCCAATAGATTTTTTATATTGACAAGTATCATGACCTACTAAAACCCCCTCACTCAGAGATTGAACAGTCTTCACTTCATCAACGGATAAAGTTTGAGGTGTAGTCAGAAAAAATCGTAAAGTTTTATTCTCCTCTAGTAAACTGATGTATTCTCGTTTTAACTCCTCAAATTCAGCTTTTAGCATGCCCAGGCTTAACTGTACATCCCTATCAGTAGGCACAAGGGAAGGCATGGTGACATCAGGGCTGGATCCTACCCTAGTCATACGGACGTTTACTGATTGTACATTGTCATTTACTGCTTGCAAGTCTTGTGATCTATACTCTCTCCTACCGACTTGGTCTGTGTTACCCTCAAGTAAACTACTGACATCAGACCTCTTGACATTAGGGACTACAGTAAGTACTTGTGCAGAGGAGTAAGCAGTTGACTGAGGGCTGAAAACTGAAGATATGTAATGAACCCCTTCATTCTTTATGTTTGAATCATGAAACTGTTCAATCTGAGGTAAAGCACAACCGGAATCATGGGGTTCAACAACAGATGTACTCGTATTTAGTAAATCTAACAGTGTTTTATTTTCCGCTGCTAAGGCTTGTGCGGGCATATCTGGATCGAAATTAAAGACAGAACTAGGATCAGGCAATGTACGATGGGCCATCCTATGGAAAAAATACTCAGCACGTAAATACCCATTCGTATCAAGGAGTTCCTTTAAGTCAGGATCAATGATTTGATTGTCACAGGAAGACTTAGGGGAAGCCTTCTGTACTAACTTGTTAGTGACCTTGCTGCCTTTCTTTCTTAAACTGGCCCTATTCAGACGGGAATAATGGCTGGTCATTCTGTTAAGAAAGGAAGAAGGCCTTGCCTATGGCAAGAGGTAAAGTGCACAGAATTGCACAGGGAACAACTTAGGATCTAACAACGTGCATAAAATACCCAAGGCTTGTGTATGTATAACCCAGGAGTGCAAATAAAGTATTACCAATATACAATAAAGGAATGTAGGGTAAACACTTAAGACCTCCTTATAACCGAAAGGAAAGTCTGCAAACTCTTTACCCACTATGCTCTTACAGATACTGACAGCGCTAAACCCACGTAGCGGGCAAGCAAGTACAGATTCTGTGAACTGACACTCTGTAAAATACTGAATAAGGAACATTCAAACAGTACTCACGAGGACCGGAAAGACCACTAGAATGTCAGTAATATCACGAACCCTGTAGATCAAACAGGAACCCAGAAGGCTGTAAAAGCAAAGGGTTAAAGATAACAAAATACATAAAACCGTAGTCAGGGGAAAGTATGAATTGTGATGTTAACTTGTGAGGAAAACAAAAGGGGATACACGCTGGAACATGTTACAACAACACCCACACCTAATATACGATGGAAAGTAAATGCAGAGGTGCAATGGAAAATATGGAATGGACTCTGAATGAAGTAGGATCAGGAGCAGGGGAAACGCTATTACAAAAGGAAACCTATCCCACCCAACCAAGGGAAAAAGGTAGTAAATAAATACTAATAAGGTAAGATTAATGCATCAAGCTTTTCAGTAACCAGGACAGCATAAAGAGACAGAACGCACCGGAAACCTGGGCTGCAACTAAGAGTTAAGCACAGAGAAAGGCTGTCTGCAGACAGAGGAAGACAGAAAGGGAAAAGCATAAATCAATTAGCACATAATCCGAAATCCAGGGCAGAGGAACAAGATACAGGAGCTAAGGAACTGGGCACAAAGGCTAGGGACTGGAACTAGGTACAAGGCACAGAAACCAGGAACAAGGAACAGGAGACTAGTCACAACAGGAACACTGCTACAATGACCAGCGCCGGACTGAAGCAAACTGAGGCTTTTAAAGCTGCTAAACGAGCACACCCCTCAGGCTTGCCGCCTGCTGCACCTGCAGCCACAGGTGTTGCCTATCCTCCACCCAGCCTTGTGCTGCAAGGGAGGAGACGAAGCAGTGAGCCAGGCATTCTGGGAAGCAGGAGGTGAAGCAGTGAGCCAAGGCATTCTGGGAAACATAGTCATTTGATTTAAGTAACATGCTGGCTGCCAGAGAGGAGATGAAGCAGTGAGCCAGGCATTCTGGGAAGCAGGAGGTGAAGCAGTGAGCCAAGGCATTCTGGGAAACATAGTCATTTGATTTAAGTAACATGCTGGCTGCCAAAAACCTGGAATGGATCCGGAAGGGAAGTAACTTGGATTATAAGGGTTTAACATTCCCAATTCATCAGAACACTGTAGCATAGGGTTCGAAGGAAATGTCCAGTAGGGAATAAACCCCAAAACATGCCCCCAAGTGGCGGGAACGGGAGCGAAGGGAGCGAGCCGTGACAGCTGTATCATTCTTGCCAACGGCCTAATACTTTCCAAACTTGACTATTTCAATGCCTTTTACTTGGGAGCCAACAAATACATCATTGACAAAATACAAACATTGCAAAATAACGCCCTTAGAACTGCCCTTAACCTACCCACCAGAGAGCACATATCTAACGTAAGAAGAGAACATAAGTGGTTAAAAATCAGTGACAGAATTTCACTTAAAAAAGCCTCACTTACCTTTAAATGTCTCAACAACGCAGCCCCCATTACCTGGCAGCAAGAATAGTGAGAAGAACATCTACCCGCCCTACCAGAACTGTCAACTCCTACTGCCTACAGATACCCAAATTCAGACTGAAGAAAACAGGCAGCAGCAGCTTTCCGGTTAAGGCAGCGCAGTACTGGAATGCTCTCCCACTTGACATTAGAACTGACCAATCCTATATAGCTTCAGACGGAATATTCTCACATGGCTACATTCCAATGACTCACAAGATTAACCTCGTTACAACCAACACCTGTAGGTCTTGCCTAATCTGACTGCATATATGTATATTCTTCAACAGATTTGCTGAGACAACTACCTGTAATGTTTCATATGCATCTTGTACCTCAGTGTGTAACTAAGTTTTTAAGTATCCATGTTTTTCTGCTCTCTGTTGTGCCCAGTTACCCTCGGGTTTGGCGCACCATACAAATCAATAAACAAACAAACAACTTAAAATACATTGTATGGCACATCTAAAACTAGGCTTTAATTTCTCCTTTTTATATTCCTTTTATTAAACTTTTTTCTTCTATTTTTCTCCAAAGTCTCCCCTGCTCAAAAGTCTGAAAATACAAATCTAAAATAAAAAATAGTCTCTAATACCTACCAGGTCACTGATCACAGCCAGTGATTTTTCACCCAGACGCCACTAACCCATACAAATAACTTGCAAAAATAAATGAAACAAACACACACACACCCCAAAAATGTAGTTTCGACTACAGAACTACTCTTACCCGCTGGTATCCGTAGTCCTGCGTAGCCTAGGGTATATCCGCAAATATCAGCAAACCGACTGAAAAATAAAAAGAAAATTATTCCCTGCCCCCCTCAGGCCATCACCAATAACCCCCCTCATATGTGCCAGCTCTCCCCACTCCCAGGATGCCTCCTCACCTCCCCTGCCCACTCCCTTTCACCCCAGAACACATGCTGCTTCTGTGATGCAGTTTGTATTCAGATGTCGGCTATTTGCGGCTATAGCCAAGACTACAGAAACTTTGTGTTGTAAACTCGGTCCCTGGACCCGCTCTAACTCCCAAATTTCAATCAGTACCCGCTGCCCCATACTCCCACCTCTACCCTGAATGCATTTGTATGCTTTCTGACCTGACTATAGATTTATCCTGGGTTTCATTTTTCAATAACCTCGGTTATAGCCGCGAATATCTCTCGCATCGAGAGAAAAACAAGATGGCGGTTGTTTCATTTCTGAAAACCATAATCCGGCAATGTACCATGTGGGATATGTCTACTATTTTTTGGTGGGAAGCGGCACCCGCTTCTCCGATTTAACTACTGCACAGAATATCCCCAAACCATGCATGTCATGTGAGTCAATGCTTTGTGCCCATGTTATTTTGGACCTGGTCCAAATCTTTCCAGCGGTTTGGGCTGTGCGCTTTGGCAAAAATGCACCTTTTTTGTCTATGTAAAAAAGAATGGGAAGTAAGCCACACTTTTTGATACCTGAATCAAAAGTTATTAACAATAGAATTTTGAGGGGTCCCTATGTGCCTCCGACTCACCTTAACTATAGGGCGGCTATCGCTGCCCTATAATATTACAATGGCATTCCCTTTCTATTCTTTCCTCCCTTAAGGTGCCTAGATATCCTTCTATATGAGCACCTAAAAGAAGATAATGAGAAAACCATTTGGCAGCATAAAGCAATCTTATAGAGGGATCATGAAGTAAAAATAACCAAATCAGTCAACATTGGTGCACATGGGCATTGGGGTGCAAATTAAAAACAGTAGGGTGAAGGTTCCTGTCATTTTGGAGCACAGAATGTATGAAGGGTCCATCTCTGGTTCAGGGCATCTGAGGGAGAGTTTATTCTCTGCATGAAAAGCATCTGGAGTAAATTGGGTGTTCTTAATGCAATGCATTCTGGGGCATGTAGTCTCTGTCAGATATGCATATACAATGTGTTTTGGAGCAAGGTGAAGATTCCTGTAAATGTAGTATACAGTATGCATGGGTGGGCCAGCCTTAGTTTGGGGCACAAAGAGATAGATTGTAGCCTATGACAGAAATCCGTCTACAGTGAGCTCTGGACTTAATGCAGTGCATTCTAGCATCTATAGCCTCTGCCAGATATGTGCCTAAAGTAAGATTTGTGCTATAACTGTAGCATATGATGGCACAGGTAGACTCTGCCAGATATGAGACTACAGTGAGTTGTGTGCTCTAAATGCAGTACATGCTGGGATGTGCAGTCTCTGCCAGATATGCACTGGCAGCGTGTTTTAAGCAAGGCAAGGGGGTGCTGGTGATGCATTGTATAGTGTGCATGGTTTGGCCATCTCTGGCACAGGGCACAGAGAGAGAGTGTAGACCCTGCCAGATATGTGTCTACAGTGACCTTTGCACTTTCACCTCAATGCACCCTGGGATATGTAGTCTCTGCCAGGTAATTGACCACACTAAGTTTTGAATTCATCAAAACCTGACTTGGATTGTTCTTCACCCACAGGATTTGCCTGAATATCTGTGGCATCAATGAATAAAGTGGGTTGCTCATTTTAAGGTCTTGCTGGTGACGTGGTAGACGTTGAGGATATCAACTTTACAATCAAAACTGCCCTTGCCCATTTAACTTTATACAAATCAAGCTTAAACCTTCAAATGAAACCAATCCTTATTTACTAAACCTACTTCCATTTAAATTGAAGAAACCTCTCCATGGTCAACATGAATCAATCTTTAATTTTATGGAGAAAGGAACAAACCAAATTAAATATCTGCTCTGGAGCAAGAAGAGGTGGGGTGGGAATTCCTCAACCACCTTCTCCAGATGGATTTTAGACAAGGCATCAGTTGTATAGGGACATTATTTAAAAACACATATTTTGAATATATTTTCAAATGTTCCCCTCCATTGAAGTTATACGCTGAAGAACTGTGCTATGTGGCGTCTACTGCTCTACAACCAAGGAAAATAAACTGTACATAATGAAACTATACCACCCATGCTAAATCAAACCAGATCAACATATTATATTGTACATGCTATCAAGCTTCATGTTTTCAGAGAAATACACTACCTATTATCGTGACTCTAAGTGAAAATGGTTGATGCATTTAAGTTTAAAAGATGTGAAATGATGCATATGTTGTGTTTGTAAATGTGATATATGACAACTTGTGCAGTATTGAATTATATGAAACTGTAACCAATGGATGGCCTGCCTATGAACTGAATTCACAAGAATATTTCCTTTGTAACTGACCTGAAAGATTAATACAGCAGCTATGTTTGCTAATGTGAGGTTTCTGTCTCTAAAAATCTAAAACATGCATGGCAATATATGTATTAAGCTTCAACTATACTAAATTGTGGGATCGTGTTAAAACTGTGAACTTGTATAAAAAATGACTTTGACAAAGGGTGAGTCATTGTCAAGACAAGTGGTTGAAGCTGAGCAGTGGGCATGAAGAGCCATGGGCCTTTAACATTGAACTGTTATACTTAAATAGCATATTGTGCATTTCAACCTTTTACATATTCTTTAACCAGCTAATACACCAATTAAACCATTAATTACCATGTGTGCAATTTAATGAGCTTTTCAAGAGCAGATGGCTGGTAACCGCTAATTGATGACACCTACATACGAAGTCAAGTTTTCAAAAGTGAAATGTGCAGACACCCACTTTAAAATGTGCATGCATTTTACCTATTTGAAATAATTATTCTTTTTGTAACTTTTGCTTTATTGATGTGACCGAAAAACTGAATAGTCTCATGAATTGGCTCGATGAACCCGAATAAGATGTAGAAAACAATTCAATTGAGACATAATTCATATATATTGACAGCACTATGATTGAGATGACAGAAATGAAAACTGAATCATCACTTTCTCCTTAATCAAAGTATATTAGTGTTCATTCCTACATACTAAACTTAAAGAGTTATATCAAAGATTAATATGTCTGCCAAGCAGAACATAACTCCTACGACACACACAAGCTCAATGGGGGATTGGAGCAGGTAGAAGGCTTGCTTGAGTGTGAGTTCAAGAAAGAAACTAATCGTGGAGCCCTTCCAATCAAAATGAGCCATATGAGGCCTGACCAGGAACGACCCAACCGCGTATACAATGCATGACTCTATGGGGGAAAAGAGGACTGGATAATATCTTTCTTTCTGCATGCAGGCTCACTGAATTTAGAAGAGATAACTTCTACTAAAAATGCAAAGGGTCATGGGACACTGGGCACAGGAGGAGTTTCCAAATTGGGCCACAGGGAGACCAAACCTTAGGGAGGCACCTTGTTACCTGTCCCAGGCGGCTTGGAAGAAACAGATGACTTGGAAGTCCAGTGTCATCTCATCCACAAGACAGACCACCAGTCCAAGTGGTCCATAAGCAGAAGCTGATTCATTTGAACTGTATTTTATGTTACTACTAAAAATGTAAGTGAACCCACTTCCCATTGTTCATTTATAATATCCAATCACTTAGCAAGCAATAGAAACCTAGAAAAGGTCGCTGGAAGCCATTCATTTCTCCAGATAGAATAAATAAATACATTCCTTGGATATTTTCAGAAAGTGAATTGCATCCTGGAATCTCTGACTTCCTCACGTGATTTCACTGATCTGTTAAAGGATTTAACATTCTCAGTGTTCTGCCGCAACTCCTATAGACACATTTCCAAAACTAGAATATTGTCCCAAGATTGAAAATGTAGACAGACCAAGTAGGACGGAGGTGGACGGGGTGATTATTTTAAAGAAATGCAATTTAGATACTTTTTAGTTAAGTTATTCCTTTTCTTCTACCCAGTATAAAAGGAATGCAATACCATTTAAAATCTATCTTTTAATTATTCCCAATTTGCAAAACAAACTAATTTTGAAATTCTCTTTCATGTGCTCTGAAATGATTCCCTTCCCACATATTCTTTGTTGCATGTGTTCACTTAAACAACCTGATAGATCATTTCCATGGGGTTCTGTGTGATATATCTGCATTTTGAAGCCCGCATACAAAAAAGACTGGGGGGGTTTTTGGCTGATATGGGGGGGCTTCAAAAGCAGGAATATCACTTCTATGAGGCGGTTGGCAACACCTCAGCAAATCTGAGCCCCCGTCCACACCATCCCCAACCTGTCCTGTGCGTGTGATAGTTCATAAAAATAGGGGGTTTCACCCCAAAGCCTCCTTTCCTTCCCTGCTACCTCCCTTCCTCACCAAAGTATTCCCTGCAGCCCCCACACCACAGACACGCTTATACACACACAAACACAGTAGGTAGTGGTTGAAGTGTACATCAAGAACTAGTGGATGTTCCCTGCTGGCGTACACCCATTCCTTACAAACTCATCATGCCCTCTCCCATACACAATGCAAACTCCCAAAGAGATGTACACGCAGTTTAAAGAAATGTTTCATATGCCTCTCAAGACATTTAGCCTTGCATATGCCCCTTGCACTGCCGTAACTCTCCATTCTTCCCCACTCGTTGTGACTCATTCCCACTGATTCCAACTACTGCATTGCTGTACTCCACTTCCTCTGCCATTCTCAAATACTGTCTTTGTTTGCTCTAAAATAGTTTTTAGCTGTGCCCCCTTCCCCATTGAAAGTAGCTGTTTACCTGAAAATCATGATTAGCTGTGCCCCCTTCATCATTGAAAGTAGCTGTTTGCCTGAAAATCGTTCTTAGCTGTGCCTCCTTCCCCTTTGAAAGTAGTTGTTTGCCTGAAAATAGATTTTAGCTGTGCCCCCTTCCCCATTGAAAGTAGCTGTTTGCCTGAAAATTGTTCTTAGCTGTGCCCCCTTTCCCCATTGAAAGTAGCTGTTTGCTGGAAAATCGTTTTTAGCTGTGTCTCCTTCCCCTTTGAAAGTAGCTTTTTGCCTGAAAATAGTTTTTAGCTGTCCCCCCTTCCCCTATTGAAAGTAGGTGTTTGCCTGAAAATCGTTTTTAGCTGTGCTCCCTTCCCCCATTGAAAGTAGCAGTTTGCTTGAAAATCGGGTTTAGCTGTGCCCCCTTCCACCATTGAAAGTAGCTGTTTGCCTGAAAATCGTTTTTAGCTGTGCCTCCTTCCCGATTCTAAGTACACGTGTGCTTGAAAATCGCTTTTAGCTGTGCCTCCTTCCTATTTGTAAGTACCTGTTTGCCTGAAAAGCATATTTATCTGTGCCCCCTACCCCTATTGAAAGTACCAGTTTGCATGAAAATTGCTTTTAGCTGTGCTCCCTTCCCCCATTGAAAGTACCTGTTTTCCTGAAAATCGTTTTTGGCTGGGTGCACAACTGTTACTTACCACCTACATTTTTACATACAGCGTTTGCTGTTGAGTTCATCCTGCATTAATCGTCCTGCACATCCTACCTTGTCCTCAGTGCCCCCTTCGTATCCACTGTCCCCAACCCCTGTGTTTTTGCCTGCACCATCCCTAAGGCCCCCCTCCATGTGCCTCTGTACATCAGGCTGGTAAATGTCCTCCCCACAATTGCAGCTAGCTATGTCACTATTGTAAGTGTTTTCAATCCGGCACACACACAAGTCAACGCCTAGCGTGTAATGCACAGCTGAAATCCTTATTTATTTTTGTCTAAAAGTTCTTTATTCTGAACGGTATACCACTCATATCACTCCCCTCTCCTGGAAACCCCCGGTCACACTGAACCAGGAATCAGGCTGGTTTGCAAAGTTAAAATATTTATTTATGTATTTACAATGTAATCTCACTATGTTCTAATGGGTACACAATAATCACCAATGGGGTGATTTCACACCGAATAATCTCTTTAATACACAAGAAGTAATAGTGAGCAAAACAATTCAGCACAGAAGTAATACTTTTGAGTGTGTGTGTGCAGATCAGATAACACTGTGGTTAAAGGTTCCCCCTGCACACCCCTCAAAATCCAATAGGCAATGTAAAGAGATAGGAGGAGAGAGCGGGCATTCAGGAATGGCAGAATCACACAGAATATCAATCCCACTTTCCCCCTTTCAAACACAAGAGAAAACGGAATTGACTGTCAAGCTGTCAGAATGGCTTTTAAAGTCATCTTAGAATGGAGTGGGTAAAACACTAACTAGCGTAAAAAATGCGGAAATAGTATACATTCTTATGGTAGCCGCTTTGGATAGTTACACACAAACACAAGCAATGATTTAATACCAAGAAACTTTTGAAATCTTAAAATTCAAGTCGGTAGCAATCCAAAGCTGTTTTACACGTGTCAGAATTTCCCTAAACGAAAATTTGTGGCAAACTTTTCACTGCACGATAATCACGATAACGGGGGACCGTATGAATGTCGAATGCGGTTTTAGATGTGATTTAAAGCTACGGATGTTAGCTACAAGTAGAAGTTAAAATTATGTTTCTAGCACAACAACTGAGGAAGTTATGGACATTTTAGTGGAGGTCACTTTTTCGAGATAGGCGCAAGAAAGGAAAACGGGAATGCGCTTTTAAAATGACAAATGGGATTTCTAACACTAGAGGATGACTATGAACAAAACAAATACCCCACAAGAACAAAGCCACTTGATCAGAATGACTGCCTGGCCGGGACTCGCTTTTTTCAGATAAGAAAAGATCAGTGCAAAGATGGTTTAGCAATACTAATACAGGCGTTAAGATAGAAGGGATAGGATCAAGAGTTTAGACAATTCAAAAATACTCCTAACAATCCAGGTTCTGAATACGAGATAGGATGGGTTTAAGATATGGATTAACGAGACAAGGTACATAGGCTAGTGACACAGTTCTATTTATAGATACTCACTAGATATGTTTTTAAACGGAACCGTAAGGATTCTGGTCCAACAAAATTCTGGTCAGGGAATTGGCTCTGGTTCTAAGACAGACAGCTTGGGACATCGGATTGGATCTGCAATCAGCAAGGCACTCTGGTCACAGAACGGCACAGGACTGGATCTGCCCTTCTTGGTTCTGATAATTATTTCAGCAGGCAAGCAGTACAGCGCAGCCCGGCTGTATTTTGATGCTCCCCTTATGTCTGGGGGGTTCTGGTTCTGGAATTTGAGGCCTAGCTGAAAATGGTTCAGCTATGCAATGGGTTTCTGCTTTGCCAAGTTTCTTGAGTCTGGAGCAAGGAAGATGGAGAGTTCTGCAACAGGGTGCTCTGCCAGCGTCGTGATAGTGGGTGAATCTGTCTGTCTTTTGGAGGGGTGAGCTGTCTCTATTTATGCTATGAGAAAGGGGTGTGTGTGCTGGTTTATCCTAAGCTCTCCCCTTTGACAGGCAATTGGGTCATAGTTTCCTCTCTGCCTTGATAGGAGGAGAGAAACAGTGTGTAATGTTTATGGGGTTGTTGTGGTTTTATGAGGCTAAGGATACACCCCTAGCCCCTTGAACAGAAAATCTACTTTTGGCACCATACATATTTACACATGTGCAACCTCTATAAGAAACACATATCCAGATTATATATTTTATATAGCAGCTATCCCTCCAAACCCCATAGCCGTGGGATCTCGGCTCTGCTTTTCACAGAATTTTACCCTTTTCATCAGGAACACAATGTCCAATTTATGAGCACATTTCTACAAGTGTGAGCGTTTACCATGGGCATAAGTGTATAAAGTTTCATACTTCTAGCAGCAATACATGTTGTGTAAAATCACATTTTCTGCCGTTTCTTTACAGAACCTGTCACCCGATTTTGCCGCCTCTTGAAACGTGCAGCCAAAAATTACATTAACAATGCTGTTATTTCTATATTTTGCACAATTTTACATAGTAAGTTATCAGTCTTTTTAAAATGTGTGCTTTGTACTTGTTAAGCAACAAATAGTTGTTTAGCTCCACCCCTTTGTTCTCTCCCTGGGAGCCCAGGAGCAATCCTCCTTTGTTTTCTCCTGGAAGAGGCCATTTACGACTGTCTTCGCACTTCGTCTTTCCTTAGGAGCAGCTGTTCATTGTTCCTCATGCCTCTGTAGCACAGGTTCTTTCCAAATCCTATAATTACCGCTTAGGTGTGATTTCCTGCTGGAGAGGAAAAGGCCTCTGTGAGGAAACCTGTTATTCCAGTTTGGTTCCTTTAGCCAGGCTTACATTTAATGTTAATTCTGTTGCATTTTTCCTAAGCTTAAAACAAACTTGTGATTTCCAAATAGCAGCTAGAATTCTCATTCTAGGTTTTAAACCATGGGATTAAACAATTATAACATAGGTTACTCTCAGTAACAGGCCTCTTAGATTGCAAACATTTGATTTCAGTGTATATACATGTTTAAAGTTTAATCAGACAAGCTTCCTGACAGCTGTCATCCCTGCAGCCCTCTGCTGTGCAGAGATTTTGACATCCACAGCCAAGCCACTTTTGGCTGTGGAAATCCCTTTATGCTTTCAGTTTTTCAGGACCTTGCAAGTTCACAATGAATTCTTAAACTAAATGAATTGTAGCACCCAGCAAGAATTTTGGATGTTTGAGGGTGTTTTGCACCAGCATTCTGCTGTTTCAGCAATAAAGAAAAAAAGGATTTAAAGCAAGATTTTGAGGTTTCAGTTAGCAAAGCACTGCTTTTTCCTTCTGTACTCACATGTTCTGGAGCCCAGTGACAAATTTCAGGAGTGGGATCTCTGTTCCACCACTGAAAACATGCATGGTAGATTGAGCAGCCATCTTTTTGTGTTGCAAAGCGCGATTTCCAGAGGTTTTGGCGTCGCACAAGGGGTTTGCGGCCATTTTGTGATTTCTGGCACGATCACAGCACAGTGACGCCACATAGCAGAGCAAAAAGTGGGTTAAAGCATCCCACAGAGCCCCCCCTCACGACTTGAGTTTGACCGCCCATCAAGGGAAAGTCGGGAGATTAGGATGTTCTTTCTTTCTTTGGTCCAGTTGGAGAAAGTTGTCTGCTTCTGGATCGACATGCTCTCCTCGTTGGTTCTGGATGCAAGTATGGAGCGATACTCCGGGCCCCTTGGGTCTTTCCTTCCAGTCCCCAAGTGGTCCTCCTTGGTACTTAGAATCCTTGGTTTCAGTGCTATGAGACAGAACAAAGCATTGTTATGGAAATGTCCCCACTACTATTCATGTAGTGGGGCAGATGCATACATTTGACATACACTTTACAATATTCCCGCCTGTATTTACTAATGGTTTTTATGTTTGGATTCTTCTAGGTTTACGGAATGTCCCCCTCTGGGTTTCTGGTTTGCTTCTCTATTTGCCACAGAGTATGCCTGGGATGGCAACACTTCAGCTGGTTGATGTCGACCCACTTGTCTTCCCCTTCTGCCAAACTGCCCTTGGGGATATGGATGTTGTAGGCGACTGGTGAGATTCTGTCTACAATTGCAAAAGGACCCAGCCAACTAGGGAGGAATTTGCACTGTTTGGCTTGATTCCTTTGGAAATTGTACAAGTAGACCCTGTATCCTACTTGGTATTCTTTTTTAGTTGTATTAAGGTCATAGTGGGTCTTCATACTGTCTGCAGATCTTTCTAGATTATGCTGAACATAGGCAAAAGCATGTTGAAGGTGTTTTCTCAGATTCTCAACATACTCATAAGTTGTGGAGGCATTTATCAAGGTCTGGTCTTGGGTTCTGTAGAGCAGATGCTGGGGTAGCACCATCCTTCGTCCAGTCATCAGCTCAAACAGAGACATTTTGGTTGCAGAAGAAGGGGTAGATCTGATGGCCATCAGGACAAGAGATAATCAAATTGCCCAACTTGGCCCAGAATCTCCCACAAACTTTTTTAATATGCTCCCAATAGTCTTGTTGTATCTCTCATCTCCACCACTAGAGGTTAACCGGTAGGCAATTTGTAGTTTCCTTTTGACCCCAAGTATCTCCCACATCTTTGTCATCACTTCACTAGTGAAGTGGCTACCTCGGTCTGACTCAATCCTTTGGGGTAGTCCAAAATGCGAGAAGATGTGATTGATCATCAGGGCAGGTGCTGTTTCTGCCTTCCAATTTGGGGCCGGGAGACATTCCACCCATTTAGTGAACAAGCATGTTACAGTCAACATGTACTTGTTCCCCCAGAGGAGCGAATCACGGGTCCGATGAAATCGACTTGTAAATCTTACCAAGGCATTGCCATCCCCCTATTTTGGATGGGAGCACGGTGTGTGAGTGATGTTGTCTGAAATTGTGCACACACAAGATACCCCTTCAAGTATTGGTCAAGGCCCTGCCCCATGTGTGGCCAGTATGCAAGCTCTCACAAGATTTCTAATGTCGTATGTAGCCCCCGATGACCGGCAGTGGCTGCATCATGGGCGTGACTTAGCATCAGGCTTCAGAATGAGGTAGGGACCACCCACTGGTCATGGCCAGCTCTGGATCTCCTCACCAGCAAACTGTCTTGGATTCAGAACATTTTTGGACATTTCATCAACACTCTGAGGTCCTCTTTCCCAGTGTAATCGGTATCCGTCAGGGGAAAGATCTCAGGGTCCTTAATGTATTGATAAAACTTACCAATTATTGGATCCCCTTTTTGAGCCGTAATCAAATCAGCATCTGGGGTCTCCTTACTCCATTGTGCAGTTAAGAGTTCATTGTGAGCATTTGTCTGGGACCTAGTGATAGCAGTGACCTGGATTTCCCCAAACACAGACTCGATCTCAGGTAGATCTCCTTGGATGGCTCTGGCTTTAGGCAACTGGTCAGCTAGGTCATTCTCAGTTTTGTCTGGTCCCTCTACTTTAGAATGACCCTTGATCTTTTTCCAGTAGATGGTCATCCCATTCGAGGTGACCAGATCATCAATATTTTGTATTAATGTTTCATGTTTCAATGGTTTATTATTTGCACATAGCATGCCTCCGGTTTTCCAGTTAACCAGGTGCTCCACGAACCCGTTCTGTACATAATCTAAATTAGTGATTATGATCAGTTCGTGGAGTTGGTGTTGGACAGCAGTGAGGATGACTTGATGCACAGCCATCAGCTCTGCCACTTGAGTACTTCGGGGACTGATTTTATGCGCAGCGGAGGGTTCTGGGGCATCATTCACCCATGCATTCCCTACGCCAGCCACACGTTCCTTTTCCCTGTTGTTTTCAACATGGTAGGAGCACCCATTCACATAGACAGTGGGCATTCCCTCACACTGGTCTTCTTCATAGACTTTGTGTGGGGAATTAAGGTATGCCTCCATGTTGTCCTTGATTTTAAAACTTTCGCCCTCGAGACAGTTTTCTCTGGCACAATCATGCAAGTCAGCCAGAACTTGCGCGAGGGGACTCTTCTTGTTTTGGCCATATCTGACCTCCACAGGAAAGCCTTGCATTGACAGAATCCAGGAAGTAATTCGGGAATTACTCACATTTCCAGCCCGGATTCTGTCACTTTGAATATATTACAAAGGTTGGTGTGGAGTCTCCACTATGATGTGTTCCCCATGGATAAACGGGCGGTAATTATTCAATGCCCACACCGTTGCCAGGTGTGCCTTCTCACAATCGTTGAATTTTTCCTCCACAGAGGATAAAGTCTTACTCGCATAGGTGATTACTTTATTGACCTTGTCATGCTTTTGATATAATACTGCAGTCACGCATGTATTTGACAACCCTGTCTCCAAGCAGAACTCCTTGTTTTTGACAGGGTAAGCTAGGCCAGGCACTTGTGAGAGGCTTCATTTGAGTTGTCTTACTGCCTCGGCTTGTTCTGGACCCCACTCCCACTTGATCCCCCCCCTTCAACAGATGGATCAGAGGTCTTGTTATCTCTGTGTAGTCCTCAATTAACTTTCTGCTCTAATTAGTTTGTCCAAGGAGGCTCCTTAGTTCCTGCAGAGTTGTGGGGTATTTTATTTTCTGGAGTGCTTCCACTTTCTTTTCCTTGGGACAGAGACCCCGGGGAGTTATCTCATGCCCCAAGAAATTGACACGGGTTCTGCACCACTGTGCCTTTTGAAAGGAGAGTTTTGCTCCGGCAGCCCTGAACTGTGTCAGGACATAACAGATCTCCGCTATGTGTACCTCCACAGTTGAGCTTTTCATTAGAACATCATCTACATAGGCCAGGTTACCCCCCTCACCCAGGTCGGGCATGGCCTTATGTGGAAAGATGTTAAATTAATTTGCCGGAGTTGATGTATCCGAAGGGAGTCCGGGTCCACGTGTACTGCTGCCCCCTGAAGGTAAAGGCCAGCTTGTATTGGTCCTCCCTACTGACAGGTACAGTCCAGTACCCATTGGTCAGGTCAATTGCAGTGAATACCTGTGAACCCTGGATCTGGGCCAGCCCTTGGTCAATGTAGGGAAGAGGCCATCGGGAAGTATGGACCCGTTTGTTGAGCTCCCTTAGGTCAGCACAGAGTCTCCACTGGCCGTTTGGTTTCAAAATCCCCAGCACCGGATTATTGAAGGTGCTCTGGACTGGACGAATTATCCCACGGGACTCAAGGTTATTAATTATTTCAGTAAGGGACTCCATTGATGCAAGAGGCAAGCAATATTGCCTCACAAACACAGGAGTCATGCCAGGGTCCGTGGGAATTGTTGTTGTGTGGATGTCGGTGCGACCACAGTCATATGAGTCCACTGCAAAGAGATCTTGAAAATCTATGAAAACTTCTTTCAATTTTTGCTTTTGCTCCAGAGTCTCGAAGGCATCAGCTGGGTTGATTCTCTCTTCAACGATCTGCCTGAAGCCTGGAAAGACCTCCGGTTTGGCTATCTCAGCGGCCTCTTCCAGCTCGATGGATAAGTCCATGGCCAGAGTGCTGATTTGGACTAATGGCTTCAGGTGGGGAAGGCAGTCCTCATGCACTTGAAAGATCACGTCATCCCTCCTGAAGTCAAAGGACACATCTTCCTTACGATAAGGGCAGGAAGAGTACACCAGGAAGTTCCCCCCATGCCGGGTCAAGATCCTGTCTGGTGTTGTGTCATCATCGCTATCACAGTCAAAACAGTCCTTGGGGATTGGTCCTAACAGTTCATTACCTAAATCTATGGAAAAATGTCGGTCATCAACCGCTATTCCAATAATGGTGCATGCGCCCAGAGTTATACTCTTTAGGTCACTGTTATCCACCTCTATTGAAATGGTGTTGTATTCTATGTTGACTAGTGGTGTTGGGTTTACCCCGAACCCTTGCTGTTGCAAATGAGCATTAAGATGGACATAGGTGTCAGGATTTTTCAGTTTCTGTCCTCTTTTAATTTTTACTTCCAGTGAGAATTGTCGGGTCCGTTCTGGGATGGTGACTTCCTCTCCAATATGGATTGCAACTGCATATGGCAGCAGTTGTGCTGACCGAAATGCTCATCTGGGTCATCAAAGTCCATGGGATTACCCGCTAATCGGGACCAAGCTTTGAAGTTTATTAGGTCCAAACTAATGGCAAAGCGATTGAGAATGTCACTGCCTAAATAAAATGCAGCAGGGACATCTCGCACGACCCAACAATTATGGACAATGCTCTCATTGCATATGGACATTTTGAGGATACACCTGCTAGGCTGGAGATTTTTGGAATTGGGTGTTTCCAGGTCCATTTCCCATTTGTCCCTGGTTCTGATTCTGGGCTGCACCCCCTTTTTGGAAGCAGTCACCAGAATGGGTTTGAACCAGGGGATTTTCATGCTGGTCATTCTAGGTACTGATGATGAGCGGTTTTAACTCAGTCCCCACATCTATCCAGTATGAATGGGGATCCGTTGGGACCCATTTTTATTTGGGAGGAGTTCCCCCATACCTGAAGGAGAAGATCCTTTTCCCAGGATCATCTGAGGACCCCTCTCCTTCAAACTGGAAGATTTGCACCTCCTCCACAAAATGGGTCTTTTTAGGCCCTTTATTTCTGCTACCCGCCCTCTGCTCATTGGGTTGCAGACTTTCGGGGGCAGGAGATTTGGTTCCGGTTCCTGGGTTTCCAGTGGCTTTTCACAAGTGGGGAAGGAAGCTTCCTCCAAGGCTTTACACCCCCCTTCCCCTTGTGCCTCCTCCCTGGGACCCGGTGGTTTGTCGGGTTTCTTCCCCGTCATTGTTCTGGAGAACCAGACCCTGGATTTGAGGAATTCTGAGCCGCCATGCTCATCTGAGGGTTATGTTGAGCCCTCAGCATGTGACCCAGATCCTGTGCCATGTTCTGGACCTGGCACTCTAGTTGGGACACCCGCTCTGGCTGGTACAGGGTCCTCAGGTCTATCCTGGGTTGATCCTGGGAAGGGTAACTATCCCTTCTCGCAAAATACCCCTGGTTAGGAAAGTTTGGGGACCCCTCCACCCTTGGCCTCCCCTCTCCCGGATTGGGCTGTCTGGGCTCATGAAAGTGGGAAAAGAAGGATGGGTTGTTTTGAGGGTTGAAGTTTGGCGGGTACCGGGGAAAGAAATTTGGTCCGGCATTTGGGGGATTACTGCCCTCCTGGGGAAAGTGAGGAGGGAGGTTTCATAGGTTTCCTGCTGTCTGGTTGGATCCCCTCCCCCCTTGGGCTGGAGGAGTCCACACATAGCCCAGGATGGGTCTGTTTCCCTTGTAGCGTGGGCTGATGTAGTCAGGGGAGTTAGGGGTCCCATTTGTGGGGTTACATCCCTGCCTCCCTGTTTGGGATTGGCCCAAGGGCCCTCTGGGTTTGGGGTTGGTCAGATTCTGCAGGGGAAGGTTTTTAGGCCCCCCCATCTCCAGATCTAAAATGGGTGCAACCTTCACCTCTGCCACCTTAGCAGCAGCAGGGGTGTTGGTCGATTTGGGGCTTTTGCTAAGATTTTTATTTTCCAATGGCTTCTGTACTTCATAGATGCACTTTGCTTGTTCAATGACCCAGTCTTATGATCCTTTCTCATGAAAGTCCCTCACTAGCTGGGTCATAACATACTTAGGGAGAGCATGAAAGAAGATGTTCACAAATTCCTTACTGTCAGTTTGCACAGTTCTAGTGGTCTGCGCAAAGGCGTGTTTCAATTCCTAAACAAATGCTTGTGGGGCCTGGTCTCCACACATTGTAAGTTGTAGGCTGCCTTGCAAGCCTCTTGAGGGTTCCTATGAATGGAAAAATGTTTCAGGATGGCCGCCCTATAGATGGACCATCTGGAATGGTTCCGATCCTCCAGTCCCACAAAGAAGCTGGAGTACTCAGGAGAAAATGTCCACTTTACATACTGAATACAGCTGTGGCTGTCGTTCAGATGTAAAGTCTCCATCATCTGCTCAAATAATTCACGGTGCTCCCAAACCGAATATTTGGCATTTTTGTGGTAGGGCGTGATGATGTTCTTACACACCGTGGGTAATAATAAGCAGCGCTCAGATACCTGAGGGTTCGTAGCGCTATATAAATGCCTAATTATTATTATTATTATTATTATTATTATTAATAGCTTTTATTTGTTTCAGGGGGTCCTTGAGTAACGCTCTCTTGACCTTGTTAGTCTTTTTAGTTCTGGTCACCCTGGTCCACTCATCCTATGACTCAGAGGCACTGCCACCAGAGGTGGCTGTCTGGTCTTCTAGACTCTCCCGTATTCTGCGAGCTTGAGAATGGCTGGCAGAATGTGGGGGCCTAGACACTTGGGACCTGTAGCGCTCAGAAGAGTCTCCCAGGATTGGCTGACTACCCCCCCACTGTCCTAGCCCGGAAGAGTTTTTTAGTATGCTGTTAGTGGGCCTAGTCTCATGGAATTCCCTACTGAATTTCACTGCCTGACCTCTTGGTAAGTTATATTTCTGAAGATAGTATGCTCTTAGTGGGCCTAGTCTCATGGAATTCCCCACCGAATTTCACTGCCTGACCTCTTGGTAAGTTATATTTCTGAAGATTAATTCTCTGATTCTCCCCTATTGGAGTCTCCCTGATCAGAGAAGATGGCCCTAGCACTTGGGAACCTGTACATAGCTGCCCGCCCATCCATTTCTGGGAGGTGCTGACCTATTAGCCCCATATTTCCCATTGGGTTGAAGTCTACCATCCCTGTGGCCCTTGGTTCATGTGAGCCAGTGGACATGCGGGTGGCAGAGTCCATGGCATTGAATGGATTAAAGTTTCCTGGCGAGAACAGAGTTCCTGAGGTTATGCTCAGGGGTTTCCCTCTCCCATCTGACCTCATCTCTCTCAGCCCCTATTCCCTGATGGCAAGCAAAAATATGACCCCTTTTTCTTCTATTAAGGCCTTACTGGTCTCTATTAGTTGTTCCTGCATGGCTATCTGTCTATGGAGCCTGTCATTTTTTTCACAGAGAGCCTCATTGTCCCTCTGTGCTTCCTGTCTGATTTGGGAGAATTTGGACAATTTTTGCTGCAGGAGGCCCACCTCCTGGGTCTGATCCTTACTAGCCTGATCATTCTTTGCCAGAGCATCTTCCACCCTCCTGGTTTGCTCTAACAGCTTTTCATAGTCCCTTTTGAGTTCACCCAGACCCTGAAGGGCCAGGTAATTTTCTTCTAGCTCGGTCTTTAAATGGCTGACTTCTTGGCCTAGGGCGTCCCTCTCTTGACATAGAGTTTATCATGAACCACCATTCGCGTCCCTTCTGGACTTCGCGGTCCCTGACCCATAGGGGACTGAACTCAGTAGTACTTCCAACATGGCCGCTGAACGTGGAATGCTGTTTGCCAGTCTCTGCGTTGTACACTCTACGTTCTGCAAAGCAGACACGCCCCCCAGCTCTGTGCGTCTCTGCGCTACCGCTTGCAGTAGTCGGACGTGTGTTGCAGGAGCTCGTTCAGTGCTTACTTTTGATTCCTGGTTCCCGGTCCCCTGAATTCCTCTTCTTTCTTCCTTCCCCTTATCCTCACCTTTGCATATCCTGGATTTCCATCGCATTCGGGTCTCCGAGTGCGAACCTCATTATTTCCTGGTCTTTGTCCCGGACATCTGAGCGTATCCTGGAGCTGGGTCACAAACCACATGCTGGAATCCGAGGACCCATGCATGGGGTTATATAAATCCCGAACAGTGCGAAAGAAGACATCTCCGAAGATCATGAGCAGACAATACAGACAGGTGAGAAGGGGGATGACCTGTGACAGAGTTCCCCTCTGCTCAGCCAGGTCGTCCCTTTGTTTCCTAATGACATGTCATTTCAGGCGCTCCTCATCAAAATCTGTTTGAGTGTGGAGATCCTTCTGTATTAATTTATTATTTTCCTCCTTTAAGGATTCTAGGAAGTTGTGTAATGTGACTACCTGCTCTGTGCAGGCTCTATTAAAATGTAATTGCTGCTCCAGCTTTTGTTGGCTCTGTTTCAGAGAATCCAACTCTTTTTAAAGTGTCAGTAATGTAGTATCTTGTTCTGACTTCTCTTGATGCAGGAGATCCAGATCTTCCTTTAATTTTGTCAAGTACTCTATGGCTTCTCTCTCTGAATCTTGGCTCTTTTGTAGCCTTTGCTCTGCAGTGTCCAAATCAGTTTGGGTTTTCTCTTGGGATTGTACTTGCCTCTTTGCCAGATCTAGATTTTCCGCATTTTTTTCCTGTATTACTGCAATGTGGAGGTACAAGTACGCTGCTATTTTGGCAATTTTACATTGCTCTTCTTTTACTTTTGGGGCCATATACAATTCACTAAGTGCCTGGTGTAATGGACCCTGGTCCTGTCATGGATCTAATTCTATGGTAGTGATTTGTTGTTTGATTTCCTGCAGCCAAACATTCTCTTCCTGCTCTACCCATTCACCCCTGACAAACAATTTGTTCAGTGGGTGCTCTATATAAATTTCCTTCTGACTTATCTCAGGGTTACTTTTACCTTTGCAAAAATGCCCAACTCCTTTGAGTATTTCTATTGAAGGGTGTTTTTACAGTGTAGCACAGTATGGTAGCCCAACAAGGTGTATGTACCCCGTCAGTTAGCACGCTGTGTTAGACTGTTTCAAGTGGTATGTCTAATTCAGGATCTCATGACGAGCCCCCAAGATGTAAGGGATTTCAATCCGGAACACACCCAAGTCAACGCCTAGCGTGTAATGCACAACTGAAATCCTTGTTTATTTTTGTCTAAAAGTTATTTATTCTCAACGATATACCACTCATATCACGCCCCTCTCCAGGAAACCCCCGGGTCACGCTGAACCAGGAATCAGGCTAGTTTGCAAAGTTAAAATATTTATTTATGTATTTACAATTTAATCACACTATGTTCTTATGGGTACACAATAATCACCATTGGGGTGATGTCACACTGGATGATCTCTTTAATACACAAAGAGTAATAGTGAGCAAAACAGTTCAGCACAGAAGTAATACTTTTGTGTGTGTGTGCAGATCAGATAGCACTGTGGTTAAAGGTTCCCCCTGCAAACCCCGCAACCCCCAATAGGCAATGTAAAGAGATAGGAGGAGAGAGCAGGTATTCAGGAATGGCAAAATCACACAGAATAGCAATCCAACTTTCCCCCTTTCAAACACAAGAGAAAACAGAATTGACTGTCAAGCTGTCAGAATGGCTTTTAAAGTTATCTTAGAATGGACTGGGTAAAACAGTAAATATGGTCAGAATTGCGGAAATAGTATACATTCTTATGGGAGCCGCTTTGGATAGTTACACACAAACACAAGCAATGATTTAATACCAAGAAACTTTTTGCAATCTTAAAATTCAAGTCGGGAGCAATGCAAAGCTGTTTTACACGTGTCAGAATTTCCCTAAACGAAAATTATCAGCAACATTTTCACTGCGCGATAATCCCGATAACGGGAGAACCGTATGGATTTCGAGATAGGCGCAAGAATGGACAACGGGAATGCGCCTTTAAATGACAAATGGGATTTCTAACACTAGAGGATGACTATGAACAAAACGAATACCCCACAAGAACAAAGCCACTTGATCAGAATGACTGCCTGCCCAGGACTCGCTTTCTTCAGATGACAAAAGATCAGTGCAAAGATGGTTTAGCAATACTAATACTGGAGGAAAGATAGAAGGGATAGGATAGAGAGTTTAGACAATTCAAAAATACTCCTAACAATCTGGGTTCTGAATACAAGATAGGATGGGTTTAAGATAGGGATTAACGAGACAAGGTACATTTGCTAGTGAGACAGTTCTATCTATAGATACTCACTAGATATGTTTTTAAATGGAACCGTCAGGATTCTGGTCCAACAAAATTCTGGTCAGGGAATTGGCTCTGGTTCTAAGACAAACAGCTTGGCACATCGGATTGGATCTGCAATCAGCAAGGCGCTCTGGTCACAGCACGGCACAGGACTGAATCTGCCCTTCTTGGTTCTGATGATAATTATTTCAGCAGGCAAGCAGTACAGCGCAGCCCGGCTGTATTTTGATGCTCCCCTTAGGTCTGGGGGGTTCTGGTTCTGGAATTTAAGGCCTAGCTGAAAATGGTTCAGCTATGCAATGGGTTTCTGCTTTGCCAAGTTTCTGGAGTCTGGAGCAAGGAAGATGGAGAGTTCTGCAACAGGGTGCTCTGCCAGCGTCGGGATAGTGGGTGAAGCTGTCTGTCTTTTGGAGTGGTGAGCTGTCTCTATTTATGCTATGAGAAAGGGGTGTGTGTGCTGGTTTATCCTTACCTCTCCCCTTTGACAGGTGATTGGGTCATAGTTTCCTCTCTGCCTTGATAGGAGGAGAGAAACAGTGTGTCATTTTTATGGTGTTGGTGTGGTTTTATGAGGCTAAGATGCACCCCTAGCCCCTTCAAAACAAAATCTACTTTTGACACCATACATATTTACACATCTGCAACCTCTATACGAATCACATATCCAGATTACATATTTTATATACCAGCTATCCCTCCAAACCCTGTAGCCGTGGGATCTTGGCTCTGCTTTTCACAGAATTTTGCCCTTTTTATCAGGAACACAATGTCCAATTTATGAACACATTTCTACAAGTGTGCGTGTTTACCATGGGAATAAGTGTATAAAGTTTCATACTTCTAGCAGCAATACATGTTGTGTAAAATCACATTTTCTGCCGTTTCTTTACAGAACCTGTCACCCGATTTTGCCGCCTCTTGAAACGTGCAGCCAAAAATTACATTAACAATGCTGTTATTTCTATATTTTGCACAATTTTACATAGTAAGTTATCAGTCTTTTTAAAATGTGTGCTTTGTACTTGTTGCAATCCCCCTTTCTTTTCTCCTGAAGGAGGCCATTTACGACTGTCTTCACACTTCGCCTTTCCTTAGGAGCAGCTGTTCATTGTTTCTCATGCCTCTGTAGCCCAGGTTCTTTCCAAACCCTATAATTACCGCTTAGGTGTGATTTCCTGCTGGAGAGGAAAATGCCTCTCTGAGGAAACCTGTTATTCCAATTTGGTGGCTTTAGCCAGGCTTACATTTAAATGTTAATTCTGTTGCATTTTTCCTTAGCTTAAAACAAACTTGTGTTTTCAAAATAGCAGCTAAAATTGTCATTCTAGGTTTAAACAATGGTATTAAACAATTACAACATAGGTTATTCTCAGTAATAGGCCTCTTAGATTGCAAACATTTGATTTCAGTTTATATACATGTTTAAAGTTTATTCAGGCAACTTCCTGACAGCTGTCATGCCTGCAGCCCTCTGCTGCGCAGAGATTTTGACATCCACAGCCAGGCCACTTTTGGCTGTGGAAATCCCTTTATGCTTTCAGTTTTTCAGGACCTTGCACGTTCACAATTAATTCTTAAACTAATTGAATTGTAGCACCCAGCAAGAAGTTTGAGGGTGTTTTGCACCGGCATTCTGCAGTTTCAGCAACAAAGAAAAATGGATTTAAATCAAGATTATGGGGTTTCAGTTAGCAAAGCACTGCTTTTTCCTTCTGTACTCCATTTTCACATGTTGTGGAGCCCAGTGACATATTTCAGGAGTGAGATCACTGTTCCACCACTGACAACATGCATGGTAGATTGGGCAGCCATCTTGTTGTGTTGCAAAGTGCGATTTCCAAAGGTTTTGCACGCACAAGGGTTTTGTGGCCATTTTGTGATTTCTGGCACCATCATAGCACAGTGATGCTGCACAGCACAGCAAAAAGTGGGTTAAAGCATCCCACACTATCCACCTCTCCTATCTTCTCTAACTACTTTTCTATTTCATATCCCTCTCCTATCGCTAAATTTGGCAGGAAGAAACTTAAGAAGGACATACTGGGCTCCAACCCAGTTCTTCCTATTGCAGACACCTATGTCATGGCTTCCACCAGAGAGACTCTCACAGACATCCTCATTTTCGTTACCCCACCCAACCTATGGACCCGTTACATGGTCGCCTTTCTCTCTGCTATCACCTCTTGTCTCATTAATGGTGGCACCCACTGGGAGGTCCTCCTTGACCTTTTTGCCTTTTCTAGGATCATCATTGATGTCAATTTGAATGGAACCATCATGGCTCAGGGTGCTCAACCCAACCTTCTCCTCTTTGACAGATTTCTACCTTGCATCTCAAGCCTTACCTCACCCCCTGGACAGGTTCCCTTGACAGACGTGCCTTCCTCCTCCTCTGCTCAGGCTCCCTTGCCTAATGTTCCTTCCTTATCCTCTGCACAGGCTCCCTTGCCTACTGTGCCTTCTTCCTCAATTGCACAGGCGCCCTTGCCTTACTCAATTGCCCCAGCTCCCTTGTCAGCCTTGGCTCCTCTGCCATTCTGCACTATCCCTCTGGCTCCCTTGCCACCCTCTGGGGGGGACCACCATCCCCTGTGCCCCCATAGAAGACCTTCAAAGACGGCAAGCTGCTCCATATTGCCACACTTAATTCTCACTCAGCTGTCAAACACTCGTCTGACATCTGCAACCTCCTTGAATGCATGGATCTAGATGTGCTCGCCATCAAGGAGACATGATTCAAGGACAGGTCTGTCACAAGCTTTGCCACACTCCTCCCTGAAGGATCCAATATTCTCTCTGTGCCCAGGCACAAAGGGTCAGAAGGGGGAGTGGTGTTGATCTTCCTGGAATGGATACCTGTGTCCATCATCCCCACTCAGGACTACTCGTCCTTTGAGTGCCTAGTCTGCAGGCTTTCACTCTCTCCTATATCTTCTCTCCTTATGGCCACCTTCTATCGGCCACCAGGACAGTCCACTCTTTTCCTCTTGGAATGGGCTGACCTGGCCTTCTCTCTACTCTACTCCTCCTCTCTGCTCCTGCTGATGGGTGACCTCAACATCCATCTGGACTCTCCTGACTCGTCAGGACCTTTGTGCAACCTCTGCAATTCTCTCTCCCTCTCCATCTTACCCTCAGGCTCTACGCACACAGTGGCTCAAACTTTGGATGCTCCTCATCTATTCCGACATCCCACTCTTTCAATCCCTCTGACTACTTCTCTCTCTTGGATGGACCACTCTCTTCTCTCTTCACACTTGAAGTTCTCCTCTCCTCTTGCATAGGTGCACCCGATGTGGCCACTCAGATTCAAAGTCACCAGACCCATGTAAAGAGTGACAGTGGCTGTCTTTGCCTCCACCTACTCTCCACCTCCTACTCCTGCGGCTGACTCCCACCCTGACACAGCCTTGCTAACTTCAATCTCTCTAACACCCTTGATATTCTTGCCCCTGTCGTGAGGGTCCAATTGAAGGCTTCTAAAAAGTGCAATTCTTGGTACGACTCTGATCTGGTTGCCCTTAAACGCAAGTTTAGGGCAGCTGAGCAGAAGTGGAATTCATCAGGCGGACCCTTTGACAAACATGCCTGCTGCTTCCTTCAAAGGCAATATCGACTCTGCATCCACACCAAGAAAAGAGTGTTTATTCAAGCCTGCTTCACTGCAGCATCAAACAACACGACCAAACGTGTCCAAGTCTGTAAGGAACTGGCCAATCCTGCAGCAGCCTCCTCTTCCATCACACCCACTCGCGACCTTTGCTCGGCCCAGGAAGCACACTTCAGCGCAAAAACCCAAGACATCCTTTCCTCTCTCACTTCCACACCACATCATACATCAACACCTCTGGAGCCTATCTTTGCCCCTCCACCACTTCTCCTCTCTTTTCTCACTATCATCACACCTGATGAGGTCACCAGTTAAGTCTGGTCTATGAAGGCCTCATCCAAATAGGTAGTCGCCTGCCCCTCCAAAACCATTATGAACACCATTGACTCACTCACTCCAGCCTTGGCTGATCTCTGCAATCTCTCTTTTGCTACTGGAGTTTTCCGAACTTCTCTTAAGCATTCCCTTGTGCACCCTCTGCTTAAGAAACCCTTTGCCGAGCCCTCCATTCCAGCAAACTACCGCCCCATCTCTGCCACCCTTTTCCTGGGCAAAACTCCTGTAGAAGCTGGCTCTCTCTCAGCTCACCCGCCACACTGAATCTGCTGGTTACCTCCACAAACATCAGTCAAGCCTTCCATAGGCACAGAAACTGCTCTACTGAACACCCCTAAAGACCTGTTCTCAAATCTTGAAGCTAACACTCCCTCTGTCCTCATTCCTCTTTCCCTCACCTCTGCCTTTGACACAGTAAACCACAACCTCCCGATTGCGCATCTCTGTGACACCCTGGGAATCACAGGTCAGGCTCTGGCATGGTTAACCTCCTTCCTTTCCAACCGCTCATCCTAGGTGGAAGTTGGGCCCTTTCTCTCTACTATCACTCTTTCAACCTGTGATGTTCCCCAGGGTTCTAACCTATCCCCTGCCTGGTTCTTCAATGTCTACATGGCCACCCTGGCACGTGTGATTGCCACTTTTATCTCTAACTAGTGTTATGCGGATGACACAAAACTCTCCTTCAGGCGACCCTCAGCCACCTCCTCTACCTCTCTCATATCTGACTGTCTGTCCGCAATTCAGTCATGGTGTGCCGCAAACAACCTCTGCCTCAACACCAGTAAGACTGAGATCAGTTACATTGGGACTGCTGCTCCCGCTGTCCCACTCTTTCTCTGGCCAGCCTCATTTGGTCCTGCGCCCGCACCCATCTCCGAGGCAAAAAACCTTGGGGTCATCGTCGACTCCACTCTCATCTTCTCCACTCACATTTTGGACATCTCTAAAAGGTCAAATACAAACTGCACCTCCTCTGAGGTACTGTTCCTTTTCTAACCATGACCCAGCGGCTAATTGCCTCCAGAGCCCTGGTTCTCTCAAGGCTGGACTACTGCAACAGCCTCTTTCTCAACCTCCTTGTCTCTGCTTTGCACCCTCCGCAACTCATCCAGAACAGAACCGCAAAACCTATCCTTGGCCTCAAGCCCAGGGACTGCATCTCTTCTGCATTGAAATCCCACACGCTCCTTGTGGCTGTGAGGATCAAGTTAAAGAACCTCTGCATTGTCCACAAGGCTTTCTGGGGCCAGGGAACTTCCTATCTGCAACAATGCCTACCTAAATACTGTCCTTCCCGAGCCCTCCGCTCATCTACCTCCAACCTTCTGCTTGTGAGCCGGTTCTCCAAGCAGAGATTTGGTGGGAGATCTTTATCCTCAGCAGGGCCATCCCTCAGGAATAGCCTCCCTGCTACCCTCTGTCTTGAGTCTGATCTCCTTAAGTTCCGGAATCTGCTTAAGACATTCCTCTTCTCCTCCTCCTTCTCTCTCCTTGTACCCTGCCAACCTCTCTCTCTGCTCTATCTCTCCTTTTCCACACAGCTGTCTGACTGACCGCCGGGTGTACCTTAGAGTTTGACAGGTACGTGGCATCCTCAATAGTCCTCTCGCACTGCCTCCAAGGCTGGCGGAAGAGGCAGACCTGAACTCATACTACTGCAATTTACAGTGTGCGCAGACTACAAAACCTATCCTTGGCCTCAAGCCCAGGGAATGCATCTCTTCTGCATTGAAATCCCACACGCTCCTTGTGGCTGTGAGGATCAAGTTAAAGAACCTCTGCATTGTCCACAAGGCTTTCTGGGGCCAGGGATCTTCCTATCTGCAACAATGCCTACCTAAATACTGTCCTTCCCGAGCCCTCCGCTCATCTACCTCCAACCTTCTGCTTGTGAGCCGGTTCTCCAAGCAGAGATTCGGTGGGAGATCTTTATCCTCAGCAGGGCCATCCCTCAGGAATAGCCTCCCTGCCACCCTCTGTCTTGAGTCTGATCTCCTTAAGTTCCGGAATCTGCTTAAGACATTCCTCTTCTCCTCCTCCTTCTCTCTCCTTGTACCCTGCTAACCTCTCTCTCTGCTCTATCTCTCCTTTTCCACACAGCTGTCTGACTGACCGACGGGTGTACCTTAGAGTTTGACAGGTACGTGGCATCCTCAATAGTCCTCTCGCACTGCCTCCAGGCCTGCACTTGCCTCATCACTACTGCACTGGGTCAATGACCCATGAGAGTGGCATTGCTCAGCACTTACCCCAGTTTCTGACTGACTGGCACATGTGGACCCCCCAAACCCACCTTGGCACATGTCCTCCCCTTTCCTGCACCGTCTGTGCACTTGCACGATCTGAACGCACCATGCCTGAAGATCGTCTATCTATCTTCATTATCTCCCCTCATTGCATGGTGGAGCCTCATTGCACTTGGAAAAACTGCAGAATCGTCATCATACCTATTTGCTGTTATCTTCACTGTTAATTGTATTATATGCACTTACTCTGCCTGTGCAGGTTTGTAGTATTCAGAAATTCAAGGGCTCTGAATGTCTGTTGATTTTTCCCCTTGTTCCCTGCCTCCTTGAGCCCTTTGAAACACTTACCTTGTGTATAGGCGCTTTACAAGTAAACATTACATACTACAGCATACCATCCTTACGTGATACATTAGCATTATGGAGCAAGCGCTGGACTGGCTGATTTGTTTTCCTCACTGAGTGTCCTTACCAGATACAAATGTGCTGTTTCTGCTGGACCACCTCACATTTTACCTGTAGAGTATCCTAGGGTTTTATTCGATAATTGTGGCTTCTGTATATCCTTGTTTTAAAAAAATAATATCCAGTGTTACGTTAATGACACATAGGTTTCTTTAAACTTCCCTGAACCCATTTGTTGTTCTTTTTTTATCTGTATTTTATTTTGTGTGTAGATAATAACGTGTGTGTCAATGCTAGTAAGATGGAGATATATTTTTCCTGAGAAACCTGTGCCATGTTTTTCTCCTATGCTCTGGCCACTGTTTTTGGGCCTCTACCCTCACCATACTTTGAGGCTAATAACATTGGGGTTATATTTAAGTCTTGTCTTCCCTTTACTCCTTACATTTTGTAGCTTGTGCAGAAATCTATTGCTTCAAGTTTAATCTCCTTACAGGGATTGTACTGTTGCTCACCTTCCCCCAGAAGATCATACTTTGTAGAGCCCTGGTTCTGTGTAAGCTGGGCTGCTGCAACAGACTGTTCCTTAACCTCTGCCTTTGTTGTGTATGCCTCCTTTGGCTAATCTAGAACAGGGCTGCAAGATTTATCCTTGGCCTCATGCCCAGTGATCATACCACTGCATATCTAAAATGTGTACATTGGCTCCTGCTACATGTAAGGACTCCAATTTGTCGAACTTTGTTTCCTTACATACTGCTCTGCTAGAGCTCTCTGCTGCTGTAACTTAAATACTCTGTTTGGCAAACGCTTTTTGAAACAGAGACCGGGAAGAATGTCTCTGTCTTTGGCCGGTGCGTTTCTTTGGAGCAGCCTTCCTGCTCCTCATATACTTGAGCTGTACTTCTTTAAGTTCCAGAAACTTATGAAAACTCTACTTTTGTGTTCTTGTTTTACTTAATCTCTTCTCTGCTAACTGATGCCACTGCCACTGAGACTGGTGGCCTGGTCTCTTTTGATTGTTACAGGTTCCAGGCTTTATATGTAGGCAAAACCAGTAGACACCCCCCCGACCTCAGCACAGCTCTTGCAGGTATACCATATGGCAAATGTGTACCAAACCCTTGGGACTCCTCTGCCCCAGTACGTAGCTAGTGGCTTAGTTTGGTATGTCTTGGCACTTTCCTTCTGGGCTTGGATGAACACTTGGTAATCCATATTCCTCTTTCCATTCATGCACTTGTTTTACTTTACAATGCATATATGCATTTAAAGCCACAGTGTGTACACGCTATTTTGGATAAACAAGTGAAATGCATATGCAAACGATTTTTAGAACAAGTTTTAGTGGCAGTTGGTGTGTGGAAGTGTAATATGTTGATAGGTTTATATGTAGAGTTTGTTCAATTGATTGATGGATATGTGTGTGAATGGTTTAAAGAAGGCAATGAGGGAGTGTTACAAACATAATAGTACAAAGGGTAGAAGGGCTATATTGTGTGATGGTGTTCACTTGCAATGCAGAATTTCTAATAACGCATGGTCTAGAGGGGGCACTTCAGAGACTGTGGATCCTCATGAAGGGCCATGGATTATGGTACATATTGTATGATTGAGAGAAGTATTTGGTACAGAACATTTGTCTGTGCTTTTTTCTTTTTCTCTAGTATACAATTGTCCATTATTCAAATTAGCATATTTGAAAATGCTAATGGGAATTTTGAAAATTATTATTGAGTCTAATTACTTTACTGAAGAATGTAAAGTAGATGAAGTATATATGCATATTTATTTACTTCTACCTTTTAACTGTGAAGGGTGGTTCCTCAAGGAACCTTTATTGTTGTTTATTTTTTGCAGGTAAAGCCAGGAAGTAAGGTGGGGAGGGAAATTAGGGAATGGGCACTAACCACAGATATGGAGGGGCTGGTAGGCAGGGGAAGATGTTGTGAGTGCATTAAATCTAAGGTATGGAGCAGTGTTTCTCATGCTCTCTGATTATAGCTTCAAAAGCACCTCAAAACTACTCCCTCCTACAGACTAGTGTGTTGCAGTACATGCAGAGTACTGTTGTTTTGAAAGATATGGATCAGCAGGCCTCTTTTATGACTTGCAAGGTAGCTGGTGGGATTTTGTGTCTGACAGGAGTAGGCTGTGTGGCGGCAGTATTTGTTGAGGAAGATGAGGCAGAGGAAGATAGCCCATTACTTCCTAAAAAAGGAACAACCTTTCTGAGAGCATCCCAATGGTTGGATTTGGTGTGGCGGTGCATGGAGGAGGTCCCGTAGGAGTACTGCCCAGGTTGTCTGCGACTGAGTACAGTGCATTTCACATTGGTAGATTTAGTCTTTGGTACATTACTAATAGTGGTAAAGAAGTGCCACACCCATGATTCTCTTAGGCACTTTCTATACCTCATCTTCCTGCTCTTGCAAGGGTACATTTTGAGCTTCAAAATTCATAGATCAGCTAAAAATGCAGTTTCAGAATTCTTGTGAAGCACGGACCCATTCGCGAAATGCAGACGTGTTTGCAAGCATGTCATTATGCTGCGCGTGTGGTCATGTGACACTGTCTGGAAAGTCTGCAGTGACGTCAGAGGTTCACGAACATCAGCGAACACAAAAAGAGTGGAAAAAGTTGGAAAAAGTGTGTAGAAGTGTTGAAAATGTTGCTACAAAGTGTGGAATGGCAGTGTTTTAAGGCGACGGAAATTTTGATATATTGGGGTAAGTATGAAATTAGGAAGTTGTGGCAAATTAGGGTGCACTGTTAAAAACCAATGAAATTCAGTGAAAAAACTTTGTTAAAGATACTTTATGGTTAAGTTGCAGTAATAAACACCTATGAAATACACTGAAAAATGTTGTTCAAGGGACATTATGATTAAATTGCACTAATAAAAACCTATGAAATTCAATGAAAAAAAATGGATGTTATGGTTACAGGTAAAACTGAAAACCCCCAGCAATTCACCAGTTATAGTAAGCTAAGCAACCATAACTCTCGTCACCACCATTAGCTGCTAAGACTAACACCCAGGACATGAAAGATGACATCTCAAATGTGGGGTTTGAATATATGTATATATATATATGTGTGTAAAAACAAAGTAGCCAAAATTAGTGCACTGCCTAACTCGTAGCTGGTGTTAGGGAAAGGAAACTTTCACTGAGCTCCTTAATGTATAAAAAAACACATGTAAATGGAAGGTTGTAGCACTGCAAAAAACCCACCACAAAACATGCCAAAAGTATTCCCAGCACTCAAGACCAAAACACCTTCTTACAAAAAAATGTTGTTTTTATTCATTATAAAAACAAGCAACTAACTGTGCAAATATGCAATAAAGGGCAGGTATAAATCAAAAACCTCCCCATGGCATACAGGTTAAACAACACTCACCCCCCAGGGTGGAAAATCGTCACGCGTTCCGCCTGGATATACCAAGCTTCCTCAGGCTGATCAAACCTGAGGAAGCGTGGGATATCCAGGCGGACACAACCCATTTAAAACATAAGGAAAGCAACTCGAGCGAGCAGCTCCTCCCCCTTCTCATCATCTCCGATCAGGTGATCGCTTAGTGCCGCATTGAAAACCACATAAAGCGGGCCGCCATGATAGAATGACTATGTAGTCATTGTGTACACTGTGAACACAGTGCGCTGGCCATAAATTAAATGCCAGCATGATATGTGAGTGTTGGGGCAGTGAGCTCTTTGCTCCACGTTGCGTTTCCTTAATTAAAATCTTTAATTTCTTTACACTTTTTCTTGTGTTTAGTTGCGCCAGTGCACCTCTCTATAACATGGGTAAACCTTATCAACCTTGACAAGAGTCTACCCATCACGTCCCTGGGTTTGTAGTGTGTTGCTCTAGAAGCTAAACACGGCATGGCAACAAACTCATTAAACACCATAGCTCTCCTTTGTATATGTAGGACATAGTGCCCTCTGGTGGAGAAAAGCTATATCTGTTTTAGTTCAATCTTCAGCATAATGCTCTTGCATGCTTGGAATAATTTCCACTATGATAGCATTTGCCTATAAAGTGCATTTCCATTTGGATGTTCAATCCTGTTTGTATAAAAGACATGTATTCATCACAGCAGACATGGTTTCTAGATGTGACTAATGCATACTAATAGAGACAACATTCAGTTAATGATCTAATGCAGCGAACCGCATTACATCTACAAAAACTTATCAAAGTTTAAGTGCTTCAAGTTTTCAAGTTTCAACATCATATTGGATAATAAAGTGCTAATGCAATCAACCCTGAGTTGTAATACAATACTCCACAACTGTAGTTTTTACTGCCCATTGAAATAAGTCATTCCCTCTTGTCAACATAGACAACACTAAGGGGTTGTAACAAAATTACCAACCAGGATCTGTTGTTGCATACACTTACATCGACATTGATCCAATCTTTTGGAGAAATACAAACATCTCTGGATCAATGTTGAGTCCATTAGGTCTTAAGGTATCAAATTTACAAATTAGAGATGCCTCTAATTGCCTGAGTTTCAGTTCTCGGTTTCCCAATCTCTTGTGTTGTGGGACATGGGCAAGACCAACAAATTACATTTCCTCCACATTACCACCATGTTTCTCTATAAAATGTCCTGTCAAAGGGTTGGTTATATCTCCATTCTTAATGGCTCTATAATGTTGGAGGATCCTGAGCTTGAACATTCCTATGGTCGATCCAATATAATGAAGACCACAGGTACAGGTAATAGCATATACTATAAATGTAGTCAAGCATGTTATTCTATGTTTATATCTCCATGATAAACCATTAGAACTAACAAATGGAGTTTTCGATACAAAGCTACACATTTTGCAATTCGCGCATTTGCAAAAACCTCCCCGGTCTTGTTTCAAAAAGTGGCCTGACTTGGTGGCTTCTGTGACCACCATACTTGGTGACAGTATATTCTTAAGGGTGGGCGCTTTACGGTATGTCACATTGGGAACTCCATCTAGTACCTTCTTAAGATCAGGATCTGTCAGGAGCACATTCCAATGTCTTTTCATAATCAATTTAATATTTTTGGCTTGATGATTGTACCCTGCTATGAATCTAATCTTCTCCTGTTTCTTACTAGCTTGAGGCCCAAACAGTTGAGATCGTTTCGGAACTTCTGCTTTCTTAAAGCAGTCTGTGACTACATTTTTATTGTAGCCTCGTTTGACAAAACTTTTACCAATCTGCTTGGCTTCTGCCTGGTAATCTAGTTCTTTACTACATGCTCTTTTTGCGCTCAGAAACTCTCCAAAGGGAATTGAATTTATTAATGGGGTAGGGTGGTGACTCTTAGCATGCAGAGTGGAATTCGAACTTGTTTCTTTCCTAAATAACTTAGATTCTAAACTATTATTCTCCACAATAAATAACACATGCAGAAAGATCAATTCTTTTTTGCTGTGTACACATGTTAATTCCAAATTCAGATTGTTAATATTAATAATGTGGACATAGTTATGTAGCTGAATCTCAGTACCGTCCCATATGATGAACAAGTCATCTATGAATCGGTACAAGACAACTATATGTTTAGTAAATTCTTCCATCTCTTCTCTCCAAGCTATCTGTGTCTCCCACCACCCGATATATAGAGATTGGCGTAAGTTGGGGCCATACATGACCCCATGGCCGTACCCTGAGTTTGTTTGTAAATAGAAGTACCATGTAAGAAATAATTGTGCTCCAAGCAAAACTGAAGCATTTCCAATAACATTTTGTTGTGCTGTCGATGACTGATAGATCTAAATTCTAAGTAGAATTTACAAGCTTCAATGCCCGCTTTGTGTATGATAGATGTATATAACGAGACAACATCCAGGGAGACTTAGATGTATTGTGGTTCCCAATTGACGTTGTCTACTTTAGTCAACAGGTCAGAGGTGTCTCGTATATGTGAACTAAGACTGATAACAAATGGTTGTAGGAAGTGATCTAGAAATTTAGAAGTATTTTCTAGAAGACTCCCTATAGATGAAACTATAGGGCACCCGGTGGGTCAGTTAAACTCTTATGGATCTTCAGATTAAAATAGATTAATGGAGTAACATTAATGGAGTAACATGAAAAGGATTTTTTAGAAACCAGTACTCCTCATCACTGATCAATTCCAGGTCACACCACTTGCGTAACATTGAATAATATAATAAATTGGTTTCCAATAATACACTGTTCTCTGCCAGTATATAATTGCTGGTGACACTCAATTGCCTCTTCGCTTCCATATTGTATTGATCACTGTCCAAGATCACTATCCCACCCCCTTTTTCCGAGGGACGTATTACTATGGTGTGGTTTTCTCTTAGGTTCTCCAATGCCTTGTATAGCAGGTAGTTGAGATTTCTAGATGATGGAGATATCTTCACCGGCAATTTCTTGAGATCTTTCATAACAAAACTTTCAAAAGTGTCAATCGGGCCACAGATGATGTTAGGACAAAAAATCGATTTAGGTTTCAACTTGCTGGGACAAGTGATGTCTGTGGGTATACCAAATTCTCTTTCCAATGTTGCATTGTCCAATGTTGACACTAACTCCCATTCAGACTCAGGTTGTGATCCCATGTTCGCAAGACATATTAAACTTGTCATGTCTTTGTCTGTGAGGGGAGATATCTCTCTACTGGATGTTTCTCTATTTTTGGTTCCTTCATTGACCTTCGTTGCATGGAACTTGGTTAGTTTTAACTTTCTCAGGAATTTGAAGAGATCCACCCTCGTAGATGCGTAGTCATAGAGATATGTGGGGCTAAAGGATAGGCCTAGGGATAATACCAAGTTTTCTTCTTGTGTAAGTCTTCTGGAGGATATATTGAAAGTCTTTCATTGTAAGTTTTCCTGCCTCTCGGTCTCCCCCTCGGATTGTTGCCAGATCGTGTGATCAAATTGGTGCATTGCTTATGCTGGCATCCCCGCCTTGTCCTCTTTTTCCTGTTCTTCCGGCTGCAACTCTTCCTTGTCCTTTATCAGCTTGACTCTGTCAGTTTTGGCATATTTGATAAGGCTCTCAATCATTTTAAAGGAACATTCATTGGTATGTTGCGTCCATTCCTCTATTAGTTTGGGATCAATGTCCTCGAACGTGGGGATGGTTAAGATTCTTAGACCCCTTGGGATGCGTCGGACTTCTAAATATGTTTGGAGCGTCATCGCCTCCCACCACTTGGAGATTTCCTTTTTCTTTATTTTTTCCAATTTGTCTAGTTTCTGTTGTATAGTTAAGCTCGCTGGTAAGCTCCCATCTACCACGTCTGCTGTGGCTGCTTTGTCATGGTTAAAAAGAATGTGTGCCGTGGCTCGTCTTTTCGCTTCAACCTGATCTGCCATCTTGGTTGGATTGCAAGAAAGGTGATGTTAAAAACAAAAAACTGAGCAAGTGGGAGCTGAAAAAATCACTCTCCTCTCTATACACTCTCACTCCACTCCACGAGGCTGAGGTGCGCTCAGTAGGTCTCCCCAATTCCAGATCAAATGTCTCTAAACCTTATATTTCCTCTTCATAAATCTGGAATTTCATTCAAGAAAATTTGGGGGCTACACCATTGCCAAATGAAATGTTAAATAAGTTTTTGCATTTTCACAGACTAAGTGTCTTTAGCCATGGGAGGCGGCATCTAATGGCTATATATGTAAAAACAAAGTAGCCAAAATTAGTGCACTGCCTAACTCGTAGCTGGTGCTAGGGAAAGGAAACTTTGACTGAGCTCCTTAATGTATAAAAAAACACATGTAAATGGAATGTTGTAGCGCTACAAAAAAACCACCACAAAACATGTCAAAAGTATTCCCAGCACTCAAGAGCAAAACACCTTCTTACACAAATATTCGTTTTTATTCATTATAAAAAACAAGCAACCAACTGTGCAAATATGCAATAAAGGGCAGGTATAAATCAAAAACCTCCCCATGGCATACAGGTTAAACAACACTCACCCCCCAGGTTGGAAAATCGCCACGCGTTCGCCTGGATATACCAAGCTTCCTCAGGCTGATCAAACTCCACATCCGTGTAAACACAACCCATTTAAAACATAAGGAAAGCAACTCGAGCGAGCAGCTCCTCCCCCTTCTCATCATCTCCGATCACGTGATCGCTTAGTGCTGCATTGAAAACCACATAAAGCGGGCCACCATGATAGAATGACTATGTAGTCATTGTGTTCACTGTGAACACAGTGCGCTGGCCATAAATTAAATGCCAGCATGATATGTGAGTGTTGGGGCAGTGAGCTCTTCGCTCCACGTTGCGTTTCATTAATTATAATCTTTAATTTCTTTACACTTTTTCTTGTGTTTAGTTGCGCCAGTGCGCCTCTCTATAACATGGGTAAACCTTATCAACCTTGACAAGAGTCTACCCATTACGTCCCTGGGTTTGTAGCATGTTGCTCTAGAAGCTAAACACGGCACGGCAACAAACTCATTAAACACCATAGCTCTCCTTTGTATATATATTCAGGAAAAAAACTTTTATCCTATGTATATGTATCACATGATGTGACTGGATCCTAAGGAAAGTAGTGTGAGTACAATGTATACAAATATGAGCATATACAGGGAAAGTACAGTAATAAAAAAAACAACAGAACTATCAGAAAGTGCTGATAACTCTACTGATTATCTTCATGCACAGAAAGGATTGCTGTCTTTCAAGCTTGTGTCTTCCCCTATGTATATGTTTCATATGATATGACTGGACACTAAGAGAATTACTATAAGAACATACTTGAAGGATAAGTCTACAAATATAGTACGTTTACAATTTTTAGTTCCTGACTGTTACTGAAGAAAACCATATGGCCTAGATGTGTCAGTAAAGGAAAAAAGAGCGAGTCAGACATGTGATGTCATCAGTGATGTCATCAATGGCATTTGTGATGTCATCTTTGATGTCGTGGGTGTTAGTCTTCGCAGTGTATGGTGGTGGCGCGAGTTATGGTTGCTTAGCTTACCATAACTGGCGAATTTCAAGGGTTTTTCGGTTTTACTTGGAACCACAATGTCCCTTTAACAACGTTTTTTACTGTATTTCATAGGTTTTTAGTAGCGCAACTTAACCATAAAGTCCCTTTAACAAAGTTTTTTTGTTTACTGAATTTCATAGGTTTTTAGTAGCACAACTTAACAATAATATCTCTGACTTTATGTACAAGTAACATAGAACATACTGAATCCCCTCTACTGAATTTGATGTCCGCAAACTCTTCTGATGTCCGCGGACATATGCGGACAACAGCACCACTACCCAAAAAGTATGGGGGGTATGTTTATTTGTTATATAATAACATATGAACATTTTACAAATTCAAAGACCAGCACAAATACACATTATATGTAGTAATAAATAAGAAGTATAACCCTTATATATAACACATTAACCATTCATTTAAATACAATATGTTCTAAAAATGGAATATACCAAAAGAAGAAAGATAGTCTTCCAACATGATTACCTCACAGAAACTCCACAACTAAGAGCAATAGCAGATCTACAGACCAGTAAGAACACACCTTACCAGACGCTAGTAAGTGTACTGCATTTTACTCATATATTTGTAAACTTTCTGTATTAGACACAAAAAAAGTGATATTATGTTTTTTTTTCTCACAGAAATGTCTAGTACTCTGGAGTGGCTAGAGGAGCATTTCCCACGTGAGGAAATGTCTGAAGATAGTGAACCTAATGGTAGACACTTTACTATATAAACCAATTAATAAATATTATTTTATATACATTTAACATATACATTTTTTTTGTACAGACCATACAAAAATTGAAAATACTAAAGAAAAAAAAGTATTGGATAAGACTCTTCAGCACATAGAAGAAACAATGGACCTACTCATGGCAAATTTTAACAATTTAAAAAACTTTCTGGAGGCTCACTTGAAACAAACAACTACATACCATTGTCCCACATGTACCTGTCCCCCCTCACTATATCCCAGTCAATTATCCCCAAACCCTCTCCATGAACCAAAAGGTTTTGATGAGACTTCCATCCCTTGTTAACCTCAGATAAATCCTATTGAAACCCCCAATTCTCCTGTTTTTGTTTCAGTTTCCGCCTCACCTTCTCTGTCATAAATTTAACATCCATATAAAATAAAGTAAAATTATTATATTGAGTCCTAATTCATTTCTTGTCTTTTTTAAAAAGCAGTTCAGGTGTCCGTGGACAGCACGGGTGTCCAGATTGTCCGTAAAGAAATGAAAATGCGAGCATCCTAAGGACACTATATCTGTCCGTAATGTTCGCATGCAAGTTGAAACTGTTGTAAAACAGAGCTGGTGTTCGGAATGTCCGCAGTCAAACTACCACATGCGATGTCTTCAAATGTTCATCAATAAACAAAATGGAGGTGTCCTGAGGATGCTAGACCTGTCCGTATTGATCGCAGGCGAGTTGAAACTGTTCTAAGAACACAGGCAGTATCCTGAAATGTTCGTAAATAAACAAAATGGGGGTATCCTAAGGTCGCTATACCTGTCCATATTGTTCGGAGGCAAGCTGAAACTGTCGGAAGAACACACACACGGTGTCCTAAAATATTCATAAATAAACAAAATCGGGGTGTCCTGAGGACGCTAGACCTGTTTGTGCTGTTCGTAAGCATGTTCAAACTGTTCTCAGAACACATCAAGTGTCCCGGGATGTTCGCAAATAAACAAAATGGGGTGTCCTGAGGATTCTATGCCTTTCTGTATTGTTCGCAAGCGAGTTAAAACTGTTCTAAGAACAAACGCCTGTCCGTAATTGTTCATTTCACTTGTGACGCACTTCTAATTAGTTTCAGGACCCAAACAGTGTCCGTAGAACACCAACACACATGCGCAAAACAGTTTGAGTGCATTTGAAGTCCTGCGGACACCCACTCCCTTCGCCGCCATGTCCACGAAGCTATCATATGGCCACACCCACGCTGAGCGTGTGTTCTGACTGCGAACACTGTTTGTGTCCCTGAACAATTTAAAACTAATTTTTCAAGCAATCCACAATATTTTTCAATAATAACTCACCATAGCACAAGTCCCACATAGTAATCCTGAGTTTGTACATACTTTTTGGGACTTTTTAAACCTTTTTTTGGTGTTCGATCTGTCTGCGGACAGCATGCATGTCCACGAACCGCGCACAAGCACCCCTATAATAGGCCACACCCTAGAGCTCATTCTCATTGTGTTTCTGGCTATTTTACAGAACACAGTGCATTTTCCAGCCACATTTCCTGATTTTAATGGGAAACCTGATGGCATCCATGGCTGCAGTACTGCCACCTGGTGCTACATCTGCCTCCGCACTACCCCCACCCCCTCCACCACTACCACCTCCCCAAGGGCCTGAAGAGGGGAACAGGAGTGAGGATGCTGAAGAGGATGAAGAGGATTACGAGAAAGAGGTAGAGGAACTCTCTACTACCAGAACTCGGCATGAGTCTTAGGTGTGGCGGTTATTTACCATTCATGGTAATGTTCCTAAGGCACGTGCAAACCAAGTCACCTGCAAAAAGTGCAAAATGGTACTCAGTCGCGGGAGGCCTGGTTCATACAGCTTTGGGACAACTACCATGAAGCGACACATAAAGTCATTCCGCACTGGGGCCATTTGTAAGGTTGTACCTTGCAAGGAGCGTAGTAGGTTGACTTCCTCTACTTCATCCTCTGTTTCTGATCCTGTCACCACAAGGAACACTCCTGTGGCACAGCGTATTCCTCAAACTGCCTCACAGGCCATACGCAATACTGATGACCTTTACCTTTCGAGGGTTACAGTTGTGTGTATGTACTGCAACGCAGTACTCTGCAGGGGGGAGAGACTTCAAAGTGCTTTTGAGGCTCTCGTCTCAGAGCACGAGAAGATCTGCTCACTACCCAAGTAAAACCCACTCTACATCTTCCTCTCTACACCCGCCCTTTCTTATCCCCGTGGTTTGTGTCCCGCTTACCCTCCTTTTCCCTCTTCTCCTAGTGTGTCGTGTATAAAAAAACAAAAAAAATATAAAACAACAAAAATAAAAAAGGCTCTTTTCAGAGCCGCCTTTCACAGTTTAAAAATAGAAGTGAAAATAAATGAAGCAGGGCCCTGTGTATTTTTTAGAAGTCCGCGGACAGTCCGCGAACATCTCAAATTTTGGGGTGCTGCCCTATCATAACCATTTTTATTTTTCTCTGAGAGGAAGTGGTGGCTTTGAAAAGAGCCTTTTGGTGGTGTTTTTTTGTGTTTGAAAAATGTGAAATGCTCAACACCTACTACAAAATGTATGCTGTAATTCCAAAAAAGGTTGCAATGCATTTTGTACATTTCTCAGAAAAATCTGATTGCCAGCATAAGTAAGTTGGACTTAATCTCTGCGAAAAATGTATGTGCTACAAAACATAATATTTTCATTGTGAAAAGAAGACATGCCAAAATCTCTTAGAAAGGCACAGCCTTAATGACATTGCGCCTTGCTTTCTCCATTTGTGGACCAAATGAAGAAGAACGAAGCCACATTTGTCTCTGCACAATCCGTGAAAAAATTACTTGATAATTTGGAAACCTGTCCATGACCTTCCCAAGTCCTTCTTTCATTGCAAATTGCAAAGAAATTCCAGACACATGTTCTAAACTGTTCCCTCCACAATGAATTACAATTATGTCTGGATGTTGCTCTGTCTCCAAAGTAGCACACAGAGGTAGCAAGTCCAACCACTTCATTCCACGTACTCCATGCCAGTGCACTTCCACATGTGGGAATCCAAGATCTACAGCTACTCCACAGCTTTCTGCATGCACCTTCAACCAAAATCCAAACAATCTGTTTTCTGAAACACACAGCCATAGCTATCTGTTCTTCTCTCAGCAAAAAGAGTATCTGAGAAACTCTCTCCTGTCACAACACACCCACTTAACTTTAGTGTCCAATCCATTGGTCTGCTCATTCTCATTTGCATGCCTCCCCACCCCAAAATCCCCGGATGTAACATGCGATGTCCGCAGACTACCGCCATGTCCGCAGACATATCATAACATGGACAGGCCTTCTACCATTTTCATTTAACTTTCTGTGCTATTCCCTCATTGGATATAGCTAAGAAGTCACACAACCATCCACCAATCACATCGAAGACCTCTAAATCTAACTGCATCACCATAGATCAGCATTTCAAATGTACTGTTACTCTCTCTGAGTACAAGTGTCATATAATTGGAAAGCACCTTCTACAAGAAATACTGTACAAGTCTCCAAGATTTCTACTTGCAGCTGCATGCATATCCATTTGCATGAATATAAACTACAGGTATGCATATTTTCTGTATAGTACATGTACAATTCTTATCGATTCATATAAACAGATTAACTGACTTTTAGCTTGTATAATCTATAAAATGAATTTACTGTCATTGTTTCCAACTCCTATAATCAACTGTCACTTCCAAACCTATCTGCTATTTAATTTCTTTTTATACACACAATTGCAAAACATGTTGAACTAACATATTTAAAGTACAATATAAAGAGTTAACATACTCTAAGAAAATTGCATGCCCACAGTATGTTCAAATATCAAACGACAATACGTGTACAAAAACATGAAAATGTATTTATTTATTTATTTATTTATTTATATAGCGCGTAAGCAGCCCATGGGCATTGAGGCACTGTTACTTGCAAGAGCTTAGTTACAGAAATAGTGGCATTCAGTGGTACATTATGAATTCCACAAGGCACAAAACAGATATTTTGGTTGGTACAGTTAGACATTACAATACAGCTTATGCATTAAGAACATATGATATGTATTCAACTGGTGCGGCACATCTTATGTGAATAAGATAGTTTTCATGGTTTTGCGGAAGGCGCTTAGGGTCAATGTCAATTAAAAAAATCAATGTCTAAATTAAAAACAGTGCTATATACAAACAAAATTACTAATTTGTTTCCTTTACAATTGCAGTGAAGATCATTCTCCTGAAAAGAAGCAGCCGAATTTGAAGTACAAAGAACAACTGAGAAGAAACCTGCTCATTCCAGAAAAAAAGTAAGTCGAATACCACCATAATATTTGTAATATTACTCAAACACACTGTAAGGTTAATTCATGCTATTTCTGCCCCTAAAAATAGAGATTATGCACCATTCTGTCCACATATCCCCATTTCTTAAACAGAGATTTACAAGCAGACTGTCGTACAAATTCCTATTTTTCGGCACACAAATTACCCAACTCAGCCCCTAGAACGTTGATTTTATAGAACAAACAACTGTTTTAATTGTATATCATTAGATTTATTATTTGCACTTCTCCACACCACTAGCTTACTTTCTACTGTCATCTGAACCCCAGTTTAGTAGCACATAAATTCAAGAATACCCATCCCAACGAGTTGTAGTTGCCCAATGCATAATGGCACACCATTACATACATCTTTATCATCTTACTCAGACACTCATGCACACAGCACACATACATTGCAGAACACCCCAACCCATACCTTCTTTATTTTTTCAACATACCCTAAAGAATGCCTACCAAAAATCAAGTCCGTAGAAAGCAGTGCAGAAGCATAGCAAATGAAAATAGAAGTGTCCAAAATAAGCATTCCATCTATAGCAGAATTTGTAAAAAAAAGTTCAAACAAAACAGCTAATACAGTCATTTAGCGAAACAAAACAAGCTTCAAGTACAGAATCTTTGCCTCCTCTATCAAAATGTAAAACAAACCAGAAAACAACAAAAATTCAGCTACCACTACAGATAAAACTGCTCCTATAAATCTTGATATAGTGCAAAGTAGGCATACCAAAAAAAGTATTTTAGCAAAAATGTTCCGTCACAGAGTCCTTCAAAATCTTATAAAAACAGGAGAGAAATCAAGCACAGCCCTTAAAACCTATCGTAGGAAATTAATCTTAGAAGTGTTGATAGACAGTGCAATCCTTCTCAAAAGAAAATTATTTATTTTAGTGTTAAACTAAATGAAACCACTAACAAAACTAATGACTAAATTACATAAAAGACTTCTCAATAAATGAAATGTCAACAGAAATAACTTCTTAAGTATCTGTGGAGGTGAGTGGAGTCACACTACAAGCACAGAACCATATTTTAATGAAGAAGCATACAAACAAAAGCAAACAAATACAATTGCCATACATAGCAGTGGACTAGGTTATGAAAAAGTTAATAATACCATAATGGAACAAGAAATACTGCTTACAAAAATATCCCCAGAAAACTTAGAATTACCTCACCATTCAACTGAATCAGAACGTCTAGTATACAAATGTCCATGCACGTCAATGTGTAACATTCCCAAAAAATCTTTCAAGTCATTATGCCAATTCCTTAATCAATATGTGAAAGGCAAAGACAAAATCAAAATTAAACTACTGCAAAATATGGATACCTCTCCAGTGCGCAAGTACACAGGACTACAAGGACATTCATTGGCCTGCATTTCAGGACCTACTTGCAAAACCACCTTCCATTATATCAAAATGATATCAACACATCATTCAACTATAAGACATCTAGTATATAAACTGTATTATGCTAAAAGCCCTGCTTTAGCACAAGCCAATTTTAATCACATTCTTCTACATGGTACAGCAAAATGCCTACTTGAAGAAATCGACCATATCCAGAAAAAATATTTTGGAAGTGAAAGCCAATTACAGAATGAAATAGATTTAAAGCAAATTAGCAACAATTCTATTCATGGCAACCTTCTACTAAACACATACAAAAAAGAAATACTGAAATTTAAAAGTACATCTGCTGAAGTACCAAACCATGTGTGTGTATGTTGCCATAGAACTTTTTATAAAAGTAACACAAAAACTGTTTGAATTAGCTCTCCTTATAGCGGAAAATAAATATGAAATCACTGACCCCTTAATACCTTGCAGTTACTGCACTACAAACTTAACAACAACCAAACTCCTTCACGGGCTATCACAAATAATTTGGAATTATTTCCACTACCAAAACCCCTACAACAACTCAATTTGTATGAGAGCATCATAATTCAAACAGTGCACCCCTTTTAAGCAATAATACGCCTTCAACCAAAACAGCGAAATTACCTCCCTCTGAATTAGTGAAAGGTATTCGTGGAAAAGTAATGTATTTACCATTAGATCTAAAACAAAATGTGCACACTCTAGTAGTGCAATGTCCCATTGAGCAATCTTTAATTATCTTAGTAAATGGTGATCCTACAAAAGACAAAAAAATTTGGCAACAACTGATAGATTTACATAAAGTTAGACAAGCCTTGCAATATCTAAAAGACAATAATGAATACTACAAAGAAATTAATATTGAAGAAAACTTGAAGGATACCACTGAAATAATTCAAGAGACACAAGAAGCTGGTCAATTTGAGCCCCTAGATCCTGCTACAATATCCAATACTTTAGACCATTATACAATTCATCCATTGCACTCTAATGACACTGTAGAAGATGCACTAGAAACATACCAAATGTGTCAAACAAAAGGATCACCAATCAGCATATGGGAAAAAAGTATAGAAGCACATGCTTTTCCTGCACTCTTTCCTACTGGCAAAGGAGGAAGGTACGATGATAGACCTATTCAAATAACAGCATCAGAATACCGCTCGTTACGGATGTATTCTGAAGATCCCAGATTTAGACAAAATGTGGAATACATATTGCACCTACTCTTTGAAAGTGAACCAGCAACTTTATGTTATGGAGTTGCACACACATTAAAATCAGGATCCCACTTTCAAAATATGTCAGCTACACAATTATTACAAATCTATTAGAAAACATGGTGGTACAAAAGAGTACTGGTTTCAACGTCATGGAGATGTACGTTGTATGATAAGAAACCTTGGCCCACCCATTTGGTTTGTTACATTAAGTTGTAACGAATATGCATGGGAAGTTTTACATGATTTCCTACGCATATGAAACAAAAACAAAACAAACATAGATATACTAACACCTGGAGAACTTTGTTCTCTAGATCCTGTTAATGTTTCAAGATACATTTGATTCATTGCTATGCTACACTTTATTTGTAATAAAACTGCTCCTCCCCTCGGAGAAGTGCAACACTTCTTTTGGAGAAAAGAATACCAAGCCAGAGGAGCACCACATATCCACATGCTTTTATGGATTAAAGATGCTCCTAAATTTGGTCAAGACAATGACGCCACTGTGTTACAATTTATTGAAAAATATGTACTTGTGCAATTCCATCAGAAGCAACAAATAGTGATCTTCATGCACAAATTTTCCAATTTCAAAGACACAAATGTGGCAAATATTGTCGTCGCAAATACAAAAACAAAGGGAAATACTACACCAAATGCCGCTTTGGTTTCCCTAGACCAGTTACAAAAACTGGTCAAGTGAACAACTTCATGTCTTCAGTTAGACATAGTGTTAAAGGTAAATCACCTAAAAATACATATTACATAAAAAGAACAGAAGAAGAAAAATATATCAATGATTACAATGCAATCATTGCCCGCTTATGGAATGCAAACATAGATGTGCAGTACATTGCAGACAATTCCACTGCAGTTGCACGATATGATACAGCATACTTAACCAAAGCAGAAAAAACAGAGCTCCAAGAACTCTGGAATGACGTGTCATCAGACAAAACATTGTCTCAGCAATTATACAGCTTGGCATAAAAATCCTCTCCCATAGAGAATGTGGCTCTTATGAAGCAGCAGATCGTTTAACTGGTACTGCTTTGTATGGAACATCTGAAAACATAGTATGGCTAAGTCTTGGTCCTGCTAAATCTAGAAAAAGAGTTCTAAAATCATACCAAGATATAGAAACAATAGCCAAACATGATCCCAACAGCCAAGACATTTTAAAAAACTATTTACTGGACACATACTACCCAAACAGAAGTACCACTTTGGAAACCATGTGTCTATACCACATAGCCCAAAACTTCACATACAAAACATAATATAAAACCTGATGAAAAAAAGGTAAATACAGAGTGACAAATTGTGAAGGCAGCTCAGTAAAACTCACCAAACCAAATATAATTAATCATATCAAATAGTCATTAAAGATTCCTCAACATAAAGAACTATATTACATGTCCCTCCTACAACTCTTTAAACCATGGAGAAAAGAAGAAGAAATGCTAGATAACTATGACTCCTATGAAGACGCTTTCAAAGCAAATGAAAGCACTATAACTGATGTAAACTTTACACAGTACAAAACAATGTTGCACAATGAACAGCAACACGAAGAAGAACTCCAGACCCAACTAGATAAGGACACTCCTGACAGTAGTCAACCTTCTGTAACAGGAAGCCAAGAACCACTGGGAGAGCCATTAATAACAAATGAGGCAGAATTAGCCATGACAGAAGTAGAAAACACCATGTGTCAGTATGAAGATAAAGAAGACTTAACTATTCTACAATCAAAACTAAACAATGAGCAACGTAGCATTTTTAAAGAAATAAAAGAAATTGCACATGGTGTACAGCATGAAAACAAAGAATGCACCTGCCAAAATTACAAACCTATACTACTGTACGTCAGTCGTGAAACTGTTTCTGGCAAGACATTCTTAATCAAAATCATCAGTAAATTCCTTCAACAATTGACAAACAACAAACTGTCAGCTGTTGTCACTGCCCCCACAGGTTTACCTGCCTACAACATAGGCAGTGTCACTTTACACCGATTACTACTCCTGCCAGTAGAACACCAAAACAAATTAGACTATTACGAACTTTCTACAGAAGCTGCAATGAAACTATGCAGAGTATTAAAACAAATGAAAATGCTACTAATAGATAAAGTGAGCATGGTCTCCAACCTAATGTTGGCCTTGATTCACCTCTGATTACAAGAAGTACTCAAAACAAACTACGAAGAGCTCTTTGGAGGAAAACACATGATTGTTTTCAGAAATCTTCTTCAATTGACACCAGTGAAAGGTGAGCCTATTTTTAAAACCTTAGGACACAAACTCTGCCGTAAAACTGTTGGCAGCATTGGAAATGTCAACCTTCAGCAACATTTCCAATACAGAGAATTAACAGAAAACATGTGGCAATCTGCAGATCTCACTTATGCCAACATCTTAAAAAGTATTAGAGTTGGTATATTATCTCAAGAAGCACAAGCAATATTGAAAACCCGGCACATTCATGCATTTTATGGCGATAATGCATGTGCTACGGATGTTATGCCGGTAAATTACCGGTACCGTCATGGAGGAAAGGGGAATTACCGCCCTATACCAAGGTTGGCAGGGCGGTAATTCCCCCTTCCTCCATTGCCCTTCCCCATTCCCATTTTTGCCCCATAGGGCATAATGGGAATGGGGAAGGAGCTAATTACGGTACCTCAAATTGTGGTACCGTAATTAGCACCCTGGTCCCTTTGCAGGTTCATTTTTTAACGCCTGCTAAAAGCAGGCGTTAAAGTACCAACCCGCAAAGGGACCTCGTAATAAGGCAGTAAGGGTTAACGGTCACCGGTACCCTTACCGGTGACCGTTAACCCTTACCTCCTATCGTGTAATGAGGCCCATAGTAAATATGTAATACTAATGCTTCTACGTTACAATGCAGATGGTACCAAAAACAACTGCAAGCTGACTGGATTCACACATGGTCAAGTATCACTTGGTAAGAAAACCTTCATAACAATAGGTATAATCTACGACACAGGAGCCACAACCAATACAGGTCACTATACTGCAAATATTAAAAAAAATGTGGATGGTTCAAATGTAATGATAGTACTATTACTCTAAAGCAGAGATTACCTGCAAATCTTACAAACGCTTATTTAATGTTCTTAAAACCAAAATGTATTAACTAAACTGTACTAAACTTCTATTAAAAAACTATGAACTGTTACATTATGCCAGCAGCTATATAACTGCCCCAAGATTCAACAACAACTAAACAGATAAATAAATACCACTAAATTATATCAAACAATAAACAGTTAGAATACGCCAACTGGTATCTAACTACCCCAATATTTTCAATAACTAAACAGATAAATCAATACCACTACATTATGACAAGAAATAGACAGTTAGAATACGCCAACTGGTATCTAACTGCCCCAAAACTTTACAATATCCAAACAGATAAATCAATACCACTTCATTATAACAAAAAATAGACTCTCTAACTGCTCCAAAAATCTGCAACAAGCTAATATATAGAGCATTAGCCAGAAACAACAAATGAACACTGAAAACAAACAAACAAATAAACTGTAGCATAACAAAAAAAGTTTTTTTTTTTTAATCCAACATGGATTTTTTTTTCTCCCACAGACCCAATGATTTTAGCAACAAGCACAGAAACTGAGCAAATTGCACAGGACACTGGTTTGTAATCTACTAAATATGAGGGATAAAAAAAAAAATGTTGATTATTCAATGTTATAAGTCATTACAAAATACCAATACTAACATGATCTTTTCTTTTATCACAGAAATAAACAAGAAATACATGTACTCCAGTTACTAAACCAAACAGTAAGTATATTATATTAAGTACAACCATCACAGCAAATCACACCCATAGTGACTTATAACTTTGGTGCTTATAAATTGGGTCTTGTCCATGCACCCAAGACTATAGGCCCTGCCCACAACCACCACAGCATATCACACCCATAGTGGCTTATAACTTTGTTGCTTATAAATTTGTTTATCACACCCATAGAGTCAAACATTTTAACTGTGCCATATTGGCACTTTTAATGTCTGCAGACATGATGAGTGTTCTTAGAACAGTTTCAACTTGCCTACGAACAGTACGGACAGGCATAGCGTCCTCAGGACAACCCCATTTTGTTTATTTAAGAACATCCCAGGACACATAATGTGTTCTAAGAACACTTTCATCTTGCCAGCGAACAATACAGACAGTGTCCTCAAGACACCCCCATTTCGTCCATTGACGAACATTTCAGGACACTGCATGTGTTATTAGAACAGTTTTAACTTGCCTGCGAACAAAAAGGACAGGCATACCGTCCTCAGGACACACCCATTTTGTTTATTTTCGAACATTTCAGGACACCGCGAGTGTTCTTAGAACAGTTTCAACTTGCTTGCGAACAATACGTACAGGCGTAGTGTCCTCAGAACACCCAATTTCATTTATTTACAAACATCCCAGGACACTTCATGTGTTCTTAGAACAATTTGAACTTGCTTGTGAACAGTATGGACAGGCATACCTTCCTCAGGACACCGCCATTTTGTTTATTGACGAACATCCCAGGACACATGATGTGGTCTAAGAACAGATTCAACTTGCCTGTGAACAAAACTGACAGGCTTACCGTCCTCAGAACACACCTATTTCGTTTATTTTTGAACATTTCAGGACACCGAAAGTGTTCTTAGAACACTTTCAGCTTGCTTGCGAACAATACATACAGGCGTAGTGTCCTCAGAACACCTCCATTTTGTTTATTTACAAACATCCCAGGACACTTCATATGTTCTTAGAACAATTTGAACTTGCTTGCGAACAGAACGGACAGGCATACCGTCCTCTGGACACCCCCATTTTGTTTATTGACGAACATCCCAGGACACATAATGTGTTCTTAAAACAGATTCAACTTACCTGCAAACAAAACAGACAGGCTTACCAGCCTCAGAACACACCCATTTCGTTTATTTTTTAACATTTCAGGACACCGCGAGTGTTCTTAGAACAGTTTCAACTTGCTTGCGAACAATACGTACAGGTGTAGTGTCCTCAGAACACCCCCATTTCGTTTATTTAGAACATTTCAGAACATCTGCGTTGACCGCGGACAAAGTGAACACAACAGGGGGGGCTACCACCTAAATAAATACAACATTTAACCCATCTCTTACTCCCCCACTCTCCCCAAACAGTTTTACACACCATCACACTCTACTGAATAGTATTTTTCCACCAAGTTTCACCGCGCTGTCCGCGGACATCCGCGAATCCAAGATGGCGGCGTTCTCAAAAATCTGACGCGCTTCACGCTCTTCTCCGTCCAATCATCGAACACGTTGCATGTCCGCGGACATGACGCAAGCCGGTTGGCCAATCAGGACACTGTCCACGGTGCGAACAGGGAAGTGTGTCCACGGACCGAACATAGATATCACTGATTTTTTGTGACCTACTTTTTGGTCATTTTTTAAAAAACTACTGGACGGATTTTCACCAAATTTGCAAAAGCACGCTTTTGGGACCAAGCCGCTGCTCCTGGTCAAAATTTGGTGACAATCCGTCCAGCGGTTTGGCATGTAGGCGTGAGCAAAGTTTTTTCCCCATTCAGTCTATGGGAAAAAAATAAGTTTTGGGAACCCCCCTATAACTTTGCCCCCCCTGGACCAAACCTCACCAAACTTTGCAAAACAAATCAGAGTGACCCATATACTTTTTTTTGCAAAGTTTGGTGAGGATTTGTCCAAGGAGAGTGAAGTTATAAGCCACCTAAAAAGGGGCTCTTCCTATGGAAACAGCAACTTATGATATGATATGATATGGTATTTGTAACGCGCCTATACACAAGTGTTTCAAGGCGCGACGAGGCAGGGAGGGAGGGAAACAAGGGGAAGACAGACAAACGATCCTACTAGGCCAGGTGTCATTCAGATCGTGCAAGTGCAGAGGTAAGGGGAAAAGGAGAAAGTGGAGGGGGAGGAGGTGGGGGGGAAAGTGCAGTACAAGGTAAGTAGCGTAATAAAATAATAAATAATAAATAATAAATAAAAGGGCCAGCTGGTGGCAAGTGCGAGGTAAGTGCAGAGCAAGTGCTGGGAAGGGGGCTGTAGGGATGCAGTGACAGTCCCACAGTGCAGGAGGAGCCAGGGAGGCAGTGCAAGTGGAGAGTGGCTGGGCCCTGGACCGAGGTCACAGAGTGGCCCAGATGCAGGTTTAGTGCAGACTTCAGTGGGGAGTTTAGCAGGTTTAGCAAGGGAGAGGGAGAGAGAAGGCAGAAGCGAAGAGGAAGGTTTTGAGGTGCTTCCGGAACCGGAGATGGTTCTCCTCAAGTTTCAGGGAGGCAGGAAGGCTGTTCCAGAGGGAGGCCCCTGCTGCGGAGAGAGATCTACCCCCAGCTCGTTGCTTCGAGAAGCGGCTGACCATGAGGGAGTTGGAGACGGATGAGCGAAGGGCTCGTGAAGGCAGATATTTAGGAAGAGAGAGTTGAAGGTATTTAGGCCCCAGGCCCCAGAAGGCCTTGTGGACAATGCAGAGGGTTTTGAACTTAATCCTCGCAGCCACTGGGAGCCAGTGAAGAGATTTCAGTCCTGGAGAGATACGGTCCCTGGGCTTGAGGCCAAGGACAAGTCTCGCAGTTCTGTTCTGGATAAGTTGCAGAGGGCGGAGAGTGGAGGCAGGCAGATTAAGATAGAGGCTGTTACAGTAGTCCAGCCTTGAGAGAACCAGGGCTCGGGAGACAGTGAGCTTCTGGGGGAAGGAGACGAAGGGAAGAATACCTCTGAGGAGGTGCAGCTGGTAGTGTGACTTCTTAGAGACGTCAGATATATGAGGAGAGAAGGAGAGTGTGGAGTCGAAGATGACCCCGAGGTTTTTAGCTTTGCAGGTAGGGGCAGGAAGGGGGCCAAGGGAGGCCGGCCAGAGAGCTGCAGGAAAGGAGGGAGTGGGTGTGCCGATGAGTAGAATCTCAGTCTTACTGGCGTTAAGGCAGAGGTCGGTGGCGGCACACCATTCCTGGATAGCAGACAGACAGTCGGAGATGAGGGAAGGAGAGGAGGAGGCCGAGGGTAGCCTGAAAATGAGCTGGGTATCGTCCGCATAGCACTGAAAGTGGGGGCAGAGAGCGGCGATGCGGTGGGCAAGGAGTGCCATATACTGGTTGAAAAGCCAGGGAGAGAGGTTGGATCCCTGGGGGACACCGCAGGTGGAGTAAAAGATGTCAGAGAGGAAGGAGCCCATTTGGACCTGGGAGGGTCGACCGGAAAGGAAAGAGGTCAGCCATGCCAGAGCCTGACCAGTGATACCCAGGTTATCACGGAGACGGTTGAGCAGGATGGCATGGTTGACAGTGTCAAAGGCAGAGGAGAGATCGAGCAGAATGAGAACACAGGGAGTGTTGGAATCGAGGTTCAGGAGCAGGTCCTCACGGATGTTCAGGAGAGCAGTTTCCGTGCTTCTGGCCGCTCTGAAGCCGGATTGATGGTCATGAAGATTACCAACATATTCAGCATGGAGGTTAAGCTGGGAGATGGCCAGTTTCTCCAGGAGCTTGCCCAGGAAGGGAGTAATGGAGATTGGGCGATAGTTGGCCGGGCAGGAGGGGTCGGAAGAGGGTTTCTTGAGGAGGGGGTGCACAAGGGAGTGCTTGAGGGGGGATGGGAAGACTCCAGAGGCGAAAGAGTGGTTGCAAAAGTCAGCTAGGGCAGGAGCCAGGGAGTCGATGTGGTCCTTGATGGTTTTGGAGGAACAGGGGTGAACCTGTTTAGACGAGGCTTTCATAGATCGGACTTGTCTGGAAACCTCATCAGCAGAAAAAGGTGGAAAAGCAGAGAAGGAGGGCGGAGGGGTGGCTGCAAGAGAGCAAGAGGAAGAGCCGGGAAGAGAGGGAGGGAGGAGAGAGGAGGAGAGCGAGGACAGGATGTCCTGAGTTTTTGAGATGAAGTGCGAGGCCAGTGCAGTGCAGAGGGCCTGGGAGGGGACAGGAGAGGTAGAGACTGCAGCAGGGTTGGCCAGCTCCTTGCAGATTTTAAAGAGTTCGGCCGAGTTGTTTGATGCCTCAGAGATGCGGGCTTGGATAAGGGCTCTCTTCTTGGTGAGAACGGAGAGCCGGTATTGCCTTTGGAGCAGGCGGCAGGCCAGTTTGTCAGAGGATGAGCATGAAGCACGCCATTTCCTCTCTGCCACCCTGCACTTGCGTTTTAGGGAGACGAGATCCGAGTCATACCAGGAGTTACATTTGGCTTTGGGCTTCAGGCGGATTCTCATGACGGGGGCAAGGATATCGAGAGTATCAGATATAGAGGAATAGAGCATGGAGAGGGCTGTGTCAGGGTGGGAGTCAGCCAAGGGGGGAGAAGGAGGCGAGAAGGTAGCAGCGAAAGCCTCAACTGACACGCGCTTCATGGGTCGGATGACCGAGAAGGTGGGTGGCAGTGAAGAGGGTGGCTTTGCCTGTGGGGTAGGGAGGGAGAGGTGGGAGGATAGGAGAAAGTGATCGCTCCAAGAGAGAGGAGTGGAGAGAGGGAGGGAGAGGGGAAGGTCAGAAGAGATCAGAGCATCAAGAGTGTGCCCTGCAGAGTGAGTAGGCGCAGACGGGAGAATAGAGAGTGAGAGAGAGTTGCAGAGTTCGCAGAAGAGACCAGTGGGGGGACAGGAGGCATCGAGGTGGATGTTGAAGTCACCGAGAAAGAGGAGTTGGGTGGTTGAGGACAGGAGTGAGGAGGAGAGGTCAGCCCACTCAGAGAGGAAGGAGGAAATTTGACCAGGTGGCCGATAGATAGTAGCCATGGTAAGGGAATGGCTAGGAGAGAGAGAAA